>NW_026086826.1:6354166-7625000 GCF_022539395.1 Myiozetetes cayanensis | reverse complement strand
TTAGGAAAAGCTGGTACCAAATTTTGAGGTTACTGTTAGCGATTAATTTATTCAATACTAAGTTCTTTGGTCACTGGGATTTCAAAGCATAAGGAACACCAGCGATGCTATAGACATAATTATTTGTCATCTTCTACTGCTTTCTTCTTTTTCAAGAGGTTGACAAATCTGATTGCACTGTTGAGACAACATTTTTAGCTGTCCCTGCTTTGAAACTCATAGACATGATAGTTATTTTTATTAGAAGTGTCGTGTTCATAAAACTCAGAGAGTAGAGTTTAGTAAACAAGGACTGACTGAGGCTTCAACATTGCTTTCTGTCCTTATGTTGACAGAACCAGCAGATAAGATAGAAACGATCATATGTGCAGAGAAATATCTCTAGGGTAGATCAAGGCAATCCAGATCTCTGAATTACACCATGAGATAAGATACTGTATCTACATCATCACTCCACCTCTCCATCTCCATGCACACAAACTGCATGGGGGCTTTTTGTGTCCTAACAGAGAGAGCAGCAGGAACCACTCTTCTTGCCCTGAGTTTATACCAAAGTAGTGGTAATCTTCCCTGGACAAGGTTTTTACAGGACCACCAGTGTCTTACTTTCTCCAAAGCATCTGGCTGTAGACAGTTACTGGCCATTACAGTCCCTGGACAGCACAACTGAAGTAGCCTCTTGTCTCCTCCTGCAGGTGTGTAGGCTGTTTTTACCCTCTTAGCTCCTCTGTGCTTGAGGCTCAGCTGGGCTTGTCCCCAAACCAATTGTATATTTTGCCATGTAGCAATAGCACCTTGTGTACATTAAGCTGTATCCCAGATTTCATAGGAGAGTGCTTTTGCTCTTGTTTTTAGAGATCCACTCCTGAGATAACTCCTACTCAACGAGCTGGTTTGAAAATATGCTAAAAGATTGCCTTTGCTGATCAAATTACACTGAGCCACAGTTTAACTTCCAAAGGTATCCTGGTAAAAAGTTTTCATTCTCTACGCTTTTGGGGCTTCAGCTTAGAGATCCCTTTGTACCTTCATCAAGCACTGTATTGTCACAGAAGCATCTCTGAATGATGATGTGTTTTGTGGAGCAGCCCTGCAGCCTGTTTTCGCTGGAGCAGGCAGAGTTACTCTTCAGGACTACTCACAAAAGACACGGTTTGGCATGAGGCAGGAGGTGCTGAGATTCTTGGAATATTCAATGAAGAAAGAGAGAGAGAGATGCTTCAGATTGAGTTAACAGGAGTGGTCTTATTTAGGTGCTTTAACTCACCTTGCAGAAACCAAAATATTCATTTCAGTGCCAAGATGTTATAGAAGGACTACATTTACTTCATGCCCTGCTGAGAGAAGCTGGCAAGAGCTATTATCAAAGACTCTTTCTCCTCAGTCATTTAATAGTAGCAGCTTCTCTTTTATTCTGTGCTCTCTTGAGAGCAGAATAGGAAGTGATAATCTCCTTGGAATACAGCAGACACCTGTTTGATAAGTGGTAATTGCATTATTCCTGGAGGATTATCACAGTGGTGCTTGTTTCTCTGTAATGAAACTCCACTTATATAAGCAGAGCAAAACTTCACTAGAAGATGAACATTCCAGGTAAGGGAAACAGAAAATAAGAAACAATCATCCTTTTTAGAAACTCATTTTTAGAAGTCAGTAACAGCGTGTTTTCAAGAGCTAACATTGCAAAAATCCAGTCCCTGGAAAAGTGATATCCAAGAAGAGGCAGCATAAAAAGCCTATCAGTGTTTGAACTGTTTGTTGGAAGCAGTGCTGCCAGCACAACTGCCTGAAGTCTGCCAAGGAATTATATAGTTCTGGAAACACATCCAGGCACTTTTCTGTGTGCCATCCAAAACGTTGTACAATGTTGTGAAGTAAATGGCATCCCACCATAGACCAGAAACGTGCCAAGTTTGGATGATATTCTGTGTGAATGCAAAGCAGTTCCCAAGGTGTATCTGTGAATATCTGTGGGCAATATGTGGTCTGGATGAATTGTCTGTTAGTTTATACTGTTGTTTATTATTTCACTTGTTTCTGACCTTAAAAATCTGTAAATAGTTTTGTGTCTCTTCTGAATAGCAAAAAATAAATTAGTTGGGCTCAGACTTAGTAAAAACAATTGTTATACACTATTCTGTGGCAATTATGTAGTTACTTAAAGAAAATATTGGAAACCTAACAGGTACTGTATTTCAACATAGAAGGCAGCAAATGAAACAGGACAACTTTGAGGAAAGAAAATACAGGAAGACAGGTTAACTGTGTTTAGTGTTTTTGCAGTTGATATGAGTCTGAATCCATGTTAAGTGCAGCTGAATTTTTCATGTTAGTGTATCAAAATAAGAGTAAGCAGTAGCACAAAATAACACAAGCAGATGCAGAGCAGGTGGAGGTCCACAGAGAACTGATGGATGGGTGGACGTTGGTGCTTTCCCGTGTTTTCAGGTGCTAGAGGTATTCTTGTCCTTTTTTTTAATTGACCTTTTCTTTTCTTTACCTTGATCCTTCTCTCCTTTGGTAAAATAAAATGGATGAATGCTTTGACTCCTGGTATTTGTTGTCAACCAAAGGCTGTCTCTCTTTAGCTTAGGAAAGGTTTGGAATCCCAGTTTATCTATTAATAACTCTGTTAGTTGTAATAGATCTTGTTTTAGTGAGAGAATATTTCTTTTTGGTTCCTGAAAACTTCAGGAATTTACAGTGAGTTATGACCTGTTCCCAGGCATGTGTGTTTTATAGATCAGTTCACACAGGTGTACTTATTAATAAACTCACTGAACCAATTTACATGCATAAGTTTTAACCACTGAGTAATTAGTGAAAGCATTACTGAGGAACTGGAAATTTGGGAAATGTGTCATTATTTGCATATCAGTATAAAGCAATTACTAAATTAAAGAGTGCACGTTGTGACAAACATGAAGCTCCTTTACTGTTGCTTTGTCAGTGCACATTAACATCAACTTGATGTGAAAGCCTGGCTTTCTCTGCATGAGCTAAAAATCCTAAGGCAGAAGTACACAATGAATCACCCAGAGTTTGGAGGCTAGCACACTGAATTGCCTTGGGGTTCAGACTGAGGAAAGAAAAAACTCATGTAAAAGACCATTGAGAAAACGTATCAGTGGAAAGTAATTAACTCAAGATCCACAATTAGCCTCATGGTCTATACTTAACTGTGTTCCAGGTCTTTCAGCGTTTATTTAATTCTGTTACCCTGTGTTTCAAATAGCTGCAAATGGCTTGGCAGATTTTTCATCCTTTTTAATATTTACAGTTTTTGTCTAAAAAGAAGAATGAGCTCTGTAAGTGATCATGGGTATTTATTTCAGCCTCTCAAGTATATCACTTTTTTTAGCAGAATCTGTTGTGCAAGGAAATATTATTTTCTTTTTGTTTCCTTTAAATATATTTGCGGTTTGAAGCAACATTAAGCACTACAGTAGCTGTCCTTCTGCTTTAATTCCTAATTTGCCTAACTAGGCTCAATCAAATGAGAAATAATCAAAACCAGGGATAATTTTCATTCAGCCAGCAAACTGAGAGTGGTAGATGCACAGTAATACGGCTGGTGATTAACAGGGAGCGCAGCAAAAATTGGCATGTGTGTTCAGCCAGCGTACCAGAGCTGGGTGTTCCCAGAGGAACGGGCACCACTTTTTCTCAAGCTCATACAGAAACTTGAACACTCAAGAGTGTTTTTGTGAAGCTGCCTTTACAGTGGTTGTTGCTGTGGCTGCAGCATCGCTCATCTGGTGTCTGAAAGACACGAGTGGCCTTCTCACTGTGCTGTGGACTCTCCTCCAGCCTCCCTCCTCCCACCCTGTGTGCTGTTTACCCCCAAGATGATTGCAGAGCATCTTCACCGTGCTGCTGCCTTCAGCTCATGTAAAGATCTGCCAGGGTTGTGCCTTTACACTGCAGCAGAATAAGATGCATACCTTTAACGTTCAGCCTTATGGAATTTTTGAGAATTAGGCACAGCAATCTCTTAATCCTAATCTAAAGAGTTTATCAATGTTTAAAAGATTATTAGTAGTTAAAACACTTTTTTTCCAGTTCAGAGCTTTTCAAACTTTTGGGTTCTGTGTTTTAACTCCGCAGCATTCCTTTGTGATTTTAAGCTTCATTATAGTTCAAAGATCTACCATGGGAACGTGACTGAAATCCTTGGAATGAATTTCCTGCAACCTGTGTTGACAGGTTTAAATTACGTACTCTGACACTGTTCTTGTGGCTGGATTAGAAACTTTTTTCCAAGTTAAACCTGCGATAAGTAATTGTCACAGCGCGCTGGCACAATGCTAATTTGAAGTGACGTGTCCAAACTGGCCTCAGTAACATGAAGAACCCTAACAGGTGTGAGGGGTGGATCTTCCCATGGGCCCTGCTGAACTTCTAACAGGGGAAAAATAGTAGAAAAAGTGAAATGAACCTTGAATAAAGCTGTCAGCAGTAATTATCTCAACAACACTTTGTGAGGAGTTAAAATAAGCATTACTGATTTATAACCTGAACACACTCCACCCTAGAGATGTTTTTTTTCATCCAGTTAGTGTTTAAAATGAAACGTTGAATACCTGTCAAGATTTTTTTTTTTAATGGAGATGCATAATGAAAATGAAGTTATTTTCCAGAGGAAGTTAATTTCAAGGGCTGTCAAATTTTTTAAACTCTTCTGTTCATTTTCATATTTGTGCAATAGTTTAATAAAACAAACAAACCTCAAGCATACTTGACTGTTTTTCCCAGCTAATGCTGTTTGATGTCAAAAGACAAAGTGGCTAATGTGGAATTACGTCCACTTATTATTATTGTTCAAGGAAGGGTAAAGGCTTACATGGTAGTAGTGAGCTTTGGTTGATTGATTTTTTTTTTTTTTAAATATTATGTACTAAACTTGAAGAGCAATGTCTAGTTGACCAGTATAGACTGAAGAGAGCCCTCAGTACTGTGTAGTAAATCTTTCCGTGTCTCATAATTAATTCCGTAGTACAAAAAAGCCCTTGTTACAGTCAATTAAAAAAAAAAAAAAAGTATTTAATAGGTTTGGGGTTTTTAATTGCAATGTACCTTCATTTTACAGTGGGATACTTGCTCTTAGTTGGAATGGTATCACTTGTTTTATGTATATAATGTGTTTCATTGTGGATAGAAGTAATTTTACAGTCTGTTACTATTGAAAGAATACTTGCTAACTTTTGAGAAAAGAGCAAACCAAAGCATAAACATTAATTCACAGAAAACCTTTAAGCTCTTTAAGCTTTAAACATTACTTTTAAACATGAACATGCGGGAATTCTTAAATCATGTATCACTTTGGCTTTGTGAGATTATACAGTGAAAGGGAGATAGATTATTTAATGAATAATTATACAGTGACAAGCGATGGGTTTGAAAATGTTGCTCACCTGTTTGTTCCCAAGGAATTTAGTGAGGGTTTGTCTGAGCACAGCAAGCTGCCCACAGAGCCTGTTAAAGTGCTTGGTTAAACCCCAGCAACTGCAGCTACGGCAAGAACAAGCTCTTATGAAGGCAGTCTCGTGTCGTACCATCATCCTTCTTGAAATGATGAGACTCTTGAGTATCCTCAGAAATAGCCTGAGTTGCCTGGGAGTCCACCACCTACTTCCCACATGGATTGGTTTCTCTGTGTCTGGGTCTCTGGCCAGGAAAGAGCATGGAGCCATGTGATATTCTCTGCAAAACTGCACAAAATTGCCAGAGTTCCCACACTCTTATTTCCCCTGCTTCAATATTCATATGCAAGGGCTATGATGAATGCAGTTAGAAACCACTATTTTATTCAACTGTTTGTATAGTGAAAAACTTCCCACTCTTTCATTTCAAGGGTGGAAGCAAAACTTCATTCACTTGCTTTACCTCTCCCCCCTGACTTTTGCACTTCAGTTTTTCCTGCATGCCTCATTAACTGCTATATCCCTTTTACCACACAAATATTCCTTGCTTTTTGTTTTACTCACTTCTTTAATCTCGAAAAAGGTAGGTTGCAAAAGGAAAATGGAAATGTGAGTGAGCTGAGAGCAGCTGCAGCCTCAGCTGTGGAGCAGCCTGACCAGTCTTGCTCCAATGGTAAGCAACAAGAGGAATAACTTATTTTTCTAGATGTTCCAAATAGATTGGTTTATATTTTGTTCCTGTCCCACTTTTGAGGGAGTAAAGTTAAGTTGAACTGCTCTGCAGTTCCCTAGATCACCCTGAGATTCTGACTTAAAGACCTGAGGTCTGAGGCATAGGTCTGTGCTGAAAGTATTTCTCTCTGATTTGCCATTCTGCACAGTTAACATGGTAATCTTTTTGAACAGGAAACTTAATTTGTCTAATAAGGAGAGATAGGTGACATGTTGGTAGGCTGGGAGAAATGAGCTTGTTTGAATTCTCCAGAGATCTGCCCATGGAGAAGAAGGGATTAGACGGGGTGAATATGCCTTGCAGACATGTGAACTGAAGTCTGTCTGCACTAAGAAGGGAGAGGATTTTTCACTTAGCATGATTTTACCTGCCTGGGCTGAAATGATAGAGAATGGACTGAACCTGGAGGTTGGGAAAGGCTCCCGTTCAGAGGTCATGCTGTTCAGCCAAGGTGTAGAAAACTGCTGGATTGTTCTGTTGTATTTACCTTACCTACTGCTGGTGCGCTTGGGCTGTGAAAGTGTTTGATCCCCAATATGCCTTGTATGCAAACCCAGCTAGTAGTACTATATACATATAGAGTATAATAGAAAAACTAGGACAGGAATGTTCCTTCTCAGACTTCATATAGTTGTGTTCAAAATACCACTTTTCCCCCCCAGCTTCAAGAAAATGCATACATACAGACACCATAGCATCACTGGTATTTATCATACTCAGGGAAGTAGCTTATGCTATAATAAAAGGTCAGATAATAGAATAGTAAGTTCAATATGAAAATTTAAATCCTTGATAATGCTCCTTCCTCACCCCTCTGTCCTTACCCCTTCTCTTACCTGATGAGAGGAAAAAAATGTCGTAGTAATTACTCCAACAAGAAAAAGGATCAAATTATGTAGAAGTGAAATTTTCACAGAGGAGATACCTACCAGCCATTGAGTACTTTGCTATGGGCAACTCTCTTGGGTTATTTTGAATAACTGAGCATGGTGTGTTATGGAATGTACTCAGTCATGTTTGTTTCTTTATACATTAGCCATGTATCAGTGACTAACCAGTAAATGAAAAAGCTAAGCAACTCACATTTTGAACACGGTGAAAGGGCTGTCACATGGAGTGTTTGAACCAGGATTAGTTTTCAGTCTGTAGGTAACAGTGCATTCGTTTCTGATTAAGAATGTTTTGTGTGATATTTTGGGTATTATAAATCTCCACGTGTGTACTGCAGCCTGCTAAGCAACCTCTAGAAAGAGCTCTTGTTCAGCTGATGACCTCCTGATCAATAAAAATTATTTTGGGATATCATTTCTATGCTTGTTAATATATTTGTTTCTAACTTGAAACTGTGGTTAGCTAATATTGACACACTAGTTATGGCCAAAGTACTGAACAGCAGCCACAAAAGGCTTCCAGATCTCAGAGCTGATATATATTGCAATAATAATTATCGAGGGTGGTTAGAAGTTTGCAGTTGAGGTAGAATTCCCCTTGTTATCACAGCTTTAGTTCAGAGACTATTAAAGCTTAGCATGAACTTCTGTTCTTAATTAATTAGATAACTTTAACTCACCACGACTTCAGAGCCCTTTTAGTAATACTTTGAATGTTGCTTGCACTGGTGTTGTTTTCAGGGCAAAAGGAAGGTTTTTAGTTTTCAAGATATTTGTATAATCTCTATTGAAATTTGATTTCAAAGGGTGAGTAATAACATTTTTTGTCATATTTTCCTGGAGATAATCTTCTCTTAGTTCTTAAGCAGGGCACTGGTCATGCAGTGCTAACAGTGAAAGAATAAAACATTCTCAAACCAATACTGAGATAACAGAGAGCTGCTGCAGTTGCTGAGCTGTGGAGGTTGTTTATCCAGTGAGAACTGCGTGTTATGAGACATGCTAACAGCAGATTTATCTTCAGTATTTTCAGCCTTCATTTTTTCCTCTTGCCCAACAAGGGGAAAACAGGCATTGCCAGTTTTCACCAGAATTAATATCAATACCCAGAACATTAAGTGTAGTTCTGGAATTGATTGGATGTGGTGCTCTAAAGATACTGCTCTACAGAGATGGATGGGAAAGGCACTGTACTGAGTGGAGCACCTTGTTGTCTTGGACAGATTATGAGAGCTCCAGCAAATAGAAATTAGAGATGTCAGTTTGAAGGATTTGGGATTGGATAATCTGAGTGTTCCTTGACTGCTTTAGACTATAGAAACCAAAAATCTAAATTATGCATGTTGTATGGTAAACCCACCCACATCCACATTTGAATATACTCAAATTTAATTCTCACTGTTCAGCATTACAGAGTGGAAGGGATGCATTAGAAAGATGTACCCCTTTGGCAATTAATTACCCATGCTGTGGCATCTTTGGGAAGGCTTCTTTCTGTGGCTTCTTCATCTGTCTGTGCTTGTGAGTGCAGCTGGAAAGCTGGAACTATACCTGTACCTCACTGTTTTTCAGGATGCTAGAACTGCAGGGCAGGTTATTAAGACTTCCTTTTGCCTAATATACTACAAGCTGACCTTGGGTAGGATTGATTTTTTTCATGGGAGATTTATGAAGGAGAGTCAAGCATTTTTATTTTGTACACCAGAATCTTGTTTGCTTATCTTATCTCTGAGTTTTAAAGGCAGGAAACATGGATTATTTTCCTTTACCTCAGCAGGAAATGACACTTTGAGAATTCCCCTGTTAAGTTTTTTATGGAAGTAGATTATATACAGACAAATGTAATTCTTTATTAAAAGTGCAGACACTTGAATAGTTCAAGTGATTCACAGCAGTCAAGTTGTACAGAAATTACATTCCTTTTTATTTTTTTATTAAAAATCCTGAAGGTTTGTCCACTGCAAGGTTTTTTGTTTTGGTTTAGGTTTGCCATTGTCAGATAATGCCTGTGGATTCACTTGCTGTGTGTGAACAAGTGAAATCTGCCACCATGGACAGAATCATCTCCTTTGCATATGAGTCAAGTGTTCTCTGAATTTCTCTCTGATGCTTTGTAAAATTTATAGTTTGACCTTTGAATTTCTGAGAGAAAATGATCGAGAATCTCTAGTTTTTGTCCAATAAATGATACTAGAAAATATTTTACCATGGAGAAATACCTCTCCAGTGAGTTGGAAAGGATTCTTCATTTGAGTAGCTCAAAGAATAAAGCCTGTGAAGGCTACTTTTTAAGTGGTCTTTTAAAGGACCAGAAAGCTGTTTTTTAAAAGTGACAAGTACTGGGTGATACAGCTGAAGGGGTCCATTTAAGTGTCTGTATTTTTAGATAGATGCATTAATGTACATTATCACTTATACTTCCTTATTTTTAATGGTTCTCGTTTAAAAATAAAGCCTCATCCTTTTAGAGAGAAAGGATCTCTTGATGACAAGTATCCTGTGAAAAGCACAACCTCCCACTAATTGAGGATGAGGGGGAATGTCTGGTTCTTTACAGATTATTGCCTTAAGCTGGCCACTTTGGGTGTCCAGCTGTACTCTGTAAGGCATTAGAAAGCTTAGAGCTGGTCTTCACTTTCCTCATTAGATATGGTTGCTGTTCAAATCTCCTTTGAGATGCTGTTTTTCTCCATCAGTGTGTGGCTGAACATGAGGAAGACCAATTTGTCATATCCAATTACTATTTTCCTGATCCAGAACACTGAGCTTATAATTTTTGTATCAGCATTTCGAAGTGCAGTGAGTTCTGCAGCTGGAGTTCTCTGCTGGTATCATTCTGTTTGTCTTTCTCAGATCTTCGGTAGCTTCAGTAAATATCTCTGAACTGGTAAAAGAGACTGAATTTGTTCCTTCATTTGTAATTTCAGGAGTCTGCAAGAGTGGGAATTAAGTTGTGCTAGCAAATTCTTTCTGGAAGATACAAGCTTTTGAGATTATGGACTTGTAATTTTTGTTATTATTCTGAGCGTGAGATGGCAGCACTCTGGAATTACAAGATTTGTTTCTCTCCTGCAGACATATTTGCATCATGAAATATCTGGAAAAAAGAGCATTTTTAGATTGCTCAGAATTACATTTCTAGAACCTTCAGCATAAAAACAGCACTTTCTAACAGGAAGAATAATTTCTCGTTTATAGCACCTGGTCTCAATCCAGATTTGGCAAATATTTCTGGGTTAATCTGGGAGGTTGACAAAGAATCCTGCATGTTTGGATCAGAAAAGATGTTGCTTAAGTTTATCCTCCAATTTCTAATGCAGGGAATTGAAATACAGTTGATCTTACACTGAGTATTTACAAATAATATTTGTGTCTTACTGCTGGAAAGCACAAGTGAGCACCAGACTAATTTTTTCCTCTCTTTAAGTTTTAAGATTTGGTAGCAGTCTTTCTTTCAGTAGTTAAAATCTATTTCAAGTAACCCTTGTGCACTTCTAGTCCAGATAGTACCATTACCTTTTGGAATACCAACTGCAATCCATTCACTATCTCTGTTGTCTCCTATAAGGACTCTCCTGCTGCCACTCTCCCTGGAATGTTTGAAGTCTTCCATTTTATTGTCCTTGTCCTTAAAAAGCTGTAGAAGCCAAATAACTTTCACTGTGTATACACAGTGATGGACCAGAGATCTGGCTTTTCAATAAGCATCTGGAGTTACTTTTTGCAAGTCATTTTTGCTGTTTCTGATTCTGTTTCACTTTCCACCTCATGTACCTTTCAGCTCTGAGACCATTTGATTTGCACATGTGTACATTTCCTGCCTAGAAAAACAGACTAACCTTATTTATTTTTGCTTTAATGTATTATTTATTTCATAACCTATATCTGGCTCTCCTGGGTGAACGAATCCTGCATATGCATCTCTCAGTGTCTTGTCCTGTGCATGTGAAAGCCATCCCATTCAAGCTCTAGTACCCACAGAAAGGTGATTTTAATGAAAAAAAAATTCAGAAAAGTTAGTGACTTTTGAGTTTTTGCACAACCAGATGGGCTCATAAGTTAGAAGATATCAGTTAGTCAGGCCACAAGGCTGAATTTTCAGTTATGGAGTTGGTATAAAGAATATGTGCATTCCCACGGGAAGGTGGCTGCGACACAGTGATTTGTGTATCCCATTTGGAAGTAGGCAGGTGCAGTATTTAGAAAGAAAAAACTCTCCCAAAGCAGCCTGAGGTCTACAGTTCTTGCCACTGAGACCCTTCAGTGGGTGCTCCCATCAGTAAATTGGCCTGTGTTCAAAATACTAGGAAAAGCTGAGGTTTACTATCCATGGCACCAGGCTGAGCTGCCTGGAAAGTCATCTTTTGCTTAGTGTTGGTGTTTTTATGATTTCCAAAATAAAGCTGAAGCTTTGTGGTGCAAGAGTCGTTCCTGTGAGAGGATTCTTCTTAGAAGGAAGGTACCTTTATTCTAGCAGAACGTCGATGCCGTTAGTTTATTTTGAAATGAAGGCAGAGCTATTTCTCCCGGCCTTTCCTTTGCAAAAAACTTCTCAAAAATGCTGAAGGGGAGGGTGATTTCTCACACAAATGTGCACAAAACCCCAACATTCCAGCAACTGTCTGGAGAGAGGGATGAAACAAGCTCTGATGTCGAACCCCTTCTGCTGTAAGCTCATATTTGAGAGACGCTTTGACACTATAATATAGGGTTGCAAATTGGAATTGCAACACCCTGCAATTGGGCCAAGTGATGAAGCAGCACAATAACTGCCTGCTTGATCTTACCACTCTCTCTTTAATGTGCATGTAAAAGACACCAGGAGCCTTTCCAGGCATCTGTCAGGGTATTTGATGCTGTGAGATAGGGAACTGTACTCTGTGTGTGGTTGGGGGGGTGTGTGTGTGTGTATGTTTTACCAGTATTTTATATAGTGTCATAACTACAGGGCAAAGTTTCAGGTTTTAAAACAGTTGGTTTTGTTTATTTTTAAAAGCTTATAAAAATAATAGTCTAGCTGGTGGATTATTACAGAGAATGCAGTTCTTATGCTCTTGTCACAGGAGTTTCTTGGGTAATTGGTCTTGACCTGTATGTCGTCTTTAATATTTCATTTGCTCCAGAGTATTATAACTCACTTCCTTTAAGACGATTGCTGGGCTTTTTACACAGCTAAACTTCTGTTTAACCTTGCTATGAGAATGTGACAGTAGGCTAGTTCAGACAGGTTAACATTCATTTGGTAACCAGGCTGCTTAATCAGCCTGCTTCAACCTGCAGCAAATTAAATCTTTGTGAGTTCTAGCAGACAAGTGATATAGTCATTCTGAATTATGTATAAAAAATAAATGGGTTATTTTCAGTGCTCATGGCAGAAAATGAAATTTAGGGTTTATGATTTATTCTTGGATTTTTGTTGAGGATGATTGAAATGTATTTTACCTTAGTGTTTATAATGTCTTTCATTCTGTGCCCTGCAAAAATACTAATGAGCTTTATAGGATCTGGAAAATCTCTTTCTGTCCTCTGTATTTCTTCTGAAAGAACCAGTAGAAACAATATTTTAAACATACAGTCAGAACTATCTTTCTTCACTTCACTAAGAATTGTACAGCATCAAATATTTTGTCACTGGCAAAAATTAATCAACTGTCTTTACCTAAAAGCTATTCACATTGTAAAATCAATCCATGTGCTATCAAATAGGGCTTAGGTCCTTCTGAGAAGTTGCCAATGTGATTGTTTCTATTGCAGTGTCTGCTGGTAAACTGTTCTTTCAAAATAATTTTTTTTTCAAAGATGACTGAACTGGTTTTTTGATTTTGGTGTTTGTTTTTTTTTTTTAGTTTTCCCAGCTTCTTTCTTTATGTTTGTTTAAATAATTCAGTCTTCTGCAGTGCAGTCTTTAGTTTGAATCTCAAAAAACAACCTTAAAAAACCCCGAAAAACCAACAAAACAACCTTTAGTTTACACTATGGCTTTAATAAATGATCATTGTTGCTTTGCAGATGACTCTTGCTGCATCGGGGCTGACTTTCCCTTGCCATCGACTTACAGTTGGAAGAAGGTCTTCACCTGTACAAACGAGGGAGCAGTCAGAGGAGGTAAGAACATCATCTTTGTTTTACCTGTATACTCTAGGAAGAAGCAGGGAAACCTCATTTTGCAGCGGTCACCATCCCTTGTGTTGTCAACTATGGCAATAAAATTGCATCTTTAAACAATCAGGAGGTGTTTTCAGACTGAATAAACTCCTGTTTCATTGTTTTAATTATTAATAGTTTAGGTTAAAATTTCCATTACTTTTGCCCTTCCTTAAAATGAATTTGATATAAGCAGTTTTTCTTAAAAGATAACTGTCAGGTATGGTCAGGATACAAGACAGGATATATGCTGGTAGGTAGTTGTTAAAAGTTAGAGGATGGTCAGACAACACTGTTCTAGCCATACCTGAACCACTTAACAGGTTAAATAAATGGTTATTTTTTTACTTCTGAGATCTACCAGCATATAACTATGTAACATTGCTGCTTTACTCTTTCAAAATGATCTGTCTGAGTTTGTTCACCTTGTAGATTTTTTTTTGTTGACTAGTTGATTCAGTAAATGTTCTTTATTTGAAGCCTTTTGTGTGTGGTTGTTGTAGAGAGAGATCCTGTGTATTTGGAGCTCTTTGTGATCACTCAGCTCGAGCTGAAATCCTGTGTTCCATAATACCCTTTGCTGCACCTTCAGTGGTTCGTGTAGGTTTTCTCCAGTGTGCTACCACTGTAACTGTAGGTCAAGCAGAGCTGGAATAGTTGTTCACGAAAAGAAGTCAATTTAGAGGCAGGTTAAGGTTGAATTGTTAAAACCAAGGTTTTTCTGAGCTGTTCTGTGTTTCAAAGGACATGAGATCCAAAAGATCTCATGGGAGGGAGATGAGGCTGTAGCTCCTTGCACAAAATGTTGACTTTTCTCCTTTGTATTGGTATGCCAAATACCAATATAAAAACCACCATTGTGTGGCTTTTCTCATTCTTTCTTATGCAGTTACACCAGCTGTATTACCATTAGATGAAAAGTAGCATTAACTTTGAATAAAATTTTCTCTACTGTGGGTCTGCGAAGAAAGTTCCTTCATTCTTTAATAATGCATTTTAATCACACTTTACTGCTGCCAACCAGACTACTGTTAAAAATTAGGCCTTCTTTATAAAAAGCAGGTTGATAATGCTGTATAAAATTGTAAAATAAAATGCAGTATGTTGTGTTTTTGTAGAAATGTGTAAGTATTTTTCACTGTGTATGTGTTGTGTATTTCACTGAAGACGATGTCTGCAGTAGAAGCTTACGGTGGATTTTTTTGGTTTTTTTTTTATATAGCAATGCACTGACGTTCATATGGTTAGTGATAGTGATGGAGATGACTTTGAAGATGCTACAGAGTTTGGAGTTGATGATGGAGAAATGTTTGGAGTAGCATCATCTGCCTTGCGGAAATCGCCAATGAGTAAGAGTTGACAGTTAATTTGCAATTAACTGGTGATTGTACAGCAGTAATGGAGGCAGAGAGGTGTGATGAGTCTGCAGAATGAGAAACACGAAAGTGTCTTTTGATAGGAATGTTAGAGTTGTTTGAGTGTCATGCCTGATGGTTGTATCAAATGAAAGCACTGCAGACATAGTTGGCAACTCACAATTTAGTGGGTGAAGCCTTTCAAGCCAGTCCGTTCATTTTAATGTATTAAGGTTAAGTCCACAGTGTTAGCTCAGAACAAGTGATATATCACATTGCACTGGACCTGAGGATTTTACTGTTTGGAAAACCTGAATATATTCATGAGACCCTCTGGAAATTTCATGTCTTTCCAAAGATTCAGAGTCTGTAGTCTTGCAATTAATTTGTATGGTCAGTTGGTAACCACTTCAGTAAGGTGACAACATGAAATATGAGTTTGCATATTACAACCTGGTTCCATAAGGATGCATTTAATTTATATTTTTCATTTTTTTAAGTGCCAGAAAATGCTGAAAATGAAGGAGATGCCTTATTACAATTTACAGCAGAGTTTTCTTCAAGGTAACCTTAGTTTATTAACTGTGCAATTCTTGTTACAAACTAAGTTAAATTTAGTAAATAATACAAATAAACCAAATGTACATGTTTTCTTGTGGGATTATAGCATATTTAGATATCCTCATCTAATTTATTTTAACTTTGTCACCGAGCTGCTTCTGAAATAAAATTATTTCTCACTCCTAAGTTAGAGTGGCAGATTTTTGTCTTATTTATTTTGCCACTAATTAGTATCATTACTTAATTATGTAAAGGTCAGAAAGATGGTAAGGACTCTGATTATGTGTAATAATTTTATTATGATATACAGGAACAGAAAAGCTGAACATTATTAATATTGAAAAATATATAGAGTTGCAATAAAGTTTTCACAATAATGAAAATGTTGGGTAAATATAGGTAGAAGCTGAAGACTAATCCAAAGTTTATGTGCCTTCTGTTTTCACTCTTCTGTGATGATGTTATGTATGAGATGCATTAATGTGTAATGCAAGAATAGCTATCAATTAACCTTTAAGAAGATAATAAGGAGAGGAAATAAGTTATGATTGAAAATTGTGTAGAAAATTGTATAGAACTTACAGTGTGTAAACAGAAAGTTTTAATGACAAAATTTGTAACGTAATTGTTCGTTACTTTGACCTTTTGAATGTTGGCTTTTAAATATTTCCCTTCTGTCCTTTAGAAGTGTAATAATTCATCTTTCTAAAGATTTAGCCAATGCATTATATTTACAGAATATATGAAGTGGTAGAATATTGAAATTACTTATTTTCGTAATCTTTATTAATTGGAAATTTTATCCCAAATAGATATGGTGACTGCCATCCTGTTTATTTTATTGGATCATTAGAGGCTGCTTTTCAAGAAGCCTTCTATGGGAAAGCTAGAGATGTAAGTGTGTATCAAAACTACTTTATCTGATATAGTGGGGAAATGGAAATCAACTCAAGTGTTTCATCTTTATTTTTTAAAAAGCTGAACTACATTTTGGAGTTATCTTGGTTTTATCATTTGGGTAAGGTTGTACTAATTCAGTTGACTGACTGAAATACTTATCTTGGGGGTTGCTGAAATTAATCATTCAGGCTGTATTTTTGTTGGAGTCCTTCAGTTGTCAAAGCTACTCTTTTTCTTTCCCCCCTCCTTCCTTTTCTTCCTGAAATAATGGTGTCCTAGCACCAGATAACACTGCCTGTGAGTCTTGTGGTTGACAAGTTCAGTGTTGCATGTTGGTAACTCCTTTGAAGAATGGCTAATGAAATTGTAAATTTAAATTGAAAGGTCTCTGAAATACAGTGTGCTTTTTTTTCTTTCTTTGTGCAGCCTTTATCTGCCAAGTAAGTTCCAGTACCTAAGGTTTGGTTATTTAGTTATTCTATACATCCAACCAGGCATCTCAAGTTTCTGTTATTACCTCCACAGTTTTAAAATCAGTATTCTAATAAAATTAGAATGGGGATAGTTTATTTAAGTTTTGGTGACTTGATTTACTGAGGAGAAACCCAAAACCCTGCATTAATTAAGCACAGATAAAGCTGAAACACAAACAAGAAATTCGTGCTGTTTCAGTTTACTTTTGTTTTCTTGGTAGATGTTCAGTCTTAAAATGAAGAGTGTTATGGTTTCCTGTAGTTATTCATATTGGGAGGAGCATCTATATTATTTTAGGGGCTGTTCTGATAAGTGTGCAGTGTTATGGATCCACTCAGTATAACTGAAGTTAACACATATTTAACACTCTAAGTTCAGTGAATATTTTCGTGTCTTTGCACAGATTCCTGAGCATAAATGTATACCTAGTAAATCAGTGGAAAAGTATTAATTTATAATAATTTGGACCTTAATTAGTGGACCTTAATGCGTGTTTAGAAAAAAAAATCGTATGAATTCAACAAGAAAAAGGTTTTAGTTTGGAAGTTCCCTTTGTATCATTTCATGGGACGAAAGCCCATTAAGAACTTTCATAAATGGTTTTATCTCTATAAATCTGATATTAATGCAGTGCAGTTGCTTGGTTTTTTAGTACTGCAAGTACTTCCTATATTACTTACCCAGCACATCTGAAGTTCGTGTCACCTTACATTTCTAATATTTTGCAATGTAGTCAGACCAGATCCTCATCATGATAAAGTTATGTATTTGTATATTTAGAAAAGTGGATTTTTGTTTGTGTTGTTTGGATTGCAAGGGGTTTTTTTCTGCATTATTTTTGAAGCTCTCCCTCCCACCTACCCTGTAGGATGGCATTATTTTTATTGTAACATTCTGACTTTAAACAAAGTTATGAGAATGTGTAAATACCATTTATTTTCACCGCTTTTTCCTGTGACAAAGTAATTTTTTCTGTACTACCTCGTGGAATGCATAATTGAGGAAAGGGATACATTATTTTATATTTTTATAATTGCATTTCATAAAATAATTAAATATATATATCAGTATTAAAAAAACAAAACCAAAAACACAACCTTAGGAGAAATTGCAACCCTTATGTCTTGTCTTCTGATTTATACTATGGAGGGCACTTAATTTTACCAGGGCAACAGATGAGCTTCAGGCACCAGCATTCTTCACTTGAAGTGAGAAATTGAGTTCCAAGAGTAAATAAAAACAAGATTGAAGGTTTAAATCCTCTACTAGGCTTTTTGAACTTATATACTCATTAAATGTTTATTGGAGTGGTGGGATTACGAAGGATTTGGGCAGCTTCATCAACTGGTATATACTTAATCACTAAGTAAAACACTACATTTGATAGAGTGTTTCTCACGATGCCACACTCAATCCATCTTAATGAAAACTGCTCCAAACTGATTTAATTTGAGAGCACTTGGCAGCTTGAGTGCTCAGAGAGATCTTAGCCTTTTCTTGACAAATTCTCAACGCTGTCCAGAGCAGAAGGTGCACTCTACAGTTCAGGTCTAGTGAGAGAACCATCAGCTCTGATTTAAATCTATATTGTGGATACTTTTTCCCTCAAAACCAAATCCCATTACATACAAACTTGAAGGGTTTTTATCAGAAAAAATTTAAATTTGGGTTATTTTAAGAAAATTAACTTATGTCAGAACATATGTTTTGAATGCAGAATATGAGTTAAAATTCCTTTTAAGAAAGTAGATGGTGTTCTGTTGAATCTCAGTGTCTTTTCATGTGTTAGAAAGGATGATAATTCATAGCTATTTAAGAAAATATTATTTGAAAAAAATACCATTAAAAGAAATTTAGATGTTTGTTACCTGTGTGTTTGAGTTATTAGACAGTGAAAATTAACATAAATTATGGGTATCTTTTTCCCTTTAGAACAGTGCTCCCACAGCAGTGCCACTTTTTGGTAGGAGAGATGGAAAGAGATCAAATGTAGCTCTGCTTTAAAACCTGTATCTCTCTTTAGCACAAAAATACAATACCCAAGATACAGAGATTTGCCTTTAACAACCAGAGGCCCTGGCAATGAAATCCCAGGTATCTCCTGCAGCCTGATAGTTAAGGGCATTGTGTGTTCATTTCCAAGGCTTATCGTATATATAAGGCGAGAAAATATTTTCCTTATTTTTTTAAATTGGGTCAGGAAGAGAAAGCGAGAAAGAGATTTATTGAATTAACAAATAAGCTGGTTTTTTTGTGGAAGTTTTCCACTCTACCTATTGTGCCAGTTGGAAACCATAATTTCTCTGTTACATCAGATTCTGAAGAATGAGCTTACTCCTGCTCAGGTAACTACAGTGCCCCAGGTATTCCTACATTGATGCCATGGAAGAAATTTTATAATAGGCATGTTTTAAAAAGGTGTTTGGGGAAGATTTCCTTGTGCCTGAAAGCAGTTCGTGGGTGTCCTGTATTTTGAGACATCAGGGGTTTTATCTTAACTTAGGGTGGTATTGTTATTCGTACTGGATCTTATTGGCTATATTGAATCTCACTGAACTATATATATGAATAATACCGAAGTATTTTCTTTTATTGGAGCTTGTTTGCCTTTTCATTTTTATAGGTGGTTGCTACTTTTTTATTATGAGAAAGAATAAAGACATTGCCTTTGCCTTTTCAGCTCTTTTCTTTATATACCTCTGTCAGCTCACCTCCTGCTCCTCTCTCAACCTTTCTGTCCACTGACTTTTAATAAATATGTGAAACATCTCTCTTAGCACAGATTGGTATTGTCACCTCAATATATATTCCTGCATGGCGGAAAATGAACCGTGTTTTTCTTCTCCTTGAGTTCTGTCTTTTAGCTTCAATTTAGTGGCAGCACCATCCCTCTCACGTATGAGTTCTTTATTTCCTGAAAACCCAGAAGAACGTATGCTCCTTCCATGATTTGGCATGTTCAAATAAAAGCTCTTTTTTTACCCTTTTTTTTTTCTTAGTAGTAGCAGAGTTTTCCCTTATACGGGGCTTTCTGTGGTATCATTTTTATCTGTGTAACTCAGAAAAGTGTCCCTTGTTATTTCAGCTAATTAAGTCTATACTGATCTTATTACAGATTACAGATGGAGAAATTACCGTTCTGATTAAACATAAATAACCTTAACACTAATGTAAGTGGGCTGGTTGAAACTGGAGGACAGATATAGAAGTGTAACTCTGGGTTTTCAGGAAGAGGGAAGCAGCTGTGCTATGGTGGATGTCAGTACATATACTCCAATTAAGTCACGTGTTAGTCACCTGCATTTTCTTTTCATTCTTGCCTGATACGTGTTAGCAGTTCTGTCCTTTTGTTCCACAGTTTATTTCTGAACTAGTGGATGATTACTGTTTTAAAATCTTTGCTACAACATACCAGCCTAGTAGTCTCACACCCTTTATTCTTCCTATCTGAAGAACAGCTTCATCTTTCGTATCTGAAGGGTTGCTCCTGGGTATGGGTCTCCCTTCAGCATCCTCTGTATTTGATATTAAATAATGGCAGGTTTTTTAAAATGGTCTGCCACACAGTCAACATTTCCTCTTCTTTCAATCCTTGTGATTTATAGATCTTATTTGAGTTTGGTGTTAATTACTGGATTCTATTTGCATTATGTAAGATATCACTGCAAGTGCAATTGATTGAAATAGAGATACAACAGTATAATAGGATCAAATAGGTGGAAGATGAAAGTAGACTAAATCAAGCTTTAAAACACACCTTTACCTGGGAGAGTGGTTTGCTGTTTGAACACCTTACCGTGGTTCATGTGGATTCTTCATCACTGATGGATTTTTGAGATTAGATGTCTTACTGAAAGGTAAAATTACAGAAAGATTAAATTAGGAATTAGTTTAGAGACATTTTATGCCACATGTAATACAAAATATGAGACCAGAAGGTTGCATGGATCATCTCACTCCAATTTTAGGAACCTGTGAGGTGCAGTTAATTTCAGATCCTCTTCTATAAGGTTAGAGACTGGTTAGTGCCCCTTATCTTTCTGTCTTGGGTGTCTGCTTTCCTTTGACTGGTGCAGGGGAATTAAACAACGCTTCTCTTCAGCAGGTTTGTTGTAGTGTTGTGTCTAATACATAGACAAGGCTTCCTGTGAATTTCCATTCCTACTTTCCTCCTTTTTCAAAGTGGAGTAAATTCAGAGATGTATTGCTTTGGTGGTTTGCATTCTGCTTAGGGAGAAAAGAATTGTGTGTTATAGAGTAGCTGTGTCCAAGAAGGCTGATCCTGTGATCTCCAAGATCCCCTTAGAAAGGTGGATCAGATTGTGCACTTCAAAGGCTTAAAGACTTGCAAATTTGTTCATTTGAGTTAGCTCTCAAGATATGAAACCTAGAGGAAAACATTAAGGCCTGCATTCGTTAGCCTACCAGATTGAAAGAACATTCATGCCCCTGGCAGTTGCTGTTACATCATGAACATTTTTGTCTTAGTCATTACTTGAGCTTATAAATCTGAGATTCAAAGATAACCATTCAGGTTTTGCTGACCCTTATGACTGTATTGCTATTCCCTTCCAAGTTCATATTCTTCTGAGCTATTTAAATTATTCCAAGCTGGCTGAGAAGCTTGGAAATCCCATTACCCAGTGATATCAGTTTAGTCACCACATGAAAATTTGTGTTTCTTTTTTGCCTCAGTGACAACTTTCCCTTTATTTCTTCTAATTCTGTACAAAGTGCATTAACTTTTCTGAAAGGAGCAGGAGTCTGCAATGCTTCACTGCAAACACAGTGGTGGTGCAGCAAAGGAGCAGCAGCACAGCTGACTGTCTCATGCAGCCTGAATGCAACAGAGGTTGCAGAAAAAATGCCTGAGGTCTGGATTTTTTAAGGTATTTAGATAGCAAAGATGCTGAAAACAGTTAACATCTCTTTCTTGTGGCCCTTTTTCCTTTGAAGTAACATGAAACCTGGAGCTTAGAGTTCAGGCTTTTAGGAGCTGAAGTCTTACTGACATGGGTGATACTGACACTCCTGAGCATGTTTGTAAGTTCAGATCCCTTCTGAAAATTCCAGTGTATGACTGCCTGGTCTTCAGCATGCACACACGCTGAAAAACACATCCCCTGGTGGTTTTAATTCCTGAAGTCCTCCTAAGGCCTTTGGAAGTCCATCAGGTATTCAGTACTTATAACTTTTTTGGTATTCCATGACTTTGTAGGGACCAGTAAAAGTTCTTCTCTGTCGGATTTTTTTTTCTTGTTTTTTCATGCTAAGCGTGTAACTTGTGAGTCATATTTTTGAGAAATCCAACACAGGACAGTCTAGTGCTCCATTAGTAGGCTTCTTTTATGAAGTTCAAGACTGTTCAACAGTTTGTAAGCCTATTTTAATAGTATTGACTGAAAAATACCCAGTATTAGTCATCATAGAATCCTAGAATTTACTCTGATTTTTCAAAGGCTTGAAATAAACACAACCAAAACTTGCTTTTAAATATATGTTATCATGGCGTAGTAAAATAAACAAACACAAAACAAACCCACACAACAACAGCAAAACCAACAAACTCCAGACTGTGAGCCTTTTGTAATAATGCATTTTTCTAAGGAAGAAATACCCCTGGCTTCCACTAAGATTTTTCAAAATCAAGTTTCAGCACTTCAGTTCCCCCTGCTACCTCTTTGCATTAGTCATAGCAGTGTGCCTCTGCTGCCCTTAACATTTAGGAAGAATTATCAGGCACAAGTACAGTCTTTTATATGTGATGCAGTTTAGTCTTTGCACGGTGAGCTTTGTTGATGCAACAAAAATTACATTGCCTTGGGAAGTAGCTCAGTGAAAACCTCTATTGTGTTTGTGCCTGTTCTGTTTACTAAAATTTGTCCCTAAATCTTTAAGCCTAAAACTGTACATATTTTGAAACATTCTGTTGTATGGAATCTCATATTTAACAGTTTCATGGGGTTGTTTCTTTGGAAGTAAAAGTGTTTCTCAAGAGCCTTTTTTTCTGTCTGCTCCCAGTGAAAAGAGGAGAGCAAAGCCATCCGCTTACCACAAAGCAGTGCCACCACAAAGGAAAGATTAAGGGTTTAGAGAGAGGTCAATGTGGGTTTTTCTCTAACTAAACACTTTCCTAAAGTTTCCTTGTGGAAAAAATAATGAAGTCATCTCAGAGTTTTTAAAGAATTTTTATTTCTTTTTCACCGTCTGCATTCGCTTGTCTTCTCAGCATGGATGTTTAATCTTTCTAGGCTTTGTGAATTGGTCCAAATGAATAAGTGGTGAGCTGTCTCTCTAGGAGCTAGAGGCTTATTCTAAGGCCCTAATCACTGAGTAAACACATCTTTGCCCTCCCTCTCTTACAACTGCTATATAATAGTCGAGATTCTAGCACAGTAACCTGGATATTGCAGGGATCGACGCTTTGAAATGCAGAACGGCTGATCCTCGAAAACAGACAGTGCCTGATCTTCCCCTGCCTCTTTCTTCTTTTTAAATTAAATATCACCACAGAAATGCTGTTTTATTGCATGATATTGTGCATCAGTGCCCTGGATTTTCAAGTTTAGTTTCAGTCAACATTGTTGGCTGCACTTATATGGATCTCTGCATGTTGGGCTTATTAATGGTCCTTCCTGGCACATGTGTACGTGGTTCTGAAGAACATTTAAATTAAATTAGAGAAACATTAATGCAAATACTAATCCCTTTCCCAAAGTCTAATGTTCAAATGTATTCTTCCTTTTATAAACAGTCATTAAATTTTGTCCAAAGCCAGTATATGAAGTGAGAACCATAAGGTTTTTTTTTACAAAGATAGCTTGTCTCGAAATTGCATCCTGTGTCTTGCTGTATCAATACACACCAATATCTAGGGTTCAGTGTTATTTCTGATGAAGAGATTTGAAATTACTTTAAATGAAAGTCTGAAAATAGCATTTACCATATCATCTCAGCAAAAATATGTTAGAGTAGTATTTTAAAATTAGTAAGTAATATATATGGGTATGAGGGAATGGAAAGCTGTAATTTTCTGAATTATATTTATAATTCATTGAATATCAGATACAGGTCCTTAACTAGCTCATAGTTTCCCTGTATTTTTGCAGCCTGCTTTCTAGATTTACATACATATAGACTGGCTTTTGGTCTGAGACCACCTTTTGGTCTGAGATTATGGGGACACACTTGGCTTTTGCTGCTGGCAGTGAAGCCTCCCCACATCATATGGCTGGATGGAGAGCTGCCAGAGCATCCAGCATATCGCTTTGCAAGTTTGGGGTCTGTAGACAGCTGTAATCTTACTCATTTGCCTCTTTATTTGGCTACAGAGGTGGTGATAAGCTGTCATTTTTTCAGGTCCTTTTTAATAATTTTATGTCATAGATGCTGTTCTATCAAGAGGTACGTTCCTTGCTCAGGGAATGCTTCCAAATGTTATCTTTATTGGGCAAAAAGCCAAGAAAGATCACCCATTTCTTAAGAGAGGTCTGTTAATAAGGTTTTTGGTTTTTATCAAGTGTTGCTATTTTCACATTCTAAGCATATAATATATTGTGTTTTGGTACTCGAAATAAAATATTGGGAAACACTGAGAATATTTAAGAGGGATGGACCATTTGACTTGGAATCTGCTGGTTTTTTCCTCTGTGTGTGCACATTGAGATACCTGTTACCTTTGGTAAACCCCACCGGGTATACTAACGGATGAATCTACAGCATTTAGCATAAATTGCTAAATAGCCTGAGGAAGTTTTCACTCGTCTCTGCCCATGTCTTTTCCAGAGAAAGCTTCTTGCTATCTACCTCCACCACGATGAAAGTGTACTAACCAACGTCTTCTGCTCACAAATGCTTTGTGCTGAATCGATTGTCTCCTACCTGAGTCAGAACTTCATAACCTGGGCATGGGACATGACAAAAGAAGCAAACAGGGCAAGGTAAGATTCTTTGAACTGAGTGGAGCAGCTTTTCTCTCTGGCTATCAAAGCTTTTGTTGCTTGATACCTTTTTAAACTAAAAACTTCGTGCTCACTCTCAGCTGATCAGTGAAGCTTTGCTGAGTGATGTTCACTGAGAATTGGACTGGCCTTGTTTGCATTGCAAAGTGACTTCTTATTCCTGTGGAGGAAAAAATATTATAAGAAATTATGTCCTTTTGGTTTTGAGTTTATTTTCAAACATAGTTCTAGGAATGTGTCTTCACAGTTTTGCATTGCATATAATATTTGCATAATATTATATGACACTAATTGTGCGTATTTTGGAGTAACTGCATGAGAGCTGTCTGGGATAATAACTATTGTTGTTAATGAAAATCCTATTTTAAAAATAACATTCATGTGATAAATTAGTATTAAAAACAGATTATGCGAAGAATTAAAAGCTTGTAATTCATAATGAACTTTTTGGAACTACAGTTTTCTTACAGAACATTCCTTTGGTAATGTGCAAATATTTGGGGTTTATTATAATTAAAACTATCCTATGTCTTAGAGAGGCCATCATCTTACTGATGAGTAAAGATATGAAAAGTGTAGATTCCACCTCCTTCTGCACCTTTTGTGTGTTATCAACAAATTTTCTCACTGTTATACTAAAACCTCTCTTAGTTACCAGTTGATCATAATCTACTGAGAATAATGATTTTATTATTACTATTATTACATTTATAAATCAGACTTGTTTAGTTCTTTTAACTTGGATCTTATTTCATCACTTTTATTTACCCAGAAGATGACAGGATAATGTCTTACCAGGATAATATCTTGCATATATTATTGTAATTAGAGTTATTGTAACTTTTGTCCAAAAGATGCAACAGTCATTTGGGCTGGAATAAGGTTACCACTTCTTTACACAATTCCAGTGATTATTGAACAATTAAAATGATACATTTATGTTTCTTTCTCTTGTGGAGTACTAGAATAGAATATGTATGCATTCCTGTTCTTAACTGTGAAAATTATAGATAATATTTCTTTGCTGAAGGTGAGCTTGGAGAATGGAACGATCTCTTTTTCTAATGCACTTTTTAAATGATGGTTGTGTTTGTCAGGAATTCCTCACTCTGCATTTTATCATTGGAGGGATCAGCAGCAGTGTTTCTAGTTTTAGTTATTCTAGAGAAGGGTAAAAAATTATGGAAAAAAGCAGTTGCAAAAACAGATGAAAACTTTTCTAAAAAAGAAACAAGTAAGAGAGGAAAAAGAAACATCTAGGTTCTTTCATGGGACCAAATACATAGACTGGGAAGTTGCTTAAGTCTTTTGGTATTGCCATTCATGGGCTGTTAAGGAGCCTCCTCCTTTTCTTTTATCCCACAAGTTGGTGTAGAAGGAAACACTATTTCTAAACCATCTGTAGTGGCTAAGTTCAGTTGACTACCTGCTGTTCTATTGTCTGCTCTTCTATTTAATTCTCTAGTTTCTTTTATTTTACAATGACAAAAAATTGCAGTGTAGTTTCTTTTGAAAAACTGTGTTTGAGGGTTTTTTTATGACTGACGATCAACAGCCATGTAATTGCTTTGTTGTGTTTTACTAAAGAAATCTATTAAGTAGCACAACTTTGATACACTAGTAATAAGAGTTTGCAGGTTACACAGACACCTGTGGTGACCAAAGCGACAGAAGCTGCTTGTTAGAAAGAGCCTGTACAGCTGTGTCCTATTAACTCCTTATGACACTTCTTAAAACACAAAATAAAGGGCTTGTTTAAGGCTTTATAGCTATTCTCAATGAACCTACTCACCGATTGTGCTGGACGATAGGGTTTTTAAGCCTT
This sequence comes from Myiozetetes cayanensis, assembly GCF_022539395.1. Taxonomy (NCBI): domain Eukaryota; kingdom Metazoa; phylum Chordata; class Aves; order Passeriformes; family Tyrannidae; genus Myiozetetes; species Myiozetetes cayanensis. Next base: position 7,598,734 of record NW_026086826.1, on the reverse strand, counting down.
CATTTTTTTTGCTTCCTATTAACAGCAACAAAGAAACTGTCATATTAACAGTGAGGTCAAAAAATAGTAAGGGGTAAACAAGGCATGCTGGCTCGAATTAGAATAATTTCTCGGTTGTGTTTAGTGTCACATCCTGCTCCTTGGACTGTGATACCTTCAGAGGGGGTGTGATGCTTCCTTCTCCCTGTGGAAAGTGCCAGTGCACTGTGGGCATTCCCATAAATAAATAGTGGGTCCCTCTGTTTAACTACTGCCCTTCATGATGTGACACAGTGACAGTGGTCTTGGAGCCCATTCTGTTCTGTATCCCTATGAATACAGTTAAATGTTTTTATTTGAATGGTGAGAAGACAACAGCCACAACAGAAGGGACTGCGTTTTGCATGCTGGTGTAGGCCAAGAGCAGCTCATTTGTGCTCTTACAATTGCATTGTAAAATAGCTGGAAAAGCCAGGGTTGGATGGCATAGGAATCAGGTCCACTTGATTTACAGCAGTCAATAGGGATGCCTCAATGTCAGGTAAAAGGCATGTTTTCAGTACTGTAGCATGGCATGAATAAGTTCAAACAGATGTAAAGACTTTCTTCATATAAGCCAAAAAATTCTTCTAAATATTGTGAGCTGTAGATGTCATTTTATTCCCAAACTAGTCCTAATAGGTGTTTCCATTTTTCTCGTGAAATGGGTGTTCATCCTGAACACCGTAGAACAAAACCAGCTCCAAAATCTTGTCATTTTCCCGTTTTTTAATGTGTTTCTTGGCTGATACTGATATAGGAATGTGCTTTGAATCCTGCATTGCCATACACAAGCACTTTTCATCTGGAATCTTTCAATCTTCAACACCCATTCCGACAGGGTGAAGAGAGTTCTGTAGGTAGGACTAGAAGTCAAGAAGTCAAGCAGTGTGCAAATACCAGGTACCTGTTAGCAGTACTGCAATAGCATAAGCATTATGACTTTGGGAATCAGATTTTTAGAAAATTCAGACTGCAGCCACTCAGGACTGTGACTTTGTCACAATGAATAAGAACTCTAGTTAGTACAGTTAAGAGGAGGTATTGTTTTGGCTTCCACAAGTTTTGGTTGCCTCTGACATAAGGTTTGAAGGGAAGGGAGCAGTTGCTCTGAGTAACTCCTGTGATTATTAATATTTTCATTAATCATAATAAAGGGGACAAATTAACATAATAAAATAATTAGCCTTCATTTAGGAAACTAACATGGTGTTTATTTTTATAACACTGTTAAGGAACCTATGTGAAAGTTTTATCTCCTATAGTTTCGGCTTTAGTAAGCATATTTGAGTTTAGAATATTCTTGTTATTTGTTATTCATGATCAAAGGAGGAAAAAAGCCACAAAGCTACATGTGCATCTTTTACTTCAGATCTTTTAATATTCCACTGGGTATTTGTATCCAGGAAAGATACATAGTAATATATAGACATACATATGTACCTGTACATGCCTTACACCTAACATTGCACACACAACATCTACAAACATAGATAATACTTAATATTAAGACATTTCCAGCATACATGGTGTCTGCCAAGCAAAGCAAAGGCAGAACTGTAAGACAGTGACTCGAATGTCTGTGGCTGCTTTTTAGCTTTCGATATCGTTGCCCTTGGGCGCCGGATTTCAAGGCGTTGCCAACTTTTCTCAGCTCTGATGACAGGTACTTGTTAGTTTTAATGTTCAGACGATAGTTTTTCACTTTGCTTAAGCTTAGGAAAGAGTTAATTCACTAAAGCTCTTCCCAGCAGCAGGTTGTCTTCACCTGCAATTTCCGTCATCAAGTAATTAGCCATATTCACAGTTGCTGACCCTTAATACTAACCTACTGAATGATGCATGCCTGGATGAAGACCAGTTGACCATATTACTCCAGCTCCCCAATCCCATTTGATCCTTCAGCAAATATATTGCAGGTGTGGGGTCTCTGAGAGCTGGATGTGGTGAGTTAATTTCTCACTGCCTCATCGGGAGTGACCGCAGATTCTTTATATGTGGCTCGCAAAACTGTTGGACGTGTTCTTTAGGCACTAAATCCTTAACAGGTTTCACAGAACGGTGTGAAAACCTTTTCCATTGTATTCTGCAATATTTTATTTAATTTACTTTAATAGCAATACAGTGCCAGTCAACAAAAACAGGTCAAAAGTCTAATTAATGTTTTAAAAATAAAGGTTCTCAAACACCAGGCGAGTTTGTCATTTTCTGTATGGTTTGTTTTGAGGAGGAAGAGGAAAGAAGGTGAGGAGGGAACCCTTCTGTTCCATGATTACATCCCACCCGCTCATTTTCTCCTTTTCTCCTTTGCTTTTGATTTTAGTGGCGGTCTTAACAGAATGTCAAGATCAATTTGCAGCATGGTTTAACTCAAGGTTTGCATTCTGCCAGCAGCAATTGTCCTAACGAACAATGCCGTGTGTTCTTGTAACTTCAGAAGCTTTTAGAAGGCTCATGGCAAGGGCAGCATCTAATGACTTTATTAGTGTAGGGTTTCAAAATGGGCTCAGTAATTGTTCGCATCTCTTTGTCATTTAGTCATAATTACTGCATAGCATTGTTCGGGGTTGCACTTGTGAATAGTTTCCTAATAGCACTGAAACGAACTAAAAAAGGGAAAAGGATAAAAGGTGATTGTCTCTTTAGATAGAGAACAAAACAGCCTGTATATAGATGATGGTTAAACTGTTTATTATACACCCACCAGAAAAGGTAAACTATCCCTGCTTAAATATTTATGTGCTTCAGGGTAATTTCATGTTAGTAATCTAAAAATGTCCAAATTTGGAAAATAAAAATCAGCAGAGAAGGCATTTTAATCTGGTCGTGATTAGGAAGATATGGATGTCTATAATATTTAACTATAAATAGAAAGCAGCCTCTCTGATGTTATCAGAGAGGTTTTCAGTGCATCTGTTTGTATGCCTATAGCAATGTTTTAAGGTCATCTGGTAAAAAAAAGCGCTATTTAAAGCACAGGAATTAAATTGATACATTTGTAAGCATGTTTTAAGTCCCCACTATAAAACCAATTCCCTAAGAAAGTTCTGTCCCACTATTCTCAAGCTGCAGCCTATCTGATGAAGCTTCTTGAGCAGAAAAGGTGAAATAAAACACTGTAATGTCCTGTGCCAAAGAGATGAAGGCAGAAGAACAGATATCAAGACAGGCTTGTTGGACTGTTTTGAGAAAGGATCTGGTCATATTCTCTTACTGCTTGGTCCTTATGGTGTATTTGTGCAATTGTTCCTCCAGTTTGGAGACTTTCACTGACCTTCTGGAATTACATTTTACTTGTCAGGATGATTCTTTGGTTTGTGATGATTAATTTGAATTCTCTGACTGACTTCCAGTATGCTTGTAGCTTCTCCCACTTCACTAACATCTGTAAAGTGTCTGAACACACTCTCTGTTCTTATCTAGGCTATTTTTAAATCTACCTGTAGCAAGCCTTGGATATTCCTCAGCAAATCATGTATTACATCTCTTTCTAATTTGATTTTGGCTGCTTGACCCATCTTTAAAACATGCCTTGTATCTGTTGCTCATTCCCCTTGTGTTTGAGTCAACAGTTACCACTTTACCAATGTAGGTAAGGCAATAACTGTATTATGGAAACTGTGGAGACCAACCTTATTTTAATATGCCAGTTCAGGATCTCAGCTTTTATTCTTTTAAAGATGTAGAAAAATGTTATTTTTACATTAACATTTTAATGAGTCTTATGTTGACTTTGCACAGTATATAATCATTATTAAAAATAATCAGAAATCATGCAAATTTAATACTCATCATTGTTTTCTCCATGTTCAACAATGAAGTTACATTTTTTTGAACCCATTTCTGAAGTGTTAAAGTTTCTTCAAGTAGGGTTAACTTTGTGAATTATCTGGCCATAAATAAATCACACTTTTTTGGCCCAAAATCATCCTGGTTGTGTACTGAATGCCTGTACAGACTGGAAGGGAATAGAATGTTTAGAAGAGGTTGTCAGATTTTCTGCTGCTTTTTGAGGAGGACTTTAGACTGAGGTGATAAAGCAGAAAACATCTCCAGTGCAGCCTTCCTGTTAAAACATCTTTTGCAAGAAGCATAGAGGGCACCATGTGCCAAAGGGCCTCATTTTAAGGAGAAGACTTTTCCAAACTTTTCCTACCAGTATAAAAATTAAAAGTAACTACAGGGACTTATATGAGTAAGGCTGTTACAAATAACCAGGTCTCTGTAATTTGTGTTGGTACAGAAAATTGAAAAAATTTGATCTAAAATCCTGTGCATTTTTAAAATATTTATCTTAATACATTTTTCCATACATTTGAGAGCTGATGACTCCTCGCACTCCTCTCAAAGTGCACCTGGAGTGGTAACTGCAGTGCAGGGATCAGCAGCTCGCTAGATTAACATCTTCATGGCATCAGAATAATTTTTCCTGTGTGCCACTTTTAACTGCAGAGTGAACTGTGTCTAAGAATTAATACCTGTTCAAGCTACATTTAAGAAATAAATTTGTAATTTTTTTAAGGTTTGTTTCTGTATTTATCAACCCATGGTCAGTGTCTGTGTTTGTTCTGCAGCTTTAGCTGTTGGTTTCATTGATTGTGAGTCATGAAAGAAATGATGCTGTCTGCCAGAACTGTTACTTTTCTTCGTGGACTTTATTCTTGCAGCTTTGAAGAATATTTTTAAGCAGATTTTTTCCTTCATAAAATGGGTTTTTTTGCCTTTCTCATCCTTCTCCCTCCTTGAATATTTTTTGTAATTTTAAAATGAGAGGACTAGTAGGGTGCCGTATGCCCCCCCTTTCTGGCAGCATTCCTCTATTTCCACTGTTGGTTGGAGATCACAGTAATCCAGCGTGTTGTGGAAAACAGTTTTCCCTGGAGGGACATCTGGCTCTTTGATGGACTCCACGGGCAGTCCTCTTGGCAACTCTGGAGATGCCACTGAAAGATCTGGCACACTTCTGTTCAGATGAAAGTGAGAAAATCCCTTGGTAGTGATGTACAGAGTAAGGTACTGGTTATTGCATCAAGTTGTTTTGATCCTACTCCCATACTTCTAATAGTAAATATTAGCACAGAGGAGGTTTTTTTCCTTGGTTATGAATGTGAAATACAGTAAAAAGGTCTGCAAATACAGAATCAATAAGGCAGAAAAAGAAAAAAAAAAAAAACAACATTAGTTAAGTAGCCTCAAAACCTCTTAGAAGGCATCGAAAAACTGAATGGGAATCATGAATGAAAACTCAGTTCCTACCTATCTAGTAAAATGAAGAGATGTGTTAACACTATTTGCCACTAACCTGGCAAAGAGCGGGGCTGTGAGTGATTTTTGGTGAAGAGTAGTTGTACCTCCACATTTTTGTTGGCATCACCGCCTTTTATTTCAACAGACAAGTGAGGTCTTACTTGGTTGCAAAGGGCAGGATCTATTTTGGTGTCGGTGAGCAGATGTTCTCGTGTGCACTCCTTCTGCTCTGAAGATACCTGTTGATAACCACCAGGTGGTCACTCATCCCCCAAAACAGCCTCATCCCAGCTGCCTGTGCTGTGGTCTGGACATTCATTATTCAGTGGTGGAAGTGCTGGGAAGATGAGTTGTTTCTCATTCCTCCCCCAAGAAAGACAAAGGCTGTGTGGTGGCAGTGATGGCAAATCCGTGGCATTCACACCGAAGTTGGCGTGAGCTGCCCGTGTCATGGGTGTGTGAGTGAGCTGAGCAGATCGTGGCAGCAGCAGAGGAAGGGAGGTGATTGGTAAGAGCAGGGTGGATGGCACCAGTGGCTGTAAGAAGTGACACCCATAAAAAAACCCCACCACCTTAAGGGGAGATGTTGGCATCTGGAATCTGTTATGGTGTTACTCAAGCAGGAAAACATGTGTGCCCTTACAGCAACTTGGCACGTGTCATCTTCTGAAGCCAGGGCATTGAAGCCTGTTCACAGACTGGATTATAAAGAGGAGGTGTCAAAACCTGTTAGGTTCTTTATAGTCAGCAAAAAGTTCTGCGTATAAAACTTTTTTCTCCCGGAAAAAAAGTTATTTGGAAAATCTTTTAACATACTGAAATACCGACTTCATTCAGAATTCTATGCATACAAACCCCATATACCTGCAAAAACATATTTTGGGAGCGAGTTGTGGGTTGACTAAATACAGAATTGATTTTAAAAAAAATTAAAAACCAACATCTTTGACTAGTACAACTAGTATTGTAACAGTCTCTAGTTTTGCCCTTCTAGCATTATTCTCACAGCACTTTTTCACCTCCAGTTAAATTTTTTGGTTTTCCGTGAAACTTGAGTGCTTTTCTTCTGTGCTATGTTGAAGACTGTTAAATAGTTTTAATACACAAGTCTCAGGAATGCAGTTCAGTTGTCCACTGTCTTTATTACTTCCAGGAGTGAAACTTTGAACTCCTGTAGGTCATTTTGCCGTGGAAGGTCACCATCAACTTCTGTGAGGCCAAGATTTCACTTACCTGTTCCCAACTTGAAAAGAAAACATAAAAAACCGTTATTTAGCTTAAGAGTTTATATGTCCAGGCTTTACACACACTTCATTTTATCCTTACCTGATGATGTGTCTTTATCTAGCTGTTTCCAATATAGCAGAGGCTTTTTTGACCTAATCTTTGTGTGTGATTGTTCTGAATTGCAGAAGACAGAGAATTAAGGAGTAGCATTTATGGCTTTGAAATACTCACTTGCTCATTGCCTTCCCTCCAACTGCAGCCATAGTTACACTAGAAATTGTCTTTGAGAGGTGCCTCCAATAAGCCCAATGCTGTACTCGTCAGGTTTACACATTTTTAGGCATTTTATTAGATACAATATATATTGATTAAAAAAATGACAGTTTTGAATCTTTTCAGTATCTTTGAGAAGAAATTACTCGGAGTGCTTGACATTTTAATGCAGTTTGTCTTTTCAAATAGATTTGGCTTCTAATGCATGTGACAACAGGACTTCACTCTTCAGTTGGAGCATATATTTCAGAGTAGTTGTTACCTAAAATATTATCATAAGGCATAAGAAAACACACGATTTAAGTTGCCTTTCATGAACATAATTAAGAATTAATAAGCCTGTACCAGTGGCTAGTCCTCAGAATTTCCACTGTTTTGCCTTTTGTGACCCGTGTTATTAAAAGTCCATTATTTTTACAGACTTTATTAAATTGGATCTTATTAAAGCATTCTATATTTGCATTTGGTCTTTCATAATTCATTATTATTATGACATTTACTTTTTACCATCAGATCTGAAAACATATCATAAGCTACCCTTTTCTCTTGAAAGAAATGCTAATTTCAAACAGTCCTTTAATGGAAGAGAAAAGCTTTATCAGTTTTTTCATTTATTCAAGATCGTGTTAAGAATACTAATGTTAGACTTCTGTATGCTAATATCCAAGAGCTTTTTTTGGTCAAAAGCTTAGAATTATTGTTTTTTAGACCACACTGCTAAGTATGTCACTGGCAGGGCACTAGTACAAAAGAAAATACAATTCTGAAGTACCGTGTTTTAATTCTGTGACTGATAAAACTGATTTCTGGATCTTTCATTATTAAATTATGCTTTTCTATGAAATCTACTGTTTTTATACTTCACCATGTTCATGAGATTGCGGCTCTACTTAGTTTCTCTTTAGAAGTTTTTAACAATTGCTTTAGCATGGTTATTTTGGGGGGTAGTTTTGAATTATAGCCTGCAGAGTAGTGTAAGAGGAAATAGAATTCTCCATCAAATAAATCACTATCTCAAGCAATTGTTAATTGTTTTCATTTAGGCAGTCTGGGCCTGTCATGTTTGTAAATATTGTAATAATTTCGTCATAAAAAGAGGTAAAGAGCTCTAGAATTGAATGCAGAAGCTTCGATGGTAAACAACGAGTAACACTCAGTTAAACTGCTGCATTTAGCATAATTTTTTTTAAAAACTTAACTTCAGAATCACCTCTACAATGTTAACTGTTTTTTTCCTCAAGGTTTCTGACGATGTGCACTAGACACTTCGGGAGCGTTGTAGCCCAAACAATTCGAACTCAGAAGACAGACCAGTTTCCACTTTTCCTTATTATTATGGGAAAACGATCATCTAATGAAGTATTGAATGTAATACAAGGTACAGTTCTCACTTTATATTAAAAGTATTCCTTACATGAGTATGGAAACTGTTACAAGAGATCTTTTCTAATTGTTTCTCATTTAAGATGTTCAGAATATGAATTTATTGCATAGACAACACTTCCAGTTGCCAGGATATAAATATCTACTACTCATAAATCTATTATTTAACATGGTATTAGAGATTGAAGTTGCCATGACTGTAGCAGAATTATAGATAAAGATTTTGGTTTTTTAAAGTGGAAGCCCAATTTTCTAAAGAAGGAGCTACACTTAGTTTTCCAAATTTACATGGAGGCAAATCCCTGATTTTCGAAAGATTTTGACTGCACTTTTTGCATAGTGCCAGAATGCATTTGGTGCTTTGTGTGGAGTTCCTTGTTAATATGTGTGCTCCTGTTGCATGTGCTGGGCTAATATTTGGACATGAGTTGCTTTTTCAGATCTACCTGCATTGTTGATTCCCCAGATCAGATCAGGACTTAAGTTACCAATGTAATCTCACATAAATGAAGCTTTCTCCCTTACATGAGCAGTTCTTCTTGGCATAACCATTCCTCTGCTTTTGCTGACAGCAAGATGACTTAGATGTGCAGTGCTGCCCTTTGACTGCTGTTCTCAGTAACTCTTCAAATTAGAACACATCAAACAATGGCTATCTCTCATTTCTTCTTTTTTCTCCACAAGTTTGTCTTCATGACACTGTGTCCTCATTTATTTATTGCTTATATCCAGGAATTTTATTGTAATCTCTTTATTTTCCTGAGGAGATTCAGCCTCAGGAAATGCTGCCTTTTGTGGACAGCATTACTCATTTACATTTGTTTCTGCATCTGGGATTAAGAATTTTCTTGAGGAATCTGCCGTGCTCTTTCCTGTGGACAAAATGGTTAATTTTTCCGGGGATTTTGTTTTCTTAGTGCAAGGTACACACCACAACACTAATTCATGGTATGGCTGTCACTTATTAAATTTACTTCATACAAATAGTCTTATAAATAGATTTTCTTGGTTTTCTGACTCTGCAGTACAGTCCAGCACTTTGTCATCCCACTGAAGTCAGTGGTGTTACTGACTTAAGTGACTTAACTGTTTTAGCAACTTGATGACTCGGAGTCATAATACAATGCGGCTTTATCATATGAAATAATCCAGATTATTTAATTGCATTCATTAAGTTTTAATGATTAGTCAGGTTTTCTGCGGTCTTTTGTTCTAAACTAAAGCCTCTCACCTATTGTAGCCTTACTCTAAATTCATCCTTTAACAAAAATCAGACAAGCTGTGCTTGTTATTTTCCCATGAATCGGGGCACTGGTGTCTTTTAACAATACGCCCCCAAATGAATGGTGGTCTCTGAAGTCCTGCATGTTGTAGCATGTGGGATAACATTTTCTGCTAAGGTAGCAAATGTTAGAAGTGGGAACAATGAGGGCCTTTCAGTGCTGGCCGAGAAGGCATGTTTACAGAAGAGATACAACAATATAGAAACTTAAGTCCCGGTGGCGTTTATTGAAATGCAGACTGTCTAAGTTTGCTTTTGATTTTAATTTTTTTTTTTTTACTGGGGTTGGAAACTATGGGGACAGTTTTGTTTTCTTTAGTGGTACTGTGGCTTCTGGTTAGTTTATTCTTTTTAAAACTTCCACCAGCATCACCAGTATAAATCCAGCTCTTGTTGGTATTGTTCTGCTACGGTCCAACAGCTGTTTAGGCAGGCAGATGTTAAGACTTTATAGTTTTAGACCATTTCTGATGGTTTAAAACCCTTTAACTGCTATGACAAGAGGCTCTAATGGGTAGTCTGGTCTTTGGTTTAGAAAGAGAAACCAAAAGAGCATCTTGGTAGGAAATTAAACTAATCTTTCAGTTTTATTGAAGACTGAAGGCACACTGGGAGAAAAATATGAGGAGGTATCTATTTTCCTATGTATGTGTTCTGTTTCTTGATATGGATGACTTTCCTGCTTTATTAGCTTTGCAAGTTTTGTTAGGAGTAAATACACTGAAGAGAATATGTTATAGTATTTAAAATTTTACTACTAGTTATACCTGAATAAAATGTGTGCACACACATTCCATTCCATCATTGTATTCTGGTTTTTTCCTTTTTTTAAACCAATCCACTTGGATGCTGCTGCCAACATCCTACCTTTTGTTACCTGACTAAGCAATTGCTTCAGTCTCCCTTATTATACCTGGGAATTCTGAAACTGTAAAATCAATTTCACATCAGGGAATCACAGATCTATTAATTCCCTTTAATATCAGTGATTAAAATAAAAAATAGAGTTATTTCATGCAAGCACAAAAGTAGTTGTTCAGATTTGCACCATCTGAAATTTTAGCCTCTATTTGATTGTAAAAAACAATTTAGTTGTAAAAACAATTTTGAATTTTCAGTTAAAAGGCAAGCTGAAAGCATTCTACTGAGATATTTGCGTTTTCTACTCTGTCTTCTTTTTTTTTTTTCTAAGTCTGGCTATTTCTTATGGATTAATTGTAAAATGACTTCTTTTTTGTTTAATAACTTTAATGAGATGAAGTTCAGCTATCTTCCTTTGTTGCTAGGTAACACAACAGTGGATGAGCTAATGATGAGGCTGATGGCTGCGATGGAGATCTTTAGTGCCCAGCAGCAGGAAGACATAAAGGATGAGGTGAGCGTTGAAAGTTACTGCAGATACCTACTGGCTTCCACTAATCACTGGGGATGTAAATTAACCAGATGTTTCTTTAGCTAGTGGAGTTGGTTATGATGTGTTTTAGTGTCTCTTCCGTCATCAGAAATTAAAAAGGTTAAATTTCCTTTTGCATATTTATTTGGGTCTCTCAAAACAACTCCTCCTTTTTGTTGTTGACATTTTCAGCTTCTTTCCTTTTCCTGAACATTGGTCATGAATAACTGTTGACATTGTAGTGGTGTTATAGAGCTTAATATTGTTCACTCAAGGAAACAACAGTCAGATTTTTTCCCAATGACCAGCTCCAAGTCACAGGTAGAAAAGAAAAGTAGATTAATGTATCTTAAATGTATGTTAAAGTAAACCAACTTTAACCAGTACACCACTACTGAACCACCATCCAGAACGATGCAGAATGTATAAGTGATGAGAAGGCTTCTCAAAACCAGTGTTTCAATTACATAGAAGTAGACACAGTGAGGAATACAGCTGAAAGATCTTTATCTGTTACTCTATAAATTGAGAGTGACATTTTGAAGTAATGAAGTACTTAGGAATTTATAATAATAGGTGTGTTGCCATTTAAGATTATTCTTACCCTGTTGTATAGACATTGATTGACAATAATTCACTAAACACATTCTTCACATTTAAATTTTGTATCTCATTAGGACAAGATTTACTGATTATAATATGAAGGTATAATATCTGCACAGTATCTGTCATTCACTTTGTCTTCTTTATTAATGCTACCTGTAATTCATTGGTAAAGAAATTGACGTTAATTTTGTTAATACTGAACACAAATTTAAATATGAGGATTACAACAAAAATCCAAGGCACAATATAATTGAATTTTTTATTGCATTTTAACAGGAATATGTCGGGTATGGGAGTTTTCCTAATGCTTTAATAAGAAGGTAAAATTACCATCACAGATGAGTTCTAAGAGAGCTTCAGAACTAAAAACTATAAAAGTTGATAAAAAGGAAGAAAACTGAGGGAAAGAAAAGCATATCAAGGCAGAGAGATAAGAGCAAATAAGGGGCAGGGGAAGAAACTGGGAGTGATAGGATTGGAACAGAGGGAGGAATAGACACCAGAATAGTTGGCCAGAGCAGGAAACACCAGTGTTTGGGAGAGAAGGTGGGAGCAGGAGGGACAGTGATAGACCTGCCCTAAGAGGATGAAACCATGTGGATTTGCAGCTGGGTGTAAGGGCAATGAAGCTTAAAGCAGGAGGAGATTCAGTGGCCTTGGGGCCACGATTGCAGAACAGGGAACTGGCTCCTGTCCCGAGCTGCTCTCAGTCCTTCACTGGATGACCAAGAGCAGTGACAGTCCAGACCCACCATGGGATTCTTTCTCTCCTGGCATCTTACCCCAAGTGTTCTACCTGTGTAGGAGAAAGAAAAGTAAATTTTTGCACATTTCCCATTTTTGAACTTTATCAAAGTCTTCTGTAGTCTTCTCCTTTTGTTTTTCTGTCACTGAGATCACCAGTGACATTTCTTCCCCAACAGGAGCTTTTCCTGACACACTTTGACATTCAGAAAACTAATGGAAAATTTCATAAACTTTAGGGACAGGTTTCCAGACACTATTGGTTCTATACACAAGTAAGATATTTACTTACACCTTGGCTCCACTTGTTACAAGCACACTGAAAAGCTGATCTCACGCGCTTTTGCCTTTGAAACAGGAAGTTTAAAAATAAAAACCCTCGCTTTATGAAGTTATTATTCCAGAGAGGGAGTATTTGACAAGCAGTCTGTGCTCAATAGAGGGCTTTAGCCTGAAAACAAAATATTGCCTTTTTGTGGTTTGCTACATAACATGTAGTTTTCTTGTAAGCCCTGTACTTGACAACTTCAAGTGTTCAAACATCACCACCCTTTCTTTTTTAAGATGTTATTGCAGTTGGTGCAATTTTTTTCCCAAATATTACAATAGCAAACAGGATACAGAGTCCGGTTTCTGTTACTGTTTTCTTAATAGCTACAATAAGTCATCGTAAAACCACAAGAAGATAAGCAAAAAATTCTTTTGTGCTTTAAAAAGAGAAGTCATCTATACAGTGTTGCTGTAAACAGAAGTGTGTGTGAGAGAGAAACAGAACTGGAAACATTTGTAAATAACAGCATGAAGTCATTAATGAGTGAGTTTATGCAGCTGAACTCCTCCGGTTTGGGTTTTTAACTTGCATGCCCGTGAAAGGTTCAAACACAGCTATTGCACAATCCTTTTGGCACAGCATGTTTTGCAGTGCCCTCTGATGGTTATTTCAGTACAGGATGACTATTCCCACTGCCAGCTAATGGTGCAGGTGTTCACCATGACGTTGGCTGTAGCTACAATCAGCTCCGTGGCTTCAGTCAGCTCCCTGTCACTGACCATCGACTGATGGTGTGGGCAGGATGCTCAGAGCAGCGTCACCTGCTCACCTCACCTGAGCAAAGTGAGTCACCTCAGCTGGTGGTAATAGTATGTTTAGCTCAATCCTGTGCTTTTGTATCCATGTGTTGGTAAAATGTACCGGTTTCAGTCTCATAAAATGTTAATGGGGTAAATCTGGTGCATGTTTCTGTAACGTCAAGTGGTAAAACACCATCATTTAACTAGCAACTGGATTTAATTTTTAGATTTGTGTATTGCATTTGATTAAGCCTTTTCTTACATAGTCTCCAAAGAAATACCTTAAAAACATTGAGATGCATGTGTGTATTCACAGTAATCCAACACGCCTGTCCTGAGGTACAGTGGTGTGTAATTTCAGGACCCATTTGGTCCCCAAGCTTCCTTAAAGGGAGATCCATCTGCTGAAGTGGACAATGGATAATTCAATGGTGGGTTCAGTGGCATCAGCAGCAGTGAGGCCAATTGGCCAGGGTACAGTCCCACCCTTCCCAGTGCAGTCAGGTCTGGAGGCCGAATTCCAGCCTCACACTGTGTATGCAGAGTTATTCTGTAGCTACACCAATTATTTAATGCACCTGATGGATGTATTTTCTTTTTCTAACTATGTTTGCTCCTCTGGTCACCACTACAAACACTGATACCTCAGCTGCTGCTTGGGTGGTGGTGCCGGGGGTTTGTGCAAAGAGGAAATAAACATCACTGAGGGGTTTCTCCTGTAAGCAAGAGAGGGTATCATCTCAGAGCAGGGACAACCAGCCTCTGCCACTGTTGATCAGGGTGTGAACTGAGATTTTTCGGGGACTGACTTTGAAAAGAGCGCGTAGTATCAGTTCCTTTTGAGTATCAGTTCCTCTTAAGTGTCAATGCCTGCTGCTGAGATTAGGAAAACAAATAATAGTTGTAAAATATTGCACGCCCTGGAATGTCAGTTTTTAAACACCCTGATAGCTTGCTTACTTTAATTGGATAGTTAATAATCATCTCAGCATGGCGTGATGGGCCCGAATAGATCCGAGTTAGTTCCTTTGTGAGATTAATGTGAAGAGATCTGAGATTAAATCCTGGCGTTACAGCACAACACACCTGTTCTGGGCTGATCCTGAACATTTTTTCTCCATTGCCTGAGGAGGAGGCTTCTCAAAGGATTACAGTAACACTTTTTGACAAGCTTATACAGGGTGGAGTTTCCATGTAATGACAGGGCTCATTTGATGATGCCTCAGTAATGCATTCTTTTTATTTTTGCTGTCAACATTTATTACTGTAGAAGCATTGACTGTTACACGGCTGGTCCAACTTGTCCACATTTAAGTAACAGTTGGTCTCTCATCGAGTTTGTTTTTGTCGTTACGCAACACTAGCGCTCCTGCTCTCGGATTAGACTTCAAGGTGGAATTGTAATACCCACAGTTACTTCAGAGACCTTATTTTTACAAATACCAATTAAAACCTTCAGTTCAGTATAAACTACGTCTGCTGACGCACTGGTCTTTAGTGTAAAAGAAAGGCACTTAAGAATTTTTAAACTGGAAAGACTTCTATAAACAGACTCTGACTGAAGATAAGCTGTAGAAAAATGAAGACCTGCAGAGTCACCATCTTTGCTCTCTGTTCTTAAATGCCATCTCATTTTCCTCAGATACTACTAGAGCATGAAGAAAAGATAGTTCCTTCCTGACCAATGTCTGGGTGGAGATTTAAAAGTCACGTTAAAGAAAACCAAAATTCCAAAATGCAATATAAATTCACCCTTTTTTCCCTGCCACAGTACTTTGGGCCTTTACTGACCAAGTGTGTTTTTCATAACTGTGGCCTGTTCATCTTTTGCCCCTTCAGATCGGTTGCTTTTCTCCACTCCTTACCCACAGTTGTGCTCTCCAGTTAAAGGAATGGCTCAAGTGCTTCCATCATCTCTTCAGGAAGACACCTGCAATTTCTGTCTAGGGACTGAAGCTCGCATTAAAATCAGTAGAAATCAGACATCTGTATACCTTGGATAGTCTTGTGTTCCATCTAACACTGTCATGTGTATCATGGTGTATAGTATTTGCACAGCAAGAGGTTATGAGCATAAATACATGAAATTCATTAAATTCCGAAACACAAAAGCATTATGGTGATGACAACCACCCTAACGAAGATTGGGATTTAACCCCTCAAAAATCCAATTAGCACATTTACTAATTATTACTAGTTATAACTAATTAAACTACAGTAATCAAAGTTTATTTGATTAAATTTTCCAGTTTTGTATTTGTAATACGATAGCAGCCCAAACGACGGGCTTCCCGTTGAGCACTTCACCACAGTGACACACCAGTGCTGCCTTCAGGAGTTTGCAGCATAGTTACAACTTTGACAAAATGCAAGGTAATGACAGAGGAAAGAAAGAGGGAAGAGAGAATATGTTTAGTTCCTGTGGCTTTTAGACTATACATGTTGATGGCTCCAGTCAGTGAATAATGAGCCCAGTTGGGCAGATGTTGTGGCAAGACTGTCTGGCTCCTTTCTCATGGAAAGATACTGCAGGACTTCTTAAAGGCTTTGGGTTTGGGTTTTTTTCTTGTTACTTGAGTTAATTCCCAAAAATCAGTGTCTGAAACTGGACTTTCAACCTTCGCTATGGACAGGCAGGACCCTCTGGTGGTTCTGTGCTGTTCTGCCCCCTTGCCCTGCCCCATCCTGCCTCCTCCCGTGGTTCTGCCACCACTAAAATGTCCATTTGCTTTGTCTTCATCGTTCTCATATGCCTGACACACTCTGTGTACACTTTTTCCTTCCATATATTCCCCATCACGTATGTTTAAGTTATACAATGTGCAAGTCTGTCATCTTAGTGAGTCAAATTAATGCCTTTCTTGCACTGGTTTGTTTGGACAAAGGGGTGTTCCTCTTTAACGCTCCCATGAATAGCCTTAAGCATGTGCAGATTTTAATTTCAGGAGTGGTTCAGTGAAATGAACTGTCTTTCAGATAAGCATTCAGCATTTGTAAATACACTTTTTTTTTTTCTTTCTTGTAATAGCCCTTTACTCGCTGGTGCTCTGAAAAATGTCTTCTATTCATGGCTGTCTTCTCAAGTTCTGTCTCGTCTGGTTTTACTTCACAGTAAACCTTGTCCCAAAGGGCAGTGGGCAGTAATGTTATACACAGCTCCCTGAGACAAATCAGGTACAAAGCTGATTCCTGGGGTTAAATCATTAAATCCTACCTTCAGAAATGGCAATATTAAATAGGGAGGGAAAAAAGCCCAGAAGGGCCAATGCTGACTTTTCCAGCAAAACATCCCATCCGAAAAAACAAATGCATTGTATATTTTTTCCTTGTAGAATCTGCAGGAAAAAGGGCGTTGCTGTCCTAAATTCAATGAGGAATCCCTCTTTTTCCATCATCCTGCATCTGAAAATGCCTATTACTAGATGCTTCAGGAGTAACTTCAACTAATGGTTTAGGGAATAACTACTGAAGAGGGTTATCCTAAATTTCTTCTTAACCTTATCTGTAGGTTTTTCTTAGTCTTGATGCACTGGGTCTTACTCAGGAGAAGGTTTTCTCTGGTACATTGTAACTATCTCATAAGTGTTTGCTCTTTTTGTTATGACTTGCATCTGTAATATGCAGAACAGCAAAGAAAATTCATAGCTGAAGAATATATTCTGTGGATAAAAGCAACTTTTTTAAAGTATCAACCTTCCATTGAATGAATGTCCCCCTGTTGTCTCACTGTCAAAATGGGCAAGCAAAGATCTGTGACTTCTTCCCTTTCAAGGGGCAAAGAAGAGGTGTCTCCTCATCTCATGTCCCAAAACTCCTGGGATCTGGGTGGTTTACCTTCACACCGGCCTGCAGTCACTGCTGTGGAACTGACAAATGCTGTGTAACCCCCATTTCTGATGAAGGCTTTTGAAGTGACCTGGGATAAGCTGTGTCTGTTCACACTTGGATTTCTTGAAAAACCAAGGTGGCAATTTTGCCAATGCAAAACCATTGTGGTGATGTCAATGCTGCAGTTTACGTAGGGTCTAACAGGAAAGCTGTCAGCTACCTCAAGTTTTATTGATGGATAACAGTTAGACATTTTTTACATTAATTATTAGGGGCATGACTATGCTTTTTCACATGCTGTTAGAGCTTTGAAGGATTCTCTGCAAAGTATTTTTACTGCTTTTTCCTGTTTTTCATTATTACAAATTTTCTTTTGTTGCTTTCTGGTGAACTTGAGTCATCCTCATACTTCGTGTGGTTTTTCTCTAGAGGAAGAGATGACTAAATTAAGAAACTGCTTACAAAAGGGAGAACTGCATTACAAAAAGGAGAACTGCTTTCTCTAATGTTTAGAATTTGCCCAAGGTGTAACTGAACCAAAGAATGCTACAATTTTGTCTTAAACTCTGTGGAGGAGATGATTCTTGTTGAGTGTGACCATAATAACAAAACACAGAAGCAGGTACAAAGAGGCATTTCATGGGATTACATCTGCTGCTTCCCTGAAGAAATCTGGTTTCCAGGTTTGTTTTTAAGGTCTGTTTCAGTAAGAACAGTATTGTTTCAATGCAGTGCAAAACTTGGTGGCGTGGTCATTTACTTTTAGATGTGGCTCACATATTTCTACGAGGACCAGGCAGTCATGCATGGTAATTCTTCACATTCCTGACATCTTTCTCATAATCCACTTTTAGGATGATGATAACTGCAATGAATAGGGAGAAAATAATTATTTTTTTTTTTAATGCCTGGAATTCGTGTTTCAATTCTAGTTGTAGAATCAATAGCATCCATATTTTTTACAGTTATCATCCAGATTATATAATTTAAACCTATTTCAAGAAATCTTCAGTGAAGCTCTGTGTAGGTAAATGAATCCTGTGTTCCTCCCAAGTGACTTCTAATAACTTCCTGGATTTTTCTAGACAGTTTGAAAAACATAAAATAAAAACCAGTAGTCAATTCCTTGTAACTCTGATTAGTATATATATTTATGAGTGAGTTGTAGTAGTTTTATAAAATTTAAATTTTACTTTTTGAAGGCTCATTTTGGGTGGGGTCAGGGGTGGTTGTGTGGGGTTTTTTAGTTTGTGATTGGGGCTTTTTTGGTAAACTGCAGTAACTCTCTCTTAATTGCTAGCAGTCTTTGATGAAGAAAAGAGCCTGTAGTTGCAACAGTTGTATCTGATCTCTCAGTGTTCTTTTGGGCATTACTGGACTAGTGTGCAAGAATTACTTCTACTCATGTTTTAGCTCTGCTGAACAAAGTGATGGTTTCTACATCTTATGTTAATGAAATTCAGGACAGTAACTGTAGAATAATTTTGGGTCCTGTTTCTGTAAGGAAGAAGCATTTCCTCTGAAAAGATTTTGCTTCTTTCCAACTGGAGTTTGGCTTTCCCTTCAATTTGTCCTTTCCTCTCGTGGTTGTGTGCTGCTTTTAGTGATTTAACCACTAATATGCTCAAGTCTTGTTTGAGGAGCATCTTTGGCATGTCTGTATGTCATGATAGTTACAATTAGCCTCGTCTTCTCCCATTTAGAACTGAGTTTTTGCCAAATAGCAACATTTTGGGGAGAAAATTGATCACTTTGCAAAAATTATTCTTTTATGGGGAATAAATGTTGCAGCTGAATGGGAAAATTAACATAATTCTTCAAGAAACAGTGGGTAGTGGACTTTCATTTCTGTGGAACACAGGGGACAAATCGTCCCAGTGCCACTGCTGTGTTACTGGGGACGATGCTGAGCCCACCAGCAGTCTCACAGCTAAATCCTATTGATTTTTGTAGGGACCAGTGCAGCCTCTGCAGGGCTCTGGGAGGATTATGAGATGTAAGAGGAGCATGATAGGAGCATGTAAGAGGTGCACGGGGGAGCAGCCGCTGTCTCTGTTCCAAAGGCAGAGTATGAAGCTATTGATTGTACACTTTGCTTTATTTGACTTCATCCCAGTGCAGTTATTCCAGCTTTTGGGCATATCCACTTCTTGATCCTCCACTGTGTGGATGGTGCCTCTCTTTGTCATTCCTGTGTTTTTAGTAAACCATTATTCCTTTGTGCTGTGATTGTTGTTAAGATACTTTGCTAGATCTGCTGACACACCAACCTCCTGTTCCTTGCTTGCCTGCATCTGTCCATTTGAGACACTTCAGAGCAGGACTTGCTACTTTCCCATCTCTGTATAATATTCAAACACTCTGAATTGAGGCCTCTGGGTGTCGTGACCGTGGATGGACCCTGCTGAAGGCTTTTTGACCGAGAAAGGACATGGGAGCAGGGCTTTCTTTGTCAGGACAAGCCATTACCCACTGTCAGTCTGAGTGGAGAGCAAATCAAAATCCAGCCTCAGCCTCTAAACCACGGTCTGTCCTTCCCTGTTATAAGACCATCCAAATTGTTGGCTGCAGGAGTGAAATCCTCCCAGCACCACTCCAGTGACCCCCTCCCCACGAGGCTGCTGCACTCCTGGGCTCTGCACCTCCCACAGCCCTTGTAAGGATAGAGGGTGGAGAGCCTGGGTGCCAGATCCAGCCTTCAGGCCAGGGCTTGGACACACCAATTGAATCGTAGCTTCAGGTAAGTCACAATTTTTAAAGCCAAGGTCACCCTTGAGGCCTCTCTGAACTTACCTCTCCTAGCAGTAGTTAGATTTTGAAGTCACTGGGGTTAAAAGCTGCTTGTGAACATAAAGTTATGTATCATACTGGCCCACTGTTTGCTGATATTATTCTTTTTTTTCCTTTTTTTGTTTGGGTTTTTTTGTTTGTTTGTTTAGGATGAACGTGAAGCCAGAGAAAATGTGAAAAGAGAGCAGGATGAAGCGTACCGCATCTCGCTGGAGGCCGACAGAGCCAAGGTGTGTGTGAGGGGAAGTGGCCACAGGAGTGATGGGTTGGGGATGGGAACCCCTCCCCGGTTTGGGAATGCTCTCTGGTGCAGAGGAACCAGATAAAGGGACTAAGACTAGACTTGACTACATCTTTTAGCTAAAGCAGTCCTCACCCACTTCATAATAGAAGTTGGAAAAGGAATGGTAGGAGAAGATCATGTAATAAATACCTGATTTCTTATATTAATTTCTACAGAAACATTGAGAAATGCCTTTGCATTTATATTTATCACGTATTTATGTGTGATTGCCGTTTGTGTTTGTCAGAGGGAAGCACAAGAGAGAGAAATGGCAGAGCAGTTTCGCTTGGAACAAATCCGGAAAGAACAGGAGGAAGAACGTGAGGTGGGATGTTTTACCTTTTCTCACAAATTTGAATTCATGAAGCTTATGAACATTGCAAATGTCATTCAGCACACATTGCAACTTTTTTTGATGTGACCATTTTTTCTTCTTATTGCTTTCTTACCATATGTATGTCAAACATAGTGAGCTAAATCATTTTCATCCACTGCTCAACAGCTTTTCTCTTCCATCATCTGGATCTCAGTTTCAGCCAGGTATAAGATAGACCTGCTCAAGAGAGATCCATGAAATGAGCTCCATAAATGGTGGAATCTTTGAGAACCTCTAACCTTTTTCTACAGCCACTCCTTTTAAAAACATAATATCATAGAGCCCTTTCATTTCTTCCAGGAAGCAGCACAGAGTCTACCTGCAATATTGATCAAACAAGTTGCCACATTTCATTTGGGAGCCAAAACACTTAAAAAAAAAGAAAATAAAATCCAAAATCTAGAAAGTTGAATTTACAGTACTTCTAAAAATTTCTAAACTGTCTTCTACAAAATCTTCGTTAGAATGAAAATTGTGTTTAAACAAAGACTTTATGTCTCCTGGCCTCTGTAAGAAAATAGAAACTCTGTGCTGTGAAGAGCACTGTTCCTCAAACTGTTATTTTGTAGATTCTCTTAGTTTTGTGGATTCTGAGAGTCCCAGTGCCTGTCAGAGATGGCTCCTGCAGCCTCCTTCAGGATCTAGGTTAGCTCCTGTCCTAGCTGTGTGTGTCTGTAGGTGTTTACATAAAGCATCATGTACACAAATTTACTTACATTAGTGATTTCCTCTTTTTCACATCCTGGCAACTACCAAATGTGCTGAAAAAGTTGGAGTACAGCCACGTTTCTTCCTCTGAAGTCCCACCATGTAAAATGGACTACTCTTTAAAATATTTTCAGCTGATCTGTGAAGTTCCTGACATATAAGTCCTTACAGAACTTTTTGAAATACACCTGATACTTGAAAATGACTTTGAAACCCTGAAATAAATTTTTCAAAATAGAAGTGATATTAATATATAAATGACTTGGCTGAAATCACAAGTGATTGGGGGTTGTCCTTTGAATTCTAGGCATAGAAGATTCTCTGAGAAAGTTGCTAATGAATACAAAGCTATATCAGCATCCCTATTGAATATGTATTTCCTGAGTATGTTTACAGTATTATATCATAATATAAATAAATTATAAATATTCTTTAATATTTATTAATTTATATAAAATAGCAGAGTTCTAATCGTTTTGGTGGGCTTAATGTAACTTCTTTGACTCTTATGGATTATGGACATTTGAAATTTGGAATTATATTCTCATTTAATTCTCCACTTAGTTGAAGTCCTTGGACCTAATGGAATCCTGATAAATCACAGCCTTGCTTATCCCTCCCTAAATGTGACTTAAATGTATACTTGACATTTCAGTCTTGTGTACTTTGCTGATGTATGAAAGAATTGAATTATACAACTGCAAAAAAGTTGGCTATGAACACATTTATTATTCCCTGACATAAACCCAATGAACAAACTGTATGAGCAATGCATTTCCATATATATTTTTGACCAAGATAATTGCATTAAAAACCCTGAACCATTTATGCATTCAAGAGCCTTTCAGACAGTACTGTGGTGTAAATACTAAATCCAGTCCAAACAGTATTCAATGGCTGGGAAAGATGCAGTCCACTTTTTTCTTATCCCACAGTACCTGGTGAGTTATTTAGCTCCTGTTGTTAGCATAAGCCAAGGTGGAAGCTAAAGCACAACTGAAGTAGCAATTTACAAGCTGGACTGTGAGAATTGTGTCAAGAATAATTTTAAGACAGCAATTCTGTGAGGTTAATAGCAATGGAACATAAATCAGTACTGTAGCAGTAACAGGCTGTTGAGCAATCAGCTCACACTCAGGCTCAAGTAAAAAGTTTGTTTTTCTTTTCTAAGTAATTTAGCATGCATAGAAACAATAATTACTTCTACTTTATTATATCTACTCCTGAACCTTTTCTGATACCTTGGCCTTTTGGAAATGGTTTTCTTATGCAAAGGCTGCAAGACTGGTCCATGTTATCAAAATATACCTGGGCTTCCCTGTTTTAATGCAGAGTGCAGTAATGAAAATAACAGGATCTGTTTGCTTAGTAGAACAAAAGGGATTTTAACAATAATGTTTACTAACACTCCCCATTTTCAAGTATACAGATTACTTGTACTGAATTGTTCTGCAACAGTGTTTACTTACAGAAGTGGCTTTATGTTCAGTTCGTATTTTAAAATCTGACTGTTGAGCTCTTCACATACTGAACATCTTTTTATCAACAAACTGAAATTGCTTGTTCAGGTCCAAGAGTTTTTAATGTGATCCGTCACATCATTGTTTTCTGACTTGGTTTGCTGGTACAGAATATCCATTGTAAATTGCCATTTTATGTTGAAGCCTTGGAGACTGGTTACTTTGGGGAGCGACGCACTCTTTGCACAAAGAGAAGAGCTCTAATGAGCTACTGTTGTTTATTTTTCTATAATATAATTGATTGGGTTCAGTAAATAATGTAGCATCTGTTGTTATACTGTGTGGGGAAATGTCAAAACAGCGAGATAGTAAGCAGGTGGTTGAGAATGGAGAGAGAGAAAATTAAAATAGAATCTATTTAAAATATAATCTCATAGTAGATGAGCAAAAATGAACTCAAGTTCTGTGTATAAATATTTATACTGAAATATAATTTGCTCAGAGGTGCGTGTGTAAGAAGTAGACTATTTAAAGGCCTTTGTAATCTTGCTTCTGCCCAGTCCTTTCTCTGCAATGTAATCACTCTCCATCCGTTTCTGTTACTAAATGACCTTGGGGAGATTTTCAAAGGCACAAATAGCAACTGTGTATCTTGAAAGTTCCTTCAAAATCTGGGGAAATCCCTGCCTGACTGCCTTTTTAGTTTGAAAAATTGTCTTTTAGGGCCATTTTGGAGGAAGCAATGTGATTGTGCTCCTTTTCCCATTCTTTTACCTTCTCATTAAGTGCTGCCTTAAGAGAGGTGGTACTGTAACAGCTGCTTCTAAATAGGATCAGATTTTTAACAGATGCCAGTGCCTGCCGGTGAGTACTGACAGCACTCAGTACCCTTGAATCAAGCCCACCTTGTTCAACAGTCTGATATTAGGCATTTCTTTTTTTAAAAAGAAATCTGATCAAAGTATTAGTGCTGTAGCAGCTCCCAGAGGCAGAGGACAGAGAACACAGACCTTGGTCCTGCCCTTAAAATCTTGACGTCAGCAGTACCTGCAATATCATACACATATTCAGACTGCAATGTTATTGCAGTTTTGAGGCTGATTTCACACAAATTATTGCAGAAAATGTGCATGCCTATACTTGGAACCATCTTAATAACTTACTTTAAATCTTTAAGCTCCCATTTCTGTTCTCCCAGTTTTCTTCTTTGACCATTTCCATTTTTATATGCACTCTGTGTACCTGATGTACCTTCAGGGTATTTTTAATTGTGTCTTTTAACAGTGTTTTGGTTTATTTATAGTAAATTTCTTGCATATATTTCTTTTCACTCTGAACTGCCATTAAGGGTCCGGTCTACTGCAAATGGTCAATTACTCTCTGCAAAAGGAAGGCAATTTGACAAGTGCATTTAAAGAAATACTTGTACTGGCTTTTAATTTATACCCTTTAAGGAAGCAATTGGCCACTTGACAATTATTTTCTCATTCAATTTTTTCCCAGGGCTTTCTGCCAAATGATTAAATTACGTATCCCATCGTGCATTAACTGTAGACCTAATAATATGTGTTATAAAGAAGGATTTATTTTAATTAGTTGTCTGGTGGGCTGTTATTAAGGAATGAATAAAAATTATTTTGTCATTGAGATAAAAAGCACAGCTATGGCTCTGGAGCACTGTGACAATGTCTTGAAGTTCCAGAAAAAATAAAAAGAAAAGCTTTCTGTCCTTTTCTTCTGTTGCTGGCATTACAACCTAAATGGTTATTTTTTTTCCTTCCTCAGGCTATCAGGCTCTCTCTTGAGCAGTCTTTGCCTCCTGAACCAAAGGAGGAGAGCACAGAGTCTGTCAGCAAGCTGCGTATTCGGACGCCCAGCGGAGAATTCTTTGAGCGGCGTTTCCTGGCCAGCAGCAAGCTGCAGGTTGTCTTTGATTTTGTAGCTTCCAAGGGATATCCTTGGGAGGAGTACAAGCTGCTGGGCACCTTTCCGAGGAGAGATGTGAGTAAATATACCTTTCAGGAATAAACAGCATTGTTTCTTAGTCCTGTATGTTAGATGGCTAGTGTGCTATAGCACAAAAGGTAAAAGATATGCCTGAATATGTTAGAAGGCTGCCAAGCTGTGGGCAAGCCAGGTGCTGACCAGCCAGTGCTATCAGATGTTACATACACAGTTGTGTTGCAAAACCTGCCTCCAGCAACATGGTAAAAAGTCCTCCACTTCTGAAACAAGTTGTGGACCATAGTCAATGAAAACTCCTTGAGTATGCTGAGACAGCATCACTCACATCCTGTTTGAAGGAAGCTCCATCAATAGTAGCACACTGTTTGGGTCTGCTATGGGCTGGGACTTCTGATCTTTCTGCTTTTGCAATTTTGATGCATCTTTATGTTATGGACAAGACTCTGTGTCAGATAGTATCCAGTTATGAACTAATCAGTGCATTCTAATAAGTTTTTCATCCACCTGCTACATAATGCCAATAGATAGTAATTTATATCTCCTGACTTGAAATTCTGATGATGTACCTGCTGTGCCTGATTTTCAGGATCGATACTGCTCTATGTTTTCTGCTCTATTACAAATCAGCTTTCATGTCTTTTTTAGCCATTGTTACAGCAAAGATAAAAATCAGTAGTTCTCACTGTGCAGCAATTACCTGGGGCCCTGCATAAAAGGGTGAAGGGAACAGGTGCTGCAGAGATGGTTGAAGTTCAGCAGCTTTTTGGCCACAATGCCTCAGCACTGCAAGTGAGTGGAGGCAGCTCTGGACCAGCTGGGGTTTTGTTTGCTGGAGGCATCTCCAGGTGACTGGTTAAGCCATTTTTCACCAAAGAAGTTCAGTAACTTGGGTTGCTTTTCCATTTTGTTTCCCATCATCTGGAGAAAGTTCAGTAGGAATAAGGCACTGATTAACATGTTTGCAGTAGTTTGTAAAAGATACCTCTTGCTTTATCATCTTGTTTGTAAGTACTCCAAAGGGGAAGAAACCAACGTCCTTAGCAAGCATACCACCTTGAGAGTGGATGTGATTTCTGACCAGTTTTGGGCATAACTCTGAACAGGATTGCAGTGCTTGCAGCTCTTCTTCCACCTCCTCCTATATTGAGAATCCTAATCAGTTAGACTGAAAAGTAGCATTTAAGGAATCTCATTAATCACTTATTAACTTTACTCCTTAAGCATGTAGTATCATTTCCAGTGGAACCAAAGACTAGAAGTCATCTTTGTTTTCAGGATCTGTTCATTCAATTTATTTGACAGAAGAAAAACACTGTTTTACAGTCTAAACAATGGGTTTAAATATTCTCCAAGTAATTTCTCCCTACCTGTGACTTATTTCTATTGTAGTACATATCTAATATAAAAACCCTACAGGTATATTACTCTAATGTTTTAAATTTGTTTTCCTCCTTACACTAACTGTTTCTGTACTTTAGTCACATCATTATCAGTATTCATTCTAGTGCTCTGTAGCAAACTCAAAAATCAGATGAATCATAAGAACCAGTTGAAAAAGGAGTAGAAAAGAAAAAATACCACTAAATTAGAACAGATCTGGTGTTGTCAGTAGCTTTGTGAAACTGGCAGGGAGAAAAAACGCTGAGGCAAAGAAAGGAGAATTTAATGGCAGGGTGTGGAGCTGTTGGTCTGTTGAATGGGAAGCAAAGACCCTTCCATCATTTTTCTGTGATTCCAACCTAATAAGGCCTTGTATGAGGAGTCACATAAATGATTCATGCCGATTGACTCGGTGGCCATGTATGAATCCGGTTGCCATTGTGACCACCAGAGCTACGACAGACAAAAAATACTCCCCAGGGGTTTGCTAACCACTGAGAACTATAAATGACATCTGTCATATTCCCCAGGTCTGGTTGGAAGTGTACAACTCAGTGGACAGAATAATAAAATAAGTCATTGATAAATGCCTTGGAAGTACAATAAAAGTGTATATTTGTTGCCTTAGGCTTCATGGTATGTATTTTCTTAACAATACACTGTAAGTTGTCAAGACCCTTCTAGGATATGATATGTATCAAACCCATCATTTGGAATCTGTGCAACAAGAACTTGGGATGCTTGTGCTCCAGAAAACAATAGCATTTAAAATGTCTGTCTGTATTTAAAGTATACATAATATTTTTTTAAAAAATATGTTTGAAAGTGTCAGAATTACTTTGCTGGAGTTTTGCTGCAATAAGATGAAAACATGTCTTCTGAAGCTAGGGTTTGTGTTTTTTTCCTATCCTAATCTGTTTTACAATAACATACACACCCCCAAAAGCATTTCCTTCTTATCAAAACAAGGGTATTATCTTCAACCAAATCAACATTTTCTTGTAGTAAACTTGTTAGGGCATTTTTACCTGCTTTGCAAAACCATCAGTCCTGATACAGTCTTGTTGAAGTATTTTTACTTCTTTGGTAAATAAAAATTCATTAGTTCTTAGTCCTCTGTTTCAGTTGCTTACACAGATATCCTTAGCTAACTTAAAGTTGGTATCATAACCCTACTGTAAATACAAACTTCTACACATGAGTAAATACACAGATTAACCTTTTCCAGACACTACTTGTAGATTTTAAAGCAGCAGTGACATTCCAAAGCAGTTAAGCACATGCAGTGGCTTGTTATTGGGTCTTTGACTGTGTTGTTCTTTCCACTGGCACTGAAATTAGATATTAACCACCTCCTCTCTCAGCACCTCAACCACGGCAGCACTACATGTTTTACCAACAGTGTGTTGTGGCATGAGGGAACCTGGGTCAGCAGGTTAACTTGTACCTCTAACTCAGAAAGCATTTGGCAAGCACATCTTTCAGAGTGGAGAGCTGTGTTGTGTTCTCTGCATTATTCTGAAATACACTTGCAAAGGCTTTATGGAAGCAAATGTGTGCACTGTTAAATGTGTGTGCTGATTTCAGAATTACAGTTCCCTTTCTTCCAGAAATCCGTTTAACTATAACAAAAAGAGTTTACCCCAGGCGTACTAGTGTGCTCAGTCAGCCTTCTAGTTCAGTGTTTCTTCCAAGTCCCATTCTCTTAATAGGCCTCCCAAACTATTTTTGGTAGTCCTCTCGATCTGCCAGCTGCAAGATCCACCTTCTCCCAGTGCCCTGGAGACTTCCAGGTGATCAGTTCTCACTTACTGCAGTGGTGATCTGCAGAAGTCTTCCTAAAACCCACAGCAGCGTATGGAGTGGGCATTTCCCCACACTTAGACAAGAAGCTGAAGTGTACCAGGTCTAGCTGAAACTGTAAGAGGAAAGTGCAGAAATTTACCCAAACTGGCTTCAGCTACCCTACTAAGATTAATATTGAATATTTTATGGTAACACTCAAAAAGGAGGGTCCTGGAGTGCTTTCTCCTTTTAAAAGCTATTTTTGAATGTCTGAATTTATTAATTTCTTACAAATTATAATTTCTTCTGCTCATTTCTCCTTAAGGTGGAGCATTAGTTATGTATTTGAGAGTATGCCTTCTGCAGACATGGTATTAGAGACTTAAGCTCTCTATTTACTGTATCTGGAAGCCTGGGTAAGCCAAGACTTCTACAGTATTTCACATTTTATTTTTCTGAGCCACAGCTTAGGATCAGGTGGCAGTTAAGTCACTTAAGGTTATTTAAATGCATCTAAAATGTTGCTTAATAATTCAGAACCAGTTTGCTCTGTTTAGAGTATTAAGATTTTTTAAATCCTTTTAATTAACTAATTTCAACAGCAGTTTAAATAAACAGAAACAAAAAATCTGTCTCCCTTGAAAGGGCAGAAAATAGATTTGACTCAAATTGCATGTCAGTGTAAATTAGCTATGATCAGGATTTCAGTAGATTTAAGGCCAGAAAATTCTTAATATTATATGGGAGTATAGAGTAAGGTATTCCTCCAAACCCAAGTGGGATCATTTGTTCCTGTGCTCTGGCAGGAGTCATTCCTCTTTGATACTCACAGTGGTGAGAATAAAGTCGTAAGTTTATCAGCACTTGGCACACAGAGCCCTCTGAGCAGGGAATTGTCCTCTGATGTTCTCAGAGGTAGTTAGTTATGTAAGGTAATGTTAGAGAATGATCATTATATTGCTCTGCCAGGTACTTTGATAATTTTGTGTATCAGTTCTGGCAGCTGTTCTTTGTAAGGATTATTCTGCATTACACCCAGTGCAAACTACTTCCCTCAAATAACCTTCTTTTAAACTCATTAGGTCACATTTAAAGTCTCTAAATAAAGCCTCTAATGTCCAGGACCATCTTTGACTCTTAACATTCTTCCCCCTAATCATCATTTTGATAGAAAAATGGAAGATGTTTTTGAGAGGAAGGATTCATACAGTGTCATGGTTATACCAAATAGCACTTTGTGTAATGTCATGTAAATCAAGGAAGTAGCCTGAATATCTGTCTTATGGTTGAGGAGGATTTCAGGTGAATGAAATATTTTTCTGATATGTTCAAAGCCTTTTGAGAATTACGTGTGATTCATGTAATTTTTCCAGTCATTTAAATGACTGATATTTATCTTTCCTCCTACATAAAGTAGTAGAGATCTCTTTTAATTCGCATAATTAAGATTTTTCAGGTCAATATAGATCTGATGGTGTCATGTGTTTACTCTGATCTAGTTTACACAAGGCCACAGCCACCTACAAAGGTAGATGTCCCTCCTCTTGTCATTCACAACTGTCCTTAAGTCAATACTACCTGCCCTTGTCTTTCCTCTCTTTTCAAGATATGTTGTTATTTTATTTATTCAAGCAGTGAAGTTTAGTTTAGTTAAGACACTGAGAAGTTGCCTAAGCAAATTGGCCATACCAGACTGGCATATTCCCATGCCTCTTTTTGAAGCATGATTTCTGACTGTTCTTCCTGATGATTTGTAATAGTAGAACGGTTGGACTGATTAACCTGGAGTGCAAGATTGACATATTGCTTCAGCCAGAATGCTGAAGTGTTTGTAAATTCCAGGTTTTCTTGCTTTTAACAGGTTTGTTGCTCACAAAGAGTAATACCACAGTCTTTTTTCAGCACCTCCAAAAAAGGAGTACTGATATTCTTGCCCTGTTGAAATCAATTTGTTACTTGTTGAAATCAGTGGCAGCACTTTAGGGAGTATTGAGTATATTCTGCTTCTTGAAATGCCGTGTTTACTTTTTTTGAAATGTACAAATTTCCATATAGGTGGTCAAAAATTCTGCAAGTATTACAGAAAGATTTTTCACAGTGTTTTCTTCCACAAAAGACAGACTTGATGTGTCTTTTCAGCCCCACTGTCTTTACATAAGTAGCTGTGATATCCAGAGAGAAAGATTAAAGCCCTTCATGTATCAAGTCACTGAAAGGAGATCTCATCTCAGAGATGTGAGTTTATTCTAGAGAAGAAATAGAATTGCATTCTGTAGACCAGTATGGTTTCTTTTCTCTTACAGCAGCTCTATTTGAATACAGGGAATGTCTGACCAATTTCAGGAAATAGGTGTGCATTTCAGATGAGCTGTTTCACTTCAGGCTCACTGGAGTAAGCAGGCATTCACCACGGCCCTGAATGCGGCCCACGAGCCCTCCGTTGAATCATCCTCATTAGTTACCCAGTGACTAATGCCAACCATGTGATTAATATATTCCACCCAACATCCCTTCGGTGCACATCCCTCGCACCCAAAGCGTTCTTTTATTCAGCACTGCCCCATTTTACAAAACATTTATTTGAGGGGAGGCGCGTTATTGTTCACGGGAAGATGCCTTAGTTAAGCTGCAAAGCTTTGCTCTCGCATGTGACTTTTTGCAGCATCAGCTGGGCCTAAGATATTTTGTACTTTTTTTCCCCAGAATTCATGCCTAAGGTCAATTTTGTGGACTTTTTTTGACCCTTGAAGGAAGAAAATGTAATGATAAAATACCTATAAAGAGCCTTTGTAATAGTATGATACTAAGAGTGCTGTGTCTGGTTACCAGAAAATTTAATGATCTCCTGCTGTTTTGGTAATTGCATAAGTAATGCATCAGACTAAATCACCAAAGCAGTCCTAGGCACTCTCTTTATTCCATTTACCTATCTACCAATCACAATGTTATACTGTAGATATCATTGTGGTATCTTAACATCTTAATGCTTTGAACTTGTGATAAAAATCCTTTTGGATTGTTTTTTCATGCAATTATAATTAAGTGCACTTGAATCCAATCCTGGGTCATTCTCCTGTGTTCCCATCCATTCCTCTTTGGGATGTATGCAAAGCAAAGTTCTTACATTTCATTTGGAGTGCTAAATGTATTTGTATGTTTTCAGACTTCCAGAGGATGTGGCTGTTTGCTTCCTTTCAGCTCTTCATCAGTCTTCATGGTGAAAGCTGTAGTATTTCTGGCGATGTGATCTTTTTTTTTCTGTAGCTAACATGTTTTAAAATAATTAAATGCTTAGATAATTGTTAGTTCACTATCAGCACACAGGCAGCAGTTCCCATAAGTAAAGGACTGGTTTGCTCCCTGGCACAGCAGGAAGGATGCTTAAGATACAAATGCTCTCCTCTGTAAATACCAGTACTTAAACCTTTTCTCTGCTCAGCAAGAAAAATGAAGGTAAATAACGTGAAGGAGCAGGTGATGGAGCTCTTCTGCCTGCAGGTCCTTTGTCAGGAAAAGACCCAGTGCAGTTGGCTTCTGTTGGCTTCTCTTTTTCCAAGAAACCACACAAAGAATTCCTAAATGGGTCAAAGATGTCAAACCAGAAGGAATGAAGGGAGGAAAGCAGAAAATCTGAGGAGATTTTTTCAGCACCTTCCTCTTCCCTTAAAGTCTGAAGTCCTCCAGTCTTGGAGTTGTTGGCACTGTGGAGACCAGCGTTCTCCTGGTCAGTACCTGCAGGTGACTCCTGTGACTGACTCCATGTTCTTGCTCACAAGGCAACTTGTGTCATGCTTTAATGTCATCAATACCACATTAACAAAAGTCACATTATTCAAAGAGACTTTAATTAATTGAAAGACTTTCATGTTTTCACTTCTACCAAAATCCAAAAGAGTGTTGGTTATTTTGTCGTTGAAAATGAGCTATTTGAAAGGCTACAGGGAGATGCAGCCTCTTGGTAGTGATTTTTTCAGTGAGATTAGTTCTTGGCAATAAACATAAAACAAGTATTCAGTGCTGTTAGTAACTGGATGTATTTTGGCTGTATTTTGGGGGAATACTGATCACTAAACAAAATTTCTGATCTTGGGCTAAAAGGAAGCACAGAACTACCTCAGAGCTACCCAGGTGGAGCCACTGTACACAGCACTTCCTAAGGTCTGTTACTGGATAGTAAATAAACTACAGTTATATATTTCTTTTATTACCCAGTGTTAAAAAGCCACAGGATTTGGGTAAAAACCTGGTATTTTTTTAAAACATCATTAACACTGGGAGTTGATTTAGTTTTGACACAGAAACGATTAGTGTTGGTGGGGTCTTAAAGCTATGGTTTACAAATATTTTGGGTTTTTTCCCAATTAAAAACACGAATTTTCATGCAGAATCCTGAATTCATAATGTTGAACTTCTAAAAATCACCAGATAGTTCAACTGCCACTATACAAATGTAGCAACACTGGGTTTGGGCTTATCCTTGTTATTTACACTGCCATGTCATTATGTTTAGTGTTTTAGAAAACAGAAGAGAACACAGTTACTGTCTTAATTTACTGTTAAAAAAGTCAAGTAATGCAAGCCTTCACTTGTTAAAATCTATGCAGCAAATTCTTATTTTTTTTATTAATTATGTTAAGGTAGTGCAAATTTACCTTATGTAAAGGTTGGTAGCATCTTGCATATCTCACTGCACAGCTTTCCAAAGGAAGAGTAGGAAGCTCAAAGTAGAGGATACAGCATCACAACTTTCTGTTTTATCGACAGCTGTTACTTTGCTAAGTAAATGTATTTTTAAATATGCTTAATCTAAGATACGTTTTGAGAAAACCTCTTCAGAGAAGTGAGACAGGAAGAGTGTGACGTATCTGGATTAAAGCTTTGTGTTTGGAAGGAGACTACAAGTCTTTTACTATGACATATTTTTCCTTGTTTGTGACGGCTTTCTTCAATTCAGATGTAAATTATCTGCAAGTTTATTCAACTAAGCCTGATCTAATTGCATATATTTCTATAAAGTAACCCTACTTTTGTGTGTTGCTCAAGTTGAGCGCATTATCTGTGTAACCCAGAGATATTTCAATAGGTAGAAAGGATTCACTGTATTTGTTTGTGTGTCACTCTGAAAATATAGTTTTTTAAACAGATCTGGTACTTTACCAGGTGTGCCTTTAAGTAATTTCTATTGCATTTATACTTTAGGAGGATTAGGAAAGAGAGTAAAAGAACTCTTTGTCCGTTAGATTCATTAAATGTATTCATGCGTGTGTAAGTGGTATAGAGGCTGTGCTGCTCGGGAATCAGATCCTTGTCCTAGGGTGGAGAGAAAGGTGAAGGGTGTGATATTTACTGCTTGTGTAAGTGTCATAATAATTGTGTATTCGATTCTTTATTTTTAAATTACCTTCCTGGGCATTAAGCCATTTTTTTTTGTATTTATCTTTTCCCTGCAGAGTTAGGGAGGGTAAGGAACCACACCTTCGAAATGGTGAAAGTGCAGCTGCTCAGGATGTGAATGTGTAATAGAACAGATTGCTCAGCAAAGGTGAAGACAGAAATAATAAAGAAATTATTCTAGAAGGAAGAAGACTTTGCTATAAAAATTTATTCAAATGTTGTTTAAATTAGTATGCATGTTTATTGTTGGTTTGTTTAAAAAGCCAATGAATTTATTCAGAATAAAGTGTAAGTAGCTACTACATTATTACGGAAATATATATATACTACCTTCTGTATTTGTGCAGTCATAAGTCTTTTGAACTTCAAAGTGCCACAGAAGTACTTCAACCAGCTAGTGCTTAGTTGAAATAATTACCACTGAATTCATTGAAACAAATACTTATTTAAATAATAACTTCCCTGTGCACCAAACCTACATCGGCTCTATAACAAAGCTCGAAGCAGTAGCTCCAGTACACCAAAGCCCTTATAAGGGCCTGTAAAACTGTATCCACAGCTGGAAGAAAAGTGTTGTTTTACCAACTTAAACCTATTTTAGTGAAAGCAAAACCTTTCACAGATCAGTGGCAAGATGTAACGCTGACAGAAATAAGGCCCTGTTAGCACCTCTGGTCATGTTGCTAGAAGGAGTCTTCCCTGAAGGGAGGGGAGTGTTAAGTTTGCATAGAATTTGCCCGAAGATAAAATCTCCTGGGGCACTATCTGCATTGGCCTTGGGACAGCCCTGAGTGCTCCTGCGTGCTATTCTACAGAATTCTGGGAGCTTGAATATCAGTAATTTTGCTGCCACTTGTCTACTCTCTTGGCTTCTGAATATTGTGTCCCTCCTCTGTAGTCACTAAATAAGCTTGGAATGGCTGACAGTCTGGTTCTGAGGAATTTTAGTTTACGTTTCATTATAATATAAAGTACTTGCCTTAGCAAACACACAAGATATTTAAAAAATACATTCATCTCATCAACTGGTATCATCTCCAGCCACGTGTGCATGCAACTGGTTGAAAGTCAGTTATTGTAGGACTTGGAGAAACAGATAAATAAGTACTGTGCTTTTAGCATTTGTTGAGGCCTTTAACGAATGCTGAATGCATAACTTGGTGGATTTTGCAAGGATGTGTTGATTTCATTAATCAAGGATGTGTTGATTTCACCAGATAGATGAATCTCATTGAGTTCCATAGGATCAAATCAGATTCAGTTTATAAATACATACCTAAATGATTTCCTGCATAGATGCTAACAACATAGAAGAAATCTTTAAATAATAAAGGTGTAGGGTTTGGGACAGGGCTCTTTTGGAAAGAGCATCATGCAATGGTTTCAGAGCAAAAGGGTGCCAGCACTGAAATGGGCTTCAGAATTTATCCTGTTGTTAATTAGACAAGGTACACAGATACAAATTTTATGGTATTTTGTACTTTGCAGTATGAAATAATACACATAAATTTAAGTGAACAAAGTTCAGCAGAACACTACATTGAACACACCTTTGCAGGCTACGGCTCTTCCAGGGTCCTTTGATCTCTCTTGTAGGTCATTCTTTGGTTTCTAATTCTGTTTTTAAATACTGTAAGTTAAAATGCATCTTAGGTCTTATATTTCATATATTTACAGAGAAACGATTTCTTTTGTTAGGAGGTGTGTTCACTAATAAGGCTTCTATTCTTCATAGTAAACAACATATTTACAAGCCACAAATAACAAAGTAGAAGCTGCAGAAGGGTTGTGGTGTGATAATTAAGTACAATGGCGACCCATATGAACAGAAAATGCCAAGGAGCTAAAACAAAGCAACAACAGCTTTGTTTGTTGACAGATGTAGGAGCCATATTGTTAGTTAATTGGGTAATGGTGTAAACATTTGCAAACTCTGCTGTCCCTCAGTGAATTAAGCAGCACTCTGAAATTATGGGGAAAAGCTGCACAGTCCTTGTGCTGCAGGTACTCCACAAGGCTTCCAACAAACCTTTTAAGTGTGGAGGCATCGAGGAAGGGACATCGTGCATTGTTAGTATTTAAGGCACTTGAAGTTTGCAAACCTTAAACTAGGACATGTATCTTGAATTACGCTCAAGCGAATAACAGGTTTCCACATGGTTACAATCTAGAAGGTTGTGTTCAGTGCCTGGGCTTGCTTTTCAGATTTTATTTTTTCCAAATGTAGAAGAGACTTGTTACATCTTTCCTAGGTTTTTTGTTTTTTTTTTTAAAAAGAACAAAACAAAACACAAAAAAACAAACCAAACCACAACAATGAAAACCAAAACAAAAAAATTAAATAAAACAAACTACCAAAAGAAAAGGGAAAACCCCTCTTTTTTGCAGAATTTGAAAATAGAGAGGTCTAATTTAATACAGGCTTGAACTGAAAAGAAGGAAAATTGCATCCCTCAGGTGCCTGATACCTCAGATACTGTGAATTGCACGGACCACTCTTTACCTCTCTCTCCGTGCTTATGCGCAGTAAAGGACTGTAGCAGAATACCAAAGCATTAAAAAATGCAACAAGATACTTAATTAGCATACTCCTGTAATCACAAACTTAAATGCACTACTTTGGCTGTTTTTTACATAACGGGTTTGCTTTCGAAGATAATAACCTTTCAATAATTTAAGCAGCATCTGTGCAGGAATGCATAATTAGACTGTAGATAATAGGAATCTAAAATTGAGTCTGGTTTTTATAAATTATTTTTCTCTTCAGACATTTAGCAATAGCTCACCCTGGTACATGGAGTTTAAGAAAATGTGTTCCTGCTTTGGGAATGAAAATAATGCATCTGTTTATTTTTTGGGGTTGATTTGGCTTTTTCAGTTCTGTCATTTTTGTAAAAAATTCCGCTGCAGTCAGGTGAAATTGCACTTATTTCAGTGGACTTAGGAAGCGATAAGCTTTGAATGTTTGTTTAAATAATAAATTTTCTCTAATTATTCAATAAGACAGTAGAAATGCAAATATATTTTAAGTTTGCTTGATTTAGTTGGGGGGAGAGAAAGAGAAGCAATGCTAGTTTTGTTAATAGATAACAGGATTAGTAAGTTATGCTTTTAAGGAAAATTACATTAACATTTCTTACTGATTTGTAGCATTTGGTTTGCTTGACCCCTGATGTTTTCAAAAAACATTCTTAGAAAGCTGTGGCATGCTGTGGTCGTAGATGAAACAAATTTAACTGTGGAACAACGTTTATTGGCATGCATTTGCGTTTATACTTATACAATAATACTAATAATCTATTATTCAGAAGCATAACTGGTGTGCTCAGACAGCAAAATAAACTGAAACAGAATCACCATGGAAAAATAAGCTTAAAGATGGAAGGGAAATATCAGAAAATGGTAAGATTAAAAGAAATTGTGTTCATCTTTCTACATGAAGCTTTGCAGTAGTGTTCTGAAGGGTGTCACAGCATTGACATGTAAACTTGAATGTCTGAAGTGACACTGAGACCCTTGTCATTAATATATGTAATTATGCAGTATTTAAAATTAAATTTTATTTCCATAGAAAATGGAAATGCCCATCCTATAGGCAGCAGTCTGGCTTATAAATAGGATCCTGAACACAAAAGTTTCTTGATAACTTTGAATCACTGAGAATTAGGTATGTGCCTTAAGTGAAAGTCAGTAATGGGATAGTCAGAATGTTGAGCAGCTTTCAGGGTTTGGTGCTGGGATCCAAATGCTGAAGAATTGTGGAACTAATGGT
The DNA here is from genome assembly GCF_022539395.1 of Myiozetetes cayanensis. Classification (NCBI taxonomy): domain Eukaryota; kingdom Metazoa; phylum Chordata; class Aves; order Passeriformes; family Tyrannidae; genus Myiozetetes; species Myiozetetes cayanensis. The sequence continues at coordinate 7,561,749 of NW_026086826.1, read as the reverse complement.
GCAGGTAGTGCCTGTATCATTATTTTCCAAATGGTGTGGTATCTAACTCTCAGTGGAATTCTCCTGTATGCCCACCTGCACAAGTGATTGCCTAAATACCTTCACAAGTCCAACAAGGAGTCAGGATTCTGGGAAACAATCCTGTAATACAAATGTACACACCTAAGAGTCTGTATAAATGATGTATAGACACACAGTACTTACAATCCTTATATATAGATATATACACATATACACACACATGCACGGTGAGTATCACATCAGTAGCTGGGTTGAGATGCAGCCTCACCATGCAGTGACCTGATTTAGCATCTCACTCCCAGTGAAAAGAGGAGGGCCCTGCTTCTTCCTTCTGCTGCTTCCTCCTTTGCTGCTCACCTTACACTGGATTTAGTGCTGGCTGGACTTGTGTGTTCACCAGTTAGACTCACTGGCATGACAGAAAAATAAGCAAACAACTAAAAGCGAACAGTTTCCTCGCAGCGTGGGGTCCTCGAGGTGGCTGGTAAGCATCAAAGTTCACCACGTGACCTGGAGCAAGAAGGGAGCAGGAAAATAAAGGGAGAATAAGTTTCCCCTTTCAGTGATGAGATCGTGTTGGATTGGCTCTACTGCTTGCACCATCAGTTTGATTGAAATTTTAGGAGACTTAGGAAGTTTAGGATCTAGGGCTACAGTTGCATTTTTCATCTTAACTCATGTTCTAGTAATCCCTGGAAAAGTTCTTTACTTTGACAAAAACAGATTCATGCATAGAATCATAGAATTAACTGGGTTGGAAGAGACCTCCGAGATCATCAAGTCCAACCCTTGATCCAACCCCACTGTGATTACTCGATCATGGCACTCAGTGCCTCATCCAGCATTTCTGGTAGAGAACCAGATTTTCTTGGAATTAATGTCAGGGTTTCTGTTTATTGTTCTTACAAACTACTACTACTACTACTACTAATAATAATAACAACAACAGAAAATACCATATATATTTCTTAATCTGCATCCTGGAAAATCATACTCAAAACTTCAGCTAGCACTGATGGAGGGACTCAAAAACCTCCCCAGTGAAAATCTGTGCTGTGAAGATAAACAATTCAAAAAAGTTTACTTACGCATATCTTTGTGTTCATATCTTTACAGGTGACCCAGCTGGATCCAAATAAATCATTACTGGAGGTAAAACTGTATCCTCAAGAAACCCTTTTCCTAGAGGCAAAAGAATAGATCAGACAAGATTGTAGGACTAATCATCCTTTGATAAGCCAGAGGCACAGCGTCGAGAGGAAGACTCCTATCAACACCACCTTGTACTATCATCCAGCTCAATTCCATGTCACAAGTTTGCCTCTTGCAAGAATCCTGAAAAATTGAAAAAAACATAGCTACTTAAAGTTTCACATACATGAGTATATGTTTCCAACCTCATTTAAATGAGCAGAGGATAAAGTTCTGCTATGAACACTGAACGTTATGATTCTGTTGCTCACTTATCATCCAGCTTTTGTTATAATTAATGCACTGTTAAAATGTGAGTGATTGTTAAGTAGAATTTTTACTCCTCAAATGCCCCTTTTTCACCAAGAATTCTTGGACATTTCTGCCTGTACTTTTGACACTAGAATGCTGTATATTTGATATCTCACTGAGCCAGTGCTCTCATATATATGCATTTTATTTCTGTGTTTGAATTTCTACTTTGTCAACTAATTTAAAAAGGCAGAAAAAAAAATTAATGGGACATTCTCAGCCATGAAAATTTAACAGTATTATAGTAGAAAGCATATAATTTTTGTTAGTACTTTCTGACTTCTTTGATAAGATGTAAGGTTTTGTTTGGAGAATATAGTTTGACATATATGCAAGATATTTATTTACTGGTTCTGCTTTGGGTCTCAGTTCCGATTCAGTTTAGGAAGTATTTTCCATTACATTGCAGTGTGAAACTGCTTAATGCATGATGTGAATATTTAAATAACATAAGAAATGGCCAGTACCAGAAACCTGGTATCTTGCCAACACTTCAGGAATCAGCTGATATTGAATATCAGCTGTTAAAAACCTTTCAAATACCAGATACAAAAGTTCTTTATTTCTGATTGTGAAAGAAAGGGCAGTTCCCATTTTAGCAGTTTTCCTTCACTCTGGCACTTGCTTGTCTCCTATTACTCTGCTGGTTTAAAGCACCTTGTTTGGTTCATCAAACAATGGGTATTTTAAGGGGTGGTGTAATAAGAAATCTGTCTTATTGTTGCACACTTTGGACATTTTAACAATACATTATTGATCCCGTCTCAAATTAAAGAAATCCTAGTTCTCTTGTTTGAAATGTATGCACCAGCTACCTGCTATCTGATGTGGAAAAATCTGGTACTTTAAATTTCTCAACCTTAGAATGAGCATACTGAGTCTAAGACCATAACGTGCAGTTGATGCCAAACCTGCATCAAAACTGGTTTAGTTATTTTTTTTCTTCTTGTTTTGTTTTTGGTTTTTTTCCTTCTTCTTTAGTTTAATCTCTGGGCTTACAGGATAGTGCACAATAGCACTACAGATTCATCATCTGCTAATCAAATTTCTTTCTCTTTTAAAGCCTGGCACGTTGTTTTCCACCTATGTTTGTATGTCATTCATTGTGTGTATCGTAGCTAAATGAGTTCTGATTTGAAAATTTTGTACTAAGCAAAAACCAGTTGCACACATCTTCTAGTTTTCCTTTTTCTCTTTGGAAGAATGGTGATATAAAATTAAATGTATGCCTATCATTAGGGTGTTAGTGACGCTGATATATTGTTACCTTTACCAAAAATGCAAATTTCTGAGCGGGGAAAGCCTTATTCTACCTTTTATAATTCTGTAATTAGTGAGTGCTACACCAGACACTTTTAGAAGTGAAGTATCTATGACAAACAAAAGGTTTGGAAGTGTAAGCAAATCCTAATAATTTGCAGTTCACAAATAAAAGAATTCATAGCCAATAGAACGGTAACTGTATGTGTGATGGAAAGCTGAATACAGGTGCTTCATTCTGAACTTTTGTTTTCTTTAAAAAAATATCCACTGCGTTTATTAAATAAGAAATTAACATGGGTTGCAAATTGGGGTGATGCTGTTTCTACAAACAATCACAGTAACACATACAGCAGGATTTTAAAGTGATGCATATCTTTTTTTTTTTTCCTTCTGAGCTGGCTATTGAGGAGATGAATTGCTGAAATAACTGCTACACGAAGCAAAGCGACCTTTCAGCTAACTTGTTTATATTAATCTGTTCTGTTTAACTTCTGTTTGATCTCATCAGGCTGTTTTCTCTCACTCAACTTTATTTCTGTATTTTGACTATATATTCTTTACTTTGATACTAGTTTTATAAAGTTATTAAATGTGGCTTGAATATTTGTTGAACTTGTTGAAGTCAGTACTCCCAGGGTTGTTTGGCCTTTTCTTTTTTTCTAAACTCTTTTATTATTTTTCCCTCATTTTGTTCATCTTGCAAAACACACTGTCATTATCAAAATGTTCTAGTGATAATTAACTGAAAGTGTTCAAAGTGGTGGCATTACTGCCCTCTGATATAAAGATATTGAGATCAGTATACAGGGATCATTCTGCCACAAGGTAAACAAGTGTATCGCTCTTTAAATAAAAAGTGTATGATTTTGGTCCTTAAATACTTTGGGACTGATTTCAAGAAGCAACTATCTCGAGTCACCTCTTCCTCGATGCAAACCAATCCCTGTGTAGAGATATTAATATTCTGTGCCATCATTTCTGCTCTCCTAAACCGTGGTATTCACTTCACACACTCTGCTGGCACAGATAATCCTCTGTGCAGTCTAATTTCATAATTCAGTATTACCCTAAAACTCCAACATTGTTGCTACAGAGCACATCCCTGATTCTACCTTTTTATCTGCAGGTTCCTCACATTAATGAATTACAATTAACGTGATTAATGCATTAGTTTTAAGTCTTTAAGAATTACTGTTACTGAAAGGAGTCCTGTGCAGTGTGTCAGCTTTCCTTACTGGCCTTCGGAGCATTGGGGTGAAGATGGGACATGCTCTGGCTTTGGGAGAAACTTTCTGCTTGTTGATAGTGATGTTTGAAATCATTATTAGAGAACACGCAGAGCACAAGTGTTGTCTCTGAGCTCTCTGCATATGCACTCTTCAGTTTAGTGGGAGTGCTGAGGCAGTTTCTGATGGAGCTCTGTTGGGGGTTTTGCCTATTCTTTTTAATGTAGCAGAAAAGGACTTTGGCTTTCATAAACTGTAGCTACTGGGTGACACTAGAAACTTAAAATAAATTTGCAATTACAGTAATATTTCTTCTGAAAAGTTACATGATTTCACTCTTCTGAATGTGGGGAAAAATCAAATCACGATGACCGAGATTTGACAGGACTGAAGCACTTCATTGTCCAGGCTCCTAAACAATGCACAGGAAGATTTTGGTGCCTTAAAACGGGGTCCACAGCAAGGACAAATCGCATAAGTAGGTCTCTCTACATGTGAAGTGTCTCTGCCAAGCAGAACCAGATCCTGCTTGGAGCAGTCAGTAGGGAATGCTAAAGGTGGAGATATCTTGTGTGTACTGTTCCTCCCTGGAGCAGAGGCTTCCAGCTGTGCTGTCCTGGGTGTGTCTCACCCCTGAGGGCTCCCAGCACTCAGGCCATGCGTGGAGGTAAGCACCAAAACTTTCCAACGTTTGACAAAGCAGAGGGTACGTTTTGATTTGGAAACAGAGATGGTGGCCCCCTCATGAGGAGGAGTTTTCACTGAATTTTTCCTTCACACTTCAGCTTTTCCAGTATTGTGAGTCTTACGGGCCTGAGGAGAAGTGAGACCCTATGCTGGACATTTCAGAAGACTGCTTCAACACCACCATAGTCCAGCTGCTTTTAATGTGTGAGCTGTCCACTGTCAGAGCTGTCTGACTGCCAAAATACAGAATTCTTTACGCTTATTGAAAGGGAAGGTGCAAGCAGGGGCATCAGTCTTCATGCTGGCAGCTGGGTGCTTGCCCGAGATGAACCATCCAGCCCTTTCCAGTGGATATTCACTACTCACTGGTTGTTTTGGACAAAAGACCTGGGAGGAGAGGCTGAATGTTGATTCTGCAGCCGAGTTTAATTTTATTCTACTTGTATAAAAGAGAAAGCAACTGCAGTAGCCTTGATTATACCTTTTGTTCTGGACAGGTCATGAAAGCAAGCAGAAAGTACTGTGCACTGTACACATTGTGATCCATTGTTGTCTACCTGAAATCATTTCCCCACAGATGACAGAGACAGAGGAATACCAAATTTAGCAATAAATGTGTCAGGATCCAGACAGTTTTACACTCAGTTTAATCTGATACAGATCTGTGCTGCTGCCAGCAGAGGCACCTCTGCCTGGGACCAGGCAAACTAGCTTAAAAATGACAATTTCTTTTCCTGGGTCAGTTTTTGGGCTGATGTGGCTCTAGGTGAGTGAATGAAGATAAGGAGATGAAGGCTGGGCTACTCCCCCTGGCAGCACTGCTGATTCATGTGGGATGAAGTTGGTCATGGTCCTTGAAACATTTTTTTGTTACTACCTTTGCATGTTACATCTATTTTTTTATTTCAAGCAAATTAAATTCTATAAAGGTTTTGCTGTCTGAAATTTCCGGAGGTTTTGGTAAAGTCAGCAGCCCAGAATTCAAGGAATAGGAAGCCAGATGAAGGTCCCTTCCTTGAGTGGGTGGGGTGAAGGCAAGTCTCACTCCAGATCTAACCTATGAGTCATTTCAGACTTGCCAGAGCAGCCTGAGCACCCTACCTGCAGGAAAATAAGTTTCAACTGGTTTTAATGTCTCAGTTGATACCAGACAACTTGCTCCTTAGTCAGGGCTTTTCTCTGTGGATTCTTTTATGTGCAATAAGGCTGAAGTCACACTGCAGCCTTGATATAATTCGACTAAAATGTCATTCCACTGCTGGTTATAGAAGGAGGCTTCATTAGTTCCTGTGCTCATAAAACTGCTGGTTAACAGGATCGTTATTTTGTACTCACCAGCAGTGAGTTTCATTTACTGTTATCCCAGCTCCATGTTGTGACGGTATTCCACAGTTCATCACTATTCACCTTCGATCCACTCATCTTGAATGAGTTTGTATCATTCATTAATATCATCAGCTCACTACTGATCTCTTTTTCCAGGCAGTGGTGGATGAGTACCTTGAATAACAAAGGCTCCCATACAGATCCTTGGAGACATTACTGCAATCCTTCCTCACTATGAAAACTGTTGCTTGCTGCTTCCAGCTCTCAGTCTCTGAGTAATACTCCTTTTTTTTTTTTTCCCTTTTTCCTCAAGAAAAGATGTTTTCAGTGTAGTAAACACCACTGCAGCCAACTAGATTAGTTTTCCTGTAATTGCCTATTTTTAATAAAAGGAATCTTTTACACCCTGAAAATACATTGGTCCAATTACCTTCTGGCAGGTTTCCTGTTTCTGATATTTTTAATGATCTTTTACACCTTTGGTAATTGTTCCTTGAGGGCTATCAGTTGTTTAGTTCTGGATTTGTGTCTTTGAAAACTTACATTTCCACCAATTTTCTAATTTTCTATTCTGTTTTCCTAATTTGTGTCTGTCTTTCCATTGCATCCTTTAATATGCTGGCTCACATGGCCAAACTACTTCTTGTGGGCCTTCTGTAATCTTTTTAAGTCAGATATATGTGTACTCTAAAGATCTAAGACAATGTCTTCAAATAGTTTTGGTTAGTCTTACTCTTTTACCTGTTACTTAATTTCTCTTTGTTATCTTCCTCCTGATGTAGTTTTCTTCTTAAAAGTAAATGCTACTCTGTTTTGTTTTTTTAATTTATTATCATTTAGTAAACTACTGAATATTTTTTCATTTACCTCGAAATGTGGTTTCTACTGTTTTATTTCCCTTTATGCTTTATTTAACCTGTTGTTGCAGTCTCCATTAGCATGAGTGACTATCACTCAGGTATTTTAGACCTTGTAACAACAGTATCCTACTCATGATCTTGCCTTTTCTAAATTTACAGATAGACCTGATTTCGTGTAGTTTGAAATCCCTCATTCTGTTGGCATGCATTTTAAGCATTTAAAAATTATTCTAACATGTAGGTAGAATTATTTTTCACTTTGGGTAGGTCTATTTGGCCGTTTATCTGCTCTGATTAATTAGGACTTCGATTGTGTATGGGAAAACAAGGGTGGCAATGGAGCAGGAATATTTTTAAATGACAATTATAAACTCACCAATAGAGAGGAACTTTATAAATTATTTTGTGGATCTAATAAATTAAAAAGGAGGGAGGTGTTTTTTAGAACTGAATTACAGAGAACACTCCGTTGCTGAAATACACTTCTTCAAGGTTTAGGCGAAGGTGAGTCAAACGTTGTGTGGCTGTTGCTGTACTGTCTAACGTAGCAAAACCAAACCAAGCAAACAAAAAGAAAAAAAAAATAAATAAAATTTAAAAAAATCTCAGCTGGAGACAGGTCCCACCGCGCCTTCGCACCTCGGCCGCCGGCTCCCCATGAAGATGTGAGCATGGAGAAGCCGGAGGGATAGCGAAGACACCCCCGGAGCTCTCCTGGGACTGGACCGGCCTCTCCTAGAGCGCGATGAACCCGTCGGGGACAGAATCCCAGTGGCACCGGAGCGCACACCCCAGGCTCTCCCCGCTCGATGCGGACCCTCCGCGGCCGCCCTGGCTCCGCACTCCGGTTCGGCTCCGCCAAAAAATAGTGAACATTAGTTAAAGAGAAATCGAAAGAGGGGAAAAGCCTCCGCGGGTGCCCGTCCTTGGCCGGTTTGGGGCCGGCGGCCGAGCCCTTCCCCTCGGGCGTGGGCGGAGATGGGGCCGCTCAGCCCGGTGCGGGGCGAGGGGCGCGCAAGGAAGAGTTGGGCATTCCGGGAAAACAAAAACAAAAACCAACAAAACAAAACCAGCCAACCAACCAAACACAGGGCTCCACATGCCCGGGCATCTCCCCAGCGCTACCCGGTCCTGCGGGGCTGGTCGCACCAGCCTGCACGGTGGCTGGACGGTGCCCTGGTAGATTGGTCCATCATTAACTTAAGAGAAGTCTGCGTTTGTATATGGGCCCCGTTAAATTCCGCAGGTGAACTGTAAGAAGATTGCAAGAATTCTAATTTTTTTCCCGAAGTGCGTGTGGGTTTTGATGATGCTGTAAAACCGGCTCTCCCGCCCCTCCGCAAACACCCTCGATATGTCTCTTTAACGATATAGGCTGTGTTTATCTATCGCATTCCGTCAGGATTGTTCAGCTCCTGAGCTCCTGGGGCAATAAACATGGAGGTGGGGAATCCTCCGGCAAATCCGACTGGGGCTGTCATGACCATGAATAAAAATAAAAGGCTTAATCTTCTGCTTTCGGATAATGAAACAATTTAGCCTCCAAAATATGGAAGCGCTCCGATGTGCTGAGCCGGGATGGGGCCGGGCAGATGCGGGAGCAGCGCGGGGGGGGCTGCCCCGCACCTCGGGGTGCCCGTCCCACTGCCACGGGCGGGGGCACTTCCCCGCCGCTCCCGCCCCGGACCGGCCGCCGGGCCCCAGCAGGCAGGAGGGAGCTCCAGGGTTTTTAATTACACTCCTTTCCTTTGCTCCCTTCATTTTTCTGCACCCTTTGCGGCGAGACACACTTGGAATCAGAGTGGTTGTGACATTTTGGTGGCAGCTTATTGTGCGGAACACTTAAAGTTTAAAAAACAAGCCCCATAGAAGTTGAGGGGCTTAAAGCAGCCCCTTTGTGGGGCAAGACATAGAGTTTTGATTCTGGACAATGGTGTTTCTCAAATTTCTTCCAAAAACCTGCACCCCATCTGTGATCTCAATGAAATCGCTTTTCTCTCTCCCTTCAATTCATTTGGCAAAGGCGAAGCAGATGCATGGGACGGGGTCTGAATTTTAATTATTAGGTTTTACCTGAAACAAAACAGCAAATCCTTTTTACCATGTGTTTGAAGTTAGGAGACGGGTAGGGGAATATAAAATATAATTAAAAAGCCCTCGGATCGTTAGGGAGCTGACAAGAGCCTTTTTAATGAACCTCTCGGAGCGCCCTGTAGTAAATTAGCAGAGCGGAGCTTTCCCGAGTCATTCTGGCTCTGAGCTGCCGCCTCCGCTGTACCTGCGTGCGCCTGTGAGTGCGAACGCGTGTCTCCGCGGCTGCCGGCGGGCTGCGGCACACGCGGGGGTTCCTGCGCCACGGAAAGCGCCGCGGACACGGGGGTTCCCAGCGCAGGCTCGGCTGCCCCGCAGCCACCTGCGAGGTGATGCGGGAGAGGGAGCGGGGCAGCCCGTGCCGAGCCGGCCCCGGCCCGCGGCCGCTCCGTCGACCCGCTGAGGTTTCGCAGCGGTCCCGGGACCCCCCCCTCCCCTCCCCTTCCCGCGCATTAACTCAAAGTGCATTTAACCATCAATAAGGTGCGAGGGGAAAATTGTCTGTCACTTTAATCCATGCCCGAGGGGCTGGGAAATAAAAAGGGAGAGGGAGAAGGAGGGAGGGAGAGAAAAGCAAAAGGTCTTAAAGAGCCCTAAATCCAGAGGGCGAGCGATGGGAACGGGGAACCAGGCTCCTCTCCCTGGCCGGCCGGCCGTGGGCAGTGAGCCCCGAGCAGGCAGCGCTGGCTCCAGAGCTTGAGCCCGTGTGGTTTAGGACACGACCTGCTGTGCCGCCCTGGCTTCCAGCGCAGAGCGGGGCCGGGGGCTCTGAGGGCGCTGGGGTCCCCCCGAGCTGTCCCGGCCCTCACCGCGCTCCCCCTGCGAGAAACGGAAACTTCTTAGCTCCTCAGCTGTGGATTCGCTCAGCTTGTCTCCCGGGCAGGTGGAAGAAGGGGAGAGCAGAGCGTGGGGGGGATATGGACACCCCCACAGCCCCTCCTGCCCCCGCAGAGAGCTGCCCTCGGCCGGGGCGCGTGGCTTTCCCCCTCTGCAGGAAGAGGCTGCTCCCCCGCCCGCCCCGCTAAAGCGATTAAGATTTCCTTCCCCTCCCTTGGGAAGCCCCAGCTCGAGCCTCAGCCAAACTCGGGGGACATCAGGCAGCGCCAAAGGCCCGAGGGACGGAACACAGATTTTTAATTTTTAGCTCCAGCACACGGAGGAAGGGGGTGGGGGTGATGGATGGATGGATTTTTGCGTGTGTGAGCTTTTTCTCCCTCTTTCTGTGTGTCGGTGAGCGTGTGTGTGGATGGGCACAAACTCTCAGAGAAAAGAAATTTTAGAGTAACAACTAAAGGCTTTCTTGTGCAGTTATTTTAAGGGCTTTGTTCAGTGCCTGAAGGGGGATGCGCCCATTTGTTCGGGAGGGGATTCATCACATGCCCCTTTCATGTGAACCAGAGGTTAACAACCTAATGAGCACTTGGTGAAGAGATGAAGCGTGTAAAGAGCCCGATTTTCCCAAATCCTGGGCTGCTGTCTTGGGGATGTGCTACTCTAACCTCTGCTGGGCTAATAGTCTCCGCACTTCCAGCGGGGAGGCCCCGGGAAGCCCCCGGGTCCAGCCGCGCTCAGGCGGGGCAGCAGCAGCGAGGCGGCCCGGTCGCGATGCCCCGCCGGGGAGCCGGGGGGGCCCGGCCCCACCGCTACATATGTTGGGTCAAGTCTCCCCATTGTGAGCGTGTAAAAAGGTGTAAAAACTCAATCATCTGTAGCTTTTTTAAAGGGAGGGCTTACCCTGGATTTGTTGCATAATGGATTGTTAAAAAAGTAGAGGGTTGAATTAAAACTGTTCCCTAGTCACTTTTAATTAGACCACTCTATTTAATTAGCAAAGTTGAAACATGCAATTAAAATTAGCTCAGTTTAGCACATATTAAAGGAAATGGGGGACGCGGCTCGTATTAAAGCGAGTCGGAGGAGAAATGGCGGAGAAGTCTGGGAGTAAGCGAAATGACTCTGTGGATGTAATTCAGCCGGCGGCCATCTGTCAGAGGACCCGCCGTGCCCCTTCATTACGGCCCCGATCCCAATGTCCCTCTAATGACCGTCCCCGCAACGCCAGTGCGGTACACGCGGCCGGTGCCGCTGGACTGTGCGAAGCACTTCGAGGGATGTATATCTGTGCGTTTATGATGTGCTGTTCTCTAAAAGCCGGCTGCTGGGACCTGTGCCGGGCCCAGCGGATCCCGGAGGGGTCAGGCAGTCCCGGCCCCGTCGCTTGCCCGGTGCGGGTCCCCGCCGTGCGGCCGACGGGCTGCGGGGCGGAGAGGAGTCCGCGCGGGGCTCTGCGGAGCCCCGAATTTCCCTTATTTCTTTCCACAAATCTTTTTCCCTTGTCGCTTTTTCCTCCCCTACTGGGAGCCGGGAAATCGAGTTAATAATGTTTCAAATACTTGAGAAGTCCGGACTAACTGGAGTTCCGTCTCTCTTTCCTCGCTCCGTGATCTGAAGAGGTTGCCTGGACTAGGAGGAATGTGCCTTTTTCTTGAAGGGGGGGTGGTGGTGGTAATTTTCATTCTTGTAATATTGGTTTGGGGATAATTACTTTTAATGTCAAAAAGATTTAGTTTAATATCATCTCTATTAGGCTGCTGGGCGGATAATTAAAAGTGAAGATGATAGCAGCAGGGAAACAGATGGCATTTGCTTACTTTGATTCAGTAGGTAAATAATGAAAAAGTCAATGGCAAACCCCCTAGAACAATTGAAACCTTAAAGAGCACTAACATTAGCAGGTACTTACAAACTGTCTTCCGCTAAGAACGAGATGAAAATACACTAATCAAGAACTATATTTCTCTGGGATGCTTCCGAGTGCTGCGCTGCCTGCGGGCGTGCGTGTCCCTTCCCCCGCATGGCAGCCAATAGCCGGGCGCTTTTTAATTAAGATTTACTGCTGCAATTTGGGGGAAGCTGCAGCAGCACCGTTGCTGCAGCCCTCTCAAACTTCGGCAGCGGAGCAGCCGTACATGGGAAGCCTTTGGGTGAATCAAGGGGAGTGAGGAGGGAAATAAACAGCGGGGTAATCGGGGCTTCTTCAAAATAAATACGCGAAACCCTCTCTCGTGTTTTATCGAGCTGACCCAGATGTGAGAGCTGAGCCGTGGGCGCCGAATGATGCGTTTCTGGACACTGCCAGAGTCACACGCACAGCGGGGATAACTGAGCATCAACGGAGGGACCGCGCAACGAAACGCGGTGTTTCTGCTCATTCCTGTAACTAAGTATCGTCGATTTTCACGCGTCTGGAGGGCGCGGGCTGCCCTGAACCGTGGTGGGGTTTCGTCTCGGACCCCACAGCCCGGGGGGGGGGGGGCTCCGGGGGTCGACAGAACTTGTCCCGAGTCCTGGAGCGGTCCAGATCGCGGTGCCAACGCGGGCTGCTCTTCCGGGGCTCGGCCCTCGCCTGCGGGGGAAAAGCGAGGAGCTGGGTCCAAACCTGAGCTTCCTCTCATGGTTTGACGCCGGTGAAAGTTGTTCCCAGAGCCAAGCTGGGAGCGAGACCAGTCTCGGGGGCTTTAAAGTTGCATTCCACCCGGTTTGGAGAAATGAATTTCTTTTTCCTCGTCCCGCCCGGGCAGCGGGAGCGCGGCTGCTCTGTGCGTGCCTAAAACAAACATCCCTCCCCCAGAAAGACACGGGAGCAGGGATGTACAAGAAGATTTTATTGTGCCTCGCCAAACAGAAATGAATTGCAGTAGGAGAGAAGGGGGGAAGAAGGGAGGGGTGGGGGGAGAGCAACATCCACCTCCCCACTGCCTCCTGTCCATACTCTCACACACACAAGCAGGCCGGGAAAGAGCTGGAAAGAGCCCCGAGCCCACGGCAAGTCCTGGGCGCCGTTCTGCTGGTCCGGATTAACTCACAACTCAGTGGTTGTTTGTTGGAATAAATCTGTAAATTGTTCGCACTGTGTCTGGTTCACAATGAAAACTTCCAAAGGAAAACACGGACAGGGGAGAAATCATTATTATTAAAATATCAAACCCGTGAGAAGTAAGATTTCGGGCTCTCCTTTTCTGAGGACACTTTGTAAGAGAACAGGAACACGAAAGCGGCCCTTTCACCCACTTTCCGCCTGGGAATTGGAAAGGTAGAGACTCCCTGAGCCCGGAGCAGGGTGCTGAGCCCGAGAGGAGGCCGCGGCTTCGCGTCGGGAGCGACCCCGGCGAAGAGCGGCACTTCCCGGGAGCGGCGTCTTCGCCTCCAGCCCAGCCGAGGCTGCTGCCGGCCCTGGGGGCGGTGGGAGAGGAGCGGAGCGTGGGAAACCAGTAAACGCCCATGAAACTGGGGGACACTGGGACAACTGTCCTCAGAACTCGTTGAGTCCTGGAGCTGCCTCACGTATTCTTGCAATTTTAATTTTTTTTTTTTAAATAAAACCCAACTATTACGATGCTTCATTGATACCGAGAGTAACATTAAAAACCACTGTATGACTAAGTGTTTTGGACGAAGAGGTGCCTGTGCTGCTGGTTTTGGATAAACAGCAGAAAGAGGCAGTGGGTATTTACGCGCCCAGCGCTAGGACACTGTACCTCAGCTCTCCCTATTACAGTCACTGGGGACGTGCTGCAGGAGCCTATGGAAACAGCCTCGGGATAGAGATGCTACATGTTGTGTGTTCAAACTTCAACACTGCCGTTTGCGATGTTTCTAGAGGGATGAGGCTCCGAAAAAAACCCACTGCATTTCACCGGCTGATTACTGACCCACTCTTGGGAGGATTGTTTGGTTATTTTTTTTCCCCCTCTCCATGTCTCTTTCCCAAATAGATCGTTTTGAACTGCCATAAACGGAAAGGATAACCTAGATATTTAATTTAAATCAAAGTTGAAAGTCAAGGGAACGGGGGAAATCGGCGTAGCCCGTGTCCTGTGTTCCTGGTGATGGCAGGCTGCCTCGGGGAGGGGAGAAATGGAAGGTATTTGCAGAAAAAACCTCAGCGTAAGCCCAAACATCACTGCCTCGAAGAAGGGAGAATATTTTTTCCGTGTCAAGCCAATATAAAGCAATATTTTAAATGTTTCTTGTTAGGCCTGATCGAGTTCTACGAATTCACAGTTAAATCAGATGATTAGAGTAATACTCCCCGGAGAATAAAATGAGTGGTTGCGAATAAAATTAAATCGGATGTTTTGACTTCGCGGCTGTATTAAATAAAGGTGTTATAACACTTAAATCATGAGGATTGGGTAGCAGCTGCACACACAAATAGTCAAGTGGGAGAGCGGTCATTTTGTAACCAAAAAATTAAAAAAAAAAAAAAAAAGGAAAAGAAAATGAGAGAGAGAGGAATAGGGATGTAAGTGTAAAAATTTTTTTTTTTGAAAAGTTATAGGGTTCTGCAATTGTGCTTTTCGCAACCATGGAAGAAGAGTGACCAAGGGGAAGAGTCATCGGAAAATCAGTGAGCACTGCATGTCCTGCAGCAGGGCTGCCCCGCGGCCCTGCGCGCTTCCAGCCGCGGAGAGAGTGGCGGGCAGAGCCGGCACTTCTCTAACAGAGCCAGGGTTTTCTCTCCTCCCGGCTCGGGGCCCGTAGCTCGCCCAGGGCCAGCCCACCCGGAGAGGCGCCGGGAACAGGTCTTGCAGCGTGGGATCGCAGGTGGGGATGCTGAGGCGGCGGGAGGAGGCCCCAGCGACCGGCAGACAGTTCCCGCCACGGGGAAGGACTTACGGACGCATGTAGAAAAGAACTTTAAGAAGTGCCGAGGAGGATGGAGTTCCCTCGTGAGAAAGAGAGGGGAGAGCCCTGGGGAAAGGAGACGGCGTTATTTCCCACCGAAGCGCTACCTCCTCCCGTTACCAGCGAAGGTGACGTCAAACCCGGGTGGCTGATGCTAAAACAAAAGCTCCGGGGTTAATATACAGTTACCAGCCCGGCAGCCTCCTCCTCCTCAAAAATCAGTCCCTCGGGTTTATTATCCCCGCAAGGAAGGAGCCTGTTGAACATGTAGTCACGCAAACAGCTGGCAGGAGAAAGAAAGAACGAACTTTACTTTCTGGGGAGCGAAGGGCGGGCAGGGCTTCCCCAGGCTACAGCTCAACGAAAGGATGGAAAATCATACTCACCTCGGGCTTCTCCTGCTGCGGCAGCACTTGTACATTCACCTGCAGGTGTGGAGTGAGAGAGAGAGGGGAAGGGGGGAGAGAGAAAGAGAAGAGTGGAGACAAGGAAGGGAAGAAGGAAAAGGGAGGGAAGGAAGGAAAAAGGAAGGAGAGAGATGCACCATAACGTAGCATTATAAAACAAAATCTCCAAGGGGAGGGGAGAGACTATAAATTGAATTGTCACCTTCCACGGCATATCCCCCCCCCTCCCCTTTTGACAAGTGACACTGAGGGGAAAAAAAAAAACCAAAACACAACCCAACCCCCAAAAAACTCAAAGAACCGTTTCCAACGAATTTTTACAAAAAAAAAAAAAAAAAAAAAAAAAAAAAAAGGGGGGGGGATAAAAAGGCAGGGCGAGCCACGCTCCGGGGCGGCGGGACAGCGGTCGGTGTCCCGCAGCACCCCCTCGGCCCCCGCGGTGCCCCCGGGACGCTCCGCGGGCGCGGCGCTCGGGCGGCCGCGGGGCCGCGCGGGGCGGGCCAATCAGCGCGGGCGCCGCCGGGCGCGGCCAATGGCAGGCGCCACATTGTTGTGCGCGTCGCCTAATGGCAACGCGGGGCCCACAATAGCGCGAGTGGCGGCGCGAGTGGCGGCGGGCGGGCAGCGCGTCCCGCTCCGCTCCGCTCCGCTCCGCTCCGCTCCGCACCCACCCGGCCGACACGGTCCCGGGGGGGCTCCGGCCCCACCGCCACGGCCCCGGCCCCGACGCCAAGCCGCCTGCTCGAGGCTCGCCGCGGCGGGCTCGGCCCCTGTGCCCTCCGCCCGGCTGCTGCTCGGGAGACGGGGCGATTTTATTTTATTTTATTTTATTTTTTAAACTGTTCGCTGCTGGATTTTAGCCTCCGCGGCTCGTGGCGAGGGATCCCGTCGTTGAAGGTGCCGGATTGTTCTTTGAAGGGACGCTGCTAGTCTGTGGCTGCAGTGGCAGGGGGACGCGGGGGAGCGGAGCTTAGGGAGCAGCTCGGGTTGCGCCGTGGGGAGCGGCGACCCCGCGGGCGCGGACGGGAGAGCTCGGCTTTGAGCCTGGCGCGATGGACTTGGTGCTGCCCCGCCAGATGCGCACGGAGGGCAAGGAAGCGAGAGTGATCTAAGTTTTCTTGGATTTTCGTGTCTTAGCTTCGCTTTGCGAGCGCGGAGGGGAGGAGGGCGCGGATCGACTCCCGACGGGCTCCTCCTCACTTGAACCCCGCTCCGGGGCCGTGTGCCGGTGCGGGGGACGCGGGCGTCGAGCAGGGCGAGGGGACAGGCTCTGGGGTTTGCATGCCGGCAGCCGGGGCTCCGTGTGCCCCCAGCTCGTGATCACGTTTGAGGGCGCCGGGAGCTTCTCCGCGGGGGCTCCCCCGCCCCGCGTCGCTTTGGGGGAGCCCGGGGAGGGGGGGCCGCTCTCTCAGGGCGGGATGGAGCTGCGGTCGGAGCTGCCCAGCGTGCCCGCCGCGCCCCCCCCGGTGCCCCCCAGCTCGGTGGCGGCAGCGGCGGCGGCGGCGGCGGCCACGCTGCCCGTGAGCGTGGCCGGGAGCCTCTTGCGGGCGCCGCCGCTGCTGTTGCGGGCGGCCGAGAAGTACCCGCGGACGCCCAAGTGCGCCCGGTGCCGCAACCACGGTGTGGTGTCGGCGCTGAAGGGCCACAAGCGGTACTGCCGCTGGAAGGACTGCATGTGCGCCAAGTGCACCCTCATCGCCGAGCGCCAGCGCGTCATGGCCGCGCAGGTGGCGCTGCGCCGGCAGCAGGCGCAGGAGGAGAACGAGGCCCGGGAGCTCCAGCTGCTCTACGGCACCGCCGAGGGGCTGGCGCTGGCGGCCGCCAACGGCATCATCCCGCCCCGGCCCGCGTACGAGGTCTTCGGCTCCGTCTGCGCCGGCGGCGGCGGCGAGGGAGGCGCCGGCGCCTCAGGTAAGGCCGCGCTGTGCGCCCTCGGAGGGGGAGTGGGAGAAGGGGCCGGGAGAGGCGGCGGGAGATGAGGGGTCGCGGAATTGCGAGGGGGGGTGGTCCCACCGACGGCCTGGGCGCACCGCGGAGCACCCCCGGGGCAGCCGCACTGACGGTCTCTCTCCTTCTGCACCCCCTCGACCCGCAGAGTCCAAGATGCAGAAGTTCGAGCTGTTCCCCAAGACGCTGCTGCCGAGCCGTGCCGTCACCCCGCAGCAGGCGGGCGGGAAGCCCCTCTCCCCGGACGGCGAGTCCGTGCCCGGCACCTCCTCCCCGGACGCTCGCCACGGCTCGGGCTCGGAGAACGGGGACGGCGAGTCCTTCCTGAGCTCACCCGTTTCCAAGGGCCCGAAGGAGGGGGAGGAGAGCCCGGGCTCCATCAGCCCGCTGGGCTCGGACTCGGGCTCGGAGGCGGACAAGGACGAGCAGGACCCGTCGCCCTCGGCCGGCGGCCGGCAGCGGACTCCCATCGACATCCTGACGCGCGTCTTCCCGGCGCATAAGCGCAGCGTGCTGGAGCTGGTGCTGCAGGGCTGCGGCGGGGACGTGGTACAGGCCATCGAGCAGATCCTCAACAACCGCGGCCCGGAGAAGGGCCCCGAGGAGAGCTGGGCCCGGGACGGCGCCTTGCAGGGCCTGCCGCCCACCCCCGCTGCCGCCGCCCACCACCGGCCCTTGATCGCGGGCGCCATGGCCCCGGCCATCGGCACGCTGGGCAGCCGCTCCGCCTTCTCCCCGCTGCAGCCCAACGCCACGCACTTCGGGGCCGAGGCCGGCGCCTATCCACTGGGCACCCACCTGGGACTGAACCCCCTGCGCCTCGCCTACTCGGCGCACAGCCGGGGACTGGCCTTCATGACCCCCTACTCCACGGCCGGGCTGATGCCCACGCTGGGGTTCCGGCCGCCCGTGGACTACGCCTTCAGCGACCTGATGCGGGACCGCTCGGCCGTGCACAAGGAGCAGGTGTACTCCGGAGGGCTCTACGGGCCCATGGTCAACAACACCCCCGAGAAGCAATAGCGGTTTCCAAAAGCTCCAAAAGCTCGTCTGTAGAGGTAGCTAGGTAGGCATGGGTGGACGGACACGGGTGGTTTTTCTCTCCCCCGTGCAGGTGGTGGTTGCGTGCAGAGCCCGGTGCGGACAGACGTAGGTGTTTTAAGGTGATAAAGGTGCACTTTCATTGTCCAGACATGAGTCACTCTTTGTTGCTTATGGCCATAAGCATGGATATCCTCGGTGCGTCGAGGGGTGTGCACACACACACACACACACACGCACACGCTCTTTCCCACACACATACATATATATATGTATACTAGCAAGTGTATAATGTTATAAAATGGAAATCTAAGTTATTAATGTAACTCGTAGGTGAACTTGGTATTAACGTTAAGCTAAAGGTTAGACAGCGCATTGTAATACTTACCAGGCATATAGATAAAACATTGTCAAATTGAAAACCTTTTCCTTCCCGCCCCCAGAAACGTTATGATCTGTATATAACATTGGAAAGTAGATATATTTGTTACTGTCCGTAGGACCCTGGCGCCAATGGTGTATGACGGTTTAATAAGCCTCCTTCATTTGTGCTCTGCAAGAAAATTGCTTTCTTGTTCCGATGTAGCAACTTCTTGCTGTTTCTAACAGGTAATTCTGTGTTTCCATTTCATAGAAATAAATGTTATTTTCTATTAAAAAAAAAAATCAGTCTTATGAATGGCAAGTGGTATTTTATCAGATGATGGAAGTGTGTTTCAGGAAGTTCATTTGACAAGTACAGTCAATATTTAAAGGAGTTTATGCAAATACTATAAACATGTTTACTACATTTTTATCATGGTCAAACCAGATATTCTTCAGATAAATTTATAAATAAAAACAAAGCGTACAAACAAGAGCAATTTCCTTATCAACTGAAATTGTGAAATACGTTTATTTCTGGTTCTGGTCTTTTTCGTATTTACGCCAGGGGGGAAAAAAACCCCGGAGGTTTAAATTGAAGCAGGATTTTTCTCCTTGATATTTCGTTGGGTTTTGTCATATTTAGGAAATTTGGCATTGTCGCAAAGAGGAGCCGGGTTAAAGCAAACTCCCATCTTGCCGACCATGGGCTGTGTAGCAGCAAAGAGGTACTTCCCTTTCATATCTGAAATCTGATGGTGTGTTTTAGCTGTTTCAGTATCAAAATAAGCGAAGTGATACATAATAATGACTTTTTTTTCAGAATGTAAGGATGCATTTGCGAGAGGCATGGACGAGTTAAGCTCATTGTGGAGAGTAAGCACAGGAAAGGTTTCTCTATTTTTGGAGCTGTCCTTCCCCCTCATTCCGAGTACAGCACTAGCATTTGTTTTTCTTTTTTTGGCAACCAAATCCAATTGTTCTTCGAAAAGTAAGAAGGACGTTCCTCCCGCTCTTTATGTCTCTATTACCATGCGTGGGGGGCAGCGGGCGTGCCCCTGTGCATCCCTAGGCCCTGCTGAGGGCCAAAGCATGACTTTCTTACCTGTCCGGGGAGTGTTTGGCCCAGGAAAACTATTACTCACAAAGAACAAGTTCAGTGCATGGTTGAATTAAGACTGTAAAAGCTCCTAAAGTTGGTTGGTATGGAAACCTAATCCCACTGAACCACTCTGTGGCACAGCTGGACTGTTTACTTTCTCACTTCAAATATAACTGTGTAAACATTGGCTGGGAGCTGCCAGCGCGGCTCCTACCAACCGGTTAATATACTGGTGGGGCTGGGAGGAGAGGTGTCCTCCAGCTGCAGCTCTTGAAGGAAGCTCCTGGGTAAAATCAAATTGCATTAAAATGTAATTCTTCCATCCTGCATGCAATTGATCAACTTGGATACAATTTTAAGATTTAAAAAAAAAAAAAAAAAAGGCAACAAAAAAAGTAAGTAAATATTACAGATTACACCTAGGCAAATACTTTTGACTCTGATCCATCCTGGGAGCAGCCAAATCAATATCACAAGGGAAACTTTTTAAAGTCTCGTGTTCCAAGAGCGGGTGAAACTTAATATTACTACAATAAAATGGTTTAATAAAGAAGGGCTTTAATAGTGAGCTAATTTGATTGAGTTTCCTAATTCCACTTTAATTGGAAAAGGAGTTGTCTGTTTGGTTATAAAGTGCTAGGGTTATGTTAGACTGGGAAAAAAAAAGATGGACTTTGAGCATCTGAATAAACTTTTTTCCCCTTTTCCCCCTTTTTTGGTTGGCAGCTGACTTTGTGTAGGATGGGTTTCCATATCTAGGATTATGAACGGGCTACAAAGAGCTGCTACTTAAAGAAATCAGGTCGCCACATTTCTCCCATTCGAGCCCTGTTGAGAAGGGCTTAGGAACTGTTGATTTAACTCAGCTCCCCTTTTAATTATAAAAGCCATTCTTGTGTAGTTAGGCGAGCAGGACAATTTATCAGAATTGTTGCAGTGTCTTGAAGGTTGGCTTGAGCTTGGATTTATACAACCGACAATGGGGATCACAACGATTAACTTTCATATGGATAGTTTAGGCTGTTAAATTGGGGGGAATAAGAGGAGGGGGGGCAAGAGAATCTGATAAATTGTCCTACTGAGGTAATTCCCTTAGATTTAAAAAAAAGAAAAAAAAATAATCCTTTGGGTTTGAAGCTGCCTCAGAGACGTTCGTATACAGAAGCCTCTGGCAGAACATAAAATATTCAGGTCCCTTTTAGAGTAAAATAAAATGCTGTCACTTGAATAAAAATCCGCGGAACCGAGTATAAATTATTTGTGAAGCAGAGAGGCTGCGGGCGAGCACTCGCAAACTTCCCTGTTAATTAAATCTTAATCCATGGGTCGCAGGAAGCGGCGGGGCTGTAACAGCGGCTGCTGTACATACAGCGGGACACGTTCCGGAGTTATATTAACTGCACTCGTGTTTAATATGAATCAGCCCTAATCCACAGCATAATAAAGATCAAATTAGACTAACCATTTAGTAGCGAAATGACATTCCTTCACCTAAAATGAACCTCCCCGCGCCCTGCTCGCTGCGAGGCTGCCTCGGCAGCCCGGCCCGGCCGGGGACAGGCTCTGGGCTGAGCCAGGCCAGGGAGGGGAGCGGGGAGGGCCTTTTGCGGGCTGGCAGGTTTATTTTTCAGCCCGAGGGGGGAAGCCCCGCAACCCTCCCACGCTTGCCAGAGCCGCCTCTACCCCGCCCCGCGGCAAACCCGACTTGCTGCCGGGGCCTTGGGGATGGAGGAGGCTCGGAACGGGGTCGTGTCGGCTCCTCCCGGCTCCGGGCCAGGCTGTGGCTCCGCGGAAGCCCCGGAGTGTCCCCCGCTGACCGCCGGAGCCCCGAGGCCGGGAAGGGCAGGCGGTGCGGCTTCCACGCGGCTGCCCGTGGCCGCTCCAGCGGGGACGGAGATGGATTGTTCTGCTGGAGGCCGAGGAGCGAGCCCCGAGCCCAGAGCCCCTCTCCGTCTTTCCCGCTGTCCCGGGAAGGCTCCGAGCTCCCAGGACTTGACGCCCCGTTTCCCAGCCTGGAAATCACCCCGCGGCCAGCGCTGTCCCGGAGGGGAGGGACGGGACGGGACGGGGACGGCCCCGGGTGCCCCTCACCGGGCGGGGCACAAAGGCCGGGCTGAGCAAACACAGCTGCTGCCGGTGGCACCGCTCGGGGGGACGCGGCTGTTCCCGTCCCACCCCTCGGCCCAGCTCCCTGACATCCCTTCTCCGTGCTCCCCAGCGGTGGGGCTGAGCCCAGGTATCTCCTCTCCCGGGATGATCTCATCGGCCAGGCCGGGCGTTCCCAGGGCGCCCGGTGTCAGGCACACGAACTTTCCAAGTCCCCCGGCGAGGGGACACCTCTCCCTCCTCTCTTAGTTCGGGCATCCCCCCTGTGTTGTCACAACATCCCCATGGCAACCGCGGCAATTACTTCTATGCCAGAACAACAATAGGAAAGTATTTAATATATTTCAATGTGATTAAGCAGGTGGAAGAAACGAGGAGGAGCAGGAGCTTCGTAGGACGAGCCGGCGGAACGCGGCGGAGGCTTCCAGGGAGCCCCGGGGGCTGCCGCTCGCCCAGGGCAGCAGCGGCACGTCTGGAGTTCAACAGATGGAACTGAGCAGGGGACACACAATTACAACGGGAGCGAAATGGAGTGTTTTAGCGTTTTCTGCTGCTTTGAGCACCGATTGAGGCACGCGAAAATTCATTCCAATTTCAGTCTCCCGGGTTTCAACAGAAATACTAAAGCAGTGTTGCAAAAAAAAAAAAAAATTGTTACCCTGTTACAGTTCCTTTCCAGTTTCCACTTTTTTTTTCTTTACCTTTTTATTAGGCAAAAAAGGCCAAGCCCTCTGAAAAAAAAAACCAACAAACCAAAAAACCCGAGCCCTGAAATTGCACATTTCTGGTTTGTATTTGATCTCCAAAAGGAGCTTATTCGAAAAAAAGAGGCCAAAAAAAAAATTTTAATTGATGTTTTAACCTGAGAACTATTCCTTTTCAGCCAGTATTCCTCGTTTCTGTGTTGTTATGGAGTCTAACAACCAACGGAAGACATGCTCCTGACTCAGGGAGCCACACACGCTGCCGGGGCGGTGGATGATGCCCACCGCGACCTTTTTCCCGGAGCAGCCGGGACTCGGACATCGGAACCCAGGGAGACGGGCACCTGCCGTGGCCTCGAATTTCCCGTTAAACTGTGCGGCTGGTTGCTGGATATGGTCGAAATGACTGGGGACAGCGGGAAAGGGGGTGCGTTGCTGATGCGTGGGAGGTGGTGTTAATGCAAAGGACATTCACATGGCGTGGGTGGGAAGAGGTTAAAGGGTGGGGGGATGAGCTGGCTCACTCTGGCTAACGGGGGAGTAAGCTGATAGAGCTGGAGAAGGTATATCGGCAAGAAACTCCGGCGCTGGGTAATGCCCAAAGGTAAAAGAGGTGTGGAGGGGAGGGAAGGGGTGAATTCCAGAAGAGAAGAATAGAACAAGGGGCTGACAGGGTCTTAGCCTCAGAAGATCTAATGGAGAACTGGGATGCAGTATTAAGAGCTGTGGAAATACTTGGAAATTACTAAAATAAGATCTTGGTGCCTGTATTACAGGAAGTGAGATGAAGTTATTGTGTTTCTTGCTGCATGGTGGGTTTGAAGGCCAGCCATCTTCAGGGAGAGGGTAATGCAGCTCCTTGGGCTGTAATAAAAGTGTATCATAAAGTGCCTTTCCTGAGGGAGCCTTTAAGGCTTGATTATATTCTGCACAGGCTGAGTAAGGCAGTACTTTCTGGTGGGATTTATGATTTCAGGAAAATTATGAAATGCTTCTAATTTTGGATGTAGGGGCTGTGCAGAGGTCAGGAAGCTCAATTACATGCACACTCTAACAGAGGCCAAGGCCTGAGCAAGTGGCCCTTGGTATAAAATGGTGATGGGTGTTTTTACAGTGACTCATTGACTGTTCATGTGGAAGCAAGGACATCGAGAGAGATGAAACTGTTTAAAGATCAGAAGATATTACTGATAGTCTTAACTGCAACAGGCCATTTGGTAACCATTTCTGACCATGACAAAGACTGGTCTGAGGCCTATTCTATCCAAGTGCTGGCATGAACACATGTTCCTCTTCACCCCAGGTGTGAATTTGGCAGATGTGGACAAGGGCATGATGAGACACCTGCCTAGGGGATAATTCTGTTTGGAATGCTGTTTTGTGCAGCATGGGATTTACCTGCATGTGGGAGCCACAGTCTTATCTTAGGTTTTATCTTAAATCCTTGCAAACTCTAAACTGCAGGGGGAAAAGCACTGCTTCCTCACAGCCCTGTTTTGATGGTCTGGAATACAAAATCTTATTATATACTGGTTTGTCCATTAATTTTCTGTAAGAGATGGTGATATTGTGGGATACGTTCTGATTCCTGACTTCACACAGAAACCCTGCCTAAATGAACTCTACATGTTCTCCGTGTGAGTATACTTGCAGCTAGTATGGATTTGGAGAGGTATTTCCTGTTTTATATTCCCTCCTTTCTTGTTTTGGATCTTATTAATATGCTGTAAAGTTTTTAAGAGTTATGCGAAGTTTTTTTTCTGCAAAGCTAATTTTTTTCCTGCCCAGTACTTGAATGGATGAAAAATGAGTGGGTAAAAGCATAGATGAATTTCAGAAAAAAAGTTGTAGAAATCAATTGAAAACAGGTTACCCAAAGCCTTATTGCCCATCAGTAGTTACAAATCTGCTATGCATATCTTCAGAAATCAGTTGCCTGTTTAATGGGGAAAATATAATATATGGGCAGGATCTGTGTAAATTTTAGACCAGGCTCGTGGGGGGAAGAGGGAAATGGGAAGGAAACCAGAAACAGAGAGTGGATCTTTTCATGTGGTCTGACAGGCAGATGGAAAGCATGACTTACAAAGGCTTTTAAAAAAATTTGTTTGGGGTTTATGTTTACAAAGAGATTTAACAAGACTGGCTGGCCTTAAAATGCTGAGGTTGTTGCTAAAATCAGATGTTCAGATGTGAAATGATGTACTAGCCCTGGACCAGAATATAGGAGAGATTCACAGAAATTCAACAAGACAGGAGCAGGGCCAGCAAGGCAGGGCCCTGTGAAGCATTCTGGAGATCCTGAAAAGGGCTTAAAGGTCAGCAGGACCTGGAGTCAGGGGATGGAGGAGGATATAGCCCTGCTAAAGGGAGCTGGATCTAGACAGAGACCATGAACTTCCAACCAAGAATAACAACAGTAGCATGAGAAGACAGTCAGAATGATCTTGGATTTGTGCAGCAGGGACTTACTGATGAAACAGCTTTATAGGGAATGAAGGTATCAAAATATTACCTTGCTTTCTTGTAAGCGGGATATGGGATATCGATTTCCTCTCGTGGCTTGGGGAAGCCTGTGGTTTACCTTGGGTAGAACTTATGGATTTCCTTAGTTTTCTAAATCTCCTACTTGCAAGGTTAGCCACAGATATTTATGGATAAATGAATGGGGCAAGTAGCCGAGATTACAACTTGGAGAGCCTTTGCTTTGTAAGGGAAGAGTCGGATATCTTATTCTGGCAGGAGAATCTAATTAAGGGCCTGTTCAATAGGAGTAAATGTCAAATGATCAGGCACACAGAAGAAGGACTAAAATTGCAATGCTTAGTCCAGTGTGCTAGAATGTCTGCTGCAAGATGCCTGGCTTTTTTTCCCTGTTTAGAGGGATGAATTGTGTTTGATTTCCCTAATCATTCTTTTTATGCACATTATGAAGCTTTACTTTGACACAGAGAAAATAATCTTCATGCAGTGGGGCCAAGAGCAGGAAAATTGCTCCAGTAGATTTGGCAGGAAAAACATGGCTCCAGCCTCTCATAAAAATCTGTACCCTTGTTCATGAACACTTCACGTGAACCAGAAGGTGTTTTCACAGTCTCTTCTCTACAATAATTATGGTAAAGCCTTCTTCCTGTTCAACATGTGAAAAGGGTCTCAAAACACTAACTGAATTTCTATTTTTGGATTCACTGAAAAAAATCTGGGAACATAAGAATAAGTAGTAGCATAAGACTTGCTGGATTTTGGGGTAAATTAATTCATTATGTGGCTTCCAAACATAATGTCTTGCCCAAAGCACACCAGATGAATGAGTTAACTCTAATTTACTGTGAGTGTAATGGTATGAGAATATTCAGGATGTACCCCACAGTCATGGCAGACACTTGGAGAAGTTGGTAAAGGCACTATGATGTGTCTCAGCATAATTGAGTTACTTCCTAAGCATTACATGAAAGTGCCCGTGGGTTCTGATGCCAGGCTGAAATGTGTGTCAATTTACCCTGTGCATCTCTCTCTTTGGCTTCTTAATCTCCCTCCTGGGAGAGGGCTCAGCTAGTTTTCAGTGTCCAGTACCTTGGCCATTGAAAGAAGAATTAGTGTTATCTTGGCAAACAAGGCTATGGACATCTCGAATCTGGGAAGAGCTTCAAACCTGTGTGAGGTGAGGATGCCAACACACCTGTCCAGCAGGATCGTTTCTAACTGTAGTTAAGGAGAGGCAAAATGGTGTAGTCGGCTCTTGAATGGAAAATGGCTCTATTAAGCTGGAAGTCTGGTGAGGGAGAAGATGAGTGATAGGTGTGCTCTTAAAATCAGGGCCAAGCATGGAGCTAAGGCTGTTCTAGGGGCCTCATCTGCTGTGTTATTTTATTCCTCATCACTGATAAGATGGGCTGAACTGAACACCAACAAACGATGTTCCATAAACTGTGAAAAGCAAAGACTGACCTGGTGAAGTCACTGGTAAAATGTCTGGTTCTCTTGGAAGCCTCAGCAGGGTAGATGCTGCATCTGATGGACATTGATGATATTGGGCAGAGGCTCTCTCATTAAGAAATTGCCTGCTGGAACTCCCTGCAGCCATCTGGCATCCAAAATGCAACAGCAAAAGGGATCATGTTGGTGATTTTCAGTAAATGTTTTGCACAGAGCCATCTTTGTTGACTGTCTCTATTATTTTGCAGATGTTTGTAGTGTCATGAATCTTTTTTTCCAACCTTAATTGAAACACATACTCCCCCAATTCAAGGATTAACTTTGTTATAACAGAAAGGAAATTTGTATGAAATTTTTATCCTTAAGAACATCTCTCTCTCTTTTTTTTTTTTTTAAAAATTAATATTCAAATCACAGGTTAAATTTAAAATATTTGCAAATTTTAAACCCTCACACAACTGTTGTCCTTTTTAATTTAATTTTTTTTAATTTTTATTTTGCCTTCAAATGACTACTTTTGACAGTTTTGTTCTTTGGGTTCTGAGTATTGCTCCTCGGTTTTGGAAAAATAGGTTGTATCTGATGTTCCTAAACCTTTTGAAGCCTTTATGAAAGAAAAATATTAGTGTATATCACTCTAGTTGGTGGTATTTAGGTTTTATTTTGCCACAGATGTCAATGACCCGAGAGTCTCTTTTCCTCTCAGTTTAGTTCCTGGTGTAAGGGGGGCTCTCGGATGGTACACTCATGGATTCTGGACTCATTTGGGCAAAAGCTGCCTTTGCTTCTTCATAGAGCCAAGACAGAATATTGTCTGGAGCAGGATGCATGGAACAAAAGTGCTTCCTGTGGTAGCAACATGCTGCTGGTGCTCAGCTCCTGGTCCATTCTGAGATGCTGATCTGAAAAGGAAATGATTCTTGAAGTAGGTATAACTGCTGCTTCAGCTGAGTGTGGTACACTGAAAGTAAAGCATAATAACTTCTTATCTCAAGCCTTTTGAAAGGTACAATTATCCTTTATCTTTGCAGGTTGGTTTAACTTTCACTGGATTATTCTCATGGAATAAGAATTAGATTTTGCTGTTTCAGAGGAGCACTGGGACCTTGTAAATGAAGGAGGATGTGAGGTTTTGTAGTGAAAACTGCACATGGGTCTCTGAAGATTTGGTTTGTGTACTAAATTCTGCTGCTGATTTACCAACAGTGTGTGACCTTGAGCTATTCAATTTATTATTTTTAAAAAAGTAACTACTAATATTGACTGTCTCCAGTTTCAGTATGAGACACACAAGACTTAAATTGCAGACTTTGTACTACTTGAGTATTTATTTTTAATAAGGGTCCTAATTAAGTGTGCAATCTCCGTGGTAGGAAAGCTCTCCTGGACTCTGTCTTCATTCATTAAAATGTGTCAAATTCCTCAGAGTTTAGAGCAGAGCTCTAACAATGGCAAAAGATACCCTGTGTCCTGAATACATCCTAACATGTGCCAAAGAGGATGCTCGTTAATAAGTACTTGTTCAGTGAAGTCCAGCAACAAGGGGTTATACATTTCCTCACTTTCAGCTACCCAAGCAGAGCCCCTGACTTCACTCAGGAAGCTATACTGTTGTGAGACTTGGAAAAATAAAATACCCTCTGCTCTATAATAAGTCATTCCAGCTCTGTCTAATTAACACTTCTTAGTGTTAATTGTAACCCCCTGTTCTGTGTTTTTCAGGGACAATATTTTCCAAGTACTGCTGATGAAATGTCAGGCAGAGGTAGTAATTTTGTCTTCCTTGCTATTATAACATTGTGCCATAGATATAGTTATATACAGAGATACATGCCAATCAACCAGCAGAGCAAACAAGATGAAGTAAAAATCTTCTCCTTAGAGAGCCCTTAGGCAGACAATGAATTATGAGCTCTTCTCTGCCTAGACAACTTGCAGTGAGAACAGCTATTCCTACCGGCATTCCTTACTGTGATTAAAAAAAAAAAAAAAAGAATAATTTTAGATAGCTTGTTTTATTAAATCAATAGACTTAACAGGGTGGAGTTGTGGAGTACAAAAATATGAAATATTTTTTACATGATCTGCAGAATCCTATAGGTTCCCAACATTAACGTTACAGAAATACCATTGGCCAGTATTTGCAGAGCAGCATTTAATGAACAAAAAAGCATTCACATTGCTGGAAAGGGGAAAATCCTGTTGGGCACTCCAGCAAACCTACCTGCCTTGGCTTTGTAGCCTGAAGGAAAGGAGAGAGTACTGAAAGAAAGTGGGGACATGAGAGTGACTGTTGAAACATCACACCAGTGTTGGCAGCACTATAAAACTATTGCAAAATGCAGGGAAGAAAGTGATGATATGGGGCCATTGCACATCACTGATGTTTAAGTAGAATTTTTCCTTTGGAATGCAATGCAAAAAATGAAGGGGGAGTTTGATCTGTGGCAAGAGAATGTAGTGTACTTCCCGTCTCATCCAAACAGTCCTGTGTGTGATGGTAGAGAGGAAAGTATCTGTGATGGCTTGATATTTTATGAGAAAGTGAAACTGAGAGAGCAACCAGACTGAAGATAAAATCTACAGTGCCATAGCTGAGGCAGCAGCTTTGTTTGGCCTCCCCCCTCGTCCTGAGCGAGACAAGAGGGCTGTGAGGGGGACCCTGAACCTCCCAGTCCCTCAGGGCCTCTTGCTCCAGAGAGACATCTCCTCCTGGATTAAAATAACCTTTGTAGCCTGAAGAATCCACTCTCCCCCTCATGAGTGTCTGTGTTCATGTGTCACCTCACTTCTGATTTTGGTTAAACGTGTGCACAAAAGAGGGGCTTGTAGTGAGGTGGGATTGGGCCCTTCTTGCAGGCAACAATCAACAGGATGAGAGGAAACAGCCTCAAGTTGCACCAGGGGAGGTTTAGACTGGATATCTGGGAAAATTGCTTCACTAAAAGGGTTGTCAAGCATTGGACCAGGCTGTCCAGGGAAGTAGTGGAGTCACCATGCCCGGTGAATTTAAGGCAGTGACATGTGGTGCTTGGGAACATGGTTTAGTGGTGGAATTGGCAGCACTGGGTTAATGGTTGGACTCAATGATCTTGGAGATCTTTTCCAATCTAAACAATCCTGTGATTTTCAGCATGGTAGAAGAGCACTGGGTGTGTTTGATGGCAACTGGACAGCTGACATTGCCTGGACATGACACAGAGAAACAGGTGAAAACGTGTGAGGACTTTTTTTACCTGAGATTGGGGATGTCACTGGCATACTGTTGACTTAATACTTCCAAGTACTTTTAGACACACCTATTGAGTTTGAGATAAGATAAGCCTGGCTCTTACCATGTTAAATTACATTGCTAATTTTTATTTTCATTTTAGTGTTTTTCTATGAAAACTACTGAAACCAGTAGGGGATATTGCCCATTTTTTTTATGCAATATATTCTTGAGAGACTTGGTAACCAATTGGTGAATTCACAGATCCGTGTGTGAAGTCCTGGCTGAGCTCAGTGATGGTAATCTCTGTGTGTGTATGTAGAGACACATAAATACGTCAGTGTATGCACATATTTCTGTATATCTCTTACCCTTGTGAATTCATTTACCCGTTGTAGTTTCTTTACCAATTAAATTTTCCAACACAGCAGTTCCCTCTGCATCGTGTCACGCATGCTGACTATGTGCTGATTTAAGGCTGAGGATAGTTTAGCAGGGGTGCTGATTATGGCAAACTTATTCTCACGAGATCGATGAGAAATGGATGTTTTGTGATGAAGTTTGTTTTGTGTAGATTAGAAAGATAATGATACATATGCAGATAAAAATGGGCCACTAAAACCAAAATAATCATGTGTGTTAGCTCTGAAATCCACACTGCAAAGGTAAGGTATGAAATGGAGAAGTAGACCACACGGCTCTGTATCAGAGATCCATTTTTAAATGTGAAATACCAAAAGCAATATGCTAGACCCGAGCTTGTGAACTCCCATCTGTGTAATTTTATGCACGTGAATGGTCTCAGTGACTTTCATACCTACAGGTTTCCCATGTTTTTGAAAATGTTGCAGTCTTTGCGATACAGAATTGCTTCTTCTGTGTGCCTTGGACAGCTCCAAGCATTCACCAAAAATACAGTAATAATGAGTTACGACTCACTTTGAAATTTGTTTCATGTTGATGTTGAAAAGCACAGTAAAGATGCTGCTTGAACATGGAAAGAGTGTGGTAATTTCAGCACAGTAGAATTGCTAGTCAAGAGGAAAGTAATTATAGTTAAGAAAATGTTATTTTTTTCTCCCTTTATGAAAGAATCGCAAAAAATAGGAACGTGCATTCTCAGAAAATACCATTAAAAAAAGGTGGCCTAAATTAAAGAAAAAAAAATAACAGAATCATAGAATGGTTTTGGTTGGAAGGGACCTTTAAAAGTCATCTAGTCCCACACCCTTTGCAAGAAGCAGGGACATGTTCTACTAGATCAAGTTGCTCAAAGCCCCACCCACTTAGATGGGGCATCTACAACTTCTTTGGGCAACCTGTTCTTATCTCTACTCTGAATCTACCTTCTTTTAGTTTAAAATAATTACTACAGATCCTCGTAAGAAGTTTGTCCCCATCTTTCTTATAAGCCCCTTTTGAAATTTCTTTAGATATTTCATAGTTCTGCAGTAGTGAGGTCCAAGGGAACCATAATCCCAGAATTTTTGAGGATCTTGGATCTGAGCAGTGTATTTCAGACCTTTCTTATGTATTTTTAAATTAAATATTATAGATTTAATCTGGTGTTTAGTATTTGTTTATAATATAATTTTTATGAGAATATTCTAGCCAGAAATGGCATGCCATGTTCTGTACAGAAAGTTTTTAGTCAATAGCTCATAATCTGACCAGAATAAAGGCTTTATTTTTTGTCCTTCTATGGCAATACTACTTTCTCCTTCACCTATTCTGTACTGTAGTTGGCACATCTGTCTTAAACACAATCTCTTCAGCAACTCTGTCCTTTTCTCTGGCTCTTAAACCTCCAGCCCTTTTTTTTTTTTTTAAGTTAAGCAGCAGATTCCTGTGACTGCATGTGATATACTTTCCAAAGTGTCTTCAACCTCATTGCCATTAAAATCCCTTTGAAAAAAACCAACCCTCACTAGGCCCTGTTTCTTCAGCGTGTTGTTTCCTGAGATCCAGTTACCAAGTAGTGTTGCAGGATGCTTGAAAGGGCTCAGGAAGCAGCCTCTCTCCTGCGAGGGACTAAAGGACGTGATTAGGAGAATGCAGGATATTTGTAATAGTGGTGGTTTCCCCTAATCCTCTTTGTTTTAGCAATCATGTCTAAAAGTTTAAAGGTGCCTGCCCGAGCTGTTGTTCACAGGTCGTCACAGTGGAAGCGCAGAGAGGTTAAGGGATGTCCCCCTTGGAAGCAAATATGGGAGCAAATGGTGTGGTTTGGGCACCTCATTGCAACTCAGACAGCTTTGGTTAAACTTCCTGTAGCCACAGAGCTCCTGTGGGCTCAAGGGGGCACAGGTGAAGAACTGTGTCCTTCTCAGCCCAGACTTTCCTCATGTACAGTAGGTATTTGGAGTCTGAAAGAGAGAAAGAACAGTTACTGCACCCAGCAAACAGGAACTGTGAGTCATGGCCAAGGTTGGTGACCCTTTAATGAAGGGTTTTTGTCAGACCTGACTCTTGGAGTCCTGGTATTCCATGAGAACCTCAGATTCTGCTTTTAAGCAAGCTTCTAGTCATCAGCTCCAAAGGTTTGATAAAGTGAAGGGAACGACACAGCTATTAAAATATTATGTTTGAAGCAGCCCAAGACCAGCTCTGACTTGTTTAGGAGTCCAGGTTGGCAGTACCAGAAGACAGGCTCTTGCCAACTATCAGAAACTGAACACAGCCAGTATCTCTCACTGGCTTCTAGGATCCATAGTTTTAAAATTGAATAATTCATGCGGTTAATGAATAATTAATTTAATAGTAATGATTAAGGCAGATGACTCTCTGTTCAGTTAAATGGTCACAGCCAACTGAAAAATGTGCATGGTGCAAACACGCTGCTCTCCTCCTCTAAGCTGGCAGCGTTCAGCCCCTGACAGGCGTGTTTAATGCTGTGGATGATTTGCTTTGCCCTTAGACAGTGCTTCACCCTTCCTGCCCCACACCCGGCTGCATCAATGTGCCTGGTTTGGAGGAGAGCAGTGTTTTGTTTCCCTGTGCAGTGAAGCTCTAGAAAGCACAGTTTTCCTTCCTAACTGCTGTGGGAGCTGCAGTGCTGTTCCCTGCTGGCTTGTGAGCAGTTGTTGCCTGCTCTGTGGCAGTTTCCTAGACCAGGCTCCTGTTAGACCCAAAGCCCGTCCCAGTGGGAGCTGGAACAGCTCAGCAGGGGTGTGCAGAGATGGGCAGTGCTGGCTTTGCAGCAGGGACCCTGCAGGGGTCTGGAACAAGAGGGAAAATTCCCCATCTCTTATCTTGCCCCTCCCATTCAGCACACTTTCTCAAAGAGGCTTTGTGGAGTCTGCAGACCACAGAGCTTTTCTCTTCTTCCCCACCCTGCTCATCCATTCCGCCTGGTGTTTGTTTTCCTGTGCTGCCTGTTGTTTGCTCCACTTGGATACTACCAGAGTCTTGCACTGGGTGTTTTGACAAGAGGATGCTGTGTGGTTTGGGCTATGTAGCTTGAGGAGGGGACCTGCAGGCTCTGAGCTACATCAGCTTTTGCTGTTGTACCATGGCTGAGGTGTGCTGCTGCCTCAGGCCCCAGGCTGCCATGGGGTATCACTCCCTTGTGGAGGACAACCTCTTTGATGGCAGGGAGGAGGGCCTGTGCTATCTTTCTTCTGATGACAGTGAGGAATGAGACAGGGTTGACCTTGCTCCTTTGTTATTCCAAGCTGGTCTGTCATCCCACTGGCTGTGGGTGGGATAAATAGAAATATTCGGACATGGAGGCAGTTGTTCCTGAATTACTCATGCAAGTGGGAAGCAGATCAAGCCCTCTGCTTGTGCCTGTTGTTATTGCTTATTAATTAATTAATTTATTAGTCACTTTTTACTTCTGTTGATTGAGCAAAACTCCCATTAAACTGCAAAGGCCTTTTGTAATTAACTGGGTTGGAACCATTTGTTCCACAATGTTTCTTGAAGGCTTCTAGCACAATGCTGACAGGATTTTCCTCCTCCTGTGTTTGCAGTAGTTCGTGAGGTAAGGAACCTCAGTTTCTTTACTCTTTCTCTGGAGCTGTTAGGGGACAGTCAGTGGCAGAGCTTCTTCTTGGGTGCAGCTTTCAGTCAGCCTCAAAACACACACCGACTGGGTCATTCCAGCAAAATGAGGTATTCCCAAGTTGCATGGCTTAAGCTGGAACTGGTAAATGGAGGCCTTAAATTCTGGAAAATTGCCTACAGCTATCAGTTATGCATCTTATCTAATACAGTACTATTTCCCTCTTTCCCCAAAGAAGAGTTAGTGGAAGTTTGCTCCTGTGACAGGTTTGATGCAGGACTTGTTTGAGCAGTGTCTTGATTCTGCTGCCACTGTGTGGTCAGAGCTGGTCTGCTGCTTCAGGTATTCCTGTTTCTTGCCATGATTTGTGTGGAGACAGCAGAGTCCTGGCATCCTACACGTGATTCTCTTCCATGCCACTGAAACTGAGGAGTAGCTGCTCTGAATTTAATGGACTCTGTGTCAGCAGAGCAGCGAGATGCACCTCAGACAATAAGGGTCCATTGTGATGAGTTGGTCTTAGGCTGGGGAAAAAACAACAAACAGTCCCTAAGTCAGCTTATAATTTGATACTGTGACCTTATGTAACAGGTAAATAAAAGTGACACGGCAAGGATAAAACTGGTGCTTGAAGTCAGGGCCTTGATGAACAGCTGCTGCTGACAGAGCTGTTTGAAATGCAAGCAGAAAGGCAAGACTGTTAGTGGGATTTCATTAATCTCAGATGGGGTAATTTCCACAACTCATCCACACCCCAAGATGATGACTTCTCCCTGTGTTTCTAAGGTTAAAAAGTTATAGATCTCTTGTAGCCTTGCACATTGTAGAGGTCTGAAGCAACACAGGAGCTTTGCTATTCAGCAGTAAAGCGCTCTAACAAGTAATAAAATACAGGTGTACTTAACAAGAAAAAAACTTACACTGGATTTGCTTTTTAGAAAATAATACAGTAATCATTTATGTTTTGCCAGTTTGGTAATATCCAGGAGATTTCTCAGTTATTAACTCACTTGAGTGAATTAGGGAAGTTTTATTGTAGTAATAAACAGCAATATGTCTCTTCAGGGATTTTGAAAGCGAGTAAAATAGAAAACATAAATTACTCTGTGGTTTGCTTCTGCATTCCTTGCACATTCAGGATTTTTACTGGCTTCAGGGAATGCAGGAGCAAGTCCCAAATATTTGTAAGGAGATCAGGGTGAAAAAAATATACCTTGAGCCCAAAGATTAAAAAAAGGTAAAATGTCAGCACTAGAAATTGACAGAGGGAGAAAATTCCAGCTACTAAGAGAACAGCAGCTGAGAATGTCATGGAATACTTTTATTAACACAGTACTAAAGGCAATTTAAATAAATAAAAAGGCCTATTTCTGCAGTTTTCAAAAATCCTTATTTAATTTGGATATAAAACCAAATATGCCACAAATGTTAAATTGACTTGCAACCATCTGATGACCTCAGGTCCTGTCTTGGCTTTATAATCAAGAGCAAGTGACATGTTTTCTCTCCTGTCTCACACTTTCCGTGCTACTAAATCCACAGTGTTTTGAGGAAGGGACCATTTCTGTGGGTCTGTGGCTGCTCTGGGTTACTGTAACAAAGACAAAATGAGGATTTACCAATAAAGCCTGTAGCCTTCTGTGTAGGACTTGATGTTGGTTGGAAGCTTTGCAGCCAGAGCACTTCCAGGGAGTCTCTTTCCTATCACACTTGCTATGTGAACCAAGTTCCAGTGCATTTCCATAATTTATGAGACTCAGGCTACAGTTGGCTGTTTAGGCTGAGTAGTAGTAGTAGTAGGACAGTAGTGAAGATGTCAGACACACAGCATGTACATGAACTACGATTGCATAAAACTCATTTCCTTTGGAAGCTGGGCTAAAAATAGAAACCTCCTCCAGTGCCAAACTTGTCTGTCATAACTAGTAGAGGCATTTTGCCCATTCATGAGTGTGCTGAGCTACTCGTGCTGCTTCTGTGCTAACATGTTTGCTTAGCACCCTGGCTACACTTCCACAGAATTTTGTGAAACACTTGATTTATCATGGTTGTGAGGACTATAGGGTGGTAAGTGAATAGAAAAGTGAGTTTATCATGTGAATCACTTCCTAGGTTTGGTGGTTTTGGTTGTGTTTTTTCTTTGTTTGGTTGGTTTTTTTTTTTTTTTTTTTTAATAGTACTATAAGAGAGTGTGATGTGATACTCATGTCCTCTTGGGTTGTACTCAGTTGCAAAGCCAATGGTTAATTTGGTCCATTTCAGGAACTAAAAAAAGGTCTGATGGTAGTGAAGATTTGAAAACCAAAAATTAGCTTTGGAATAAACAGATGCAGCCCTGTGAGGAGTGTGTGTGGCGCTTTTTTTGGTGTGGTTTGGAAGTGGGGTTTCAGGTGTTTTTCACTTGTTTGCTTGTTTTGTTTTTTAATTTTTAAAATTTATTTTATTCTTATGGAGGTGCTGAGGCAGATCCAATTCTATTGCAGAAATACCCAGAAAGCCTCTCTGGCTCATGATGTAGTATATGCCAGGAACATTCACCAACACTCTCCTTCAAGAGTTCAATGACCTATAAAAATGTTTTAGCATTGCTCTGATTTATGGTAAATAGCACGAAATATGAAAAAGATACAAGACCCCCTAATCCATAGAACTATGGAAATATAATAAAAGCATCCTACGCCTTCCCCAGCTGCCCATATTTAATGACAGAACTCCCCACCCGAGGCTGAGATGCCCCTGGATGCTCAGCTGGGTGAGCGCTCTGCCACTCGAGGGCAGCAGAGACTGCTCTTAGAGCTGGTGCCGTCCGTCCTCCCGTTGCTCCCCGCTCTTTTGCCTTTGTGTTTCAGAACCCAAACCGAATTTCTGAAATTTGCCCCTTTACTAGGATTTTTCCATTTATTTATTCGCTCATTTATTTTTTGGCGGTGGCTGGTCCATTCCTGTAGTGAGACAGCGTGTAATGACGCCTCAAGCATTTTTATCCTTTCTCTTGGCTCTGTAAAAAAAAAAACCAAAAAAAACCCCCCAAAAATCAGAAAACAAACAGAATGAAAGAGCTGGAAAGGAGCAAATCTACCTGTACTTGTAAAATGCTGTCACTGTGATCACTGCCAGGGTCTGTGGCAACAACCATTAAGCAAGAGGCAGCAGGTAGATAAACAGCCAGGTGGTGGAGAACAATCCCATGTCTGGCACGGTGTGGGCACTGAAAGGGATGATGGCATTAGTTTCTGACCCCAGCCTTGCAGAGGTCACTCCACAAGCAACAGACTCAAGGGCTCTTTTATTTTATTCCTCAGTGTGCTGAGAGCACGGGGAAAAAAGCAGATTTTGGGTTATGTGGAAGAACTGAATACAGCTTAAATGGGTTTCGGTGTGTCAAGAAAGATGATAGTGGGTGAATTGATCAAACTTTGAACAGTATTTCATGGATTAAAATAAGTACTATTATAACTATACAGAAGTTCTCAAAGTTTTTGGATGACAAATCATGGTGATTATTCCCGTAGACCAGGGCATTGCTGTACCATCATCTCTGTACCCAGCATTATCAAAGCACTTCTTTATATATAGAAGATGAGTCACAGACAATATAATCTACTAAAGGTGATGCAATACCAATATATGTTCATAGTTCTGATATCCTGAGGATTAGCTTGAAACTTCTGTTGATTTGGTGGGAGTAGAGGTTTTGGTGTTTCTGAAAATCCCTGAGAGTCTTTGCACTTTCAGGTACCTAAAAACCTTGAAAATCTGTCCCCTAGAATCTTATAACTTGAGATGTTTGTATTTCATTTTTGGAGAAAACCCACTCTGAAGTGTGTAGAAGAGAACACTGGCAGCATTATTATTGGTGGCATTTATTCTGTCTGAGAAGCTTCAAGATTACATTATTTAATATCTGTTTTATCTGTGTTTCAGAACTGATTCTGGTATTACAATAAAAGGCAGACTTGTCTTATGAGAATCAAAATTATACTTAATTGGATTCTGCTTTGGGAGTTTCTGTCAATCACATAACTGTGTGAATTGGAAAAGACACACGATTGCAACTATGATTAACTTCTTCAGAGTTTCTCTGAGTGCTGTATATCACATTTCATAAAGAGATGTAGTGTCTTTAGGATAATTGTATTGTTCTAAAGGGTATCTTCTGAATGCCCAAAATAACTTAATTTTCTTTGAGGGGACGTATGAGGAAGCTGCGTTCCTAAACTGAAGGTTGTGAATATTTCTAAATTAGACATCTCTACCTGAAG
The DNA here is from genome assembly GCF_022539395.1 of Myiozetetes cayanensis. Taxonomy (NCBI): domain Eukaryota; kingdom Metazoa; phylum Chordata; class Aves; order Passeriformes; family Tyrannidae; genus Myiozetetes; species Myiozetetes cayanensis. The sequence goes on along the minus strand of NW_026086826.1, from coordinate 7,523,999 downwards.
CAGCCTTGACCCCCTTCCTCCATGTGTGGTTCCTAAGTATGACAGAAACAAATGGAGATGGAATGGAATGGAATAGCCTGCCTTTGATACCAACCTCATGTGAACAAACTTTACATCATCTAGAGGTGGGCAGTTGGTAAGTGAGCAGTGGATATGGACTGCCAATGAGTAATTCAGAGTGAATATCTGTGGTGTGCAATATTTGAACTATGTCCTGTAAGTGCACACCAATGCTGTGAGTTTTCCCATGTTTATGTAGTCAGGTAAAGGAAGTCGGGTCCTTTTTGCTTTTATATTAGTGGTTTGTTTTTCTGAGTTGAAGTTTAATCTTCCTTTAATTCTGTCTTTTACAAATGAATGACAGCAAATAAAGACCACTTTTACTGCAGAATATCAGCCTTTATAAGAGCTTTGAGTACTTCGATTTGTATATATCTAAAGACTCGTAACTTACCAATTTAACCTCCTTGAGGGTTGTAAGATAACATTTTGAGAACTGTGAACAGGGTTAGTCCAAAAAACACTGCACTAGAGATTTCTAACTTGGAAGGGCAGACAATAGGTGTTTTTGCACCCCTGTAGTTAGTTAGCCAATGTTAATATTCACTTTGCTTTTATCTCTAAATTGCATCAACTGTCTCCAGTGACATTTAACTTACATATGTGAAGGGTTTGGCATTTTTAGATTGTCAGAGTGTTATTGGATGAAAAAGCTGATTTTGTCACGGGACATCTGTTTTATTGTTAATTAGATGAAATAGGAAAGACATCAGAAGAGTACACACAGAAACTATTTCATAGTTCCTGCTTAAAATCTTGCTCTGATCCCTTGAAATTAATGATGCTTTACAGATTTTCACATTTTGATGTGAGTTTCATTTAGGAAGTTTCAGGAACAAATGACAGAAAGTTGTTATCCATCTGTGCCTCTGTCTTTACAATTCAATTATTCCCTGCCATTGTACAGTCTCTCCTTTCAGAACTATCACAAGAGCGAAAACAACCAAGGAGTTCATTTATTGTTTAAAAAAACCCAATCCAACCACAACAACTTATATCATCATCCCAGCTCACGTTTTGTGCTTATCAAAGTATGAAGTTCCCCATCAAGATGAGTTGATCTTTTTGACAGTTATGAATTTGTGGATGTTAAGATCCTGTGTTCTGATGATTACCTGACTTTTTTCCCCCATCCCTCTTTGTTGTAGGTTTTATTGGTCATGTGGTTTTCCATCATTCTCCAAGATTTTTCCCACTGAGGAGGCAGGCAGGTATAAAATATGCTTCCCAGAAGAGGGAGAAACTGTGATAACTGGTGATAATATGTCATATTATTTCAGGATGGAGGCGAATGAGATCTCTCATGGGAATAAGGGATTATAAAGCATTAAAAGCAGTAATTGGGACTATTGTAATGGTATGGAAGATTAGCTGGAGATGGGGGAAGATGCCAGACTGAGGTGATTGTATTTTTCTCACAATAGTGCATCTGTAACTTGGGAATTGGGCACTGGACAGATTCAGAAGAACAGTGAAGTGTGTGGGGAGCTATTTCAGTTCTGCCTGTTCCCTTTGTCCTTGAGCCCTGTGACAGGGCCCCGATGTGGCCTGGAGCAGAATTTGGTGATGGAGAAGCAAAGGATGCACACTGGCTTTGGCAGGCCCATGCCAAGTAACCCTTTCAGCTGGAAGGGGGAAAAGCTCTTCTGCAATTCCTGCCTGGATCCATGTAAGATAAAGAATCTACAGAGACTGAAGAGCAAGTCCCAGGCTGCAGTCAGCAGTAGACTCTATTCCATCTTCACTAAGTGCAGGTGAAGGGATGAGATAAAGATGAAACTGGGAAAGTAGAATTTGACTGGGGCAGAAGGAATGGATTTTAACTCCCTGAAGTGATGTTAGCAGGAAAGTGAAGTGACCTCAAAAATGCAGTCCTCAGCTGTGAGCACACAACTCCTTTTCCATCCCTGGAAATAAAGCCCTAATCTCCTGAAGCAGTTAACAGAGGCCCTTTTCCCCCATGTGTACAGGGAACATATGTGGTTCTTAGTGGAAGATGCATGTCTTGAGTAGCCCTGTAAGATCTGAGAACCATCCAGTTAGGGCAATGCTTTGTGAGAAGTGTTAGTAGTGGTTATTCTGGGGGAATGCAAGAGAAATCTGAAGAAGGATGTTTGAATTAGCTATGTCTCCTGGCTTTGATTCTATAAAACTCTCTCAATAATGGTTTTGTAGAATCCCCCAGTTCCTCTCCAGGACTTAGAAGATGTGGTCTGATGTGGTCTACACTGACCTCATGAACATATACAATAGCCATTATATATGCCATTTAGAGTGAGGGTCCTGGCCCTCCACTTCACTACAGAAGTGGGCTCTATAATCCTATTCCTAGCCCAAAAAGGTTCATAGTTTTTCTAATATGTAATATCCATTAGCTAAAAATATTGGTCCATTATTCTCAATGTTGTGCCCCCCTCTTCCCCCACTTTTTGTTCTGGGACTCATGCTAGGGATAAACTTGGCAAAATTCTTTCATTAGTGTGACTAAGAGAAGCTTACAACTTGTTTCATTAAAATGGGAGCAAGATTGATACCCTTTATTAGCGAGCTGGAGCAATCCCTGCCTTTTCTTCTCAAACACTCCATATCTGCTTGGCTCTGGAGTGCACAATCTTGATGGATTGTGAGTTAACTTAATGGAGAAGAAAATGTGTGTAGTACTGGGTGAGGGCAAAAGGGAAAAATACAGATGAGAATCAATGGAAGAGAGAAGAGGCTTGACGGAAAATGAAATGGCCTCTTCCCAAAAAAGTTGATGAAGAGAAAATAAACAGCTGGCAAGCAGGATCAGAGACTGGCAAGCAGGCTCAGAGAGGGAATGTGGGAAGCTACAAAACAGTCACTGAGGGGAGAGATGGATCACAGGCGCAGTGTACAGTTTTTGATTTTTGTATATTATTATAGAGCAGAAAACAGGGGCATATTTGGATCAAGGGCCCTGGTTCTGGCCCATCTTCACTCAAATTAAGTAAGAAAAGTTCAAAACAGGCGGAAAGGTGAAAAAATTCTTCTCTTCCCCTGAAGCACAGGATCTAAAATAAACAGTAGAAATTTAACTCTACTAGCAAAATATTTCAGACAATTTTGGAATGTTAGTGTCTTTTCCCGTGTTTCCAGACTCAAAAGCAATTGCTCATGAATGGCAGGTTTTTTTAGTCTGTAATTTCTGCTACCTGGGTATATTCAGAGCTACATCCTGCAACTCTGCTGGCTAAATCAGTGTTATTACTTCTGCCAGGGGTGTAGTGACAGTCCAGACTGTCCTGATGGCTTATTAGCTAACCTCTGATTTCACAGTCTACTGCTGCTAATGTATAAGCCAGAACAGACCTTGCTTGGCTTTCAGAGTTAGGCAATTACCAGGAGTGGCTGTTGGGGGTGAGAGGGTAAACACTTGAAAATTGAGCTGCCTTGATGAGGAAATCACTGGAAGAGGGAGCAAAAGAGCAGGACCCTCAATACCAGTGTGCCCTTGCAGTTTCAGGGGAATTTTGTTCGTATGATAAGAAACAGAATATAAAGATTTATTCCCAAACTTTTATATGCAATAAATAAACCTCACTTTCCTGTTCTTTCTTTCTTTCTTTTTTTTTTTTTAATTTAAAGATACCTACAGGAAACTAAACCCAAGATCAACAGCTACATGGTGTTCAAATTCAGTGTGCATGTAATGAGCATTAACAGCTATTTCTATGTTACACATGAAAGTTATGCATCTCAGGGGGATATATTTTCTTTGTATAAAGATAAATATTTGTCATTGAACTGTGCTGGGGCAGATGTTGATGTAAAACAGTGGCAAGTGTGTTTCTGAATCAGGGTGTTGAGCATTCAAGCCCATGATAAGGCTCTGTGTTTGTATTTATGAAAGATTAGAAACCAAGTCACAATTCTTGAGATTGACTTTAAGAAAGTGGTTTATTTTGGGGTTCTCTCTTTTTTTTCCCTTTTCTGAAAAATAGCTTTTGGACATTTTTTCTGGACCCTAGATAGGAAGGCCTTCTCCCTGTCTTTTTGCCACATTTTTTTAACTCTCCTTTGTAACTCTGGGTAGTGGAAATTGCATGTGGTGAAATTCCCATGCAAATATTGTTTTTGAGTACCTGGGAATTCAGGAAAAATGCCAAATATCCCAAAGTCATGATAAAAACACAGTCTTTTGGCAACAGAACTACTGTTCCTCGTGTGGTCTTTGTTCTCAGTCAGAAGGAGCTGCTCCTGAAGCTGGAACTTTGCAGAGGATGGGGGACAGTGGGGAGGAGAGCATGTCACCTTGCATACCCATAACTGTAACATCTGAGATGCAAATCACCCTGCCCTAGAAGAAGTAGCTTGTGGGTCTTGGTTATAAAACCCCTAACACAGATTTATGCTGAGTAGAAAACTGACCCCCTGTTTGCAAGTCTGTTTATCAGAGATTTGGCAGCTATCCTGCAGCTCTGGGTGCATGGCATATACACCTGCATATAGCACATCAACATTTAATGAGCTAAGAAACACAGGAAGACAGAAACAGAACTCAAGTCAACTAACAGAAGGTGCAAAAGTTAAAAAAAAAAAAAAAAAAGGTGAAAAAGGAAAAAACCAACCCTTCCAAACCCCCCAAAGTAGCTGAAGAGGGACTAAATCTTTAATGATAGAGCCTTAGATAAAAGACTAAAATATTTATATCACCTTTTTAACCTGAATTTTATAGCAATGAAGTTTAACATATATCTTCTATTACCTTTGTCAAGTTTATGACTAGCTCTCGTTTATGGATCCCTTAAATATGTATAAGACAGTTTTAGTTATCTTGTTTACATGAGTTTTCTCTTTGGGCATTTGTCTCCATCACTGCATAGCATGTTTATGGTAATTTACTATAATACATGTATATCAGAGGCAGTTTAAATGACACTTAGCCTTGAATATATTTAAGATTTTTTTTCCTTGTAGCCACTAGGAAGTCAAAAGATATATGAAAAGCTATTAATTTTCAGATGATAGTAACATAAACAATATTAAAACTTGTATTTGCTCTTGGAACAGTGTGAGGGAGAAACATATAACAAATGAGGCATCACACAGGCAGTTATTAAAGAAGTAAATTAATAAACTCAACATTCAATCTTTTCTTTTCACATGTCAGGGATAATGTGGATGGTAGTTTGATGATTAGAAAGAACAAAATGTGCCTGATTATTTGGGCTGGCTTTAATCACTGACTTTGTTTAAGACTCCTCAGTAAACATTTACTTTCAGTTACTTTAATTTCCAGCCCTGCGGAAAAGGATTCCCCATGAGTTATCCCGAGCGTGCACTGCAGGTACTTGTGTTATTGCCACTGTGTCCAAAGGATCTGAGAGAATTACCTCTGTGAGAGGGGCTGATGTGCTGTGTCCATGTAGCAAGGAAGAGTTTTGTCACAAAGATATTTCTGTGAGCAGACGCAGAAGGGAAAAAACCCACGAAGGCAGGAGGTTGTGGCTTAGAGACCCAAAAGTGTTTTCCCACTTGGTGGCTGAGCTGGAGTAGAGCACAGATACTGTGTAAAGCTGGGGTGTGTTTTACCTGGCAATCTACATTGGTTTCAGCCCTATGGAAAGGGCTGAAGGTCCTTGTTTTGGAGGGAATGAGCTGTACTGCTGGTGTTTATTGTCTTGGGTCCAGTTCATTCCTGTCTGCAACTACATGAGTAACATTCATGTACCTTTACATTTAGGCATTGTTGTGTGTTTTATAATAAGAACAGGATTGCCTGAAATTTCTTGAAAATGCCATTGCATTTCTTTGCTACTCTTTTTGGTGCTGGAAAACCTTTTAAAATCTGCTCCCTAATCTTATTAATTTATAAAATATTGCTATTATGGAGAGACTATTAAAAGCTGACAACTTATTGAGAAATCAAGCTCTATGGCCTTTGATGGAGTGATTGAGAAAGACTAGCAGATGTTAGGGAACACCAGAAAGCCCAGCTATTAATGATAATGGAGGCAGAAATCCTTCAGAAATATCACAAAGATGTGTAGTTCTTCCCCTTCACCCCCCAACCCACCTGTTCACACTGTGATGCTGACAGGAGAAAAGCTTACTATTAGAAATGGTTTTCTCTGAATACATGTTTAGAGAGAAGTCTCTGAACTAATAAAATTCACTTCTGTTGTTTGTCAGTAAAGGTGGGTGCAGCGTCCTCGCCGCATGTATGGGAATGTGTAATTGGGATTATTGAAATCCGCTATATTGCAAATGTGGAAAGGGCCATCGTGGTGGAAACAACCCTTCAGAGGAGGAAGCAAGGAATGAAATTCCTTTTATGAATAAACCCAAACTGAACGACTGTGCATATGCATTTGTATTTGCTTGCTCCCTTTGTTCTTTGTTCTTCCTTTAGTGATGCATTTGCATGCAGACTGCTAGTGATCAGCATGCAGAGCTCCCGTACAGCCGAGCTGTGTGCTGGCATTGATCTAGTGGTCTGTGCCAGCTCAGTGGTGCAAGATTTACTTTAATTTCCTCTTCCCTTTGTTCTTCTGCCTCCGTGCTTTAAATAAAGGCTTTTCTTTTATTACTTCCAGAAATTTTGAGAAGTCCTTGCCATTTTGTATCCAAATAACCGTGACACAATTCTCCGTGATAGATAATTGCAGACCTCCCAGTCTGGTGGGTCCCACACTTAGGTACATCTGAAATTCTCAAAGTTATTAACTTTGGGAAAGTGTGACTTGTGGTTAGACAAAATGGAGAATGAGCATTTTAAAGCAGTGAGGGTGGGAAGCTGGAGATTATGTGCTTCTGGAAAGAAACCTCTGACACAATTTTGACAGAAGGTCTGGACCAGGAACACGCACCCTTCACTTAGTCATCAGAGTTGATTAGGATTAAGGAGGAAAGGCCCTAAAAATGGTGTAATGTCTGTAGGTTGACCATTCCTGCTTTTTGTACAGTTGACACTGAGTAGAAAAATAAAGCACAGCAGAAAATTTATATGACTCGGTTTGTCTCCTTTACACAGAAAGAGTTAGAATAGAGGTTACCTTTTTCTTGCTAATTTTCCTTGTCAAGAGAAGAACAGATGCCTTCATAAAGGAAACAGGTCTCTTAAGTGCTGCTACATTTGGAGTGGTTTTGATATCTTTTCTCCCTGTGTAATTGTGTAGCTGTGCAGCGGTTCAAGGTGTATTTACACGATTGATCCACAGTCAGGGATTTCAACCTCTTTGCCTGCACTTGACGTGGCTTTCTCCAGTGAATTTGTTAGGATCGTATCCTCTTAGAGAATCAGGAGAACTCATTAGTTTCTATTCTTTAACTTCTCTGCTTAACACAAATATACTGCAGGAGTAGGATATGGTGGTTGTTTTAATTCCTTTGTTCCCCAGCTTGATTTCATACAGACTGTTTTCAAGACTGCTTTATACTCATACAGGAAAAATTGTGGAAGATGTTCTTGGGTTTTGTGTTTTGTTCCATTGCCCTCCCACCCAAGCTGTAAAACAGGGCTATCTTTGGGCTTATCCTTGTATCACTGCTTCCCTTTATGTTGAGATGCTGACAAGCTGTTTTAATATCCTTGTCAAGAGAGCCATTCTGGTTGTTCCACAGGTGTACACGAAGCTCGGTGAGCAAGGTTGCACAGAAACCACCCTTCCAGCTCTCTGGAAGGCGGCTTCTACTTTTAGAAGCAGCTCCAAGTGCTGGTGGCCTCACTTGACACCTGGAGCTTTTTGACCTTCTGCTTTTCAGCTGGAATCCGTAAGCTGTCAACTGGTTCTTGGAGGGGAAGCAGATTCCTCTTGCAGTCTGGTGAACACAGAACCGGTGTCTCCTGGCACAGCCGCCCTCCTCCCAGCGTGTAGGCCAGGCTTCCAGTGGTGCTAATTCCAGTCAGGATTACAGCCCGGTGGGTAGTTTTGGTCGCTGGTTAAGCAGCAGTTCCCCTTTTGCAGGATCTAATGAAGACATAATGGACCATGACCGGAGTTGTGCGTCTCAAGGTGTTGTGATGCAGGTGAGCACAGCGAGGAAGGTGATCTGCTGGGCAGAGTCTGCAGCAAAGGGGGGGGCGAATGCTGCTTTTAATGAAGAAACTGAGTAGAATTACAAGCGGCAGATTAATTACTCTCCTCGAAAGGAAAATGTGCTTAGTTTCAAACTGGTTGTTCCAGTGAGCCTTGTATTGTATAACACTCACCTGAGACAGAGGCTGACAGGCTGTCCCAACCTTTAATTGACTAATTAATAGTTATTAATTAGTATTCCCTGCAGTTGTAGTCTCAGCCATGAGTTAATTGATTCTGATGGGGAATTAAATGTCCCATGTCAGAGATGAGTGCCCATAACGGCATCTGAGGCAGTTATTTTGTGTAATAGACTAAAACAAACCTGCTTTATATGTGTGTGTACACTGATTCTAAATGGCACAAACCTTTGGTTTTGTTTATTTAAACCTATTGCTCTGTGCCTGTTGGATCATGTGGTTTGTAAACACTTAATGGAGACACTTAATTCTTATGTAACTGGGAGAGAGGCAAGGCTGTTCTCAAACCCTGTGCTCTGATGTGGGATCTGTTTCTCTCTCAAAACTGCCATAAAAACATCTGCCTTTCCAATTCACTTCTGTCATGAGTTAAAATCCTCTGGAGACGAGAGCTAACTGGTAGATTTGATAGTTAAGTATTCCAGCACTGACAGGCTGCAGTATTTCATAGCAGCATAAATATCATTGTGTCTGTTCAGTTTATTAGGTTAAGAGATTTTGGAAAATAGCCTCTAATGGGCAGCATGATTTGATAGGCAGGTGCAGCTGACAGAGCAAACATTAGTTTTTCTGTTCAATTTATACTGTTTTCTGCAGTTGAGCCCCTGCCAGGCAGGAGTAGCTGGATGGCACTGACTTTGGTTAGCTGATGTTACGCTGTCCAAATCTTCTTGTGGTGCAGTAAAACTTCTGAAGCTGAAGGAAGCCTTACTCAAGGCTTTTCAGCAGAGTTATCCATAGGCTTGTCACTACTCCAATTCAAGCTGTCAGATTTTATGATATTATGAGAGCTCCTCACATCACTTGGTTCAAAGTGTAGGCATAGTAAATATATATTAATGTATGAAATGGAATTATCCAAACTCTGCAACAGAGGGGCATTATAAGCAATACACAAGCCATGCAGGATAAAATCCTGACTCTGTCAAATTTGATGGGTATTTGCTAAGTGGTAGAACCGAGATATCACCAAGGGTATGCAAAGAACATCTGACAGTCTAGTCTGCAGGAGGTGGTACTTGCTTGGATGTGGAGCTTCATGACTGCTGCCATTTTACAAGAGCAGAATCCAGGTTTTCTTGGGATGGCTGTTGAATGGTAAACTCAGAAATAAAATTCTGCAGTCTATCTCCGAAGAGCACCACCAAAACCTTCCTGTCACCTGCTCATGGGATATTTTATATTGCTTAACATCCTAGGTTATTGACTAGAAGTCTCAATGGAGGAGAACCAAAGACAGTTCGATCTTCTCTAAAATGATGATTGAAAGGTGAATGGGGGTGAAGGAGGTGAGCAAAGCTGATAAATGGTTCTGAATTTAACACTTTAGGCTAAGCCACCAAATGCCTAATTAGCATTTTAAAGGAAAAGAGTTGCCCTCCAGGTGAGAAAAAGGGATGCTAAATTATTTTGAAAAATTCAGGTGTCAGGCAAGAATGGGGAAGATTTACATGTTAATGGGATCCTCAGCAGGAGAAGAAGCCTTAGTGTGGTGATGGCAGACAAATAGATGCACCCATCTGCACCTCAGATGTTATCACACAAGTTTGAGTAGTCAAAAGTTGACAAAAAATAAAAATGAGCAAAGATTGGTGGTTGGAAGAGACCAACCAGTGAAAGAGCCTCGTGCTACTTTGGAAACCTTTCTGTAAGAACAGGGCTTCCCACCTGGCCTGACAACATAGCCTTGTCTGCTTTAATTTAAGACATAGCCTTGTCTGCTTTAATGCATGCAGAGTTTGGGTGCTGACAGCTCAGAGCTGGGCACTGGACAGGAGGGCACTGGTCTCTGTGAACTTGAGAAGAAGCGACAGAGACCGGGAACATTTCTGATGGGACGTGACATACACAGCTGAGCCCGGCTGAGATCACTGTAACTAAATTGTAGGACAGTGTTTAATCTGGTTAGACTCTGTTTTAGACCTTCAACCAGATGATTTTTTTCCTTCTCATTTTGTATGTTTTCCCTTCTAATTTTTGCACAGTTTTTTCCTCCCAGTTAGAACTCTTCAGAGCGAGTCAGGTTTTGCAGTGAACCAAGGCAGCTCTCCCATACCATCTCTTGAAAAGACATACCTTTTCCTGAAGTACCCTGTAACAGGAATGTATAAAATATCTTCATTTTATAAGTTTATCAAATTTCTGACTCCTATTTATTTGAATTAAACTGCTGCTGACGGCAGATGCAAATAGCAATAAGGCACTCTGCTGTCATCTTTTTGCTGAAAAACATTTTACATGCAGGATCCAACAGCCATGACAATAGCTCCCCCCCTGCCCCCCTGTGTTAATATGCAGGGGCCTAGTAAGCTTGCTAAACGTTTCTGCAGAATTATCTGCCACAGCTAATTCAGGCTCGGAGAGGCGTTTGGGCCCGCGGAGAAGCTCTTAGAGATGTCAAGCATTTTATAAATCAGATAATTTTCCTTGGTCAGTAAAAGCCGTGGAGCTCTGGTCTCTGGGCAGATTGCACTCCTCAGCTGAGATGTTAAACTTTGTTTCCTTTCAGGAGCAGTATGAGTCAGCTCCAGGCGAATCTAAGCATCATAGCGGAACTAAAACAAACATAAAGTGGAACCAATCCTAAATACATTTGCATCTAGATTTTGGCAGACATTGTTATGGCTTTCTGGATTTTATGTGCCTTTTTCATTTCCATGTGAAATATTTTTTGGTAAACTTATAAGGTTTTTAAACCACTTTAAGTTGTTGACTCTTCCACTTATGCTAATGATGCCTCTTGCTCCTCTACTTTAGTTTTAAAGGGAGAGAAATGACTTACAGCTTTGCCTCTGCCTTGCCTAGGCATCTGCTAGCAAGAATTTGTGCTCTTGAGAAGGCAAAAACATAAAGAAAGGGGAAAAAAAAAAAAAAAGCAGTGGATCATTTCTCTTAGCCTGCAAGGATGTATAACATCAGAGCGAGGTTTTTGGAGACTTCTGTGATTGAAATCTTACATTTAGCTTCACTGTAAGTGGGACAGGTTCCCAGCTGAAAATAAAACCCTATCCTGACCTTGTGCACATTCTCACTAAAAAAAAAAATAGTAATAAAAAAAAAAATTGTAGGAGCTCATAGGGTTTGTATGCATAACAATAGACATTAATTCGAAGGAGAGTGAAGATAGCTGAAGTACTGCTCCCATTTTATCTTTCTCCTTGTTTAGCTGCCCCAGCAGCACAGGCAGCAAACTCAATCTGCCGATGGGATTTTGAATGGGTTTGAACTGACACTAAATTGAGCCTAACCTTTGAATAGGCCTGGAGCTGGTAAGAAGAGCTCCATTCTGCCTGCATTGATGAACCTAAATGTTTCAGCCTTTGGTTAGAATGGCTGTGGCAGTGACAGTGTAGCTAAATAACGTACTTTTACTTTTAGTATACTTTTTCAGGTCACGCTCTTTCTCTTACGTTGTGATAGCTACAAGATGGCATTTAACTACTGCAAAGAAAATGGCTAAAATGTTCTCCACCCTTCTCTTAAAAGAAAGAGGTACCAGGCTGTTTGGCTTGCATGGGCTCTTGATAGCAATAGGAATTTGCAATTGCTGTGAGTGCATAAAAAACCACTGATCTGGTCATCTGAGTGGGTATGCAAAACACAAAATCTACTTCTCTTGTGATGATGAAGTGGTTTCTTGGCAGTGTGTTTTCCTTACACCTTCCAAGGTCAAGTTTAATTAAGAATTTACAGTGAGGGCTTTTTATTGCTTCAGTCTGGAAATACCTTGCTAGCCAGAATTTTTGTACAGTTATAGAAATGTTAATAATGGACATACCATGGAAATCTGATTTTTTTTTTTTTTTGCTTTTGAAAACCCACATATAAAATAGCTGAATGATTTATCATCAGTTATTTTCTTGCTTTGTTATATTTAAAACTAAAAGAAATGCTTGCTATTTTCAGTCAATACTTTAGATCAGCTTTTCAGTCCTACAAGCATTAGTTGCATGGTGTATATATATATTTGATGAATAGCCTTGTTTGACTTTTGGCACTACTTGCATGAGTAAAGTTTCTTGTGCTTGCATAGTTCCAGTGTAAGAGGGACATGGAAATGTTGCTAATTTATAACAAGAGCACTGCAGAGATATCTGGTTAGCATGCAAGGAAAATATTTCTCCTCTAGATAAAGCCATAAGAAACAAGAAATCTTTTCAGTTAGAGATGGCCAAGAGTTTTAAGCAAATATTTTAATATAATCCTATTATGGAAATAGCCACGTTGATACTTGGTGATTTTCAAAAATGAAAGCAAGATTTTGGGACTGTAATGCACACTTTCATCTATAGCAAGTCTTTGCAAAAAGAACATAAAAGATGCATTTATTTAAGTACCTTAATATTTTCTGTCAGAGAGGTTCAGAAAACCCTGTCTTTCACTCCACTGGTATGAAGAATTCTGTTTTTACAGTTAAAGATGGGAATGCAGATTTCCCAGCATTCACCACTGAATGCCTCCTGGGAGGTAGCAGTTGACAAATATACCATGATAAAAATTCAGAGGTGCTTGATCCACGTGCATACAAAGGCACATTTGAACATCTTACTGTGATTTCCTCCCATTATAATACATAATATTCAGTTTCATGCCACTAATAAAGTTCTTCCCCAGATAAAACTATTGTGAACATACCAGGTATGATCCTTATCACAATGCTTCTCTTTACCAAGTCTGCAATATCAACAGATGAGACTAAATGTAGGTTACTTGTACCCACTATAGATTCTTTTATGCTGCTAGAACAGTGTGGAAAAGCTGATATAAATGATCATTTAAATCTAATGTAGTTTATTCTTTTATATTAGAGAAGCCTTTTGTGCAATAGAAAAAGTTCTCTATGGACAGGAAAGCTTTATTATTAAATACCCTCTATTTTGGTGCTAATTTATTATTTTTGACATCTTAATTATATCCTGTCCCATAAAGTGGTGATTGGTAGTGTCAAGATTCCTAATCTGTATCCATGAAATACATTTTCCTATTTTTTTTCCCCCTCAATTTGATTTTTGTGTTAAACTCACTCATGCAGTCAGAGGCAGAATTGCAGGGAGGAGGGTCCCATCCGCCCTTCCCTCTGTCGGGATGTGCAGAGCAGAGGAACACAGTGGAAGCCTTAAAAAAATGACTCAGCCTCCAAATGAGTTACTGGGAACAGACAGAAACAGCGCCCTGCCCTCTTTTCAGCGGTGTAGGGAATAAAAGACTGTGTATAAAGTAATAAGAAATTCTGTACAAGAGGAAGTGTTATTAGGTGCTAGTTCAGCCATGTCTGGAATTCTGCTTTATGCCCCAGTGAAAAGTCCTTTACATCCATGAGAATGTTTTTTCAGAATAAGGGGAGGACAATAAACCCGAGCTTATTAGTTTCTAAAAGGCTCTATCCCAAAGCAAAGAGATTTTTAAAGAATTTGGCTTGTTCCTATGAAAAACTGTTCTACTGAAGTTTTGCAGATCAAATGTACCAGTCTACAGCTGTACAAATTCTCTTTCACAGAGTATGAATGCTGCAATTTGCTAATGTACATTTTGCTTTTCATAATATTCACAAAACCAGTTTACAGTTCAGAACATTCACAAAGCTGCCATTTTTAAACTTTGCTTCTGAACACATGGCATGGTTTCCCCACTTTTAAAAGCATGGGTGGATGGTTTGTTTTGTTTTGGTTTTTTTTTTTTTTGCAGGTGTCTTTTAGATATAAAGAACACTCTCCAACCTCAAAAGAAGTAAAAGATTGAAGGGATTATCCAAACCCTAAAATCCCTGTCCAGAAAGCCAACTTTTTTGTTTTTGCTTTTCTTTTGTTTTATTCATTATTTCTGGATGCTCTCAAGTCTGTATTTGCTGTAACTTCATATCCTCTAGGTTACTGTATGTTCTAATTCAGTTAACAGAGTAACACCCTAAACTGTGCAAGCATTTCTAGTCTCTTCCCTAGGTTGCATTGCTCACGAGTATGATGCTCTCTGTGAAGACCAAGAGTTGAGTGCTGGTTTGCATTCTCTTAGTTGGTTACAATTTACCAGCATAAAAGCCAAGTGTAGATAACCCTGCACCGCTCTGTGAAAACAGCTGCGGTGGAGAGAAACTTCTCCCGTGAAAGCACAGATGAAGATCTCTCTCTAAACCTATTCTTGTCACCAGAAAACATGAATAGTACCTCTCTGCTAATGCCTAGCAAAAGACCTGGAGCTTTTGGAACATTTTGCCCTCATTGTCACCGCTAACAGCGATAAATAACTACTGCAACTTTTCACAGCTCATCCCTGTGAGCGCTTTGATGACTTAGAGGAAGCTGATTGAGGCAGGAGAAGTAGTTCTAAAGTGAGGTGCTGCAACACCAGCTGCGTGGATGCCCCATTGCAGGAACCAGTGTATTGTTTTAACGATTTCAGGGTTTGGATGCATTTCTTTGAAACACACGCTTGAACTGCTGTTTACTAAACTGTTGCCAAGGCGTTATGCATCGGGGATATTGTGATGGAGGGGGGGAAAAGCACATTACCACAGATGCAGTGTAGTTTTTTTTAATTTTATTTTATTTTGTCTGTCTGTATTGACTCAGCACCATGGCAGCTGTTCTCTTTTCGAATAGCTTTGTTTTCCTGAGGCATAGTGCATGCTTATTCCAGGAAGTTGTAGAGGAAGGAGAGCAAGTAGAGGGCTCCAGATGAATTTCTGAACACAACCATTCTCACGCTGTTGAAAAGTAAATTTTATGGCCGTGTATACTTTTGCAGACGGCCTGAAAAGAAATGGGAAATTTAAAGGTTTAAGACAGTACAGTACTCTCAAAGAATGGGGTACCAGTATTTTTAACAGTGTGTGTGAATATGTGCATCAGGCCTTGATGTAGTAAGGGGTAATTGTGTCCCTTTTGCAGGTAAGCAGCAGAGGTGTAGCAGGTGTTTGCCCATGTATTTCAGAAAGTCTGACAAAGCTAAAAATAGGATCAACTCAGCCTTGTCACTAGCAGAGCATTTCCAGGGAATGTGAGCTGCACTGGGGTGAGATCTGAATTATTCCACTTCTAAGCCTGAGGCCATCTGAGTAAGGTTTGTTAGGTCTGCTGTAGTGCTTTGCAGTCTCACTTGGCTGTTTGCTCCTGTCTTCCCTAAGTGAAGTATTTTCTTGCTGAGGCAAAGGAATGCAGACCTTGTTGAAAACTAGTAGGGAAGGCCCTTAATCCTGAAAAGATATATCCTTGTTTGCATACTACATGCTTCAGAAAAAGATGTCATAGTATCTGATAAAGGGTTATTTTCTCATAGGAGGTTTTTTTTTTTGTTATATTTTTTGCTGTTCAGTGTTTTTCCTTTTTGCCTCTTTTCCATATGAATATGAATTCCAAGGACTTGCTATTCCTCCTGCTCAGAGAATATATAACCTCTTGAGGTGAGTAGTGAATGTCTGCTTGGCAGTAAGTTAACTTGCCTCCTTTAGAGATGTCACCAGCAGACACCTAGTTTGCTAAATACTTGCAGAAGTTGAAGATCTTAGTGAATCAGGGAAGTGTCAGGCAAATTTCAAGACACTAGTGATGAGCTCTTAGTTTGAAAGTGGGCAGAAACGCCATGTAGTCTCTCTTAAGTAATTTGTATTCAGTGGATTCTCCCTCAGTGTCCTGTTATATTAATCCTGAGACACTTGTCACGAGTCAGCCAAAGGATTAAGAGAGAAAACTTTGAGTTGCTCAGACTTTCCTGGCCATATGCTTGGCCTTAAAGGATGTGATGAGTATGAGGTGATTCAAATTGAAAAGCTCAGCAGCTTTATAATCTCCCAGTCTCTAAAATCACTCCAGCTATGGATGCCAGAAGCAGAAGCTCCCAGACTGGATCATTGCTCTGTGTGTTTGGTACATCTTGCCATTGCAGCTTTAGGGGTAAAGATCCAAATAGGAAAGCTCTCAGCCATTTCTTTCCTGTCACAGTGTAAGTACCTGAAAATAATTATATCCCTTTACTGGAAATACTTGGCATCAGTGCTGTGGCTCCACCATTAGCAATTTCTACAGTTTCATTCCAGACTGCCAGTTCTTTTTTATTACTGCCTTGTTAGCATGACGAAATTATGACAATCTTCTGTCCTTGCAGCGGATGCAGCCAAATGGCATAAGAGCATTTGTCTACAAAACTAACTGAATAAAAGTCTGAAATGACCAATTAATAACAGCACCTGTCTTACATTATCTGTAGAGCCTGGCCATGCATTCACCACAATCTCTCAAGGTTTTGTACATTGAAACTAAGGAGATATGCTTCTGTTTTAACTAAATCCAAGTACAGTTTTCCAAAACATCATTTATTCTTTAAGGCCTCCCACTTCATTCCTTTCCAAAATTTCTAGCAGTTCTGCTGTTTGTATATCAAGTCTTTGGCAAAAGCAGCTGTGCTTAATGGGCCTCTGAACAGAGGATAATCTATCTAATTAAGGGCTGATCTTAAGCCATATTCTCTTATCACCATCACAGAAATGTACAGCAAATATCCTGGAATTTTAAATGGGCTCGAATCAAAGTCTTGGACAATGCAAGTCTGGAGTTTACTTTTTACAGCTGGTCTTTTATCTGTATGCTTGTTTTACTCATAAATTCTGAATTGTTCTTGACTTTGGAAAAGTCTATGTCTACTTTGTCTTGGGTTTTTATTTTTTCTACTCAAAGGAGTCACCAACGACAGAACACCTCAGTTAGCATGGCTGTATGTCTCTGCATTAGCTGAATCCATGGGTTAACAAAAAACCACGATGCTACTGAAGCATTATCAGGAAATAAAATATGGTTTTACCATCTAAAATGACTTCTCCCGTACCTTTCCCTCTTCTGTGGCTGACTCACTTTTCTGACCTAAAGCCCCTTGATTCACAATGTGGTCTGGCGTCTCAGGCACCTCTTTGTGCTTCTATTAGCTCAATGTTTTCTCATTCTTTATCTTGCTTACTACAGATATTAAAAAAAAAAACAACTGCAAAAGGTGTATGGCTTGAGATAATACCACTCAACATTTGCCTGTCCCCTGGTGTTTTTCTGTATCTCTTATCATGTTCTAGATTTGTTCAATTTAAACTGCAAGCACACACAGCTTGGTGTGTATGAATTAATGTTTGCACCTTTCTATTCACTGCAGCATGTCAAGCACATCCTCTACAGGCTGGCTGAGACCTAATGAGCAGTAGGAAGGTTATAAAGCACTGTTTGAAATGGGTCTCTGTGTGGTCATTAAAGTGCATTCATTGTCTATCTGCCTATCTCTTCTCTTAGCGTTTTTTCCTTCAGTTCTCCTTGACCCAAAATTACACTCTCATTTTCCATCAATTTTTAGTTCTCTTTACCTGTCCAACTTCCTAATTCAATTCTGTAACAAAATATTCAGAGACACTTTTACATTCCCTCCTTGAATAGAGTATAGTTCTCTAGAGGGTCAATGCTGACCCTACCGTATCTTCATCTTCCCGTGGATGTAAGAAAAAAGGATTCTTGTGCTACCTTCTCTCATTCGTGGTAACTTTCCATAGTGACACCTTCTATCCTATAGGTTCTCTCTTGAAGGATTTCTTCTGAAGAACTGAGTAAAGCCTGCTATTCACAGCTTTTCACATTCCTGCTGTTGATACAGGTACTGAGGAACTGACTGGGAAGACACCATCCTGTATCTCTGCTAGCTGTGATCAGCATCTGATGTGCCAAAGCTTTCTTCCTCCTATCCAGTATCTATTTTCCCATCTCTCTGTGTGGGATTTTGGTTATTCTGTTTGTGTTTTCCAGGCATCCCACACCCTGCTGCATTCCTACCACTGTCAGCTACTTTTCTATTTTCCTATATTAATGCATTATCTCAAGAGTTTGTTCCAAGTGTTGAAAACTACAGCAGTTGAAAACTATTTGTCTTGAATGCATTTTTGAAAGACTACGTAAAAGTAAGGGTCTTGTAGATTAAATAATTGCATTATGCAGAGTAGATGTTTTGATTTGTGAAGAGGAAAAAGAACCAACGAAGAGAGAAGTCCAATTTAGCTGCCTGATACTTCTTGTTAGCTAGGTCTGCTGCAGCATTTTGATGTTAGCCTACTTAAATGTTATCTCTGAAGCCTGTGGGCTTTCAATATGTTTCTTGGAGCAGAGTGAGACTTCAATTGTCCTCCTGCTTGTCTGATGCTTTGGCTGGGTATTGGCATTGAGAGTGAAAGGTACTGATTTGCCAGTGGTGATGCAGTTGACAGCAGTACAATTCTGGATGTCTGCAGAAGAAGTAAAAAAATTGGGTTTGCCGCCCTTAGGAGTAAAAAGAGAGAAAGCTTGTTTTGAGATGAAACCTTAGGACTTGGTGTAGGAAGCTGTCACGTATATCCAGTTTTATTGCTAAATGGGCTGTTCTTGACCTGTACCTCCAAACACCCTCATGTGCCTGTCCGCCTCCCTAATTGTCATGGTCTTCCATGTAAGAAATATTTTCAAAGTAGTCAGTGTTGCTTCCTGGCCTTATGGGTGCCTACAGTTTCCTGGGCTGGCATCTGCAAAACTGCTTGTGCAGTAATGTCACTCCTACCATTGCCAAGCTACCTGCTGTTCCTGTTCAAGCCAAAGCCCCAGAGATCCTAAACTAGGTCTCTGGACTGCAACACGGAAAAGCCTGTCTTTTAAAAGTGTGCTATTCTGTAAGTGTGCTCAGAGCATACCTGTGCTTGCAGTTCCCTGCTTTGGAAAGGGTAAGGGTAGAGTGAAACATGGAGAAGGCATGATTAAATACAGAGGGGGATAGGAGGGGCATTGTGTGTGCTAAGACATGGCCACATGCACAGCCAACCCAGCTTGGGTACTGACTTGTGAAAGAATGGGGGTTTGGTGCATGACCTCAAGCAAGGGGTAGGAGGAGTGGGTCTGTTTACAACTCTTCAGTCTGAAATACCAAATCACTTACTGGAACACTTCAGCCTGACTCCTCCATGTCTTCCCCAAGTCCTTGGCATCAGAGGCATTGCAGGGAGAGCTGGAGTGCCCTGGACTGATGCTGGAGCATCTGAGCAGCAGCCTCAAGTTTCAGAAATACAGTGCTGGGTGGGAGCTGGGTCTCTTCTGAGAAGGATGTTAATCTTGTGCTGCATCACATTTGCAAACTTGTTTGAGAATCTTCAGCACCAAATGTGTGGGTTTTCTGCCATGCTGGGTGGAGCAGCCTCACATGATAGCCAAATGCTCCCGTGTTTTTCATGTTCAAAATGTTGTTGGTGCCTAGCAGTGATAGTTCTAGATATCTATGTCTGCCAGAAATCATAGAGAGGAGATGAAATGCTAAATGAGAGAGAACGAGTTTATTTCTGCTAATTTCAACAGAATTGCCTCTTCTACCATCATCTGAGAAAGAAGTCAGAGCCCTTAGATTTTATCTGGAAAGAAAAACTGTACATCGAGTATTTTATAATTTGAACCAGTAGATGTCAGCAATTCCTTTTGAAATGGCTCTGGAAATGCAGCAGTAAATGAACTGACTTGTTCACGTCCAAACTTCTTTGTGATATAAAAGCATTTGCCCAAAAAATCAGGAACTGTGTAAAACAGAGCTGACAGAAGAGGATGGTCAGCTTCCTCCCTGTTACTGGGGAGAGTGGCATGAAGAAAAGTGGAAAAATTTGGTCTTGATAAAAATAAAATATTAAATAGGATCTGCTTTAAAGGTATAATCTTTAATTACTGGGCTACTGTATGACATGGCTTTCATGCTATGGTCTTTAAAATGTGAGGGCTGTGGTTCCCTTTTTGTCTTTTTTAGTTTAGGTGGTGCAGTAATACAGATGTATGTTAGAGCTGATCAAAGAGCTGGTAGGTGTCTGCCTGTAGCTGGGCATATATTGTTTCATATATTCATGCCTAAAGTGAAACACGACACATATTCTCATACAAATTCAGTTTTTAATCTGTTAATTGGTATATGTTTTTTAGAAGCATAAATATTGTATTAAACAGCTTTATTCTATTAGTCTGCAAGCCGAGTAGTATCACTGCAATCTGAATTGGTAGACCCTGTAAAAGTAGCCCAGAGGGAGGAAAATAAAACAAGGAAATAATGTCCTTATTGCCGTTTTTTGGTCTGTGTTGCTAACAGTGCTTAAATTAATGTCCTTACACAGGTCCACTCCTTTGACCTTGAGCCAATATCAAAAGTGTTTGCAAAAGCATTTGAAGACAATCCGTTTATTTGAGCTCGAGAGTCAGCAGGGGGAGCTCACACCCATGTGGTTCAACCTGGCAAATATTGGTTATTAAAGACATTTTAAACTAGGCCATTTTATTTACACACATGCACACACCCACTCACCTTCTTAGAGATGTGTATGGGATCCCTAGAGCTTATAATCTACACCTTAGCAGACTGTTAAAAAAAAGTCTCATTTTCATATCCTCACGCCAGACATTTCATAAATAGAGGGGTCAGATGAGCGAATGTTTAAAAACAGTCCTAAAAAATTGTTCTTCTTCTCTTCTTATCTCAGAGCAAGGGTAGGGAAACAATCTGTCCCTCCATGCTGTGGTTGGGACTTGATACTCCGCTGAAGAAATGCAGTGAGCTGTGTGTTAGCCTGGACCTCCAAGGAAGCTGGATGCTTTGGGAGTATAATCACTAAGAAAGAAGTTAAAACCAGGCTGTTGTCGAGACTAGTAAATTAAGTATTTCTAGCACGAGACTAGTAAATTAAGTATTTTTCTTAATTTGATTGTGAAAAGGTACATTCTGATTCATCTGATTGCGTGCATGCTAAGCTGCTTCCTTTCTCTTTCACAGGAATAAAAATTAGACTTTTACCATAGGTCCACAATATTTTCTGAAATGTCCTTTGGATGAGTTAGTGCAAGTCAGAGATGGAGTCTGTGTAAGATCTTTTCTTCTGCTAACAGCTCTGTACTAAATGGTGTTGTTTTATTATACTGTGTATATAAATCTGATGTTTGGAAGATTATTAACTTGATTACAATTACTGAATGTAAGAGAAATAAGATTTCTGTATACAGATCTTGAGCAACTTTAGGCAAGGAAGCATTTTTAATCCATTCTGACAGGGGACAGTTAAGTGACTGGCCCAAGGTCGCAGAGCAGATAGCTGGCATTGCTTGGAACAGACACCCTATCTCCTCAAGTTTCTCTGTGGTGCTCATCTATAGTGCCATGTCATTGCCTTGGGCAAAGGAAGAGGTTTTCTATTTTCTGATGGCCTTTAAGTTTTCAGAAGTTTCTTAAAGTATCATGCATTATTTCCCCGGATACTGTTTCATTGTAACTGAGAATGTTTTAACCTGTTGATTGTATTGATTTTTGATGTGGAAATAGCAGGCTGCTCCATTTCAAACTAAATTTCAAGGGCATAAGATTGTTAGAATGGAAAAACCACTTAGTTCAACAGAGTTGCTCCTTTTATTTTTATCTCAGTCAGGTACAGAAAGAGCCTGAGAGGTCCTAGCCCTATTTTCTCTATCTTGGACGGAATTCTGATTGCTTTAGATGCTGGAAGAATTGGGAGGAAAGGTAAACCTCATCTGCTGTATAAGTGGAGATGTAGCTGGCTGTGTCTGTGCTAGTGATGGCTGAGGACATGGCAGGTGTGTTCTGCCTCCCTCCCTGTCCTGCTTGGGTGCTGCTGCCTCTCTTGTGGGGTGGCTGCTGTGAGAGGCTCCTGTGTGAGCCAGTGACAAATGGTGACTGTTCTACTGCAGATCCAACTACCACCTTGTAAAGCAGCACCATCCTTACATGATTTGTATTCTACACTCTGAATACATTTCTGTGTCCTGTCTCCCACCACACTTTTATTTATTTATTTTTTTTCCTTAATTGCGTCCTCAAACTAGGATTATAGCTTTTAGGAATTGTTCTTAAGTCCTTTCCTCTGGCTGCTGCATGCACGCTGCATAATTTTTCCATTTAATATGAATTTCTCGTTTTGGTCAATTGCTCCTAGTCCCATTACTTCACAGCAATCTACATTTGATGCACATTTCCTTTTACAGGCCCAGCCATCTCCCTCAGAAAGTCATTCCCTCTGCACGACGGGCCTGAGCCAACACACACTGAGCTCTGTGGCAATATTCCCATTGTTTGGAATGAGTTTGAAACCTGAAGCTAAGGATGAAAACCCTAGTCAGCTTCGCAGGGTAGTGGACTGGATTCGTGGAGAACTTGGGCATGTGGATGGAGGAAAGAGTGTTTGTTTCAAGGCATTTCTGTGTCAGAGCTCCTAATTTCCTGAAGAAACTGTAGCTCTTTTGTTCCCATACCCCGCAGCCCCGAGGCTTTTGCAGTGTCCTGTCTATACCTCCCTTTTCTGAATCCATAGGAAGAACCACTGATACAGAGGGCTCTTCCATGTGCTTGTTGGTTATTGTGAGTAGCAGAGCTGTGGCATTTTCTTGTGCCTCAAGAGCTCTCCACTTGTGGAACACAGGGTGTATCTGCTGAAAGTTGGTCAAGAATGAACTCTTGAGGGAGAGGGTTTTAGGTGGGTAACTGGCTTCAGTTCCTGTCCATCTCCAGCTGCTTCCAGTGAACTCAACTCTGCCCACATGAGGAAGATGAAGCCTTATTTTATGACTGTAAGGTATCGAGAAAAAAGGAGTGTGATGGCAGCAGCAACTGCAGGTAGTCTATGCATATATTCTAATATTAAAAAAAAAATCTGTAATTTTAATGTGTGCCCTGTGGCATTTTAAAATACAGACTAAAAAACCCACATTCTGTGTGTACTATTCCCCCACTGCCTCTCCATCAGCAAGTTTTTAAACCACTGAGTTGCTGGCAGCCGCAGCGTGACAAAATGATGCTGTTCAGGGTAGCTCCCTCCTTGGCACAGGCTGGAATGAGATTGGGGAAGACATCAAATTAAAAAGAGCTCGCTTAAAGTCGAGTGCTGATTACCCACTTCCACAAATACATCGGAGTACAAGAAATTTATTGCACTTGGACGTATTTGCAAGCTGCTTTTTGGAAACGGGTACAAATGCACCCTGAATAATATACTTGTGGCTTGACTGGCACATGGTCTGTTGTGCTACTGAAAAGCAACCTATGCTGGATTTTTCAGTAGGATGGATCTCCAAGCTTAGTTTTCATTCTTTCCATGAAGAAAATTCAGAAAGGACAAGAGAGCTCAAGAGAGTGATTCTCCTGTAAAATGCAAAATCATAGTACTTTTCTACAAATGAGAAGTACAGAAGGTGTTGGTCTGGGTGCTAAATCACAAAGTAGACTAAATTTTCATAGAGTATGATGAGTCAAAAAATACAGCAATACAGACTGAAACACTCAACATAAATATTTCTTCTTGACTCCAGTACTGTTAAATCAAAGGAGTAGACATCTATAATAAAAAGACATAACATTTCGAACCTGATTATAGAAAACTGTTTCTAGTTTTAGGACTGATGACATGGGGGAATTCTAGAGTCCTAAGCAAAGATCCCAAGATCTTGGCAAAACAACACCAGTGTGAGAAGTCTGTGCATTTAATGTGTGTGGGTTTTTTTCTTTTCCCCAAAAGTGACACTGCTTCTTATGAATGTACCAAACAGAATTTGACAACAAGCAGGAAATTAAAGAAGTTATCTCTAAATAGTTTGTATAAAATATTCTAAAATAAAGGAAGAAAACAGAAACCAAATTATAGTGTGACACTGGACCTTCTGATATCACATAGAAAGCATTATTTAAAAAAACAGAAACCAAGAACAAAACCTCACACAAGTCTATGAGAGACCACATCATAGTGTGAAAATTCTGTGACTTAATAGCCTCCAGAACAGAACTAAAACCCTCAAAATTAGGCTTTCCCATACCATATTTTTATCTGGTTCATCAATGAAGGGAGCACTAAAACCTGTTTTCTGTGCATTTCTTTTTGTACTTACATAAAACGGAAAATATCAAGATAGGAGTGATAATTCATGCCGTTGTCTGAAACTCAGGTTTAACTATATAGGTTTGCTGTACATTGCTTGTATGGATCTGTAAATGAGGGCAAAAGAAGACTGAATATTAAGGACAAAGTCACGTAACTCATACAGGCAGTGACAGAACTGGGAACAGAACGAGTGGAACGGCATGCTCAGTCCTTCCACACTTGGAACAAACTGTTCCACTTAAAGGCAGGGGAGGAATATGCCACTTAAGTGGCTTTATTAGATGTATTTAGGTTTTAGATGGTGCAAGTTTGGTAACAATAGAAAAAGTTGGCATTTTACCTGTTCACTGTGTGAAGACTTTTTAACTGGGACTGGTTCTCTTTGGTTTCATCTTTGTTTCACTGCTACAAGGGGAAGTGAGGGTGTGGCTGATATAATGATTTGTCTGAGAGCTGACATCACCATGAAATAAATTTCATTTATTCAGAAGAGCAGGTACCTTTGAAAAGTTCTGTTAAAGCACAGAAGCAGAGAAGATGATACATTTCTACCTGATTTCAGGGATGTTAGATGGTATTTATTAATGACTTAAAAATTTTCTTCTTCCACTGCGTGATTTAAAATGTTTGCACAACTGAAGTTTTAAAATTTGTTCTAAATCTTCTGCAAATTATGGCTCCATCAGAAAATTTGTTTTCAGTTTGACCTCTAATGTCAGGTATCACTGCACTGAGTCATATTCTGCATCCAAGCCAGAAGACAAACTCTGGTTCCTTATTTTTCATTGACATTGTTTAAATGTAAAAATTTTCAACAGCCTGGTGCTGCTGTTTGTAATACTGAATGATATTTGAAAGATAATTCATCTCAGTATCTCACATCCTACTAGATCCCATGTGAATTAAAGAGTTTCCCACTGTAGTCAAAAGAAATGTAAAACTAGCATGATGTTCTATACAAAGATCCAAGAGAAAACACCAGTTTCGGTCCTGTGGTGAAAATGGGAATGCATAAGAATGGATGTAGATATCCATGTTATACAGAAGGAGAAACCAAGGCATACAGTGATTATTCATTGAAAAGCACAGTAAGTTAGCCCCAAAGGCCAGAAAAGAACAGAGGTCTCTTCCAACAAACTGATACATGTGGTTTTTCGTAAGAGTTTGGGTCGGCAAATGATCATTCCCAATCTCATCATGGATTAATTATTGATCTTGGGGATGGGATTTCAGTGTTTTATTCCTCATTATACTTTTGTCAGGCTGTGTGGCATGTGATAGAGCACTTCAGTTCTCTAGCAGTAATTTTTTTCTCTCTGTTACAAACTGCAGTTAATAATGGTTACTTGGTGTCTTGACATGTTTGAATTACATGGAAAAAAAATCTGAAACAAAAGCCAGTTGGTATTACTAATTGTTAGGCTTTTATTTTAATTATTGTTTGGGTATTGGTAGAAAGTTCTTCAAGCTAGAGGAAAAAACCCCTTCTGTTAGCAAAATAAAGCAAATGGAAAATGTGACATGAAAAGGTGCATTCCTTACAAGGTGTAGTAGCCCACTTGAAGGTAGAATGCTAGTACTGCTCAGAAAGGATGTTAATGTATGTATATATGAACCAACACTACAGAAATGTTTAATTTCACGTGATTTACATACAATCTTCCATTCAGGTGATAATGAGACTACAGCAGAAAAAAAATACAGATTTTCTGGGTTTCATTATATCTGCAAGAAAACTGAGCCAATGGTAAGAACTACAAAAACTGTTGCGTAGTATCAGTTATATCATATAATATTGAAGAGATGAGAGAACAGAGAAAAGCGATTCCTTGCTGAAGGGTAAATAGACTTTTGATCTGCCAGACAGTGCTTGAGCAGCTTTCTAGCCCTAGGAAGTGACCACTGATAGGTGAAATGAAATTTTTTTAAAACCCATTCCCGCATGATGGGCTGTGCCTCACGTATGATCTGTTGTCTCAGTGATTAGACTGATCAGCATTCTGACACTTCTGGAAGAAGTAGGAGAGTAGGACCTGGGAATGGCACTGGAATATTCAGGTCACTTCAGTAGCATGCTACAACATACACAGTGAGGCTGCTATTTATGAGTACCAGTTCTGGGACAGGCAGTGATTTCATTGCGTGGAAGAAAAATCACGTGCACAAGTTAGTTAACCCAGGGAAAATTTGCATGCACAGATCTCCTTTGATTTGAGTTTAGGTCACTGGTGCATTGGTCCTCTCCTGGCCTCTCCTAAGGCACTGCATAAATCAAATGATATGTTCTTTCTATAGTACTCCGAAAAGTTGAAAATCATATTCACTCATACGCAGGAACTAATTTGTTGCAATGAAGAGGTAAATTGCAGTAGGTAAATCCTCTGCCTGAGTAGTTTCTGGGTGGAAAAAAAAGGCTTTTCTTACCTTTCTGGAGAAATTTCCCCTTTTCTTCATTGATTGACTGTGCTGCTTGTACCACTGGAGAGGATGCTGAGGCTACTGGTGGAAGTTTTACTAGAAGAAGTGTTCAGAGTCAGAGGTCAGAGTACCAGTGGATTTATTTGGTTTCTACAGTGAGCATAAACAGAAATGAACCCCTGACAGTAATTTGAGAGGGATGGTTAGTGTCTCTGGTGATGGTATGAAGCTGGACTTACCAACGTTATAACTGTGTGACTCTGACTTGTTTCTGTATTATTTTCCAGATGTTTTGAAAGGATAACCAGATGTTTTGAAAGGATTTACCATGTCTGTGTTCTGCTGCAGGCTTCTGTGAAATACTTTCTTGGTGAAAGTTTGAAGTTTCTTATCTATTCTGCTATTGTCTAGAGTGCTGGCTGGCTGTATCTGGGACACTGCACAGATCTAAAAGTAAAACCTCAGAAAAGAGGTTGCTTTTCAATGCTTCAGTGAGAGCAGCCTTTCTTTGCAAGGAGAGTGAGGGAGAAATAGCCAAAAGAAGAAGTAGAAAAGACAAGGCTGGCAAAATAGTAAAATATGAGCCCTTTCAAAAGCTCAGTCTGAGCTTTGAAGATGGTCGAAGAAGAGGCTTTGCTGAACACATGGACTTTCATAGACAGGGATCTCAACTGTTAAGTCCCTGCTCTCAGCTTTAACTTAACCAGTCTTAATTTCCTTTGAGACAACTAACAAGATAGAAACATATCTGAAGAGATGACAGTGGTGACCTATGTGTGGTATTTGGTACTGGGATCCCAGTGCTATCAAGGTCAATGTCTGCATGAGTTATCAGTCCCATAAGTTCAGACTTTCTGGAAGCAGCTTTAACTTGCCCGTTGGTCTTTTATCTCTATGTATGTGTGTGTATATATATATATATATATACACACATACATATATATGTATATATAGGTATGGATGCACAGTAATTCACCAAAATACGCATCCATAGGTATGTGGGCATTGTGCTTTCCTTGTGAATGTGTCTCTCCACCTCTTTTCACCATTTCATTCAGGAAGCTCCTTTGAGACTCTATTCACCTTGCTCACGAAAAGCTCCTCCTCTTGCTGTTCCTTGCAGTCGGAGACGAGTCCGCTGGACAGGTTTTACTTGACCTATAAACAGTTTCCCATTTCACCTATTGTATGTTATGAATAACACGCTGTCACTGTAGTTTAAGCAAATTTGTGGTAAAATATACTAGTGGGGGAAAAAAACGGAGAAAATGATCCAAGTGCAGTTACATTCCAAAGTGAATTCCCTCTCTATTTAAAATGCTTTTGATGTGGTTGATGGTGGTGTTTCAAAGGCAGTAGTTGTTAGCAAATGGGAAGAAAAGCAACAGTGAATTAAAGATTTGAAGAGATAAAAATGGTAATTTATAGGTGAGAAATACTGATTAGAGATGTTGTTACTTTTTAGTTAATGAAATGACCTATCTAGTCAAATTGGATAATTCCCGTAGTGAGATATTTTTCCTTTATTGTCAGTTTAGCAGAATCTCTCTCTTTCCTTAGTGAAAACGAAATGGCAGTTTTAGCATTCTTAATTGGTTTGGTTCTTTTCCATGGTAGCAAGTGAACTGAAAAAACACTGCTTATGAACAAGTTATGAACTTAAGTCTAAAGCTCGTGCACTGTCGGCATCAAATAAAAAGGTGGCTAATGAAACAGTCTTCAGTTTCTAATTTCACAGAGAACTGATGTTGCTTTAAGGTGTAGTTCCTGCATGGAATTCATGCAGTGAATGAACATTAGTAATGAGAAGCAGAGATAATTTGTGGTTGAATGGTGTGTCTGTACTCAGAGTGACACAATGCATAGCCAAAACTATATATTATACCAAATTCCATTGAAAGCAACAGTGAAAGTGGAGGAAAATGTGAAAATTACTTCTTTTAAATAATCTTTTTGTTCCCAGATGAATCTGCAGGTGAATTAGAGCTGAAGTAGAGCACGCTTGCAGTGATTCAAAAGAAAGGTATACATTCTAGGGGAAGAGAAAATATTAACTGTAAATTTTTAATACAGTGGCTTAACTGGTGGTCAGAGAGGTGAATTAAGTAAATTATGCTATAGGTGTTCAAGTGGATACCATTGAGAATAGCTGAGTTGTCTAAAACAAAAGAATTTTGCAGCCCAGCTGTTTGTCTTGGTAACGTGTAGCGGTGTCTTTGGCTACACTTCCGTGAGGTTTTCTTTCTGGCTGTTTTGGCACGTAGCTCATTTCTCTCTGATGTATTAAAAAATTCATGGCAGAAATGATCTCCTCCATCATCTGGAATACTTTGCTCCTGATGAGTTTCTCCTCTCTGCACATGATACTGAAGTTTAAACCTTTTATTTCTCTTGTCACACATGCTAGCTCTGCCTCTGTCCGTTATACTATTCTTTTAAAGTCATATAATGGTCTCATAGCTTTGTGTTCCAATTTTCTTCTTTTTTCCACACTTCCTTTGCTACATCTCTTTCAGTAGATTTTTCATCTTGTCCAAGAATATGGCATTTCCATCAACTGACTTTTCCATAGATTTCCTTTTGTTGGTAGCCTTACAAATGTAAACAAATTATTAAAAATTGCACTCAAATACAGAAATTGACTCTGGGAAATCAGAAGGGTATTTTTTTTGCATACATGTGTCATCTGATGCTCTCTGGGTCAAGATATTTTTTAATTTATTTTAAAAATCTTTTTCTTTCTTTCTTTGGCAAGAGCACATTTGAATTTGAGATGCTTTTGTCATGTAATGTCTCCTCCCAATGGTGTGTCCTCAAAACTACTCAATTCACTGTAGTTTGAGAGTTCTCCACTAGCTCAGGTTGTAGGGAGCTGCACCGTGAATTCTGAAAAATAAATTGAGTTTCTATCAACAGAAAGAATAAATGTGCCTCTGTGCAGGTAGTCCTGGATTACTGCACTGTCATTATGGCAATGTGGGTATGGTAAACGCGAGAGAAAGAGCTGTCATCGTGAACTGGGGAAGATCAAACAGAGAGCAAGTACTCACCCAGCCATCCATTGCCTGCAGTGCTGTGACAGAATGGCACGTTTTGTTTGTGGAAGGAAACTACACTTTTCTAACCTTCAGTGCACTTATCTAACCTCAAAGTGCAGGTAGGCCAGCTAAGAAGGCAGATTGGTTCTTCTTGTAGCGTCAGCTGCTTATTCCTGGTTTGCCAATCTCTGACAATGAGACTCAGCTATGTTGTTTCTTTATCCTTTTTGTTTTGATACAAAAGGAATAGATGGATAATACTGTTTATCCTGAAATATGTTCCTTGCAGTATTAGAGAAGATTAATTCTACCTTCTTGTTGCCTAAAATACCCATATAGCCGTGGGAACTGAAAATACCATTTGTATCAATCCGATCTTTTTGTAAATGGATTTGTTTTTCTTGCTATGATTTGGCAGAGAGGTGTTGTCAAGATATCTGATTTATGTGTTTTAGTAACCTAGGGAAGACTCATCACTTCCCTAATTTAACGAGCTGAGAAAAAGTTGATCTGCTTGCTGAAGAGTGGGGGTTTGTTTGTGTGTTGGTTGTCATTGGTGGTTTTTTTTTTTTGGCTTGAGGTGTTTTTTTTGGCACGAATATCTGAAAGCACTGCAGCTCTTCTAGAGACTGGGTGATAAACTGTTCTGAACAGTATAGTATTAACAGAGAAGAAAAGAAACCCACACGTCCTTTAAAATACAATTGTTCTTGCACTTCATTCTGAGTCTCTTTTGGCCATACATACAAGTAAGGGCAGCCCAGAACCTTTCTCATAAAGGTGTTTTAACTGATGGATGTTAAAAATAACCCTTTTGTAGATACTGTGATGGAATTCCTACAGATCATTCTTTTATTCTTTTTTTTTTTTTTTTTTTTTAACATGAGGAAGCAGATTAAAATCTATTAAAATGTGTTAAAGGGTCTTTTTGTTTTGTCTGATGCTACTTTGGCCCTACCTCAGATACGGAAACAAGAGTTGTGCTTGAGATGCTTCAAGCCATAAAAACCAAAACAGACATGGGGCACAAAGTGTGTCCTCTTTCTGTCTGTTCAGTCTAATTTCTGACTTCAGTTATCACTGTGGATCCTAGTAAATAATCATAACATTTTTTTCATTGCTTACCTTGTCAGGAATGTAAAAGTATTTGAAAAGAAATATTTGAAAATGTACCTGTGTGTTTTGCCATATCTGAGAGCTGCAGTTTTTATAAGCCCTGAGGAAATCATGCAAATCTGCATAATATGTGTAAAAATTTCTTCTATCTCAGGGCCAAACGGAGACCCACAGAATAAATGACTTTCAGAGTCACACTGTGAATGGCAAATAAAGTTTTTTGGGTACTTCTTTTTTTTTTTTTTTTTTTTTTTTTTTTTGTGAAAAAGCACTAGTAAATGGAGTTTAACATATTAAGAAGAACTGAGCACTTTGGGTTGCTCTGATCAAAATATTTACCCTGTCCCTGGCATGCCTCGTTCTCCCTGCTTCTTCTTGTGTTCTTTTAGATTACCTATTCTTTTGGGAAATGCTGTTTCTACCTGTGTTTGAACAGCAGCTAACACAACGGAGCCAGAGTGCTGTATAGATGTGGCATTGATGGATTAGTGTAACAGAAAATCTTACAAAGATGATAACAAAGGCTGAGGGATTTGTCCTATGATAACCGGTCTGTATTCTGGCAGGCTTCCTTCTGATTTACGGGGCCAAATTATTGCTAATGCCTACAGTGTGGGTAGGTTTGGGGAATGCAGTGATGAGAGAAGATCAGCAGCAATTGTTGCGGTCTCTCAGCGTGGACAGGGGACATCAGCACTGTCAGGGGGCACCATTTGCCTCTGCTAAATTTGCTGCTGAAAGAACGAACCCTCTATTGATCCGTATAGATCTGCTCTGCAACTGGAGAGCTGTGCGTTCAACATATGAACCTTCCTCGCAGTTTCCTCACATTGGTAATGATTAGTGATGAGGGGCAAAAAAAAGAACAGTGTGAAGGATGTCTGAGTCTCAGAAGGACATAACTGAATCAACATCAGTTTTCCTCCTGTTGTCTCGCCTGACCTGCAGGCCTATTATAGTAGTGACTGATGTCTGTGGAGTTGGATTTTTAGCTAAGTCATGGTGTCTGTTAAGTGTGAAGGATTAAGCCATGACCTTCATAGGTAGCATGGCCTCTAGTTTACAGTGCTTTTCTAACCCTGGGTGTGTGGTGCTGTAATGGGCATTGTTAGGTATCTTAGCCAAGCAGGGCTCACTTCAAAACACGCTAAATCAGCCTTGTGATATTTGTATTGCATAGTAATAATAATAATAATAATAAAGAGAATGGTTTGTTACTTATGATACTTCTGGGGAAAAAAGCCAACCCAAAACAAACCCCAAAAGCTCAGCAACCCTCAGCAATTGGCCAAGAAAAGTAATGACTAGAACTTCACAGGGAGAAAGCAGTCAAGATTTGACCTTGTTGCCTTTGACATTTCTGTTGAAAATAGAGAGAATCTGTGAGCACTGTGTGAACTGTGCAAAGAGATGACAATTATCCTGACTTAAATAAGCATGGATGCTACTGTGAGGAGATTTGGTTGATCATGCTCCAAACCATAGAAGGTACTTTTTTTAAAATCTGCAACTTTATACTTTAATATATATTTTTTTGACCTGGATGAGAAGAGGGTTGCTATGAATATTTATAACAAATCACTCCTATCAGAGGACACATTAAGTCTTGCAGCATAACAAAACTGAATTACCATGAAATAAACTTTCTTAATTAAACCAATTAAATTTCTTCCCAGCATGTAATTTAGAAACTCTGATAAACCCTAGTTGAAAAGGTTTGTTCTAGCCTTAAGCTGGCCTAAGAAAGAGTGAACATCTGGCCTGTATATGAAAGGCCTATTTAGGCCTTAGGCAGTGTGCAAAACATTAGCTGCTGTCCACGGCACTGAATACTTTGCGTGGCCCCAGGGCTTTGCTAAAGGACAGTGGTATCATTAGGGCACAATCATGTGTATGGAATATGCTGTAACCAAGATAAGTGAGTCCTCAGACTTCTACCACAGCGCTTGCAGCTGAAAGAGAAGTATTTCTGCCTCCTCACATTTTTGTTGTAATTCTACCAAAACAGATGTGGGGTTTTTTTTAAATTTAATTTACACTTTCTAAATGTTGATATTGGCAAGCAGCATGAGGTTTTATGAAAGAAGGAAAAGGAAAAAAAGATCAGAGAGAGCAAAGGCCTGCTAAGGGCTTTTGAAAGGAGGTATCATCCCTTGGTTCACAATTTCATGCTTGTTTAGGAGCAACTTTGTCAAGAGAGAGGAAACTTCGAGGTAAATGCAGGGACACTGGAAAAATATGCTGTCATGTAAGACTGAAACATAATGTGACAACCAGTGGCCTGCTGCCTTAGGAAGAAGCTGAATGTCTTCAATGAGGAGATGCAGTGCCTCAAAAAAGGAATACTTGTACACAGAAAACACAGTGTTCACAATTTATTCTCAGAAGAGTCACATACATGTGCACAAAACCTTGCCTGGTAAGCGAGAGAAACAGTTCTTACAGCAGGCTGGAGTCTTGCTCATTAGGATGCAATAGTGCTGGGAAAAAAGTCTGTCAGCATGCCAGAAACATTTCAGAGGAGAACTGCTACAATGGTTGGTTCCTCGCTAATCAGGAGATGGAAGGGATGAATATCCTTCTCCCGGTAAATCCGTGATACATTTGATGAGGAAATAGTCTGGTTTCTACAAACTTACCTTATGCTGTTCTTAGAACCATGGAGGTATTGAAATGCAAAATGCTTGGCACTGCCAAGGCTGATGAATGATTTACAAGTATCTTTCATTAATTTCCATTTCCTAGCTTGCACTGAAAATACTGTCTTTTTCACTGTTTCTCAGGATGGGAAAATCATCCTCTTGCTCAAAAACAAACACAGACGTTTTGAAGAAAATAAGAAATAAATCTTAACAGCTCTGCTGTTGTCTATTTCAGCCTGTTAAGTTTAGCAAATGCCTGAGACAAAATACAGTTGCATAGTCCAAAACTATTCCTGATGTAACTTGACATGTCTTAATATAAAAAGAATTTGTATTTTACCAGTCTATCTTTTCCCCACAAAATCTTGTCAATGATTTCCTTCAGCAAAACCAAGGTCAGTTTTTTGTAGTGTTGTGGGTTTGTTTTTGTTTTCTTTTTTAAGAAAGGCTAGTCCTGCTTTGAAGCAAGCTGAGGTAAATACACCACAAAACATTCTGTAGTTTACGGATTCCTGTGCAGCTCTGTTTGAAAAGCTTGTATTCATTTATTACTGTTGGGTCATAATGCTGTTTAAACATTATGGAAGAGTTGGTTTCTTAAGGAAAGAAAAAAGTCTACCATATATTTTGTTTCACTGATGGAATTATTACAGGTAACCTCATGGATCATAAAATAAATGTATACTGTCTAATTAAGTAAGCTTTATTAGTTATGGTGGCTTTTGATTCCCACTTCTGATCCCTTTCTTTTACCTTGAGACTGCTGTGAAACACCTTTGATAGAGGAGTTAAAGAAGGCACCTGCAGACATCTTGAAATAACTGTCATTTCATGTACCTGCCTTTGTCAATGAAAGATGTCTTAAAGAGCGCAGGAAATATATTTAAAGGAGTGGGGGGAATGGTAAAAGGAGGCTACATAGGTAATTCTAACAGATTCACGGTAACACAGCTTAAACCCCCAACACTCCTTGTCCACGGTAGATGCTCCCAAAAATTCTCTCCAGCCCTTTTTGCCCACTGCCTTGGGTGTGTCTTTCCTTCCCCCTACTCTCCATCTCTGGCTGCTTCTGACTTCTGTACTCATTGTCAAGAAACGTACCCCTGACCATTCTCTCTTCTTTCACTGATCTTATATTTTTATGTGGCTCCAGTACCGACCACCACCCCTCCTCATTTGTACAGAACTACCGAACAGGGAACAATTATTATTTCAACTGTGTACCTGGGGAGTTCAGACAGAGAGAACATGTCAATCCTCCAATATGCCCAGTAACCTAAGCCCCACCAAGGTGCCTTTTTGAGAAGGCCACAGCACAGTCAGGAACTGTTGCTGTGAATTTCTCTTCTGCAGTCACATCCTGGCTCAGGGTTGAGTTCTAATGGGCTTTTACCAAGTCTCAAATAATGGCTTTTTGGCCAAACTTCCAGATCCAGCCTTCTTGATCTTCTGCTTAGTTCCTCTTTTCTTCCTTAGTTCCCTCTTCTTCCTGTTTCTCTTTTTAATTTATTTTACCTGCTTTCTCTCTGGATGATGTTGTCCAGTTGTATAATTTCACCTGCTATCCTTATCCAACTGAGATGCAGCTCTATTTTTTCTGCTCTTGACTGCTCTGCATCCAATTCCATCTTCTTGTTTCTCTCTCTGACAATTGCTTCTGGGTATCATGCCATCAGCTTACACTTAATTGTGTGCCTTTCTTTCTCCATCTTCTCCTTGCACATCATTGTCGACAATGACAATATTGGCACCATTGTGGTGACTTACAACCTGAGGCAGATTGTTTTTTTAGATTGTTTTCTTCCTTGCTGCAACAGACAAGTCCTGTATACAAATATTTACAATTAACAAAAGAATATATAAAACTATATGAAAGGGAGAGTGAGCTGACGTGGTGTAGCAGAGGATAGTGCTGTAGTGCCACTCAAATTTCAGGAGATTATGCCCTGTGGCAGCTCTGGTCAAAGAGAGAATTGAAAATGTGTTAAGTATGAGGACTTCAGACATGTTATTTAATTTAAGACTTTGGGAAGGCAAAGTCAAGTCTGATGCTGCACACAGTGTTGTTCTAAATGAAACAACATGTAATAATGGAAGAACAGGTACGAATTTGATTCCAGTAGTTCTTGTCCTTGCTAATTAATTCTGAGCATTACATTAGAAAGGTTAGGGTGTTGTTTTGTTTTTATGTTTTCTTTAGAGTGCATCTGCATTTTATGAACACCAAATAATTTGAAATTGCTTAAGTCCTAAACTGTATATCTGAATACACTATTTCAGCCTCGACGAGCTGGGTATGTGTTGATAACAAGAACTGAATTTGTCTTGACATCTTGTTTGGAATATTTCTAATCAAATATTAACATTAGCACTGCCACATGTCTCTGTTATTTCCTTTATCTTTTCACTTAGTCCCACAAGCCTTCTCTAGATAAGAATAACACTAATGCATTACTTAAGAGGGTTTTTTTTAAAAATTTTTTTTTTTTCTTAACTGGAAAGCTTAAATAATATAGAGCCCAGTCTTAGTAGCAGCTGCAGATTCCTGCAGAAGAAGCATGCTTAAAACTCTCCCCAAAGAGACAGACCCCATGGAGGCTGATTTCACTGGCTTACGTATTTGTGTGTCAGCAGTGATACAGGAAGGACTCAGCAGTGACAAATAACTTTAACACATACAGCTAAATCACTGTTTCATTGGGATTATGTGACAAAATTGAAAGTAAAACAGAATGTTTGATGTTGCCATAAATCTTTAATGAACGTTCCATGTTTTTGTGATGTGTCAGACAGTCAAATGCAGGCCTTCTTTCCTTACACTAATAAGGAAGCAGAGATTAATCTTGCATTTTAACTGTGGACAAAAAGGAAATAAAATCGGGGTTAAATTTGCCTTTTATGGCTAGAGACAGGGCTTGACATGGCTGAGGCATAGATGGAGGGCTGTGAAGGTAGTAAGGCTGTACAGCTAACTAGGAGCCTGTGCCCGAGGTGTGTGTGCTGTGCAACACGGAGCTGACTGGCAGGCTGCGTGCCTTTGCTGCTCCCCTCGCCTCCACTGAGAAGTTTGAGTGCAAGAAAGGAGAGCTAAACGTTTCCCGTGTCCTTAGATTCTCCCTTCGTCCTTATTTGAATCGATGTTGCCTTTAATTATTTACTGTTTGCCTGCCTGCGTTTGAAGTGCGCAGCCCCGAGCCTGGTTTTTGTGAGGTCTCTGCCACGCCGGAGCCGCGCCGGGTCCCATTTTCCCTCTTCCTCAGGAGCGGTGGTCAGATGGTCTGTCTCATCCTGTAGGCTTAACAGATTCACTGATAAATCCAACTGGATGCTAATGGCTGTGCTGCAGTGCAGCATGGAGCAGAAGCCAGGGGCTGGTGGTCTGTCATGGACCACGTAATTTATGACTGAAATGTCTCAGATGTTTAGGCTGGCAAGAGGAGTACTTGATGTCTCCTGCTAATGTGCTGGCCCACTCCTCTGGTCTGCTTATTCTAGATGCATTTTTGGCCTACTGGGAGTTGAACTTGATGATCCTTATGGGTCCCTTCCAATTTGAGATGTTCTATGATCTCTCTCCTTTCCCATTTCTGCTGTCTACCCTGTCACTCACAGCTGCCAAGGCTCTTCTTTTGCCTCTGCTGTCCCATTTATTTTAACAGTGAGAGTAACCAGATGACTGCAAGAGTTTGCCCAGAAATAAAGTAGATTCTCTAATTAGAAGGACTGGTATCCTGCTAAAAGTGATGATGTAGTCCAATCCCACATGACCATGATTCAGAAGTCACTAAGTGGAATCTTCTGGCCCATATTATGTAGGAAACTGGACTGAGGAATGAATATAGTCCCTAAATCCCTGAAAAGCTATGAGAACATGCCAGTCTTTTCCTCAGATGTGATAATTTTCACCTGTATCTGTTGTTAGAAGCCACATATTTCCCACACCTTGTATTTTTCCAATTTGCATTAGTCTTTAACAGCCTCTGTAAAAATACTGATTTGCAATATTCCCAATACGGAGTAAATACTATTTTTAAAAAAATTTGTGATCATACAAAAGATACCTTCTTGCATTGTTCTAGTAACATATAGATGAAGTGGCTTGAATTGATAAGGCAGCAGTTTTCAGTAGATTTTATTTTATTCTTTCAAGCAGTGCCTGGTAATATGTGACTTTTTAAAAATGAAAATAGTACATGATTTTAACATTTTAAAGACATTGTTCTAAGGATAACTATGTCATAATAGATAGAACAAACCAGGCAAGTACTATGCAAATATTTGATAGTCTTTCCTGCAGTAAATGTTTCTTGTTTTTTAAACTAAGATAAGGACTACACTGTCTGAGGCTAGGTTGTGCAGGAACCTTAATCTCCCCTTCTTTTAAGTTGGATGTTACTAATAAATTGCCAATATTTTGCTGGGTGCTTTTCTTCTTTTTTTTTTTTTGCTTGTATTTGTCAGTGCTTTAACGGATTCATAAAGCACAAATCCTCATTGCAGTTTAACCATCAGTCATGTGTACAGAAATCCTTTAATTTCACCCTGCATAGATGCTAAAATAAAGAGGAAATTACATATTTAAAAACAAAAGAGGCCAACAGGATTCAAAATTGCATCAGCCTCAATTTGTTTATATGAGCATGAAAGAGAAGAGGGGGAGACTTATCCTTTGGGACTGTAAATGGCACCTCCTGCTGCGGTATTAAATTTACCATTTGCAACCTCCTGTGCTTCTCTGAGTGTAGAGGGTGGTGCCTGACTTCTTGGCGCCAGCGAGTCAGCAAAGGTGTCTAATAGATGCAGACACAGAGATGAGGGTTGCTTACTTAACCTTGCTCTAGCTCAGCCCCACCAGGGACAGCCAGCTGATCCCCCCAACCTCACCCAGGAGAGTGAGGAGGCTCCAGAAGCAGTTTATGGCTTTAATAATTTACATATCCTCAGTTAATCTCCCTTACCAGCAGCCAATTAGTTGGGGAATATTCATAGTGCTTTGATATATATTTTTTATGTACTGATCAATTAGCGAGGAAGTAATGAGGTCATAGGATAGCAGGTGTGACTATTAATCTTTGCTCTTGAAAAGAATACTTCTGTAAATATTTCTTGGTGAAAAGAAAGACAGAACAGAAGGTGGGTTTTTTTGTGTTTTCTGATGCTGGTTGGCATTTCCTTAAAGAAGCTTTTAGTGAGTTTGATCGTCAAGGCTCTGACCCTACAAGCCCGTGTTTAAGAGGGTTGAAACAGGATTGCTCATGTGAGTAAACTTATTCACAGACATAAATCTTTGCAGGATTGGGGGTCCTTAATGATTTAGGACAAAGGACCAGTGGGGAAAAATGTTTATTCTGTTGCACCTGCATGATGCAGCAGATACTGTGAGTGCACCATTAGCTACTTAACGTACCAGCTAATGACTGGCAGCCTTAAAGGAATGTTGCTGGATAGCGGGCAGCCTGGTCCATGTGGGTTAATGATTCCAAATGGCTTAGACAGTCTATGGGAATACTGGAGACAGCTTTGCAGCAGAGCAGAGTTTAAATAGCACCATATCACAAGACCATAGACACACGAATGACACGATGAGAATTGTTGACTTACCCTTGAATTGATATTAATACAAGGAGAGAAAAAAAAAATCTTGTCTAGCGTAGGAAGGGCTTTTTTTTTCCCCCCTCTCTCTAAGCACATAACCACAGTGAATCTGCATGTGTTCTGGTGGGTTAATAGTGATATATTTCTACTGTCCATCTAACCCTCCTTTGCATAATTATATTCTTTCTCCCAAATGAGGAGAGAAAACCTATGAAATCTATCACCATGTCACCTACCAGTATGAAACAGAAATCTAGATAAGAGTGTCTGTAAGAAACTGCTGCTGTGGCAGATTTTTCTTTAGGGTGTAGCCACACTAAAATAGGGTGAGAGAAGAAAAGCAAAGGAATAGAAAACGAAAATGATCCTGGAATGCATCAAAGATATAGCAGAGAAACAAAGAATAGAAAGAAATACTTTAAAAAATTAAGATCAAATGCCAAAGTCTAGTTTTTACCACAAAGCACCAAGCTGATTTTTCATAAAATAAAAGAAGTCCCTGAATTGAGAAATATGTGTCTCTCTTAGATTGGATTGTGCAGTGAACAGTATCAAGAACTAAGCAATAATAAATCATCAGGCTGTATGTCAGAGTGAGCACTACAAGATAAACCCCTGTTGGAATTGTCATGAAGGTGACCTTATGAGCAACTACAGAAATACTAAAAAATAAAATAAAACAAAATAAAATAATCAATGTTTCCCTTTAAAACTCTGAAGCAAATCTATTCATGCTTTGTCTTTCACTACATTTGCTATTTTAATTTGCTGTTTATTAAATGAAATATTGGTCTATCTAGGGAACACTGCATGATAAAATTATTGAAGATGCTGCTGGTGCAAAGCTATTTGTAGCAAATGAAATCCTGCTGTGTGCAATTCAGAACATCATATTGAACAGTCCAGATAGCAGCATCTGTGGATAGCTCTTAAGACTTTAGACTTGCCTTAGTTAGCTTGTTTGTTTTTATCCTGCGTTATTGATCTGGACTTCATCATGTTTGTGTGGGGAATGGCTTTTCAGATGCTGGGAACATATTTAGAGGCAGGTCAAGTGAATTGAATAGAGGTATAAAATCTGCTGATTCCTAGAAGATGTCAACACATGACAGAAAGAGCCCAGAGAGTGGGAGACCTCTTAAACGGGTATTGACATTGCCCAGAAATTTGCAGCATAAAAGGGGGAAGAGCTTCTGTCTCATGAACAAAGCTTGCACTATCAGCAGTGCCTTTGTGAGCTTTGACAAATAACAAGCTACCCTTGCATGTGCTCTGAAAGGTGCAGTCAGTGTTAGTTTTTGAACACTGCAGTTAAGGCTAGAGGATAAATAATGCTACAAGTAGGGAATGTTTTACTCATTACATATGTCAAAAAAAAAAAAAATCCCCATGCTGTCAGGATAACACGTCATTCAGACTGATTCAGTACCCTCTGGACTGTGTTGAAATAGAAATGTAAAAAGAAAAAAGGAAAATAAAGAAAAAAAGGACTATTTGGGCTGTTGAGAAGAAACAGGAATACTGAGCAATACCCTATTTCTCTGCTACAGTGTGACCTTGGGCAAATCATTTATCTCCCTGTACCTCAGTCACTCATCTATGATAAAATAGAAGTAGCAGTCACTTCTCCTCTAATAGGGGTTTGGATCCCCAGGATAAATGGACAAACCTGAATAGTGCAATCATCGTGGGACACGCTAAAGAGGATGTTTCAGATGCCAAAGTGGCTCCCATCCACTCAGGAGACCCTGATCTGGCTCTGTGCAGAGCAACTTTGGGCATTTGTGCCTTGCCTTATCTATAAACTGGATAAACTGTGTATGGTTTAATTGATCATTGGCTGCAGTATTTCAGCATCTCCAGGGCTGCTTAGAGGCTCAATTAATATTTAAAAAGCTCTTTAGGATCTCGAGATGGAAAGCTTTTATTGAAATAGAACTTATTGCTACCACTGCTTGAAGGTATTGTTTTCAAGGTTTGTTTTAATATAGTTGGCAACTAGAATGTCTTATCAGGAGTCTTGCATTATTGCAGGATAGACTACAGTCTAAAATCCTTGTACTGTGACATTTTTTCCATCCTTAAATTCAATAATAAATGGTTACATGACAAAAATATCCTAATCAGGGCAAACCAAGCTTTTTAGTCTTAATATAGATGCTGTTAAGAGTGAGCTGCTCTTGCACAAATAGGTATTGAGTATAAACATGTGGGATCTTGAGGGAAGTCTATGCTGCTGCAGTGTGCAGCGTGCCACATCTGAGGTAATGTTTATATTGCCAAGGACTGTTGATTTAAGAGCTCCCATGAATTCCTCTGTTCACCTCTCCAAAGAGCCTTGTTAAATGGGTACCACAAAGCAGGTTGCACGAATCCTACTGTAGCACTTGTGTAGGGACAGTGGAAAGTGGAAATGGCTTTAAACTGACAGAGGGCAGGTTTAGATGAGATATTGGGAAGAAGTTCTTTGCTGTGAGGATGGTGAGACGCTGGAACAGGTTGCCCAGAGAAGATGTGGGTGCCCCTCCTTGGAAGTGTTCAAGGCCAGGTTGGATGGGGCCCTAAATAACCTGGTCTAGTGGAAGGTGTCCCTACCTGTGGCAGGGGGGTTGGAATGAGGTGATCTTTAAGGTCCCTTCTGACTCCAAACATTCTATGGTGCTATGATTTTTCATTCTGTCCACGAGAAAAGTCTGTTGCTTGACAGGAAATGAGGAATTTTAAGTATTTGTCACATCTAGTGTATTTTTTCTAAGAATGAAGTGTTCTCACAGTGTTTGAATAAATGACTTAAACAGTGCATTTGTTGGTATAAATCAATGCTACTGTGACTTTGCAGGCTTTACAAATAGAGTTAATATATTATGAGACTTTTCTGTTAGAATAGTAAATGAGTGACAATTTTTGCAAGTGAAATGCCCTTTTCTTCAGTCCAGCTACAGAACAGACATGTCTTCTTCAGTGGTTCTTCTTCACTAGTGCTACTGGTTTCATTTCTTAAAAATACTGCCAGGGTATGGGGTTTTTTTTGTTTTAGCTCAGTGAAATAGGCTCTCCAAAGGACCAACCACTGGACTTCCTTCCTCCCTTCCTTCCTCCTTCCCTCCCTCTCTCTTCTTGGTTTTTTTTCCCTCTGTAGTGGCAACAGAGTGGAATCAGACCACTGTTTGATTAATATTTATTGTAGCTAGATACTCAGACCTTGGGTGTGGAGAGCATCTGAGCAATGCATCCAGGTTACTGCAACAAAA
Organism: Myiozetetes cayanensis; assembly: GCF_022539395.1. Classification (NCBI taxonomy): domain Eukaryota; kingdom Metazoa; phylum Chordata; class Aves; order Passeriformes; family Tyrannidae; genus Myiozetetes; species Myiozetetes cayanensis. The sequence continues at coordinate 7,481,754 of NW_026086826.1, read as the reverse complement.
CGGTACATCAGAAACCCAGTTCCAGAGTCTTCTGCAAAAACATCACAGCCTGATCCAGGAGAGCAATCTGAGTTAAAAGAAGTCAGACATTATTTTTTGTATATTGACTCTCTACATGTTTAGCCTACTGCTAGGATGGCAAGCAAGTTTCTCCCTGGCTTTTACGCCTTTATTCCTTCCCCATGGAGACTGCAGCATGCAGGAGGTGAGGAACAGCGTTTGCCGTCTGGTTTGGGTTGAGTCAGGAGGGGAATGAAACACTGAACTGGACTGAGGAACTGGGAAGGGCTCCCAGGTCCTGCAGTTTGTTCACAGCCATGTACCTACAAGCCTCAGTCCCATCCATTTTTGTCATGATCTCGTTCAGAGTATAGCTGCAGTTACTAACCAGCTCAGAAATTCCAATGTAAAAACACATTTTTCCAGTTCAGCAAGGCAGAAGTTTGCAAGGGTCCATGCAAGGCTAGGAAAGACCATTAATCTATTTCATAAAAATATGCACAGTCATCTTTCCTCTGCTGGGCAGCAATAACTTAGATCTTGTCTGGTTCTCTCGCCTGCGGAACACGAGGCTGAGGTGCAGCTGTGCAGCCAAGAGCAGCTGTGCTTCCCCAGACACACAGGGGGGTGTCTGAGATGGGCTTCAGCCCACCCCTCAGCCCATCCTGCCACTGCTGGCAGGTTTCTGTCAAACCTGTTCTCAAGGGCCTCTATTGAGGGGAAACTCAGAGCCTGCCCTAAGAGCCCTAATATTTCAATGCTGCATTGTCCCTTCTGTTGCCCTTTTTGTCAGGGTGTTTTTTCTTGGTCTAACCTGACTATTGCTTGCTGCATTAGCTGAGTACGTCTTGTTCTGTTCTCAAGGACGTGGGGTATAAATTGGTTGATTTGTTTATTTATTTATTTTCACAGGAATGTCTTTTAAGTACTTGCACCCGTTCCCAGGTATCTCTTCTCTAGCATCAAACAATAGGAATTCTTTCTGTATTTATTTAACTGGTCACATTTTTGAGTTTGCTCTCTGACATTGTGACACAGTAGGCTCTGCTATGGATTCCTGTTTGTCTACATCTTTCTGAAGCAGATGGTGATAGCATAGCAGAGAGAGAGGAATGATTATGGGATGGTCTTTACAGGCCTGACTTTGTATGTTCCTATGCCTGACTGCCTTTTTTGGAGCAGCATGTTACTACTGATTTATATTCAGCTCAAATCATTTGAACTTCTGACTATTTTTTTCAAATGGGACTTAAGTTCTCTTAACTAATTTAGTGATTTTACACTGTATGCATCTACAGCTGGTTATTCACAGGTACCGGGTCTCTTGTTGTTTATCCCGTTTTTCTGAACATTTCTCTGGGTTGTCCCAATCATTATTAAATCTCTTTCTGTTTTCTGATAAACTGTCAGTCTTTCCAAGTTTCTTGTCATCTGAAGGTGGTAGCTACATCCTCTGATTGTGCCATTAGAGAAAGTATTGAGCAGAACAATGCTTAGGACAAATCCTTTACAGAAACCATGCAGTGAATTTGCCTAAGTATGGAAAAATGACAGACATCGTTTCTCCTTGAGTATGGTGGTCCAAACAGTTGTGTACCCAACCCACAGCAGTTTCATTCATGCCATGTTTTCCCAGCCCTTTGTTAGACTATCATGTAAGATCATATGGCAAACATTATTAGATTCAAGGTACAATATTAACTGTTCCTCCCTTATCCACAAAGCCTATTATCTCATTATCAAATAAATGATGTTTTCTTGGCAAGATGACTTCCTGACAAAAATCTTTGTTGGGTGTAACCCATTTCCTTATTATCTTGCAGGCACTTATAATATGTTTGATTATTTAATTCGAGAATTTCTCCAGGAAATGAAGCTAATTAATAGTATAACAATTTCTTTTTAAAGAATGGAAAATATAATAAAAATCTAATCCTTTCTTCTACTTTAAGTCTATCATTATTTTCCAAGTCTAACCTTTAATCCAAAATCTGAGATCTCGTCTCTGCAAGATCTGAGCTCTCAGATCTCCTCTAACACAGGTTTAAGCAGGCTAGGATATCAGAAGACCTGAACTTGAAAACTCTTAACTTACCAGAAACCAAACCAGTGGTTGATATGATGCCTGTATGGCTATCCACTGGTTGGATTTTTTTTTTAAATATTCATGAACTTTTGGATACAACTGGTAGTCAGGCCTGCTGGAAGAGTTTTGCCAGTCTAGTAAGCCTTTCTAAATTTCTTCCACTCCCTTTTTTATGGAAGTGCTCAAAGGTATTCCCAAGTTTCTTCTAAGCTGGTAGGCTGCTGGTGGTGAACTAACATGGTAGACCAAGGCAAAAATTACTATCTTGTAATATTTTAAAGCCAGCACACAGATCAAAATTCTCTTTACCTTTACTAGGGAGATGAAAGGAGTTGACCCACTAGTAGATTTTCCAGATTTCATGTATTACCCTTTCCCCCACCACAGACATGCAGAAAAGGCACTGTGCTGGGCACTGATTCTTCTGGAAAATGCATCACTGCTGGAGCTCAGGCTTTGAACTTTAGGAGCTGAATACAGCTGGTTTGTATCCTATCTCATGTCTGACTTCACCGCTATCAGAAACTTACTTTTCTAACTTTTTTTTCCCAGTGAATTTTATCTTCAGAAAAACAATGCAGGGACCTGTCTTTCTCTGGCTGCTGCTAACAGTACTTTCTCTGTATTTTAATAACTTTCTTCTGCTATCTCTTTGCCAATAACTGAGCATCTTCTGATCTATTTCTATTCACTTGGTATAAACATAGTAATGATGCCCATGTATCTTCTTAGTCAAGAGCATTATATACCTTTTACATACACAGAAAACAAATTTTCCAGAAAGGCAGTGATAAGGGTCGTTTTGTGCTGTATGCTATTTAATCTTCCCTGTGTCAGCTCTGACCCTTGCAGAGGAATTGAAAAGATGTAAAACAGCAAAAAGTAATTTACCTTCCATTGTTTAGTCCATTCAGCTTTCAGAATCAGATCTAAATGGTTTGCATTAATTACTGTGAAACCTCATGAGACTTGGAGATCTATCTTTACAGGGTTGCAAAAGATAGAGTCTGTCTCAGCAGAATAAGGTTAGGGTTTTTTTATTATTTGGCTTCGGTAACAAACCTTTTCTATTCAAATATTATAAATAAGTAAAACTTTTTTTCCAATGAGCAAAAGTTTTTTTGACTTGCCATGGAGAAAAAAAAAGAGGAATATATTTGAAGCTGTAGTATAATTCTGGTGAATGGGCTAGTGGTTCAAATATGGAATTTCTGTCTGATGTATCTTCATAGAGTAATTTTTATTAGAGGAGAAAAAGTCAGATTGAACACTGATTTCTGTTTTTATGCTATACTCAATGTGTTCACACACAGCTCCATATTTTGGGAAAGTTTTCTGAAGACTAATAAAACTGGCAAGCACTTCAGCATCGGCAAAGTGATTACATTTTAAATGAAATGGACTTTCAGTGACGTACTGCTCAAAGTTAGTGGAGACAACTGGCAAATTGAGGGTGGGAGAAGATCAATACACAGAATCTACAGAACTTTGAATCTGTTATCCGAATTATTGATTGAGTGGAGAATTAAAGCAGAGATGCAGTGAGTTTAATTCTGCTGTGTGACAGGTGGAAAATGGGTACATTAATTAGGGAGCCCCAGCAGGAACGTTCTCAGCAGGGCTTGTGGTTGCTCCAGGGAATCCTTTAGTAATTCTGCCTCATTCTGTGGTGTGTTTGATGATGTCATTCTTAGGTCTCATTTTTCTGTGCACTGCACTTTTTACATTCTTTAAACATTCTGTCTTGCAGAGCCAGACAATAAATGTGTATAGTGGACATAAGCAGGGAATGTGGGCAGAGCGTTTCTGGATGTTTTAGGATGGTTCTGTTAGACTATATTGTTCAAAAATCATGTATTTTGATAAAAGCAAACAGTTACCATTTGCTGTGCTTAACAAGCAATAGGCAATCTCCTCTGTAAGTCCTTTTTATTGCATTTCAGAGTTGTCTGGCTTTCCCTCTTACATGGCAATTCACTTTGTGTTCACTTATAAAACCTTTGCCACTCTCTTGATTTATTGCTTTCTTAATCTGAAATAAATATAACAACCTAAAATAGCCTGTTGCTTTTTTTGGGTAAGGCAAAATATAGCAGATTGCATGAATGACTACAGGAGTCAGGAATGGGAAGTGACAGAACAAGTGCAGCCCATTACCCAAATGTATCTCAAAGATCCATGTGCTATGTTGTGATTACTCTCTTCCCTGGTACAGATTATCATGAGATTCTGGCTTGATGTGTGTCCTCTGTGTCTGAGTCAGGTGCTGTGCTCTGAGCTGTGCCTTTTCATGGAAGAGAGAAACACCCTGCCCAGCACTGATTGCCATTGGTTTCCAACAGAGCAGAGTCAAGCTGCCAATAAGGCTCTGGCTTAGGGAGAATTTGGTCTTAACTGTGACAAGAAATGCAAACAAAAATGAAAATTAACACCTCACACTGTCGTGTAATACAAAACTGTCAGAACCAATTCTAAACCCATCAGACTTTACATTCATTTGGACTATTTCGAGTATTTTGTGGACATTTTTGCCTTGACTGCATTCTTGGTTTCAGTCAGTAAGATTGGTGTCCCGGTTAGGAGACAGGGAGAGGTAAACACAGAGACCTTTGAAGTAAATTACTCCCCTGATTTATTTCTGTCTCGCCTCTGCAGGAAGTAACGTTGCTTCAATTTTTCATCATGATGTCTGAAACATTAAAGTCTTAAAGTAGGCATTTAGTTCCCTGTTCTCAAAACGTTTACTCACAGAGGGCTGGGGATTCGTGCTTGTTGCCTCAACAACTAGGTGCCTTTCACGAGATTCAAGAAGAGAGGGCCTGAGAATTCCTCCCCATTCTCACTGTAACTCTCAGGTGAGGTGTCCCAGCAGTCATGGTTAAAGGAAATACTTTTTGTTTGATACAGGAAGAATGAGCTGACCAGGTCCAGATCCAAATTCAGGATCTGCAGCTCCAGGCTTGCTGCTCCAAAGCTGTGAAAGTTGTGGCAGCTGCTGCTCAGGCTTTGTCTCTTAGTGTTCCAGGACTCCTTTGTGCAGAGCAGGCATTCAAAATCTACAGATCTGTGCTTTAATTCTTGACTTGTCCTAGAGCCACACACTCTGGAAATACTATGGCTGTGGCTTTTGGGGTTGACCTGAGCAATCCACATCGAGGTTTAGCTAAGCTGTCTCCTCATAGTGGGGCTGTTGCAAGGCTCGAGTGTTTCCAGGGCTTGCAGATCCAGTGCAGCCTTCCAGGGCTTTCAGGTGGTCCCTGCACTGTCAGGCATGTGAGAAGTCCCCCAACAGGGAGTATGAAAACTCTGCTTAAGAAGGCAACCAAGTGAAGGTATGACCTGCAGCTTGGGGCCTGGAGTCCTTTGAGGTGCTCCCAGTCTGCAGTTGCAGGGCAGCTTTTTCATAAAGGTCAGTTCACCTTGAATTTTACTTTGGGTCCCAGCAAAGACAGAGATGGTTCAGGGCTCTCTAGAGGCCCAGGCAACCTTTCCAAAAGCAGAAGGCTGTGAACCCACTGAGTAGAATGACCCTGAACAGGACCAAGGGCCATTCTTGTCCCTTTCATATTGCTGGTTCCTAGGGTTGTTTCCAAGTCAATCTGGGAAATGTCATGTTTCAGTCCTTTCAAAATATGATTTTTTTGAAAGTCTCAAATCTTCATTTCAATCCAATTTGGAGCAAAACCTTAAAAGACATACTTTTGCCAACTGCCCTTTCTTTACATTGGCTGGCTCTTAATTGTAAGAAATGATGCACAGCTCTGCAGTATATCCAGGTAGGTGCCATATGCTGTCTAAAAGGAAACCACCCTGGTGTGTCTCTGTTATTCAAGTTCATAAACAATGTGCTCCTACAGACTTGTAATAGGTGCAGGCGATCTTTAACAAAAGCTTTGTGAAGTGTGGCTATAAATATCAAATGCTGAGTAGAGAGAATAACTATTTTCAGAAAGCAATTCAAAGCTTTGAAAGACAAGCACAAACACAATTTATATAAGCTATGTCTCTAAATAAAAAAAAAATATGAAGAAGCAGTCCTGCAAGAAAGGAGAGAAGACTGATTAGTGCTAAACCCCATTATTAATATTAGTCTTGTTCATTCAGAATAATATATTCCTGGCAATGCCTGCTGACCTGTACAACACAGTCTGATATTTATTGCATTAAAATAGTGAAGATACTTTAACTGATCACAAATGAGCATGAACGATCATCTGAGTACACAAGGCAATGTTATTTACTCATCAGCAAAGTACAGCAAAAGTCAACAACAAAGTCAGGGTTACTGCAACTTCCAAGGATTTTCTTATGTTTATACTGTAGTGGGCCAAGTGCATACTTTCAAAATATTTCAGTAAAAGGAATTAACTTTCAAAAAACGCTTGCTACTTCCAGGGTTACCTTCAGAATGATATGATTTTGCCATGCAGGCTATAACCTAGTCCTGTCAGATTTCAGCATTTCTGTGTCCAATTAGGTAATTTGGTGTTGTGTTGGGATTAGTGACCCTACCCATTTTGGTTTAAATGCTTTGGTTGAAAAGTTATTGTCCCTTTGGAACAGAGCTTTTTCCTCCATGTTTTATATTTTTATGTAGCAGCTTTGTATATGACTCATGCTAAGAAGAGACTAAAACTGAATTACATGTGACCCAAGTACAAAGGTTCAAATCAGATTTTCCTTAAACATTGCATTTATGATTATGCTCATGATTATACAGTCTTTTAATAAAATGAAATGACTGGGATATGACATATTCAAAGCAGAGGTCAGATAATTAATTCACACATCAGACTGTTTTTTCTTGCAGCTTTCTAGAATTCTTCTGAGTCTGGTATGTCTCTCTAATTCAGTGTAACCTGTACATTTGTGAAATGGTATTCATTATGTCTGAATCCTTGTATCCTGTCATACAGATTATTTTCCAGACTGTATGCACTATATAGTATGTATTTTAGCCATGGGTGTTTCCCTTCATAGGCTGTGGACTGATGTTTCTTTGTGGAATATGTATTTCAATGGATGAAACTCAGGACATGTGACAGACACTAACATTTTGCATATAAATTAGCCAGAGTCCTTATTAAAGTTTTAATCATGTGGTCAGTTGAAGAAACGCCTCCTAAGGATCAGGAAAGAGCAGGTAGAAAATTGGCATGATTAAATTCAAACAGTCTGCAGCTGATAAATGAAGAGAAGGTGTCAAGGAACAATGGATCCAACAGTTCACTCTCTGCTACAATAAAGAGCATCTATTTGAGGTCCCTTATTTAAAGAGGAGGGCAATTTATTCTTTAGGTGACCAACAAACTACAGCAATAAATCCAAGTCCAAACAGAAGTCTGCTTGTCACAGTGGACGATTAGGGCCATCATGAACAGGGCCCCAAGGCACTACGGTATTAGGCATGATATATAAATAATAAGGTGATATATTGTAGCCAGAGCTATTAGATAAATTTTTATTAGGGAAAAAAATTACTTCCTTTAAGTGATGTGACTATAAGAAGTAGAGAGATCATGTGGCCTTTAGTGATCAGTTCTGCTCTGAATAGTGAACATAAAGAAATAATTTTATAAAAAATTGCAGTTCAGTGCAATATTGAAGACCATTCTTAAAGATGCAAACATCTGAAGAACTAAAATATACAAAGAATGCACTGACTTTCGACCTTCTTTCTTCTGTAGATGAGTACTGTCACTTGGCATTTGTAAAACCACCAGTGTAGCCTGCTCTATGGTTAGGGATGAATTCTGCTGTCAGGGAACTGGCAGCTTTCAGTCTCTAAACAAGGGCTTGTAACAACAGAGTAGGTGCACATGCTCGTGTTATTTTGACATTACATCAGTTTTTTCCATAGTGTGTATTATATCCACTTCTCTCCTCCTCTTCTTACTAATCGCATCCTGGTAGTGTCTGTAGATTTCTGCAATTGCCTGTTCATGCTCACTGTCTTTATGATGGTTGAAATCCTTGCAGAACCCTATTCATAATAACCCACTTGAGCTATTCTTGATAGGTACACCAAGGTCTTCTGTTCTTCTACTGCATTTTTGCGTTTTTATTACCTTGGATGAGATTCATATAAAAATTTTAAAGGCATTTCTTTGCCTGTGTTAAAACTCAATGAAATATTCCCTTCTGGTCCATTGACTAGGTTACTATGAGTGGACACAATACCACCAATGAATATTGAAACCTTTATCCCTAATGCTTCAGCATTAAACTTTCTCTGTGTGAGCAGGTGCTGTCTTCCTTTTGGCTAACTGTTCACCAACCATTAGTTTTTCTAATACATTAGGCACAGTTTGGAGAAGATTTGGACTCTTTCCTTCTCTTGTTCTGTTGCTGCATATTCATTTTGTAATTTTCTCTGCAGAAATCATGACCCAAATGGACTTTATTTAAAATCCAGCTTGCCTGTACCCCCAGTATATGAGTGGGATTGTTTTCCAATGCCATCACTGTATCTTCTCCTCTTTCCTTCTCCAAACCCATCTATTTGTTTGGTTTTGCTGTCTTTCAACTATATGTAATTTTCAGAAGAGGACCTTTAATTACAAGTGCAAAAATAACACCACCAGTATTTTACAGGAGCTGAGGATGAAAAGAAACTTTCTCATGTTTATGCAACTGATAACATGTGAACAGGATGACAAACAGAGACAAAGTAAGAGGAGGAAGAGCAGAAATTTCTGCTGTTTTAAACAGACCCTGAAGATATAAATGTGGGATGGAGTCATGTTTTTTAGCAAAGGAAGCTACAACCAGCAAACCAGTAGCTATCCTCTGAACAGAGGGCAGCGAGCCTGCTTGATACAACACACAGGGATTGCCTCGCAGTTAAATGGTTGTTTACCCTTGTAGTCATTCATGGTCATGTTTATTTTAGTTGGGATGGCGCATTTAAAATTTAGTTTTAATTCCTACAGCTCTCTGCAATTGATTCTATCTGCAGGTAGTAACATGGCTCAGAGTATTGTCTAACACAGCTGATAATCCCTATTTGCCATCTACCAAAGATATGCTCCTCAACCCTGTAAGGGCTAAATTAAAGTAAAAATCTTTGCTGATACAGCTTTAGTGCCAAGCCCTCCTGGTAAACACATGGCCCATAGTATAATTAACAAAACTAAAGGTGTACCAGTATAAGCCAAGACTATATTAGAGTTTTAGCTTAATAAAAAAATGTAAAAAATAAATAATAAAAAAATAATGGACTTAGCTGGCATTACATTTGGTACAGCACAGGTACAAGTTTCTGTCTTAGAACAGGTCTGAGTGAAGATGGAGGCTTCATCACTGGCTGTAAGTAAATTGCAGTGGAAACAGAAATTCCTCCTTGTATTTCTCAGAAAACTGACCCAGGTGCCCCCTGTGTCTCCTCCCTTGGTCCTGTCCCTAACAGGTCAGCTCTTCACTGTATCTCCTTCTAATTTTTTGCCTCCTTCATTTTCACTGAAATATGTAAAGAATAAATTGTTCAATGGAGGAATAAATGGAACAGAATTTTGTCCAAAAATTCCCCAAAGGCATACCATGGTTACATTTCCTTCATTCCCCAGCTTCCAATCCTCATTGTCTTTGATGGTGCTGAGGAAGGACTGAATTTGACCCTGCTTTTTAATGCTTACCTTTTTCACTATTTTATTCCTCTTTGGCTCTGTAAAGAACTCAGCTGGAAATCTCTGCACAGCTTAGTCTTCCTTAAATTTGGAGCGATATCATGGTCAGCTTCTTCACTTTTTTGGTCATGTTCATCCTATCAAATCTGGACAGACAGTCTGAAATATCTATTCCCAACCACCTTTCTCAGCTCTAGAAAGCCAACAGCAGTTCTATTTCCAGGGATAAGAAAGTAACTTAGAGACCTGTCCTCATCCAGTTCTGTTCTGCTGCAAGCCCCATGATCATGGGCAAATAAATCGGACACTTAGTGACATTTCTCATCTCCAAGAGGTACAGATCTGCTAAAGATGCCTCTGAGTAGGATGCTAGAAATACAAGGTGCAGCGAAGATAGGAGTTTCAAGGGGTATTATGGAGAAAAAAAGTATTATCAGAGTTTTGCAGTGCATCTGCAGCCAGCAAGAAACAGTTAACACATTTCCTGAATCCTGACATGATGAACTTTAACTTTTATCTTTGGACAATGACATATCCAGCTTTTTTTTTTTTTTTTTCCCCCCTATCACTTTAGTTTTATGATACTGCCTGGGTGAAAATCAAAAAAACTGTAGAATTTATGAGGAAAAGTAAACAATGCTTGGTAATTTCTTGGATTAATGTTTCTCTTGCAGACATGACTTTTCTTGTGCACAGGATTTTTAAAAAAAGCAGAAGTCACAACATGTACTGAGCATCCATGCAATTAAAGAGCATTCTGTGCCATGAGATAGACTTTTCTTTGTGATATTTTTATATAGCTGGAGTTAATGCTGAATATAATCTACATCCAATCAATGGTATTGTGCATCATCAGATGAAAAACATATTCAACATAACTGCTGTTAGTTCCTGTTTAAAGCCCTAATCAGAGTCTATGCCAACATGTAATCACATTGCAGAATAAATTGTTATAATATAAAGTATGTGGAGTAGATACTAAGACATGCTAAAAGACTGCTTTCCATCTCCAGAAATAATTGCTGAGAGGTTTCCTTGGAAATGCCTCAAACCACATGACCAAATGACTGTAACAGCTATTACAGCAAAGAGTGCAGGGTAAGGAACTGTCCAGCACAGGAGCCAATAAATATGGGGAGGGAGAAGGTGCCCAAGAGGTTGATATCACTGAATTCCCCCCTCTGCATAGGTTTGGGTACCATTATACATGTAAGAGAGACTAGGGGATGCAGAGATTTCCAGCTGAGTTCTCTGCAAGTAAATAAATGGCTCTACTATAAAGATATTTTTAGTGACATTAATGTTTATTTGTGCCTTTAAGCACCTCCTTGATTGGGAATGGTTTAGCCATCTGGTCAGAGAACATGCTTTTGGTGCACAGTCCTCTCCTCCCTTTGCTCTCTTTCTGCACACACATGTGCTGGTAACGTGTCAGGCTGTGTCTGAGTCAGCAGCCACCCTTGGCTCAGTGTGGTGCTCCAAGTCTCCCCCTCATCCACATCCAGAGCCAAGCAGCACAGCAGCCTTTTATGGCATTTTGTTCCTCCAGTCCACCTTCTGAATTGTCCATCCAGGTGTACAAGAATCACACTGTCCTCACGTGCGCTGTTCTCACTGAAGGTATGCCACTCTCAAAAGTTTCTCCTTGCCATACATCCCAGCTTGACTTTAATGGGGTGATTAGTATATCCCTTCTAGCCTGGCTCTTTGGGCTGAGTGTAGCCTAGCTGACTAACTAGAGAAGGTGGTGATGTGTGGCAGGGTTTGGTGTGGAGGGCCTGTGAATGAAGCCAAGTAAAAGAGTTGTGCAGCCATCTAGGGATATACATCTTTGTATGAACCAGGAGATCCAATGTTGAGTAGCTCCTATAGCACTAATGTGGGAAGAGAGAAGTTTCATTCTAATGCACAGCTTGTTGAACTTCAGTGACAGCTGCAGGGCAGGGAGGTGATGTACAGAAAGGCTGAGTTAATTTCATGTGTTTCAAATCTGTTCCCTTTCTCTTGTGCCTCTCCTAAATCTCTATGGCTCCAAAAGCTCATTCTGGGTGAGGCCTTTGTAAGAGTCCAGAAGGCATTAAGCCTTGGAGGGAGCTGAGACAATGAGTGTCACAAACTGTTTCTTGAGGCCTGACTGTTCATATATGCAAACATCTGCGTCCCACATTTGAAGTGTCTGTAAATGATACTGCTACGTAGATCTATTAAGTAGTAATTCTTTGGCAATTTTCTTCTTACTGTTGCTGTTACCTAATTGCCAGGGCCTTGGTACTCAGGGAGTCATGAGGTGGGTCTCTGCTGGGTTGTTGTGCCTCAGGCCCATAGCTTTGGATCCAGGTAGCACTTTCAGGCACACGATTTCTCCCCAGTGTCCACTCTGTCCTAGAGTACTGGTGACCAGGTAAGGCATAGCATGTCTTAGGACTGTTGTCACCTACTGCACAGCGGATTTTTTACTCATCATCCTCTAGTCCTTTCCTATCACGTTCTGGTTGGCTCAGCTCTACAAAATTGGAGATGTATGGATCTGTCTTGCTTTCCTCAGAAAGTCTCTGCACTGCTTTAGAGAGAGCTATCAAGCATGTCCAGTGACTGTCACTCTGCTTGTCTGCCGGAGCCTCTGGACCCATCTAATTAAGATGCTGCGCTTTGCTCTTGGTGTGTGTGCACACAGAGCACTCAACACAAAAGAAATCTGTCTCCCCTTCACTGCTTCTCTCCTGTTTGGACAAAATGAAAATCAAATGCTGCAGTATAAATAGGAGGGTTACAAAAACGTTTCTGGTTTCTTTGCATGTTGTTACTATGGAATATATAGGCCGATAGCAGAATTATGATTTAAACATTCTCTTTACCGTGAATCTGCTACTGCACAGTTTTTAATAAAATAATTTGCAGCCGCTCCCAATCAGTTGTGTCAGCAGATTTAGTTCATCTTTGAGGCCCAGCAGGGATGACAGTCTATTTGTTATTAGAGTAATAAATAAACAAGGAACTTGTCAGAGGCAAAACTGCTATGTGTGCTTTCGTAAGATAAATGCTGCCTTTGAATAGACAAATATTTACGGTTTTACAGACCAAAATTGTCATCCTAGCTGAAGGCCTTGTATTGTGAAATGAAAGAAAAAAAGATTATGATTTCTGGATCTTTCTGGTGAAGGCAAAGATAGCTCTACCTAATGAAAATGGATCAATAGATTTCATGATAATGAGCAGGCCATTTTAGCAAACCTATAGCCCTGTAACCCTGTATCTTTCAACAGAGAAATTTATGTTGGGTTTTTATGTCAGCATGCTGCTGGTATAGCAAATATTAAAATTTTTTAACATCACCTTCAATTTCATGTCCCTGAGACTGCACTACATATGTTCTCTGAGTCTTTTTGCAAGAGGTTTTCTGAAACGCTTTAGAGGAATTAGGAGAAAGGATTTACTGAAAATCAATGTGATTCCTTGATTCGAGTGCTGGAGAGCCTTTGAAAATCTTCAGAGGAGAATCCAGGAGGCTGGTTTGTTTATTCCAGCCCAGCCAATATGAAGTTGAATGTTTGGGGAATTACTGTATTCTGTACAGAACTGGAATGAAATGTTAAGTTTTAAGTTTATTATACGGCAAGTGATCTCTTATGTGACTATTCTTCTGTGGTGGTAAACCAGTCACTGCATCAACAGACAGAAGGAAATACAGAGTTGAGGGGTCAAAACAAGATTGGCAAGGCTCTTAAGAATGAAAAGATGTGAAGCGTGAAAGCAAAAGGATGCCAGCTGTTATCAACTTTTAGGAGTTAAAGTTCCTGCATTTCATTAAAAATCAGGGAGGAAATAAAAGATTCATCAAAGTAAAGTAAAAAATCTCCTTCTCCTGAAAGAATTCCCGAGAGTTGTCAGAAACTCCCAAGAGGAGTTAACACCTCTCAGACTGGGCATTATTGTACATTTAATTTAGTCTTAGACAGAACATGTTATGCACAGACTGCTCCTTGTGGTGTTCAGATCCATCAGTGTGTTTATTTGCTTCAGTAAAATGCATCAGCCATGGGCAGAAACATTGAAGTTTGGACAGTTCCAATATGAAGTGTAGTCACAGCTTCCAATTCCTTGATACAAACGTTGGGTTTTGTTGGAAGCAGAAGTCCAAATGAAAAATGGCATCACTAGGCATGAATGGTACTGCTTTTTCACGTGATGTATATTAGATAGGAGACTTTGAAGAATGAAGTGATGCCAGTATTACCTACTCTTGTGCTTTGATATAAGGAATCTGTAACTCTAGCCAGCAAGCTTCTTCAGAAAATTATGATTCTCTTAACTTATGCTACCTCTTATGATCTTCATGCTGTAATTATATATTTAAAAAAGGGTTCAGGGGAAATCACAGCTGGGGGTTGACTTTAAGTTACTCTGTGAGCTGAATCAAACCTCATTTAGAAGCAGGTAAGACTTACTGGGGACTCCCTCAGAGTTTGTCTTCAGGCAAAACTTTGATTTCTGTCCTGTGTTGTTATGGTGTGATGACAGCCTGCATGTAAGTCCAGGGCTGACCTTGCCTTAATTTGCCAGTCTATCAAATTTACCTTGTTTATACATATGTGACTGAAATAAGAATTGTTCCTTTTGAATTTCACAGGAACTACAATGCAGAACTTACTGCTATTACTCTAGCAGTATCTTTACAAGCTGGATCCATCTTTTGGTGCTGTCATTATAACAGAGTTTATTATGATCTGCAAGCTAAATAGCCTGAGCAGCAATAAGAAGCAAATTAAAAACCCCAGAGCAGTAAGATTTCATTCCTCTCCACTGTGATCTAACTGTAATGTAAAGCTTGCTATTTTTTTTTAAGGGGAAATAAAATTTGCTCTTCTGTCACCTCGTTTTCCTTTAAAGAGACTACCTCATTGCCCAATTCACCAAAAATAATTTCCTAAGCCCATTCTTTGTGCTGTATCCTAATGTACACACAATTTGCTGAGATCATTTTTTCTGACTGTCATCCAGCAAGCCACACTACAACTGTGCTTGTGCCCCACATGGGACACAGAGAAGCAAGATTAACCACCATCTAATTTCTACTTTTGTCATAAATGTTGCCTATAACACATGGCAGACAAAGTGTGCTCTCTGAGGACTTTGACACAGCCACTGTCTGGCAGCCTGGGTGGTAGAGAATATATTATTTATCATACTCAATGGGATGAGGCGGGCACTGAAGCTACTTATTGGAGCAGCTGTGAACCCCCAATCTCCTTAATTTTCAAAACAGGTAATTAACTGGAAAGTAATTTATAATAACTACTGACATCTCCAGAAAGCAGAGAATGGGTTGTTAACTTTGCAGCTTTATTGTACTGATATTTTTGTTGACAGTTCTCTACTGAAGTCTGTCAGGAAATCACATATTCTTCACACTGAAGAAGAAATATATCTGAACATTTCTGACATGTCAATATTAGCCTTGGACACCAGAAGAAATGGTTGGAAGCTGGGTGATTTGGAGGACAGAGCAGTGGGATATTCTTGGCTGGGCTTGTTTTTTAACAACTGTGTGAGGAGAAGAGGCCAGAATCTGAGCAACTAGCATTTCATATAGTAAGAATTTTGTCACATGCTGTGTTTGGATGCTGAATGGCATCCTAAGACAACAATATTCATCCATGTAAAGGCTTATGTGTTGGGAAGGGCATAAGGCTGCTGCAAACAAAAACCTGCTGTGCTTCACTCTGGGTTAGGTAAAGGGCCAAGGTCCAGGGCACTATGAAGAATGAATTGGTTCTAACAGGGCTGTCACTCCCGATAAGCAATCAGATATTTAAAGTGGTAATGTGGAGAATCATGTTGTGAGTCCGTGTATCCAAACCGACTGTTAAATGGAGTCAGTTGTGGCATCCAGGTGCAGTGATAAGGGTCTGGCAAATGCATTAGACAGATGAGATGCATCAGATCGGTGTCCTTACTTTATACTCTGCTTGACTATGATAAAAACTTCCATCTCCAGATGAATATCAGGGAGGCTTAGGCTGAATTTTCTGCTCTTCACAAGAAGGTTGCTCAGGGTGAAAGCTGATTTAAGCAAATGTTTCTGTTGAACATTTCTGAACTGTGTGGTGTCTTTATTACACAGTTTGATTCCTATGAACAGTAAGCAGAATTCAGCAGAAACCTGATCTTTGCTAACTGAGTATCATTTGTCAAAATATACTCGATACTCATAAAGTAGCCTCTGAATATGTGATAGTAAACAGCATTACAGGCTATCTGTCTGGAGATGTTTTTCTTCAAAACTTGTCAGTATTTTACTGGAGTTTGGGTTTATCTTAGAAAACTACTGTCTGTGGCTGTTGGACAATGAGAGAAGCTCTTTGTAACCTCATAAACCACAAATTTACAACTCTTGTAGTAATAGCAGCAGCTGGTTGGTGAGAGTGATAACAGAAACCATGGGGCAGGATTTTGATTTTGCAGAATCTTAACAAACACTCAGCAATGTGTAATTCTGCATCTGGTGAAACGTGTTCTGGGAACAAAGCAAAGGGAGAGTGCTTGGAAAAATTCATCCCATTGCATAGGGCGTATGTATGAAGGGTGCACGCTGAGGTGATGTCTTAGGAGAAGTATTCCTCAAATTCTACTTTTTGTCTTAATTTAGAATCATTCAAGGTTGAAAAAGAGAAACTGAAATAGTAAGACACGAAAAAGAAAAGAAATAATTTCTGTGAGAAGTCTGTCTGAGAACTTGAATCTCTGAGGCAGATTCTCCTGCTGACTGCCCCGTTCTTCATACACACTGAATACTGTTCCCCAGAATCTCTAATTCATTTCATGAGGGTTATGAACATGGAGTGGACAACAAAATTCAACTCTGAGGTCTTACTTACTAAATGAAATTTTGTTTCTGTGTTTTTACGTTTGCCTAATTTAATTGGGTTTTGTCTATTGTAGTGGGAAGCACATCTTCCTTCTTTACAGAACATAAAATTAGCTTTCATTGGTGATTTGGGTTTGTTTGTATCTATATAAGCTTTTTCTCTAAATGAGTTTGTTCTTTCTAAAGCAAATATCACACTCATATTTTGAAGGTGCAGGAAATTCGTAATCTTGTTTCTTCGTTTTCCTTATTATGTTGTGTTAATTTATGTATACATTAACATGTATTTGCATGATTTATTCATTTAAAGCTGTACATGTTTATTTGAAAAGACACTCAAAGAGCTTTATCGCAAAAAATGCTAAATTCAACACCATTGACAGAGTGTGTGTTTTTGGACTTAAGCCATGAGAATAAAAAATGGGTCTATCATTTCATTTGATTAAAAAAAAAACCTTTCTGAAGAAGGATTTTCTATTATTTTAGTGACTAAGGGTGAAATTCTGCAAGCAATATGGGGATTAAGGAGAAAGTGTTGAGTTCGAAGACTCTACTGCATAAGACATTGTCTGGAGTATTTTCTTCTGGTCCTTGTGTAAGTCTGGCAGGCTTAGAGGAGGCAACAGTAGATCAGGACAGAACTAATGATTGCAAAGTGTCACAAGCATTAACCATTGTGAAAAGGAATTCACAAAATCCATCTGCAGCAAACCTGGAAAATTCCTTCTCTAAAAAGTAGATAAAAAATTGGAAATGTCTTCATTTTCACCTGCAAAATTAAAACCTAGCATTTGGTAACGTTCAAAAAGCAGAAATTCCTTTCCATTAACTCTAACAATTTTACATTTTATTTGAAAAAGTAAACATTCAGAAAATTGTCTGATGGTGCTGGTCCTTCTTCAACCTTGCTCAAGTTAGACCAGAGCTAAGTCAAAGCAAAGACTTTTTGGGAAGTTTCTGGGATCACTCCTTGTATCCAGTCTCCACTGCACAACAGAGCTCTGACCCTAACCCTGCAATCAAACAATTTTCAAGGTGTAGCATTTACTACCATCAAGGGAGAAAGCAGTTTTGGGGTCTCAGATTTGCCACCTCATCACAGGAAGAGTCCAAGGTAAGTGGCATTAAAAAGCCATATGTCCATTTCAATATAACACAGCTCTGTCTGGATTTTCTGCTATGAATATCGACCTTCTCTAAGTTAAAATCAAAGTCGGAGAGTCAATGGTGCATCCTCCTTATTCTTTTGTTTATATGGTTCCTGTTGGGCCTTTTCGATTATTTTTTACCAAAATGGATGAAATCACCACTTCAGCCTCTTCTTTCAAATAGTTGAAAATTATGAAACTAAACTAAAAAAATAAAAAAATTAGTGTAGAGAAGCTGAGTGGAAAATTGAAAAATCTGTAGCAGTTCATGGTGCTGTGTAAAATAATTGGCATTAATTGCTGTTTGGAGCAGGAAATAAATGATTTTCAGTTGGTATTACATAGAAAATAACTTAATGACAGTTGCTATTAAATGGGTACAATTGTAAAAAATAGTCAATGAGAAGTATTGAGCATGGAAAATTTTTCTATTAGGAAAATTTTTCATTAAATGCCTTGATATTCAGCATATGGGCCATTTATCCAAAACCATCTCACATTTTCTGATAGGTCATCTCAAGCTGATTAAAGAGCACTGTTAGAGCACTCCTGCACTTCAGGATTGTATTAATGTGCTCTCACTGAGTCCCTCAGGCACTCAGTTAATTGTAGTCAATGCCCACTTTCAAGCCTCACCCACTGTCCACGCTGTAAATCTTTGCACTTGCACTGCAGAGCCTGCCTTAGCTCCGGCCCCAGGAATTGCTGGAGAGGTGAGGAACAGCTCGACCTTGTGTGCTGTGGTACTGTGGGACTGGGTTCTTCACCGTGTCACCAGAGTGGCCGGCCTGAGGCGGCTGAGCTTCAGGGCTGGACTGAAACTGCCACTTTTCTGGCACACATTCTCCAGCTCTTCATCACACCAGCTTCTGGATAGCTCTGTTGCCTCAGAGGGCACAGGGCTTCAGAGTTTTCACCTTGTGCCCAGTGGGGTGTCTGTGCTGTTTCACCCGCCAGTGGGAATGAAACCCACCAAGCCTGGTCAGGACTTCCAAACCAAAAATGCCCTCTTATTTCAGTTTTGAGATTCTTTTCTTGTAATTGTTCTGAGATACAGTAGTTTTTATTCACTGCAAAGCTAATACAGACCCTTCCTGGGAAGAAAGAACATTTAACATCTTTATATTTTTTCTTTCTAAGCCACAGTGCTTGTCTGACCACCCATTATTCTGGGTAAGCATTAGAGGAGAGGCTTTTAAATCCTCAGGCTTGCAGAAGCGAGGAGAACTAGACCAGATCAGCTGCATGGGGCTGTCAGCTTCTGAGATGTTCTCCTGATAGATGGCTTGTAGTGCTTCCTGCAGAGCTGGGCTTCAGTACAGCCCTTACCACAGCTGGTGAAACAGAGCGGGCAAGAAAGGTAGCCAGTGGCTGTCAGAATGATTACAGATAATGCAGATACAAGGGATACCCCAAAAGCTGCAGGACTGCAGTGCAGAATGAGGTTTCTGGTGTCCCTTGCCTTGGGAAAGAAGAATCCCCTCTATAACCAGCTGAAGATCCCCTCCTCTTCAAATTCAGTTTTCTCTGCTTTACCTTGAGGTCAGGATTCAGTCCTGAATAATTTTGAACAGGAAAAGTGTTTTTTGCTCAAGCAATCCAATTTTAAGCTGCTCAGTCTGCAGTTCTTTTCACACATACCCACTCTTCACATGCTCTTGATGATCTGCAAATAAACAAACAAAAAAATCAACAGCCACCAGTTGTGAGTTGGCCAGCCCACTCTGTTGGATTGCACTGGAATTGTGTAGGCACAGGGATATTAAAAGAACTGTGTTGAAAAGGTTTTGTGTATAAGGCTGAACCTCTTACAGAAAACGTATGTGATTGTTATTGCACAGAACTGGATTACACAATTAGCTTAGACTGAAATAACAGAGCTTTTAAAAAATTCACTACAGTCTCATTTATTTTATTCTATGAATCAGAGAGATCCAAGGCCAAATAATCACAGTGGGAAGGAAGTATCCAAGTCCTGTGATGAGCACTAAACACCTCAAATTCCTGTCACCACACAGAACTCCTTATAGGCTCAGAGACAAAAGACTCACAACCCAAAGGTTTAAAATTCAAGGCACAAATTAGAGGCTAGATCTCTGTTCCTAATGTGATCTTGCCTTACCTTTTTGCTACTGAAAATCTTAGGTTCTTCTTACAGCAAATGCTTCAGCAAAACCTCCAGCACAGATGTTGATGTGTAGAGGTGAATTCTGATTACGTTTGGACTGAGATCAGAATTCAAACTTTGTGAAGCTGAGGTACTTAAGGGTCCAGCCTTGTGGGTTTCAGCCATTTTTGCTGGTGAAACTCATATTGTTGGATTGCAGACTTTCTGGATAGACATTCAAATCAATGTGTACTTTAATGATGTAGCAAACATGAAAGGTAGGTTTTCTAAAGTGCTCTACAGCCACATTTTGAATGGTGTTGGTATGTCGGTAGCTGACTGACCAGAACTGCAGAAGTGCCTGGCCACTCTCTTCTGGCCGATTTCCACTGAGCTTTTGGAATTTCATGAAGCATCAGCTAAGTTTTTCAGGTTGCTAGAGAACTTCAAAAGCAGGCCTTGCGTGAGTTGGGAGGGCAAGTATCACCCATCCGCATTGGGCATAAATTTGTGAGTCAGATCTTTCCGCAAAACTTGTGCGTGGGATTTCCTGAGGGAGATATTTGCACAGTGTTTGCAGCAACGCTGGAGCTGCTGCACTGCAAGTGAGGGCGAAGCTGGGAACAGCACAGTTTAGTGAAAGAGTCTGTGCTGTTTGGGTCATGTACAGGCTTGGGTCGAGGCTGACCTTGGGATTACAGGTGCAAATTCTGATGATGAGCAATGTGTGTGTGTGTCTGTGTGTGTCTTCAGGAGTGTGATGATATTAATAATCTGACAGAAAGTCCCTCAAGAAGACCAGTGCTTGCTGCATTTTGAGCAGGGCAAAAATTCTGAGAAATAAATCTTGTGATCTGTGTGTGTTCCAGCTGTTCCTTTCATGTATATGGTAGAAGGCCATGAAGGTTCTGATTTTACTGGGGGCCATTCACCTGTCCTTAGGAGCTGTTGCTGATTAATTTGAATGTGGCTAAGATTTAGTGGACTAAAAACTGTGCTTTCTTTTCTATTTCATTTTCTCTGCATTTTCATGAGGTGCTGTATTACTGTAATCCACATATGAATGTTAGTTTGAATGGTGTTATTGTTGCAAAAAAAGTTTAATAGGAGCCCGAGGGTGTATAATATTATTGAAATGAAAGTTTTTTTGAAACTCATATTTCAGAGCTCATTAACTTACACAGTTCTGTGGGGGGTAAGGATCAGTAAATGAACAGCAATTATCTATAATCTGCTGTACATGTGCTGGTGTCTGCCTTAGCTTTCAGTCTAGGTCTGTATATAGATATATAACCTTTTATATATTTGTGCATGTGGTACAGACAGGGAATTTATCTTTGGAATGGGTTGTTTAACACTGGACAAAAATACAAGGTCAAAGGATGACTGCACATGCAATCTTTGACTTGAACTCAAAGTCAAGTTGGAGTGTGAACCAAGAGTGTCAAAACTCACGAGCTGGACTCCCAGGGTAACCTTAACTCTGCTCCAGGTGAACCTACAAGTGTGGTCGACCTTCTCTGCTCAATCCAAGCTCCATGTCTGTGCTGTTGCTACAGATCTTCAGCCAGGAGTCTGTTAGTTCAGGCCTACAACAACATTTGCCAGCGGCAGCAGAGACCTCAGCACTGCCTGTGAAACTCATTCAAAGAGTCAAGTAAGTGGATTTTCAGGCCTGTACCACACCCTGAGCTACTGGGGCTTCACCACTGGCAATATTCATGTCAGATAATCTTGGGCTGTTCCAGGTTGATGGCATATGTCACCCCTTGGTTGCTATCCTAAGTTATCCAGTTGGGCAAAATCTACTTTTACCACTACCACCTAGTTAGTCAAGAGTTAGACTAAACAAGCTTTGTAACATGATGTGTGTAGTATGTGCTTATAAGTTGGTCAAATCAGAGCCAATGTTGCCCTGAATACTTAAAGACAATTTTAACTAGCAAAGTTAATTTTCAGTCCAGAATTCATCTTTCTTTGGTGGTTAGTTGAGTTCCACATCTGTTTAAAAGACCCCTAAAGGCTGGATTTTTTTTCCTATTATACATATATACATTTCTCTCTGCCTTTTCTTAGAAGAACTAGAATCCTTTTTGCTGAAGCTTTCAAACCTTAGAAAACAACAGCTCTGAAGGGTAAAGTTTGAGAAAATTGGGTAGATGAAAATAGGGAGAAAATAAGGTATTTTTCTGCTCTGATCCAGAAGTAGCTGCTCAATTTGGCTCTTACTTGTGGTGGCCCAGATACCAGTGGTGGGCATAGTACGAGAACCTTGGCAGTATTACACAAAGACACTGAAGGATATCTAGAAATAGTAGGCTGTGACTCTCAGCACCAAGAGTAGTGTCTCAAGAAGTTGGTGACAGTTCTGCAGCTCTGACATATGGAAAAGACCATCTTAGAAATTTTTCCTGATTATAAACTTCATGTTGTAATTTCTTAGATATAACCTTCCCTCAGATTCACTACATTTTTATTATTCTCGGTTTCCTGCAATTTCTACTCTAGCATTTCAAAAGCTATCTACAGGTTTGGACCTATGGCTTTGCCACTCTGTGCTGTCCTCTGCTATGCCTCACCTCTCTTGCTAGTCTGTTTTCCCATAGGACTTTTCCCTCCACTGCTGTTCTGCTTCCCTAACCCAGAATCTCCTCCTCTGATGTTTTGCTCTTCTTGCTCCTTTGGAATTCATCATCTTCTTGTTCTACAGGACCTCTGCTTCCATTACTTTACCCTGGAGATTTCCTTGTCCCCACTCCAACTCCTGGTAGGATTAGGAAGCACTGTCTGCAAGAGTGCCTTCCATCTGCAACTTTCAGCACTGTATGCCCAAGGCAGCGTGGAAGGGTTTGGTTTACATTTTAAAACACTATTTGGGAGTAATAAAAATTCTCGATTAAGTTTTTCAAACGAAAAATAAGACTTGTTACGGGAATAACCCTAGGCTTTCATTATTTCTCTTTTTTAGCAGGCAGTATTTCACAGTGAAACAATGAAATGCATACCAACCTCACATCCTCACATCATGACTCCCAGAATATGCCCTTCCATCCAGTCATGTAGGATGAGCCACTATGAGGAGCAGGAAAGGAAAAAGGAAGACTGATCTCTGGGTTGGACTTTCTTCTTTTAGCTGGTATTCCAGTGGCAATGTTGGTAGAGGCTGTCTCTGTGGTTTTCTTGTGGTATTGGAAGTGGGACAATCCATTTAAAACATTGGAGGGTACAAGGGCTGCCCAAATTTGCTCTCCTGAATGTATGGATGTTACCAGTACTATTCTATATACGAGTGTCACTTGATGTGCTGGTAACCATGTCTGTCCTTAACAACAGCAAACTAAAATAGTCCCTCTCTTTTTCTTCTCAACCCTTTCCCTACTCCAGGTTTTCTGGTTTTTTTTGGTTTGTTTTTTTTTTCCCCCTTCCCTTTTTCTCATTTTCTTCCCACTGCTTCTGAAATTTAACAAGAAAATTTCCTTTCCTCAGACTCGCAGCCAACTGTAGCTCTTTCGATTGGTTTTACTCAGGGCTATCACAACTCTTCACTTTGAATTTTTATTAAAAAAGCTTGAAGTGTGATGGGGAGTTTATGCTCCTGATCTAACTTTTAAAAATAAAACAGGTACAGTTCAAAGCCAGGACAGCTGCTGGTAACTGCTGTTCAGAGTGCTGGCTGTCAGTCTGATTTTTAAAATGACTTCTTCCCTCTTTCCACTGTAATAACTTCATGTTTAACATCAAACCTCAAAGCTGTGATGTCACCCAGGGCTGTATGTATAGCGAGTGCCGACTTAAACATTACCAGGCTTTT
This sequence comes from Myiozetetes cayanensis, assembly GCF_022539395.1. Taxonomy (NCBI): domain Eukaryota; kingdom Metazoa; phylum Chordata; class Aves; order Passeriformes; family Tyrannidae; genus Myiozetetes; species Myiozetetes cayanensis. The sequence goes on along the minus strand of NW_026086826.1, from coordinate 7,458,112 downwards.
GAATCCAAAAAAAAAATTGAAAAATAAATTCCTTCTTACTTTTCTGTCAGTAAGAAAGCAACACCAGTGCTGAAAAAGATCTGCTTGTTGGCCAAATCATGGTCAAGGATGTGAAATCAGGGCAGTGCTATAGTAGTTTGAATAATCTCCTTGAAACCTAGTTTATATAATAGATTTGGTCGGGCATACAAGCATCAGGTCAGGCTCAGGTTTCCCCAGACATGAGGATGGAGGGCGACAATGATTAAAAATAACACTGGAAGCTTGCTTTGAAGTTGTGGTCTGTAGTAGCCTGTAATGCTCATGAGCTTGGGCAGCTCTGACTGGTATAAAGAACTTCTCTTGTGAACTTCCATCTTCGCCAGGTCAGCCTTTGCCTAGAGGTAACAGCATCGCTCTCTGTGCACATGCAGTGATAAATGAGCAGGACTTTGGTGATATTTAACCGAGTTTCTCACCCAAACACTTGAAGGAAAAAAGGAGTTGTCTTCCTCTGAGATAATCATAGAATGGTTTGGGTTGGAAGGGACCTTAAAGATCATCTAGTAGTGAAAGGCTAAGTAATATTTTTGTTTGTTTTGTGAGTCCTTGAATGTAGCTGCTGTTGCAATTGTAAAACCAAATAGCATCCTTTTGGAGAACTATTAGCATTGACAATGACATCGAGCATCAATTCATCAGGACCCACAGTGTCAACTTCAGTTTAGTGGTGCAAAACAAACAGAAAACAGAGATGCTGGTCTGGGGAAGGGAAAGAACTGCTCTGGGGAAGGCATTACATTATGGGCACCTTTTTCTTTTAACAATAACATTTAATAGCCTTTAAAAGAGCATTTTCCCCCTTCCCCCAAGTAATTTCTTGGCAGGGAGTTAAGTGAGAGGAAGAGGGTTTTTTCTAAGGGCTTTTATGTGATACTAAATAAATCTAGCAGACTTCTGAACAACAAACCCCTCCCCTGTGCTGCCCAGACTGTCTCTTACCACCAACCCTAGAGTGGCCTGATGGTGTCTGACTGGTAAGTGCTGAGAGCATTACCAAACCACACTGAGGGCTAAGCTCTCCAGCGGATGCCAGATGGAACCGGCATCAAGTAATTATTATTATTATTTATTAATTATCCACCTGACTAATGTGCAGAGCAATTTAGCGCTGTTAAAAGGCACATTACAAATGGAAAACAGGAGGCCTTTTCTTGAAGATTCTGCCTGTTCTCCAGGGACAGACACCTCCTTCTAAATGGAGAAGTTTTACCTGGCTCAAGACAGAAGGTAATGGACTCTTGGCCACCTTAACAGTGTGTCTCTCCTGGTCTCCCTCTTTCTGCAGTGACCTTACAAGCCCTGCTGTCATATATGTCATGTGGAAGAGGGATGGAGTCTGATACGTTTGCTCTGCTCCTTTACAAATCTTATCCTGCATGTACAAGGGACCCGCACGAGCTTTTCTTTTGGATTCCCTTGGTGCCCTCAGGGGAACAGGAATTTGTCCCTGAATATGGAATCTGGTTCTACAGCTGAAATGAGCTGCAGATCAACGTCGTGCATACAAACCTGAATTTTAGAATCATGCCAATGAAAGAAGAAATAAAAACATCTGTTCACAGAATGACTGAGAGGTGACAGATAAAGAGAAAACACCTTTTCTGGCAGTCAAAAGTAGCATTATCTTGTAGGGATCAAAGGCTAAGATGTGAGTCCTTTTTCCTCTGTCATGCTGTGGCTTGTGTAGCTATATAGTTTGGGACCTGTCATGGTGTGGGACTTAATATTGTTTGCCCCTGATGCCAGTTTTCCCTGCAAGCTGGAAGTGCTCATGTGAGCACTGAATAAGCAGTGGTTATAGGGAGAGCTGGGATGAGGAACAAGACATGCTGGGAGTCGGAAGAAATCAGATCAGAGAAACAAGACACAGTAAAAATGTGGAACCTCTCCTGACCTCTTTTGCACATTTTTTCCCTGAAAATTTCTGCTCTGATGTTTATTCCCCTTGCCCCCTCCCAAACCCTCATGTGGGCAGGAGTGCAGTTGCTGAGGGATTTGCAAGGATCTAGAAGTGTCAGAAAAGCCAAAGTTTGTGGAGCTGTTGTGCAGCTTTGGGAAAGAGAAGGAAGGACTCAGAAAGAAAAGAGTAAATATACTTGTCTGCTCCACATCAGTTTTGGTGAGACAGATGGATTTATACTGGAGGTAGGATTCCTTGGCCTGGGAAGCTGACCCTGGTTTGGGTGCTGGAAATATGGGCATTTCTTACTGTTTTGACCTTAACTGTTAGCTTGCCTGAGGGACATTTTTGATACTGAATTTAAAAAATAAACAACAGCACCTAATACTATATTCAGCCTGTGAACTGGACTGAATATTGTGCTGACGATCCAGTTCTTGACATTTGCATGCCAAGGAGCTATGTAGTGCAATGTGATATATATTATTCATGCTCTCATGTACCTCATTTTCACTCTGTGTGACAGCACTTCTAGGATCAAGGTTCAGCACACTTCAGTAGACCTGGAGGCTTTATGGTTCTGATGCCTGGAAGCAAAACAGAAAAGAAACATTTGGGATGTGAGGTGTCTTTTGCCCAATGGATTTTCTTTGGATCATGCTGGTTAACCAGGTCTTTGGTCAGCACGCAAATAGGCACTATCTTTGGCTCAAGCATGCACCTTAATTAAAAGGATTCAATTAATGCAGATTAATTTAAGATTCAATTTTAAAAGACCTCAGTTAAAGCAATGTGGATAGCTGTGTAGACACTTTGATCTTTCTAAACTAGACTTTTTTAGCTGAGTTTAAGACATTTAGGCCAATGTGAAAGAAGATGCTTGCCAATTAGTAACAGGGGCTTAGCTCATCCTGGATAAACTGCTTTAAGTAAATCAGAAAAAGCTTGTGGGCAGATAAGGACTAAATAGGTCAGAGACAACTGGTGTTGACTTAATAGATTTGCATTTCCCTCTGAGTTAGTTTAGAGCTGATGCCCTCACGCTGTCGGGTGTCTTTGCTGATAGTGCTGTTTTTCAGAGGAGCTATAAAGCTGAGTTCCTGACCAGCTATAAACCCCCACAAAATATTCTTTCCTCTTTATGTTGGCCTGCTCCTATTTTGAATAAAATTCATGTTCGGGATATTGAAATCTTAAATCAGTGAAACTGTCTTGTGCTTGTGGCCCTGATCCTGGGTGCTGATCAACAAGTGCACATCACAAACCAAGAGGATGTTGAAAGGATGGCTTTAAGCTGCTTTTGGGGAGCTCTGCCCCACTCTAGGAGTACTAGCATGGTGTTGGCTTCAGCTCTAAATCATGCAGGCTGCCAACTGCCCTTTGCAGCCAGAGAACATGAACCTCCTCATCCTCTTCAGCAGGTTGAACATACCTTAGGGAAGGAGCACATGTAAAGGAGCTGTGCTAATTCCATGCCCTGTGACAATCCTCCTGTAGTGAAAGACGCCTCTTAATGCTGGTGGTGGGGCTGCCCCCACTCCACTGTAATTGCAGAGCAGGGCCAGGGAAGGCGTGGACTGATGGTCCCTGGGAGCACTGTATAGATGCCCATGAGCTTGAGATATTTCTGTGGAGTAATTTAACAGTGGGTGACAGACATTCAAATCACATGTCTTTCATTTTCTTTTTATATCAAGTAGGCATTTTGCTGTTTTCTGTTAAGCAGACTCTGGAATGGCTGTTTCAGTGGTAACAAACATGTGCTCAGCAGTTATTAGCACCTTGTTTTTCAGAAGTGCATGTGAAAGAAACCGAGTGGATGGACTGTCTCCCCCTGCCCTAGACAATCTCCTAAAGAGACTGACCATGGTGTCACACTGCTGCCCAAATATCAGCTCATCTTTGATAAGGCTTCTGAAAAGCAGCAGTATATCCTTATCCTTGCTATGTACATGAGAAAATGGAGGCAGAGAGAAGGTCGGTCATTTGCCTGAATCTGTGCATTAAGTAACTGTCAGCCAGGGGTGTGAACTCAGAGCTGCCAGAACAGGAGCCCATGACCTGTCTCTTCGACCATTTTAGTGCTGCTGAAAAGGTTATTTGACATTTGCATTCAGCTTGCAAAATGCTTTGGTTCCTGGCAGATTTAAAGCAATACGTAAAACATCAGGCTGAGATGGAAGCAAGAGAAACTAAAAGCCTATACCCAGGGCCAAAAAGGGCTAACTAGGGGGGCAAAATAAGATGCTACAATTGATGCAAACAAACACTTGGTTTTTGGAGACACTGACTTTTTACATGAGAAAAGAGCATCCAGGTCGGTGGGAGTTCAGACAGAGAGATTTGGGCTTAGTCCCTTCTGTCATTGTGATCCCTGTACTGTGGTTCTTTGTAGACTGCAATGAAGATGGAAAGCTACACCCAGTGATCATTTTTAATTAAGAATAGTTGCTATTATTTAGCATAGTGACATGGACAGCGTATCAAGGGAATTTCTAACTTTGTAAGATAGACAGAATTGATGACAAAAGCCCTTCCTGAAAGCTAATGGTTTCAAGCATATCCAAAATTATGCTTGCTTTGCCTGTGCTATTAATCAGAGGGTGGAAGCCAGTCAAGTAGGAAACACTGGGTGCAGCGTCCAGAGCTTCAGGGGCACATTTGTCAGCCCACACTGGTTCTGCTGAAGTTTTGGGCAGGGATTGAAGTAGCTCACAAGATTTCACCCTGCTCAGCAGCAGCTGTCATCAGTAGCACAGGGAAAAGGGACCACTCCTGAGGCATGGGCTCTGCCAGATCCCTTTCCTGCTCGTTCTCTGTGGGTCCATGCATACCCCGTGGGGTACTTGAAGAGGGGCACCCTGCCTGGCACTTGGTTAATGGGGTGCTTTTGTGCAGAAGGCAGCATTTCTGTAGGTCACTTTATGCTGCTGGTGGTTTATGGAGAAGACACTATTGGGTGTTTGTCATTGCTATGAGTTCAGTCCTACAAAGGCATGAGGTGGGGCTGTGGGGTGCTTATGTCTGATCCTGGTGAACCCCTGGGCTTTCACAGTGAGATGCTGAGGTGTAAGTCTTCATCTTCTTGTGTTTATATCTATTACAGTCTTTTTTTTGTTTCTAAGTTTTAAGTTCTCCGTAACAGTTCTGTGTTTTCACCATGCTTAGGAAGAAAGGATCCATATTTATGAATAAAGATTAGAGGATGTAAAATAATAACAGTAAAAACCCACAACAGTAAAAATTCTTGCAAGAATCTGGGCCATGCTGATAGTCATGTCATAAGATGCAATTCAAATAAAGCTTTTCTTTTCTTATTTTATTTTATTTTATTTGTTTGTTGTGAGGAATACTGGAGCATTTCTTGGGATAAAGAAAAAAAGCATCTCGATGAGGGGTTAAAAATATTGACTTTTGGTTCTTATAATAGGAAGACTTTTCTTAGTTCTGCAGGCAGGCTCGTATCAACTTTGAATTCAATTTAGGGATTGACTTTAACATGCGTAACCCACTGGGTTTGAAACTATAAAGGGACTTAAAAATGTACAACAGATAGGACCTTAGAAGTCTAAAGGATCCTTCACAAGATGAAAAGTATTTTATGTTGTTTGAGATACAGTAGTCTCTGAATTACACTTCAAAAAGCTTAACACATCCTTAAAATACATTCACAAGGGAAGATAATAATGTACAGTTTTAAATTTAGGCAGTGCATGTTCACCAATAAAGTTTCATCATCTTGAATAATTTAAGCTAGTGTGGATATTATCACTGAACTTACAGAGGAAACTGAAAAATGTGGAGACCCCTGCTTAGAGCTGATGACTGTGTAATGCTGTGAATGGTTGTAAATTCTTTGGAGAATCCACTGATGCATTCTTCTTGTATATTTATAACAAAACTCCGGTATTAAAGTTTCATTTTCTTCTGTCTTAAACCTAAGCAAAAACAGGAGTATAAAAGCCATCGAGGAACGCAGAAGTATTACTAATGTCTCAGAAAATGGAATTATTAACCATAACACAATAATGCTCAAGGCCTGCTAGATGTTGCCTACTGATCAGCCCGCCTTGAAATTATGTTTATTTGCTTAAGTGAGTTTTTGGTTTATATTCTGTGAAAACAATTTTTTTTTTTTTTCCCCTGTGCACGAACCCAAAATTGCTTAGTCTGTGTCCTTTTCCCTTGGATGCGATACCATGGCAGCAGCAGCAGAAGCACACGCAGTTGCTAGCTAGGTAGCTTATTATTATGGTCACACTCCAGCACACAGCATACTTGTTGGAAGTTTCCAGAAATATTGCACTGCAGTCATTTTCCTTGCCGTTATGCTAATGGAATCAGGAAAATCAATTGTCCTTAAGGAACAGGGGAATGAGATGTGCTGTAAATGCCACAGGATGAGTGATTGGTTGATTGCAGGGATGGTGATTCAAACACGCCTCATCTCTACATTATCCTGATGAATTTTTATGGCCCTGCCTTTTTTTCTTCTATAGCTGTGGAGGAAGGTTTATGGCTTGCAGCTTTTTAGTTGATTGAATGCAGCTGGCATTGTTGCAGTGCAGAACAAATAGGTACTTTTTCTTTACAGCCTTAAAAGTAGATTGAAGAAATTGCACACCAACATTTTTGCAACAAAAGCATTCTTAAAAATGCAGATATTTTATGAAATTACTTTGCTCTCCTTCTCTACTGTCAGTAATCTTTCTATCAGAATAAAGGACAAAAATTGCTTGAGATTCTAGGGGAACATAGCTCCAATTTTTTATTCTTATCACAAAGAAAGCTAACTAAGGAGTTTCATTAGTATTCATTTTAGCCCAATGTAATTTTCTCCTTCCTAGTAACAAAAAAAAAAATGAAAAAAATGCGTGCCTGTAACACCACTGAACCAAAGAAGGTCATCCTAAGTATATCAGCATTTTCTGTAACTCTTTCAGATTGTATTCACAAGGTAGTAAAGATAACTGCTTCAGCTCAAATTATAATAGTTCTAGTTACAGAATATAGAACACTATAATAGAAAGGGTCTTATTTGATTGTATAAGACAACACCCATGATCAGCTCTGAGCGCTGAGCTGCTGACAGCCAAAGCCAAACACATAAGAGCATTCTATTTATATCCAATTAATTTACTGATAATTTATTCTTCCACTATACAATTTTCACATTACAGACAATGTTGATGTGACGTAGGGAGCCTTTTTTTGTGAAGTGCCTATTTCAGAGTTGGAAACTCAGCTTGTTTTTCCCCTTTGAATTAGTAACCTTTAAGAAGCATGAAAACTTGGGTTACAGTATTTCCTTACTGAGTTACTTTTTTACGCCATCATGAGTTTTTGACCATTTTTTTTCCCATTACATTTTGCATTTATTTAATACTCTCGAAACCAAGAGATCTATAACAGCTATGCACTGTGACATCTTTCTGACACAGCCATGCCTGTGCATTTCGAGCCTGCTTTAGAACAACTTTGTTATTCTTGGGCTACTCCTAAGCAGTGCCTTCCAGCCACAGGATTGCTTGGTGATAGTTACGAGAATCCACGAGAATTTAAGATGAACTCAAAGCATTATTTCCCTCGGTGTCTAGGTCTGCTGATGGTATCTGTAGGTGAAAGTGTGTGCTGTTGTTTTAAGTACAGAAGGCCTGATTCACCACTGTGTTTAATCTCATATAATAAATTGCATCTGTGCCAAGCGGGTACAAAATATCACCGCTGATGTGATTGGGGAATTGTGATTTGATCACATTTTACACTCAGTTTGCACAGGTGTTAATATCAGCATGAGTGCAAGGAAATGAGGAGCACTGAAATTAAAAGAAATCCTCTGTATGGAAAATTAAATTCAAATTCATGGTATCGTAAGGTTTTACTTTTACCTGCGCATCACTGAAATGATAAAATGCCTCTAGTATTCGGATCAAAATAATGTTTAAAAAAATGCCAGGGTTTGAAAGAAGTATTTATGTGTAACAGATTATAGTACACACCCTGAGTAAATGTAGGTTTAAGTAGGACGTAAGTAACACGCAGCCCTTGTCCTGTGAATTTCACCTACTGACAACATTATAACAAGAGAGAGGTGCCAGATCGTAGGGCTTACCTTACAGAGGAAATGAAGTATGATTTCTTTAGCATTGTGATGACTCTGTTCACAGATGTCATAGATATTGATGACACCGTGGTTTAGTTTTTGCCGCCAGGTTACTGGAAGCAATTTTGTTTTTATTCCTTTCATCCTGTTATCTCTGTTATCAACACCTCCCTGCAAAATCTTCACTCGTGTTTTCTTCTCATTTCAGATACATACCCAGATAAAATTATTGTGAATTGCAAATGCCCATTACTGGAAATATTTACTTTCCGGGTCTATTGTCCGTGAGATAGATTTGCTAGAATTTAATTTTATATACATAATATTGTTCTTTCCAGTGTCCTGGCTTCACAATGAAGCAATTTCCTCAAAATAATTTATTGGTAATTCATTAATGTGAAATGGTAATGACCTTCTCAGCTTATTTGTTAGCAATGCTTCTTTTTTAACCCAGAACACATAAGCGTGGTTCCACTAACACACTTAAAGTTAAAATTGCGAAAGTTATTCGTGTTCTCTTTGGTCATAATGGTTTTGATGTGATCTCTGTCAGCCACAGGGAAGCAGAAAGAGCAATAGCTGCGTCACGAGGGTTCACCGGGACAGATTCATGTCTTCCGAAGGATTCCAGGGTGGCTCATATTGATAACGCTTTAGGAATGGCTTATTATCATAGTTACACAGGCAGCCAGCCAGAGTCAGCTTTCTCCAGCGAACACAAATGGTCCTGCTTGTTTATGCTCTGGTCAACCATCTAAGAGGATGCAAAGAAGGAGAAAGAAACCATTTTGAATGCTAATGAGTGAGAGAAAATCACGGCTCATCAGATTACAAAGCCCGCGCTCGTTCCTGTGAGCAGAGACCAGGAGATGCTCCAGTGTCTGCCCAGGCACCAGATAGATATTCCTGGTGGAAGTAAGAGGGCTCTAACGGTCCTGTCTCCTGTGGACGTTCCCATTCTCAGTGCATTTATTTACATTAGGGTTGTTTGTGCTGTATTATGCCTGATTGAACCAAAGTGTCTTGGAGAGCAAAGTGCTTTTATTTTGACATTTTCACATGGAAGTCAGCCATCACCCCTATAAGGAGAGTAAGCAAGATTTATGATGGGAATATTGATTTCCTTTATACTCTGTTATAAAATACATCTAAGCACAAAAGATAAGTTAGACCTCTTTGTTTGCTCCTTCTTGCCATCTGATGTCAGGACTTGCTGGAAGTGCCTTGATGTTTTAAATCATAACGCAGTGAGGAAGGCAGTTTGTGATCGTCTGTACATCTTTATATGTGTATTTAAAAACCTCAGAGGGTGAGAGCTTCAGCAAGACTGAACAGAACACCCAGCCTGGGGAGGGGGGAGATGCCTTTCCAGCAGCCCTGTGTTACCTCTCTCTTGTCACTCACCTAGCCCAGCTCTCCAGTCTGCCCTTAACATGTTATCTAGGCCAGGGCAGGCACCTCCAGCGAACGAGAAGTTGTCTGCGCTCCTCTGCTCCACTGCTGGAAGAATGGCCAGGTCTGGGGTTTTGAGGACATGTTTGAGCCTGTCCCCTTCTGTATCTGCCGTGAGGAAGCTGGAGCAAGGATGAAGCTCTCAGCCATGGTTACCAGATCCACATCCCATCCAGTTGCTGCTGATCTGAACAAAACATGTGGGCCCATTTCCCCAAATGCTTTGTGCACGTGGTTTGTGTGCTGTGTTAGCCATGGTCACTGAGAATGTGTGAGCTGTGGCTGGCTCCTGGTAATGTGACTGACAAATATCTCTTTGCAATGAGAACACCGTCAGCCCAACAGCAAAAGATGAGTAAATTAAATCTTTGTAGGATTTGAGTCCTGGTAATTTGGTTCCTTCACCTTTTGCTTCATTTATTATGGATCTGATTATTTTTTTCCAGGGTAAGTTCGTTGAGGTAGGAACAACATGGACACAAAGTCAAATAACGATGTTAACAATACTGTGACTTTTTGCTATTTGCCAATTTGCAAAACTTATTGAACACATTGAAGGTAGCTGGCATTAATAATGTACCAACCCCACATTTTCTCCTCCTCTTCTTAGATCTCTCCTTATTATACATATCACTTGACCTTAAAAAAAACAATGAGTGTTTTTTTACTGGAATAAATTTCTACTCTGGGTTTAAACTGAAAATAGAACCCGGCTCAAAAACCAGAAACTGAAATACATGATTGTATCAAGCATGTAAGTATCACAGGGTGCCACGTGCCTTACTATTCCTTATTGGAAACCACCAACAAAAGAGAGAAATGTCAGTTAACCTTGAAGTAAATTAATTTGGGAACAGAAGCACATCCTTTTGTGGCTCTCCTTAGTTAACGTGTACTATGAATAGAAAAATAACAAAACCGGGAGGATCTGATTACTCTAAATAATCCCACTAGGGGGTGCAACAGAGTAAATTATTTCTTTCATGCAAATGTGTTAAACTTGCTGAGAATCAGAATTATTCCTTGTATCTGAGCCAGCGCCAAGAGTGACTGAAGCTCAAAATGTGAAGTATTGTCTGCCTACTACTCCTCGGTCATCAAGGCTAAGGCATGAAGGCAATTCTTTTGATAACCAGGCACTACCTGAAGTAGAGAGCTTTTTGCTGAATGGTTCACTTGAGAAGTCTGTGTTCTGTGCAACAGGGGAAAGACAGAATTATCCATGTTTGCTTCTGAATTAAATATGTATATAGTTTTCACGTGGAAATATCTGATATGTATATTTTTCCGAAGCAGACATGGCTCTTCTAGTATTTTTTTTTTTTTAAATTCAGAGATGCTGTGAGTGGTAGAAATATCAAGCAAGAGCCATTTGATGTTTCAGTTTCTTCCTGCTCTGTTTTTATCATGCTTAATTTCCATGCTATGCTTTGATGCTGTGCACCCATTTTTAGCTGTAGACGCAGATTTCACATATTGTGTGTGTTCCAACAGAGAAAGAAAGATTTACTGGTATCCCCTGAAAAAAAACAAAAAAAAATTGAATTAAAAATCTGAAAACTCCATTTTAATGAAAGTTACAGATGAATACAGCTTCTGCTACCCAGTAACAGCTGATGTGCAGCCAAGGTGTACACTGGACCAGCATGGTGATGGTGCTGAACTGTTTCTGTAAAAATTACCTTTTTCCATCAGCACTTATCTGTAAAGTAAGTCTATCTGTTTTTTCTTTTGTTGTAAAAAAATCAACAACACCTCAAAAAGCTACTTATAAATGAAGTGGATTGCAAGTGCTTGTTGGACTTACAAAATTATTGACTCGTTTTAATGGTGCAGCGTGAATAAAATTGAGGTGCTTTGACTGGATGTTTCCTTCCAGGATTCCTTGATCAAGGGCTGCAAAGGAGTCCTGCATGGAAAACAGCAGTTTTTGCAAGCCTTTCTGAACACAAATATTTAATGAGAGATTGTGCAGATAATTTTGCAATGCAGTAATTGGTTGATGTGTGTATGTGCATGTTTATGTGTGTGTGTGCGTAACACTCTCTCAACCTCCAGCTTTGTGTGCTATCAGAGAAAAGATAAGTTGAAATAATATAAGGGACTGGCGTAAATTGAAGAAATGTGGGAAATTCAGTTAAAGGCTGAAATGTCATCTTCAATTCACCCCTGCTGTACTTAGTTATTGCAGCACACTTGGTACAGAAGGTCACCCACTGCTCAGAATCTCGTCTAGGAGAAGGCACTATTATCTGTGATGTGCAGGTGCAGGAGGATAAGTGAAGGATGATGTTTCAGCCCAACTTCGGAGTTTTCCTGATTTCACTCAGTTTAAATGAGTCTTCTAATGAAACTTTGGCAGGTTTGTCCTATAACTGAGTCACAGCTCTGGATTTTTTTTTTTTTTGGTTGGTTTACATGAGTTTGCAAGCTTTTTATTTTGTGTGTTTATTACTTTCATGTATTTATGAGTCTGGGTTATCAGGGTAATTCTGATGACCAGTCCTAAGTGCCACAGTGGTCCCATTCTTTCCATAGTACTTTAAAAAAGATCTGGAATAATCATGGGCTAGTGTCAGACATGCAGCTGGGGTTCCACTGTCATTTGAGCAGGTATTTATTGCATTTTTGAAGGATTCCTTTATTATACTGAGCTCCGATTCATGTAGTATTAGCTTCTCTGCTGTTCAGTCTGTGAAAATTCCTTTCAGCCTACTCAGTTCAGTGGCTGCAAAGCCAAACATGATGCAGTGTAAAGGGAGATCTTTCATCCACAACAGCAAAATATCTAGTTGTGCCAAAGAAACCCTCTGACACCATTCTTAAGGGTGGAGTTGCCAGGATCAGTTCAAGTGCTTGGAAATCCTGGTTTTACCCTGAATCTTCCCATATACAAATTCCATCCTGATGGTTTCAGAGGAGACTTTTAAGAACCTTTGTCCTTTGATTCTGGAGGCTCTGAGTGATGGGCAGTTCTGCTTTAAAGGCCAGATTGGGGTGGCTGACCTTGTTTCCCTTAATCGATGAGAAAGGAAAGGCCAGTAGCTGGGATAAATGCCTTGCCCTTGCTTAGGGCAGAAATGATCTGAAGGAGCCAGGAGGAGCAGTAGAAAGCCCAGCAGCAGCGCTTCATACATGCATACAGAACATCTGTGCTCAACACTAGGACTGTTAAATGATGTCTGCTTTATCATTTATCAATTTCACACTTGGTAATTAGTTTATCTTTTCATTGCTGTTTTAAGAAAGCCTGGCCTCCCACGTTCCTGGCAGCCTTTGTTCCCTCCTGCCCTTCCCTGCCCTCTCCCCCATTACTGTCCTCCAGTCAGAGTGAGGTCAGGGAGGCAGGCTTGGTGTGCCACATAACTGAGTAGCTACAAGAATGTAAGATCAGGAGTGGAGTGGGAAGGTCCTAAAATAGATCTACTGCCAGTGAAACACAACCTTTTTTCCTTTGTGACGTTCGTTTTGGGGCTCCTACTCCCTCTTGAGCTTTGCTAGTTCAGCTGCACGTGGGCTAGGTAAAACAGGGACAGATGCAAAACAAACCCAAACAAAATAATATAAGTACCACTTCTTCCCCATGCTGGTCAGAGGTTATGCTTACAATACAAAATTAATACCTCTGCTCTGTAGCATAAAAAGGGATCTCATAGGCTTGTGATTTTTGTGTGTTGTGACTGAGCGAGAGCAATTTCAGGGGAAGTCACAGAAATTTCTAATTTTGAACTACCTGTTATTCTGAGTTTTCAAACAACTATTGCTTCAGATGGCATATTGCTGTGCAGCTATCATGGTAAGGGCTAAAAAAAAAATAATTCTGAACTCTCTTCCAGCTTTTGGCACCTAAATCCTTTGGCATGTGGATTCATTTAGAATAAATTGACAGTCAGATCAGCAGACCCAATATGTGCTTCATTAAATGTTTGACAAAGACATGTTAGGCAGTAATCAGTGCTTGAGGCTGTTGATGTTTCCTTAGTAGTAAGTACTACAGTGTGGTACTGGGCATCCCAAAAGGTTAACATCTGTCATCAGGATGACTGTGCAGAATACCCTGCTGTAGATGTTGGAGAGGCAGCTGCATCATCTCAGGCAGTAACCAAAGGCATAAGCTCACTTTTTGGTGGAGATCTTTGGAACAGAATGGCATGGCATGGAGCCAGCACATTTGATTTGTGTAGAATGATATTCCTGTTATAAGAAGGGTGCTCTGTTGTTATGTAGAAGGTGGATACAAATATCATGGTGCATATTTCAAATTGTTTTGTTTGTCCATGACAGGATTTCTATGCAAATACCTACTGAGGTCATTGGGAGCTTGTTTGCATGTGGTCTTGTTAAGGTACCCTTTAGATTTGACATTCCTACATCATTCACCACTGAAACATAAGCAACTTCAGAAGACCATACAGGAACCTCCTCTGGAATAGCTCACTTCACAGTGGAAACGCAGGATTCAAAGCATCTTTCAGTGGGTAAGCAAATCCCACCCTAACCAGAGAGAGATACAGGCTATAACACCTTCACCAGTAACTAAGAATACCCATATTTGGAAAACAACGTCCGGGGAAGTGTTTTTATCAGTAATTTTTAATAAAATAATAAAAAAAACCAACAGGGAAAGAGGCTGAATTCTGTCAATATGTGAGCTGTAAAGTCTGCCTTACAGATATGCTGGGACATTGTCTGTGCAGGGCAGTCACTTGCAGCTATGACCTTGGCTTTGGGGGGCTTGGCTCCAGCTCTGCCAGGCAAAGAGTTCACTTCACAAGGAAGGAAGTCCAAACTAGATGTTTAGTGAAGTGTTCTGTAAACACTCTAAATACATGTCAGTTAAGTGGCTGCATTGGCAGGCCACTGTCTAGATGGTGTCCTCTGTGATCCACTTCTGTACTGAAGCTGCACACAGCATCACTGAGAGACAAGGAAGGGCTTTTTATTAGATGTGTAGCATCTAAATAAGAAAACATTGCAGTTTTGAAGTTCAGTGCCTCGTACTGCCTATGATTTGTAGGACAAAGCCAAGGCACAGATGGAAGATATACTTACAGAAAAATTTTCAGGAAGGAGAAGCCAGCTTTGTCTTGAACAAACTGCATGAAATGCTGTTTCCTTTGAGATAACGTCTGGGACCAAACCTGCTTTGCACATCTGAGAAGGCCTAGTTTACTTACATCTAAAAATTCTAATATTATTTAGGATCATTATTAATATATTTTTTTAAATAAAGAAACCTAGAAGATTTTTTGGTAGGTAAAGAACTCAGCTGTAGTAATTGGCAGTGGAAACTCTTCATTAATTAGCAGATTTTTTTTTTTAATTCTTCTGTTCCTAAGTATAGTATCAATTTTCAGGGAACACATGGCAATCACTTGTATGTTGACATTTCCTAGAAAAACCAGTTGGATACAGTGTAAAAGGAACATTGTCTAATATGCAGAAAATTATTTGTGATTCTCTAAAATTTTAGCTCATTCTTCTACTGCCCAATCTTTCTTCACTTTATTTTTCTTAAGAAACACTATTTGAAGTGCTTATATGGTACAGTGTTTATAGGGGCTGTGACAGTGTAAAAAATATGAACCTGCCCACTGTGGCCATCATTTTTAGTTCCTCCTGGGAGAATGGCAGATTTGTTATCTCCACTGTGCAGAGGTTCTGGATAAGACATGTGCCTGAGGTTCCTGTTTGCAACAGGTGAAGGGAACCTCATGGCTCACCTGTGTGCAAACAATTGTTTGAAGAGATGCTCAGTAGTATCTAAATACCAGTTTGGTCTGCCAGAGGTGCAGCATGAATTGGCAGGTTGAGATAAGCAGAGGATGATCACCCATGTGAATGGGAGCACAGGAAAGCTGGCTTAGTTCAGGGAAATAACTGGCAGGTGTTTTGCCCTGTTTGTTGACTTAAGCAATGCAAGAAATGCTGAGAGCTTGTGAGATACCTATAAAAAAATCTGTATGTCACAGACTGCATGACTAGAGCTCAATTCAAAGAAAAATAAGAAAATGGCTTAAATAGAAGAATCTGTACAAGTCAGGGGTCTGTTAAGGAATAAAAGTAGTTCATTATGGGAGGAAGAAACTGAAGAAGAAAATATGAGGGTGTGTTTGGGTATGCAAAGATGAAATCAGATAAAATGCCACATGTGAACATTTGCAGGGTGACTGAAGCCCCATTAAGTCAGGGGTGGCAAGAAGTCTTTGTTCAGTGCCAAGTTCACTTGTTGAAAACTATGCTGTGGGGAAATGAATATGAAGAAGATATGAAGAGATGTTTTGGCCTTGTGATGACAATATGCCCATTTTAATTGTTTGACAAATCGCATGTAAATCAAGAACAGTTAAAGGGATATAGGCTCAGTTTCAAAAATTATCTTCCTCTGAAAATTAGGTCTTCAGGCCCAGAAATAGAAATCTAAGGCAGAGCCCATCGAAGCCAGTGCACAGGCTGTCAGCCCAGTCATTCCATTTGGAACGCCTTTGAAAATGGGAAAATTATGGGAGGGAAGCAATAAAGAGCTCAGTTAGCTGCTGCCTTTCACTTTGTCTTGTTGCCTACACAGATGCAGAATGCCAAATTTCTGCTGTTTCTCTGGCGGTGGCTTGCGTGGGCGCACCCAGCACTTCCTCGTTCTTGGGAAACCGCAGGACAGAGGAGAATTAGGCCCGTGGCCACTTTTGGGGTGTGCTGTGCACAGAGGATGTCATGCAGCAGACAGGGAGGTGTGCTAGCAAAAGGCAGTGTCTGGCGTTCTGTAGAGCCGGGCGTTGCAGCAGAGAAGACCTCGTCAAATCAAAGATTTTGTTAAGCGAGAATGTTAAGTGAGCCAAAAGCTACAAGAACGTTGCTGTGGGCCCCATCTGGGAAAATGCCACAGATGAGATATTGTGGGAGTATGTAAGAGGATAAGTGGTAGGAAAAATGATATCTCAACATATATAAATCCTCAAAAATACATGAGGGTATAAAGTCTTAATATTAATTTCAGCGATATTTGGGGAATTTTTTTAAAGTGGTACCTCTAGGGGCTGAAGTAAATAGTCCCCCTTAGTATAAACGTTTGATTGAATTCCCAGTGTGCCAAAGTTATTGGGTATCATAGTAGTCTGGAGTTACATGAACTGAAATAATGATTGGTGTAATCGAATCCAGCTCAGTGCTTCAAGGCACAAAGTGATCATTTGTGGACATCAGGAAGAAAATTTTCCATCCCTGTGCAGGGCCGCTTGCTGGATGAGGTGCATTATGGAAAGTGTTTGTTTGGTTTAGTTTTTCATTTCTTTCGCAGATCACACAGGGGAGATTACCAAGTCATGGACTCATCTGCTTAGGGGAGTCATTACAAACAACTCTCAGGAGATTCTGCTAATGAAAAATTAGTGAAAGACAGTAAGAAAATCTCACCTGTGTTAGTTTCCTAAAAATTAAGGGCAATATTGCAGGCCGGATTTTATCCCTGGTCAAGGGAACAGGTATGCGCCAGAACCTATCTCACACCTCTACATGAGGTGTTGGTACACCAACATCTGGGCATAACATAGGCTGTTTGGACACACCTTGGAGGGGATGTTGGTTGAAACCACTTCCAGCTCAGATTATTGGCCAGCAATCAGAAACTTCAACTGGTTCGGGCCAGCAATAAAGAAACATCCAGGGGAAACTGGGAAAAGAGCTGCTTGAGAATGAGGCACTGGTGGGGGGCTGGACTGCAATGCATCATTTGCACTGCAGTGACTTTTCCTGTTGCTCATGAAGGGCAGCTCCAGTGGAGCTGGCCAGGCAGCGTGGAGCCACTCTGTGCACTAAGAGCAGCCGTACAGGGAGATTGTGGCCAGCTGATGTACGTTCACATCATGCCTTCCTTTCTACGATTTTCTCAGAGGGCAAAACTTTGGAAGCAAGTCTTGAAAATGCTGTAGACAGCTCAAGATGCTGACCCAACATGAGAGGTATTTCCTTAGGGTATCGAAAAGAAGAAAATAAAACCCTCTCTGAAAGCCTTAGCAAAGAGAAGGAGAAAGATCTGAGAGAAATGTATTTTGAATAGTCCCTAATTTTAACACTGGAGTGTCACACACATAATCCAGAAAGACATCTCTTCTACCCAAAAGGGCTTCACATTCCTCCTTTTTTAAAGTCACATTCTTAGGTGGGTTATTTACAGCCTTTGCCTCCCTGAACGACAATATTGATAAATTCCATAGCCACTGCCAGTAAGGAAATGTGTAAATTAAGAGAAACACTTTATACTGAACCATGAAAAAAATTGAAACCTTTCCCCAACTTGTTTTTTAAACCAGAGGAACAGAATTCCTCGGGCACAGGTCTTCACTGGAAATTTTCCAGCCTGAGCTGGAAATGGTTCATTATATGGACCATTACTGCATTACTGTAACATCTCCTATTGGTTTCAACCCTGGTGATCTGCTGGGAAAAACATCCCGTTCAGGGTTTTAATCACAGCTGCAACCTCTAAGCAGACTGGAAGGGGACACATTCACCTAAAATGATCCCATAAGTGCACCCAGAACAGGCAGGTGGACAGCTATGTTTCCATCCAGGAGCGCCTTTGAGGCAGGAGAGAGGGGGTTTATCGTGTGTGTTCCTGAGCCAGCTGGTGATCCCTGTTTCAGGAGAGCCAGCAGCTTGCTAACACAAGAGGATTGCTGTTCTGGCTATTCTGAAAGGAGTCTCAGGAAGTGGATACATTTTAAAGAGGGACTTGTGCTCTTTCCAGAGCCTGTAATGAGAGCAATCAGGAAAGCAAGATGACTCGTCAGAAAACATCTACTGCTGGATACTGAAGGAACAAATCTAAGATAGATGAATGGACTAATGGATTAAATGTATTTGTGATGTAGTTGCCAGTTAAATTTTTCACTGTATCTGAAGATGATACGGAGTTTTCCAAATCTTCCTTGTTTGGATGTACCTTTAAACCAAGTGCGGTATTTCAGAGGGTAAGAAGCGATGAACTGGGGACAGATGTATGTTTGTGGATCACTCCTCAATATGCAGATGCCGAAGAGTTTGTCAGCAGTGAAACATTTGGGATGGAGGGTAGAAAAGAGTACCCTCACCACTGCAAAGTATGGAGCGAAGGAAAGGGGTGTTGTGTCTGACTGGCCTCAGCTCCCAGCGAGTGCTTTTCTCCAGGAGTTTTGGTGCGTGGTTCACAGATTGTAGCTGTCGTGGCGCACTCATCACAAAGCCATGCATTATGAATGCGTCTGTCTTTTAACTCGAGGCTCAGGAGAAGCACAAAGATAAATTAGGTCCTCCCTAAATGAAGGAATGGATGACTTTCTAAAGTCGCACAGGACAAATCCCAAGCATGCAAAGCACAGGCACAACCTTTGGTGAAAGGCGTGTGGCCTTGGTCTCTGCATTGGCTCTTCTGGAAATTCATGGAGTTATGCTGCAGACCTTTTTGCAGTGTTGACTGCAAAGCTTGTGTATGGGGTAGAAGTGGGGCTCTTGCCCTTCTAATACATGTATGAGAGCATGTCAATGCTCCTGCATGAGCCCAGAACCCAAAATCCAGCTGCAAGCTGCCTTTTGCTAATGCAGCCTTAGTGACAGTGCGTTGATGATCGAAACTACCAGCTGGAGCAGATCTGGGAGCAAAGGTGTGAGGAGCACTAATATATCTGCAGAAAACAGCAGTTAATTAGCTGACTGTGGTTTCTGCAACTTCTGGTTGTTCTTAACCTGTGTCAGCCTTATGAGCCTTTCTCTTATTAAGAGGTGACAAGGCCATCACCTCCGTAGGTATTTCGATGCCTTGAATTCTGTGGGAGTTGGGTGGCTCAACGCTTTTGAGACTCCAGTCATAAGTTCCTTCAGTGAACAGATTTCAGCTGCAAAAGTTCTAGTCAGTTGTGAATCAGATGACTATGCTGGTTTTGGCTAGAAATGAAACACCTCATCTTGGTCAAAACAAATGCTTTTCTTCATGTGGAGTATCTCTAAAATCTACTGGTGTCTTGTTTCAGTCCTCTTAGAGTTGTTTCTCCTGTATTGCAGGGCCTGTCACATGGAGAAATGTCCCTATTTCTATTAGTGGTGATGAGAAGTAATTAAGTCTACAGCACAGGGTGACACTATTTTTGTGGGATTGTCTTGCAAGCCTAGGAAAACGGTGAAATATATTCTCCTCTCTAGGCTCAGAATAGGGCCTAGAAATTGGGTAAACTCACAGATTTCAAAAGCATTCACCTTTTTTTAAACTCTAGCTGCTACATCAGTTTTAATAAGGTACTTACAGACCTAAAATGAAAGTAACATTAGTGTGATTGTTGGCTTTTGTTTAAATCTCTGTGGAATCCCTCAGATGCAGAAAGATTCCCTTATAGTAAAGGACATGTCAGACATCATTTTGGTTTGTGAAATCCTGAAAGTGGTACTGGCTGGAACCCATGTACAAACAAAGGTGAACCTGTCTAATGAGCTCTGTTTTCAAGACAAAGGAAAAAACAAAAAAGAAGACAGCTAATAAGTTAATATTTTATTTTTATGATCAACATTTTATGCATATCTGATTTGATGTAAAAATACATCACTTTTAACTTGCTCTCTTTGCTTTTCTCTGGCAGGTTTGTCATTTGTAGAACAGAGGGACGATAAACTCTGAGATATTTTTCTATGCTTGTGTGGTAAAAGCAAAAAGTAATGTTAGGCCATGATTAAAGCTGTTATACATGATGATAATTTAAATATAAAAATTCCTCTATTCCTCATAGAGGACAATGTACACAATACAGGGCTATCACTGCATGCTCTATCACATCAGCAGTTTAAGACAACAACTATTCATTCCCAAATTTTAGTGAAGCTGCCTTTAAAGCAGAAGTAAACACAGACATAATATTTTCCTTGTAACAACAAAGTTTATTTATATACCAGGAAACTTGTTGATGTTTAATATTTGCTCACAAGCCTTCAGTACTAATTTCTACCAGCCAAAGCTGGTAGAACAGCTAAAATTGTCAACACAATTGACAAGTAGCAAAACTGAACTCAGCCAACAGGCAATTTGTGACTCAGTTCTGTGTTCCTGGTTTCTACAGGTAACAGCAAATGTCAATGTGGATACACTCAGAAACTCAGTGCATGACCCCAGAAAGAAGGGTGACCTGTCCCTTAATGGAAACCCTCTCCTTGCTGCTGAGGAGTGGTTCAAGAAGTCACTGGACTTCATCTTGACATTTCAAACACATTTACCTTTGCTTAAATGGCCGGGCTGAGGGGAGGGAGGCGGCTGCCGTGAGCCACCACACAATGCTGTGTCCAACGGGTTTGAATTGGGAGGTGTGGCTTTGTTCTTCGGGCAAGGAAGAATAGAACTCCTTTGGCATCAGAGGATTTGAGGCTGGACAGTCTCAGGAACAACTTATCAGGGCACAAGGTAGGATCAGAATAAAGTGGCTTCACTGAAGTGAGACTGTTTGCTGCTGATAGCTCCTGCTGGCTGCTGACGCTGCCAGGCCCCAGGCAAGAAGTAGATTCATAAAAGAATGTAAATTGGATCTCTCAGTATATTCAAGTATTTAACTCACTGCCTGAGCTGGTCAAAGTCACAGGCTTGGGCAAGGACTACTGAACTGCTGCTTGAAAACACTTTCCTGTAAAAACACTGTATTAAGAGATTGCTATTGTTGGGAACCTGAGTCTCAGCTGTGTTTTTGGTTTGCGTGGATATATTCAGAATCAGGACTGGCCTTAAGCAGCCTTCCAGGGGTGAGAGGCACAAGCTGGAGTCGAGTTTTAAGTGAGGTAGATGGTTTTATTTGTGAATACAAGTTGTTTTTAGGTGTTTTGAGGAGTTACAGGGAGTTCAAGAAGGGTGAAGCTGTTTGCATACGCATAGCTAGAGACAGGATTATGCAGTTCTTGAATGACTGGTTTGATCAGCAATGTTTACTCTCATGTTCTTTTGCTCGTCTTTTCAGAGAACAGAGAAAAATGCTTTATAAAAGTTCACTTAATATTTCTTACAAGGTTTTTTAACTTGACCTTTTTTAGCATTTGGACTTCAAAAGCAGGGCACTGAACTATCATTTGGTTATAAACCTCACTGTATCATTTCACTACTGCAAGAAAAGACTCCCAACACATGAATACCAATTAGTCCACAGTTGTTTATAAAGTGCATAATGGCTGGAGTAGATCAATACATATAACAAATACATGAACCACAGGGCAACCTGGTAAATATGGGATAAAGAAAATATGACAGCTTAGATTCTTTATAGAGGCATAAACCCCAACTCCCACTGAGGTAATAAAAATAATAAACTTTTCATTTTAATGGAAACATATGAATTTATGTTAATGCTGCTTGCACCAGACATCACTAGGAATATTAAGAAAGTGCAGCTTATATTTTAATTACAGTTACAATTTGCATTCACAAAATATTTGGTTCCCTATGGTCATTTAGGAGGGTAAACATTTTAATTTTTCTAAATAAATAACTGTAATGAAATATGTTTGTAAATTGCTGTGCTGATCTTCCTCTAGGAAGTATTACCATTTCAGGTAATTTGCAGGTTCTTGTCTGGAATGGTTATTTAGGCACTCCACATTCCTCCTGTGCCTGGCCATGCCTGGATGTCAGGGGAATATTTTAGACTGCGACTGTGCAGGTGCTCTGCTGCAAGGCAGTACCTCTCACTCAAATCCTTCTTTCAAAAAGAATATTTCTGCTTCGTGAAGGGCAGGAGGGAGATGGGGAAAACCTTATAAAACCTGATCTCTGAATCTCCACTGTATCTGCACAGAAATTTTCTTGACAGTCAATTTCTTGGCGTTGACTGGCTGTCAGCAGGAGCAGCACATCTGAAAATGTGAGTCCAGTTCGTCACACAGGGTGGAGGGGGTTATGCTGAGACTTCTTACATGACACCTCATACAAAGAAGTATAAATTCATTCCAAACCTGTTTTTAGTCAAAACACAGTTAGCATTGTAACAGGATGAACACAAATATCCAGTTCAGCTAGGTACGAGGCAGTACATGAAGTCGGTTAAGTCCTTGTGGACTAAATGTTTGTTCTTGCAAGCAAATCCTAGTGAAGTTGGTTGCTGGTCCAGAAGATGAAAGCCTATGCCCTCCTCAGCTTCATGCTTATGAATCCAGAATCTTGGTTTGATTTTTACTTAGGGAAAAAAAGGAAAAAGGTAACTGCCAATCCATTGTGTGCTGTATCTTTTCAGGTTCACTGCATCCTCTCCCGTGTTTCTGACCCGCTAAAACAAACTAAAATGAACATGCAAAGAATTCCAAAATGTACAACTGCAGGCAAGAGGAACGTGTGCACTACACTGTTTGATTGTACAGTCTGTGAGATTTAAACATGAGCTTAAGCACTTTGCTGAATTTTGACTTAAATATTTACTCATGCGGTAATTGAAATAATTTTTATAAATGGGTGTTTTAATCACTGTACTGTAGCACCGTTCTCTGCCCAGGCCAAACAATATGTCATAATTATTCAATGATGGATTAAGATTTTACCATGTCCTGTTTAAATGTCCCTTCTTTAGGTAGTTAAGAGGAAGGAGATGTGGTTATTTAATTACTGTTTTAAAGAAAAAAAATTCTCCTTTCTGGTTATTTTGTGGAGGAAACTTAAATTTATGATTTTATTCTGATAATTTGTTCTACAGGCCTAGGTGTCCTCAGGTGACCTAGGCAGGGGCATGCTTCTGTGGGACTAGTGATATGTCTGAGTTAGGAAATGGCTGGCTCTTGGGGTGCAGATTTAGGAGTTGAGGACAATAACATGCTAGACTTCCAGGATAGATCCCAAAAGGGACTGGGACTCTTGGTGTTCAGTTTTGGACTATTTAAAAACAGGTTCTACGTTGGGGGGAATAGAGTTAAAATGTAAAAGACACATGCTTGAGATTTCTGGACATGGGCTAAAAGAGAGTTAAGCCAATAAACATAGCAATGGGAGGGAACTTAAACTAGGAGATAGGCAGTGCCAGTGGAAACATCAAAACCCTGACTCTTTTGTATTTAAAGAGTTTTTTGAGGTCTGTAGTCAGTGAACTCTGTGAACGAGGTACAAAGACGGTAAAACTTCCTGTGCTTAAAATGCACAAGGGGCATGGGAGGGAACAGGACAAAGCAGCAAAAGGCTTGTGATGAGAATGTTCTCAGAATGAAGGAATTTAGGTTAAATTTTGCTCCAACTGAGGAGATTCAAACATCCACCTCCAACCTTCAATGAGAACATTCTTGCTATCCGCAAATTGGCTATTTTACTGTGGTAGCAAGGGATGCCTTCCACATCTCCAAGTGAAAGTGGGCCAATGTAAAACCAATTATGCAAGAGTCATGGGGACAGAGTGGGAACCAGCAAGGGGAAGTCTATGACCTAATGGATAGAACTGAAAACCAAGAGTGTAAGGAAAATACTAGTGTTTGAAAAGGTGGCCGCTGACATACAACTCATTTGCCACTTGACAAGCAGATGCCTAAAGATTTGTGCTATTACAGTCAAATAAAATTCAGAAAGTATCAGGGTATGAGGATGCAATAAATGAAGTTATCCAGGCATAGCAGAGTCATATTATTATAGTGATTAGTTTTCTGGACATCAAAAGAGACAACAGTGGAGCGCAACCAAGGGGGGCTTTATTAACACAAGTCTGCAAACATCTCCATAGGAGCACTATGCTCCAGAGTTCTCAACAACCCCAAATATGTATCAGGTAAGTCAAATCTATGCTTTCTGTGTGCCAGGGGAAGTCCAAAAGTTCCTGACCTCATTGCTGGAAGCAGGAACAAATAGGCACTGATTAGATTCAAGTTAAGGGTTTTTCACCTGAGGGCTCATTAACTATAAGAGAAAGGGAATTGGGATGCCTTTTGAATGTAATAAAATACAGTGCTTGTACTGTGAAAAAATTCTGCCTTGATGGCAAAATATGTATGTAATGAGTTTTGTGCTAAAATTATAAAGATACAGTTTAAGAAACAAATTTCCAACAAATAACAACTACAAGAGCTAATGTTAAGAAAGTTTGCAATTACTAATATGGATACTAGAAAACATAGAACAAAGCAAAAATATAGCATAGGGCTAATATATCATTTGAAGTTATGTTATAATTTGGTATGATGTTGAATATAATCAGAAGAAGTCTGATTAGCAGATATGGAGACACAAAAAACCCCACAAGGATAATGAGAAGATTCTACTAAATAAAGGTAAAGCTTAATATTACTGTTAAATATGGAAAGAGTAAAAAGAGAACTTGTCATACCATATTTTAAATATGGAGCACAAGCAAGCTATTAAAGGTACCCTTTGTTAAAAAAAAACCCAGATAAAACCAGAGCTTACCAAACCATAAACCGAAAACAATAAAAAAGGAAAATGTGGCTAGTGACTCATCAGGAAGCTCAGCTGAAGGAAAAAAATTAATGACACCAAAAGGCCACTGGGAGCTCTCTATAGGAATGGTTTGTTCCCATTAAAAACTGTGGTTTTATTAATACCTATACGAGTAGTTCTTGTCCTTCTATACAAAAGTTTCCAAACCAGCTGCAGAAGGAAGATGGCTTTGCCACTGATGTTCACCCATATAAAATTTTATTGTTTGATTAGTGACTGCAACAGCCCTGGATTCACAGATAATAGTTGACACATCAGCTCAGTACAGGATACATAACCAAGTATTCCAGAAGCTTCACGGAAAAAGCTTAAATGTTTGAATCAGTCTATAAAACCCAGAACTGATGGACATTGGAAGATTTCTGCAATTTAACAGAATATATTTATTTCTCTGAATCTCTCAGAATGCACACTCCAGGTGATTTAATTTTGATATCAAGAAGTCTATTATGCAAAATTCTTAATATTAGAATAAGAACAGCAGTATCTCTGGCTGTGCATTGGTATTCATAAAAATAAAGTTTGTGTCAGTGGAAAAAAAGATGGAGATTAAGTAGCACTGAAAGAAAGTGTGAATAAACCAGAAAATCACACAATAATTATATGCTGGGCAATCTCTTACAGAATTTATCTTCAGAATCCTCGGAGAGAGGCCTTTACAGCAATTATAAAGGGATATATGTAAGCTTGCATGGTTGATTTCGGAAAAACATGAGATAGGCACAAACGTGGACTTAGAGCAACAAGTTTTCACTTTGCAGGAACCATAATGAGACAGACTTTCATAAGAGTGAAACATTCATTCTCAGTTAGAGCCACTACTGACAAAACCAAGAGCCAAAACCCAGAAAGAACTTCTATTTGCAAACAAGTGGTCTTAGGCATTTTTATCCCCTCAACGGGGAAGAAATTAGACACGTTAGCAGCCAGATTTAATGTCAACAGATGATCTGAGATAGCCATAAGAACAAGGAGGAGTGCTCTGGAACAAGGTAAGGCAAAGTACAGGGATTTGTAAAATGCAAGTGTCATATCTCTGCACAAATACAATGCATATTAATAAATAAGCAAACGTGGAAGATCAGCCGATACCTTGCAGGGTTTCGAAATGCCTGATGTAACAGAGGTACACAGTGTGGTGACAGAGGCATGGCAGCTACAGTTTTACAATTAAAAGCAGGGAAGAGTCGTGCACCCTCTGGATGCCTCTCTCAAAGTTTTGGGAGCCAATTACCTTCCTTCTTCTTCTGGTTGGAAACTGAATACTTGGCCGACAACTTTCCACAATTACAGATAGTTTTGAAACTCCTTCCAAATCAGGATGAACATAATCAACCTCCCTCCTGAGCCGACTGAAAGCAGTATTTTTCACTAAACCCTAGTGGAGTTAGAGAAGAAAGATTACGCTGATGCAAACCAAACTATTTTAGGAAAGGAATTCCCTTAGGTAAGTGCAAGAAATTCTTCTGTGACATTTAACACATCATAGAGTCTGAAAATTAGGCTTTTACCCAATGTCTAGGTACAGTGAAAATGTTTTGTTTTTCTTGGTAGGATCCCTATGTTTAATTGGGATATTGGAGAAACATGAAAAATGCTTTCAGAATTGAATTAGCATGTGAAACGACTTTCCTTGTGCATTGGGTTCAAGTGCTTCAAAAACAAGGAACAAGAGAAAACTGTTCATTATAATTTGTTTAATTATTGAACCATTAGTGCCAAAGATTAGGGACACTGAAGAAGTTGAGTAAATAAATGTACTGGGAATAGATATCATATGCTGATTACTTCACGCTGGCTATACAAAATACCAATTTAACGTAATGGAAACTTTCATTTGGGAACCAGTTTACAGGCAATGCCTAAGTTTCAAAAGAGGATAAAACTGCCTCCTGAAAACCATGCTAAGAGGGTTGGATATGGAGGTATAAATACCAAAATGGAAGAGCTGTATAAGTTATATTAGGTTTATGTTATCAAATTTATCTCTAATGACGTGAACAGATGAATGTTGCCATAGGTAAAATAATATAGTTTTCCTTAAGACCCACAAAATTAGGATGTTAATGTGTATTTTTCTCCTATGATCAACATGAAAAATATTAGGGACGTTGGAATTCCATAGACTAGTCATAGATCAATCTGGAGCTATAATGCATTTTTACTGGAGAAAATCTATTATGGATTAAAGCAGAATAGAGGTGGTCATATATTTCATGCTAGAACTACGTATTGGGCTTTATTCCAAAATTATGATCCCAAGAAAGTGCATTTAATAATTAGGCGTGTGTGAGGTATAATGAAAAAAGAATCTTTGGCTGAAAAGAAGAACATTTAGACTACTAAAATAAATAGAAAGATCTCTTCAGGGATGAATGATACTGAAAATAAGGTATATTACATTAAAATGCGTACACAATAAGTTAATACAGATTACTTGCTTAATTGAAATGCCTCTGGAAGAAAATAGCAACAGTAACTGCATAAAAGCATTTCAGACATAGGATAGCATTTTGGTAATTAAGATTATGTCTAGACCATCTAGTTATGACTGTTTTTTTCAGAGGTAAACCACATTAAGCTATTTAGTTATGAAGTGCAGATTGTAAATATGAAACAACAGGGAAAGAATTAAATGTAAAAACTGAAATGAGCAGAAGTAGGTGATAAATATTGGCTTTGCTACTGATCAGGTAGTGTAAGTTCTGTGCTGCCTGGTTCACAGAATATTTTTCTCTCTGTATAATAAAGTACATTTTGTTGTGTTGGATGTCTGTCTAAAATGCCAAACAAACTGTCTTTCAGAAAAATTATATGGCACTGTTGCATTTCAATGTGTACTGGAAATCTGACAGGAATAATAAAAAATCCCAAAGACAGGGAACTCAGCTAGGTCTTAAAAGTATGCAGTGGGAATTGGAGTGCTAACAAGATTTCAGCTGCCCTTTGTATGTAACCTCTTTTAAGCCTGAACCTGAGCTCTTTATTAATATTTTTTACAATCCACTTAAAGAAAAAAGTAAAATATCTAATAAGAGACACTTCCAATTGTTTGGGTGTTAAAACCAAGAATAAAAGTAAGAATACGTCTTGCCTAGAAAAATAAGGCATCAGCAAAAGAAGGAATTAAGATGTTATGATCTGATACTCAAGAAGATAAATAGTAGGAAGAAATGCACCTGTAAGGGAAGATCATTTAAATGTCCATCTGTAGTTGTCTGCACCTGTCCTGTCTCAAATGTCCTGCTCCCAGCCTTGCTGAAAATGTTCAGTTTTTCCTTGAAATCTAAATTCTCATGATAAAGGCGAAGTATTACCTGTATAATTATATATATTACAATAAGCTTTATTTTTTTATTTATAAAAAACTTAATGGGTTTTCTCAGACAGTAAAAGATCAATATATAGCATTTTTCTGAACAAGCCCTAGTCACAGAGGGTAATGTTATAGTTTCTGCCCAAGAGACAGAATCAGAGACTATCTAAACTTGCCAGCACAGGGAAAGGACAGGGTAAACAAAAGTTTAATGGAAGCAACTGTTCGTTCAGACCGTGGGTATACTAATTCTGGGGAGGTCAAAATTTGACTTCTGCCTATATTGGCAGTATCTTTTTAATACCCAGCAGCAAGCATCTTTTCAGCACTAAAATTATTTTTAATGTAATGTTTCCTACCCTGGATGAAAATAGTTTTTATAATCTAAAGTGGGACTTGAGCCCAGTATCCCAATATATAAAGCCATTACATTAACCAGCTGAGATGCTCCGCCGTAAAAAGATAACTACCTTTACATAAATAACTCCTGACTATGCAAGCAGGGCTCATCTTTGAAGGTGAGAGAGAACACTGGAGTTTATTATATTCTACGAATGATAAAAATTATATTTATAGACCAGACTACAATGACCCTAGTGATGAGCACTGAGAGATTTACACTTTAAGGGGGGGAAAGAAACTTTTTAAGAACTGACATCATCATCAAACAATTTGTGTTTCTCGGTGAATCCACAAGCTGAGCGTGGTGTTTTAATGACTAGAAATCATGAATATTAAACTGGAGAAAAGTTGACAGTATTTAAATGAGCATCATTAAGAGACACATAAATTAACAGGATTTTTAGTTCTTGTGGAACCGCCGTTTCAATGTTAATTAAACAACTGGAGTGCTCTTGTGCATTCCCAGCAAACTGTCCCTAATGTGTTCTGCTGAATATCATTATGGGTGGCTGCCTTGCTGTTTAATTATTTTCAAGCTGATTTTTTTTCCCCGTTGCTGCAGTGGTTTTATGCTTGTCTTGCATTCAGAAGGCGATGGGGCTTAATCCCAAAGGAGTCTGTCAGTTTGATCTACATGTGGTGCTTATACTGAAATACCCATTTTTGTAACTAATAAAACATGCACATATAGTGTTGCTGCCTAACCCTGCTGAAAAAGCCTCACTATTGACTGCATTATCTTTGTATGTAACAACCATTTGATGACTTACTGGGATTTTAGCAGTAGTTCTCTATCACAGTGGTAATCATTATTTATTCCATTCTGCACACGCAGGTGGTAAAGAATATGAATTTAGATATAGAGAAGGGAAGCAAAATAAGCATGAGATCTAGTTATTTTCTAAATGTGAAGAGAAATGCTACACAGAGCACTGTGTGCTGTATCTGTTTAGCAAATTCACTCTTCAGCTGTTCCTTTACTGCTCTTTGCATTATGTATGTGTACATCAGGAATTAAAGCAGGGTTTCTTTTCAGTCTTGGACATTCACCTACCCCTCTTGCTACCAGATCTTTAGGGAGAGCAGGCTCTGTTTGATTCTCCTTCAACAGACCTTGCCTTGCCAATCTCCTGTAGCTGGCTCTGCATCCTTCCCTTCCCACGGCAGCCAGCACTGTGCCTGCCTACAGGAGTCCCCACACTGTGTTTGAAGGAGATATTCCCTTAGATTTTCGCAGGTATCCCGATTCCCTGTGGGGCTGCTGCTCATTCAGACTCATCACAAGGCTGTACGGACTCTTGGGATCTGAGGCCACCTCTGCTGCTTAGGTGTTTGTCCATGTTACCTCTTCTCTTGCAGGGTGGTTGCCCAGCCTGTCTGCTCTCTCCAGACCCAGCACATACAGGTAAACACCCCAGCTGATCTGACCAGGGACACTGCAACGTGCACTCAAATCCTGATGCTAAAGCGATGCCAGGGGTTTATGTAGGCTCCACGTAAAGGGGCCACTGAGGATTGCTCCAGCCTACACAGTGAAGTGGTTATTTCCTGCACAGGTACAACAGAGCAAAGACTCCAAATATTGAATGAATGTGTATTAAGTCATATGCTACTGCCCTGCTTCCTTCCCTGCTACCCTGCAGCATCATTAGTACCAGAGGACACTGCCTTCAAGTTGTGGCTATTTATTACTGAAACCCACCAAATCTGAATCTTTCCTTGGAGGCTGTTGGTGTATTCCTACACCATTTATCCCTGACTGACCAACAGCCTGGCCTGCAGAATAAAAACTTGGATGGCAACAAGAGAAATTGCTGGGTGGCCAACCTGAGTATCACAAAAGGTCTTTTTAAATTTGTGAATTGAGGGAGGAAAAAAAAAAAAGAAGGCCCTAGTTTTTGGTCTGGAAAAAGTCAGCCTCGGTGGTTGGTGGTACTACTCTGTAGTATTACTCTGTGACTAAGTAAAGCCAAGGAGTGCAAGTGTTAAAAAAGTTTAACCATCCTACACATTTGGAATGCCTATAACACCCCTCTTACTGTTAGTGACAGCAGCTTTCTCCATGGAGTTCAGCAAGCCATAGAGATAACATAGTTAGTGTTACTGTGTTGAAGTGATGAGAAATAAAGTAGATGGAAATTGAAATTCTGACAGGTTCCTCAGATTTAGGATTATCCTTCACTCTGAAAAATGTTTAAAATCCAATTTTCTGAGAAATATGACTGAACATTTGTTGATGGGGGAAAAGTAGTTTGCATCCAGGCCTCAATTTAATTAACTAAAAGTTGTTTCTGAGTGTTTTTCCATCCTACCTACTTACTCACAGTTGCCTGTATTAATAGAAACAGTTGATAGATGTCTTTAGGGGAACTTCCTATCTAATTAGTAGATTTTTTCATACTGCATCTTGCCAATAAAAACAAAATTAAAATAACTAAACAAAGCTAATTATGCAGTGCTTTGAAATACCTGTCACATAGTTGAATATATATTTTCTCCTTCCCTTACTGTACACTACAGCAGTTAATAGATATTTATACATCATGCATTTCACTTTTTGCTGGAATGCTGTTGTGATGTGTTTGTTCAGAAGGTGATACCCAGGTCCTTTATGAACTGTTCCTGACCGGAACAACAAGACATGAGGTAGTTCTTGTTCACAGAGTAAGCAATTGTGTGATTGCAAGTAAGTTCTTGGCTTTATTTGTTTAGACCTTTATCCTTGGAGATCCTCTCTCTTCCCCAAATCTCAAAACAGTTGATGACTAGAGATGTGAGTATTGAACGTAGGTCTGAAATATCATAGAGGTCAGGGGGTCTGGATGTGAGATCTAACCTGGGTTACATTTGGTGCATGATTTAGCCTTACTTTGGTTTGAGACATTGAGAAATGGTTCTCTTCACATGTTATCTCTTCAAAAATGTAAAGTAGTCCTTGATTTGGGACTTCAGTACAGATTTAGTAAAAGATATTTCCTACATTCTCTCAAAATTTAAGACAATGTTATATTGCTTCAATTTGGCTCAAGTTAATAACAGAGTTTATTTGGAGATAGTCTTCAGTGAGTCACCTACTTAATGAACTTGTGCTAACTTTGACCATTCACTTAGGATTTCCTGACTACAGGGACGTGATCCGAGGCAGAAGTGTGCGTGGATGGACCCTATATAGCAGTGGGGAATATAAAGCCAAATGAATCCATACTGGATGTAGTTGCTAGAGCAGGTAATTAAATTTAGGCAACTTGCATTGTTTCAGATTACATACCACAGGAAGCTGGCAGAAGCACAGTGCTGTGTTCTACTAGTTTAAAATACTTGTCCAAGGAGGGGTGGGTGTGTTAATTCCTAGGGCTGTTTACAGCAGTGGGAAGTTGTAAATGCCAGCAGCAAATGCAGACAGCTACAAGGTCCTGCCAGTGCAAAGACAAGCACAACTGCACTGCATCGAAATCTTGGCTACGGGTTTCAGGAGGGAGAATGACAGAACTAGCAGAGACCAAAAGTCCCACCAGATCAGCCAGATAGCAAAACCCCAAACAATTTAGTAATCAATTAGGAGGCAGGCTTTCCTCTACACAGAAATTTGTAGGATGAGAAATAACGTCCATAAAAGGAAAACAACATCTCAAGGGTCATGACAAATGCAAATTCATACCACTGTTGAAGGTTGGAGCTTACTTGTACTGAAGGGCAGGGATCTGACTCATTTATATATATTACAATGGTCACATGGATATGACTCTGATTCATTAAATCAACTTTTACCTTTGCCTCATTTGAACTTCTTGGAAATATCGAGCACAGTCTATAAATTCCTACCTTTCTTTTGTGTGAAAGGAGAAATATGAACCTTCAAAAAGGTATTCATAATGAAGGCAACTGTGTCATCTTATTCTTTGAGTTTAATTTCCTTAGGAAGTACTACAGAGCACAAACTGTTATTCCAGCTCAAGGCTGTGTAAAAGGCAGTTACTTGGTTTTGCTGGGCCCACAGCATAGGACCACGTACTGTTGTTTCGTTGCTCAACATTTTACAGAGATTTTTGGAGTTTTTCTGTGTCGTTTAAGTGCTGCAAATTATGACCATTGTCTTGTCAAGAAGGCATTATACAGGTGAATGGCTTTGTAGAAGTCACAGTGACAAAAACACATACAAGCCTATGTTTCCCTATTTTGGATTTTTGTCTTTGCTGTCCTTGAAACTTCAATTTACCACCTGCACATGAAGATGGTTCTGAAGAAGCCTGCAGGTTTTCCAGTAGAATCCCACTTCCTAATTCTTGCACCTGCAAAGCTAAGCCCAGGTACTTTTCTATTACTTTTCCTTCAGCCAATGATATTTTTTCTATCTGTAATCTTTAGACATTAAAAAGCATGGATGCATTTTAAATATGGTTTCTCTGTACATGGGAAGACTACTGAGCTTTCTGGCTCTATAACTAAAACAAAGGTGTAATGAGTCCTGTGTTCAAAACCTGAGCACTATTACATGTAGTTCAAGGATAAGTGCAGTAGATTAATCCTCTGAGTAGCTTTTAAGACTGGTCTGCTTGCTTGAACCAGCTGCTGATACAAGTTTTGGTTACTGAACAGGGGAAGTCTGGGCTAGATTATCAGCTCCACAGTGCATGTGTTCATTTATATCTGTGTAAATTCTGTACTGTGTCCTATTTTAAACTCTCCATAGAGGTGTTAGGGATGTAACAAGATGATTGAAACCTGGCCTAAACTCACCTTCTCTTTTTTTATGGCCTTCCCCAGTGGAATTTAACAAGGGAATAAAGCTGGGTTTTGGCACCATTGCTCTTCTGGAAGGATCTGAGTAGAGAACCACAGGCAAACCTGTCCCTGGGCATGACCAGTTGCAGCTCTGTGCAGTTTATGATGAGCAGGTACAATTTATGTACATTTACTGTCGCTGGTGCACTGGGCAAGCCAGGCCAAGTTTTCCTCAGTGTGCAGAAGGGAAGAAGGTTGTAATTCCATTACTTAGAAAGTAATTGAAAGCCTACAGAACAGTGTGACAGAAAGTAGGGAATGCACAAAAGAGAAAAGCCAGCAAGCAATACAAGAGTTTAAAGACAGCCTAAGGAATAGGGAATATTCTAGGGACAGGAAACCAGGCAAGAGCTGGACCCTTGCTTTGGTGCCTGGTTGTGCTGATCTTTACTTCTGGACATGAAAATCCTGGAACTAAATGCAAGTTCAACTAGGCAAAACCTAAATTACAATCAAACCTGCCTGAGGCCTTTTCCTTTGGTATCTCACCTCTGAACTTGCACTGACGTGCTGATGGCCTCACTCACAAGCCTGTGCTACACAGGTGCACTTCTGCCTGGAGCCACACAACTGTGCTGAAGTCCCCAGAGGAGCTGGCACCTTGGGGGCAGTGCCAGGTGCCTGGTCCTGCTGGGCTCTGCACATCCAGGAGAGCTCAAGTTATTTGCAGTTATTTGTAACTCCAGTGTTTGAGATAGAAGCTCCTGAGCAGGAGCGTGTAGCCAGCTCTCTGGCAATTGAAATTCAGGGTTTGAAGCAGCAGTAATCTGATACTCAGCTTCTTCAACTTAGAGCTGCTCCAGCACACACATCAGAGCTGTACACACAAAATCAGATACAAAACAACTTCTCAGAAATCTTTCTTTGTTCGGAGCTTTTAATGTTTATTTTCCCTCTATACAATGGCGATTTTGGTTAAAATAACATTGCATCATTTGGCTCAGGTTACTAGATAATTGGGGAGTCTTTAAAGCAGATTTTCAAGTTGAGAGTAATGGAGACAATTTATAGTAGAACAGATGGTTGGCCTTCATTTGCCTGTTGACAGGTAGCGTGTTGTCAGCACTTCAGGTTGTTATCATACAGAGAACAGCAGTTCAGAATCTTAATTGGGACCCAAAAGGATATACTCTACAGCTTTTTCTGGGCATTTACAGGCACAGGAAGAAGTACAAAAGAAAATAGGGGGGAGGAAAGAAAGCTGATCTAGACATGTGATTCGAATGCAAAAATTTCGGGTTTGTCTGCAATGATTTCAGAGTATTAATCATTTGGTGAGAAGAAGGCAAAAATTGAGAGGCTGAAAAAGGTCAGAAGAGTTATTGCTCCTCATGCACAAGGTATTGCCAGGGAGTGCACATCCTCACGCAAGTGTTTCCTGTTGTAGCAACAACAAGCAGTTCCTTAAAGCAGACAGAATACACTGTGTGAGCAGCTATACAGAGCACCTGGCAGAAATTTGTGAAAATTGAGAGATTTCTGATTGAAATTTTTTCCACTGTGATTTGAATGTTCACTATACTGAGCAGGAAGCAGCTGAAATCACATTCTCTGAGGCAGCAAAATGGTGATTACATATAAAGCACTTGTCCTAGCTGGAAGAATGTGCAACAAAATGGGCAACACTTTTCAAATAGCAAGGTTTGCATAAGTATTACTTAATCGATTTCTGGCTTTGTTATCCTCATATTTTATTTCATTATATTTAATTACTTTATTTTATTTGGTGTGCTGAACTCCTCCTGGGAGTCTGTCTTTTCAAAAAGTCGAAGTTTCCAAAGGGTTTGAAGAAGAAATGCTGTTTGGATAATGGCTGGGAAACTAAAGTAGGTGCTGGCAGCAAGAAAGCTGGCAGTGTGGTCTGTCAGGGACAAATTCCTCACATACATGCTGCTTAGAGAGATTCCCCTGAAATAATGCCATTATCCCCAAGAATATTGTCAACCTTTGCTCTTCAAATATTCTTTATCTCACACATCCAGTTATGAACTCCTTTCACAACTCATTATTATTATTGAGGGCTAACACTGTGCTTGGCCCGAGTCAGTAATACGGAAATCCTGCTCAAAGGGCTAACAAGCTGTGGTGGACTGCTTTCTTGCAGAAATGAAATCAAAGTCTAGAAGCAGGTCACATCCCAGCTGTGATATTTTCCCAAGGAAAGCAGCTCTGTTAAGCCTGCAGCCAAAGTGTGATCTCCATCTGAGAGGCACATGACGCTCTATTATTTAGGAGCGGAGTATTTTAAAAAAACCCCAAATCGATCTCGAGCAGCTGCCTCTCCTTTAAATCTTGAAACAAAAAAAAAGGAAAGAAAGCAAACACTCTTTTTAGGAGTAATGAGACATCCGAGGAGATGCCGTTTTAAAGCTGTTTGAGATTCCACACAGCAGTACAACAAACACCTATTGCTGCAGAAATTTCAGGAACATGTGGGAGATGCACACAAGCTGGATTAGAAACAGAACGTCCTCTAGCAAGTTTAATTTTCTCTCTTTCTTTCTTTTTTTCTTTTCTTTTTCTTTTTTTTTTTTTTTCCAGCCACAAACGCTGCTTTCATCCTCAAAAAGAAAAGAGAGAGAATTTTACATAGATTGGGAAGTGTAAGGAATTCACCCCACTGTACCTTGCCTTGCTGATAACCAGCTGAGCTCGGCCTTCAGCACACACCCACTGGATTTGTGGCATATCTGTCCTACAGTAAGGGTTGGGCACTCACTATTTCACCCTTGCAAAAGATTATTTTGGCCAAATCATGATTAAAAGGCTATTTTTAGCTGGTTTCTCCAGACAAAATGTCAGAGGATTTGTGTCTGAGTCAGAGATAGAGCTTCTGTTCGGAGTGTTTCTGGAGCGTTTCTGTGTCCCTGCAGTGTTACAATGTGGAGTTACTGAGTTTATTGCTCTGTGCTGGTAATTAAGTCAGTGCTAAATATTGTAATGAGAGCCCTATCATCCATCCATGGCATCAGTGACACCCAGCTTTGTGCAGAAAGCCCTGCTGAAAGCTGGGCATACTTTGGTGTTTTGAAAGATTGGAACCAAAGCTGGGCTTTGATGCTCAGTACAGGTATAATACAGGTAACAACACTAACAACTGGTCTGCTTCTCCCCACTGCTGCATTCGTGTGTGCACCTGCAAGGTCATGAATAGGATAAAAGCACCATTTATTTACTCTCTTCGCTCATGCAGATCTTGGAGACCTTGCTGACCCTGAACTACAGAAATAAGCTGAGCTCAGGGGATACAAACACATTCTCACCAGGAAGGAAATGAAGGCCCCCTGACCAAGTGTGTGAAAAATTGGGTTGAGGCGAATTTCAAAAGTGCTGTTGATTTTAAGGCCTTTATTGGCCTCTGTGCCATGACTACTCTCGTTGGGTGTGCCTGATACTATTAACCTCCTACACAGTCCTCCCCATCTGACAGAAAACTGCCTACCTTGCAATCCTTGCCAAAAACCTGTTTAATCTTAGGCAGCTCTAACAACTGTGTGCACAATGTGATGAGGTGAACAGCTGTAGAAGTGAGAGATACGGGAAATAGACTAATTTCTCTTTTATGACCAAGAATCGGATGAAGAATCTGTGCTAATAGTAAACATAGTTATCCTAAACCTCTGTCTGCTTTGGCTGCTCTTAAGCAATTATTCTCTATCAGATGTTTTATCCTTTAAATTAATCTGCCTTAGCTGCAGAGGTATGAGCAGATGCTTGAAGACTACCTTGCTGAGAGGGCTGAAAATACAGAGATGGGGATATTTGACAGATATTTCACATTTAGCTTGCCAAGACTGTACCATATTCATTTGCAGTTGAACCTCAGGGAGAACAGGGAGCTCACAAGTCTTTATGAGGGGTGGGATCACAATACCCTGCCTGTAACCTGCCAACTCCTCCCAGCCGGTGCACAAGGGCCCCTGACTCCCACCTTCCTTGGGGAGCAACTTGTGGCATCTGCCAGGGATGTGTGGGGCAGAAAGTCAAAGACAATGCTTCCTATGTCCTTGTTTCCCATCCTGCACTCCAGGAGAGTCAGGTACATTGTGCCCTTAATTATCCCCAATTAATAATTAAGTCTTTTTTTAGTTTCTTTCTTTTTTTTTTAAATTTTTTCTTTTAAGAGGTTTCTCTTTACCTCCCATTTTCTTTCCTTACTGTAACATTTTCTTATGATACTGGAAAGCATTTCTTCATTGTTTGGACTAATTTCCAAACAGATTAAAAACTGTTGTAGCAGTCAAGCTTCAGTTCCTTCGTTTATTAGATTCAGAAGACAGCAAATTCCTTAAAACACAGATATAAACAATTATGGTAATGCATTCTGATTTTATAATTAGTTTTCATCACAGGAAACATATAAGTTTGGGCTTCAGATTTTTTAGAACACTCCTCTCCTCCCATCTTTGACTTTGAAGTTCATGCATTTCTGTTCTCAGCTTTACTCCCAGTGCTTGGTGAACCATGTAGTAAGGGACAGAAACTTAACTCTCAGAGTCACCAAAATGTAAGAGAGAAGGTCACAAAAGAACATGGACCTGCTGGAGTGAGCCCAGAGGAGGCCACAAAGATCATCAAGAGGCCTTGAGCACCTCTCCTACGGAGACAGGCTGAGAGAGTTGGGGAAGTTCAGCCTGGAGAAGAGGAGGCTTCAGGGGAGCTCTCAGAGCACCTTCCAGTGCCTGAAGTGTCTAAAAGAGAGCTGGAGAGGGACTTTGGGCAAGGGCATGGAGTGACAGGACAAGTAGGAATAGCTTTAAATTGAAAGATGGTAAACTGACATTACATATTAGGAAGAGATTCAACCTGTGAGGTTGGTGAGGAACTGCAACAGGTTGCCCAGAGAAGTTGTGGCTGCCTCATCCTTGGAAGTGCTCAAGGCCAGGTTGGATGGGGCTTTGAGCAACCTGGTCTAGTGAAAGGTGTCCTTGCCTGTGGCAGGGGGTTAGAACGAGATGATCTATAAGGTCCCTTCCAACCCAGACCATTCTATGATTCTATGATATTTTTTAATTATTTTTGTGGGCACAGAATTGAGCTGTCGGAGCTTTGCTGAAAGCTGAATTTGGACCCTTGTTGTTACTACATACAACAAGAGCTTCTTAATTTTTGTTTTAATTACTTTTGCCTTGCATATCCAGAAGGATAGGAAATGAGTTTTATTAATACATTGAGAGTGTAATGATCATTAAAGAATAAAGAAAGGATTATAGTATTCTGGTGCAGTCCTCCCACATGGAACCCTGAAACCTAATTGTAGCCCTTGAGGGTTTGAGCATTGCCCTGCTTAATGATAATTTGTGTCACTGCTCCAAGAAAAGAAGTGGATGTTAGGGCAGGAAAGAAGCTCTGATGAACAATGGGAGAGATTAAATTAGCATGAATGGGCAGAAGCCCCATATGTGATCGCAGGATCCATTAAGAGAGGTATTTCCAGGAGAAAGAGGGAAGTATTAAGGCCATTGTACAAAACACTGATGAGTTTCGAACAATCTCATCCATATAATTCTCATCACTTACCTTCAAGGAAAACAAAGTCAAGCTGAAACAGGTGCTGGAAAGGACAGCGGGGTGACAAGGGGGAACTGGAGAGCTTGCCTGGCAAGTGGGGATGTATCTATTCTGTGTATTGAAGTACAGCAAAGAAAGCCTTGAGCCAGCACCTGCCCAAGATTCTGCATCCAGATG
Source organism: Myiozetetes cayanensis (assembly GCF_022539395.1). Taxonomy (NCBI): domain Eukaryota; kingdom Metazoa; phylum Chordata; class Aves; order Passeriformes; family Tyrannidae; genus Myiozetetes; species Myiozetetes cayanensis. The sequence continues at coordinate 7,419,012 of NW_026086826.1, read as the reverse complement.
GTGCCTCAAATCTGGAAACAGCAGCCTCAGTGTAGCCCTGAGCCTCGACTGCAGTGCAGCAGTACCTCTTTGCTCAGGTGGAATGATGTGCTGAAGCACCTTTATGCATTTCTAGAACCTGAGCTGGCTCCCATGGAGTCAGGCTCGCACAGCTCTTGTCCCTGGGTTATAACACATCCTAAAAGCTTGCTGATCCTACCCAAGTCGAGACCAGAGGGATATAATTTCTCTCTTTATGAGGACACACAATGAATTGTGTGCATCCATGCTATGCAAAGGGTGAGTGAGGAAAGAAGAGAAGAAGTGGTTAATCCCGGGGCAACATGCACTTAAACTGGTCATGAAACAGGAGGAGCTGCAACTGGCAGAGGAGCAGTTGTGCAGTGGCTTTGCATTAGTATTGAATCTGGGTCTTAGGAGATGTTTGTTGCCTTCACTAGCAAGGTAAAGGATACCACAGTATTGCCAGCTACAGTTGTTCAGCCACTTCTGAGTGAGAACTCTGAGGTGGCAACTCATTTACAGCACATGGTAACTTCTGCAAAGCCTGGAAGTAAAGAATTGCCTAAAACTACTGTGTGTTTTGGAGACCAAGTTCCAATATCAGGTCCTGAGGTTCAGAAGTTGCTTCAAAGTCTGTATATGGCAAAAAAGTACAGTGTGAAATTCTAAAAGCTTTGTTGAACTTATCCAATGCATTATGTTGATGTCTAGTGATGACCTGAGATCTGCCCTAGAGCACTGGTTCAGTACGAAACAAATGTCTTCCTTATGAATATGAACTGAACTCTGACCTCCCAGGTTCTCACTGGTCCTGCCTCTGATCTTGATTCCTTTGTGATGGGCCTAAATAAAAGTCCTACTAGCACAGAACATGACTGCTCTTATCTGTGGCAGGAGACAGTCCTGCATGAAAGGCTGTTTGTGTAACTTTGCACAGATCCGAAGCTCAGCTGGTGTGAAGATTTCTGCATAGGTAGGGCCAGGTTGACAAGATGAGTCCCCCACTGTGCTGTTGTACCTGGGCCAGTGGTGGGGCTGTGGGTAGGACCCATCTGAGAGCAGCAAACGGGTACGATGAACCTCTGCTGTGTGTGCTTAAGCACTGCACCAAAGGCAGAGTATATTTGTTTATTTCTCTCTTCAAGGCAATTTGTACTGACTAGAAGAGACAGAGACCGTGGAGGTTAAATATTCAGGGTGGGGATTTAGCTGTATGGATCCTATTAAGGTTAATGGAAGTTGTACCACTAAGTCCCTTCGCGTCACTCAGTGAATAGTCAGTAACCCTTGTACCGTGAGCCTTAACAAGAGTTTAGTCACAGGCAGCAGCAGCACAAGAAATAAAACTCATTTGATGAGCTAAATAAACCCTTTAATTTAAGAACAGCAAGTTTTGTCATAGTTGCTGTTATACTCAGAAGCTCAGAAAAACAAAGTTAAAGGGAGAAATTCAGATTTTGCAGGCAGCGATTTCTTTTTTCTGATCTGAGATCCTTTTCTAAGGCTTATGATGTAACAGTTGTCAGTATTATCCCCATGAAGATGTCATCAAATTCCCATTCTGTCCTGTTTCAAATACCTCCTGAGAAATTTTGAGCCACCTTGTCTCCACTGAGAGCTAAGCATGTTGAGCCCTTGGCACAGACGGGGCTGTAGTGGAAGTGCAGTCAAGATGTGACTTTCCCCTTGGATGTAGCAGTCCCAGGTCTTTGCCCTGAGATGCTCTTTCTGTAATATCCAGGTGCAGTATTTTGATACTGATAGTATTGCACTCTGGATTGTTGGATTTCTTTCTGGTGGACCATAATAGGAAACAGGAGGGGAGGGGAAAACTGCCTTTTATGCAATAAATCACGTCTCACTGGGGTGTAGGGAAGTTGCAGACACCCTCGACTGGGCAAATTTGAATCCTCCAAATTTGGAGGATCCCCCAGGAGTGCCTATAATTCTCCTAAAAATGTTTCATGTGATAAGATCTCTGCCTCTTCAAAAGTGGCTTTTGAAGTCACTTTTTGCAAAAACTCTGCTCACCTTTAGGAAGAAAAAAAGCCTTTCTACCTCTAGAAGAAAACAGTAGATTATCAGCCGTATCCTCCTCAGAAACATCCAGATGGAGGTCAACTGAACCTTTGTGTGACTCAGGACTCATTTTCTCTAATATAATCATATGTTTGGTGATGGATTCAAAGAAAATTGCCCAGTACTTGCAGGGTTAAATCACTAATAATGATGTTAGTAGTGATCTGGCTGGCAAAGTATAATTCCCCTGAGATCACTCTCCAAGAAAGGCAGCAGTGTGCTGTGGTGCTTTTGGAGCAGAAGGCATTATACCCCTGTTTCCATGTGGATTAGACGACCACTTTCACATCTAACCCTTTTTTGACACTGTAAGTTCATATGGCTTATCGGTGAGGTGATAAGAGGGTGACATTCACTGTTGTCTGACCATCCTTTGTCTTTATTTGTCTTCATTACCAGTTTTTGGTAACCTTGGAGAAAGAACTTACAGGAACTATCAAGCCCAGATGACAAATTTGCAAGCAGGCCAGGGTGAGAGCTGAAGAATCTGATGTGAGGTGAGTCTCTGCTCCTCTTGAGTAATGCACCTTCTCAGGCTCCACTCTTCAGGATGATGTGATGTAGCAAAAAAAGGTGTGAAACAGGGAAATCCAGGCCCAGGTAATTCAGCTCACGTTTATAAGGAGGTTTTGCTTGTTGATTAGGTAATCCTTCTCTAGGAAATGCACGGCACCAACTGCTTTTCATGCTAGATTAGTGCTCCTGTGGTCAATTTGCTTTTACTAATGTCAGGGCCCCACGGAGCAGGTTCATCTGTCGCATAGCAACTGCTTCAGCAGCAGTGGAGGTAGCCATGCATAAAAGATTACACATGATGGCAGGGCACAAGTGTGAAGATTTTCAAAATTAGATACAATCTCAGCATGAATATGAACTGCAGAATTGACATGGAAGGATTTTTTCAACTCATCAAGTTTCTGTATTTATCAGAAAAAGTGATTTAACAGCAGTGCATGGAAAATGAAGGAAATGCAGAGGGCAGTAATTTAGAAAAAGCAGCAAACAAGCCAGTGTCTGTACACAAATAAATGTAAACAGAAAGCCCCACACACTTTCTGCCAACTGTGAGGCCACCTTCAGTTTCATGCTACAGATGCCCTCAGGAGAGGAGACGATCTGCAGTGTTTTATGTACATTTCAAAAGGTCACACCAAAATGTCCCACAATCACTGGTAGGAGCAGGTGAGAGAGAGCTTATGTGGCTTCATTTGCAGTGGACCTCAGCAACCCGTGGAGCTCCCACACCCTGCCCCAGGACTCTGCCTCTTACCCTGCATTTTTCAGAGGAGCAGGGACATTTTCAGCTTTTACTGTTTGCTTTAGATCTGGCTTTTGCTTTGTCACACAGACGAGCGTTCTTGGACATTTCTTTTCAAACTACATTCAATCTTCTCTCTTAAAAGATGGACAGAGGGAGGGAGAGATTGATCGATTAGTTATTTTAAAAGCGGTGTGTCAAAGACTGTGTTTTGTTGCTAAATGAGGCTTTTCTTCTCTGTCTCTAAAATAGAGGAAAAGTGAGGATTTGAAGATGTTTGTATTTGAAGTGCCCTGCTAATTTGACAGGCTACTTTTGCAGGGCAGGTTTGTTTTTGTTTTGTACTTTTCTTTATTCCCTCTTACAGGGAGGACAAAAGACTTGGCTCACGCTGCAGAGTGCTGTGGCTGATCCTTTTGTATGCAAGACCAGCAGACTTGCCTGAAACAGGAACCTTGGAGGTAAATCAGGCTAATGAAGCAGCTCAGAGAGGCGATGTGCATTATTTTGTATCCCACAATGATTTTAAAGTCAACACACATACAATATCAAGTATTTTGTAGCCTAAGTTACCTGTAGGAGATCCAACAGAAAGCTGTTCCTCTAGTTTCCTCTGTGCTTTCATTTAACTGTTAGCAATTAACTCTTTTTTTTTTTTTTTTTTCCCATAGCAAGTAATGTAGGAACCATTTTATTCTCTGGATAAATTTTATCTAGGCAAGAAATTGTATTATGACAGTTGCTATCCATGACACTAAAATGCTTTTATTAGGACAATTACAGCTCTTTTTACTCTAGGCTGAAAGAGAAAGTGAAGAGCTGGCTTTGCTAGAGAGAAAGCAGTTTGTTAGGAATGGCCTTTTGCTGCAAAGAGATCAGGGTCTTCTGGATTAATCTTCGGATTATATAGATTTTCCAAGGATAAGACAGCTAAGTCATCCTCAGTCTCTAAGGAAGACAGCATTGTAGCTGCTTTGGCTAATCTAAGACAACAGCTTTTCCCTTAGAGGGTGTCAGTAATCCAAAAGATTGGTAGATAAAATAATTGAAGTTCTCAGGGGTTAAGTTTAGAGACTGCAGCCATTTTTGCAAGAGCAGCAGCTTATTAAACTGACAAAGCCACACTTCAGTACCCACTGGCCCTTCCTTAGCTGCCATCACAGTGTTATTTCCTCAGCATGTGTTTGGGGCATTCTGAGTGGAAGGGAAAGTGGGAGAAAAAGGTCGAGGCCTTGTAAGAGCCAAAATTCTTCCTTGCTGTTGTAAGACTGATAATATTACACAGTTCAGCTGTGTTTACTCACTTGAGATATCAAAGCATAATCTAGGCTGTAATGATGAGGATTATCCTACTCTACACAACAAAAATACTTTACTGTCCCTTGTTTATGAGTGGGAAACTGAGTCAGTGTTTAGCTGGCATGCTTCCCATCGTGGGGTTAATGGCATAGGAGGGAGGAGCATCCCCAAACTTCCCATTCCAACTTATACTTTACCAGTCACAGCATGTTCTCTTGGACCCAGTGCAGGACCTCTAAGTCCCACAGCTGTTGTCTCCTCCAGGAGGCAGGGAGCAATTGGGCTGGGGAACAGAAAACTAATGCTAAATCAACACCTTGTTCACATTTGGTCCTGTGAAAGAGGAAGGAGAGAGAGACTCTCCCACCCAACCATGAGCCTTTTTGTTTTGGAAGAGCCCCATCATTAGCCTCCACTCTTTGCACATACCTAACATATTCAGAGTTTCACTTTGATAAAATATATAAAATAATTTTCAGCCTCTCCTTACGTGATATTGCTAAGGGTTCATTTTCTGTCTTGCACTTGGACTGCCAGTTTTCTAAGACCAACCCTAGTTTTACTCAGAGCACAGTTGGCAGCCACTATTTTTTCAAGCACTCAGTGTGAGCAGAAACATGCTGCCATTTTTCTATTAAAAGGAGACAAATCATCATCCTTCTTGTCTGACAGGAAGGTGAAAGTAAGGACAGGAGTCGTGTCTTTCTGTCTAGATGTATTTAAGTTCATAATAATTATATTTCCAGAACAAAACCCAAGTGTTTCTTAAACGTATATACATTGTACAAACTCACACAATTACAGTACTTGCAATATGGGTGGTTTCTTTCATTCCTCTTTCAGTTGTCCTTTATTCTCATCTCAAAACACACACACAAAGATGAAAAATAGGAACTGCCCAATTTGGCTCACATGGATGTGCACTGTCCAGTCCTCCAACAACAATCAGCACCAGTTCCTGCAGGCAAAGGTGCAGTTATGGGACGACTGTGGCCAGTCATCCTGCAGTCCTGATAGGTGAAGGCTGGTGCAGACTCTGAAGCAAAATGCTCCAAAATCATTTAAAAGGGGAAAAATTACCTTGTATGTACTGCCTATTTACTGCAGTGCATCTTTGGAGTCTTGGTGAGGTGGCGGTATCAGGAAGCAAAATTATCAAGTTAATGTTTCTGAATTTGCAACTGTTCAGTCTCATTCAGTTTGTCCTTCTGGAAGGACAAACACAATAATAAAGAACTGATCAGGGCTGTTAAACTGCTTTTTTGACTTTTATCTTCACCTCTCAATCTTTTTTTAATGTAAATAGTCCCAATATCTGCAATTTCTCTTTGCATTCAATTTATGTTTCCACCCAGTAAAATCAAAACACTTTATGTTACCTTAAAAAAAAAAAAAATCAATAGATTGGGTATGGCTCAGACACTAATGGTAATGTTTTTCCCAGTACTTGTGACTACCCCTGTTTATCTGTGATTTTGTGCTTCAGCAAAACTGTATTCAGCTTCCAAACTCTTCAGCTGAAATCTGGTGGGCTCTGATGGAATTAATTTTGATTTTATCATCTTTATCTGTTCTTAAATATTAACCAGTACATTATAACCTCTTTTCTGTCAAACACTTTGTTTAAGACTTTTTTTTTTAAATTTGCTCTATGTTCTTTTAGATTCTGATTGTAATAACAGCGTTGCATGATGCCACTACCTTTTCCTTACAAATATTTCATATCTAATGGTATGATCACTGCCTTCTAATTGTGCAGTAACTTGTATTTTATTGCTCAGCTTTGTTCATTTTTTGGAACCGTAGTCCAGGAGAATTATGAACCTCTTGGTATATAAACCCAACAGACTCTGAAACAGAGTGAGTCCATCAGAAAGTATGTCTTTACTAATGTTTTTTTCCAGTTATTGCTAAAGTAGTTTTAAAAGTGTGAAACTTGATCATCCTGCTCGATATATATTTTGTTATCTTTAGATCTATCCATATATTTATATTCTATTTTGAACATCTACTTATGCATATAACTCTCTTTCTAATTCTTTCTTCCTATGTTCCTCTTCTCCTTTTCTATCCTATTTACATCACTGCTGTGGAACTCATCACTTCTCTACAGTTGTTTTTTTTTCTGTATTACTTGATTTCCACAATTTGCTAAAGTCTATATTATTTTGGAAATTAATATTATCCATTTTTAGGCTTCTTAATGCAAAAAATATAACTCCAGCATTATACATACTGTATAAAATTTGTTTCAGTACAGAAAAAATAGGCTCCACTTAATTTTTTTTATTGATAATAACATTTCCTTGCTGGAAGGAACAATCAGCCTTTCCATTTTCTCTTACTTTGTTTTTCCCATTATACCTTTTCAGATTAATAGTATTCTGCTATCACCTACTTTCACCTGAGATTCAATGTTTCCATTCCACTGTATATCCAGTCCTTTAATTAGCATTTGCTAATTAAAACCATCATATTTCACTGTTAATAGCCACTGTGTCCTCTTCCTTTCTTTGTTCAGGTACAGTTTCTTTTTCTTAGTCTGCATTGTTTAAGGACCATGTCAGGACTGTCTCAATGCAGATTCGGAGCCTTCATCCATCAGTGACAAACTGAACTGTTTGTTCATCAAAAATTCTTGCTTAACTCCCAGATTCCTGAATGACTATAAGTGAGCTTGAACTCTTTACCTCTCTTCATCACCTCTCTCACTTTACCCCGGGGACTTAAATCTTGTCTTCGGTGCCATTTACCTGGTCTAAAATCCGGCCTCCACTTCTCAGTGGTTTCTATTTTTTCTGTGTGCTCATGGTCTCTAGATTTCGTGTCATAACTCAGAGGCATCATGGTAATGGTTGCCAAAAAGGTACCCAGCACTAAGGTTGCAGCCCGGTGAGATGAGAGGCTGCCAGTGGAGACAATGGAAAGATGAAGCCATTTCAGGAGAGCAATTAATTTTACCTATCTTAGGCACATGCCTTAGAACAGGCACGAAGCACTGCATTGGCTGTAGCTCTTCCTCTCTCCAGTGCCTGCAGTGGAAGCTGAAGTGATCATCCTAAAGTTAGTGCCCTGCCTTACCTTAGGTGGCTAAAGGCAGGTGTGATGAACCCTCAGGTTCAGAGCATGACATCCGAAGATGATGCTGAACATGTAACCTCATAAATCAGTCCTGCTGGCAAGGAACTGACAGGTCCATTTGGGAACTAGACATTTAGCCACTCTGGAGGTGTGTATAGATGGAGGCAGCCCCATCACCACCTGGATGTGATCTGGACTGAGCAATCTCACCACACACAAGTTTCTGCCAGTGAGGGAGTTCCCTGCTGATGCTGTCAATGATCAAGCCTTCAGCTCCTACCGGTTATGTCAGGTTGTTCCAACACTCTGTGTACCAATATGCTGTAGCACAAGGGCTGTTCTGCAGTTTCCAAATGGAGGCATCTCATTCAGCCAACTTGTGTACCACAGTGACCCGTGAGGTCGTTTATTTAATGTGTATTTAATCCTGCCTCCCTTATTTCTGGTCTGTCAAGAAATTTCTAATTCATCTTCAAGCTTAATTTTATAATAACCCGTAGGTAGTTTAAATATTTCAGTCAGTTCACCTCCTAATCACCTTTCCTCGAGGCTAAATAATTCCCATTTCATCATTCTCTTAGCTACTGTGTTAGCATTCTCCAGTACATTAATCATTTTGGTTGCCCTCTGCTGTACTTTCTGCATTTTATTTACATCTGTCTTCTACTCTCATGACCAAAATTGGACATTGTGTTCCAAATTTGGTCTACCACCACAGGGTCTTACATAGTAAAAATGTAATTTTATTGGCTTTGTTACAGATATACCTTTTTCTTAATGTATACCAGCATCTTGCTAACCTTCTTCACTGCTGCTGCCTTCAGAACTGAGAGTGCCTGAGCTGGATCAGTCAAATACACCCAGGGTTTTTTCCTCTTCAGGTTAACTACTTCTTTCCCAATTCATCTGTTTTTAGTTTAGTGCATCTCTGTTAATATCAACATTATTTACTGTGTATACACTACTTTTCTGTGAAGAGGAAAGACAGGACATTGCAATAGAAAGTGAGGATGTTGGCACTAATTGGTGGTTTTTTTTCCTTGAAAACCTGGATGATGTCATTAGAATTTGTCTTTTTCTCTTCTGATTTATATTTATTGTTTCCTTTATGCCCTTCAAATTTCCATTAGTGCTATCAGTGCTATTCTATAAACAACTAAATCCTTCAGAGTTTCAACCATCACCCCAATTTTAGTGTTATTTGTATTATTTAATAAATGTAGAGAAAATTCTTAAAAGGTACAGTCTGAGAATAGCAGACTAGGGCTATTGGGAATGTTAAAAATCCTAACTGAATTGCTGGTTTGGATTTTCTCAGAGTGATTTTTCCAAAAACACTGCAAAATAATACTCCATTAACAAACTAACCAACAACCCTCCTAATTCAGGAGTAATTTGGACAAAATTTCTGTTCAGGTAAATATGGATGATCCAATTTTCTGGACAAAGCTGAGACTTTTTTTTTTTCCCTCAAAGATTTTGTCATATAATCTTCCTAGGATTTCATGCAACCTTATGATTAGACAGATTTAGAATTATGAACCTTACCATAAATCAAAGCACTTTGTTCTTAAAAATGTATAAGCACTAATCCAGAGTAAAACAAGAGAATCAAACATCATACTAGATAAATACAGAGGAGGATGGGTAGAGCATACCATTTTCTTCTGAATTTCTTATTATTTTAGTGACAGATGATTCCAGTAGTTGTCAGGTTGGGACTTCGGAAATTTGAGTTCAGTTTGAGTTCAATTGAGTTCAGTTTCAGGGCAAGTCATGTAATTTATCTTTGCCTCAGTTTCTCGCTGATGACAGGCTCTCTGTAAATGCTGAGTGCAGTGGATACCACGGTCATAGAGACCATATAACAAAATAAAGGGCTCAAATGACAAGCCCATTTTAATCCTGTTTTACCGGAAGGAAGGGCAATGCTTTTATGCAGCGGCCAGACTGAAGTTGCTAATGACCTGAGATTTGGTCATTAGCCCTGCCTGGGTTTAAATATGCTGGAGGGAAGGACAGAGGTGATTTCTGGAGCAGCCACACATCATTAAACCAGTTTGCCTCCTGCACTTATTGGTAAAAAAATGTGGCTTCCAGATTTCTCATGAATCCTTGTAAACAAGTGCAGCCAGAAAGTTAAAAACAGGATTTACAAGGGCTAAAAGCGTGGGCTAGAATTCACACAGGATTTATATTGTAACTAGACATTGATTTCTGAAAAAAATATTCCGTGTACTATGAGAACGAAACTACTACTAAGATTTTCAGGAAAAAAATGTGCCTTTTGACTTGAAATGTTCCATATTGTTTGGCTAATTTGGTCACTTAAAAAGTAAAAAATATGTACATGTAAAGTTTTGCACTGTTCATCTAGGGTCTTCCTCTACTCCCTTCTGCTGTTCAGACTGCATATGCTGCTTTTATTTCAACCTGTGTACCAACAGAGCATCATTGAGAGCTATTTTTTAATGCATATTTAATAGTTATAAATGTTTAATAGATGTTATAATAGTTAGAGATGTTTAATAGTTATGGACAAATTGTTGCAATATGATGCTTAACCGCATTCAGGTGGTAGAGAAAATATCTGAGAAGTCCTGAATTTCTCTCTGCCCACAGTAGTAGCCAATATTTCAATACCTGTAAACAAATAAAATGGATGCAACTCACTATACATCTGACCAAGCTCTGCTAATTTACCCCAGATGGGGACTTGATTCCAGTGTTTAGACTGATGGTATTTATTTTTGCCCAGAAGGCAATCAGAGGTAGGATTTCCAAACACAAATTGTACTGGCATAATCCATTTAGCTGGGATTTAAGGATTAAAAAAGAGAGTGGGAGAATGACTTGGATGCCCATGATGTAAATAAGATTAGATAATGAATCATTTCCTAATGCGTTGAGAAAATAAGATTAGATTGTTGGTGGTCATGTGAACAGTTTTTCACTGATGTCCAAATCCAAACCTCTGAAAATAATCCTTCGCTTGTCCTCATCTCTTACATCGTACCAGGAATGTGTCCTTAATGCTGATAATTTTAGACATCAAGTGTGAATACTGCAGTTTTGTGTGACTGTAGGGTATAAGATGACAGAGATTTGGTGGTTCACAGTTTACCACCATTTCTGTTGCTCAATTTTTGTCATTATACTTGTTATGAAGATTGGAAGCAAGCTGAGACCATGGGAAATAATGGAGCTCTGCCACCAGTTTCAATGCAGCCAGAGTTTATTTGGGAGTTTTTGTGTGATGTCTGTCCACCATATGAGCAGCTGAACTTGACCAGTTTGTTGTGTGATAATAACAAACAGCCTCAGAAAACAGTACTCATGTTAGCCATCAGCTGAACCTGCAGAGGAGCAAACGCTTTATTCATTGAACCTCCATCTTTTATATTTTTCAGGTTTCAGCTGTCGTTAAACCTTTTTTTACCAAAGTAGTTTTAAATTACCACATTAATTTCAAAATCAAGCTAAGTTCCCTAGTAAGTGAACCATTTTCATCAGTATCTGAAAGAATTCATTATAAAGTTGATTCACTAAGAGCTCTCAACTTGCTGCATCAAAAGAACACCACAATTTTCACAATTCATTATGTTCTTAGAGTAGAGGCTCAAAACATTTATTGAGCTGCTGTTATTAGGGATTCATGTTAAACATTATAAAAGTATTGCTGATTTCTTTATTTGGTAGTAATTTTCCTTCCCAAATATACATATGGGGCCAGTATGCCATGGCAGATGCGTATCCAGCTGCTGTAAATCCGTACAGCTCTATTGACCTCCTCCAAGCTACTCCACTTCATAGAGATCTGACCTATTAAAAATCTTTATTTCTGCTTTTGCATGTTTATATCCTAGTCAATCTGCAGTGATGGGAAAGGTTGAGACGAAGGAGTAGATCAATGTGAGACCAATTGTTAAAATTTTAACTGTGTTCCTTTGTAGAAATAGTGTTATGTTACCGTGAGGTTTATGTAACATAACACAGTGGGGTCCATTTATGAAATGAGCTCTTATGTGGTACCACAACACAATAAAATGCTTGCTTTTCTCATCTAACAGTGGCAGGAAATAAATGTGAAAAAATAACTGTACAGGCTTGAAGACAAACAAAGAGTTTGGACAATTTTTTACCCAAATCCTGTGGGCTGGGCATTTGTATCAGCCCTCTTTTGTTGATTACTTTGCATTTGTAACAGAGTTTTGATGTAGTTTGACTGAACTGTATTTGGCAAACCAAAAGTATATTCTACTGAGTAAACAGGAGGAAAATCTTAGTATAGCCTTGCAGGATAAATGAAATGAAGCAATTCCCTTCAACGTGGTTGGTGCTCCCTATCGCATTGAGCCTCCTGTTAAACTGAAAGTTAGAAAATTGTGCTCAGATCTAGTGAGTAGTTTTCAGGGAAATCTGATTTTATGTTTGACATGGCAAAGTGACTTCACCAAAATAAGAAAATCACTGTACTGCCTGTCACCCCTCAACTCTAATAGAGCTTTACTGTCAGAGAGCAGATGGGAGATACCGGTCCCAGAGATAGCCTAGAGGCTCCTGGCTGTAAAGATATTGGTTTAGAACTCTGAATATCCCTTTTCATAGCATGTTACAGTGAGGAACTATTGCTTGTTCCAGTCTTTATTGGTAGCCTGTTCCATATGAATCATTCCTCTACTTCTGAAAACCATGGCTTAGGGGAGGTTTGTCAGAGAAGAGTTTTGGAGTTTATAATTCCTGAAGAAATTCTTCTCTTGGACATTTTCATGGAAAGAGATGTTTGGTTTCAACAACTCCAAAAGCAGATCAATATCTACAAAAGCAATAAAACACCTCAGCAGAAGAACAGCAAGTGCAATTCAACAGCAATTTGCCCCTGCCAGGAGAGCCTTTGGCAACAGAAACCTTGGTGAGGAGCAGTGGATCACAGCGGTGCAATATCACACACCCAGCACTGACAGAGCAGGAACAGGGCACAGTGTAGGGTAAAAGGTCTGATTTGCAAAGTGGAACCAGGTCTGGGGCTATGAATACCTTGTTAAAACAGCAGTTAATGAATGACATAGGCTGTATGTTTTCTGTAGGGCACTCATTACTCCTCCAGAGCAGCACTGTGTGCTGGCAAAGGGAAGGCTTGGAAGTCGAGTGCCCATGGAGACAGTGGATGGTACTCCATGTAGCAGGCCCCTGGATCACCAGCATAACTAGGAGTATGATTTACCTTCTAGAAGAACTATGATCCTAACTTTCCAAATTGTCCTCAGCAGTGTAATACAACAACTACTCCTGTGTGGTAACCAGTTCTTCCTAAAATCAGGGACGTACAGGAGCCTGAATGTTAGAATCTTTTTCCAGGGATGTAATACTGCACTTTCAGATAGGATTTTCATATGCAGGCAATGTATCAATGTGTTCATATTCTCTGGAAGAGAAGTCTCTGGGGAATTTGCTTAAGTACTCGATGCCTCTGGGTACATCACATACCATTGGGGTGCTTTGTATGTTCTGGCAGTGGGATATAAACTTATAAAAACTTTCAGCTGTAACAACAGCATTTGCCTCTTTGCCTCCATGAATAACTGAGAGGAAATGGGCCAAGAGTGTCAGAACCTGCTTTTAGAGAAAGTTCCAATGAACTTCAGGGGTGTTCAGGCCGTGGAAATGAGTTGTTCTGTCACAGCACTTCCTCTGGGGAAGTCACATCGTGCAGCAGATACGCTGCTATTGTTACGTTACATATTTGTGATTATCTGGAGTTAGATTAGTAGGGCTGATTCAGGAATTCATCGAAATGAGCTTGTACCTTCCATAAAGGTTAACTTTGACTTGTACAAAATGCATTAAAGATGAACAGTCTTCAGTGCTATGCTCCTCAGAATTTTACAGCGAACGAGCTACATGTCATTGATTATTTACAGAGCACTCCACACCATAGTAATTCCAAAGTAATATCAAGATATATGTATCCTGAAGCTTGTTGGAATGGAAAAAATGTTACCAGTGATATTTTGTAAAATAAGTACAGTATAAAGGTCATTGTAGGGAGGTGTAAAATTACTGGATATCTTGGCCATGAAATTCAGTTGAAATAAGTTCAGAAATTATTAATCTGTCCTTAGAGTGAAATGATGCATTGGCAAATCTGCAGTGAACTGAATTTCACTTAGGTTTTTGTTTTAAGTGGAAAACTGAAGGGAAGAGAAACCCCAGCTGCACAAAGATTTTCGATTTCACCATGTTCCCACAGAAGAACTGCAGTTTTGACAGGGCTTCAGCTTCAACTGGCAGCACGTCCCATAAGAGATTTTTTCCTTTCCTTTCTTATACAAAGACAGTGTTTAGTATTGTATCTCTGTGTGTTTGCCTGGAGCAATCTAAGGTACTACGGCTTTTCTAATAGCAATTCACATTTGATTTTCATACTGTGGCTGTTCAAGGTTTCCAGGGGTGTTTTAGTTTTAATTTGACAGAAATTAATAAGTATAAGGAGAAAGATATCATACATCAGCACTGTACAGCAGTATTGTCACACTTCCTAATTCGTTAGACAATAAGAATAATCTACCACTTCCAATTTAGACTCAGTAAAATAAACACATGTATATTAATGATTTTAAAATATTTCTGTTCATTCAAGCATGTCTTCTTTATGCAGAATAGCATCAGATCAATAATTAGTTGCCATGCATTTTAATAACAAGAGTTTTTGGTTAGGATTGTTTTTCATAATTTTGCATTTATGTTTGACAAGTTCAGGAACTTGTCTTATTTGAAAGAAAAAATATTAATGCAGAAATTACTTCTCATTGTATTATTGCTTGCCAAATCTAATATGTAAATACCCAGTAGAACTCATGCTTATGTTAATGGAGAGAGGATCATAGAAATCTTGTAGACAGAGTCTATTTGTCCCACTTTGTTCCACACATTAGTATTCTCTGTGGTACTTAATTATTCAGCGTTTTAATTTTAAATTAAAAATAAATACTGTACATGAATGATAATTTGAGTGAAATGATAGGAAAACACTGTCACAGTGAAATGCAAGATAAGTTTCCTTACAGTCTTCTGGTCAAAAAAAGTATCATGAAGAACTACTCCTTACATTTCCTAAATTTAACTCTCTGCCATCATTATGGATCTAAAGAACACATATCAGTGACTGGTTATAATGTGGAAAAGAAAGCCAGTTGAAATCATTGTATAGCTAAAGGCATAGTGAAATTATTATTTAATACTGGATTTATTGCCTCTGTGCACATTTTGTGGAGTATGAGGATTGTCACTTTTAGTTACAAAATCCGTGCCTTGCGTGAGAAGTAGATTTTATGTATGGATTTTCCTTTGTCCTAATGGCTTCCCTCAAAATAATTCGTTACCAACAAACTGACAGCTGGCAATTTTGCCAAGGTTTGGCTGACCTAGAGGGTTGCTCTGACTGGAGATGGGTTTCATGGTGGACTGTAAGACCAGTCTGAAACAAGAGGAAACTTTTATCTCCTGCATGGAAACAGCTGTGGAAGTGACCGTCTCCCTCTCAGGTACCTGACTTCAGTAGGGGGCTTCATCTGCAGAGGGGTGTTTTGTGACCAGGGACCTCCCTCCTCCTCAGCCCAGTTCTGGGATAGTTCCTCTGGAAGATCTCTGTCTTTCTTCTTGATGATGTGTGAAGATAGTTTTCTCTGCTCTCTTTAATTAGGAGATATCTCAGAATTTTGCTTTGCTGTGGTTGGACATCCTTTGCTTTCCCAGGCAAGTTTGGACCTGCTCTAGCTTGGAACTGAACTGAACTATGATCCAGTCACTTCCTACCTCTTTCCTTTTTAACACATTCCTCTTCAATCACATTTTTAAACTCATCAGCTTTTTAGTTGCCTTTGTACTAGTTGCATTTCCTTTGGGGAGTTTGGAAGAGCACCTCAGCTCCAACAATACACAAACCACATAAAATTGCACATTGTTATTGATAAAATACTTCAAGTAAAAGTCTGATTGTCGCATTGTTAATTCACAATGGAAACAAGCAGGAAGTCAACCCCCCAGTTGTTACTGGTGCTCAAATCACATAATCCTTCACATTTATATTAAGTTCTATTTTGCAGGCAGTTGGACTTTCTTTTGCTGCACTACTGTTACGGGAGCCTGTTCTAGAACATTTTTGCTCTTATGATTAGAAATCCTCCACTTTAGCCTAAATTCATCCCATTTATAGTTTTTGCTTCAGAGCCAGCAATCCCCTGTAGCAGAGAATTCTTTTCTCTCCCAGTTTTTTTCCGTGTTAAACTGTTCATCCCTCTTTTTATTGCTTTCAGCCCTCAGCCCTCCTCGTCTCAGTTGTCCTTCTTCGCACCCTTTGGAAACTTTCATTCTTGATTCTGAAGAGCCCAATTATTCAGACTGTTTCAAAGAGGTGACACAAGTTCCTTGTGCAGTGGCGTAAGGCCTTTGCCTTTGGAAACACCTTCCTGGATACATCCTCCAGTTGCATTTGTCTTTTTGACAAGTGCATTACACTGACACCTCACGGTACCCGCAGTCATGGGGGAGCCTGGGCTGGTAAATCCAGCAGCTACTGTGAGTGAGCTGGGCAGATGCTGGTTGTGCTCCAAGGGTAGGGATGTGAATATTTTTTGCAATAATCTTAACTCTTAACTTTGAAAAAAACCCACAAAAACCAACTGTCAGTTCTAATTGGTAAATTTTAATAGTTTGTAGGCTATAATTTAATAATGAAGGGCTGGGAATTCTAAATGAAACAGAAGACAAGTATCAAAGCAAAATTCATGATAGAAAGAAGTTACTGCTTAAAGTCACATTATCCAAGCATTATTTTGTATTTTTAAAATATTACCCATTTATTATATGTGGCCTTGTGGTTATCTGAATAAATATTCTACTTTGTGTGCCAATGAACAAAATGGAAATATTTACTTGAGATGTGAGACAACAAGATACTGTATTATTTTTTGCCATCTTATTAATGGAAACAAGATAATTCTCAGTATAGGGGAGCCAGATTTCTTCACTTAGAGGACAATTCAATAAAGAAAGGGGTAGAAATCCGTCACTTACCTTAGCAATATATTCCTGTTAACTGGGGCAGCAAATCAATACCACAGAACCACAGATATAGGACATTAATAATCTTTTCTAGATGTTAAGACAAGAATAGCCTTTTCAGTGGTGCCAAGCCCAGGATACAGTTGCATATTAATAAAGAGATGCTTAAAATTAAGATTGGAGCCATTTTTAATGATTAATTCCTATTCCACAGAGAAACTATAATCTGATTTACCAAGCAGGGTAGGACTTCGGTTAGTTTTAAAATGTGTTACGGAAATATCTCATATTGAAGTGAACAGACCACGTGCATGAGGCCGAAATGGTGAATTCAGTTTTGACTTGGCAGCTGTATCTCAGACCTGTCATTAGGTAAATCACTGAACCTCTATGTTTCAATTCCTGTATATGAAACCTGGGCATGACACTTGCCTTCCATAAGGGATTAACAGTTACAATCAAGCCTCATCTGTGTGTCAGAAGTTGAACTGTACAGCCATTTCAGTATACTATGGCAATATGAATATGAAAGCGAGAGACCAAAATAATTGAATTATATCCAAATGTGACTTTATTCTGACACTCATACAGAAGGTACTGTGGGAGATAATCTTGATAGCTGTTCAGTGAAGCCTCTAACAGCACCAAGCACAACAGCCATGTCAGTTTTGTAGGCAGGATCTCACCTTTTACATGGAACTTTGGAGGTCTAGCCCTGCCTTGTCACAGCATTTAATTGTGGGCTTAACATGATAGAGTTCAGTGGTAGACTTGCACTTGAGCATAGGCTTAAGACAATCTACCTTCTAGTACAGATGCAATAGCGTGGCTTTTTCATATATAATCCAGAAGAACGAGTGGCAAATAATACAGTATCCCAGAGTACAGCTAATATACCGAATATTAGGAATAGGCTGAATTGATATTACAAACAGATATATTTGAAATACATCTATTTCTTTATGAAACAACATCTGTGGCCCAGACCACTTGAAGTGTTTTATTCTAGCTTTTGATTTGAGAGAAATAAGCTGGGAATTCATGGGATTGCTTTGGAGGCTGAACTGTATGGTGGGAACAACAGGGTGGTTCTTTGGGAATTGCACAGACATTTCTGCTCCTAAAACCCGTAAAACTCCAGAGCTCTGCACCTTGCTAAGGGTGCCGGTGTTCGGAGAAAGGGCTCTGCAGATGTGGAGCCTCGTGTTTAACTCAAAAGTTTGACAAGTGTATGTTCTAGAGAGTTGTTTTTCTCTCTGCCAGCACAATCCCCATCAGACTCCACAATACAGTTTTAAGCTCAGAGCCCTACAAAGTCAAAATTACCGTGGAGAAGTGGATGGATTGCCAGAGCCCTTCTGCAGTTTGAATTGAAAGGCCTGGTCATCAAATGAGCCTGCACTTTGGGCTTTGCAGTGGGTCCTGAATTGTCATTCACTTGCTAATTGTGCAGCCTGGTGCTGGTGATTAGGGAGGAGGAAATAAAGGCAGGGTTTGACTGCGGGTCTGAAAGTGAGCTTTCAAAGGTGACTCTACAGAAACCCTCTTTTGACTTGCAAACTTGATACAGAATCAGAGGAAGATTAAATCCAGGAGCTTTGTTTAGACTGGGGGACATCTCCAGCTGTAGCTGCACTTTGCATGGTTGCATTTCAGCCAAATCAATATGCATAGCGGGTGGGCCATACAGAACCCTGATACCAACTGCTCACAGGACTAGAAGTTTGCTTTCTGATCAGACAGTCACGTTCAGCTTCAGTGAATCTGCTGTTCTGAATCTGTGAAGCAATGCTTTTCAAATAGAAGACACTGCTGAAGTCAATAAATGTAAAGAAATTGTGTTATACTGTAAAAAGGATAATAACGAATTTTGGCAATGCTTTAGAATAAATGTTCTTCTGATATTGTTCCATTTCAGAATTCCCTTTCAGGAAAAATACCTGCAATTTCAAAATGGTAAAGTCTCCCAGGAATGGAAACAGTGATCAACAGGAAGTAAGATCCAAAATCACGGAGGTAAAATGAGAATTTTGTCTACCCAAAAGTTGCAAAAGAAATGAAAACAAACAGTAGGGTTTTTCAGCCATCAAAATTAGATGACAGCAAGGAAAATAACAGTGAGGTTGGCTTGAGGGAGGATGGGTTTATGGTTGGCATAGAGGCTTTCCAAAACTGAGATGATTTTGTGATTCGGTGTTCAATCTTGACAATGGTTCTGAACTTGGGTGGGAGAAAACTGCCTTTATGGGAGTGAGTTTGGAAGGATGAAAATGATGCCTTTGACGCAGAAGTAAAATTCAAGCAGCAGTTTCTGAGTTTTGTGTCACAGTAGTCTGAAGGAATTGGTATTTGAAACTGCACTTCTACTTGAGGGGTATTTAGGGCTAAGTTAAAGTAGGAGTGGTATGAGAAATTTCAAACATGATTCCTGTATTGAAGATATGAAAAAAACCCCTGTGATTGAGTTAAATGTAGGCATATTAATGTGACACTGGTAGTGCACAAGGCATTAGAGTGCTTTTGGAAAGCAGAGTAATAGAGAGCATAGCTAATGGCAGAAGCAGGATAACACACAGAATAGGTTTACCGAAAGCAGATTTACGAGATTAACTTGATAATCTTTAGATTATCCTGATCTTTTTAGACAAAGAAAATGGCAATAGATGTGATGTATATACACTGTGAGAGAAACATCTGACACACAGCCACATGGAGAACTGTTTGATTGGGAATGATAAAGATTAGGCCCAGGATTGTAAAATAAAGAGAAACTGGCTATAGGAGATAATAACAGATGATGCTGAAAGAGGAAATGCCAGGTTAGAGGGAGCTAAAAGTGGAGTTTCTGAAGGCACAGTCTGGGGACCAATATCATTTAATATTTTCATTAATCAACTAGGCACAAAAAGAACCTGCTAGATAAATGTGCTGATGGCTGGAGGTGGGAGGGTTTGTCAATAGCAAGGAGGCTGTCAGCATACAGAAAAACAGAATATCCTCAGGGACTGGGGAGATATAAATGGGATTACATTGAACAGTTCAAGTAGCAAGGTCAGGTAGCTGGGAACTAATGACAATTTCTAATAGAAGGTAAGGCTTGTCGGTTGGACTGATACAGAAGAATGGGGCATACATTTGGCACTATATCAAAAGAAGCATTTCCAGTCGAGCTAGGAAAAAAATGAATGCCCTTTAGAAGGCTTTAGCAAGGCTTTTTCAGGAACGTAGTGACCAATTGTAGCCACTTCTGTTTGAAAGAAAGAAATTCAACCTAGAGCAGGAGTGGAGAGAGGTGAACAGATCGTTGGGGGAATGGGTTTTGTGCCTTACAATACTAAAGCCTGCAAAAAATCATCCATAAGCATGATAGGAATGAAGAGCATTTTTTTTAAGCTTCGACAATATTGTTACATAAGTAACTGTAAACTAATCATCAGTAAGTTACCCTGTATTTTAGAATAGGTTTTCTAATGAAAGATAAGAATTTTTGGAAAAGCCTTCCACAGCAGTTGTGTGGAGAACCCCTGCATACTATTTCTGTGATGGGTACATGTCTGAGGGCTTCAGCAGCACATCTGCCTGCTGTAGCAGCACACTGGGCTCTGCAATCAGTGGACTCTGTCCCACCCTCCTGTTCTCATCCATTCTGGTCCCACACTCAAATAAGTCCAATTTAGCTTTTAGCACCTGAAGGCCCCTCAGGTGAGCCCCCAGCACCACTGATCCAGAGCAGGGTTATGACACTTCTGCAGCTTTGTCAGACAGGGGTAGCAAAGAGATTCTCCAGCCTTAAGAAATTGAGGGTGGGGGTGGGGAAATGTTTTGCCTATACCCACCTCTCTGGCAGTGCAAAATG
The DNA here is from genome assembly GCF_022539395.1 of Myiozetetes cayanensis. Classification (NCBI taxonomy): domain Eukaryota; kingdom Metazoa; phylum Chordata; class Aves; order Passeriformes; family Tyrannidae; genus Myiozetetes; species Myiozetetes cayanensis. The sequence continues at coordinate 7,398,373 of NW_026086826.1, read as the reverse complement.
GTGGGGGGTGAGGTAGGGGGAAGCAGTCACTTTACTGCATAAACATCTGAAATAGAGCTGGTTAAAAATAAGAGGTGGGTTTCTCCAGTTATTCTTTTGCCTGGTCAGGCCATTGCTGTTTTAATCCAAGATGTTCAGCTGAAAATATCAGCTTCTCGTTGACAAAATGAATACTGTCCCCTCCCCCAGCCATTAGGGTTTCTGGGTTTCTGCTAATATCTTTTCCATTTTCCATATTTAATTTGCCTAGCAGAATGAAATAAAAACATGCTGACATTTTCAAGGAAATCAGATACTTCCCATGAAAGTTTTGATGGAAAATTTTCAAAGAGCCCTGAGGCTCAGGAGCTGGTTGCATCGGGGTGTGGCCAGCTAAATCCGCTGCCTGAATCAGTGGGGGCAAAGCCTGAGCATCTATTAGACCCTCCGGACCTTCAGGTGATTACTTCCAAGAGGAAGGCATCTTTTATAGCACACCACGTGCTCGGGGTGGCACCGGCTTTGCTCTCGCAGCAGTTCTGGCTGACCTTGATGCGAGTGGTGCAGAACGCGGAGACGCGGCTGCCTCCACCCTCCCCTTCCTCCCCCTCACACTGCGGAGGCACATGAAAACTGACCACAGCGTAGCCCTAAATGCTTTATTTTTAACTTTTGCCAGACAACACGTGTATCTAAGGCCAAACGAAAAGAGCCAGAGAAAGGGGTGTGAGTGCTTGTCAATGTCAGACCCAATCATTGTCAAACAGGGGCTGGATTCTGCAGCTCCGCTGCTTGCAGAGCTCCCGTTCCTTCAGTGGTGCTCTGAAGCCACAGCGATGGATGCCTAGAGAGATGGATAAAGGCAGACAGACATAGATACAGACTGACAGAATCAACCCCCAGATGGATGTTGCTTGAGTTTACCAGAAATTAAGATGCTATACTGCTTAAGAAAGAGTTCCATGATCTAATTAAGTCTCTTTTATGTCTCCTTTTTTTTTTTTTATTTTATCATCCACCCTCTTATAAAAAATACTTTGTGTTACTTGCAGATTGAATTAGAGGAAAACTGTCTACGGGCTAAATAAAATGTTTGGATTCTTTTGTACTAGCATAGAGGGCTTGTGTTTTTTAAAGGAAGAAAATGCAGTAGGACATAATAATGTCATACATTCTAACTTGCTCTTGCAAATCAGGGCTTCTTGATATTTTCCTTTTCAATAAAAATGCTATTTGTCATTATTAAATGAAGTGTTAATGGAATCAACTCAAACACAAACTCATGCATATATATATCTCTCTATAAATAAATATAATATATACATAAAAAATCCTCACTGCAGTGAATGATCAAGCACCTTGTCAGCAATCCATATCATATTCGTTAATTTGATTCCTGCCAAAAAATCACTTAAGTGAGACCTTCTGATTTCTTTCTTTAACGCTTGAGGCTCCTTTCATCTAAGCAATGTTTATTAACCTATTTCTGAAAATCAGCATAAGCACAAGCTACATTTAATTTGTTCTTTTCATGTTCTTTGGGTTTGATTGGTTTTTTTTACCGTCTTTTGTTTTTAATTCCAGTGTAAGAATTAGAATTGAGCATGGGTCAGTATTAAAAAACCCCACTGGTTCAGATAGTGAACAACTGAAATGTTAAAAAACTAAGGCCCTTTATGGTTTTTTACATTCTTTGGGGGAGAATGATTCTAGTTTAATTCCAGGGCTAAGGGTAATGACAGTAAGAAAAGTGTAGTCACCTGGAGAACAATACTATGACCTGATGAATGTGGTTTGGGGTACAACTTCAAACTGTGCTCTAACTGTCTTGGCAGTGTCCCTTTCTGCTATCTGGAACAGCAAATCTCTCCTGCATGCCTCTGGGTCCCCATCTGAAAGGTGGGTAAAACTTACTAAACTCCTTAGTTAATTTGAAATCTGCAGATTAAAAGCATTATATGACTAAATAGATATTCTTGTTAACACTTTCACACCCCAAAAATTACTCAAAACCCCAGTAACCAATAAACTTTGCAGTGCCCAGAAACCAGAGCCAGTCTGGAGATGAAAAACTGCCATAAATTTTTACGAACCTGAGAGACACACCTGTACTTGCATGGAAGAAATCCTGTTCTCATTCCTATGAATGGGGTTTTGCCACTGAGATGATCTTGTCCAGGGTTTCACTCCCACTTCCCACTATCCCGGCTACAATAAGGCAACCTGGAACAAGGGAAACTTGCCACTGTGCTCAGTGTAAATGGAAGGTAGTTCAGGACTGCTTGCAGGACTGACCTGTGCCTTTAGTCCCAGTGAGGCCACACCCTCATTCACCACGTGCTCCACCTTTGACAGTATTAGGGATGGATTTTATCAGCTCCAAGGATTTTTCCCTAACAGGTCATGTGGTGACAAAGTTTGTCCTTCTCCCAGCTCTGCAGACAAGGATAAAACACTTGCCAAAACCAAACTATCTCTTGTAGAATTTACCTGAGATGAGGTTGGGGCTACAGACTTACCTATATAGGAAGGAGGTGTCCTGTCTGGACACCCCCAGTATTCCTACCAGGAAGGGTGAACTTATTTGCCAAGCCGATAAAAGAAGATGGTTGTGGTAGGGAAATAGTCCCTATAAAAATGATCATAATCTGAGAGCTGAAGCAGAAGATATCAGAAAGGAGCAGGTAAGAAAAAGTTACTCAATTTTTTAGCCCTGTTTATTTAGGGAAGTGGATGGCCCTCAGTCAGGAGTTGACATTGCATCCCTTAGAAGAAGTCTTCTGCCTCATCAGGCAGGCAGGAAAATCAAACTTGTTGAAATCTAGAGACCAAATCAACCTCAAATTTTAGGAGACCTCAAAATAAATAGGCTTAGCTCTAGCCACTCAGTTCAAACGCATGCCTGAAAGATGTTATACCTCACAAGTATCACTTGCATTTGTATACGTTGGGAAATAGAGTGGGTAATAAATCTTCTTACTATTTATTGCTCTGCCAATATGTATCTTGGCAATATTAAAATATATGCATGCATGCTTATGAATTTTATTTCTCTTCAAAGGAACCAGCTCCTTGTACTAACAACCACAGCTCTGACTTGATAGACTCCTCTTTACCTGGCATGCCTATAGAAATCTCTAGAGAATTAGAATTCTCATTAAGTGCACTGGAAAGCAGAATTTAATCAAATGTATGCCAAAGCTCGCTGTTAAAAATATGCAACTATAAATTGCATTTCTCTAGAAGTTGTTGCAGTCCTACAGTGACCACTGAAGTCTATTTATTTATTGTACCATGAATACAGAACAGATAAAATTAAATCCTCCATAATCAATGGCTCCAATTTACACGCGTTGCTTGTCAAAGTGACTCTCTCCAGTCCCCACAAAATGCTATATAATGTGACATCTCACAAGTCTTCAGGAACATCCGAAGATGAATCTGAAAGATAAATATTGCAGTTGTGAGTCTTTCTGTCATGACTCAAATAATTTTAAAATTGCAGAGATGTATTCCTCTAACAATGTTAAAATTGTTCTAATGCAGGATAAAACGGTAGTTTTAGTCTCTGTAATTTTTATAGCAGCTTGTAATTTCCATGCACTCGTTACAATTCTCAGATCAGGAAGAATCAAAGGAGAAAATGTTTTCAATGGAAAATCTGCTCTGCTGCTCATTTTCCCTGTGAAGAATGTACCCAATATTAAGAATCTCAGGAGGCTTGCAGGAGTTTTTTGATGCTGTGTCAAAGACAGACCATTTGATTTGGATTAGCACCATTTCTGGAGTCTGTTAAAGGGGTAAGTATGAGCCCATCTCCTGGTTTCTCCCCAAAACATAGTTTCATGAATACTGGTGCACTCATTGAACCTGTTCTGCTTGGGGCCACTCACCTGCAGACTGGGAGAGGTTTGTGAAACATGAAATGTCAGAGGGAAAAATTTGTGTCCTTTGGTTCTGCTCTGAACTGGTTTTAAGTCCCCAGATTAGAAGAGCTATGGTTACCCCAGAAGGGGTTTTAGAATAAGCACTTGAAGAGTAAAAGCCCTCAAAGTGCAGTTACCTGAGTTGTACTGAGGTCTGCTGGAGAGCTGCTGACGTGTGACCGTCATTAGAGAGACGGCACTGGGACTTTGGGCTGGTTTGGTGGTTTGTGCCTCAGTGATCCTTTCAGGCTGTCCTTGGGTTAGGCCATGACTGAGGGGGAGTGCACATGTTTTCTTGATAAACTGATTAAGGGGAGAAATGAGGCCATCCTTTGGATTCACACATAGGTTGGGAGAGGAGGAGGACGAGGAGAAGGTATTGTACAGGGAGACCACTGTAGACTCATTGCTGCAATGAGTCATGTCAGGTTTGCATTATGAGAAAGTGTCTGTGAACCTTAGGGCTGTGCCAGGCTGCACACTGAGGGGCAGTGTGCCAGATCCATGGTTTTCTTTGGATTGAGCTGCTTGGGATACGCTCTGGAGTGGGTACAAGGCAGCCCAGGGGAACCCCTGCACTGGTGTTTCAGCACATATGAAGGGTGGTACATAACAGTACTGCTCCAGATAGAATTTAGGGAAGGGTTTGGTCAGCTGAGGAAGGAAGAGTCCCTCAGGAGATGTGATAACATACAGGGGAATATTTTGACTTTATATCCAAGGTGACAACGGGCAAATCACCTGCTTTTTGTGGGGCTGGGCCAGCATCCCTGTGCCTCTCTTTCTACCTTTTGTAATAGCCTGGTTTCCCAGCTGGTGAAGGGCCAGTTACGCTTCATGTCAGTGGTTGGTAGAGAACTGCCTGCACCTCTCTCCCATCTTATATATCCTCAAAACAGTTGGGAAAATAACCCTGCACTTAGAGAGGACAAGGAAGTTGTCCACAAAGCAAAGAGAGCAGACTCCCCAGGGTAGGATAAGGGACAAAAATGGCACATCCTGTCCTACATCCGTCAGGCTGGAATTAAGGGGAGATGCAATATCACCGGCAGTACCTGGCTGGAGGGAATTGGAACTGGGGACAGAGATGTTTTTCACATTGGTAAGGGGATGAATAAATAACACTAATTGCTTGTGTTTGACACTGAGAAACATTTTGTAACTGTGAAGCAGATTCTGAGAGACCTTTTTTTTGAGAGTTGTTTTTAACTCTTACAGTTAGTGCACACCCTGTGTGCTAAACCCTGTTCTGGTGCCTTGAGGCTGGTGGGAGATGAGGTTAAGACCAGATTCTCTGTGAAGTCTTTGGCCCTTTCTTATTCTCTGGCTGCCAGGACTGGCTCTGAGACACAGGGCCCTAAATCACAAGCCTAGAGAGGAACAAATCTGGCCTAAAGCTGCCTGTGCTTTCATACCCTCAACCTTATTTGAATCAGAGCCCAAATAAACATCTTCATTTTTCAAAGGGAAGCTGCTGGAGCACCAATGCTGTAGTACTGCAGAAGCCAGTTGGACTGAGTGCTCAGTCTGATACAGACTTTCTGTATCAGATCACATCTTTTTAGCTCATTCTCCCCATTCTTAATGCCTGAAATTCTATAATTACAAATTAAGACAAGTGGAGAACACAGACTTTTGAGCTAGAAACTGATAAGCCTCCTTCCTCTCTTAAAATTGATGCGTATATTTTGTTCTTATAAAGAGCAGTTGGATACAGCATCACCTCAATTATAATGAAACAGCAAAGAAATTCCACATTGGGAAAGGTTTTCTGAGGGTATATTCTCAGTTACTGCTGAAGATTAAAAATAACCTTCTCAAGCAATAAATTGGTTGAGACAGTAACAGGACCAAAATCACAGTGAAATCTAGTAATGAAATATTAATGCTACCGTGTTAAGATGGGAAAATAATAAAAATTCCTTTTGCAGAGCTGCATAGATCATATTACTAATGTGTCCTGAGCAAGCTAGATTTTAATATGCATGGCTTTCTACCTGTGTCCTGTTCCTATATACAATTCTGATTAGCAGAAAAGATGACCAAACTCTTAAGTCATGTAACTGCTTCAGGAAAGCAAAGAAACCCTGTTGGAGTACATGGCAGTAGCTCTCTAGAATTAGAAGGCATGTTGCGAGTGACACAAAAAGAACTGTCAAATACCTGGTGCTTTGCTTTACTGCTCCACTAAATGGCCATTGTGGAGCTGTGGCAGACGTACAGGGGAAATTTCATTTCTAGGGCAACATTATTTTGCGTGAAACTGAAATAAGATAAAAACTAGGTGTAAAGGTATGTTTGAATTTCAGATTGTGCTTGATCTTTGTATGCCAAGAGGACCTCCCTTGGATACTCAGCCTAGCTGCAGGCTTTCTTTCAGGTCCTGGAACCTGCAGCTTTCAGAAGTCAGGCCAATTTAAATTGTGTAGATTGCGCTGCTTTACATAACCTATTTGAATTCAGTCGGCTTTAAAACCTGCAAGGTAAATAGGTACATTCTGCACACGCCTGTCCTACTGGCTCAGGGGTAGCTTTAATGTCACACAATTAAAAGAAGTGGGGAGAGGAAGCCCAGCAAGGTCCAACCATGTGGCATTAACTATGCACAGTGCTTTCCAGAGGGGAAGGGGTGGTTGATTCACTGCCCAGTTGAGGTAACTCCATTTTACGGGTGTCCCTCACCCTCCAGCTACAGGTCCTCTCTGACATCCCACGGAGCAGCTCGTGTGTTTTTGGCAGCGGCCATGGCTCAGCTGGAGGTGCTGAGTTAAGCTCATGGGTGTAACAGGATTGTATACATCATTCTGTACAGCAGGTTGGAAGGAGGATGGTGATCCTTGCAGTCAGACTGGCTCACTGTGCCTGAGAAAAATGACTTCCAGAGACACGCGTGGGCATACTGAGGCACTGAATGGAAGAGTTCTGGCAACTTGGAAAGAGATGGGCACCTTGAGGGGTGAAACAGCAGGCACAGGATCAGAGCAAAAGCAATTGGAGCAGCAAGACTTTGCCATGCAGTCCATATCTGGCACAGATGCTGGAGAGACAGAGGCACAGGACCTCCAGAAAGCCTACGTTGGAAGAAGGTGCTGAGCTGGAGACAGGGTCTTCAAAGCAGCAATGAAACCCCCAGTGACACACATAAAGGCCTTGTAACCAAGCTGCTCTAAGGGAAAAGGATATAAATATGGAGAGAGGCTTTTTACAAGACCTTGTTTTGACAGGACAATGGAGAATGGCTTTAAACTGAAAGACAGTAAGTTTAGATTAGATATTAGGAAGAAATTCTTCACTGTGAGAGTGGTGAGGCACTGGAACAGGCTGCCCAGAGAAGTTTTGGATGCCCCATTCCTCCAAGTGTTCAAAGGCATATTGGATGGGGCTTGGAGCAACCTGGTCTAGTGGAAAGTGTCCCTGCCCACGGCAGGGAGGTTGGAATGATATGATTTTTAAGATCCCTTCCAACCTAAACCATTCTCTGATTCTAGGATTCTATGAAATACCAAAGACTAGATGGCCTGCAGAAACCCTGCTCCTCTCCCCAGGCCAGGGTCTTTCCTGATGCCAAGCAGGCACTGAGTTTCAAGGCTGAATTAACTCCAGGACATCACCACTGTGCATTATTTTATTCTCTCTAGGGCCTGAATGCTATAGGGGTTTGCTCCCCTTGAGGCCTCAGAGGAAGGCTCAGTCAAACCAAATACAGAGCTGCTTTGCTGCCTGTGTATCAAGGATAAGAAAGCTAAAAAGCCATCGCAGCAACTTCCTGGACAGCTTCCTGCCTGGAAGCATTCCTGGACAGCCTGCCTGTTAACATCACCTCGCAGCTGGGTCCCTCGGGGCACAGACCCCGCTGGCCTGGATTTTGCCTGGCCCCTTGAGATGAGCCTTGCAGCCCTGCAGAGGGCACATCCAGGGTGACTTTGCAGAGCCCTGGGTCCCTGTGCCCTGGGGCAGTGCCTAGGCATGGTGATCCCGCAGGGTAAGGACAGAAACAGAGCAGAGAGCATAATCTGTTTTAATGGGTCCTTCTGCTGCTGCTGAATAACTCCCCAGCTTGGATTACTTTTACTGCAGGCACGATTAGTCAGCAATTGACAGGGCAGGGGGTATCAGTGGGGAGTCCGCAGCTAGCTAAGAATATGAGCCAAACAAACATTATTTTCCAGCTTATTGGGAGAAAAACCTGCAGAGAGCAGAAAGTTGGTCCCTCACTGTTTTCCTGGGTAGGGATGCAGTCTCGAAAGTGATGAGACAAACACTTGAGGATGGCTGATAGCATTGGAGTGCAGAATAAACACGGAAATGATCCTGGATCCCAAGGCGTAGGAAAAAAAAGACCTGCTAAAGGCAGCTCAGTATTAGAAGAAAAGCTTCCTGAAACCACGTGAAGTCACTAAAACAAGTGTCTGAAATGCGACACAAATGGTTCTCACCTCCTTCCACCTGAAAGGACTGTGTTCACAACACGCTTCTTCAGTGTTTGCCTTTGAATAATGAAACAAAATATAATGGCCAGTAAAGTTAAGCCTTTAAGAGTAAATCAGTTCTGTTTCCATCGAGGAGCAGCCTGGATTACCCTGTAACACCGAAGCCATCTGTAGTTCCCACATCGATTTTCCTCTCTGCAGCACCGAACACACAAAATCAGCAGGTGCCTTTGAGTGCTCTCTCAGCCACATGGAGAAAATAGATAAAAGCCCTCTGGGCCTCCTGTGCGTCTGTGTGCAACCTCACCTGTGTGACACCTGGCTGTGCCCAGCACAGAAATAAGCACAAGCAAGCCAGGCAGCCTGCTGAATCAGCATTTTTGCACTGGAGGAGAAAATACTGCCAGGAAGAAGTGACCTGCCTCTTTGCTACGATGCACTGGTGTGCAGCATCCCAACAGGAGCAGCTTTGTTTTGTGCCAAGCACCTCTGAGACAGAGAAGGCTGTGCCCAATCTGGCAGAAATAAAGCTCAACCTGCTCTTTCTGCTATTTGCTCTTCTCGGGGAAACTCTGCCTCCCCTGATCCACCGCAAAACGCTGTTTTCACTTTTCAGGTGGCTACAGTGGCCTTTTCAAGAGGAAATGCCTGTTTAAGTGTCTCTGAGGGCATGGCAGCTCCTTCCCTGTGCCTAGTGTTCCATTCACCTGACCCTGCCTTGCCCAGGCGCTGCTTCCATCCGAGGCAGTTCCCGGCAAGTTTGGTGCCTGGAAAATCCACTGGCTCCATTTTCTCAATGGCTGAGCAGTCCATGGCAGTTCCTGCACCCTTCCTTTAATTAGAAACTCTTAAAAAGTGAGAACACCATCAAATAAGGTAAGGCCCCACTATTATTAACTAGCAAGTGACTTTATATTTAGATACTTAGAACAATCCAAATTGTTCTAAAAAAAAAGGTAGGTATTTTTGCCGAGCATACAGGACGTGGCACCGAACCTTTGGGAACCCACCTTGCCTGCAAAGTGGATGCAGAAGGGCAGGTGGCCCCCCTGTTTCCCAGAGCATTTCCTGTGCTGGTTGGTGTGGGAAGGAAAGCAGCACTGCTGCCACTGAGCCCTGGGACTGCCCGAGAGCCGCAGCCCTGCGTCCTGCGGAAAGCCACGAATGCCAGTGGAAGATGATGAAATATGAATTCAAAGGTTAGGTTATTTTCTCCCCTAAGCTCTAAAGGAGGGAATCACTACCTTCTGAGATGGATAGTATCATTAATCAGACACTGAGAGTTCAGTCCCTTGTACAACGCCAAATCGCCTGGACTTTTATCTTCCCAGTCCTGCACGGAAGACAAATCCAGGCCTGCTAGTGCTTGGGAAAGGAGGGGGAGGGATGGGGAAAAAGTTATTAGGAGAAAATTTTTGAAGCATAAACAAAATTTCAGCAAAAGGTTGTTCCTGCCATGACATGATTATAAATGAGATGAACAGCCACAAAGAACATTTTTTTTTTTGGTGTGGCTTTAGCAAAATTCTGCTTATTTTCTAACATTAGAATTAAAATATTTAAAGGGAGAAGGAGGGGGTTCCTTTAAAAATTCCAGATATTTTAATTAATGCCAATAGCATTAAAATATTATGGCTTGAGATGCTTATGAAAAGTCTCTTTTATTCATTAAATTTTCCAGACCCAACATAATTAGAATTCTTAACATTCGTGATCTCTCAGCATTGGCTTCCAAAATTAATGGTCTGAGTAATTTCTTACAGCAGATGAGCTGAGTTTCAAAATAAATGTATTGCAGTAGTAAACATCAGCTTTCTGTAAAGGCAGGATGCACCAGCCAAAGGCAACTTTCGAGAAGGAAAACGCCCTCCATTTTCCCTCTCCTGGATTTCCATGTTCAAAGGACATCACGAACAATTGTATTCCTATATGCAAAAATATAGGGAACCCACGAACAGCAGCCGCCTGCACCACTTGAGCATGTGAATCATGGGTGGTTTTAGTGTCACACGTTCCCCCTGCCACCCTGGGTCCAGCACAGGGTGGTGCTCGGGCTGGGTTTAGGAGCACAGCTGAGGCAGGGATGCCGTTTTCCGCAAGTCCCCGCTTCATATGCTGTGGAGGTCGAGAGGGCTGTGGGAATGCAGCTGGGCACAGGATGCTATCCCAGATCAGCCGTCTGAACGGTGCCCTGCAGACCTGGGCCCTGCCAAAAGCCTGCTCTGTGGGCCTGGGAAGGTCGTTTAACCCAGCGTTTTGCATGGGGTTGCTAAACGTGTGCTGCTCATTTTGGCATCTCATTTCCAGAGCGTGGAGCACTTCCAGCTGCAACTCCTGCTGGTGGGCTGTGAACCCAGGAAAAGCCACGCGGAGCTCGGAGCTGTAAAACCTGCCACTTCCGACCGGGCACGGTGGGATCTCACAGCATTCCCTGGCAGCCTCCTGATGGTAAGACTCAGGATTCTGGATCCCATCCCCAGTCATGGCAAGACAGCAGCTCTGGTGGGTGCAAATCACTCTACCTATTCCCCACTATTTCCTCCTTGTTCCAGTTCTGTCTTTTCTATCTCCACTTATTTGCCTTTGGGACAAGCTGAAGAGCAAGATGAGCCCAGCAGGGCAGGATCCTCAGAGTTTTTAAGATTCTCACTGGAAAAAAGTCTTTGCTCAGAAAGACAGGTTGGATTTTTTCTAAGTGCTTTCACTTGGCCACACTTGCACAGATTTTCACAGCAGTAACAAAAAGGCACATCCTTAATACAAAGGTCACAAGTCGACTAAATTTCTACTCCCCTATCCAAACCGTGAGGAGTTGTGGTGCATCTTAAAGAAGAGGATGTCAGTTCTTTTTCTTTTTTACCATTACAAAACAGTGCATTGTTCCCTGGCCTTGCCCTTGGGAATAGCTATATTGTTTTGGCTGAAGCTTTCCAAAAAAATTCAGCCTGCGGCAGATGCCCAGGATGGAAAATGACAAGTTACTGGTCAAAATATGACAGTTATAAGCAGCTGAAAATAGAGTCTTGTAATTGGAAATGTCAGACGGTCTTGACAGAAGGCAGTGCTACCAGCCCACCAACCTCGGGACGTTTGCTCAGGATTCTGTGTGTAGGTAGAGACAGCGTGTGCACCTTCCAGTAGTCTCAGTAATTTTATAAGAGGCACAAAAAGGAGTAGCAAAGTTTTCTGGGTGTTAAAGCTCGGCATGAACTGCACTCCTGCTGCTGGCAGCTTTGCCATCTATTGGGACACAAGCTGGAGAACTGCTGTGCCAGCGTAGCACAGCCCCACCTCTGAGGCCAGAGGAAAGGCTCTGGAAACGGAGCAAGGACTGAACACTCCTCCACTCCTCAGTTTCTCTCCAGCTGTTGCTTTGTGAGTGGAGTTGGATTCCCCAGCACTTCAGTTGCTAAACTGAAGACTTCTGGGGCAATTTTGCAGGGAGGGAGGGCAGGTCTATGCCCCCCAACCCCTGTGAGCACAAATCCTGCCCTCAGCATCTGTTGTGTGGAGATGTGGTGGGGGAGCTGACCCTGCTCTGCATTTCTAGTCATTTGTTGTGTGCAGTGTGCAGGGACTGGGTTTGATCCTCACAGCTTTCTGACCTGAGCAGCCATTTGACTTTTGAGAGTCATTTGACTTCTGAGAACTTCAGAAGGCTCCAGCCAGAGCTCACACTTGAACCTGCCTTTCAGACACCTACCCAGGAGAGAAATTCACCTTTCCCTGGTGCAGGGGCAACCATTCAGCCCTCTAGTCAGTCACTGCAGTTTCATTAAGTTTTATATTTAACATTCCCTCAGCACCTGGGACCAGAAGGAGTGTGTTAGTGTCTCAGAGCTGGAACACTACATTGAATTACCTTGTTGGTTTATCTGGTCATAATAACAAGAGAGATCCCAGTGCTATAGTTAAGAGTCTGTCAGCATTTCCATTATAAACCCCTTACTCTCAAGAGGTTTTAACTTAGCTTTAAAAATCTGTTCCATTGCACAAACTTAGTTTATAACATGGCAAAGAACAATACTTTATCTTTTAATATTGAAAATACACACACAGTCAGTTCATATTGAAATACATGTGTGTGTAGCCAAAGACAGACTGGGTTTAGGCAGTGATCAACCTGATTGGTGTCTTCTTTTTAATTTAGCTGACACGATATTATCACTCTGGCTATTTTAATAGACAAGATACTGTGGTTTCACAATCTCTTCCATTGCTGGCACACAACTCCTCTAATATATGTTAATATGATTATTCACAAGTGCAGCAGAGTCACACTTTGAGGAAGCACAAGAGGTTTGGCACAAAGGCTGCTTGCCCTCCCTTTCCTTTTCTTCTAGACACTCATTCAAGGTCACTTAGCTCACACTCTGAAAAGCAAAGCAAAAGCCTTGACCAGCTGCCTGGCAGGAAAGATTTGGCAAATGTGTCATCATGGTTCTCTCTGTTATGGTCTGCTGGGCAAGGAGGCACCAGCAACTGAGGAACAGTCTCCTGGTCCCCTGAAGGCCTTTGCTCTGCACTGCAGCCTCAGTCTTCTGGGCAGCGTGGACAGGTGGAAGACAGGAGCTGGAGAGGGCAGCATCTACGGGTTCTGACTCTCCAGCTCTCACCAGGGACTCACATGATTCTGTTTGTTTATTTGTTTCTTTAAACAAAAGTTTCTTGGTTTTCTAGCTGGGCCAGCGTCCTTCAGAGGAGCAGTGGCTGTTTGTCTCACCTGAAGATCCAATCAAAGGATAACATCTTTGGATGGGAGGGTTTGAACTCCATGACAAAAAAGCACCATTTCCATCTAGGGCACATGGCCAGACAGCAGGGCTGCTGCACATGGTCCCTGAAGGGCTCAGTGAATTGTTTTCAAGGTTTTTCTTTTTTTCCAGACACAGGCTGGCACAGGAAGGAAGCTACTTCTCCCAAAGCCTCCAGCCCTCCTGAGAGGAGGTGAAGCTTGCTGGACACTGGGCAGGGTGAGCCATGCAAGGAGCCTCCACAAGGAGTATCAAATAAAACATATCCCCTAGACATTTATCTTTTTTTCCTGGACAAATTGCTCTTTATGCAGAAAGGGAAAGCATTTTTTTTCCCATTCTCTCTGACTTCTGAAAGCTCATGGCAAGGTAGTTCATGCCCCAGAGACCCCAAAGTGTTCCCATTTTCCTGATCTGGCTGCACAAGTTCTACAGCCTGGCTACTTTTGCTTTCCATCTCCACCCATATCACATGTTCCTCATTTCTTCCTACTCTTCCCTCGGTGAGGCTGCTGAATTTCAGACAGGGTTTGCTCAGGTTGGGATCCTAATGCTGCTCTGTGCAGCCAGGTAGCCTCTGGTTCTGTGTTTTGGAGGCAGCTTCCAAGTGGAGTCAGGATTTTCTTGCTCAGAGCTTTCCCACCTCTTCTTCTAAGGTCCACTTCCCTTTTTACACTTACCATTGGAGTCTCCTCTCATACACTCCTCTGACACAGCTGTTTTTTCACGTCTGGAATTTCTAAGATTCTACCTCTCATAAAAATGCTGGCAAAGGGCCACACAGGGCTGTGGACCAGCTGATAGGAATTAATCTCAATCCCAGGCTGACGGTTTCCCGTCGATAGCCAAGGCTACACAGGCAGGGCTGCAAGCCCATGATTCAGCAACTTCGGCTGATTAATCAAGTCACTTGATTCTTTATGCATGCGAGCGTGCCCAAGGCAGCTGTGATAAGTCGGCTTCCAGGCAGAGTGCTAGCAGTGCTGAGGATGTCAAAGGGGTTTGTGATATTGATATAAATACATATAGATGCCTAGTTTTCTGATTAGGTTGTGGTTTTAAATAGTCTTCAGCGGCGTTCGTTCCGCTGACAGAATCCTTTCCGCAAATTTACATGCACGTTGCACCTCTGATGCTGCATTTTTTAATTACGGGTACGCTTTATCTGAGTTAAACATGTAACAGGCCCCTCAGCATAAATTATACTCGGTGTGTGTGTACCCAGTGCACTTCCCAGGTGTGTGAGAGGATAAGTGCGTGTTAAAACAGCACAGGCATCGCAGAAAGGGTTTAGGAACTGTTTTCGTTTTCAAAAAGAAACAAACAACCCTGCTAAAATCTCTAAGAACACCAACCCAGAGCAATTTTTGTCTCTGGCAGAGGAATGCTGTAGCTTGTATTTCCTACATGCCCTCGTAGTTTTGGGGATGTGCAGGTTGAAGCCCAGATGCTGATGGGCTTAATAGCATAAGTGTGTGCTTTGAGACAGTGTGTTTATAGCTCTTTCATTAATAAAATGAAGTAGTAACCAGAGAAAATGTCAGCATGTTTTCCTGGCATTAAAAAAAAAGTGGGGAAAGAGAAGGGCAACTGTTTTTCAGGGATCACTGGCATGGCTTTGTTCATCCTAATGCTGTAAAAGACAACTTTTTTGAGGCACACAGCTGGTGAAGAGTGTGAGGAACAGGTCCCAGGTTCATTTACAGCCCGTGGCTCTCAGAGAGCCTCTCAGCAGTCTCTGTTGTCCTGGGGGTCGAAGCCAAGCATGGAAAAAGCAGGGTGACAAAGGGCTTGGCTTCCAGGAAGCTCTAGCCATGTTCTACTGGCTTGTTTAGGTCTGGCTTCACTGCCTTACTTGGTTATGAAGGTTTCGTAGCCATCTCCTCAGTGCAGGAGATCAGGAGACATGACTTAGTATCAGGTGGTCCTGCCAGGTGTAAAATTAAGAGCCCATTTCAAATTAGTATGTTAGAAAAATATCAGAGGCAAAATTAGAGAATGAAGACTTGGCTTCAGGGGAGTCAAAGGGATGCTGATATTTGTGTTTGTCAGTTTTTTCATGGCAGCAGTAGTTGTTGATATTTATTTTTCCTCACTTCAGTGGAACAGTGTTTGTTAATAAATCTAATAATAAAACATCCACAACAATTGCCAGATTTGCCAATTTTTTCAAAATTGAGGCTAAACTGAGTATGACAGGAATCTGTGTTGGTTGTTTTTTTTTCCCCCTTGTAGGCATAGAAGATGTGGCATAAAGTTATGGAGCCTGTAAGGAGCACCTCCACGAGTGACTTTTCCTGGCCAGGAGAGCTCAAGTACAGTTAACACAATCTGCATTGTGAGCTGCAACAATTATTGCAAATGCACTAAGATAAAAAAAACCAAAACAAAACCCCAACCCTGCTAGAACTGACTCACAGATGGACAAATTTGTTATTGTTTTCATGATCTTTTGCAATGTGTTTGCAGGTTTCCACAGCCTTGTTTAAATTCAAGCAAGGACCTTTTTGCACCAACTTTGCAGGATTTAATTTGTGAGTTGTACATTTAATTCTCCACAGCAGATGGTGATGTGTGGGTGTACTGCTGTATATTTGCAACAGATTCCTTATCCTACAAAATTAATTGTCTCATGTGCTGACTTAAAATCAGAATTGTATTGTTCGTAAAAAGCTAATTCTTGCATATCATTTTGTTGGGACCCGTGCAATTCCAACAAAACGTAAGGGAAGAAAAGTCTAAGTGGTGCTTTAAAACAAATGGATTGTGGCAGCTCTACAATCAGTCCTGATGTGCAGATTGAAGAGCAAATGACCTCATGTGTTTAAAAGTCCCTAAATAAAATTAAGTATTTTGGGCCTTGGGGTCAGGTTGCTTCGATGTTGCCACGAGAAGGTTTCTGGGGCAGATCAGCCACGCTCAGTGATCCCCAGCACAGCCAAGGCCTCCGAATTAAGCCCCTTTTCCTTAGTGGGAGTTTCTTTCCTTAGCAGGGATTTATCTGTAAATGATGGCTCTTTCAATGGCATTGCTTATGTTCATTTGCGAAGTTTAGGGGATTTTTGGTTTTGTTTCCTCTAATGGTAATGTCCTTATGACCTGTGCCCCAGTCATGCAGCATCCCAGTCTCCTGCCTGCATCTTGGGAGGAAAAAGGGAAAACGTGAGGCTGAGGGGAGGGTTTCAGAAGAGGGTTTCAGTCCAGGCACTGCTGGACTCACCAGCCCCACGTCACTGACTGCTCCAGCAGCCTCGTGTGGCGCCCAGAGTGGGACTTTGTCCAGGACAGGGTCCACACCGGTGTCCTTGGAAAGGGGAAGAACCCAGGGCCTGAATGATTGTGGTGTTAACCAGGTGGTCAGGATGGATAAAACAAGGCCAGAGGTGACTGTTCACCTGCTCCTCCTGCCCAGGGGTGGCTACTGGGCTGTGGTGACACAGGAGCTGGCTAATCAGGAATGGAATTTAGGAAATCTGGTTCCTTACCTTAAGGGACTGAGGCAGTGGGTGCTGTGTGCCCATGGGCCAGGCATGACCACGGCCTGGATGGAGGGTCCCCAACACGGGGGATCTGTGCCATAGGGAGTATTAACAGAGAACTAAATAAACCCCATCCTGCTTGTCCTTCAGAGGCTGGGGCGAGGCTGGGCTCACCCCAAGGATCACTCCATGGCTCACCCAGCTCCCAGAGTGAGGATGTCACACTAGGGAAGAGGGCTGGGGAGGGGGCTGCCAGCAGCACGAGGTTGGTGGCTGGAGGGTTTGGGGACAAGACACTTGTTTTGGTGACCAAGTCCTCACATCCAGCCCAAAGCAATGTGCAATGTTGGGGACTTCTGGACTTGCAGGCAGAGCAATGCTCCGCTTAGTACACTGGTTTGCTTTCTGTCTGGGAGAGGGAATACGAACCTGTTTTGGATTGTTTGGCTTTAAGTAGCAGTAGTTGGGTCTTGCTTGCTGGTGCAAGCACCAAATCCCCCAAATTTGACAACGGAGGTTTATTGTGGAATGAACAGAAGTTTTACAATTTTTTTTGCTACTGCACAAGAAATAATTTGCATGTCTGTAACATTTAAAATTTGAATTGAATTTAAGATGAAATATTTTAAAATATGGTGGACTGGAGTTTAAAAATATCAGTAAAATCCTTTGGGGGTGTGGTAAACAAAACCTGGTCTGAAAAGCAGCTATTAAGCTCGTATGTGTGTATCCATCTTCCCAGTTATTTCTACTGTGAGTAGAAAGAGTGTTTCATAAAATTGCTAATCTGGTCATCAAAAAGAACCAGTCTGATTTCTTGTCTTCAATTGTGGGTGAGTCAAATTAGGGTGTCTTTGTATGGACCCATCATTTTGGGCACATTTATATCTACAGCCCTGTCTAATGCTCAGCTCTGGTAGATTTACAGGAACAGGCTCTTTAAAACATAGGCTTTGGGTTTATGGCAGTAGGAACAGTTCAGTGACTCTTTTTGCCCAGTAAGTTTCTGTTTTCCTCATCACTTGGGTTCTTCACTGCACCTGATCCCACTAGAATTTCTCAAGCACAGCGGAGTGGCATACCATGTTTCTGGGGAAAGGCCTCAGAAGTGCTTGTTGCACCAGCACACACATTCACGGGGTGTTGAAGGTACCCCCAAAGCACCTGGGATGAAAGCAATCTCCTGGCTGTGAGGCCAGGGGCTGCACTGCAGCAATGCATCCCACGGGAGGAGGGTGTTCGTGTCTCTGTGAGTGATTGTTGCTTTGTGTTTCCTTCCTGCAGCAGTTCCCGTTTGTGTCCAGGTGATTTGCCCCCTCATGAGTTACTGAGGCTCAGCTGGATTGGCTCCATCACATCTGGGTTTAAGAAGTCAGTTATTTTTAGGAGAGAGATACTGGATTAGTCTGAGATGTCAGAGCTTTCGTAAAGTTATGCTGGATTTGATCTCCTTTCATTTTGCTCTGTATGCACAACGAATTACTTCTGTGCAGTGAGCTCAGTCTGCAAGATCTCCGGGGCAGGGAGCAAATCTTTACTGTCATCACACGCTGACCTGGCTTTACCTCATCTATCTGTAGTCATGTAAGTGGGATGTGCAAGTTAACAGCCTTGCCTGGCTTCTGGTGATGGAGGCTTCCCTGGGACACCTCTGGGTGTGCCTCTTCCCTTTCATCCTGAAGCTGATCCAAGTGCCCAGGCAGCAGCCTGTGCCTGATTCAGTGCTTCCAGGCCCCTTGCCCACCCCTCTCAATGGAAACCATGAGCAGCACCTGAGTACCTGTGTGTGTGGCTGCTACAGGTTCAGTTCACTAGGAAAGCTGACTGCCCCCAGTATGAATTCAAGGGGAGCTCACTGCCGTCTTGAATCTGCCAGCCATCATTTCCAAAATACACTCCCCTCTCCCTGCATTCCCAGCCCAGCTCTGTGTCCAAGGTAAGCTGAAGTGGAACATAAAGTGAATGCACTCGAAACACCCTCCCCCAGGTGATTTTCCATTTATGCAGCAGGCTCACTAATTGCAGGAAGAGTGATTACCCTTTCAAGAAAGAAATATAAAACTTGATTACTTTGAATGAGTGTTAGTGAAATGTGGTTCTGATCCCAGCTGGGCAGAAATTGTGTTTCAGTAAGACCTTCTAAAAATGCTCCCACGGGATCAGCACAGGGAACCACAGACCTGTCTGTGACTGCTTCTATCCAGTGTATATTTGTGATACTCTCAAAAGGGGGACTGAACTCTGCCTCCCAGATGCTTAAATGTGGCAGAGTCCCTTTCTCTCCTGTTACTGGCGTATGGGAGCTGTGATAAAGCTCATATAAGCTCCCCAGTGTGAGCTGTACAGAAAGGAGAAACAGGTACCTTATGTGATTGAGATGTGAAGACCAGAAGCCAACCTTTAACTGGAAGAGGGGAAACAATCTGCATCAAAACTGGCCTCCTCTCTGAAGTCAGCTGCAACATGCCCATAGTACAGTTGCATTGTCTTAAGAAGATCTAGGCCATACTGTTGATTTTTTGCCTTGCCACTTCTCTGACAGTGTAAAGCACGCAGAAGAAAGGACTGCAGAAAAGTCTGATGGCAACCCTAACAAATGCTATAAAGTAGATAGTGTCATTTTATAACCAACACTATTTACTATGGTTCTTTCTTAAATGGAAAGTGCAGGTTTTTAAAATGGGCTGGTACATGTTACGCTATGTTGTAAAGTGTATGTATATATGTATATCATCAAAATGGGCGTATATACATATATAGGTAGATGGGAGGATGATGTTTTTCAGAGCCAAGTCTTTAAACAGAGCAAATTAATCACTTCTGCATTTTACTATGGAGCGGTCAGGTGGATTTAAGGATGAATTAAGCAAGATGTAAATTTGAGAATAAACTCACTCTGTGGCCTGAAATTAATTATTATCACCAACATGGTAACTTAATCTCACAAAAACACGAGTTTATTAATAGGTGAAGGAGCTGAAGAACCACACAGTCCATCCAGCCCTCTGATAGTTTCCTAATCTCAGTTACGAAATTCAATGCTGCAGTTTTACAAGGTACATATTCTCAATTAGTGAATGTTACAGAACATAAACATGAAGTGAATATTTGTATTAATGAGATTCAAACAAGTCAACTGAAAGAAGTATCAACTCTAGTTATAACACATGGTGAAAAGAATCAAATTTGGAATGTGATCATATATACTGTTGTACATCAGACAATATGTACACTGTTTCATATTGCATGACATTCATAGCATATTCATAGAAAAGTCAAACTAAATGATGGCTTAAAAACTTATCACTGAAATTTGCTTGCTACGTTTTTAAAGTGTTGATATTGACTGAGTTAATATTTTCATTGTGTAAAAATACTGTATATAGTAGAAACCCTTCAGCATCTTCCACATTCAAATAAATGAAAGTTACAGCTTGGTATTTGGTGTTCAACATCAGAAATTAAAACGGCCGATTCTTTCTAGCCTTTCAAAAGGAAAAAACAAATCATGAATATGCTCAATCTGGTTTGACTAGTACATTTCTCTCTTGAAGACCTTGCTTCTGGAATCAGAGACTAACATCTACCTCGTCTGAGGTGCGGCTGGGAACACTAAAACATCTGAACACGGTTAAAAAGGTGGAAAGTCCATAGCCATTCTACACACTTTCATTTATTGTCTGGACAATTAAAGTACAAATAATTCAAACACAACAAGGTTATGAAAAAAACATTTACAATACTTTCCCTCAGAAATGATCTAAACTAGCAAGGTTAACATGAAGTCATTCATTATAACTAAAGTATACAACTGCCTGGTCCTAAGAAAGATTTTTTAAATTATTATTATTATTCAGATAGTAAAACACATCGTAGAGAAAAGATTCTGACATGCCTTCCCCACTAATGCTTAGCAAATGCATCAAAACTTTCCCAGCAAACTGCGCTCATTCATAGCAGATGATGTATAAAGGTTTCCCTGAACATTGAATGAGTGTTCCTTTAAACTAAAATCTAACATTGTTAAAGTAAAAAACTGATAAAATTATGATGCAGCCTTTGCTTTTTAGTTATTTGTCTACTACAAAAGTTTGCCTCTTCAGTGTGAAAAAACAATACTTAGTCTACATGCAGTTAGTGGGTATAGCATGGAAAAAATGCACAAAATAAGCACAAGTTATAAATAACCATAACGTTTTATTACCATTAAGACTAAACTTGTATTGAAAAGATTTTATATAACAAGACAAGAAAAGCAATAGCAAATTTAACTATCAACTAGATTATGCATAGCGAGTAACTGTTTCTAGTACTCAGGGAAGAGCATGACCCTTTTTTGTTTTAAATATATAACCGTACAAAGCACAAACATACTAAAATGATCAGTGCACTGGACATGGGAGAGCACCCCCTCAGTCATTTTGTTCCCTTAGCTCTGTTTTCCCCAATCTGAATTACATTAAAATAAAGACCCAGTTGTTTTCTTTTCTACTGTGCAGTAAGAAAAAATATTCACAACAAACATGACAATATATCAAACAATATTTCTACACAAGTTACCTTGATACCTCTGTCACTTAAGTATCATAAGAAAACATTTTAAGACATATACAAACAAAACTAGCAAAGTGTTACAACTTATAATAAATTAACCAAAAGAAAAAATAACTTTATATATATATATATTTATATTATATATACACATACACACACAACAAAATGACACAATAATATGCTTCTTCCCATAGTTTAAGTAAACAAATAAGTAGACTAGCCAAACTAGCTATATTTGATTTTGGCCATATGCATCACATCGGCAATTAAATAAATAAGTGTTTCAAGCAACATAAACAGTGTTCCAAATGTGCCAACACAGCCCAATTATATTAGCTTGGGCTATAAAGTGAATTTGAAAATTCTTAACAAATTTAAAGCAAATGTATTTTTTTCTAAACACATTACATTTAACTATGATACTAAGATATGTAAATAATTTTGTAGCACCTACTGCTCAAACCAAGGAAGTTTTTGATCAAAAAATTAATTTTTTTAACTTTTGTTCTGCTGATATCCCATACTGATGACTTAAAGAAAAACCGTCTTGCAACTCATCTCCTTGCTTTTGGGTTTTGACTGTGGGTAACTGCGTGCCTGGGAAGAACACTCTCCCGTACTGTATTTAATATTTTTATTACATGCTATGAAAAGATACGAAGATCATCTGTTTGTAGCCCATCCTTCAAAAAACAATCTACTAATCCAGTTTAAAACACACATCTTGATCTCTAAAAAGTTACCAGTGCAGTATGAACATGACAAAGTTGTCAATTTCCCCTAAATTAGCCAGTCAAAATATTTTTTCTCAAATCCAGATTCTCTTGTAAAAATTCTTTATATTTTATAAAAATAGATTTTTCTTGAAACCCATTTTCAGCAAAGAGACCACCTCTTTGGCAACATTGTTAATGTTATTTAAATTGTTATGTCATCAGGTATCCCCCGTTACCCCATTCCCTAACAGAAGACTGTTTAGTTCACATGATACAAAAGAAAAAAGGAAAAATAA
Organism: Myiozetetes cayanensis; assembly: GCF_022539395.1. Taxonomy (NCBI): domain Eukaryota; kingdom Metazoa; phylum Chordata; class Aves; order Passeriformes; family Tyrannidae; genus Myiozetetes; species Myiozetetes cayanensis. The sequence continues at coordinate 7,376,239 of NW_026086826.1, read as the reverse complement.
AAAAAGTTGCAAAATTATGTTCTTCTTTTTTGCAATTTTTATTGTTCCTCTTTAATTTGCTTGGGGGGTTTACCAATCTGATTCAATCAATGTTTTGAAAAAACTGAAAAGAAAACAAAAATTGTTTTTTTTTTTTCCTCGCTTTTAATCCCATTAGTTCGTAAAAATTGTTTTTTGTTTTATTATTTTTTCAAATGAGTGAATGGTCATCTTAAAAAGACCCACCTTCAAGGAAGGTAGTAAAACTAGCTGGCCGGGTAAAAATCCCTGCACATTGTTATCTATGTATATTATATTCAACAACGACAGCTATGAAAGAACATTCAATGCATCAAAGGTTTTTTTTTTTTCTAAGCATTATAAAATCCTTTCCTGTTCCTCACAGGATATCCAATGTTTTAATACTTAGGCAACACTGGCTTATAAAGTCCATGGTTGAATATAAGCCTTGAAGAGTTTTTTTTTTGTTTTGTTTTGTTCGTATATATATTTATATATATATATTTTAGTAAGTAAGGATATGAAATTCAGGATTTGTGGGTTTTATTGGTTTTAAAGGAAACTTGCAATACTCTGTCTCCTAAACGGTATCCATTAAGGCTGGCAATCGCCATGGCAGCTTCGTCGTAGTTGGTCATGGTGACAAAGCCAAATCCCTTGCACTTGTTGGTGTTGAAATCACGGATCACCTTGACATTATTGACTGCTCCAAAGGGACCAAACAACTGCCACAGCACGCTCTCATCTGAGTCGGGAGACAAGTTGTAGACGAAGATGCACCATCCAGTCCCAGTGTGACCAGGGATGTTCATTCCGACAAGGCTCGTCATACCATCAATTGTGATCGGAGAAAACCTACCGAGCAAAAAGAGGGGTCTATTCTAAATATATCTCTTAGCAGGAGCTATACGGGTCCAAGACCTTAAAATAAATAAGCTGATGTTTATGAAGGTTCTGGATACTGTCCCTGGAAGATGACCACAGAGCCACTCTTGCTCTCTAACTCCTACTGAGGTGGAGGGAAGCTGCACTAAACAAACACACCAAATCTGGGCATAAATGCATCTCCCTCCAAGGATAAGGCCTGCTTAGATGTGTACAAAGACCTCATAAAAAAAATGCTTAAGGACAATCTGAGTCAAAGAGGGTCTGCACATGCTGCGATAAACAAGAGTTCATTTAAAAAGGCCTGTAGGAATTTGCCGCTTATTTCCATCACCTAAATAAGTTTCAGGACAAGGGAGATTTAATGCTTTACCTCCTACTAGTTTGCAGTGAAAAACCCCAAGCAAACTTCAAGACCTATTTTAAAGATTAATATGAAATGCTCTTGTCAGGATTCAGCTATAACACTAGCCTCTCCAGCTAAAAATACTATTAGAGAGACGTCTTTAAGTGGCAGAATTTGTTTCTCCTCCTAACATAGTCCATAATTGACATATAGTGGGAAAAAATCCAGGTAATAAAGAAGTCCCAAAGCTGGCCACATATTAAAGAAAGGTTTATGCAGCAATTGTAGAGTAAGTAGAACATAAATACAAGTAATGAGCAGATCAACTGATACCTTCACAATGTGAGGCTTCGTGTCCGTGACAGGCTCTTAGGTCCTTCAAAATAGCCACTATAGACAGACAAGCTCCTAGAATGCAATACAGCTCCCTAACTTTCCTCCCTCATTGTGTCCTTTGGGACTGATGTCTTCCACTTGAATATCCAAACTGAGCAGCTAAAGCCAGGTGGTATTGTCTATGAACAGAGAAGCTTCATGGAATAGCAAAAGCTAGGCAGGATCCATGGAGATCATCCGATCAGCCTCCTGCTCCAAGTGAGGCAAGCTTCTCATATAAGATCTCCTACTCATGGCCCTGCAGAGGGAAGTTTAGCAAGTCTCCACAGATAGGAACTCTGCTCCTGCAGCCCCTGCTCCAGGGCTTCAGCCTCACTGGGAATGATTTTCCCTCATCCTCAAGTTGAATTTCCCTTGCTGCAACTTGTCACTGCTGACTCTTGTCCTCTCATAGTTGACCTCTGAGAAAAACTCGGCTTCCTCTTCTTTCTAATGCCCCTTGTAGGCAGCTGAAGGCAGCAGTCAGGGGCTAAACTCTACATTTGCCTTTCCCAAATTCCACCATGTTCCTCCAGCTTTTCAAGGTCTCCCCAGTGGCAGCCGTGGCCAGGAGCACAGTGACTGCCCCTGCTCCCTCACCAATTTGGTGTCACCCGCTAATGCGAGGAGGGCGCACTGCAGCCCATGACTCAGGTTATTAATGAAGATGTTAAGCAGTATCAGCCCTCAGGATCAACATAATTTTCCTTTCATCAGTGTGAAAAAAAAATGACATGCTTTCTGAAGCTACACTTTGGGATATGTTTTAAAATAACAACTGCACAGAGGAAATGTCTTAATAAAAACCCAGTTTCACATGTACCTTCAATATGATGAGTTTTAATGCCAGAACAGAATAATAATTCCTCAGGATTTTCTGAGTGATGACTGAGGGAGCAGAAGGAGGGAAAGGAGGGACTCTGTTGCTGAGTGAGCTATTGTGCTCTCCAAAACTTTTTATATTTATAATAATTTCCACACACATTTAGCAATCCGCATGATACTATGCAGTGTATATTAAATAACCATAAAAGAAACTACACACTTGATGGCTGCTCACCGTTCTGTTAACTCCTGATGGCACTTTTTATGTATATTCAGGGAAAAAAAGACACTTGGAATATATATCTTAAGCTGAGGATCATCACTGGGGTGTACCTACGCTGTAAATGAGCAGCTCACAAATGCTCAACAGCATCCGATTCCTTGGGAAGGTTTGCAGACAGTTTATTAAAAATATGTGGCAATTTTCCAACTCAACTTCACTTTTGCAAATCCTCATCTCAACATCTTTCAGTTTCTCTCCTGCATACTGAAACCAGTAACATAATCCTAACGGTTCAGCACGGAAAGACGGCTGGACGAGGCCAGTGCCTGCTGCTCCTTCCACCGCAGGTGGGACCATAAATAAGGCAGCCAGGGATCGCACAAGCCAACAGCTTCAACTCATTTTGCAATTTGGAAGGTGGGACTTCAGGCCCATTGCTGGCCAGTGCTGACTGTGCCAGTAACATAGCTAAGCCAGCAAACACTGCTTTTCTGAAAGGTTTAAATTTAACACCAAGTACAACACTAAGGGGTGCCCTAGCCTGTAAGTAAGGGTGTTGTAAAATCTGCACGATGCAAAGCTCTGCATGTCACGGTACGTTATAAGGCTTGGCATTTTGAAGAAATGCTGCACTGACGTAAAGGGTTAAAGTTTCCTGCAGTTCAGGGAGAGTGGCTTTTCCCTGGAAACCTTTAGGAGCTATGCAGCTTTCAACTATTTGTGTACCATGAGCACAGCAGCTGCTGTAAATCCAACAATACATGCACAAAACTGGTGCAAGCGTATCGACACAAATACAAGATCACCTATTGCATAAGTAGCTTTGCTACTAGCAAGTGATCTGAAATTAGCCTCAATAAAACCTTTTTTCCACATCAGCACATCTCATTTTCCATCAGTACCACTCAGTTAGCACAGGGAAAGAAAGCCAATCTCCTGTTTCAGAAGCAGTTTCAGAAATTATCAATACAGTATTTTTTGTGACCCTAGACCTGTAAATTCAGGTTTTACTAATGCAGGTACAAGTTGCCAAGGTTTGCTGAGAGGAGATAAGAACTAATTTAAGATGCCTACAAAACGACTTAAGCCGTGATTTCAGACTAACATTGCAGACTGAATGTTAAGAAAGCAGACACATAACCTATGAAGGCAGGTAACTTCGCTTTTTCCCTCTGCAGTCACATGAAATCAAAATGTAAACCCTCACTGGTTCAGTCTAAGCCCTGTTTGTCCTGCACCACACCTGAGTGCAAAATGCCATTGCCAGTGCAATTCCAGGGAAGCAGCAGCACCAAAAACCCAGGGAAACCTCCCAGAACAAACCCATCCTTCTGATACTGACTCGTACCTGACAGGCACAGGAGGCCAAGAGTTATACCATGTTTTTGACAATGCAGCAAGGAACAAAGGAGATGGCAGAACACGGGAGAAACAGTGTGTGATAAAATCAGGTGGTAAGTTCTGACTCACCAGATCCCCATCCCCACTAAGGATATTGCAGATGTAACAAACGCACAAATGAACACCAGCAGCGGTGCTCTGTTTTGACTACTGCTTTTGTAAGTACTCTCAAGATTTGAGATCTGTACAATGGTCACCATGGCAGGAGTTAAAACCCACGTTGCTGTCTACTACTAGCTAGTGTAAAGATATACTTACCATACCTTTTTACAGGATGAGCTTCAAATAAAAGCTCAAATAATTTTCAAGTGTGGTGAGTAGACCATTTCAGGTGATTAAGCAGTATTTTCTCATCTTAACTGTGGGGGATGGCTGGACATCTTATGGTAACACCAGGAATAAGACTACACCTTTATTTTGCTGTAAGGGTCACTCGCGTTGATTTGTGCCATTAGAAGAAACACTCTCAACACAGCTCATTTTAGCTATCAGATCAAACGTACTCATGAAACAGCAGAAATGTTCACAAATCAGCCAAGCTTTCACACATGCGTGCACATACAAACACACAGCTATTTCAAACGAAAAAAATAAAATTTCAAGGACTGAAAAAAAAAATAATTCAAAGTATTAAACCTGTAACAAAAGAAACTTCAGGCTGATTGAGGTGCACACAGCTGTGTTTTCAAGTCAAACTTATGATGCCAGATGCGGGAGAAAGGTGCTCTTGACTGTGAGATTGAGACAACAGCAGCCTAATTCTGATTTTGACTTAAGTTTTCAATTATCAGATCACAGATTTGTTAAAAACTCAATAGTTTTGATTCTGGAAAAAGCATCATTTAGCAAAGCAACTGCAGTTTGAATGCTTGTAGCTGTTGCACCTAAACCATTTGAGAAGCCCACCTGTAAATAAAAAAAAAAGGTTGAAAAGCCCCACAGAACTTGGGCGTGAGGCCTTTAAAGTAACAAAACCAACTGAAGTCCAAACTTAAAAAGAATTTGACATGCTGGTGGAAGAAAAGAAGGAATAAAAAAAATAAAGTTAGTGAATTAAAAAAAAATAAATTGTAGCACCAATCTGTGCCAACACGGACATCTGGCAATCTGTGGAATTCTAATTACCTCTTTACGCCATAGGCCATATTAAGCAAATTGTCCAGCCTGAAAAGAGAAGGAGGGTCTTTGGGTTAATGTCTCACAGATGGCAAGATCGCTCAATGGAACTATTATTAATAGCATTCCATTTTCAAAGAAGAAACGTTCAACAAGTTTCCCACACATCTAAGGAGCCTAACAACTCACGGCCTGCTTTGTTAAGTCTGAGGTTCTGCTTAAATTTCCACCACAGCATTTAAAAGCCTTTTTTAACTTGTCTACGGTCTTGAGAAAAACTTAATCTCCAGAGTTTTTTTTTTTAAATTCCCTTAGGTTTTTGTCTTTTTTTTTTTTAAACAGTATTAGTATGAAATTTTTGCAAGTAATTCAACTGCTTACCTTATATTTACAGTTAACTTGGAAATAAAATGTTGAGTCAAAAATTGCTGGAACTGGAAAAATTCTTAACTCTAACTGCTTTAACATAATATATTCTCCCCATTTTATTACATATCTTTAGTATTAATCCTTTGTGATATGTCAATCTAAATGACCACCGAATTTTGCAGAATATAATCATCTGCTTTCCATGGCAGCACAATAAAGTCCTTCTATCCATGGAATGATTCAGTGATAACCTCAATGGACACAGCTGCGTGCCAAAGACACAAAAACAAGTGTAAGTTTAATGTATCCAATGACTGACTTTTTATGATCTTTAATTCATTAGCACTTTTCATCACTGACAAACTAAAATTACTTTTGAATAATTCTCTAAAGCCAGTTTGCAACTCAGTTATGCAAATATGTTCAAGTTTTCTTTCTATTTGAAAGCTAGGTTTCCTGAAAACTATTAAGTATAAAAGTAATGGGAACATCATGTATTCCTAACTCTGGTTTATGCATTGGATGGAAACAGTATATTCCAAATGCAAAGCATAAAACATCCCCAAAAGCATCTGAAGAATCACACCAAAGACTAATACAAGGTCTCTTTATACTAAGAGCAGATATCTCAGGCTAATAAATTTAATGATACTGCTTCTGACTGGAACAGACTCAGCTTTTTTCCTGCTACCAATCCACTGTCATTAACATCAAAGTCTAAGCTGCATCAAAACTGTAGTAATACAGCAGAAAATAAAAGCATTACCAAAAATGAGAGAAAGAACAGGATAGTCACTGCTCATTTGATTACCCGTGTAACTCTATTCTGTCCTCCATTTTTCTGTGAGCCTTCATGAGATCTGATTGTACAGTACTTCAGCTGTTTTAGTAAATACAACATGACTACTGCTGTCAGCAGATTTTCCTCCTCATTCTCCAGGAAAGAATATTTAATTTTACAAAGAAAATCAGGTCAGCCTATGCAACTAAAGCATATTTTCCTGCACAGCACCTGCCCCACACTGTCGTCGCTGGTGGAACTTCAGTTCTTTTCCAGGTAATTACCTGAATCTCTGAGCCTGGTGGTGAAGTGGTCCAGGGTAGCGTCTGTTGGGAGACTGATACAGCTGTGAAAGGAGTGCCTGGCTTGTTTTCTGGCTGGGGTTATTGGCAAACTTCACAGTAATTGGTTCTGTAGCACCACTAGGCTTCTGGCCATTTAGTCCCTTTATGGCTTCTTCTGCCTCTATTCTCTTATCAAAACGGATAAATCCCACACCTCGAGAAACCCCTGGGAAGGGAAAACACATAAAGAGGTGAGTATTTGCAGGAACAGCCTCATCTGGGTAACACACATCAGCTGAATGGTGGTTTCGACTTCACAGAATACACAGTTTGCAAGTTAAGTGAAGTCCTGTAAAAAAAAAGCCTCTTTCCAAGCCATAAACTCCAAAGTCAGCCCCTACCATATTTAATAATGATTTTAAGCAAGCAATGGTCTACATTTTGAGATTCCCTCACTAAAGAGGCAGCAATTATACCTCCAGTTATGTTTGTAAGTACCAGGTACTGCATTTCACACTAGAAGTCATACTGTCCTAAAACACAGCTGCCAGCAAGCATTTACAATTGTGCCATCCCCAGAAAAACATGCACAGAATCAAGGAAAGTTTGCTTTTAACCTGTGACTTGATCAACCAGAATCCGTGAGGTGATGATGCGCCCATATTGTGAGAATAACTGCTCTAATTCTTTCTGGGTCATGGTTTTCGGAAGGCCGCTGACATACAAGTTTGCATCTCTGATGGATGCTGAACTTGGACGGGCATATGACACCTACGGAGAGAAAAGGAAAGCCGTGTTAGTGAGCTAGAGCCACCCTCTGCATTTTAGACAGGTGATTTTCTGCTCTTCTACAAGCCACAGCTCTGGAGTTCAGACATTACCTGCTCTGCAAAACCAACAAAGCCAGGAGAGGCTGGAAGAACAAAGGAAGAACTACAGGGACCTTAAAAACAGACACAAGGGTTCTTTAAGTGCAATCATAAAATAACTATTGTTCAGAGGTAGATTAACGCGCGACTTCCCACGCACGGCTTTGTAAATTTACCCCCATGGGTGTGGGTGTATGGATGATTTGCTGTAGCCAACCTCGAACTCTGAAGTTCCAGCATGTTTTTCTTTTATCCCCTCCGAGTGTCTGAAACAGATCAGGTTATTTGCAGAGCGATCTTTTGTGCTCTCTCTCTTTGTGTTTGCATCCTGAGCTGGCAAGATCTGTTCTGGATGAACAGTAAAGTACTGGTGAAATTAGACTAAATGAACATCTGCTCAGGGAGCTGTATACTGACACTCATTGTCGTATCTGCAATTTATCACGAGAAGTTCCCTTGTACTATAAGCCCAGAACCAGACCATAAAATATTATAACCAAGCAAACAAGAAAATCTAGCTGTGGCACTGCATGTATGCTGCTGGAAAATTACTAAATCAAGACTCTTAACTGCTCTTCTACCTATGAATCAGATTTATAATTATAATACGTGCATAAAAAGCCTTCTGCACTTTAAAAATAATATATACATTTAGACTACACACATTTAACATCATAAAACCTCTTCCTGGATGAAGTCTAATGGCAAGTATTCAGCACAGATCATGAATTACTTCGCAGCACATCTGAAATAGCATTGGAACCAAAACTGAATATTCTGCACTTCATTTTGATTTCTCTCAAAATAAACAGATCAGTACCACTCCTGCATTATGTCTTAAAATGTGTCTTGGAAGGAAGTAGGGGGGTTCCCATCACGAATACAACACATTCAGCAATTGTCTTGCCCTGTTCCCGAGGCTCAGCCTGAACACAGACGATGTCAAATGGATGTCTATGTGTTTTATGTGTCAAAGAGTTGTCTTTATGTGCTCCACACCTAAAAATAGATGTTGACTCAACACAGAAAATTATGTTAATGACTAATATTTGCTTCCACAATCTTCTCTGCATAATAGCAGACAAACTCTAAAGATTCTAGATTTTAAGGGTTTTTTTTGGTAATTTCTTTGTAACTTACATGTTTGTACATAACCTTTTAAATCTAACATTTACAGAGAAGGCTGGAGAGAGGAGGTGGAAAAATTTAGGGACAGAAATATGAAAAAGAGGTTCAATAAAACATTTGCATCAACGGAGGCAAGCTCAGGCAGGCACACAGCACAAAGGCACAAGCAGACACAAGGAACAGAGAAACCTTCAGTGCTGAAAGGGAGAAGGATATTGGGGTGGAAACTCTTTTGTGCCTCAGCAATTCAGGACCTCACAGCCCATGAGCTCCTGATGTGGTGCAGCATTTCCATCACTTAATTGCTCTTCCTGAACAGCCCTTTGACATGCTAGGACCAGAACACACAGCACTGCTCAGCTTTTATGTAACAAAGCTCAAGCCAGGTCCTTGGGAACACCAGGGATAACCACACCTACAGCTTGGTTCAGTGATCTCATGTTGGTTGCTCCTCACTTATTACCCCGTGCTGGGGCATTCGGAAAAGGAGACTCTCCCTCCCCATTCTGTAAATGCCTTATGTTGAGAAGGTACTGTAAGTGTTCAGGTACCTACAGTTCAGCCTACTTTAGGAATAACAGTTTAAAAAATACTTAAGAGCCTCCCTGGAGCAGGGGTAGGGACCTTACCTATTCCTCAAAACTGAGAACAGCAAAATTATTAAAGTTCCTGGGAAAACAGCCAGGGGTTTCCTTTGGGTTTCTCACTCTGGCACATTCATTAACCAAATGCCATATTACAGGGAGGATGAAAAGTACTGGGATATGCAAAAAACCCCACCACTTCCCGGAGCACCAAGTGCCTGACATTTTTTATATATATATATACACTTCTACTCTCGTGGGCCTTGCAGACAGGCAGTGGAAGGAGAGGCTGCACACACTCCCAAGCCCTCCATGTGAACACCTATCGCTGCTCAGGTCTAGTTTTTATTTCCCCCCGCAATCAAACATTCAGGCTGCAGGGGAGCCTGAGCCAAAGAAAGAAGCTGCCAAAAGCAACTCAGCCATCTTTAATATCAAGGAGAAAAGGTTGTGAGCTGAATGGACTCAAGGCTAGTAATGTCAATTATTTATCTGCTTTTGAATCTTTTTTCATCTTCCCTCTCAGGTCAGCCAATGACAAATCGATCGGTTCGAGTGTGCCATCCTGCTTTCAAGCTTTTATTCAGTTAGTGCTGAGGATGGGATGTCTTCCCATGTGTGAGCTATCAAAGGAAGAAATCGCCCACCCTGACCCTCCATCACACCAGAAGCTCCTTCTGCTGCGCGAGTTAAAATGGGAGCGAAAACCAGCTCCCATTTTATCACTGAAAACTGCAAAGCACTGTGTGAGGATGCTGCATTAATTCTTTATATTCACACTTAAGAATGATTTCTTTTTTTCTTTTTTTTTTTGCTCACGGCAGTGTTAGCACCCTGTAATGAAACAGCGTGTGGAAAAGAATATGGAATCCCAGCCACCACAAAGAATTCAAATAATGAGCTGGAGAGCACCAAACTATTGTTTGACCCAGGCATTTCTCAGCATTAAAATGTTTGCCCGCTTGTGTGACAGTTGAAGGTCGAAGGATGGTGTTGTATTTCACTGCATAAGATCATTTAGAAGTTCTGCGGTCAAATTTGCAAGGAAGATAATAAAATATTGTACAATTCGTTTTATAGCTTGCTGGCCTCAGATGTTAGTTTCTATAAATACATATATACTAACTGTGAAAAACATTTACTAGGACATTTCTCATCTGACATTGAGCATTAGCCTGTGTAAGGGCTTCTCTTAAGTACAAACAGCCATCTCCAGAGTCTGCACCACTGTCTCCAAACACTACTGCAGTGTCAGAAGGTCCAGCATTTCATATCTTCCATGGTAAAGCACATTTTTGTTCAGTTGCACAGAAAATATCTCCAAGTTCAAGTAATTATCTTCCCTATTGATTTCCTACCATTTTCCCCCACAGAAAACTTTTTGAAGAATTTCTAACCTCGAGACTGCTCAGAACGTAAATTGAAGCTGTCTGGCCTTTCCAAGCCAGAGCCCACAGCAAAGGCACCCAGAGGCATGAACGCATCCCATTTGTCCTACAGAACATGTAACAGCAGCCACTGAAACACAGACATTTAACCACTTGGCTGCTGCTCACCATGCTAATCCTGGACTTCTCAAACATCAAGTCCGTTTCTAGAAGCCTCCTTGCAAAATTTAACTCCATTCTGCTCCCAAGGGGAAGCACATCGTCCTTTCTGGAATGACGTGCTCTGCCAGCAGAGCCACCCTGCCCTGGACACAACGTCTAAGCAGCAACCGAGCAGCTCCCGTCTTGCAAACACCAACCTGTGCTGATGTTCTGCATCAACAAAACATCTCCGGAGATGTGTGTCTTGCTCTTCATCTACCATCATTCCCTGAGGAACATGAGACTAACCAGGAGCCTCGAATCATGACAGTACAGGCACCCACAGGCCACCAAACCACCTGCCCGCAGTACCTGCAATCCCTGGGACACCTCTGGCCACAAGCAGGTAAGGTGTCATTGTTCTTAAACGACTCCTTGGGCAGCTTCCAAGAAAGTCTGAATAACATTTAAAAATACAGACTTCTCAGGGACCTTAATTCTGAGACTTTGCTTTGTGTCTTTCTGTGACCCACTCTGAGACACAGGATTTCCTGTACGAGTTTTGGGGTGAGTCACTTGGCTTTTTTCCACCTGAGGTCCAATGTAGAATGGGGACAACTCTTTCCTCACTTGCTGCCCCTCATCCCACTGGTACACACTGGGAGTGCTTTAACATAACTGCTCAGAGAGTTTCACACATGTAAATAAGCACAATCTCACTTGTTTCATGCACGTACAGAAGTAAAATCTGCTCAGTGCAAGTGAACAGGCTATGGCAGAAAGAGACATTTCCCCACAGAAATTTCCACTTCCAGACCCTTGCCCATGTCCTAATTTTGCACAAAAACAGACTTGAGAAACCCTCCTGTGAAAGTTACGTGCTTTGTCAGAACGAACACATCCAAAAGCCCTCTGGTCCAGAGGCTGGAGACCAGGAACTGGAATACTTTCACATCCGACGCTTGCACTGCTTTGTCCCCTCCCTTCCCTAAGCCCTTGGCTGGTGGATGCAGGGCAGTGACGATGCACTTTACCGTTGAGGGGTTCAATGCCATTTTACCAGGATTAATTATGAATGCAGGTACAATGGTCTACCCCATCAGTTCAGGAAAGACACCCATTGATAATAACCTAGAAGTACTCTGGCTGTATCAAGAGCAAGGCTAAAAGAAATAATTTCTCCGGCTCAGTGGAATGAAAAGGACTGATTGGTGAAACTGAAGCAGTTAAAATCGAGACTGCGATTAAGAGAAGATGCACAAAATTAAGAGGTAAAGACTCTGGTGCCTGCTGAAAGCAGCAGAGCCAAAGCTGAACCTTCAAATGCAGCGCTGAAAGGTCCTTCAAGCAGCAGCATCATTATGGACACAAAGGGTGGAGGAGGGTTTGTTAATAAGCACTGCCAAGTCCAAATGGTTATGCAGACAGAGGTTCCTAAAGAGCAAAACCAGAGTAAACTTTGTTGAGGCTTTCCAGGTCTGCAGCATCTTTTAAAGTTTCTTGTCCAAGGCTTTGTCCTGGCATGCAGCAGCTATTGTAGATGATCCTTCTGACTAAGTCAGAGCTACCATAAAACAGAACAAGCAATTATCCTAATTTTAAAAGGAACCACAGAACAGCTATGTCCATAATCTGCAGCCTGCAAGTGCCTGTAATGATTTTTCAGGGAAGGAAAAAAAAGGGGGCACAATGCGACTGGACACTTGAAAATGCAAATCCCTCCTTGCCGCAGTCCAATATGCTCAGCTACTGCCAGTATCTTCCAAATCCCCAATCTACCCACTCTTCCTTGTGGAGCATCTAAGCCCCCTTGGTGTCTTGCCCAGATTTCTCTGTACACCCTCTCTTTATCACCTGGCCTTGTACACCATCCTGTTTCTTCACTGGGATAAGAAAGAGGCTGCAAGGAGCGTCCAGCAGGCTCGGTAGCAGGTGGCCCCCTGGGTAGGCTATGGAAGAACACGTCGGAAAACACTGGGTTTTTGGCAGAGCACTGCACCAAGAGCACCCAACAGCAGAGCTTTGCTACCATCATTACCAGCAATCCAGCATTTTCTGACTGCAACCCAAACCGTTGTGTTTAACTCCCACACCTCCCGAGCAGTCCAGGGTGGGGTGCAGAGGATGCAGCTCTTCCCCATCGCTCCCTGCTGCATCTTCCTCCTCCCCTGCCCTGTGCTTCCTGCGCCTCCTCCTCCGCTGAGCACGGCTGGAAGGCAATCTTTTTGACAAATGACTTTGTAGGACGGAGAAGTCTGAGGCTGCTGTTATTTGGTTCCCTACAGTGACAGGATGGTTTGTAGTTTCGTGGACAATTACAAGAATTAACATGGACAGATTTAGAGCCTGAGTTTTGGGGAAATAGCTGGCATTTTGAAAAATGCCAGAGAAATCAAGATAAACAGGAAGGTCTTTGAGCAGTACTATTACTACCTTTTCAGAAAACCCAGGATTACTTTCTCCCACAGCCTTATTCACTGTTTTTTAAACCAGGACCACCCAGACCTATCGATCAAAACAGGAAAGTAAAGCAGAAACAAAATGAATAAATTACATGGAATTTAACTGAAAATTAAAATTGAAGAAAAGACCCCTGACCACAGAGAAGTGGTCTTAACTGTTTGGTATTTTATCATCTCACAGATTTGATGGATTGAAGGTTATCAAGGGCTCAGAGAACCCAGATACCTCCTCCCCTCAGAGGAGACATCTCCCTTTGGTCCAGCAGCATCACATCATGTACCTGCTCCTGCAAGTGAAGAAAGAAGCAAACCTATTTCTCAGGCAACAGAGAAAAGGAAGGAGAGGGGGCACAGGACTGCACTTCAGGGGGTGACTGGCTCACTTCAGATTTCAAACTTCTTTTCAAAGCTGTTCTGCCCTTGTTCCAATGAAGCCAGGTCACCTGAATCCCCAAGTAAATTGTAAAATATTTCTTTCGCATCCTTTCAGACGCTGTCCTTTTTCCAGGGCAAAGCAGCAGTTTAAACAATCTGTAACCCCATGCATCACACATCTTATTTTCCTTCTGATATTTGATGCAACTGAATTGCCAGGCAATCTTCAACAGCAGCAGTGACCTTTCATATGCTTTTATGGATGGGCAAATTTAATTTCTAAAAATAGATTCAATTTCTGGAATATATATTTATTTCAACACACGTTCTACCTTCCCTTATTCTAAGCTGTTTTGTAGAATTATGTCAAGCTTTAGCTGTGAAAATAAAGTGAAGCCTTTTTCCTTCACAAGAGAATGATGCTGCTACAAAATGGCGTAAATAAAATATGCACTATGATAAGCTGAGGAGGTACATAACGTGTATAACCTATTACCAAACACATAACACTTCCTCCAATGCTTTCCCCAAACAGATATTCTGTAAATTGTCACCTCTCAACTTTGACTTGAAAGGGCATCATTGACTTAAATAAAATGCACATAAATATTTTAGTTGCTACGGTGAAAAGGGATTATTTATCATAACAATGAAAGAATAAAAAGAACATTTTTTCAGTTATTTTAGTCCACACATCAGAGCCGACTGTGCCTGGCTGTTCTGCTGATCCTGCTATAAAGCCAGTCCCTCCTGTGACTGCATGGCTGTTTTGCAAGGCATCAGGAGAGAGAGAACATTAAGCTGCCACAAAAATGTTACAGAAGTGAAAAGGACAGCATTTGGGTCCACATGCAGAAAGTATATATTATTTTTAAACAGGAATTAAACCTTATGGGGTCAAAAAATGAGTGCAAATATAACCCCCAAGAGCCAGCTCATGTTCAGTGTAGGTGTAAGGTACAGCAGAGCCCATGACTGAGCAAAGAGATGGGACACAATCAGCAGGACCACGGTGACCTTGGCAAGCAGCAGTGATTTGCCAGTGTAAAAAGGCTTTCACAGATTATCCACTTCAACTTTCCTGCCATCAAAACAGCTTCCAAAAGGCAACCAGAGAAATGCCACCTGCAGGGCTGCAACTACCCAACATACATGGGCAGAGGCCATGGTTCAGCCCATCCACCAACACGACATCTACAGATTCATTCTGGGGCATAAAACCCAACCACATTCATGAAGAAAGCAGAGTAATGTTCAGTTCTTTTCCAGCTTGATATTATTCTACTATTAAATATTTTTTGGCCTACAAAGCTATATGCCATCAAATTCCTTTCTAGATGTTCTTTCAAGAGAGCCTTTTTTAACACACCAACAGTGCATTTTTAGTAACTGTAAAGGGTATCTATAGCTAAAGCAATTGGGTCTGATAATTAAATACAGTAATTCCACATGCTAAGATACTTCAGCTTCATAAGGAATGACAGGGAGATGCTAGAAAGTGAAACGTGAGGGGAACAGGCAAGCGAGGAGCCTTCAGCAGGGCCAAATACAGTCTCTCATCACCTTGCAAGCATTTGGAAATCAGGGGTGTCTCCAGTGACACAGGTGCCTCTGGCAGCAGTGAACACACCTGATTTACCACTCAGCATGAACATTAGGAAGTCATTTCCCATAACACTATCAGGGAAGCAAACCTAGTCTATTAGGATTTCTAAAAGCAAAGCATAATTAAAACCACAAAAAAACCAAGGGGGTAAGGGTGAGGTAATCACATGCAATTCTGCAGTGACAAATGGGGGTTGGAAACTGCTGATTTGACATCCTGGTAGCCAAAGCTTGGCTATTGGAATAGGTTTTAGGCAACTGTATAAGATCAATTTCATTTAAGAAAAAAAGCCTACACATCTTCCCAGTCCTTGAGAAACTTATGCAGCTCCTGTACACATAGGTTAGATCAACCTCTTTGCTGTTCATTCAATTTTAACAGCTTTCAAGAGCTCAACAAAATATCCTGTATTCTATAAAAGTATTAGCTATTAATAAACACAAAACCCCTAAACTAAACAAACCAATGCATTTCTAAAATTTATACTGAATTGAAAAAAAGCAACAAACACACAAAAACATTACACAGAACTTTTTGCATGGGTAGTTCTCAGATAAAAATCTTACTAAGGTAGGCATAATGGGTCTGTATATGTATAATAATGTATAATAATGTATAATTATAAAATGTATAGTAATAATTGGTGTGGGTTGGAGTTTTTGGAGGCCTTCTTGCAGCTTGTGTTTTCTGTAACCTTGGAATATTATGAAGGCAATAGCACTGCTCTAGTCCACAAAATAAACAGAGGAAAAGTAGCACCTTTGCTAAGGCGAAATCATGTTCAAAACTACATGTGCTGCATTAAAAACTGAGTTTTTAATAAAGTATTTTCCAAACATTTTTCCTGATAATGTGCCTTTAAAAGCAATTTCAAGAGCAACTCTTCACTGTAAGCGGAAACTGCTGAGTGCAAGCCTGCAGTTCCACCTGCAGCAGTCGATAAGATGGTAGATTTTGCTGCCTTGCCTTACATATTCCACAAAGTTTTTCTATCTAACTCTAC
Organism: Myiozetetes cayanensis; assembly: GCF_022539395.1. Taxonomy (NCBI): domain Eukaryota; kingdom Metazoa; phylum Chordata; class Aves; order Passeriformes; family Tyrannidae; genus Myiozetetes; species Myiozetetes cayanensis. The sequence continues at coordinate 7,360,078 of NW_026086826.1, read as the reverse complement.
AAAATCATGCTGTGAGCATTTTGATACATGGCCCACATACATATCTGTTGATCTGCTGGATGGAACCTGGATGGTCTAGGGGACGTTTGGGAGCAGCTTTCCCTATTTCATCCATGAAGCTACTCCACCACTTTCATAATCCTCAGCCCAGGACTTCTGCTCTTCACTGATCAAACAGACCAGGGAAAACTTGCTTGAAGCAATCATTAAAGTTACAGTGGAATCCAACAAATACTTCTGCTTTAGGGAACACCACTTTATCCAAACTACAACCTTTAGTGAGAACGGGTAAGTACAAAAAGTATTGACTAGACTAGCTTTTCTGCAAGATCTGAAATCACTGACATTACTTGAACCAATATTCACTGAAGTAAAAATTCTATTTTTATGTCCTTTAACATAAGTTTTTGGCTTTGAAATACAAGTTAAGTACAGAAGAAAAATTAAGAAAATGGTGCAAATCAAAAGCCAGCATTCAAATGTGATCAAAGCAGTTTCAGATAATTTGAATCTGATCTGCTGTTTGTTCCCCTTCAATTTTTTGATTCGCATCCCTTAAGCTGTATTATTTGTCAGAATTTGGGATGTAGAAATCTTCTGTAAGCTGTTTCAGAATAGCTTTATCAGCCATGCAGCAAAAACCGTGACAGTGTAGAAGCTTGCTTTTCTTGTGAGACCACTAAAGAAGGTCATTGAATAACTAATGGTCTATTACAACAATGAAATAAGAGACTTTAGTGGGAAGCCTCCAGCTTTTCAAAGAATAAATCAAATTAAGGATGTAGAAACTGCAGAAAAAAACTTTTTTTGAGAATGACATATTTTAACTTGAGAGAAACATACTTTTAACACCTGACAGTGACAGGAGCATCACTAGGAGAGCTCCATGTCAAGATATTTCCCATTAAAGCATAAGAAAACATGTAACTTATGAATACACTGTCACGTATTTCACCTGTTTATGGAGAATGGTATCACTCTGGGTGTTTTATTCTACATTTTAGCCTCACTGTCATATTTTAAGGAGCTTCCTGTTACTTTCCCCTCCCTTTAACAATAGCAGCAATTTCAGAGAAGAGAGATTTTATCTTCGTGTCCTCCCATTGTTCCAAGGAGGAGCTCATTAGCACCCTTACAATGGAGAGTAAAATAATGATGAAATTGCCAGAAACTGTTTCAACTACTTCCTCCCCCTTCCTGAACTGTGAAAAGTGCATTTTGTATTTTCTTACCTTTATGGTTTTGGTCTGGAGTCTGAGTCCATTTAAAGTGTTAATGGCTTTCTCTGCATCCTTTGGATCAATGTAGTTAACGAATCCATACCCTAAACTCTGCCCTGTTGAAAGACAGGAAAGAAAGAAAAAAAAAAACTCAGTATTTTTCAGCACAGGAACAACTTCCAAGAGCAGGAACACAATTTTCTTACACTGTTCATTTCATCCCTGCTTTCCCTTATGGTGTCTATGCTGTTCTTCACCATTTTGTTATCTCCTGAATACAGTGGAAGCCAACATAACTTTAAATTGCTGCTCTGAAGATCCTACTTTAAGAACGAGAAGCAGCAACCCCCCCACCCTGCCTTCCACAGGAATTTACTGAAGAGCATGTATGAGGCTTGACAGCAACAGAACTGTGTAATAGTTTTGTGTTCCTAATAAACGTCACTGGCTGACCTGCCAATACCAAAGCCACCTCTTAAAAATGATAAATGCACGCACGTAATTTGGCTACTGTTTATAAACAAACCTCTAAGTGTTTAAAATTAGGAAACAGCGTTTTTACATTGACCTTGAGGGAGCTGACTGAGGAATAGATAACCACCTTTATGACTTGCTTTACTGCTCAGTGAGCAGCCAGTGAATAGGAGGAGAAAGGACAGCCCAAATTGCAGCAGGGCGAGGGACCACATTAAAGCTCCCCTCCGAGTATTAGAGATGACAGCAAACCCAAACAGTACAACAACTGCTGCTGTGCACGGGATGGCAGGAGCCCACTTGAGCAGCCAAAATCATTTCAACAGCTTCTGTTTTACTAGCGAGATCTGTGTTTGCGTTTGCAGTGGAAAGAGACCTGGTTAATAACCGGGATAAGTGACACGGAGCTGGCGAGGCTGTGCTGTCAGCACTACAGGTATTGTGCACACATGGATAAAACTACAGGTCTGCAGAGGGCTGAACCTGCTCCACAGGGATCTTTTCCTGATTCCCAAGTAGCAGCTTTGCAGCATCAGTTTCTATTAATGCAACACGACAGACAGCCGCTTCCAGATCCCTTCCTTAGAGCCTCCTACTGAATTTATTTTTCATGTTTGGAAAACAGAGTAATTCTTAGGTTGGGTTTTTTTTTTTTTTTTATTAAGGCACATGCACTTAGAAACATACACAGATAATCACACTTCAAGAATCAGTGAGCCCAAGCAGGCAGGCTAGCAGTCCTGTATTCCAACCATGCTCCTCCTACACACCCTTCAGTTCAGTGTATCTGGAGCACAGCAAGCCAAAAAACAACCTGTCCCTCAGCGCTGATGTGCAGGGGACTGAAATTCTTCTGCTCACAGGCAATGAGAAAGGAAACATGTGAAAATCCCTCCCAAGGAGAACGGCATTTGTGGCGATTTCTATCCACGGGAGCAGCGAGCAGCGACCCAGCTCCTGCTCACCAGGAGAAAGGGGAGGTTGGGAAGGCAGCTGCACACCAAGTGCCTTGATGTCCCCTGGAGGCACAGATCCTGCCTCCCAGCACAAAGCTTTGTTTCTTTGTCTCCTGGACTACAAAAAAGCATCTGTGTGTTTCTCAAAGTCAGACGCCACCAAAAATACAGTGTTTGCTGTAACACAAATACAGGGAGCACTTCTGTCTTATGAAATCAGATCAAAGCCCTAAAAGCTGCTAACTATGCAATAGAAGATTTTAAAAATCCATGGAAACACTGCAGTTCATGCCCGAAATGCCCACACAGGGGCATAAGGATAAAAAATGGCTGTTTCAACCTACAGTACATCCAGGGAGCAATTCCCTCCAACCAATTTAACTTTAGAAAAAAAAAGTATGAAAACATATCTAGTCTTCCTGGAGACCTGAAGGATCTCAACAGAAATATTCTTATCCAAGTTATATGACACTAACCAAGAATAAGCTGAAGTGTGGCTGAGCACAAAGCCCAGAACAGAAACACTGTAAAGATCCTTTTCTTGGTATGCCTTTCCTCCTCTTCTTGCCTACCTGAGATATTTTATACAGTCCCAATTCCTGTGCCTCTGAACACACCCAATCTTTAGTGCATTTAATCCTAAGCAGTCCTAGGCAGAAAGAAGCCATTCTCTAGGAGACAAACCTCTTTTTATGCTTTAGGGAGACTCAAGGATCAGAACTTGGATAACCTGCGTTTGTCCTTTCTTTTCCTGTTGATCCTCTGTGGACCTTCAGAGGTACACACAGCAGGAGTAGCTAATGCAAGGCCCTGAAATTTATGTCAATCTGTCTGACCATGGGCTTCCATGTCCGGCCACTGTTATTCTCCAGGCACATGGACTGACCTCTACAATCTATACAGTGGCCTTTATCTCTCATAAACTATCTCTCATACAAACATTGTCACTTCTGTAAGTACCTGTGCAAGGAAGAGACCACAGATAGCAAACTCACAGACAGCACTAGCAGCAGGGAAGGGAAATAATGGCTATACATGAAAAGAATGATACAGCAATTCCACAGACTATTCACTACCTTCCTCTGAGTTCTCCAGTAACATTCAAGTTATTTAGATATCATCTCTGCTTCTCTCTACCAACTGGAAACAAATATATTTTCTCCAAGGTGAAGGATAACGAACACCAACACTAATAAAGCTGTCCTGTCTGCATGCAGGACTGCAGAACCTGGCTTAAAGAAAACTATTATATTGTCATAGCGTTTTCCTTAGAATAATAGGTATGCAGAAACATGATTTCTTCTTGCTGGTGTATATACTCCTGAATGTCATGAAATATATGAAACTTGTAACAGGATTTAAGGCCTGTTACTCAGAAGCTATTGGTTATGAAACCATATCCAACACACTAATTGCTATATTGGCTATATAATATTCTCACAAAAAAGGATGGATCTGCTCAGCATTTTGAGCAGTAAGTTTCTGTTAATTCAATAAAGCACCCTTTTATCTTAAAACCTCTCAAACCCTGTACCCTTTGCAGCCCACTGAAATCTTGGTACAGTTGTTTCCATCAGCAAATTCCTGCTGCTGCTTTCTGCCATACCCCTCACTGTATCAGTGAAGCTGAAGGGAGGAAATCTTTCATTACGATCTTTCCACTTCAGGTCTATTTTGTTTGGTTACTTTGTATTTTCAACAACTTCTCCCAAACACTATCCTGCACATGAAGACAGACACGCCCCAGTCTCAAAAAACTGGAAAGAAAATAAACCCAGACAACGCTAATTTGTGAAAAGCTTTATGACTGTGGCAAACAAAGTTTCAGTGTGCTAAGCATTTACAGCTAAGGCGGCAAGAAAAAAAATCTATACATGCAGCTAAAAATATTATTTTCAAATTCCTCTCAAGAGCAGTACACCTTATGTCAGACAAAACACAGACTCGAGATACGAAAGAACTAAAAACTGTTACTGGTAAAAAAAAGGGAAAGGATTTGTTGCAGAATACAGTAAACAGTATGAAGTCCCCTATTTTCTCCATCCTGTACTCTTATTGCATGTACTCCAAAAGGGTAACACTTCTTTGGACACAATCTGGCAGCACAAAGCAAGCAGCTGGACCTCTCAGTGGGATCCCACACAGACACTGTAGTTCATTCCCATGCTACACTTCCCAGGAACAGCACCGTAAATAGTAAATATTTTCTGTGATTTGGAATCCAATAGTTCATCGCATGCTGTGATTCAGTAGGTCAGGCAAGAGATATTTCTAGATGCTCCTAAAACAACACCTTGTTACACTGCTATCACCACTGCTCTTTCTGACTGTTTCATCTAGCTGCAGAGAATGTATAGTGGACCTCCTATGATCTGGTAAGGAATAGGTCTGGAAGTAAGCAGTAACAAGGTTAGAAATTATCAAGGACTTGACAGTTAAAAAAACCCAACAAAAAACAAACAGCCAAAATCAAGTCCAAGCTGATAATGTATGTATTTTGCATTTTAGAAAGTTCCATTTTCAGAGCTGAAAATCACCCAGATTAAAACAATCCACAAGAATGATTTTTTCCATGTTCTGTTTACCCTGTACTATTTATCCACACATTCAAAAACCACAACTGTGAAAAAGGCAGTGCCAGAGACCTGTACCTTCCCTTACTTCCTTTGTAGAGTCAGTCTGCTTAGGCCAATTCCATATTTAAATTAGGAGGTAAATGGAAAATACACAAGAAACAAATACAAGTTAGAACAAAAATATCATAAATAAAAAATAAAAAAATCTCTGGCTAGTAAGGGTTGGAAAAACAGAAGAACTTTTTTTGAGATTACAGAAAAAAGATCCCTTAACACTCATCCTGACTCATCAGCAGATACTAATAGTAACAGTACAGAGACAACAGACGTTATGTACACCTGAAGAAGCTACATGAAGTACTAACTAGAAAACCAGGTGGATGCTAAACAGGAACTCCTAAAATTATGTATGTTTAAATGAGAGGATCTGGATTACTTGCATAGAAGAGACTCCAAAAAAAAGGGGCCAAAGGCTCTCTTGTGATTAACAAATGGCAGGAGCCTGGAGGAAAGACAATTTTGCACTGAAATTTGAAAAGAAAGGACTGGATGACCCAAGTAATTATAGGTCCATCAGTCTAATGCTGAGCAAGGCAAAAAGTACAGAATATTCAATACTGAACTCTTATAATAAAGAATTAGTAAGGGGTAATAAAACCAACATCAATCAAATTAGGTCTATGGAAAACAGATTCTGTCAAACTAAACTGACAACCTTCTTGATGAGATTACAAGTTTGACCTATAAATTTTAAGAACGTTGATTTAATGATACTGATATACTTGGTCTTCTCTAAAGCACTTGATTTGGTACTTCTTATTAATTGACTAAAACAAAATCAACATGGCACACATCAAATAGATTTAAAAAGTCAACAGATCTCTAACTGGGAACTGTGAACAGTAAAGGTGTTTTCCTACATGTCTACCTCAGGAAATAGACCTTGGCCCTACTGTTTTTTTCCAGTGGTAAACATGAAAAAACCCAAACTCCTTTCTCATGAAGATCAACTGCAGAAAGACAGGATGAGAAGATAAGAACAAGGAGGATAGAATGAAGGTGCAAAGCAATTTAAGCTCCTCAGTAGACCACAAATACATGCATTTAGATAGCACAAAGATGAACTGTGGCATACTTTAGAAATGCTGGAATGCAAGACTGATAGAGGCCACGTCAAGCCTGCAATGTTGACAAAAGGGTTAAAACAGTGTTTCTTGGCAGAAAAGCCACACACAATCAAAAAGGGAAAGAAAAATCACCGATTCTGATCTGACTGGGCTTCGCTGGTAGAGAGCCATGTCCAGCCCTGGTGCATGTGCTTAAAGCAAGATACAGATGCCTTGGTGATGGTGCCATGAGAATTGAACACAGCACTAGAAAAACCTCTTTCAATTAAGATATAGGGGTCAATCTGCCTACCTGATCAAAAAAGTTGAAGTTGAACCTAAGTTGAACCTACTACATTAGTGTTCATTTCAAGTACAGATTCTTTTTTTTTTTTTCTTAATAATGTCTGTCCATGGAGTTATATATCCCAAGTCCCATTGCTTGGTAGGTAAAACCAGACTAGAAACAATACAGCAAATGCTGTTTCCTGGGCAAGTCATTCGCTCTGTTTTTGATACTGAAGGTAAAATGAATTTAAGTACCTACCAATCATTTTGTCAGTTCTTCTACCACTGGAAATTCTGAAAGTTGGTATTTTTTGAAAGCTATCCTTTTCTTGCTCAAGCAGGAATTAATCTAGGGAGGTTTTGGCAAGATGTATTAAGTTCTCTATAATCTCTTCTACTCTGAAGCTCTACAAATAACACTGTTCCTGCTGGTTGTAGTAGGAGCTGTATGAAGAACAATCATTGCCACAAGCAAAGCAGAAGCAAACTCCTTTCTCTTAAAGTCAGAAGCCTTCCTACTGCAGGAAACTGTTCTAATAACAACTAATAGAAGAGGACAACTTTTAATTGCTCACCTATGACCAGACAGGTTAAAGAAGTGTTTAAAAATACCCTTTATCTTTGGAAATAAGTTACTGTGGAATTGAACGTCACATTTAAGGACTAGGGTTACTACAGTCACTCATGAAACCTAGCAAAGAATGGGGCAGCAGCGATCCAAGCTGCCTTAAATTGTGGTTTTTGTTGTCCCCTGCCCAAATGTAAAACCTAATTAAAGCTGCCTGCCTGACAGCCATAACACAAACGCCAGCGAGCGCCGATGCTTTTCTGACACAACCCCTCCCTTCAGAAGTAGGGCACGTCTGACAGCTCATCTCGCATTAGCCAGGCAGGAGCCGTCAGACAGTAACAGCCTTCAGTCACTCTGGGTTTGGGACCAAAAGACAAATAATGCTCACCATGAATTCTCCAAACCTCCCAGCACCATTTCTGCCTGTTACGACCCCACTTAAATTTAGGGAAGAAAGAAACTGGTGGCAGGGTGAGCTTCTCTCTGTCAAAAAAGCTGAGTGCAAACTGCTATCCACCTGCGGCGGCTCTGCCAAGCAGACCTGCACACGTTCTTCCACCTTACTCAGTGTTTCTCAAACTGGAGATGTTCCTAATACATAGCACCTATGGCTGGCTGGCAGGGAGACTGGCAGGAGAAAGACTCGCCATGCTCTGTCTTGTAACAAGAATAACCAAAGAATCATAGTGACAGTCAAGGCAAGCCCTGCCCTAGCCGGCCCATTTCACAGCACCACCCTGTGAGCCTACAAACCATTCCAGAAGCGCTTTAAACACATTCCTGGGAAGACAAAGAATGACTACAACTCATATGAAAAGCTGTATGAAGTAGGGGCTTCTGGAGAAGGTTACATAAATACCCTTGAGAAGAAACATTCAAAACATACCAAGAGGGTCAAGTGAATTGACTGCTGCATTTTTGTTGTTGTTTTTACAACAGTTACCAACAAATAGAGCTGTTCACCTAAAAAACGAGGTAAGCTATGGAGAGAAGATTCAGATCAAGGGAAAATGAGATCTGATCATGAGACCAGTTCAAACCCTGCTCCTTCTCTGGTGCTTTTTACACCAATAATGTCACTCTCATTCATCCTCCATTCCTGTACCAAGGAGAAGCACCTGCTGTCACCCCAGCAATGCACACTGTAGTCTCAGAGAAGCAAACCAGGAGGGAACCATCTCCTGCATGCGGTGCTCCTAAGACCAAACAATTAAGCTAAGTCTGTCACTGTCACAATTCACTGCAATCCAACTATGAAGGGTAACTTGTTCTGTGCTTAGTGCAGCTCTATCACAGCACTCATTTAGTCTATAGCTTATCTACAATACTGTCTCCTTACATTTGTACAGACTAGGATTTATTCAATTGCATGTTGCCCATGCAAGAAAGCATTCTTCTCCTATTACACTGTAACTCTCACTTTTACAAGAATCTAGGGAAAAATGCATAGTCTTTCTCCAAGCAAAACCATGACAAGAAAGAGTAGTAAACTGCTTGGGTTTTTTACCTCTTGCAGAAAGGTGCAAGAGGATAAGTTTTGTTTAGGAATGTTCCATCAAACTACTGTATTTTGGGTGCCCATATTAGTTCTTTTCAGAGGATCCTACCTGTACATCAGGAAAAGTCAGCTGTATTTAAATGCAACCCAATCTAAAGCCCCAAACATACTGTGATGCTACAGTGCACCTACAATTAAGCAGCATGACTTAATTCTTGGTTAAAAATAGCCACCTGCAAATTCTGAGTTCAGTAGATCGTTCTTAAGATACTACTGGAGAGTAAAGCCAGGTTCCAGACTCAGTGAGGTGCCTTTATAACAGATCTCCTCCTAAGAGAAACATGCTTGTAGTTTCATAGCAAGTAAAAAAGCAAAAGTAAATCCAAAGCTCAAGGAAAATCCCTCTATGTTCCACAGCTACAGCACCTGCAAAGGCTACATAATGACACAAAGCTCCTCAGACAGGACAAGATCCCTCAAGCAAACTCTCTCCCAAGGCATCAGAGCTCTGATACCCAAAGAACAAAAGCTGGGCCCTCCCCATCAGGTATCTGCAGGGAAAAAACTCCTCTTGCTGCCTTAATCCTGGAAATGCCAGAGATAAAAGCTCATTCATGCAGGAGACAGGCCTTTTTTTGGGGAGCTCGAGGGGAGACACGAGTTGCACAATGAGGTCCCATGGGAGCTCTACACATACAGGATTTAATAAACTCCAGTCCAAGTGGAAGGGGCTTCTTCACACCAGGCCTTCTCCAACAGAGACGCTGCTACATGATTAAAAAATCCCCCAAAGGAAGCCCTTGCAAACAGTGTGCTACATCCCACGTAAAACTCTCCCTGGGGGAGAGGATAAGAGAGGGAAAAGGAACCAGACATACAGACACCGCTCACTCAATTTTAATATCTGAATGGGAAGTGCCAGATACCATGACAACAAGCCTAGACAAATAAAAGGGGAATAAAGAGAAGTGTTGCCCAAAACGTGAAATAAATCCTACAAACGTAGCTAAAGCAATCAAGTGATTAGTGTTAGTGAGGTAACTGTGACCCCTGAACTTCCACATCTTCCTTTGGAAGACAATCACCAGGACCTGAACATGGTGACCTCAAAAGCAAAGCAAGCCTCCCAAAACCCCACCTGCAAGCTATCCTCAGCAAAAACCAACATCATTCAACCAGCACCATGTCGAGTTAGAAAGCCTGATTTTGCCAGGGAGTGCCAGAGGAGATTACACGAGTTTTGTCCTCTTCTGTGGCTTTGACAAATCTCTTAATGCAAGACAGTGTAATTTAACGTCTTGATTTTCAGAGATGCTCAGGCAGTAGTAGTTCTCATGTAAATGAAAGTACTAATTGACAGTGGCTGCCATCCCTCAAAATTAGACACAGCAACGATTCTCACTCTAGAACAGCCTCAATATCCACTCAGAAAACAGACCAAGATGAGGCATGCTTTGACAGCCTGATGCTGCCCAGCACCACCCGACCCTTCTGAAAACCCTACTCCCACAGAAATTTCAGGAGGACTTCCAAAACCATGCAACTCCTCCATTTTAAACTTCACCATACCAGCAACAGAAGACACACCCATTCTTGAAAACAGTGCCCTGACAGTCTCCTAAAGGCTTCTGTCACTGTAGGTGTTCTGCATCTCACCTGAAACAAGGCTTTGCTCTTACCTGCATACTACAGCGAGTTCAACCAAGTCAGCTGTGTGACTGCTGTGCTGGAGGACATGGACTAATCTGCATGCAAAGCTTAAGTGGCAGTTTGAGACAGATGTTGCTGACTTGGCTGGAGTCTTCTGCTGTTCCCATTACCGTAGCATGGAAGCATTTTATCTCTGAAACGCACCTTTCCTCACAAACACCACTGAGGAAAGCACTTTTATTCCTACTGTGGAGAAGAGAAACTGAAAGGCATCACGATTTCCAGGGTGAACTTGGACAGGGTAACACAGTCACTAACTAAAACAGGGAACTAAAACCGCATCTCCCCCACTCCAAGGCTGGAACCTTATCATTGGCCCACTGCAAGTTGTGCTGGGCTGGAGATATCTTGGAAACAGCACACACATTTCATGCTGCAGAATACATTATCCTCCTTTTTCTTTTCTGTTTTCCTGCTTTTATCGAGCTTCTTTAAATATAAAAATGGATTTTCAGCACGGGTGTGTTCATACTACTGCAAGCAACTGATTAAGTATATTTTCAAAAGCTACTGCTCCTGACATACATGAGACAAGTGAGTTCCATTTCTGAACAAATATTTGGATTTTGCTCCCCTCAGTTGACATCTCTTGCTTCCCTTCTTTTCATCTTCTCCTCCCCCTTCCTTGAAGGAGCACACAGCCTCTGAATTAGCAGCTGTTCCGAGAAGAGCAAGGCTGCACTCCTCCCCGCTTTGTCCCAGAACAGAACAGGGACTGTACTATAAAAATCCAGTGTTCTGGGGACAGGCATGAATGGACAAGAAACAGCCATGACTTGTCTATCCTGAACAGTAAATTCAATGCTGAAAAGACGAATTAGACACAAGAATGCAGACTTTAGAAACAAACAGGCTAAGCTGAAACAAGATTCAGTAAGAAAAAAGTGAAACCAAATAGAAGCAGAAAAAAATTGATAGATAGTAGCACATAAGAGTGGTAAGCAGCAGTGTGGAAAGAAATCTGCAATAGGAATTAAATATGTTGTACAAAACCTTTCTCATCCCAAACAGGGGATGTCACATCGTGGAGAAAGGATACAGCATTGTTGGACCAGCAGTAAATAAAGAATGGTAAAGACCCCACTCCATTTTAACAGGAAATGTATGTACTGGAGACAAGGAAGGCAACAAGTTGAAGGCAAATTTTGGCAACCACCAGGTTAAGTTAAGCAAGACCTAAGGTTTGAGAGTGACTTAAGATGCAAGCTTAGAGGTGTTCAGTGTCAAAAGACTAAAATATGGTATCCTTTGGTTAAAGCGTGACTAAAAGGAGATACAAAAGCATATAGATACTTCAAATGCGTAAAGACTATGACTGAAGATGAAATATTGAAAGTGTGCTACTTAACACTGTTACTCATAAGATGAAATTAAAAGAGGGTAAAAAAAAATTACATGATCTGAAACCAAAGAGAAAAGGCACTCCAACAGCATGAACCAGCAGGTCACAGAAGAGGTACATGCTTCATTACAGCAGATGTATCTTCCCTCCTGCATACCATCCCAAATGCTGCCACTTCTGAAATTTAGATCAAAGGGGAAGGCAACTAAAATTTAACACTGAACAATGGAGTAGAAACTGAAGGCAAACCAAGAGTGATTTTTCCACTGGTCAGGCTTCAATCGAAAGGACAGTAAGTTCGGATCAAAGTGAGCCCACACTGTACCATACACACAGGTTCAGTGCAAATGTACCAAACTTCTATAAAAAAGAGCAATACTAGGCACCCAGAGCCAAAGTTTACGAGGAACCCTGCTATTCTAGAAGATGATGGTGGTGAGTGGTGGAGAGATGGGTAAAGAAGGGCAGAACCAGGACAGAGCCTGTGCACGGACCAAGATCCCCACTTTACGAAGGGTCAGAGAACTACGAGAGCACAGTGAAAAGTCAATTGTGGCTCAACAAAGTAACCCACAACTTGGTCTGTAGGTGAGAGATTTTTACTCAAAGGCCAAGATGATGCTCTCAATGAGCAGAACTATGCAAGCAAAGGAATTGGGAAAGGAAAGACATAGCCAAGATACAACAATCTAGTGCATCTCCAAACCTGGAATAATTTCATGTGGAAATAGTGGCAGTAATGCTTCCAGTCTAAAGAAAATGGCAGAGGAACACAAAAATGAAGATAAACAAGAGTTTGTTTCGCAAAACAAGAGTATTAACTAGGACATAATATCCTGCAGTAACAATACCTGAAACCTGGCTCGCTGCAAATTCAAAAAGCCCTGGTAATTTTGTCATTAAATGACTTAATTCAGCAACAGTTAAGGTTTCGTACCTCAGCCTCTGTCAAACAACAAAACCCAAAAGCCATCACAATACCAACAAATTTCACAGTAATTTGGAACAATGACTTGGAATACCTGTTCTGTCTCATCAAGAGCCCACTAATTAAACTCTGAGCTCTGCTAACCAGTTTTGCCAATGCACAGAGGAAAGTAATTTGTTACAGACCAGAATACAAAATTCAATATTAACTACACAACCCGTGACTGCAGTATTTTTAATCTGATCAGCAGAAACATAAATAAAAGCTGCAACCTGACAGCTAAGAAGGTTAATCTGTAGTAGTTAGATTTACGTAGATTACTTTACATAGCATCTGGAAAAGATGCTGAGAAAGGTAAAGCCACTTTATCGTATTGCAAGATGTGTTGCCTATAAAAATTTTGCTATCCACCGGTACATAAACTGCAGGGAGCCTACTTCACAAATTTGTTTCACCTTTAAGACAGAACTTTCAAGAATTTCAAAACAAGAGCACGAATTTAAGTATATTTCAAATGTTTACAAAATTCCTTTTAGGTACTTGCAGATAACAGTAATGAAAAGGAAAACTGTTTTAAGGAGAAAATATTATGACTTTGTTGTGTGTGCATAGATAGTTCTATCACTTCAAATTCTTGATAATTTTTTTGAGAGGAACATTAGCATGAATATGCTCCTTGATTAATTTTCTCCACACTGAAAATCTTTTCCTTTCAAAGGTGGCAGATTTCATCTGCTAACACCTTCTGCTATGGCATTATCCACAGGTATGGCACTGGAGGTACCACGGATTGATGTCATGAGTAAAAGCCATTCTTGTTGGTTGAACACCACCAAAATCAGTGCAAGGTTCTACAAAAGCCTTGTAAAAGGCTGTTCACAATATTAAACATGCAGGTGGTACCTAACACACCTAACCTGGAGCACATCAGTACCATAATCCTACCAACAAACAACATCAAGGTAACTGAGCAGTTATTCCAGTGCAGTAGAAAGCATAAGGGAAAAATATGTTATCAGTCAAGCTCCCAAGCTGTTCATGTTTGGGGATGGTGGTTGTTGTTGGTCTTTTTTTTTTTTTTTTTTTTGGTTTAAGACAAAGTGGCTTCCAGAGCAGGAAAATATTTAAAGAAACAGAATTGGGAAGAGAGATGCACTGGTAAATAGAAATGACACAGATACAGCAAGTAGGAGAACAGTGGAGTCTAAAAAAGGAACTGCTGGAGAATACTTCTTCCTTGTTACATGTCCTATCTTCTCATGCCCTACCTACCATCCTCACAGCAGGGAAAGTCAAAACACCCCCTCCATCCAGCCAACAGAATCCTTGGGAAGAGGAAGGCAGCCTCATTTTGTGGGTCCTAGAATGCTGCAGCAAGAGCAAGGAAGCCTGTTGATAGCTAATTTAAGGTGCTTTAAAATGTGTGTGAGCATCATTATCTGAACAGGGCAGCAGGGAGATTAGACCTTGTGCTGCAGGAACAGCAGCCCCTCTAGTACAGCAACAATTAATCACACTGGCAATGCTGCTATTTGCTTGCTTGCAGGTGAGTATGACGCAGCTTTTTGTCCATCTGCTTTTGCAACACCCCTTAAAAACCATCTAACTGAACAAAAAAAAAAAAGGCAGTTTGGACTCTTGTGAATAAAAATAATAGTGTTCAGGGTTTTTTCCCCTCAAGCTGATATATTCCACTGATTAAACAGATGCTGAGAGTCATTAAGAACAGCAGTACTGGGGCAGAGCAGAGGTCTGCCTGGTCCAATATTCTGTCTCCAGCAGCACCTGCAAGTCAGTAACATGCACTGAAATTCTTAGCAGGGACAAGCAGGATTATTTGGAGGGTCAGTCACTGCTCAAGAAGAATGGGGAAAAGCACCTACATCCAACAACCCCCAGTCGTGAGTCAGCCAAAGCCCAGCCAGTGAGCAAATACAAAGAAATGGACTTGTACTCCAGGGCCATGATGCTTTTGCCCCCTCTTCCTCTTCTTAAGATAAAAAAATCTCACACGCATGAGAGGAACCACAAAATTGTGGCATCACAGAAAAGGGAAACAGGGCATCTGTGCAAAACCCACCTAAACAGACATGCAGAGATGAGGAAGTGCCCAAACAAAATTCAGGCTGTACCACAAATGGTTTAAAAAGTCAGAGGCTGCAGTACTGTATCGATGACCCTTCCAGGAATGAAGCACAGGACATGAAGAGAATACTGCTGAAATCCAGAGATTTGTTGGCAAAGGCTGTGCATCAGAGCAACTTCCAACAGCCCAGATTCCCAAGATAGTTATCTGTGCTGACTATAAGCACACCATTGCCAGTGAGCTGCATACAAAGGCTGTTAGACTCCCAATCCAGGCAAGCCAGAGAAGCTACACTTTAAGTGGGAGAAAAGAGTAAGTGGCAAGCAGTGTTAAGGGTGTGCAGGTGCAGAAAACCCCCAAAAATATCCATGAACATAATTTAGAAACTAACACCTCTTAACCATAAGACAATTTAAGACCGTATCTAAGTTTCCAAGCATAGGCATTGAGCCTTTGAAGCTTCCTGGAGGTAAAGAAGAAGGAAAGGATTTAAGGCCAGGCAAGACCTCCAAGCAGCAGATATCCCAAAAGGAACTTAGCCCTCTGTAGATGGCATCTCACTTGACAAACAGGCAGAAGAAGGTTGGCTTGATCATGTAAAGTGGGTCCTTGCTCAAGTGACAGATTAACTCCGAAAGCAAAGAAGATCTGAAGGATGGGGTCTGACTGGATGGAACCTGAAGAACTATGCAGGTCAGTTTAGGGACTTCACTTAAACTGAGGTAGCAGAAAACAGAGGAGATGCAGGAGTGCTGAGGCTGTACACGCTCCCATGGGCAGCAAATCCCAATACTGGTCTGAAGGTCTCAGGCTGACCATTCTCAGAAGTCAAGGTGAAGATCTCAGCAGAACTCTTCTGGCTATAGAGAAAACAAACTTGCTAGGAAGTCAAGTGATGATGGATCAAATTCAGACAAGAGGCAAGGACTTCCTGACTCACTCGATTCTGCAAATCAGCTACTGCAGGCAGGTCAAGTAATCCTCGTCACAGGTTTACTAAACATAATCTAAAAGTCAAAAAGAAACTCCCAACGCAGTTCTGGTAAAAAGCAGCCTTGTGAGAAGGGAGAGCAAGAATGGATCACTTCAAAACCATTTAAACAGGTTCCACACAGGCCACTTCTGTTCTTGGACAAGTTGTCTAGAAAGAGCACTGGGGAGGCTGGCAGAAGTGACAGCCACAGCACATGCTGCTCACTGGTGTGGCTGAAGGGCAGAACTTCTTAAGCAGCAGGAAGTGGATGAACGCCGGGAAAGTCAGAGCCCTGACAAGTACCTGGGTGGGCTGTCTAACGGTGCCCCAAAGACCCTGCCTCAGCTGGAAGATAGTGCACCACTAGTGGAGACTGCCAGTCTCCCAGAACTCCCCTGGCACTCTCTCATGCTGTTCCTCCCCTTTCTCCTTGGGCTAAAAGGAAAGAAAAGACAAAGGGTTACAAAGAGCTGTGCCCAAGTGCTGAAGCAGAGGGTCTGGGCTTCTAGAGGGGAGGGCAGAATGAGGACATTCTGAAAAAGGACAGACAACACTGGAAGTTAAGGGTGGTCTGCCATCAAATAGAGGGTTCCACCAGAGCCATTTCACCTGGTTGTTCCCTGGTACACAGTTATATTCAGTGCAGGTGATATGAAGGATAGAAAGAAAGGTCTCAGAGCAGAAAGTGAGCAGACACACTGAAAAGACTCATAAATAACCCTGTATTTGGAAGTCATGATTTCAGAGTGGTAGATGTGCTAGTGCTGTTGAGGAAAACCAAGCTAATCCCTCTGCACTAGACTTGATGGGGAGTTGATGTTATTTACTCAAACCAAGCAGTAAAAACTGAAGAATACACTAAAAATATGTATTAAAGGCATTTAATACACTTCAGAAGCAGCTCAGGATTGAAACTGGTGAAGTTAATTAGAAAGCTCTTTCACAGCACAAGGGTCATGCCTACTTGCTTTCTGCCTATTTGCCCCAACGCTCATTTCAATTGCTTTTTTCCCCAATAATCAAGAAATCAAAATTCTTTTGTTCACCAGCACAGAGCAGGCACCAGGCGACTGCAGAGAAGAGATAACAAAAATGATGGATGCTAATTTGACCATTTTCCTCAGCGTTTAGCACAGACATCAAACCACACAAAAACCACTTCAGAAATCCAGCACTAAGACACTCGCTACCACTTCTGTGTTCCCTCCCCCACAGTGCTAAGTACAGATACTTAATGCAAATGTTCATTTAAATAATCAATATTTGGGGATTGTCTTGAATCTGCATCCCTTAAAATAGGATATACAACATGGAAATTCAGTTTAATCTCTGCTCAAGAGCAGAATATACATCAGGAAATAAGCTGTAAAAATAACTAGGCTATGAAATTAAGATCAATTTATCAAAGGTCTTTAATAACATTCAGAGCTATATATTTAGTCCTTTAAAAATAGTTTTAGATTTTAGGTTTAAAAGACCCTGGAACATGTCTGTTTTTCCATATCTTCTAATATTTTATTCTCCACTTCCAATTAGAAGTACCAGACAAAGATTATAACCAAAATTTAAAGCATACTCTGTATTCCAGCTGTTTCAGAGAAAGAATTTTCTTTTCAGCTCTAAACCACATTATTTTAGATTTCTGCTTCTCTGGGTACTTCACTTTCAGCTGCAGTTATGCTACTCTTGTCTAACCACTCTTTCCTCACTGCATTTTGACTATGCACTCAACACAAAAAAATAACTCCCATACCAATCTCCTGTACCTACTAAAATACAGTGAGGCCAATCTACAGTCACTTCCTGAAAAACCTAAGGCAATTCACTTAATTTGGTATTATTTTTCAGACAAAAGAACTCTAGCAGAGTACTCCACTGCATAAATATTTTTCCTATTTCAGCAAATACCAAGTCTTTTGCTTTCAAGGAAGTCAAATGCAAAAACTCCACAGCTTGTTACAGAGATTCCCTACACAGCCAATTTGAGGGGCACTACTAAATACAGCCTTTAAATGCAATCAAGCCAAATACCAGAATTATATATTCCTCTGTATATGGTGAACACCACAGTGTTAGCTTTTTTTTCTGTTCTGAAGGATTGTATTAAATTCTCCTCTTTTACTAGAGTGAAGAAACTGCTGCTACCACTCAGTCCAGGGCAGCAAGATCTGTGCCCAATAAATGATCAGAGATCTGTGACTAGTTACTACTGCTTTACAGAGAATTACTAAAAAACCCTTCCAAGTCAACAAGGGAATAAACTACCTCTACAAGGTATTTTTCTATTAAACCCTGTTATTAGGTGGGCTTATGCCATGAGGCACGAATGTTTACATACTTTGTAAAGAGTATATAAGTCTTATCTAACATAATCCCCACATTCTATAATCCTATCTGTTTAATGTATTTTAAGTGGGGGAAACCGCTGGAACCAGTAATATCTCAAAATGGAAGGCACTTTCAAAGCACCATCAGTAAACTGGACATAAAATACAGAAGTAGTTTATGCTCAGATTAGACTTTCAGTCATTTAAGATCAGGTAACTTAATGCTGGGTGTCACTGTAAGCTGTATATTTGTCTGCATATGGGTCATTTTTTCTTCCCATAGGACACACTTCTGGCATGCCCTTCTGCAAAATTCTTAGAGAGAAGATACAAAAAACATTGGTAGCCTTTGTATTTGAATTTTTCAGTGGATACGTGTTCTATCTGCAGGTTCTAAACATAAATAGCTGTGAACTATTTCCCTTGAATAAAAATAAATCTTTTCTCTCCTTTGACAAAGCAGGACAATTTTACTAATATCTCTGCAATTTCCAGCCTAAGTGTTTCAAATGCAGACTTAACCATGCAATGGTTACCTTCTCTCATGAACTCTATTAGCAAAAGGCCTCTTCTCTATAATTAAATTTAGCCATTAATCCCATTTTTGCTTTGTGCCTTTACATTATGATGGGCTTTCAGAGTCCTCCTTCGATCCCAAGATGGTCACCGTGACCTCTCGGTCATCTACTCTATATGGCATCAAAGCCCCCCCATTAAACAGATAAAACGTAGCTGCTGCCTGCTGCAAACATCGGGCCAATCCTAAAAGATGTCTGCTTACCAAGGAAAGCTTAAGGAGTGTTTTCCTGCTACTGCACACTTGCCATCAGATCCAAGAGCTTCCCTCCTGGAGAGCGGTACTGCTGGGGAACGTGGTCACCCCTGCCCGCCTTCCCTCCTGCCTCCCAGGGACATCACCACAGTGTGCAATTAATGCTTCTGCTCCTGACAATACAGACCTTCTCCATCCACTGCTTCCAAAGCAGTTACCACTTTCCAGATGCTGCTGAAATTCAGGCTCCTTAATTAAGCCCTAAATTTCAGGAAACTCCAAACATGCAGCTCTGAACAGCATGTTCTAGATAGAAACACACTTGGTGAAATAAAATCTGGGTCTTGGCTTTTTTACAGCAGCACCTTTTCAGTATGTGCTGGGGAGCTGCTTGTCTTACAGGGAAGTAGGAGAAAGATATTATAGAGGGCACATGATACCAACTTAACGCACTGTGGACACACTTCTGAATCAGGTTCATGGTGGTTTGCTCAGAGCACAGGTGGAATACTCTTGCCAGGTCAGGAATTTACTGGTTTGTATGGAGGACTGAGCACTGAACACTGCTCACAGGAAAAACACTTCCCTACACTCTCAATGCTGCATTATTTCCGACTCCGCCATTTTATTGGTTTTCGGTCCTTGGATCGTATGTTTGAACACCCAAAGAGCAAGGAGTGGACAATCCATAACTTCTAGAGAAGGCTGTTGGTAAAGGAGTCAATATTTCTTTCTCTCCTAACACGCAGCAACACAAAGATGCTACATTTTGAGTCAACAGCTTATCTGTCCCGATTTTCTCTAGTATCTATATTATACATACAATGCCATAATTATTTCTAAACACAGTTTTGATGCACAGTCCTATTATAAATACCTGAAATTAAAATTAAATACTTCAGTCTTTGTGCATGGTCTTAAAGGAATTGCAAATTGACAAGGAATGATTTAAAAAAAATAACGTCTAGAGTTGCATTTTGGGCAGCGGAGCAATGAAGTTCCTGATTATACATGCAAAGAATATCAAATTGTACCACACAGCAGAGTTATGCAAACTCAATCATAATTTAAGGGATGAACAGAAATCCTGTATCAATAAATATTCTGCTTTAGAGTGTTCCTGGATCATTTGAAGACAGGTAAGAGGATTTAAGGACCGAAGACTTTTAGATACCGATCATCTGAAGATTCAGAGATGTAAATTCCCAGGTAAATTACAGAGGAATAAAAATATAAGTCTTGAAAGCTCAGCTAAGGCTATCAAATCAATTAAAAAATTAATAACAAATACCCCCTTCTCCCACACACAAACTATGTCAACAAGGACAACTCACTTGGCCAGTAGCAATTACAGTGTCTGACGGACACTACGCTGACTGGATCTTTTGTTTTCAAACACAGGACAAAACAAGTTCAGCATTTCTTCTCTGAATATTCTCATGAATTCAAGCCCTCTCCTTCAAGTCATGAAGATATTTGTCACCAGTTTTCTTAATACAAAATAAAAAATAAAGAGCATCTGCAACACCGTATATCTTAGCATCACTGGTTAGTGCTGAGCCTCACACCCATCTGAAGCCGTGGTCTTCCTACATCAAGTCGCCTCCCTTAATCTAGCACTGCTCCAAAATTTTATGCCACTTAGTTGTTTGGTGTTTTTTTTTGAACTCAGGTTCCTTCTCATTTTTTGAGCACAGCTGATTAAACCTGAACAACTGGGTTGTTGGACGAAATATGCTGTAGCTATGAAATGGTACAGCAGGGACCAGTTTCACTGTTAATTTAAAATGCTAGAATTAATTAGGTAGTGTAAATGAAGAATTTAATAAGCACACTTTACAACCACAAGTTCTGCTTTTATTAAACACCCCTGCCAAATGAAGGCAACTATCTTCAGTCTGTTTTTCCTTGTCTCACTCCCTTAAAATCTCTGCAGTGAAAAAAACCCACCACAACATTTTTGCTATTGCAACCCCTCCCCCATAATTAAAATGTATGCCTGACTTCCATCTCCTCTCTCAAGTCATTAGCATCCTTAAAAAATGCTTCTGTATATCCTGCCTGTTCTGAGAAGCTACCAAACAAAACCGAAGTTTACGATTTTGGTTTTGAATACCAAATTAAAGGCTGTCTTCGAAGCTGTCATTCCTATTCAACTCAGTACGGTGTACTACCAAATTAGCATAGTTTTTGAGTAAAGGAATATGCTTGTTTAAACATGTGATTTTCCAAAGCGAGGGGGTAACATCACAAACCAATTTTATTAAAAACTCCTACTACTGTTCTAAGACTGGCAAAGAGACTGAGCAGATGACTATTCCTGACATACATTGTTTAACTCATTTTTAAATAAGAGTTCAGGTCATGAATGCTATCAGAGATCCTGTGAGTTTAACAGACTTGCTTTATCTTTGAACTCCTTGAAAAAAACCAAAAACATTCTGGAAGACTCAACATTATTCCACAAAAATCTGTGCGGTTCCTTGACAGAGGAAATGGAATCTTTTATACGAACCAATTCAATCCTACCTAGCCTCAGAAATGCATTTGAGATTTTCAACCGTGGTTTTGCCAGGATAACTATTTAATCATGATTTGGTTTATGACCTTTTCTATTTTTCTTGAAGCAATCTCTCTCTACAGTTAACTTTTTATTCTTTCGTTTATTTATCTGATATTTTAGCTCAGCAAGAAGACAAACTTCATATATATGTGAAAACAAATCAGAGTTTTAACCTAACACCACTTGTTTAGAGGTATAACAGAACAGAACTTGCTCAGATAAGATTTATTAAAAAAAAAGTCAAATTGTAAACAAAAACTATAAAAAATCCAAAACCAGATAAAACATATACTGCTTCATATCTTCACTGTTTAAGCAATAGTTTAAGAATTCACTGTGGTTTTTTTGCAATACAGCTTTCACTGTTAAAAAAAAAAACAACCCCACATTGATTTTTAATAAGGAAAAAGCAAAGAACCCCTAAAAAGCCAGACATCCCTGTTACAGCCTACTGGCACACTTCCACCCTTCCTGTCCCCAAAAAAACCCAACCAGAAGTCTAATGAAGAACATCCATAGTGATGATCCGGAAAGATGAGCTGGGTATGACCTCAGTGCATTTTCATTTTGTTACTCTCCATGTTCTAAGGACCTTTAAAAACATGAACTGCTTCTGGCAGAGAAATGCATTCGATTTACTAACTTGGAATTCAATCTGAGGAATGAACATGCATTCTCAGATTTAGTAATGCTGCACAGTGCCTTGATAACAGGCCTGAAACCCTGGCAGATGAAATTCTGTTTTCAAATACAGCACAGATCATTTGGAGGATTTTTTTTTTTGCAAATTTCATTCTTTAGTAGTTGTATCGTTTTCTGAAACAACACGTAGGGGTGATGTCCTCAAGGTCTCTGTGTAAGGTTTTTTTAAAGAATGGTTCCTTTAAAATATTTTAGTGATCAAAGATTTATGGACTTTGCACAGAAAGAGAGCACAGGCAAAAAGACTACCCAAGAATATGTCAGATGATCATAGAGCAAATTTCTCACATCTTCAAATACAAAAAGGGACAAAAGCCTGGAGATGGAACGAAACAAAAGGAATACTGTTTCTAGCCGATGAAGTAATGGCTCTCCATCCAAAGACAGGCAATTCCCTATGAAAACAACAGTGAATATCTAAAGTCTTGAAATTCTATTGCTAGGAAATAACCATGAATTTGAGGGATATGGTACTCCTGGAACACAAGGCCTGCCACAATCAAAATCCAAGCTAGGCACACTGGACTCCTGCCGATGAGGGTCAGGTATTCACTTCTGTCTGAAACAACTGAACTAAACTGCAATTACATTTCTCAGATAGAAGAAAAACAACAGTATGTAGAAAAAGAGTACAGAATAAATAAGTAAATCCTATTTTTCAATCTTCTTTTTAAAATGCCCAAAGCTGTGGTCAAATCACAAGATAAATTGCAATAGATAGATCATGGTCAATGTGCTAAAGAAAGCTCTGCTGGACTACACTTGTGAGGACTCGAGCTGCCCTGCAGCTACTGCCATTTGTTATGTGCCTCGTGTTCAACCAGAGCATTGCTGCATGTCAGGAAATAAATAAAAAAGCACTGCATGTTGAAAAGCACTGAGCAGATTATCCTAATGCTGCCAGTACAACGGCTGCCAGGATGTTTTGCGCGCAGGTATGAAGATTTGCATTTTAATTCCTCGTCTTTCCGTGGTCCCCCTTTCCACAGAGCACACCCCCAAGTTTCCAGGAGTGCACCTGAGAGGAGCTGGCTGCTTTTCTGAAACCCTTTCATTCCTGAGGCTGCTGCTCTGTGCTAAACATAACAGTGCTGGTGATGCACTGAACAGCAGTGAAATTTCAGCTGTTCCCCACCTACGGTGTGAGTAGACACACAACCTATAAAACTAACCTATAAAGCAAGCTATAAAAGCTGATGGTTCATCCCATCATCTTGTGCACCAGCGAATTCCCGGCTGCAGGAGCAAGGATATGGAGCAGGCAAGGTGCATCTACACCCATCCATACCTCCCCTAGTGACAGTGCAGACATTTCTCCTCCTTGAGGCAGCATCTCTAATGGGAGGCTTTTGTTCTGAAAGCACCTACCAATGGGTGTCATTTCACACAAAAAACATCATGGCAAATTAAAAAATTAAAATGTATTTGGGCAATAGTTCATTAATCGGTATCTACAAATGCCCAAAAGAAATTCAGAGCAGTGTGTCCCAACTACAGTTCACTGCTGTTCCAGAACACCGTGGTCAAGAAGCTGTGATGGGCACGCAGAACAATCTTAGGTTACCGTGCTCTTAAACGGGCAAAAATTTAATGAAGGTATAAGTGAAGCTCAAACAAGAGTCGGAATTAGGAACAGTCAGTTGGCTCAAGCCATTCTGACTACAAGTCAACATTAAATAAAAAAAGAGAATGATCAGCAAAGTAAGGCCATCCTCTGAGCCCTCCTGCAAGCAGCTGCACAGTGTTACACACATGCAGGCTGGCAATTTTCAGACTTCCCCTCAGATCTGTACAGAGGGTGAAAGATGAGGGGTTTCTCAGCTGTTCTGGATCCCGGGTGCAGCACTGAAAACTAAAGGCTGCCATTTGAAGAAGTTCACCACCGTATCCGCAGCATCCCCTGTGCTAAGCACTTGCAACACAAGCACTAAGGTTCTGCTGACCCCAAATGTAAACTGACCCCCATGCAGGTAAAGGCCACAACATGAAGCGCTTACCTGTGATTTTGTCTCTCACGAGCTTGCAGGATTCAATTTCACCAATGCTCCCAAAGAGACTCCTGAACTCCTCCTGGGTCATGTTCTGGGGTAAATAGTTGACTATGAGGTTGGTTTTGCTGTCATCTGTAGCAGCCCCTGTCTGCATGGGGGAAGGGCAGTTTCTACTGTTGCTGGAGGGTCCATTGGTTGTATTGGAAGTAGGGCCATTCGACACCTGAGGCTCCATGGTGCTAATTATCTACAGCAAAAATAAAAAAAAGAGAAAAGGGGGGAAAAAACACCCTTAAGTTTCATAGATACAATAGCTATTTTTAAAGATACTCACAAACGAATGAGTAGGTAGCATTTGTGGCCAATTTAGATACTTCAACAAAAAAACCCGGCTTGATTCCTCTGTTATTGTTGCAAAGTAGGTCATGCTAGTCTTTGGCTGTGAGCATATACTAAGATGCAGTTAAAAAACCTTCTTTTTTTGTTAATGCGAAGCTGATTTCTGCTTTCATCACGCAGCCATTTTCACAAATGTAAATTTAAACCACATAAATTTAATTATAATTTAAGGTAATAATCATAATTAAAATTATAGTTCCATTAAATCAGATGAACTAAGCGTATGGCTTTATATGAAAAGGTAAAATATTTTACCTATTTAATAACTGTATCACAGAGTGCAATGACAACAACATTAACCAGGCACAGTCAATCTGCACCGTGTCATCATTCAGATTGTCTTCAATTAATAAACTCAGTGTCCCAAGATATACCATTTACTGGTTCCAGTGATGACCTATATTCTCCACCTATATTTTCCACTAACGAACTGACACCTCTTTAAATAATGAAGCCCTAGATCTGCAATCTTCAGAGATACAAAGGTCTTCAGATATTTACTGAAATCCAAAGGGTTTAATCAGAGAAAGGCTTATCAGGCACAGGTGCAGGCTGGAATTATAACAAGCACATCTATCTTGAAATGTGAAACTCAAATTTTCACAGAAGGAACTCAAACAGACCTTTCCAAAAAACCTGACAAATAAGAACCCAGCTTAACCAAGTGCGTTGCAGGACAGTAGCCCCATTGTCACCAGTGCCCCCCATCACGTGAGCAAAGCTGCCTGCATGTTTATCTGCAGAACACAAGTTTTCATCCAAATACTGCACAGGCAGACAAAGGAAGCAGAAAAACCTGGGTACCTCAAGCTACTTCTATGTAACATGCTCTACTGTGGCTTCCAGCCTGTCTTTACTGTCACCGCTGCTGACAATGAAAGGACATCATCTTCGGCTCAAATATGGATAAATTAAAGCAAATGGTGGCTTTTGCTGCCTATTGTGAAGTTTGTGATGTGCAGCTTCACTGGTTCTTGTATCAAAGATCACCCCTTGGACTGGCTCAGTCTCCCTCCATCAAGGAAGGAGACAGGGATGCAAACTGCTGCCCCAGGCAGGAGACTCCACTGCCCAGGGACAGGGACAAGCACAGGAGAACAGAGGGCTAAGGCATCACACACTCTGAACCTGGTATTCTTCTGATCCTGTAATTATTATAATTACTCGAGACTTAATTTGCTTTCTTTTTTAAATCCAGGGAGGTACATGTTGTGACAAATTAGGCCTGTAATTCAGGAGGATGGAGACACACACACACCAAAAAAAGGGTGTATATTCTAAAATTAACAGCGTGAGGGTGGTTCAGAGTCTAAATAGGTTATATTCTGATCATGTCTTTTTTTTTTTAATTGAAATGCTTCAGTGTTAAATATCTCATTTAGGAAATAACCCTCTTTTTTATCAATGGAAATAAGTTTTGAATTACCATTATTTTTTATTATCAAGCCCAGGAATAGCTACTTGGTTTAACAGTTTTTAAATAAAAAGAAGCCTTGTCACATTGTGCTTAACAGAAATGCCTTAAACCATACAGCAGAATCATTTTGAAAATAAACTGTACAAAAATAGTCACTTCTTGAAAGACATGGGCACATCCAAACCAGAGTCCCCCTGCCAATTTTACCAGCCACGTGGCACCAGGCACTGCTGACATCTTCGACCAAGCTGTGCCAGCCCCATACTCTTCCTTCAAGATTTCCCCTTTCAGCTGGTATTGGCCATACATCCCTTCTTCAATCTACTTTCATACATGTATTTACTCACACCTACTACTAAATGCTTCAGATGCTGCTAAATCTGTTTAGCCACGATTCCAGCTGGAAGATGAGCCTTTGATCTCTGCACCTCCGTGACCTCACGGCAGACACTGGCTCTGAGCTTTGCTGCAGGGCTGGGGTTCACACCCCAAGGTTAATTCACCTCAGCTCAGCACAGCCTGCTCGTATGGGCTGGATCTGCATCAGCTTGATTAAAACTGGGGGAAAAAAATTCCACTTCTGATGCTAACACGTAGTCAGAAGATGAGTGAAGCACCTGACACGGTTAACTAGAGCTTTCCGTGCGCCTTTACATCACTGGACCATATTCTTCCCAACACAACCCACAAGGTAAACTGCAGTTTTAGGGACTGATCCTGCCCTTCTGAAGCCAGCAGGAATACCATGCCATGGGTTTCAGTTACAGCAGAAGAAGGACTTCAGCACAACACACTAAGGAAGGTACATCATCTATTATTAGCAACAGACACAAAAGCTATCTATAGTTCCCCACAGTAGACAATAACCCTGGATCTCTTAAAAAATATGTGAAAGAAAACAAAATTCAAAACTGGTTGGTGTCCTACTTAGGCATTGTGCAATGCTTTTTAGTTCATTTTCAGCATGCATACCTTCCACACCAAGCAAAGGAACAGAATTCAACTCAGACATTTAACACATTCAGAACATTAAGAGTAAGCTGCTCGGTAAAAATCTGTTCTTGAACAAGTACATTTCCTCATATACTTCAAAGTATCTTGGCATAAACTAATTTTGCACCAGGTGCCAGGTTTTCTTCCTAGTTACTCTCAACTCCAATTAAGTTTTCCTGATTTTGTACACAGTAGAAAGGAAAACCAAGGCACTCACTTGCCCTTCAAATTATTGCCAAGTCATAGGTTACTGAAAATGGACCTGTTATATATATTAAAAAAAAGATAATGGATACAGGGAAACCTTGAAAAATTATTAAAAGCATTTCTGATAACAGATTTCAGATTTAATTTTTCTTTACTGTATAATTTTAAGCCTCCATTTACAGAGCGATTTCTGTGCAAAAGCAGTTCTATACCACAGCTTGCATTCAAAGTTCTTCCAGGCACAAAGGAATAATACTTACTTTAGCTGTACATACTGATTCTCGTGACGAGTAAACACTTAAATTATTAACGGTAACAAAAAGGTAAGTCCTAGCTCTCCTTTCGAAACGTTCAGTCCTCTCCCCAGCATGTCTGATGCTCAAACCCTGTGCAGAGTTCAGTGTGCATGCACTGGGACATTTTCGTCGATGGCTGTTTTTAATATTAAGTAGCTGTTGATTCCACATCAGTCAGCACATTACATAAGAGTAACATTATTTATTCAAATAGACTTCAACATGACATTGGTTGTATGGTTTTCTTTTTTTTTTTCCCTATCCACAACATTCAGAACGTTTTTAATTGAATCCGTTTATCAAAACACGAACATTTTTGAAATCCATGCTCCAGTTTCTGGGACAGGCAGTTAACTTACTAGTTTTAATTCCTGGTAATAACTATTTTAAATATAGGAAAGTATTGGGCTGCAATCCAATTCTATCAAAATATCAAAGGAGGCTGTATATCTGTCTTACTCATCAAGGGCTTATTCAGATACAGGCAAAACAAATGTGGAAAATTCAACAGTGACTTAACCTCAATCTTAATTAAAAAAAAAAATACAGTTATCCTTGAAGATTGTAAAATTATCAATACCTCTGTGCTCTGAGCAACACCTCTTTTTGTAGACCTTCTCTGACCCAATTTAGGCAGCTACTACCGGTCCTGAAATATTACAGTGCAAATGTCATGTGTGATGACATTCACATGCTACTGGGATAAAGATGCCTTTATTTTCAATTTTTTTTTAGCAATAACTTGCCAGACTCCCAGTACTGCAATACAATGTTCTATATACAAGGTAATCGCATCTCTGAAGAAGAATAAGCTGCAGTTACTGCTAATAGACATTTGATCATTTAGTCCCCAATAATCTGAATAGTCTGTAACACTGAAAAATGCTATCTGTGACAGAATTTAAAGGTTACAATTTTGCAAGTTAAAGGCAACCCATATTTCAAATTCTGCATGTTTTTAAAAATGACGACTTCCTGGTGCACTACTTTTCTCACTATGGTAATGTATCAGCAAAGCAAGAGGTATTTTAGTTTGACAGATTTCACAAAGAAATGCTTTGGGGAAGACAACATAAGCTTTGCCAGTGTTTTGCAAAACACTGCTTACCAAAAGTCTTGGTATAACCCCTCCCACAGCCTATCAGCCACAAATATCCATTAGAGCAACTCCTACATTACTAATGTATCAGAAATAGTTCTATCATATCTTCATTGTTTTTTTTTTCCAATTAATTCAATTTCAATTTACTCCTGCTGAAATATCAGCTCCAACAATAATGTGAAGAATACCTGTATGCATAAACACAACTATTACAATTACCAACTATTAAAAGCCAGAGTAACTGACACTAATCTTCAGTTATTACAGTAAATGTGTGACATCCATCTACCATTACAAAGCACAGTTAATGAATCATTTAGAAAACTACCGACAGCCTAAGACAGCCTTATCTCCCTATTACATGCAGAAGCAATAGCCAATGGCTCGATAAATGCAAATATACATTTTTTATATTTACAAAATTTGTTCTCAGCAGTCTAAAAGAAAGTCTGCATGTTGAAGTGAGACTGCCACACACATACACGGAAAGGAGCTTGTGTTCAGCGAATAATCAACACCCATTCTTACGTGAATTATGTGTACTCCACTGCCCATATTCCACAATAAACAGAACTTGATTTGGTATGTATAAAAAAAAGTCACAATTAAGAATCTTAAGAATAAGTGTTATTTATAGGCACTAAAGAGATGTGTTTTTAAAACACACCACAAACGATCTTTTCCTAAAATCAAAATCTGAAAAAAAATTTAAATCCCAGAAAATTCATGCAGACATATCCATTTTGAGGACTCAGAAGTCAAAAAAGTTAGCTATGAATAATGAACTGTTCACAGCACCTAAATGCCAAGAAAAATGATCATGGCAAATTACACCTCATGAAGAATTCATGAGGTCTAATTTTATATTATTTCTAAGTGTTCATTAATGAACAAACTCAGAACATTTTCCCATAAAAAAGAGTTTAGATAAATAATGCAAAGCTCTTACTTTATCTAAAAAAGCTCTTTAATTAGCATTGCAAGTTGTTTGCTTTTACAAGTGAAAACAAATGGTGCCATGGCAGAGGTCCCACAGCCATCTCCTGAAAAACGATGACAAAAGAAGAAACAAACAAAACCTCTCCAAGAAAATAAACAGAGATTCACAAAGGTTCTCCTTCTACAATGGGAAACACGCTTTAACTCCCACCAAATCTGCTCTTTTGAATGGAAGTCAGCACAGTACAAGCCTCTGCTCCTCTAGAACTTTTCTGCAGGTTAGAAAAAAAACATTTACAGAAGCTGCCTGACCAATCCATCCACAGCCTTCCCATCTGCTGAGCCACTAACAGCCATGCCAGAGCCAGGCTGATCCATGGGGATGGAGCAGAACGTACATCAGAACATCCAAGACGAGGTCACTCAGTCCTGGACCAGCCTCCGCACTCCACACCCCACTGTCAGCTGCACTCCCTGATACTTTCACTCCGTGAGGATTTGGTACATTTTTGGAGAACGAGACACTGGATCATAAAATGTTTAGAACACATCATACCACCTTCCCTTAGGGGTGTTGCAAGGACAAGGACAGTGATTTCAAGTCTTCACTGGTCCAAAACCACACCTCCAGCCAGAACAAGAAGTCAGTGCACCTGAACCTCTCACAGACCTTGCGTGGGCTTCTTTCTAAAGTGACCTTAGGAGAGGCAAAGTGATGCTCTGGGTGCAGCTCCAGTACAGATTTTCTTAACTGTAACACAACTGTCAAATTTCACTGTCGATTACATTTTTATTAAAGCTTATGTACTGCACAACTAGACTTTGCTATTATTTACCTAATAAATACATCATGAGCATGAAATAAAGGAGGAAAATGAAGCTTTTGAGTAAATCTGCCTGGAGGCAAATCCAATATCCCAGAAACAAATCATTATCTAACCCTCCATATTTTGACATGTTCCCCACTCATGCACTTTTACATGCTCCATCTTTACCTTCCTTCAAGTAAAAGACTTACTTAATATTTAAATATAGATACAGCTGAAAATATCAACTCAGAAAACTAGCAGTCTGTGGCTCTCATGGCACAGATACAGTGGTTTTACTCACTTTGAGTGTGCTGCACTAAGGTTGAAATGGCATTCAGACGTTTTCAGCAAATTCACATTTAGGGGTGCCACAATAATTGTGCAGAGCACACAAATGATCCAAATGGAGAAGACAACAAATGCATTCGTTTTAAGAGGCAAGCTTCAGTTCAAATAAAGGAGAAAATTATCTTCTTTAATAGCCAAGTTTATCCTGAACCAGTCCATTAAAGGTTTTTGTGTGAATATGCTAAAACAAAATATTCTGTCCCCAGTCTGCAGTGAAACGAATGCAAAGTTTATTGGCAGTACTACTTGTTATCACAGCAGTGCCTGAAGGATATAACTGATAGCAGCACCAAGTTGTGCTGTACAAATGGGTAGTAAGGGCAGGGACTGCTGCTGTACCAACACGGTGACAAAAAGCAGAAAGGCAAAATCTGTTATTTTTATTCCATGTTTTGCAGAAGTGAAAAATCAAACCAGAGGAAAGTATCTAGGCAAACTGCTGAAGTTACACAGTAAGCTGTGACAGCTCCATACTGCACCATCATACCCTCAAACCTGGCCCAGTGATAAGGTCCTCTACTTTCTCAAAAAGCAAACCAGTGTAATGATGCACCAAATCACATTTTCTTTGAGAGAGTTTCACACAAATGTCTCACGTTCCCATGAAGTACAGACTCTACAGTTTTGCATTTGATTTTGAGGACAAAAAGGGAACGAGCAGGGAGAAAAAGGAGACACCAAAATAAGTCACAACTATTTCAACATCAGTAACTACTAACTGAGCAGCAGAGAAAACCCCTCTTGGAACTACCCATCCAATAACCACACAGATAGGAACAAAGGCACCATATCACACTTGGTATGGCTTTTCACTCTTCCTACTGGTACACCGGGGGTAAGAAACTGGAGGAGTAGAACTACAGTTATACATAGAGTTCTGCACTCTCTAAAGCAGAGCAAGCACACAGGACTGGAGAGCAGATGCATGAACAATCCTTCCATGCCCAGTGACTTCTAGGAAGCCCGGCAAAGTGCTGCACAGCACACCTGTAGGGACAACAATTCCATTCTTGCAGAATCAGAATATAGTTGTAACTCCATCTTATGTATTACCTCAACTCAGAATTTGAGGTTCTTTATGAACTTTCTACCGGGCTTCACTTTTCACTGCTGTTTCCAGGCTCCTCACCTCTTGCAAAGACTATGGAGAAACCTGTTGGAAACCTCAGAGGTGTCTGGTTCTGTTCTTCAGCCTACTTCAAATACCTTATTAAAGTCTACAGCAATAGCACTGGTGAAATGGTGAGGAAAACTGGAATAGGTGATGGACACACAAGTTTCCTGCTGCCCTTGTATCAGGGTCATTTTCTCACCACCACAAACTGACCATGCTCGAATACCAGCCAGCTACCCCCTTCTTTATTTAGAATGGTTTCACCAGAATGTGCTTGTTACCATTTCTGCCATCAAATATAATTTGCATAGGACAATACGGGAGAACACAGCCTTGATTTCACAGCATTCCAAAGCTGCTCTGAACACAGCTTTGGAGAAAGCCATCATCGAAAACACCTGGAGAAGAAAAGAGATGTGTCCTGTCTGTTAGATGGGTTACCCAATTAGCTCAGGTTAAAAACCCTTACAAGCTCTTGTGTCCCACAGGCCACAGACCACAACAAAGGCTGGTGGCAGGGAGGTGTCCTATTTCTGTATTGGGACAGTCATCAAAGGCTCCTGCCCACCTGCATCTCTGGGGGTCACCAGCTGCCTCTGCGCAGAGGTCTGGACTACTTTTGAACTGGAATAAAGGCAACATGGTCAGGCTCTAAGTTTTAAAAGAACATTTATTTCCTCTTCAATCACCCTTCTACTTCTGCCAAATTCATGCCAGGTGAGTCTGTACCTAAACTTTTACAAAGGCTTTATTTTATTTATTTCATGATTCTGGATTGCTTCTTATTCCCTCCTGGCTTTTCACCAAGGCTACTATTTGTTCTCTCAAGATACATACAAAGGCTAAAGGAGCCTGAAAAAACAGTCTCAGCAAAAAGATCTTTCTTTGATTGACGCTCCAAGCCAAAATGTGATGAAAACATCCTCTTTCCCCACAGACTGCAGTTTATTAGACAGATATCACAGTGGCAAGAGGTCTCCCAGTGACTGCACTGTCCCTCTCGAAAAAGAGATGGTGACTAACAAAAACCATATTTAAAATCTGTGCTAACAGGGTGATAAAAGAAACACCATCAAAAGCATTAAGTACATGAGGCAAACCCTGAAGGACTGAAGAGGGTCTCAAAAGCCTAGATACCAGACAACAAGACAAGAGCACGGTAGAGATCAACATTTAAGGCAGATCCTCAGTCTAAAGGACATAGAGCCTAAAAATACACTGAAATGAAAGCAAAGGAAATGGAGAAAGTATTTTTACATTTCTGGTTACTTTCTGCATTTTATTTTTAGCTCTGTTTTGTTTCCTAATCACTACTTACTTGTTTGGTTTACTGACTATATTACTGAGTTATATATTGCTAATCTGTAACTGAATTATATTACTGACTCGGGAATATGCATGTTGCACTGTGTACTGACGCACAGATTCCCACGGGTACGTACATGTTCGTGTAAGAAGCAGACAGCTGCAAGTCTTCAGCTGCTGTAGACCTGTCACAATTCCACTTTATGTTTTTCCCTTTAAGAAAACGATCTAGAATCATTTGCAACCCGAGAGCTGAGACAGTGAAAGCTGTATTACAAGCCACAGCGAAACCTAAAAAACATCTACTTACCAGAAGGCAAAGTAAAGCAAGGACAGCACAGGCTCTCCGTGAAGCCTAGGAACATCCAACCCCCCACTGCTGTTATTTCTACTGAAGTTCTAGAAACAAAAAGCTACAATTTTCAGAAGCCCTTAAGCGATTTAAGATTCATTAATGTTCACTGCAATAGGATTTCAGCTCCTAAGCCATAAGCTCTTGTGAAAATGTTGCCCATGTATTTTTCATGCAAAGACAGGCTTATATGAGGCAGGAATGGATGGCTTTGCAAAACACATGCCCCATCCAAGATGTTTTAAGGCTCTGTCCTCAACAGGACCTTAATGAAGACACACTGGTAAACGCAATTAGGAAACACTAATCAACATGTGTACATCTCGACTGCTGGCAACAGCATCTCTATGGATACTGCTGCTTGCAGGTCTCAGCGAGATAGACCCCAAAATAGAAACTGTGATGTTCAGCTAAGTCCTATCTCTATCATTAGAAATGTTTGCTTGCTGCAAACCAACAGTGTATTTCTCCTAAAACTTAGCTAGATTAGTAGTAAAAAAGAAATTTACATCTTTTCTACCATTCACCTGTTAGTCTACAGCCCTGTACCACACTAATACTGCTTATGGGAATACACTTTACGTGAAATATAGACCTTCTTGCTTCTATAACATACCTACAGCAGACAAACAGTGAATTACTGGAAGTAATACAGCCATCACCATCTTAAAGGTAATGAACAGGTAACAGCGGTAGAGGACTTGACAAATTTCTGGTGGAAAAATAATCATAAATTGCTTTCTAGTAAGCAAAGGCAGCTGTTTACTCTGATGGTCTCACAAAAGAACTAGCTACAAAATGGCTTAAATAAGAGTAAGTTTTAATGTACTGTATGGGATAACTATCTCTGTAATACTTAAATTCAAACAACCTCATGCATGAAAGCATCTATGCTAACCTCAAAGACCTACTACCCATAGATTATTAATATATTATTCACCAATAGAGGACAAAACATCAAGTGCACAGGCACATACCTGTCACAGGTCAGGCTAACAGATCATAATGGTTTATCCTAGATAAACTATTCATCTCTGTACTAAGGAAGAGAAACGTGCCACAGGCCAAACTAAACACCCTCCTTATTCCAATTAGTAAGATGCCTCCTAAAATTTCCAAACGAAATATTCAAATTCTCCAAATTCTCATTCAAACAAACAAACATCTCCTGAACACCAAGAAATTAAAAATATATCAAAACTCCTCTTACAAAGGTGAGCAGAGATAAACTCATGGTTAAAACACAATCCTGCTCAAGCATCCAACAGGAGCCCTGCTGAGCTCAGCCCCTGCTCAGGTACAGGTGACTGGGGACAGGGAGGTACCCAGGCCACCCCAGCTGTCCTGATTCAAACCCCACACAGTACATTCTGCTTAGATGTCAAAAGGCAGCTGGGAGCGTGGCAGCATTAACAGATTAGCAGGCAGAAATGTCTTAAGAGCTTAAACAAGAACAGCTTGAGTATTAAAGTCAAACCAACCAATCTACTGTCCTTTCTACTGCCTAGGTTGTCCTTAACAATGCTCAGCAGCCACAGGTAGACTCTTTGAACTTGGAGCTGGATCCACTCCACCCCTGTGTTTCACCTCAAAGAAGCTGGTGACAGAAATGACACACCTATTAAAACTAGAACATCACCTAAGCACCCCAACTACAGAGTCATTCAGCCCAGGTGTCCTGGTCCAGCCTGGCACTGAAATGCTGGAGGAGAACGTGGCTCCTCCAGGAGCCACACAGTTAGATGTGGCTGCAAAGCTCCTCCATCATCACAAAGACCATCACACAAACAACGTTCACTTTTACATTTAGCAAAGGCTAATAATGAAAATTAAACTCAACAAATTTCTATCCCAGTGAGCATCTACATTTGTGAACTCTTCTTTCAGTAGCTGGGTGATGACAAGCACAGACAATAAAAAGAGGATTCTAAAAATATACTACTCTTTCCCCCTGGATTAGCGTGTCTACAGTTAAATATAAACTGTGCTCTATAAATTATCAAACACAATGTCAAATTCTGAAGTGCTCTCCGGAATCGCTCACAGAGCACACGAAATACAGAATGATAATTCTGTCCTGGCCCAGTTAGTCTAAAGAACAATATGCTACTGTGCTAGATCATGGAGTTAGTTCCCATCAACGGGCACACTAAAAATGGCCACAGCCACCACCGTAGCTGCACACTGAATTTTTCAGGACTCTCTGCATCAAGCAAAGAGTTTAATTCCCTGAACAGCTGCTCTCACAGGAAGGGAATCGACAGCAACATTGTCACAGTATAGCTGGCACACACATATTAGGAAGAATTTCCAGCATTCACGCTTTCTGCTAAAAATCAACTTCCCCCTACTCATCTACTGCCAGTAACTTCATTTGGAACAAAGATATATGGGGAATAATATTAGAACTATTTTTATTTAAGAGGCATTTATTTACATGCATTATTACTTCTACAGTGTCGTGACTGTACCTTCTGCTCTACAGAAATAATCGTTGCCCAACAAATTCTTCTGCACATAGTTAAGCAAAGTCATTGACCACAACTCAAAGATCAAGGAGGATCAACAGAAGATTAATACAAGTATTGTAATAATCAGTCACATTTTAAACCCTTCAAGCAGGTAAAAGCGCCAAATAGCCCTAAATACCTCTGATCTCAACACGTTAACACTCCACAACAGGGTAGTGACTTCAACACGGGTTATTTCATGCCGTTGAGTCATGAATTTTATATATTATCTAACATTAGACTACTGATGACTATGGGACTCTACATATCAACTGAAGAGGACCGAGAAAAGGCATGGCCTCCTCCCCAGATTAGCACTCAACTGATTAAAAAGGTTTGTTAGTATTTTGCCCAAGCAGTTTTTTATGACCCTCTCAAACCAGAACCACTATAAGCAGATTGACTTAAATACATCATAGGCAACAAAAATCCAAATTAATCCATGTATTAAACAAATGTCAAACCTTACAACGAAATTCAGTCTAGCAGTAATATTTCTCCAAGTCACAAATATCAGTTTTGCTTTTAATGGCAGCAGAGAAACACGGACTTCTGGCAACTGCCCTGACCTGCAGCAGAAGAGTCAGGGGGCAGAATCAGTTCCTGAAATCCCAGATCCTTGCTGGGTAATTAGACATAACCTTACAAGAGGAAACAGATCTACCTTAAATTATTAATAGTATTTCTGTCTTTGCTAGTTTTCCAGAATGCAATAACGAGAGCTTCTTAAGGGTAGGAAAAGGAAGAAGGACAAGTTTCCTTCATCCCTCATGTCCCTTCAAAAGCTTTTCAACAGCACTCAACCTGGGAGAAAATACTTCTCAGTGCTCAGGAAAACAATCAGCTACTCCAAACAAGTGCACATGCAGTTACAAGCCAACAGGTAGGGCCCAAGCACAGCGCAGTTACCTGCTCCAGCAGAAATCTTTTTGGTCTCTACATGGAGGGTCAGATGGGACGCTCTCAACCAAACGTCCCTCGGGAAGCGAAAACCAGAGGAAGAGGTTTGGTTTTCCTTCCACGGCTCGGTGAACACACCCAGGCACGCAGCAGAGCGGCTGGATCTGAAGGACTTGTGCTACTGGAGAGGCTCCAGTGGCATTGCTGCCCTCTGCCAACACCGAAAATCACTTACGTGGACAGACGCATTTACGTGTGGAACCTTCTCGAAGCACTGCAAGTGAGAGCCACCTCCCATAGTCATTTGTGTCTGTTTTGAGACAAACATACATTATCACATCGCCTTTACCTCCAAGAGTTCTCAACGCTCCAAAGCCACCACATACACTACCCGTCCCGATCCTGAAAAATAGCGGCGCACGTCTCCAGACTGGGAAAAATACCAACAGTAACGCGTAAGAATTTTTACAGCAATTAAAGAAGTTTAAAATATTAAAATAAAGACAGCATTTTTCTTTTTTTTTCCAGAATTCAAGGACAAATAATTTCCCATCACAACGGCACTGCTGACGCAATTGCGCGTGCCTTAGCAACAAAGGCATACTACAGCACTTCATATACATCGTGCCTCTAAATATTGTCAAAGCCAGGTTTGTATTTTACTGTGCAACTGTACCATTTTCAGAGAGGACACACAAAGGCTTCGCTATCCTTCGTTTTAATTAATTCTTTCCTTAATGTTCTGTCCTTCTCATTTAATTATCGATTCCTAACTGGTTCTCAGCATTTCCTGACTTGTACAGATTTTCTTAGCCACTGAGGTGAAAGCCTTCATGTAAGACACTGTCAAGGGTAGAACAATAGGTAAGATGGACTCTCAGCTTCCTCCCTAATTTTTGGGGCCCTAAAGAAGCAATAATGCATCAGGAGCTCCAAAACCATTAAGGAAAACAGATTATAGTGACAGAAAATAAAGATCAATCAAATATCGCTGAGTTAATTTCTAATGAATTTATGCAAGCAATGAAAATGCTACAAATAAGGCAATGTTTGGTAGTTGCAAGAACTACCTGCATTCATATTATAATGTCATCTGAAAGTATTTAATTTCTAACACTGCTGTTCCAATGCTATTGCAAACTCTCTGAATACTTAAATCGGTAAACAACTAACAAAAGGTCTCGTCTTCAGTGCCCCAAGCTATCATCCAAAACTAGTTATAATTAAAGGTGTGAACAACAGAGTAACAAACCTGCAAAGTCAAGGTTCTGAGAAATTAATGGGCATCACACCACTGCACCAGTTCAGATTTATCACTCATTATCTCCCCGACTAGCACAGTGCTGTTTCACGTATTAGTGCCTCCTTCTTTCCTCCAAGCCTTTCCTGCCTTTTCTAGATGGCTAATTTTAGACAATTACTGCCTCTGACACATTGAGACCTTTTCTCCCTCCTTTCTTCTTCTTGCCGTAAAGCTAGTGACCTACAAAAGCCCCCTGCACCTAAAATATTCCAGTATTTTAGAAAGTAAAGACTGATCATTTGAGGGGGAAAAGCAAGCAAGCAGTCTCTGAGTATCTGTTTCTCCTACATCTTCACTTTACATTAACTCAAATGGTTAAACGTACTTAAAAGGCAAGGCACAATACAGGTACCCTTTAAACAACATTTTTATTAGTATTAAATCTACTGTACTTGTTGAATTGGAATGTTACCATCCTCTTTCCGAATTGTTTAGAAAATTAAAAATATCCCTTGCTTTTAAAGTTGCTCCAAGTCCTACACTGCTGGTAACTGGACATTTACAGAAACAACATTACACAAACGCTCTTTCCCTTCTCATCCAAATCCCAGCATTTTCCTTCACACCCATTCAAGTGAGAAGGGAAGATACACATGCACGAACACACACACGTGTACCCATCTCTTCCCTCCATCCTACTTGGAAAGAAAAAGACCAAGAGAGGGAGAAGAGTGCAAGGGGGAGGGGTGACTTTCCATCACAGATTAGGAAATTTTGCAAAACCTGGCCTATCCGTCACAGA
Organism: Myiozetetes cayanensis; assembly: GCF_022539395.1. Taxonomy (NCBI): domain Eukaryota; kingdom Metazoa; phylum Chordata; class Aves; order Passeriformes; family Tyrannidae; genus Myiozetetes; species Myiozetetes cayanensis. Next base: position 7,321,259 of record NW_026086826.1, on the reverse strand, counting down.
GGTACCATGGCTTTTAACATCACCTCGCTTGCAAAAAGCCTGTCTGCGCCCACTTCTCCCCCAAAACCCCAATGACATTGAAAAAATACTGCATTGCAGTATTTGCCAGTGCATCAGAGTGTATCCAGTTAGCTGTCCCACAGACAAACAAATGTACATTTTAATGTGTCCGGCCATATAAACGAGGTGTCTAGTGGACACAGATTGCCAAAACAGACAAGTGGATTTGTCAAGTTATCTGCATCTCTCTCCCTCTCACTGTAATATTCTCTGCCACTGCCCATTTCTTGCCTGGGGTGTTTGCTGAAATTATTTTCAAAGTGCAAGTTCCCAAAGAAGACAACAAATTCCTCTGCCAGAGCACAGGACACAATCATACCTTATTTCTTTCGAAAAACCTCGGAGTGTGGAGTGGCTCTAGGTTATGTACCAACACTATGACAATTACACACAGAAAACAACCTGCGTTTAATTAGTACACTCCAAGCATACCAAGTAGGAAGGTTGAGGAGAAAAAAATTCCCTGTAACCTAGAAGGTATTTCAAAAAAATTAGTGCATTAAATATAAGTAAGACTAACGTAACCGGATTTTCTTTCATTAGAGTCACAATATTTAACAGGACCAAATAAAGATGATGAAGACTATTCCAAACCCATTCAAATAGGATTTTTAAGTATACCCCTTCCAGCTCATTGTAACCATCCTTTGTCACAACAGCTCGGGCTCAGTTTTGAGAGCTCAAAAAGGTAAAATTAATAAAGAGGAAGAAAGCAAAGAAGGCAACCAAGCCAGTCACCAGTGGAAACGCATCCCTGTAGCTAACATGAGAACTTGATTAGTAGACTACACAGGGACAGGTTTTTAAACTGATGGCTGGTATTCACATTGCATCAATATCCAATTGTAAGATTTCCTCCTTTCTGACCAGTAGTTCACCAAGACAATGTAAAAAAAAAAAAAAAAAAAAAAAATGTCACATTTAAGGACAACTATATTGCCCCTACCTTTTTGTCTTAACAGAATGAAGTTTTACATTTTAATCTTTTAATATTAGTAGCAATTTTAATTGCGTTTCGCTAACTTAATAGCTATTTTTCTATAGGAGGATTTACAGTGCCATCTTTTACACGCAGAAAGAAGATGTCACTATGTACATGCAGGCTGTATTCATTAATATAATCTTAAAACAAAGAAAAGAGAGGAAGATCGGAGCAGGAACACGTGCACCATAAAACAAGGATTACATTATTTTTAAATCTTTGTAGAAACACCAAATTGAAGAGAAAATGAAAATGTAACTACTAGCTGATGACTCTTAAAACAAACAATGCAGCTGTGTATAATAAAAGGCACCCTTATTTATTGTCATGACTAAGTTAACAGATTTCGAACACAGTATCTCTGTTTTGGACAGAAGAAAAATTATTTTACTCTCACGTACAACTACAATGCATGTCAGAATGCATCTCTGCACATGCACAGACTGAAATACGGAATTTTACACACGCACACACACCCTCAAGATTTTTTTCTCCCCTCTACATTGTAAAGCAGTGTAGTTTTCAGAGGGCCATTCAATCACTTTTTCACAGAAAGGACTGCAGTAGAAGCAATAGTTAAGACAAAGCAAGTTAATAGGGGGAATTAAATTTTTTATTCCTATTTAAACTAGGCACTACCATTCCTACTTGAATTTGCATTCAAAGTAACCCTGCACCTAAGAAAGGAATAAAGTAAAAATATCCGAAAATCCAAAGACAGAAAGGCATGCTCTGTATTCTTGCTTTGCTTTTCTTATGCCTCCTGATGTGTGATAGATGAGCATTTTCTGGGCGACCACATTTTTATATCTTTTACGCTACCGTCTATCACTTACTAGCCTACTACGCTTTTTTAACACTTCCAGCACCACCAGCTATTTCCTATTATTGTTTGCCACTACAATTAAGAGACCATCACAATTAGCAAAATATTCAGCTGTGGTTTAAAAAGTAGAGTTGCCAACAAGGAGCCTGACACTGGAAGTGGATATTGCTCCAGCAAATGTATAATAAGACTGTGGCTAAAGGTGGGGCCGGAGATGAAGAAAAGAAAAATATCGTTATTTCTGAGAATTCCACTCAGCGCATAAACCCTAAGATATGGTGAACTCCCCTGAACTGATTATTCTGCCATATAACCATCTGATTTTGTAAAAATACCAATATCACTTAACACAAAATCACTGCTTAGGGTAAATTCATTCTACCTACTGTTCTCATAGGGACATTTGCTGGAAAATTCTAAGAAATGATTTGCAGAAGCTATCAGCTGTGGGAGTTCACTATTATACCTCTGTCAACTTCATTCAATATAATTTACATTTTTTTTTATACTGCCTCACAGGATTCCTTGCAATTTTTTGCACGTACAATTTCACAGCAGGGAGGGGGAAGGAAAAAAAAAAAAGAAAAAGAAAGATAAACCTCTTTTGCAGAGGAGAAAGAACAGATGCTTAAAACCAGATTTCTAGAAATCACTGTAAGCCTGAGCCAAAAATGTAATTAACACCTATTTATAAAGAATAATTAAAGTTGTGACTGCCACAAAGAACAGCAGAGATAATCGAGGTAGCCCCTGCTTCTTTTTTTTTTTTTTTAGATTTTTTTTTTTACACTGTTTGCAGTATTCCCACATGATTGCCACCTGCTCCCCCACTCAGCTTCCCCTATGCTCGTTTCCCCGGCAACCTTTCATTGGCTTTTCCTCCCAGCTATCGCTTTCAGTTCGGCTGCTCAGTCTAATCTTATTTGTTTTACACCCATCAAAACAAGCAGCTAGACAAAGACAATCCTGTAAGAATGGGAAAAGACCGTCGCTTTGTTTCCCCGGTTATAATAAATATCCGCGGCAAAAGTCTGCAAAACGTTAAATTAAGGGGGAAAGGGGGGTCCCCGCCGCCCCCCCATCCCGGGGCTGGCAGGAGGGCCGGGTATTGTGCGGGCGGCCCCAGCCCCCAGCCCCGGTCCCCGCAGTTGTGTGTGTCTGATCATGCCATTTTGCACAATCTGTAAGGAAAAGCACAAAAGAGGGGACGAGACGAGCACGTCCGGGCTCCTCCGCCAGGAGAATATGGTCTAAAAATAGAAATACTATTTTTCACATAAATGGCTTTGACTTCTCCCGGCATTTTAAAAAAGCACAAAACAACACGGCTCTTCCCCCCCACCGCCAGCCCCCCAGCCCCCACCCCGACACAAAAAAAACACACCCTTCCTTCCTTCCATCCATCCATCCATCCATCCATCCATCCACCCATCCATCCTCGACAGCACCGGCTCCATGGGAAACGCGATACCTGAATTTCAGAGGCGATTATTAGGTTTGTATTTAAGGCTGGTGTAATAGGAACGGAGATTAAAAGGCATCATCGGCCGCCCGGTCCGCCAGGCACACGCGGTACCATGACACCGTGACTGTCAGCAGAGACCATCCGCGCTCAACTGAAACGCAACGTTCAATGGAAACGCTGTGAAGTGCCATCGCAGTTAGAGACATTAAATGGATGTACAGATACATATGCACGCACACACACACACACAGAGAGGCAGACGTACCGCACAAAAAAACCCCAAAACAAAACGAAAAAAAAAAAAAAAACCCAAAAACCCACAAACAAGGCTCTCTAATTTTATTTTATGACTCACGGTCCGCCGCCCTGAACAAAAGAAATTCGCGAGGCACACGAGAAACGAGACAAAACCCCACGAGCAGGCTCTCCCCGTTCACTTACCATTTTCAAGCCATTCCACTCCATCTGTGATCACAAAGATGGACCCTTACAGCCCCTCACAGAGTCAAAAGCAAAAAGAGCGTTATGTAAAAGCTGACATTCCTTCTTACAGCGCTGCTGCCCAACGATGCAACAAAATCGACATATACTAGGCACTGCAACACATACAAGCCTCCTCCTCTTTTTATGAGGTCACGACAGGAAACTCTTTGAAATACAATATGCAGCATTTACTGAAGCTCATATAAATCACCCTCTTTTAAAATTACCATACCTATTGCGCAGTCCACCAAAAAGAAAATTACCAATCTCGAGGCTTTTTTTTTTTACCAACCCTCTCCCCCCCACCCCCCCCAGGATTTTGCTCTGCATTTGTATCTCCAAAATGTCAATGTGGAAATTAACTCCCCCCCACCCTTAAAAAAAAAAGCCTCTTCCTCCTTTGCATTTCAGTTAGCCACATACCAGCCTTGCATTAGAAATGAGCTTTTTTCTTTATTCTGAGAGAAATCGCAATTACCTTAAAATGACAAAGTACATCCTTTATTAAAGGATACGCAGACATTAAATATGAAAGAGAGAGAGCGAGAGAGAGGGGGAGAGAGAAAGGGAGGGGGGGAAAAGGGAGAGATCATGTACAAACAGATCAGTAGAAGAAAACTAAATTCATGGGAAAACACAGACTGAGAATGATGCAGATTCGGGGAAAATCTGTATGTTAGCTTCTACATCTACCTCTATATAAACCCGCTACGATCAGATTTTAAATCTACTAATACCTACCATAACCATTCTTAATGGCAAGTATTGGGTGTCTTGAAAGGCTTCAACTCTTCTAAACGGTTTGGTTTTGGTTTGTCTGTTTGTTTGGTTTTTTTTTTTTTTTTTTGCTATAAAGGCTTTTCAGGGAGATTTTATTATTATTATTATTTCTTTCAAATTTTTGTTGTTATTAAAGAGATCCACCAAAAAAAAAAAAAACAACCAAAAAAAAAAAAAGAAACAACAAAACAACACAAAACGAACAACAAAAATTAAAAAAAAAAAGGGAAAAATAATAATAATAATAATAAAAAAAGCACAGTGGCTAAGACGTTTGTGCGGCGAGAATTAATAATAATAATAATAATAATAATAATGACGGTGGTGAGGTTGGGTCTGTGTGGTCGCGGTCTCAGTGTGGTGCAGCGGCGGGGCGGCGGCGCCGGCGGCGGGCGGAGCGCGGAGCGGCACTCGCGGGGCGGGACGCGCGGAGCGGAGCGCGCGGAGCGGCGCGGGCCCTGCTGCGACTGGCGGCCGGCGGCGCCCCTTGGCCGCCATTTATGGGGCCATCTGTCAGCGGCGCCGAGCGCTGATTGGCCCGCGCCGTGAGGGGAGGGTGGCGAGGCGAGGGGAGGGCAGAGCGTGTGTGTGAGTGTGTGAGTGTGAGGGGGGTGGGGGGGGCGTTGCGACATCAGGTGCTATTGAAATTAGCCGCTGCCAGACTGACAATGTTAATGATGCGGTGACCTCTACAACAACAGAGACCAGATTTCTGAACTGCTGCTTGTGTCTTAGTAATTAAGGCCCCCCCGGTTGAAGAAACAACACGCAGCCCCGTATTTTTTATTATTTTTTTTTAATTTTTTTTTTTTTTTTGGTGTGTGTGTGTGTGTTATTCCCCCTCTCCCCACCCCTGGTGCCGTACCTCGGCCATGCTCCAGTGCCTACATCTCCTTACCTCCTGCGCGCCCCGCTCCCAGGTCCGGCGTATTTTAACCACCTTATCTTTTTCGACAGTTGCTTTCCGGAGAAATGCATATTTAATGATCTGCCTCTAGGCTTAAAGGCACAACAAAAGCACTTTGACGTGCATTTAAAGCTGCATTTATTTTCAGGTACTATTGATTTTAATAATCAACCCATCTCTCCCTTCCTTCCGCCTAGTGAGGTTTTTAAAAATATATATTTTTAAAGGAGCAGATTTGATGTTGCTGCCACTCGATGCTGTCTGAGGCACAGCAGACACCTATTCATCAGGGCGCTCCCCCCGAACGACAGTAGTATTTCAAAATAATTTTGCCACCTCACTTCATTATTCTTCAGCTCTACAGGAAATAAAATGATGGCGAACTTTGGGCATTTAAAAGAATCTTTTTTTTTTCCAGCCTTAGAGAAACGTGCTTAACTTAACAATGCACACTCATTAATCCTCCGCTTGCTGCCACTGACAAACTAACAAAACTTCACTTCCAAACAGCAATATTTCACCCGTTTCTGACCACAGCAAGTTTATTAAAAATTCTCAAGTTAGGAAGCATTCATTTCTTTCTCCTCCTTGAGAGTTATTCTGTTAAAGCATGTTTTATCCAAAGTAACAAGCCATGGCACTCTGTAATTGCAACAAACCTTCAATTTATGTTCATCTCAACTAAAGCAACCGAGTTATTACTCTATTAACATATGCAGGATCATTTCATTTTACCATCCACACCTTCATTTGAACAACTAAATGCATTTTTTTAAAAAAATTTAGTATCATGGCAAGCGTTTTTAAATGTAAGAGCTGAAAACTGAGCAAGCTGGGATGGGCCACGTTATAAGCTCACTTAGCTCTTTCCAAGAGAAAGAAAACCTGACTACAAATCACCAAAACCACTTCCAAAATATGTAATCAAATCACCATTGTTCCAAAAGTTCCTTTTTTTTTTTAAGTATAAAATATGCTTTCCAAACTGCTAAGCTCTGAATTGACATTCAGTACATTTTAAAATTTCTTTAAACCATAGACACGCTCAAACACACAGAGACTAAACACACCAATAAAACATATGAAATATAGTAAAGCTCCTAAAATCTAGCTATACACAGACCAAGCAAGGAGAAAAATCGCATTTAAAAAACATCACACAATCTATTTGTGGAATGAGCACTGAATTCAATTAAAACATGAACAATGTAAAAGGCTGCAGAGGATTTCTCTCACCACCGATCTTTCTGAGCACATTTGTAGCTTGGTAAAAACTTGTATAGATTAAACTAGTCTGTAAGGTACATTTCCCAACTCAAATTAGGTGACCTATAGGCTGAACATACAGGCATCAAAATGCTACACAGCTAGTATATTACCATACATTCTTGTGCAAATATACATCAAATATTAAAGTTAGATTTGTAATGCAAATTTTTTACTTAAGGTCTCTTCAGGGGTTAATAACACCAAAGAAAGCATCCAGAAATTATTTTTAAGTCTTTTCAACTTCAGCCTACTTTGTTACTACAAATTCGTTATGCATATCAAAAGATTCAGCCATTTTTCTGAAACAATAATCGCACACTGCTCCTCTAAAAAATTAGCTATCTTATCCGTCTACAAATCCAGGTACTGTGCACACTGACCACTTCCCCAAAAAGCACCCCACACACGCAGCCTTTCCGAGAAACACTAAAACAAATGCTGAAACATCCTCAGAGGCCTCTCTGTAAAGACAAAGGCAGAATCCTATTGTTGAAAAAGTCAACCTTATTCTCGTGTTTCCAATAGTACCATTTATCTTTCAGGGTAAGGGACTGACCACCGCATCACGGTGGTGACATTTGTAAAGCATCAGATTCTCTACACAGTCTCTCCAGCATCAGCCAGCAAGCCCCTGAGCAAAGCATATTTTTAGTGCAATCTTCCATCCCCACAAAAAGAAACTTGTCTTAAACAGCTAATCCAATATCAAAATGAAATCACAGGGTTGTTTCCCAGCCCCCCCTCCCTCTCCTTACCATAAATGAGCAGTTTCTTGACTCATTAATGACAGTTTCCCTTAAAAGAAGTGATCTCATATCACTGAGCCCCTCTCCACCACGCATACATCCCAAAGGTTGCGGGTATCTTAGCATCAGTAGCCGCTAGCAAGCTCTCTCATACAGAGCCCAGATGGACTATACCAGAAGCCAATTCAGCGTTAATAACTACCTACTCTGTGCAGTTTAGAAGCCTTACGTGGCATAATGTCCTAGGCAACAGCAGCCGATTGAAACCGCAAATAAAAGACAACCCAATTCTCCAAAAGCATCACAAGGAAAAAAATAATAAATTGAAGAATGATTTTTATAAAAAAAAAAATCTCTTACTTTCAGAAGATTAAACTGAATCCTTCACAAACATATGAAAAAGGAGAAGAAAAACAGATGCTGCCCAGAAAAAGTGACAAAATATTACCTCATTATTTAACAAAGCAGCATTAAGCGTCCTGCTGATTTCAAACATCTTGCCACAGATTTTGGTTAAGAGAAACAGAAAGAATCCTTTGCAAGCCCTCTGTCTGCAAAGGGTTCTTCAATTTTCTTGCGCACAACAGAATAGTCAATATGTTATTTCCCTAGAGTTCGCACATTAAAACATCTAGTCAGTGAGCTGAATTTTCCCCTTATCACACTGTAGACTCCTGTTATATGTACTGCTCTCTTTGCAAGATTAGCCTGCCCCAAACATGGCTGTTGTTTAAACTATTCTTTAAAGTAACAGTTCACTCCATAACCACCAGGTGGGCAGTGTACACAAATTCAAGTAACCATCTTAAAGATTTTTCTTGGAATAGCTGCTGGTTGTGATATACAGTGTAAATCCCCCCTACACTTACCAAGCAGGAGGCAAAAAAAAAAAAAAAATTGTCACTGTCTTACGCCCTTTCCTCCCCAGAAGCGAGCCCATACACAACCCACTAACATCACTTAACTTTTAACACAGATTTTTTTTTTTAAAGAGACCTTAATTTATACAGGAGCTTTTCATTCAGCAAAAATGAACTAAGTGATAAAATCCAATCAGTTCTGAGAACAAAGTGCAATTAAAAGGGAAAGCACACCCACAGAAGTGGTCTGTACTGCAGAAGAAACAAAATCAGCATTAAGTTCAATCACAGTAGTGTTCTTTCATGGAAACACAAAATTCAGCATGTAAATAATTCACAGTTTGTTACAAAATATGAACTATACCTTCAAGCAAATTGGAGACAACTTGATAAGATACTGGCATGACTTATTCTGGCTTAAATTCATTTATGGAACCACTGTTGCACACATCAGAGAACTAGACCAAAATACATGGAAAGGATCCAGCTTTCAACAGCACCAAAGTCTCCCAAGGTATCAAACTGCCCCTATTCCATCACGTCTGCAAGCTAATTAAGTATTTTTCATTTAAGGTCAAATATCTCAAAAAATACTTCAATTACTATAAAAAAAATATGAATTCACTCAACACTCTACAGCAACACCCTGAGGTTTGAATGAGATGGGGATCTTCATGTTAGGTGCTGTACAAACACATTTGAAAAGTCATTTCATACCAAAGGACTTACAAACAACATTTATAAGACTGAAAGCACAAAGCAGAGGTGTGAGAACAATCAACAAAAAGCATCACAAAATGTCTTTAGCAACTGGGATGAATCGCTGGAGAAATGAGGCATCTCTGGCAACCACCTGTGCTAAGGCAGAACCCAAAAAAAGTTATTTACTGAGGATAAAGAATAAATGCACTAGATGGACATGGGCTTTACCACCTACAAAGTACCATTACCTATTTCTTTCATTTATAACAATCCATGTCGAGTAAGTATATGCAGAGTAGTGATTTTCTTTGCTGGCCTTTAACTAATATTAAAGTGATGCAGTAATGACTTAACCTTCTTGAATATGTATTGAGTTTCAAGTCATCCCTTTTTATATGAGAAAGGTTATTTGCATCGATTTCTGTTTGCATGAAATAAGCTTATTTTCTCATTCACCATATGCCTTGAACACTAATTAAAAGTGTCACTTTCTTCTAATGTAAAAACGTAATCATTTAGTAAATAAGTGTTCTTGGCTTTTCGGTCTTTGTGATAATCTATTTAAGGACTTTTTATTTCCAGGTAACTTCAGTGCTTTGATTACCACACACTCCTCTGATATAAAAAGAAATGTTTTATAAATACACATTGTTGTTATGGTTTTTTTTCAAATAAAAAGAAAAAAATCTAGAAGTGCATCTTTAAGGACCCACACTCCTCTTACCCTGAGGCAAATCCATCCAATCAATATGAAACCATTCACATGCCACCATCTGCCAAGCTGTAGAGCAATGTGGCTGGAACAGACCTCCTATAAAGCAGCAGTGGTCTCATTTTCAGTCTATTAGGGAAGCACCAGAGCTCTCATGTGCAAGGACACAACACTCCAACTCAGATCTCCTCACACCACTTTCTCAGTGCACTGCTGCAGAACTCCTGTAATTTTTGCTGCTTGAGTTTTCACACTAATCAAAGCAAGAGGGAGGAGAAAAAGATCAGTAACAGTCCTATTCCACGGCAGTACAAAATAAAGAATTCAATTTAATTCTATCCTAATATGATTATAGGAAACCATTTAAATGCTGCTGCCTGTGAACTACAACCTGGCATTTTCCATCACCTCATTTTCTACTTTTCTGGACACTGAACATTTGCCCCTAGAATAGTATTACTCTTTTCCAAGATATTCCTATCATAAAGTTAATATGTAATTCTGATCAAAGAGTGTTTTGTTGTTGGACAGATGGGAGGGTGCAGGTGTTTGAGGAGCCAAGGAGATGCATGTGAGAGCAAGAGATGGATCTCAAGTACAAGATGATTTAATAAAGATAACGGGCTGGGAAAGGACATTACACAATGCGAGCACCCGGGTTTGTCATATGCAGTAATTCAAGAACCTCTGCGGAAACAGCCTCCAGTTCAAGATACCACATCAACACTGAGCTCACACAGTCCATCAGCACATCTTGTAATAACTTAAAATATTCTCCATCACCTATAACCCCATGCAAATTGGCTGTATGACTAACTAAAAAAGAGTAATAGATGAAGAAGTGACCATGAAGGGGTGCAACCCCTTTATAAATGTACACACAGAGGAAGAAAAATTATTTTAAAACCATCCATGAAATTACAAGAAACTGAAAAGCTAAACATGCAATCCAGTGATGCTGAAAGTCGCAGACTCCGGTGGAAAAGCCAATGCTGAATTGTTCATGGCACCTAACCCAAAGCCAGACTTCAGGAAAGAGAACAGAATGTAAAAAAAAAAAAAAAAAACCAACCCCAAAAGAGCTCAATGAAGCAGACTGCTCTTTGCTGTTCATGTCTGCAGGGGATGGGATAGACGGGGGAGGTAGAGGGAAAAACAATGGCTAAACAGGTTATTTACCTATACAGCAAGGCTTTTTTCCTCTGCTACTTGAACAGCTTACAATCAAGTGTATGTACACATAATTTGTTTAGCTGTTGAGTAATTTAAAACACAACCAAGAAAATAAAACACCCTACCACCAACTGCCCTGTGGAAATCAAGCAGGAGTGGGTGATTGAGACTGCAACATTGCACGACACTGAGAATCTTCTTCAGGCAACTGCTCTTGAAGGGTAGTGAATTCATATATTTGAGGAAGAGTCTAATTTTTAAGGTTTCATTGCAAAATATGTAAGTCATGATAACTGAACACTAGCCACAGAAAAGAAATATACCATTTCTCAGAAAACAGTAGGAGAGAAAGGTGACTGACATGGTTTGGAGCTTTTATCTGATGATCCTCTCAGAAATGCAGGAACCTGTCCCTGCCTCCTGTTCTGCCCCTGCTGTGGAACCCACCGACAAGCTGTACGAGCTCTGCTGCTGATGCAATGTACTGTGTGGTGCAATGAGACTCCTCGTGATGCTGGGCAGATGAAATATGCTACAGACCTACCTGGAAAAACTATCACCTTTTTGATCTGTGCCCAGAAAAGAAAGAAAAAAAAAATCGATTTTTTTTTTCTTTCTTTTCTGGGCAGAGTAGTTAGAGATCTAGCTCCTTAGAGAGCTAGACATCAGATGCAAAATAAGACAGAAACCCCTCCTATATACTTACAACCCTAAATGAGGAATTTAGATGCACAAAGCTTAGGCAAGTAGTCACAGTTCCCACAGAAATCACACTTCAGCTGCTTTTGCACAAATATGCTATTTAATGTTGCTTGCCCACTTTCTTTTTCATGCCTTATGAGATGTGTAATTTGGATGCTGCATAGCTGCTCTAAGTATCACACGCCAATTTTCCGAAGATGTGTGTATTTGCAAATCCCACTGTGGATACTTATGTTTGAACGCTGGAGACTGGAACAAAACTCTCCAGGGCACACCAGAGCACAGAGGTAACAAAATGAATAGATGTAAATAGCTCTGATGGCAAGAGAAATCTTAGTGATAGGAACTGCATCCTCAATTTCAGACCTGAAAGCAGAGCACCCACCCAGATTTAGGTGTGCATGGGTGCCAGTGAATAACCTCAACAAAGGTTTTTTGGGGCTGTGAGGGTACAGGCCAACCAGGGAAGTGGGCCAGCATCTCTGCTACAGTGCAAGAAGGATTTGGATAAGATGATTCAGCACCTTCCCAGCATGTCCTTGGCTCTACACTCCTCTCCCAACTCCTAACTAAGGCTCTGCAACACAGAGCATCCACTCAGTCACAATATGTCTTGCCTGGCCAATTTTCAATATATTTTAAAGAACCCACTGTCAGGGCTACAAGACTGAAAAGCAAGAGGTAGCATTTATTGTAGGTAAACATGTTAACACAGCAATAATAACAGTAATCCTTTCCCCTCTTTCCCAGTTCTTTTACTTTTGGCTAAGGAATATAGATTTCAGTGCTTTCAGTCCCCTGATCATTTTCTTCCTTTTAAATTCAGAGACATTAAAACTTGTAGTCAACAGACATCCTAAATCCTACAACTTGCTTTGCTATCGCTACAAGCAGGATTCAATCCTACCTACAGGGAGAGTTAAAACATTTCTACATTGCTGTCTATTTTGTATAATGCAGTTAGCAAAGTTTCAACTGAGCACAAATGAAGATGTTTTCAAAGATTTATGACTGCATTTTTAAAATGTATTTACTTGTAAATAATGAAAGGACCTAGACACTGAAGAACTCCAGACTTACCAGGGAGATTTACATGAGTTCAGCCATTTTTAATGTGCCTATGTATAAGCACAAAAACCCTCATAAAAAATGTGAACAGGGTCTTTCAACCAGCATTGCCTAATTTTAGAACAGTTGATGGATTTGCTTTAAACCCATCTGTAATACACTGTGCAATACACCTTGCACTCAGGCCAAACAATATCAATAACAAGAAGAAAGATAAAAACCTGAAAGGGGATTAATGTGCTGATGTTTCCAAGCTTTGAGACACTGATCAGAAAGATCTGGGGAAGAGTACAAGGTGGCTGGATCAGAAGAGAGGTACAGGAGGAATCAAAGGAGACCTGTGAGCAGCGTGCAGAGGGGTTATGTCTCCTGCAAGTTGCAATTACACAGGAAGGATGCAGAACCAGGCAAGATACAAAAGAAAATGAAGAGAATAAAAAGTGTCAAGAGCTATTAATTGTCCCAGTTATGTCTTGTTGGAACAGCTGGCACTTACATATAATATTTAGTAACAGTAGGCAGAACGTAAATAAGTATTACAATTTTATACATTAAAACAAAACCCCTCACAATCACATCTGAGTCAACCCTTTCATGCAACCTGTTCTCAAACCAAGGATGCTAGAAAGGAGAAAATAAAGTTTAAAATGGCTTTAGTACATAAACCAAGCTTACCTCATGCTCCAAAGCTTACACCTGTATGTAAAAGTGCCAAGACTTGCAAAGAGGCTTCCTGTGTACATCTGTTTTATTTTATCCCTTGAGAAATAAGGATTAAGTAAATTGCCTGAACAAGGTACCCAAAACTCAGGGAAAAACAGCTCCCTTATGAACATGGCTCACACAAGTCTTTAGTGTATAATTTACATTACAGAAGTGACAATTTTTTAACAATAAGGAAAACAAAGGTAAAATAAAGGGTATAAGAACCAGAGCCCATGCAGTATTTAAGAAAGGGCCAATGCTGACACTCAACTGCTAATTCTGACTGACAACAAGCAAGGGGTCAAAGAAAAGAAAACCAAACCAAAAAAAATTCAGCTGTGGTTCCTCTTCTAGCTCTCTACAGTTCATAGGGCTCATGTCTTGGGATCAAGATGAGTCTGCTCAGGAAGCCCTATGGTTTTCCTACCCAATTTTCACAGATTATGTGCATTTATAGTTTTCTTTAAACTCATCTCTGCCAAGTGTCAGACACACCTTAGCAGATGATTTTTAGCTTCCTTTGAAGTAGGGCAGATGAACAATGGGTATTTTTAGTACTTTTTTTTAAAAAAAGCATGAAAAATATGCTGGTAGCTATAAAAATAGTTTTGAAGGCTAAACTTCTTAATAAATAACTTTGGTTACAATTACTTAACAATACATATTTGGTGCTTGGACTTCAAGGCACCCGTGCAGCCCACTTGGAGAAGGTGGTAGGTTGGCATGCAAGACTGACTTCACTTTTGCACTCAACCACCCCTTCCACAGCCACTGGTGATGTTTTCTTCACTACTTCAGACTGACTTTTAATTCACCAGGAAGGTAAAAGAGGTGAGGCAGCAGCCAGGCTGCTTTTGTTTTCTCCAGTCTGGGGAGAAGAGCTGTGAGAGGATGGGCTCTACCAGCAGATCAGTTGAGCTCACCTAAGGTTCCACACCATCCAGGAGCAAGGCTCTCCAAAGCCCCTGGTGCAGGCAGTTATGGGCAATGCTCATGTCCAAGGCACAATCCATCTGTCCTGCTCTACAAAGCTCTGAGAGCAAGACAAATCATGCTCTTGACTTCACTGGCCATGCACTGTCAGACCAATCTCACCATGGGTTTACCAGGTGATGAAGGCAGGTGGTCCCCAGTTGATACCCACCTAGCTGCACATTTACCTGAACTTTGGCAACCCTGGGCTCTCTTTGCAATCCTTGGTATAAGCAAGCATAACTGTCCAGAAGTACAGGTAAGTACTTAAGTGAAGAACAATTCAAGCAAGGCAAGTTTCAGGCCAGACAGGAACCCAGATCACAGACCCAGACAATGCCAACACTCAGTGCACCTGTAACAGCTACCCAAAGCAAATCCTGCAAGACTACATTGGTCTCTACATGGAAAGAGCCAAACATCTCTGGAAGCGTGGAAGGCAACTCACCAAAAGAAAAAAAAAAACCAGCCAGGTTTATTTCATGAGCTCTAGGATAGATGCTCACACATAACAGAAGCTTTGATTCTGGACTTCCAAACAGCTAAGGTTTATGAAAAAAATAGGGTTCCAGTATGTTCAATTTATAAGACTGTTGGGAAAAGCAACAATCACATCAAAACAGCTACTCAAAACCTATCCAGCTATAGGCCATCACTGCACGGTTTAAGAATATTTCACTCCATTGCTTCAACACATTTATATTCTTCCAGGCAGTTTCCTGATGTTTTCTAAGGATTCCCCAATGCAACAACAAATGATCTTTCTTTTAATAGTATCACTGGATGCGCTGTAACCTGCATCCAGGGACACCCTGCTCTGCTCAGATAAAACTTAATTGTTCTTCTGACATCGCACAATGAAGGAACTTTAAACTCACCTAACAAATGGAACAGCCCTCTATTTTTAACATTTTCCATAGCCCCAATGCCTACAGGAACATTTCTCAAGTAAAAAAAATTCACTTAAAATGTTCCAGGAGAGCACAGATAACCAACCTACACCTAGTGAGCAAGAGAATATATTTACTTTTTTAAAAGGTGTCAAATAAAGGATTAGATTTTATTCTGCTGTGGTAGATATCAGTGATGCTGTAGAACATTTTACAAAGAGAATTTCAGCTGCTGGCAACAAACTGCAAAAATCCCTACAGCATGTCTGTACTATTTTTTTTCCCCCAGACTATTTCCAGAACCTTTTGCTTTCCATCAAAATATCAGGACAGCATAGGTGCAGACCATAAAATTCTGTGGTTTGGTAGTGGAAATTTCAGCTCATGACCTTTTGGGTTAATGGCACCATTTAAATTTAAGACACAATGCAGCTATTAACCAATTACTCCCACTGACCTCACTGGTAAGGGGAAGACTGTCAACATTGAGAATGAGGCCAATTACTTAGGTGCCATCATCTGTTCAGGAAGTCACCCTCTTCAGCTGGTTAGGAGACTATCCCAGCTTGGAAGATGATGACATGGATTTATCTATTCCCATCTTTCTCACTTCTCACCTTCCACATAGGCACAAAGATTTTGATGCCTAGGAAACTCCTACTAGCATAGAGAACACTCCTCAGTAACTCAGATTACTTCACATACGCAGAGGTTTTTTCTCTCTCCACTGGCATCAATCAGACCTTAATATGTTCAAGACTTCAGTCATCATCATCATCATCAAGAGCCTCCCATGCACATGGCCTGTGCCCACAGCACCAGACTATGAGCACTGCCATGATGAAAGCTGCAGCTCTGCACATGCTGCTGACAGATACAGGATTTCCTCCACTAATGAACTCCCTGAAATTTCATCACTTGCTGTTCCATGTGGAAAGCAGAGCCAACCTTTCCTTCTGTATCATTAGGATCGTAACAGTAATTTATTAAAAAAATAAAAAAATCTGTCAGAACTAGATGCTATTGCACATTTCATAAGCTTTTAAGTAATGAATGGAGGAAAAAAGATCTCACAGATACAGTCACATCAACTACACAAACCAAAATAAGAGCAGATACTAAAAATGAATGTTGGGGAAAAAACAACATGTAAGTGTACGCAGTAAAATCTTGCTCCCAATGCTTCCACAAGACCCAGATTGAAATCACTTTAAAAACACTGCAGTCAAGCTTAATGGAGGCTTTACTTTATTCAGCTATTTAGGAATCCAGAAAAAAAAACAACTCACAATTCCTACACAAGACACTGCTTTGTAAGATTCAGATTAAGATGAACAGGGCAGATGCTGTGGTGTGCCACATTTGCTCCTCAGCACTTTTCCAGCCTGTCCACGAGCTGAGCCTCACCATTCCGTGAAAGGACAACTGCTGAGCATCAGAGCTGACAGGTTGAACAGGAAGGAGGAAAAAAGCACATCAGCCGATGACATTCCCATACCACGAGAGGATCCCAAATGTGTTGTTCAACACTATGAAGAGCAACACAACCTGGCAACATTTCAAACAGGTTTCCAGTAGAGTGACCTGCAAGGAGCAGCATGAGATTCACGGAGTCAAGCTAGGAGCAAGACCTGGCCACTGCCAGGTGTGCTCCTGGGATTGAGTGTCCTGATGGGTCCCCCCTGCAGCCTCCACCACCATCCCAGTCTAGGTGGTCCATTTAAGCTCAGGGCTGGGGCACAGAGGGAAAAACTCTGCAGCCTTTCAGTTTCTAAGTAGACCATTTAACCCTTAAGAAAGGGAATGGAGAAAGACAACAGGGTGCATAGCTCCAGCTGTAATCTGCAAGCTCAGGTACAGGACTGTGATTTTTGTCAGTCAAGCACTTGTAGTGCAAGACTGGTTAGATGCACTGAGAGGCACACAGATCCAGAAAGTGTGTCTGTAGCACATGGAACATCCTAGTATTACAGATGATTTAACTACATGGTTCCATAAAGGGTAGTTAGTTCTGGGTGTTAATAACCCTGATTCAGAACTCTGTTCAGCAATGTACTCATTAGCCAGACCATCTGTGTAAAGGGAACAACCTACGCTGTCACAGCACACAGAGCCTGGGGCTGACCTTAATATCTTCCTCCACACACCAGCAGAGGACAGAGAAGAGGGAAATCTGGCACTGGTTTCTGTCTTTACTGCTGCCAGAGGAAGATATCTGGGCTGAAAAGGAAGTTTCTCACCTCTCCAGTCACTTTGCCAGCTGTGGCAAATGTGAAGTGGCAACTTCTCTTCCTCCTAAGGTCCCACTGGTGAAGTGGGAAATTTGGCTGACCTGTTAAGATGTGGTTAAGTCCTACTTAGATATCACAGAACTCTGACTTACTGGGGAAAGAGGGGCTTCACAGATCACATGAAAGACTAAAACCTCCTGACACACCAGTGTAAATTATTTGATGGACTCAAAAGTGCCCAGCCTGGCATGGAATTACATTGCAAATATACAGTATTTGTTGCTTCTTGTTCCATCCTCTGTAGCACACATCTGCTAAGAGAAGCTGCAACATACTGCCTGGGGGACATTCCTGGATGTCTCTCCTACCTGCACATAGGCCCTGAGATCCCTTTAGTGACTGCTACAGGAGCAACCTACACAGCAGATTCAGGCAGGTCAGACGGACTACAAGACAGTAAGGATACAACCTAGCACTGAGTGAAACATGCAGTCACATTCAAGACATCTTTAAGGATGTTCAGGATTAGGCCTCTCTTTCTAGGCACACCATTCTTCCAAAACCTGCTTTCCTGGTCAACAATCATCACGCTCCCTTCTTGGGATGGGAAAAAAGCAAAACAAACCACCCAAACTAGTCTGCTTAATGTGCTATTTACTTCAGGAAGTGCCATTTTTTCTTGTCTACCAATCTTTTTTAATCTTTGATTCCTTAACTGCACTCATCTATAGTGTTTATTAATTTACTTTGACTACTGCCACGTCAAAGTACAGATGCAGAGAGCAGACCCAATGCCAGTGCGTGCTCTCTGCTCACATGAGAGCCTGAGAAGAGCTCCAGTGAGCCAAGTACAAACTACAGTGTGGAGCCCCGAGTGAGAGGAAACTCTGAGAGGGATCTAGAGGGATCTAGTTGAGGGATCATCTGAGATGAATGACTCTAAGACATAATTAAAGCTGATGTTTTCTTTAGAGCAGTGAAATTCAGCAATGAGTACATTAACAGAAAGGCTGGTATTGCAAACACCAACAGGCAACAGGTATCTCAGTTCAACTGAAAGTAAATTGTCTGGATTTTGAAATGCTACTAAGTGTATACAAAGTGCTTTATCTCTTCTCATCATGGCCTGGGAGAAATAATCTCCCACACATCAAGGTTGCTAATGAGAACCTTGTCCTGCGGAAACAACACTTTGTAAGGTTTCAGCGTTCAGTTTTGCTGCTGTGCAATTCCCTTCCATCTAAGGGAAGAGATCAAATTAAAGCTTTTTTTTCAGATGTTTGATTTTGCAAAGCCTGTAGTAGCTTAGCATCTTTGCTATTTCCACCTTTCTGCCATCCATTCAAGACTTGCCAGTGGGTTAGAAAGCTATTAAATCAGGAACAGGTGACCAACAGACAAGCAGGATAGCATAAGGACCTCTCAGAAAAACAGAAACAAAACCAAACAGCAAGGTATTCAAAACCACAGCTACTTGAATGAGGAGCAACAATTAAAACTGTTGGCAAATGACAGACCCGGAAACAGGAGTCAGTATCGGACCAGCTTTCTATCACATCAGCGTAATATCCTAACTTCTGCCAACGACACTTACATTATCTCAGATACAGAACCAGTAATAACCTCTCCAGCAAAGCCACAGGTGCTTAGTACAGCTCTACAGCTCAGCCTGAACTGAAGCAACCAAATCCTGTTTGCACATGGAGTCCCTAAGCAGTGCAGCAGCCACCCTTCTGCAAACCCACAGAACCCACATGCAGCTCATCACACACTTCTTGGCAAGCCAAAGTAGATTTTCTGGGTATTACTATTTCCATAAACTGGCAGGCACAAGGAGATGAGATAAATCTATAACCTACAGACAGGTCTAGAGCAAAGGATAGGCTTTAGGATCCTGCATCTGCTGGGCAAATCCTTCCAGGAAGACGAGGTTTTGAAATTTTTGTGGGAAATGTACAGAGGAGATGAACAAGCTTCCTTTGCCCCAAGGATGTCAGGCCTCTCTTCTGACCTAGAAAGCTCCTCCAGTAAAAGTGTTTCTATTAAACAACATCCATGGACCTTAGAGAGTCTGGAGTTCTGCACAAGCAATAGCTTGGCAAAAGGCAGCTTTACACAGGCTATTGCAACCAAAGAAACTGGCAAGGAAGTCGAAAGGCATCGTGTGTAAAAACACTCATGAAAGAAATCTGGAATTATGCATTTATAAGAGAAATTAAATACAAAAGGATATGCAGTGAGCGTGCTTGTTGGGAGGGTCAGAAAAGTGAGTGATTATGTATTACCCATAGGAAGCCATTGGCACATAGATATCTATCTTAGAGTAAACCACTGTGCCTAAGTGCAAAACACCTAAAAACCAAGAGAAGACAAACTAACAGCAGAAAGATGCAAAGACTTTAACTATACAAAGACTCTTTAGCTATACATTGCATGGAAGTATGGAGGACAATGGTTCAAACAAAGTCAACTGTGTTGGAAATAGTGCATGAAATCCCAGAAGTGACAAAACTACTAGTCAGTGAAGGAAATGAAAGGAGCCAAGTGGAAGAAATCAATCAAGAAGAAAAAGTAAGCTTTTTTTTTTTTTATAAAGGCAGGCAAAGGGCCAGATAACATCGATGGACACGCATACAAAAAAAAAAACCCAACAGAAAAGTGTAGCTCTATCTCCAAGTACAGCAAGTGATAAATTTGATAATAAACTGGAAAGCTCCAAACTAAGGAATGACAGCAAGCAGTGAGGGGTGAAAACAATTTTTCTTGTGCTGGAAAAAAACCCACCTTCTAATGCAAATGGATGAGCTGATTAACAAAGCTTGCAAAGCCTGTTGTCAAAGACGGGTGAATGGAGAGAACCCGAGGGAGACACTAAGAGCATGTAAACCAAATCAGGGAGCAGCTGACTGCATTCAGAGGGAAGAGGCTATAGGAGCACTTAGAAACACGGAAAACAAGAATATGACCTAGGCTGCACGAAGCACTAGTAAACACGCTGAAGTGGAGGGCAACAGGAGGCATCTGTTCAATGTATTCTTAGACTGCAAAAGTATCAGCAGTTTTACAAATACCACCACTTATTATTATTAGTTTTCATAATCATGGGGGAAGCACTAGAACACTTATTTTTACTGAAGTTACACAAAACCCCACACAGAAACCACACTTGTTTTTCAGTACTAAAAACCCAACTGTTGAAAGGTGAGAGCAACCCTTAATTTATGGAAATCCCAAACGCAATCTCCCATGCATTAACTTTAAATCATTATGGAAACAAAGGCTGCATATTTTGTCTATTGTGGGGATACTGAAGTACTTTTTTTTCAAAAATAGTTTACTATGTCAATGAAATTGCAGATGCTTCTGTGCACTTCAGGGACTTCAAACATCGCATCAATTATCTGAATAAGTAATGAAAAGACATTGTGAATAAAATGGTTCACCAAGCCTGGTTCACAAGTCAATTGCTTTCTGAATCCAGTAATATACTGTAATATTTGACATGTTATTTCTTTTTGCAAGAGGTTAAGAGTCTTCTGTGCCCCTATGCTATACTTGCTGCAAACAATTTGGGGAGAAAAAGCTTGACCAAAAATAAAAGACTGCAAGTCGTACAACACACCCTTGGATTCCCCCCCATAACCATCTTTTCACATAAGAAAAAAAAAAAAAAAAGTCCCTGAAACCAAAATGTCAAAGCCCAACCAAACCAGAAACATGAAAATCAACCCAGCAGACTGGGTTAGTGATAAGCAATTTAATACTTTCAGATTCGATCTGACAAACTGGACTAGGTCACAGCAGAACACGAAACGTCTGTTTGTTGAGCTATGGTTTCCAAAGAGTCTCTTACTGGCACCTGGAAACAGAGCAAGCATAAGGCTGATTATCATTTCCGTAACCCCCAAGGAAAACTATCATGCAAGATGTTTGAGTAAGAGCAACGCTGTTCGAAGGCAGCATTCATAAACAGAACAAAGACTAAACAAAGGGCTAAACAAGTACATCATAATTAACAACTACAACCAAACTTTTAATTAAGATATGTACGAAAAATCAAGGAGAGCTAATTAAAAAAACAGCAGCGTATATACTTTCTTAGAAAAATCTGAATTGGTACCGTGAAATAAACAGGCTAATTAGAAGTGACCACAATTATTTTGTCACTGTTATTGAGTTTAGTCATGATTTTTCAGCTTGCTCTTTAATTCTTCATCTTGTCTGCACTCCTCTGTTGTTTGAATGCAGGATTTTTCCATCCAATTTCTTTAAAAACTGAGCAAAAGCGAAGAAAATACCCTAGAGATTAAACTTCGTATGTCTGGCATATTTTGTCATTAGTTTTGAGACACGCTCTTTTCTGCCTAGGTCAGTATAATTCTTGCAGGGCCAGAATTGTAATTATTATACTCCCCCTATTCATCCAGAAAAAATCCACAGTTACTACAAATGGATCCTGATACAATTGCCACATCAATAATGCTACACTCCACATGTTTTTCTTTTATCCAGGCAGCCAGACCAGTACAAGAACACGATGCTGCTTCACACAGATTTTACTGTTAGGTATCAACTTCCCTTAAGGCCAGAAAGCCGTTACAGATAATAGGAATCTAACTGGCAATATTAAGGTTTTACTTCTTTCCTCTTATATACTACCCTTTTCATGAAAATACATCCATTCTCATTACTTTTGCCATTCTTCAAAACTGTCGCCATGCTGATTTGAACAGTAACACTTAGTTAATGCTGATAGAAACAAGCAAAGAAAAATGCTGACACAACCTGGAGTTATTTAAGAACTTATTTGCTACATATCTATTTCTAGAAAATTAATAAAAAGTTGCTGACTCCCAGCTGTAAAAATCCCAAGTACACCTAGGCAAAATAAAAACGGGTAAAAAAGGAATTCCTGCCCACAATCCCAGAATGCAAACACCAAAATGATTTGCAATTAACGACTTCTGCCTCTCCCCTACAGTGCTGGCACTAAACCCACACTCTATTGAGATACATGTTAACTCTTTCTGCTTATCACGCTGAGCAGGAACCATCTTCCAGAGAGTTGTTTCTGCAACAGCATGGAAGTAAAATTCTACTTTTTAAAATATTCTTACACTATGAGAAATTTATGTCCTCTTAAAGTTGTGTTCTTGTGTATCATCCAAAAAGTACCCCGGAAGACTTGGCTGCTCACCACAACATCTTCCTCATTCCACATTTAAAAGTTCCAGGCAATTGCTGTCCTAACTGTAGCTTTCAGACTATTATGGCTGTAGGCTGTCCCCTTTTTCACCCTCCACAAAACCAGGGTATCCTGACCTTGTGAAGCAATCTTGTCTTTACTAACGCCATAGTAGACATCTTCCTTGAAAGTCACTAAACTTGTACATTTGAGGCGTTTCCTTCTGTGCAGAGACAAAAATAAAGAGGCCTTCCTCTACATGGCTAAAAAATTTTCAAAACTCCTTTAAACTTGAGATAAAAACATACACGGCTGTGCCAGGTATCTCACCAGCAATGCTGAAATGGAACGGAATCTCCTTTTCCTCAGACTATTCCCAGGCTCCTCTACTGCCGAAGGTAGACAAGCACTTTCTCCCTAGTCTACATTTTCTTGCTCAATAGGTGGAATTAGGTAAAAGGCTTATTTCTGTGCAAAGGCTTCTTCTTCTGCATAGCAATAAGCCTCACATTGTAATTGATTTTTTTAAAGTGTCATTTAAATTATTTTGGTATGATTTATCTTTCCTTACTTTTTCCTAAAACATCTCAGAATATTAACAAGGAAATAAATGTAGTAATACTCTAACATCTTCAAACATTACCTAATTTAAGAATCTAATTTACTTTCCATCATTTAGGCTTCCTTACTATTTCAGATGTCACTCAGTGTGGATAGTAAAATTAGACTATCAATTTAATTTTTGCTTTGAATGTGTTGCAGGTTCTGCTTCTCAACCACTAGAACTTTCTTGTTTAAGGTTTCCAAAATTGTTCTGGAACTTTTAATTTAAAAAAAAGGGAGAACTACTGCTTTGTTTTTATTAAAACAATTCTCAAGTGCTCTCCCTGGCCCTTTTTACAGGAAAAGGCCGAGTGTTGGCACAAAAATAAGCCTCCAACGTACCTATTAAATAGTACTAAGTGGCCTCCTATTAATACAAAGAGACAATACAAATCTTATATGGCACTGAGGGTGCCATTGTGTACAACAGCCTTCTAAAAAAAGTCACTGGGAGACCTGCTTAAGAACCAATAAACAAACTGAAAAAGTAATGCAATATGAGTATGTCCTACTCTTGCTTTGGTGAAATTTAAAAGATGATTTATCACCGAAAGCAGCCTTACTGCATTAAGGCCTCCACAACCCGTGTGAGTTTATTCAAGGCCTGCCATATCACTTGAAAAGAACTCAAGGAAAACATTCAGGGAAATATATTAACACACGTGTTCGCTGACAGACCTTACTTTAGCAACAGACTTTTTTATATGGAATAACAAATGAACAGAAATCTCAACTACATCCGAGCTAACCTTTTAACATCTGGGAATACCTCACACCATCAGCCCGCTGCAGGAAAAAACCGCTACCAGCACAAAACCAGCACCAACTTCCAGAGTAACTATGAGGCACTTAAAACTACACAAGTCATGGGTAAAGACTTTAATTAAAAACGCCTTAACTGCGCTAATCACTGTAAACTGGGCTGAGCCTGGAAGCTGTAGATACATCACCAGGTGCACAGGTACAGGGAGAAGGAATTGGCAGGGACGCAGGTACAGAACAGAGAATGGAGGAGATGCCACGGCAGGGGCACAGGTACAGGACGAAGGAGATGCCACAGCAGGGGCACAGGTACAGGACGGAGGAGATGGCACGGCAGGGGCACAGGTACAGGACGGAGACGCCACGGCAGGGGCACAGGTACAGGACGGAGATGTCACGGCAGGGGCACAGGTACAGGACGGAGGAGATGGCACGGCAGGGGCACAGGGACAGGACGGAGGAGATGCCACGGCAGGGACACAGGCACAGGACGCAGCCCAAGGCACTCGCAGGGTCTCCGCCCCGGCGGATCTCTCCGCTCCCGCCCGGGTCTCGCCCTCGGCCGCCACCACCCCGCAAAGCTCCGGTGGACACATTTTCTTTCTAAAAACGCTAGCTTAGGAACCACCACGCAAAAGCCACTTTTTTTCATATTAAAAAAAGAAGGGAACTCAGGCAGATCACCTGAACCGCTCCGCGCTCGGCCCCGCTCCCGGCGGGCACCGCCTCCCGCTCCCGGCAGCGCTCGACGCCCCGAGCGCGGATTCTCCGCCCGAAGCGGGGGATGCGCGGTGTGTCTGTGCGTGTGTCTGTGTGTGCGTGTGTGTTTCCCGCACCCCGCCGCCTTCACCTCCGCGCCGCGGCAGCGCTCACCGGCGGGGAGGAGGCAGAACGCGGGAAAAAGGCGCCCGCGCTGCCCGCCCGCCGCTCTCCCCGCGTCCGTTCCCCCCGTGCCCCGCCGCCCCCTGCCCGGCCCCGCTCGGGGGGTGCGGGTTCCTCACCGCGTCCCGGCCGCGCATCTCCCGCCGCGGGGGCGCCACGAGCGACGGCTGCGCGTGCTGCGGGCACGTGGCGAGAGCCGCGGCGGCGGCTACGGGGTCTCCCGCGCGGCGCCTACGGGGCGGCGTGAGGCGGCAGCGCCGCCATCTTGGAGCTCGAGTGGCCGCGGGAGGTGGGTGCGGCGGGGGCTCTTATGGCGAGCGGGGACGGCAGCACCTGTGAGGGCTTCGCGGGGTGCGGGAGAGGGAGGACACCTGTGCGGGTCGGGGGAGCACCGCGGCGACGTACCCAGAGGGCCCCCACAGCTGCGCTCCCTCACAGGTGCCTCCCCAGGTTGGAACAGAAGCTGGGAACTGTTTCCCCCCTGGGTCCGTGACCCTCTCCCTTCGTAAAGATGCACGAAGGAGGTTTTTGAGTAGGTTAAAAAGCCTCCTTTTTTTTTTTTTTTCCGCCTTTCAATCGGTGCTCAAGGAAAGGATAAGATGATGTGACACAAATGTATGATCGCGCGCCGCAAATAGAACGTTGTGGGAAGCTTTCCCTTAGACATAAGCTTTGTCCTATATTTTTTCAAACAGTTTATTTCCTCGCTGTGTAGGTCATTCTTAGCATTAGGCTAAATTTAGCTGCAGATGCACCAACAGTGAAGACAGACACCGAGGGAGCTGAGTTAGACCCACAGTCTCAGCTGTGGCCTGGCCAGGAACGTGGGTGCAAAATTATTTACATTTTTACTGACTTTTTTTTTTTTCAGGGAGCTTGGTGAAAAATAACAAACATTCAGACATATAAATAAAATACTTTGAGTCCAGAAACTTAGAAGCTTATAGGATGGCCTGCTTGGTTTACTCTAGTGCTGCAAGCTTGCATTAATTTCAAGGGTATTTCTAACACAAAGTGAGGAAAGACTGAACATCTTGGGCCTTTTGAAGATCTGTACCTGGAACTTCAAAACAGGGTCCAATCTCTGTAAGGACAGCAGAATTTGTACTTGTTTATGCACTTTGATTTTCAGTTCTTTGTGTATAAATTTAGCTGTGGGTGGAGTATCCCGAGCCAGATTTCTTCCTATATGCTATACATACAGGATGACACAGAGACATACATGATTCTGTGTTAGATTGACAAGGAATTGCATTTCCCAGCAAATGCTGGATCAGAGCCATCTGTTTCAGAAATTAGCATAGCAGCAATTTGTTTGTTTGGCTTCATCTGTCTGTTAGTTTGGTCCAAATCCTCTTGTTTTAGAGACAAACTATCACGTAGCGAAAGGACCCGTGATCTGCTCTGTGCAGGCATCCCCTAAAATACATAAATTATTCCAAAAAGAGGAGATGTGAAATGCCATTGTCGGAAATCCAGACAAAGCAAAAGTAAGATTGTTTTTTTCCCCAGTAAACAAATTTGACTTTCTCAGTGTACTCTGTCTTGCATTAAAAATCATCTGCTGCTAAACAGTGTACTGGTCTCAGAATACTTCTCTCCAACCCAAAGTAGTGTTGCTGTACTTGTAGGTGCACTGAATCTTTCCCTTCTGTGTATTTCGACAGAATGATGGAAATCCTTCCTGAATTAAAGCCTCCACAACTTTCTTCTGAAGAGGTATTGATATTCTTAAAATCTGAGAAGTCCAGCTGCAAACAACAGTCAGGAAAAGGGCGTCAGTCCGTTAAATGATAAGGTATCACCCCATTAGACAACAGCTTTTCTAAAAGCAGTTCACTTTGAGTTCTATACCTAAAGAAAATGACATCTCTTACATAGCTTTTTTATTTGCTGCATACCAAGTCTGCACTATTCAATATTTAGTTATTTGCCTAGATTTGTTAGGTCTTTGGGGGGAAAAAAATAAAAATTCTACTTAATACTCCAAAAACTCACATCTACCATTTTACAGTTCCTGCTGGATCTGGTTACAGTGCAAATATTTCTCCACAGACGTAGCAAAAGGTCTGCACTGTTGTACAACTAATGATCACTCTGTGGCATTTACTTGATGATACAAGTTTCAGATGATATTCCTAACTGCTCTTTAAAAATATAACCAAAAATAGTTATAAGAAAGTCTTCTGTACCCTTGAGAAGTGTAAAGCCCAATATAGTTATTCTGAAAAGAGAATTCTAGGTAGGCCTGCTCAAATAGAAGGAACTGTTAATGTTTCTTACAGCTCATTACTGGTGATGCACGATTTACAGATGTACTACACAAAGTAAAAGATTTACTTCATTTTCATGTTACTTCATTTCTTAAGTCACATGGCAAAACCAACAACAAAAACTCCTGAAATAAGAACTTACGTTTCTCCTTCAGATAAACGAGTCCTATGTTGTAGGCAATGAAAGTGACGTGAAGTCTCAACTCAGAGGATGTGAGTGCTCATTGTACACATGCACTAGGAATCACCTGTGGTGCTTTGTGTGCATCTGTCTCTACCTGAGCATCTCACTCACGTTACTCCTCCCACACTCCGCCCCGTTGCTTTGTCTGATCTCAACAACCAACAGTCGGATCTGCTGGAGTTTGGAAACCTGGGCTGAATGGAGGGGGAGTTGCCAGTGAGAAGAGGCTTTCCCAGGTCACTGCCAAACCATAACACCTAAGGCAGGGCTGTGCTCTCACTGCCTGATGATGAAACAGCGGGACCAGCTAAAGTCAGACGGTGACAACATCTGGTGGCTTCGCTGTGCTGTCAGAGCTCGGTGATGAAGTCGCCCGTTCAGAAGATGCGTTTTGAATCAATAGCTGGGTAATGCACACCACGGTGTTTAGAACAAATAGCAAATGTTGTCAGAAGTAAATAGGTCTGTATTTTAAGCAATGGAAAGAGTGTGTAGGTGCTTTTCCAGGGTAAGTGTAGAAAGCCATTACAAAGCTTATCTTTGCAAGTGACCTATAAAAGCTATAAAAACATCAAAGGCTTTCAGGACATCAGATACAAACTTTAATTCTTCCCACAGTTCAAAAACTCCCATGAAGCCACTGTCCCCGGATCATGACTCCAAGTGTGCTCAGTAATGCTAATGGACCTCACACTTACATGGGCAGCTTCATTCACAAACTGTAATTTAATTGAGGTTACAATTTATTAAGAAGTGATTTCTTGTAGCGATTTTTTCTCTAAATTGCTGAATGTAAGGCAACACAATTTTTTTAGAATAGAATTTCTTGTAGGTTTTATTATTACAGAAAAAACCCATTAAAATATAGCTGAAATGCTTCTGCTCCAAGGTAGCAGCTTTTTGTTTACAGCTGGCAGGTTGAGACGTTATATTTGTGTCATAAGTAAAGGTGGGTGAAATTTCTTCCAGGTAAAGAGTCTAGACTTTCATAGCAGTCTGAGATTTTAGCAGCAGTTTTTCATGTATTTTTGTCCAGCTGTAACAATAATACATTTAGTCAATCACAACACTGTGAATTTAGTGAATGTGGCTTTTTGATTTTTTAAAATACTATGAAAAGATGTCCTTTTCTGTAAATACTTAACGAGTCATCCCAATATCATACGGTACCAAACACAGAGGGGATGAAAATGCCAGTGGATCCTGCTGAATGATTTAGCCTTAAGGCTCCTGCAGGTTTTATTCCAATTCAGAATAGTAGGAGTGGGAAGGAGGAGATAAATAAAACATTTGTTTCAGAAAGTAGGTGACTTTGACAGAACACTGATGTAAACCATGAAGCCTCACAGATCAGAAGAATATTGTTGAGAAGGGAGGCTGGTGAACACTCAACACCAGCCCCCGAGTGGTGCTGATCAGTGCAGTGCTGCTTTGCTTTTAACTATTATTGCACCTTCTCTGCAGTTCTACAGAATTCAGTCAGTGACTCCCACTGATGTATCACAGTCACTCAAACATGTTTTTTTATCCAACACCACTCAGTGGATATTTTGGTAAAGGCCTAATCTCATTTGGATTTATTACGATTTATCTTGGATTAAGCTTTTATCTGCTAAGGATTACGACCTGTGCTATGAAGTACTGATGAGCGATCCGAGTTCAGGAATGTCTGAGCACATTAGAATGAATCAACAATATTATTTTTTGACACAGTCTTCACACATTATCTCTTTTCGGTCAACTTTGCGACATTCATACAGAGAAGTATCTAATTTTCATTTAATATGGACGGTAACCTGGAAAGCTCTTAATATCCAGTAAGAGAAAGCTGCATTTAATTAGGAGCAGCTTAAAAGATCAGGCCTCAGAGCCACATGACTTCATATTCGCTCTGCCTTCCACTCTCAGTATAACACTATTGATTTTTTTGATACCAATTTAAATATTTTTTCTTTTTGAAATGTTTTTTGGTGAGTCTTTCACTGCTATCCCAACTTTCTACTTCTTCTAATTTGCACAGCCAGGAGTAAAAACAACTATAAAGAAGAGGGATACATTGTTTGTCTTTTACCTTTCTGGATTTTTAAGATATATTTCCTATTTGAATAGGTTTAAACTGCTTCCTCTATTGATATACACAGTACTGCACCTCAGGAACAGTGTTGGATTTCTCATGAGATTAAAAGAAATTGGTCTTTGGTGTCAGTTCATGGCGAAGCCACCAATTCATGCTATAGTTGCCCCCAAACAGGCTCCTGGGTATCTTCATGCTTAATCATTTTGTGTATTTATTGTAGAAATTCCATTTTATGCTGCTTTAATTGCACAAATTTGGAGAATTCCAGTGGCCACTTTAATTTTGTATGTTTGTAAGTTTTCCTTACAGTTTGGATTTTGTCTTCATGATGATACACACAAAGAAGGTTTAAATACTTTCATTCTTTCATAATGCTGGAAATAAGACCTTGGATATGAAACTGCACAATTTAATGTGTTTAACCAGTCTTACTAAAGGAATTAGAGAGAAAATATATGGTTTAATTCCAGTATACAATTCTGCTATTTGCTAAATGCCCTCCCAGTTAAAATGTGCAATCCTGTAACAAACGACTGTGCTGCAGTGTTATTGTTCATTTTGAGGATTGCCTGCAATGTCTTATTTGCTAACCAGGGAGTTTGCAGTACAAATGTGGCTGAGGAGGTGAAACCTAAGGTGGTAAGGGACACTAGTTCCAGTATGTCTGACTTCACTAAATGGAGTAATGTAATTAAATTTTGGGTTTCAGGAGAACAGTTCAAAATTCAATTTCTTTACAGTGTTGGGGTACAGCATGCCTTGTTTCTAATTTGCATCTTACCCAACTAATGTTCAGAGTTATGGACACAGCGATGTGTGTGAAACTGTAGCTCATTTTTCAGCTACACGAGGAAAAGATTCAGCTGATGAAAAATTAGTTAAAATGAAGGACTGAGAAATGGATGAGCATAGAAAAAAAATTGATCTACCATAACTAAAAACATTGATAAATAAGCTGTAAGGAGACATAAAAAAAATAAAATTATTTGTCTGTACCTTTTTTGAAAAAATACCAAATAGAAAATCATCTGGATTCAGAGGAGAAAGGTTCTGTGATCCACATTCTTTACCCCCTTTCACATAAGTACATGTGCAAGGAGAGAAAAATAATGAGTGAAGGGTATTTCCTGGTAATGGGATACATTAAGGTTGCCATGGAATTTGGGATCAGCATGCACAGGATATTGATCTTAAACCTTCATCTGAGCTACAAGGATGAGAAGGACTTGTTAATTTACTTATTTTTGATATCAGCCCAGACCTACCCATGTATAGGGACAACCCTATGGATAGGATGGAATCATTCAGTTGGAAGGGACCTTAGGAGATTTTCTAGTGCAAACTCCTGCTTTCATCAGGGTCAGCACTGAAATCAC
Organism: Myiozetetes cayanensis; assembly: GCF_022539395.1. Lineage (NCBI taxonomy): Eukaryota > Metazoa > Chordata > Aves > Passeriformes > Tyrannidae > Myiozetetes > Myiozetetes cayanensis. The sequence continues at coordinate 7,290,384 of NW_026086826.1, read as the reverse complement.
ATCACTTTGTTCAGGGCTTGATGCAATGAAGTTTTGAAAACCTGCTAGGATAGAGATTCCTCAGCCTCTCTGAGCAACGTGTTTCAGTGCTTAAATATCCCCAAAGAATAAAAGGGAATTAAAAAGTTGTGCTCTGTGTTCTGCAGACCACTGATAAAGATAGTCCATGGTGTAGGTCTAAGGGTAAACTCCCAAGGGACGCCACTGGTAACAGCTGCCAGGTGGAGTGGGACTCTTCAGCCCCTTGGGCCTGTCAAGGTAGATTTTCATCCATTCAGCAGTCTGCCCATCCACACTGTAACATTCCAATCTGGGTACAAGTGTGCTGTGGGAGATGGTGCTGAAAGCCTTCCTGAAGTCAAGGTAGGCGACATCAACGGCTCTCCCTTTGTCTGCACGTCTTGCCATTTCATCACAGAAGGTCATTAGGCTTGCTCAAGCGTGGCAAACCTTGGAAAATCCATGCTGGATACTGCTTCTCATCACCTTTCTTTCTTCTTCAGGAATGGCTCCTGCAGACTTGCACAGTTACTGTCTCAGAGGACAAGCAATGGTTCCATGGATCATCATTCTTGCCTTTCTTTAGCATTATAGGCTTTTAGGTAGATTTAAGTGTGAAATCAACCTTTCACTTCACAGTTAAGAGATTTGAGATAGTCCATAGCAATACACTCCCTACAAACTGGGACTAAAAAGTCTGTAAACAGTTATTGATCTCCACATGCTACTGGGGAAATTTTGCAAGATCAGTGACAGCTGGGAAATCACTGGCATTTTAAAATTATAGATCACTGATTCACTTTTTTGGCATTTACAGCATTGCATTATGGCAATGAACATGCTAGATGTGTATAAAAAAACCAAAATGCTTTTAGCATTTTAGTGTTTTTTTGTTTGAGCAGTATTACAGATGAAAATTTCTTGATACAATTCAAAATAATGGGTTTGTTTATTAAAGATATATACCCATTAAGATGAAGTTAGGATGAGGAAAATGCTTGTTTGTGTGAAAATAATATCTGCTTTTTCAACAACAGCATCTCTTGAGGTTTCTTTGATTCATATCTGATTACTTTAATGACTAAACCAGGTTTTAACTCCTGTTAACACTGCAGAATACAGAGAATTATAGAAGAGTAAAAAGTATTTTACCCTTCCAAGTCATTGGAAACACAGCTCTGGGGTACATTTCATTCTGGAATTATTTGCAAGGGAGGGGATTGGTTTCAAGTCATTGTCCCAGGCAGAGATTGCAGGAGCCTCCGGTTGGTCACTGAGCTTTGCCTACACAAGGGCACAGGTGCATGAGAGGAAAAGATGTGTTTACAAAATCACCTCTTTGCTGGACAATTAAAAATGTGAGAGAAACCCGAGCTTGTTCTGTGCTGTGTGGGGCAGGAAGGACTTCATCTTGTTAACACAGTGATTCCTTTGGCTGATGAAGGATCTGCTCTGACGCATCCTGAAGGATGTTGCATATGCCTTGGCTGGGAAAATGATGTTTTCTTTGTACTGGTTGAGGACAGAAAAGAAGGGGAAATGGTGGGAGTGGTGACTCGGGTGATCTTTAGAGGAAAAAAATAATGCAAATTCGAATTGAAGATGAGCTCTGTATACTTCCAGGTTTGAAAATAATTAGCACTCACAGAGTTCATAATCTACTGTCTCAGATTTTTGCACTTCAAAAATACACGTTTTAAAATAGAATAAAAAATTGACTAATAAGATTAACTGGCTAATAATGTTTTAATGCAAAAAGTATGTCATAGAAAATATTGTTCAGTTGGAATCCGGAAAGAAAAACAGCAAATAATAAACTGATTTGAGCTAAGAACTTTGAATACAGACTTAATTGTTCAAGACATGACTGATTTTATTTTATTTCCATGACAGCATCATTTCACCCACAGTCTGTCATGACATGAGGCCAGTAAGGTATGTATTTTGCCTTCTCAGCTTCTTTTAGGGAATGCTTTGTGATTAGGAGTACAGAGACTATTTCAGATGTCTCTTCAAATCTGTGGTATTGCAAACAACGGATATAAAATGAGATTCACACACATAGCTTTGCTGGTGGCCAAGAACTGCATTGCAATATGCCGGAAATCCAAACATCCTCCTACTCCCAGAGCCTTGCTGACAGATCTACAACAACTTCTTTCTCTTGAAAAAGCTACTTACAGCATCAGAGAGAAGCCTGATAATTCTGAGAAACTAATGCAATCTAGAAAATGGAAGGTTAAAGATTCCTCATCATTATAAAAATGACATTTCTTTCTGAAAATTTTACTGTTTCAAGTAACATTTAAATCCTCCCTAAAAAACAGAGAGGGAAAAATCTTGCCATCCCTGAAAAAGCAATAAGAGCAAACCCTTAGGATTAGTGTCACTGTTTTCTTGTACAGTTTTTTAGACCTACAGATCATTGGGCTCCTGCGTAAATACAGGGTGTGCATCAGTGGAACTTGATACAGAAATAGAACCTCAGCTCAGCAGATCCTCCTTTCTTGAAAAACCAATTAAAAAGGCAAACACAAGGGAATAGAAAAACAAGTAACTTTTACAGGGATGTATATTTTCAACAGATCGTATTTTGCAACAAGGGCTGTATTAGATGCTACATATTTTAATTAGCTGTTTAGAAAATCAGGTTGACAATGTCCTTTAATTAGTAGACATTGACTTATTCCATGTGTATTATGGCACAGTGAATCTTATTAAGATAAATGTTTCTCTCTGAAGATATGAAAAAACCCCACCATCATTTGTTTGCTTACCAGATTGCTCACCATCAATACGGCTGCTATTTAAAATGATGAATTTTAGTCACATATTTAATTAGCTAATAGCTGATCTCACTGTAGGGTCTTGATCCTCCTTACATGTGTTCTTTCATCCTGAAAAAGTCTTTGGTTGTATCTTGGTTTTGAAGTTTTTGTTTGAAATTGTCCTTGCTACTTTCAAATCTAAAATGCAATAAATTAAATTATTAAAAGTAAAAATTATTGTGAAAACATTTAAGGTTTTGAGTATAGTTTTGTACCTTCTGCTCATTTAAATATGTATTGCTAGAGGCTATGAATTTAGAAAAACAATTACAAGTTTTTAAAGTCAGTTTTTCCACTTGCTGCAGGTATTTAGTTTGTGAGAAAATTATGTGCACTTTAAAGGGCTGTAAACCAGCTTCAGATTTCAGTGCATTTGTCTGTCACTGCTTGGCCTGCAGTCTTCTCACAGAGTTCAGGTTTTTTGATGGCCACATCTGCAAAGTGCAGCAAATGCACTTTAGCCTACACTGTGTCATCATAACTATGAGAAAAAGAAAATGTCTTTAGAGTGAAAGACAGAAAGCTCTTGTGGGCATCACCTGGTTTGGAAGAGGACTTCTTGGGAGAGTCTCCGTTTTAGTTGTTCACTGTATGTGACAAATGGTGTTGCTTCATTGCCACAGATCATGTCAGTGCCTAGGATGGCATTCAGGGAGAACATCCCTCTCTTCACGTGGGACCTTCTTTGTCACATGCATTAGTGTTGGGTAGTGATGGGAGGAGCAGGGAGTTGGACTCCATGATCCTTGGAGGTACCTTCCAACTTGAGATACTCATAATTCTGCATGACCAGCCTCTAAACCTCTCATTTCCCTTCCAATTAGCAGGTATATTATTCCACCAGTACAAAGAAGGTAAGCAAGAAGGAAGTTAATAAAGTGGAATTTTCTTTGTTACAGAGGCTGTCTTTGAAGGGATTGTAATGGCAGGTGTAGTTCTGCCAAGTAGAAATGATGCTGGAGATGCTGCAGAAGGTGGAGGCTTTCCTGTGATTAACCTGGAGGCAATCTGGAGGGGTTAGGTAGGTAAAGCCAGGCTGCAGCCATTGCAAAAGGATCTTCTGGAAAAGACCTGCAAGATGGATTTATCACTGAATTTGTAGCTACATGGATGTGTGTGTACCTGTTATTGAATTTGCATTAGTTCAACTATATATATATATAGTTGAATGCATGCAAATAGTGATACTTATTTTTATATATATGTATTTAAATAAGTATCACCATTACTTGTAAGTAGATTTGCTTTAAAAGGAGATTTCAAAATAATAGTGGTTAATGATAGGAGTTCCTAAGAAACTGTTACAGGGCAGATGGCTCAAAGTCAAGAGAATTTGTTCAGTGAAACCAAAGGGCATGAGGGTGCCTGGAGCATCGTGATGACGGGCAAATAATGTACCACCAGATAGGGGAAATATCCATCAGGCTTGTCCTACTGCTGCCGGTTTCCTCACAAACACTGAACAGCAATCAAGCTTCAGTTGCTATCGAATACTGGTGATGTTACTTAAAGTATTCTCTTGACCTCTGGAGCATGTTATTACAAAAAGAAGGGCATAATTGACTTGCTGAATACACAATTATTTGTTCTTGCTGTTGTCCCATAACAGCATGGATTATAAACCTTATGTCCTAGTCAGGCAGGCAAAACTCTGTTACCTTAGTCCTGCTGTTTAATTAGCGTTTCCAATTGGACATTGTTTATATACCAATAAATGTTGCCTGAGTGAAGACGTCCCCTTAACCAATTATACCAGATGTTTCTCTGTGAAGGTCCTAATTAAACAGCATCTCTTCTTGTGTTTGCTTTAATCCTGCCTCTCGTGTGGGTCTCTGTCAGAGTGCCACGCTACACTGGGACACCTTGCCCACGTGTCTGTCGCTTTCAGGGTCACTGGTGGTTGCAGCTGCTCCCATTAGAAGTTCTTACTTACAGTATGGGAAGAAGGTTCTGATGGATAAGCTTGAGAGCTGAGAATCCAAATCCGTTCCTTGTTCTATAGTGGGATTCTCAAGTGATTGCTAAGTGACATATGACCCCATCAGGATGATATAACTTCAGATGGCTGATGGGGTCACTGCTCTAGTGTCCAAATCTGCAGTTTCCAGCCCAGAATTTTCAGCAAAGGTGGAATTTATTTGGAAGCCCTCCTGTATAGACATTGTCAAGTTGCAGAGCGTGTGCTTGGTTTGTGAGCAGCTCTGTCCATCATTACAGTTTGGCAGTTTCAGGAATGGTCAAGGATAGCTGTCCCGGACAGTGCTGTGCCCATTCCTTAGTCAGACCCTCAGTATATTTGAGCTTCCCTTCTCCTGTATAATGGTGCATTACTTTCTGGCAGTTAAGATTTTGAGAGCTTTTCTATTCCAGGTGCTTTTTCTAAGAGCTGATTCCTAAGTTTCCAGCACTTTTGTGTGTGCTTATAATATGAAAAGGAAATCAGCCTCCTTTCTCTGGTACAGCACCCGCCATCCTAAGTGAGTCAACGAGTTCCTAAATGTAGTATTTCAATGCCACGTGGAAAAGTAAGGAGTGGGAGTTGTTTTAGTGGGAACACTGTCTCACTGCCAATCCTTATGGGTCAGAGGATTAGGAATACAGTAGCCCATCTGTGCTTCACCAAATATCTTCATTTAAAAGATAAGAATGGTATGTAACTACGTTTTTTACTGTGTATTTCCTTCATCTAAACTTCAAGTGACTCTAATTTCATATTAATGTCTTAATTTTTAAATTGTCCTTGATTTCAAGACGGATTAGTTAGTAATTACATAAAATTATTTCTGCAGATTCTGATCCAATATATACCCATTCATTTCCATAAGATATTAATTTAAAGGATTTTTTTTCATCTATAGGGCCACTAACTTTTGCGAGGAGTGGCAGAAAGTTTGCAGGCTGTGAGGGTCACCAAAGCTTTAGAATGCAGAAGAAGATGTTATGAATACAAACTTTAAAAAGTTCATGTAATGTTTTTCTACAGACTCTTAAGTTCAAGTTTAGGGTGCATGATTATATCTTACTGAATATTCTCTTCTCAGCATTGGTATTACATCAAGGGAAACAATTTTGGTAATCATGGTGTTCAGGAGTATCTGGACTTTGATATTACTTGGACAAAATAGAGAAATTAAAGAAAAGGTGCCATGTGTTTCCTGTCTTCAAACACATAAGATAGTGATTTAAAAATATTACTGTAATGTGGTCTTGGTGTAATGCTTCTCTGATACCTCTAAAGCTCAGTCTCTGCCCATCTCATGATGGTCAGGCTGGAGTTTGTATGTGGAGCACTATCCCCTGCTCATCTTTTGGACCATCATCAGATACAACATTGTCCTTTTTCTCTTGAGTTCTCATTATTTTGCCCTAGCAGACAGTATTTAGGACTAGATTCACCAAACAACACCATTTCTTGTACTCTTGGGGGAAGGTGGTTGGTAGGGCCTTGGTAGGTCCCATATTTTACTTTATCTTGGATTCCCCAGAAAATGGCTCTAATGTTCTTATCCCTTCTTTAGGCTGATGGAGTGCTGCTATGGCCTTGAGTTTTCCTTATTGCACTGTCATTAACAGAGGCAAATGTCGATAATATTTTGCACTAAAAGGACTTGTTTTGGTGGCACTGCAGGGCTTATGGAATAACTGGCAAGCCAGGAATGTTCCTGCACAAGTGCAGAGCAAAACTGAAAGGCGAAAGGTGAACCAGGGCCTCAAGAGCTGACAGTCCTAAGCCATCAAGTGCATTGAACTCAACCCTCACACAAACTACCCAAGGCAAGATTGCAGCCTCTGAGCTCATTCCTTGGATTCCTCAAAGGAATAAACCCATCACTGTTGATCCATGTGGCTGGCATTGCATAGATCTACTCCACTCCTATCTGAGCACTTGTAGGACTTGTATATAATAGGAGCAAAAGAGAGTTCTTTGCCACTTAGTGTGAGAAAAAAATGCTGGGGAAGACAAGTGCATATTAGGGTGAGCCAACTGTTTACCATGATCTGCTAACAAATGTGATAACTAAAAATGGCCTTTCTGCACTGGGATTTCATCGTGTATTAGTTGCCATGTGTTAGCTAACATAAGCTTTTTGCAGTCTAAAGTAAATTCCTGCCATTTCAGTTTACCTCCTCTCTCCCAGCTGCTACATGTACTGATTGTCTCTCAGTGATTTGCTGCTCCTTTTTCTGTGCCACTGGTACCTCGAGAAATTGTAACTAATAACAAATCATGAATTTATTTTAAAAGTTTGGAATTTAACATGGTTCCTAAATCAATTATGAATCCTTTCCTTTAAAGAATTAAATTTCAGTTGAGGGCCAAATAATCAGCTTCAAGACAGCAAACAATTGTTCAGTTAATCTGAAATCGAGTTCTGATTGTACCTCTCTCATCTTTCCAGATGTTCACTGTCTGCGTTAAAAGAATTTTATCAGAGTGAATGCTGAAAAGGATTAAAAGATAGCAGAGAACTGTAGAGTTTATAGATTATTAGAAGGCAATGCATAAAATGTGTCTGTATATATAAACACAGGACTGAGTCTGGAAAATGTCCATAATAATATTGGAGATATTAATGAAAACTAATACTTAGCTGTTAAATATTTTCCAATAAAGATTAAAACATCACACAAGTATATATTTTAATTTCTAAGTATAGATGTAGTAATCTCTGCCACCAGGATCATGAAGGATCATGAAGACCGCTTGGGAGCACCTGCAAAGTAACAGAGCATGTTTAGCAGCTACACAATTAGAAACCACTGAAAAGCGCTTTTGCCACTGAATTCCAGGGAATTGCAGGGTTCTGGTGTAGAGAAATTCTTTTGGCCCCTTCTACCTGCCTCTGAGTGGCAGAGAATTCTAGCTTAGCATTATACTTCATGTTTGAAATTCTAAACTTTCTTGATCCACATGCTCAAATCCCAGGAGAACTGACTTAGCCCTTCACCTTTCCCGGATAAAGTGCACTTTTATCACACGTGTGTACACCTTTCTGATGGGAACTGAAAAATGAAGGTGATTTCCTGAAAAGAATTTAGAAGTCTCCGTTTGTAATAGCAAGGGTTTACCTGTGCCCTTGGATAACAATTCTTTTTCCATTCTGACCCTGGGTGGCTGCCACTGACTTTCCTTTCCTTTCCTAGTCAGAGGCAGAACAGGAGTGCTCGCTGGAAAACAAACCCTCCTCAGCTCTGCCTGGCTTAGAGGGGCAGTGGAAGAGCAGGGGGTGTGTCTGAGAAAGCCCTGCACACTGGCAATCCCCTGCTTTTACAAACCCAGAAGAGCTTGTGGAAGAGTGGAAAAGCAAAGTAGCATTCCAAACCCCGGAGTCACAGATCGTTCACCTCTTGTAGAGTACGGTTGTCATTTACAGGCTGGGTTCCTTTGGGCTGATGGTTTCTCTGTGTAATTACACAATATCGATGCACATCTGTGAGGACAAACTGTTAGGAACAAACAGTTCAAAATACCTATAAAATGTAAAATTTAAAAAAATATTTTCAGGTGTGAAATGAGATGATGCTTCGGCTGCGTGGGCACAAATTGATCCAAGTTTTGTGATGATGGTGTCTCTGGTTTCATATCAGTTATCTCAGCATAACTTTTAGATTATTTCTGAAATCATGCACAGAATGAGGGGAGATACAGTTTGACCTTTTCAGACTTGCTCCATTTTAATTTTCCCTATGCTTAGAAATAACACAGAAAAAACCCCAAGAGGTAATATTATTTTTGTATATACCTCTGTAGTTATACTAGGCATGTTCAGAATACATTAAAGATACTGTCCTGCAACAAAAAAATTACAGTGTGCTTTTAGATATTACATAACTAATGAGAGCAATAAATGCTGGGAGAACGAGTGGATCAAGGTTACAATAATAAGATTATAGCATTCCTCCACCATGTCTGCATGGTTGAAAATTCACTTCAATTTTGCTACCTCAGTCTGGGCTTTGGTTTTTCATTTTAGCTTTTTTTTCTTTATCAGATTTAATTGTCTGTCTGAGTCCACCAGACCATAACATCCTGGCTAAAAACTCTGACCAGACTTTTGATTTTTCTCTCTCTGTTTTTTTCTTTTTTTTCTTTCAGTTTTCTTACTTTTAATTTGGAATGTACCTGCTCTGCTTGCACGGCCACCATCGATGGCCTGCCTGTAGCAGAACCATTGTCATGGTCTTTTCTCTGACAGGAATCACAGTTGAAGCACCAATAGAATATACACTTGAATGCTTGCACGCCTTTTTTCTACAGAGGAAAAGTGATGCCAAAAAAAAGTAATTATATGATTTCTACACAATTACACCTGCATTTTTAAATCCCCACTTTGAAGTCCCCCACCATACACCGTGCGTGTGGTGTGTGACAAACGTGTGCTAATGCTCCATCTTCTCATTCGCATCCAGCCTTAACAGTCACTTAAAAACGATTTGTGAGAAATCAATAACATACCTTACTGTCTTTTTTGGTAATGTATAAAAAAGGGTGTTTTTTTGCCAATTTTTTAAACACTCTGAAAATATCAAGATTGTAAAATTGGATTTTTATTGATTTTCTTGGAAGATCTTTGGTGTTTCGACAGACATGTATTGACAGCAACCACCTCTAGCTGAATCAGAAGTATTGAATGTGTAACAGGAATCACTGGATCTTCAACATATTTGAATTATCCTCATGTTAAAACAAAAGCGATCAGAAATCTTTTTTCCTTTCAAGTCCTTGTTCTTGCATTATGCTTTCTTACGTCCTTTAATCACCACAGTCTTGCAGGCTGCAAATGAAAGATAAACAAACTATGGAATATCTAATGTTTCAAATGCAAGCACGGATAAAAAAAGTAAAACATACTCCTTAAGTCCTTAGAGATTATAAAAAAAAATAGAAAAATGGCACAAATCCGTATTTGGAAAAATAATTTCTTTCTCCATATTTGTAATGAAGGGAGTTGTCAGTCACATTAATTTTTATGTAAATTCACCTAAGCTGATGAATCATAACTGAAATATTGTCTAAGCTTCCTGGTTTTGGCCAGCATTTCCATTTTTATTTCCTTTGCCTCAGTTTATTTTTGTTTGTTTATACAATGAGTTTTAAGGGTCCGTTCCAGGACCCATAACTAACACAGCCCTGCCTCAAGTCACTGTGAGTCCCACACAGGCAGTGGATCCCGACACATGAGAGTAAGACAAGAACAGTCTCCATGACAGACAGTCATCTTGGCACACAGCTGACGATTCATTATCATTCCTTCAGTAGACAGCACAGCATAGGAGATTTTTAGGGAGGGATTTGAAGGAGGAAAATTAGGTGAGTGGGAGTGAGAAGCAGCAGCGAGGGAAAGCATGAAGGTGCCGGTTTGAAAATGTAACAAGTAGAGAGTTATTACTGAATGAAATGTGTGGGGGGAAGCCGTTGGTTTCTCCATAGGCTATTAAAAGATGATGGGGTGGGAATAAGCTGCAAAGAGCCACAGAAGTGGAGCAGTTTTTGCTTGCCAAGATGCAGGAGGAGGCGGGGGGGCCCCTCTGGAACAAGGAATAGGGCTGAAACAGCGAATGTGATGATAACCTGGGCAGCTGTGTTTTGCAACAGTGTTCTGTTGTCCTTTGTTGGTGTGTGATGTCCAAAAGCAGATTGTTCGCTTTGGAAGGGCAAGAGCCAAAGATGTCTGTACTAAAGAGCATCCCAATGTGTTCTCAGGTGCTCTAAAAATGTGCAAACAAAAATAAGCAACTGCTGCTCCTAAAAACCATTTCTTTCCTTCTTCAGCCCTGATTCAAGTTACATCATTCGGTTATCTTTCTATTTCTAAGAGAACTTTCTATATGAACTTTCCAGTTCTCTCTTGTCAAATTATCTTACTGTTTTTGGAAAGACTGCATATCATCTATATTTAACAGCACTTCTGCTTGGTGAGGTGACTATAACATAGCATTAAACTCAGACTAAAAAAAATGAGTGTGGCATTTCTAGGTTTTTCAAGTGTGTTAACTCAGAAGAGATAATTTGACTGGAGAAAGTTCTTTCCCTCAAATGTCTTCGATTTCAGTAGACCTTCTTGCAGGTATTTGAGTTGAGTTAATCGACTGGCAATTAGATGCAAAAGGCCTTTGGATTAGTATTTGTGGTCACCATAGAAGTGAGTCTCAGAGAAATGTGAATAAAGAGGTCCTCTGAAGCACTGATATGGAAGGTCTCTCCACAGGCACTGAATTCTTAGAAATTTACAGATGAAAAATGCTATATGAGTATTAATAGATAGGAATGAAATATGAATGAGGGGACACTAAAGCTGGAATAGCAAGTAGAACAAAGGGAATAAGGGGACATGGGGACATGATAAGAAACTAGACTAGAGCTGCAAACTTGGACAGAACTCTATAAGATCTAAAAAGGAAAAAAGAAAAAAAAAAAGGAAAGATCAGATAAAGGAATGAAGAGGTAAGTAATATGAGAAATTATTTGAAGGCGGGCTGGGATAGGATATGGCTATCAGGGAACCTAAAAGAAAAGCAGAGAAAGATTAGAGTGTATGTGGCATGTTCTGAAGAGGGATGTCCCAGGATCACCTGCCCAGCAACAAACAAGGAAGAGCACAGGGCCTGGGTGATCTGATGGCCTGGAGAAAAGGTGTATGGCAGAGAATGTGTCTGTGGGGGTGTGTGCACTTAGTGTACTCACTGTCAGCAGCGAGACAAATCAGCCTTTTTAGTATGCGAGTGACCACCTATAGTTTATAACGACTGCAGAGGGAAAAGTCTAGAACGTATTTCTTTCAGAGCTTGGATCTAGATGGCTTTGCTAAGCAAAGAACAGACCTACACACCAATAGTCTTCTGTGCAAGGGTGCATCTTGTAACCCTATCACAAAGCCCCTCGGTACACCCCTTCAGATGGGTTTTTGATCATGGCACAGGAATGTGGCTAAAGTAACATTAAATTAACTTATATAACACTAAAGTAAGATACTGAGAGTGAAGAGCAGTAGTTAAAGGAAAGAGGCCTAAATGCCACTGAAAAAGAAAGGAAAGAGTAAAGGAAGGGAAACCACAAAAATAGATGCTGCAAAAATAACCAGAGAATTATGAACTGAATGAAGAATGAACAGGGCTGCAAAACGAGCAGGCTTTCTCTTTTCCAGGGAGAAAGGAAGCAACTGACCCTACAGAAAAATCTAAGCATGTAGAACCTGCAGGTATTATCCATGTGAGTCTTGTTAAGAGGAGTTGAACTGGAGCAGAAAAGGCACATTCTAGATGGGAAGACAAAAAAGGTAAAGTGATGTTTAAAGAACAGAACTTAGATGGAGAAAGATACAATTTTACCTACCTTGATTTATAAGTTTGGAGTGTTTGACTGACTAGTCATTGGTCACTAGGAAGTGGTTACATTAATTAACTGGATCAAAGGAGGAAAACACCTGTGTACATAACCATGAACACTGTCCTGCCCATTTCCATTGCTTAGCACTGCACATGTACCCTCTGGTTCACAGTTCTAGCAGCCACCCAGTTTGGTGTGCATTCACCCCTGTGTCTGCCCATGTATGCACACACACACACCCCGACACAGACACAGGCACACAGACACAGACACACACGGTTCTAGGCTTGATGCTTGTGCTTGTAACGCTGTGCTCGTCCCACGGCCAGCCTCGCTTCTGAGAGCTCAGCATTGTCAGTTTTGGGGATGTACAATGGAGCTTCCGCCTGAGCCGTGCATTAGTGAGACACGCATGAGCACACCCAGCCTGCCGGGTCCCTTGGGACTCACACACATAATTAGCCCCTCTGCACCAAAGCCTTCATCGCCGTGTTTGCCACATGGTGAGTGTCACCCAGCGGGCCCCGAACACGCGCACACAGAAGCCCTCCCGTCCCCGTCACTGCATTTGCCATATGGTCAGGCTCACCTGCTGGGTCTGGGGCAAGGAGACAGACGGGCAACACTCGCACACATAATGAAACTCCCCACTGGGCTGCCTTAAGAAATTAAAAATAAAATAAAATAGAAGTTGACATAACTGCCACATGACCAGACTCACCTGCTGAGTTTTGGGGCAGGGTGGGGCAGTCACACACACATGAATTTGCCATCTCTGCCTGTGCTGTGCCTCAGTACACGAGGCTGGAATCAGAGCAGGAGGATGTGCTCCCTACCCCTGGGGTAACAGAGACCTCTCTGCCCTCTGTGCCCCTCATCTATGTGGAAGGGCATGTGCTCTTCTGTAACATTAGGACATTGGACACTAGGAAGAATTTCTTCACAGAAAGGGTGATTAGACAATCGAATGGACTGCCCACGGAGGAGGCAGAGTGACCATCCCAGGAGGTGTTTAAGGCAAGACCGGACGTGACACTGAGTGCCATGGTTTAGTTGACAGGGTGGCTGGACTTAAGTGATTCTGTGATTCTGTGGTTACGAGCCTCTCTCTCCTCCTCGGTGCCCTGCGAGCACCTCAGGGCCACCCGGACTCCCCGCGGGCGGGGCCACCCCGCAGGGGGCTCCGGTACCCGGCACTGCCTCGTCCCCCGGGGCGCTGTGACGGTAATTGCCGAGGCGGCAGCAGCCCCCGGGGAGCGAATAACAAACCTTCCCCTCCCTGCCCGAGCAGCGCCGGTAAACAGCGGTCGCGGGAGGCGGGGAGGGGCGGGCACGGCCGTGCGGGCGGGGACCCGGCGCTGCGTGAGGGGCGGGGGCCGGCGGTGCTCCCCTCACGCCCCGCCCGCCAGCACCGCGGCGGCCGCCGAGCTGGGCGAGGGCGGGAGCGGAATCTGCTACCCTGGCACGCTGTCCCCGGGAAGGCTGTCCCGGGGAAGTCTGTCCCGGGGGCGGCTCTCCCCGGGCAGGCTCTGTCCCTGGGGCGGCCGTCAGCCAGCGCCGCCATGGCGGGGGGGGCGCGGGGCTCCCCCGGTGGCGGTGACGCGCGTTGCCATGGCGACGGCCGGGCGGCGTGGGGGGGGTGGCGGGATGACAACAAATATGGCGGAGAGGAGCAGGACGGCAGAGACGGGTCAGTGCCAGCCGCAGTCGCCTGGGCGGGGGGAGAGGGGGAGCCCCCCTCTCCAGGGGCTTCTGGCAGTAGAGGGGGCCTGGCTCGCAACGGAGTGCGGAGACGGAGCCCTTCTCTCAGGGGAGAGGGAGGGGAGAGCCTCTGGCCGAGGGCACTGAGGTGGCGAAGGGGCCGCCGCAGAGGCTCCTGCCTGGGGAGCTGTGGCGAAGGGCAAGGCCCCTTCCCATGGGGGGTGAGGAGCGTCTTGCCGGGGAAGAGGTGGTCATGGGGAAAGCTCTTTCAAGCAGGGAGAGAGGGAAGAGCCCCCGGCGCTCCAGCCCGGGGGACTGACCCGCTGTGGGCTGGAAGGTGCGAGGGCCAGAGCCCGGCTCACCCGGCCGGCGCTGCGGGGCCGAGCCCCGGCTGGGCGGAGAATGATGGTGGGGCAGCCCGTACCCTGCTCCATCCTCCCGCCCTGTCCTCCATCCTCCCGCGCAGGGGCGAAGGTGGCGGTGGCGACGAGCAGAGCAAACCGATGGTGCAGAGGAGCTCCCCTCACACAAGAAACGTCCGCCTGCTTTAATTAGGATGAAAAAAAAAAAAAAATTCGTCAAGACACAGGTCCGGAACTGAAACTGCAGCACAAGGCTGATAGCTTGGGGGTTGACCTCCAGGTGCTGCTTGACCTGTCCAAGAGGTGTAAAGTACCCGGAGGCTGCAGAGGGGCAGCGACCAGCACCCCTACAGCTCCCATCCCTTACTCGATACTGAGGAATTCTTTAAGGAAAGTGGCAAGCGTTGTTCTTCCTATTCGGAATGTATTAACAATGGCTTTAACTGTGTATGTTAAGATAAGTTAGTCTGTGAAACTGAAGCTTTGTGTTTCCTAATAAATGATAAGGACCTTCTAGGTACGGGGGGTCTTTCCTGTTCTAACAAAACACAGTTAAGGTCTTTTCCAACCCACGTGAAAATAAAAGCCCCCAAAATATGTTATGAAAATTAGAGGTATTAACATTTGGAGGATGAAACAAAGATAACAGTTTTGCTGAATATTTAATATCCCACAGCACCACACATAAATTATCTGGGTTCCTGGACCAGAAGTTCATTTTCCCAGCCTGCTGTGTTAGCTGCTGTGCTGCTGCTTTTCAGCCTCAGAAGTGGCTCCAAATGAATATGCATCATCCATAGAACTGATTTTGGATTTTTGGGCCACTTAAGGTGAAAAAAGTGATAAGTGTGTGAAATGCCGTGGTTTTTTTTTTTTTTTTTTTTTTTTTTTTTTTTTTTTTTTCCTGGGAAACAGTACTACAGAGTCTACATCTAAAGGGTTTGGCCATACGGTTCCTGAACTCCCTGTGTTCAGCCATGCTGTTTATGAACCCCTGAAACAACACTGTGAAGTTTATTGTACATTAAACTTGTCCATGAGGCAGGTGATCATTTGCATCCTCTGTGTTGTGCAACACTACTAAACACAGCTGATCAACTCTGCCTGAGCTGTGAATTAGGGAACAAATTTCCAAGTGGCCATCTGCCTGTGTCAGCTTTGCTGCCTGTTACTGTTGCCTGTGCCCTTGTCATAACTTTAGCATATAGGGTAACTTTCATACTGTTTCCAGATTAACTTATTCTCACATTGTGTTCTCTGATGTATTATTTTAATCTGCAGCCTTACAATATTTTTATTTTTAACGTTGCCCAGAACTTTTTCTGTTTCTTACTGTTACAGCTGACTAATGAGTGATTTTCTCATAAGTGTTGTGTTTTAGCTTATGCTGAAATCATGTTGAGTTGCATGTCCTGATACATGGTCTGCTTAAGTTCTGCAATGTTTGTCTGGCCGTTTTGCCAGTTTAATCTGAAGGTCCTTCTGTTTTGGAAAAACCAGACATGGAATTAAAAATGTGAAGAACCACAAAGACATGAACAAGACCCAAAACACAGAAAGGGAAGCAAGCTTGCGATCTTGGCCCATTTTTGAGGAAGGACATGGAAAGTAGGCTGTGAAGAAAAAAAAAAAAGGTGGGGTGCTTTGTTTTTTTTCCTGCCTGTCAGCTGACATTAAGGTGACAGGCAGATTCTTTCCTTGGGAAATCCCCCAAAGAACCTTTTTTGTCCCCTTAGTGCCAGGTGACACTGACACTGTTGCTGAGCACGTAACAAAACTGGGGAATGTTCTTGTACCTGGTGCCTCCTGACTACTTAAGTGTGTCTTCATCATGTGCCAGATCCAGACCAGTCTTTAGGAGATACAGGAGTCTAGCTCTGGAAACATCATTTTGCACAAGTGCAAGAAGAATGAATGCATTTCAGAAGGACTGAACATTGTTCAAACCATATAAATCAATTTAGCCATCAGCTTTTATAATACTGTCAGGCTCAACATTATTTTCTGTATCATGGTTAAAGCCAATTTGTGTATTTCAACTAAAATTGGGACTGAAAAGGGAAGGTAGGTTGTCTCACACCTGTCTACTACAGAGTTCATATCTGCTGCTGTCCTTGTTGGACTAGGCAGACATCTGGTCTAATGCATTAAAATAGATTCTGTGTTCTGATGTTTGGTCAGAGTGCTGCAAATCAGCTCACTTTTCCCTGGATTAATCCATCATTTTCCCATTGCAGTTGGCTCTGTAGTCCTACCTGCTTTCTTGAAGCAGCTCAAATCAGCTTTTTGCAGTAAACCCCGAATTTGTATGCTTTTCTGTTTAAGTTTCTAGGCTCTTCATGTCTTGAGCTCGGACTCCAACTTAAAAGCAGCTTAAGTCTTCACAAATAAAGTTGCAGGAGAATGAGAGTCATTAAGTCCAGTTAGTTACTTCTAACTGGTTTTATTTCCAGTTATTCTGCTTAGCTAACTTGGTGTCTTAAACCACGACACCTTTGGAAGATGCAAGGACACAGCAAGAAAGGCAGTTTGGTTAAGTTTCTTCAAAAGCAGATCAGTGTTATTTTTCCAATTCTGTAGTGAACAGGACATTATTGGCTTCTTTAAGGAAGCTTTAGGATTAGGTCAAAGTGAGTACAGAATGCCTGTATTTGCTAAATTTTTTGACCCATGAACCAGATGAAAGTATTTTAAAATTTAGAATTTCACTAATTATCTCATTCTCCCCAGGTTTCTGTTCTAGGCATCTGAACTACCTTCAGAGGACTTGCTTCTAGAGGCCTGAATGATCAAAGGGTGCAGGTTATCTCCAAGTTCTGTAATAGTTTTCTGTCTGAGGCAACTGCACATTAGGCTGGATTGACAGCTCTAATATGTGTTATTCCACAGTTGGTAGTCATTTTGTGGATATTAGTATTTCTGATATTTCATTGAGTCGTCATCACTGAAATCATAGTGAAAGCAAGAAAAGGCATTTACTCACAGTACTGGACAGGACATAAATATATGTCTTTAGACCAAAGATCCTTGTTATCAGAATAAACAGGTTTCCAGCTGAATGCGTAGTTTTTTATGTTTATTTACATGTCATGATGGGTACCTTGCAGAGTGATGTGAAGTCACATTTTATATTAGGAATGGTTAGAATTTTCAAAGTGTTCCCAGCTGGGCTGTGACCTGGCTAAGGGAGGAAAGCTGCAAACCACTGTTGAATGCTGAAGCCTCACTCCAAATTTGGGTAGTAATTAGTGTATCTAATCCATTTAGTGTTGAGGTCATTATTTCAGAGATCTGCAACAGTGGAGAGGCTGATAGAACAGCTGTGTAAGTTCTGCAGTGTTTTCTTATGGATTTTAAAATGATAGTGCTGACCTGGACCATTTTAAAGATAGTTTTGATTATTCTTTTGAAAAAGAATTGTTATTATTTTAAAAATATTTAATCACATATGGCATGAAAACATTCTACTATCAAGAACATACTGCTTTCTTTTAGGGTGGCCTTAATTGTTAAATAAAAAGCTGAACTAAATAAGAACCTCATTTATTTGTCTCTATAGGCTTTTTTGATAACTGGAACTTCTGATTCACTGGATTTATCATAAGGAAGTTAAAAACAGGAGAAACCACCTAATTACTTGAACAATATTATTTAATCTCAGTCTTTAAAATAACACTGTAGATCAGTGTTACTTCTGATCCTTCAGGCCAACCTCATTTCTTCAGTTGAGTTGTCCTGTAGAGCTTATTCTTTGAATTCCAGTGTTTGGGAGAAGACGTTGCAGTCCTCATGCTGAAAGGGATCTGCCCACTGTCTCCTCCTATCAACATGAGGGGGTTTCCAACGTCAGTGGAAAACTCTGTGGGGACTGGGCCCAGCCTTGCAGATGTTCCTACAGCAGACAGAGCAGTTCGCTGTTGTTTGTAAAGTGCTGCAGGATGGATTTGTAAACAAATCTAAAATGTGTTTTGCTCAACAAAGACATTTGCCAGAACTTACTGGTCGCATTAGTGCATTTCAGCCTGAGCAGTTGGAAGTCCAGGGGATGGTAGAGAAAGGTTTGTTAGTAAATTTGAGGCAGTTTGTAAGACCATGAACTACTTCAGTTTTTAGTGCTTAAGTTGAAATATTTGTTCAAGATCTATCTAGAAATTAACTCTCCTTGCTGCAGAAAAATAATAATCATTAAACTCTGTTGCCAGTAGGCTGATATTCAACTAATTTCCAACTTTTTTTTCAGTTATCTGGTAGAAACAATCCCCACTAGAAAAATCTGTTGAAGAAGAGCTGCTAATATATTTTTGGTACTTAGAGCTTTGATCATATTTCTATTATATAATTTACCATATAAGGAGACCTGAGAAATACTAATGAAGGCTTAATACAGCCAGAAGACATAATTTCTGAAAAAGAAAGAAACAGGGATGTGTTGGGTGTTCCAGCTGCCATTTCTGAATGGTTTACCATTTCCCAGCCATATTTCAAACAGTTTTTTCTTTGACGAATAATCAAAGCTTTGAAAAGTTACTTACCTCAAGCCTCCCAACATTTTTTTCTTTCAGTGAAGTTCAAAGCACCCTATTAATTATTAGCACTTGTGAGAGGAGGTTTTTGAATTTGTAAAAAGTAAAGTGAGACATATTGAGAATTTTAATAGGTTTTATACTGAAATTTGTAAAACAAGTTTCTGGAGGTTTCTTTAGTGTGCCTGTCACTGTTTTGAGTAGGCAAAAGTTTCATGCAAAAAACCCAGATAAACCTCATAATGCATTTATATGGCCTATATAGCATTTTTTGCTTTTGGAACTTGAACTTTATAGATTTGATGCTCAATAAAATAGGTTTTAAAGTCAGCTTCTTGTGTTGCAATGGAACCAGCTTGATCTCCACATGGGGCCACTAACAGGACTGGGACACTTGGATGTGCAGCACCAGCCTGCTTTCCAGGTGGGACACCTCATACAGTAGCTGTCAGCTTCCACAGAACAAATGGACAACTTATCTCCACTGGGAAATTTTCCTTCCTCCTGTCCCTCTTGCCTCCAGCAGCACCTGTCTGGGGACAGAAGTCACAGAGGGAAATGACTATAGTCATTGTTACCTTTTTTTTTTTTTTTTTTTTAATAAAGACCTGGGGTACCCTTGTAGCAGAAAGCAGCAACCCCCAGCTGTACAAGGTGCTGGAGGCTGGGGAGTTTGGTACAAATATTTACTGATGTCACAGATCCAGCCGTGTTGCTTTTACTCCCAGAGGCACTGCTGGATGCAGAGCAGCTCCAGCAGACCCAGCTGGGTGTGCACATGGTGCTACATCACTCTTGTTTCTGGAGGATTGATTGTGCTGCCCTTTTCCAGAACAATGTGATTCTACAGAAACCAGCTTAGATTTCTCAAGTGATCCCCCAAAGTACTTGGCATGCAGAGCCTGGATGCAGAATTGCCATGTTTAGATTGCATTGTACCTGAGATAATAAGTTCTTCTAGGCTCAAGCTGTGTCTGCAATTAATCTATAAGAGTGGTAAACCAATTTAAAATTAATTGAGAGTTGGTTATGGGCACACATCAGTGTGTCCCATATCCCAGCTTCCTTGTGACATTGTCCCCACAACTCATTTTCTTAACTTTGCAACAGAGGCCAAGGCTGTGACTTAAAAAGTGCTGTATTTGTTAACCTTACATTTTTACATATGTTTTTGAAGTAATTTTACTATTTGCATGTTGAAATGGTTTGGAAAACTGCTCTACCAAAATAATAGTAATAGTGACTTCAATTTCATTTTGTCACAGGCTCTCAAATTCAGGATGTGAACTCTAGTATTAAATATAAGGTTCTCCTCCTGCAAATGTTTGGCATTGAATTTGATGTATATATGTGTATAGCAAAGGGTTTTTGTGATTGGTTCTATTTTAGGATAAGTATATATTAAGGGTACAAAATAAAATAAGTATGTATCCCTGTTCTCTCAGGATGGTAAACTGTCTCATTTCATAATGTCATTGTGGCAAAAATCAAGCAAAAAAAAAAGGGATGGGAGGAGAAAAAAGTTGTCTTAAATTATTATTATTATTAGATGAATAACCTCTCTATTTCATTTACTTACTAATTCATAGAGCTGTTTACTTAGCAGTGGATCTCACACTCACGAGTGAAGACTGGCAAGATTTTCCTTTTACATTTTGTTTCATAAGCACCTTGAAAGATATGTTGAATTTCAATCTCCACAAAAGCAAGTGGAACATCAGTTCTCGTGAATCACCAGAGCAGAGCAGCAGGAATCCATTCACTGCAGGGCTGCTGATATGTTCTCACCTGCAATAAGCACCAAAAGGTACTGAGTGATTTCAGTAAACTTCAGTGCTGGGTAACCTGTCAAGTGACTGTCATATTTTCATGCATTTCCAATGCAGATGAGGTAGTAACATGCATTTGATTAATGAAAAGTTCCTCAAATAACCCATACAAATCCAAAGGCAGTGGCATTATTTCATGGGAGCTGTCCATGTGAAATCGGATTGGGAGATAAACTTGCCTCTGTACTACTTACCTATACCCTGAGTCTGTGGCACTCCAGAATAACAGATGTTTTGTAACTGGGCCCAACACCAGTTTATCTCCTGGTTATTTTATTTCTGAGCAGTACAAATGCTCAGTAATTTGGTCTCAGAGCTTTCTCTGTGTAAGCCTTCTTGAAGGTGCAGTTTTGGCTTGTGTTCTGAATATTTGAAATACTTTGTATGCATTTCATATTCCCATAAATATTGTATCAACTTAGTATTTGCTTAGTTAAAAAACTGCTGAATATGCTGTATTAGTTAGTAGTGTTCTCTGTACTTTAATTCCTGTTGTTACGTTGCTGATGCAAGACAGTTAATAGATCAAGTTTGGCTTTGCTGGCATTTTTTGTGTTAGAAAACAGGAATTCTGAAACAATATTTAATTTTTGTTT
The DNA here is from genome assembly GCF_022539395.1 of Myiozetetes cayanensis. Taxonomy (NCBI): domain Eukaryota; kingdom Metazoa; phylum Chordata; class Aves; order Passeriformes; family Tyrannidae; genus Myiozetetes; species Myiozetetes cayanensis. The sequence continues at coordinate 7,269,217 of NW_026086826.1, read as the reverse complement.
CTCTACAGGACCTATACTTGGTGAATAAAATAAAACACTGCAATGATCTAATTATTTGATATGAAATACTAGATTATGTTAAAGCTTTCTTAAATAAAGGGTAAATTCAGCAATGTGAGTGGGCAGTGCTTGGGTAAAAGAAATTCTCAGTGGTTTGAAATACTACTTTCTAGAATGGACTGTTTTGGAAAGTAGAGACAAAGATGCTATAAAAGGAGTTTTTTCAATGAGTAATTATAATTATGGCAATAATTAATAGTGTAATTGATTTCAGCAACCTCAGGGAACAAATTATTCCTGAAGTAGTACTAGAATCCCCAAATTACTTTAAATACATAGTAGTCAAGAGTTTAACTCAGAAGTGAAGAACCTGTGTCCCAAACTACTGTTGGCCTAAACTGACTGGCAGAAGACATCCCTTCCTCTAAACAACAGGAAAATAGGAAGCAAGAGCCAAGGAAAAACACAAGTTTAACCCCAAGAAGGATGCCTGAATTCTGGTATGTAACACACAGGGTGGACATTGCCCATAAACTGAGGTTTTCAGTTCCCACACTCCTAACAGGAGCCCGAGCAGTTGCAGCAGCATGGAACTGCCTCTCTTCCAATCACTTGTGAAACACGAGGTCTTGAGGAGGAGATGGTGCTCTGCAAAGCTGCTGATGTGTTTCCCCACAGGATTTTGTGCTCTCTGGATCCCTCATGGAAGGCCTACTTTCCCATGGATAAAAATTCGTTACCACCGTGAGGCTGAGTCAGGAATTGAAGTCTCCTGAACACTTGACTTAGTGATAATCAAATATTGGTTTTTTCTTTGGTCAGGTGCGTCCACAAGAAATTTACAGTAGGCACACTTTAGATGTCAAAAAATCAAAATACATGAGGACATCTTTTTTCCAGTTTTGTGGGTAATATGAGCTTTTGCCCTTACTGGATATTTCCTCCCCTGCCTGCTTCGAGTCGCTCTTTTTTGCAGGTCACGTGCACTCCTTGTCTTTGGGGAAATCAGTTGTGGGCAGGTGCCACGGAGGAGAGTTTGCCCCACTGAAGTTCTGTAGTACCACATGACACATCTGCTTTAACTCTCCAGTTCTTGTTCCCTTGCATGGTAGGAACAACCCCAGAAAACACCCCCAAAAAATCACCCTTCAACAGATGTTTCAGCATCACCTCTCACTCACATTCAGACCTAATTCTCTGAGCCCTTTCTTATTTCCCAGAAAGGGTGGACTTGCTGATAAAGTTACTTTTTTGCAGATGCAATTCTGAGGACTAATTGAGCTCAGTACTTTTTTTTCTCTTCTAGCTGGGGATACTTGTTACATACCATATTTTTGTTTATAGTTTATGTGTTTTATGCTTTTGTTTGATCTGTTTTGTATTTAAAGTAGTGCTACTATAGCAACTGTTGCATCATGTGATATCTTTGATATTACCAAGATACCAAATACTTGTTAAAGAATAAATCAGTATATCAGATGAAATTCACTGATTCTTACAGTGTTTTAAAATAAATATCAGTTAATGCATTTGGTACTACTGTTTTTTCAGTGTTTTTTTTTAATTTCTGGTAAGTGTTTTAGTGAATAGGTTAGAGATTATAAGTACAGTGTGAAAGACTAATGAATTTTCTTGCTTACTGAGTTCAAAGCATTAAATACTTTTTTATTTTCATTAGGAAAATTGTTCATACCTTCTTGGACATTTTGGTTTTCACTAAAGTGATACAAAAAAATCCCACTACCATTTGCCTCTGACAAGAAGGCAGCCAACCAGTAGGTCAAGTAAGTGGATGGTTTAATTTTGGGCTAAGCACCTTATGAACCCTTTTGTCCCTGCGTACCTTGGAGCTGTCACTCAGTACGAGCATCTGGGCAAAGTGCTCTTTGTGGTACTACAGGACTTTGACATGTTTGCAGATGAGAACAAGACTTTTTCCCCTCTCAGCTTTGACAGAGACAACTCTGCCCCACCTTCTGCCAGAGTAAAGCAGTTTGGGTACATATACCTGATGAAATGTGAGATATTTAGATCTACTTATGCCTTCCAACCTGAAATAAAAAGGTAATGGTGCATTAGCTAAGGAGTCATGTTAGGAAGGCTGGGAGGATACATTGTCTGGTAGCCTCTGTAGAAAGAGAAACTTGTGCAATAAAAGTAAAAACCTGAACAATAAATTACAATGTTTCCTTCCTGTTATGCAAACAACCAAAAGCTTTTTCAAGTCCACTGCAGTGAACTTGCAGTTTAATTCTCCTAAGTACTTTCAGAACCTTTGGAAAGCTCAGAATTTACCTCATAATCTCTCCTAAACTACAGATCATATTTATTTTGCTTGTTTTCTTGAATATGAATATCATTGCACAGTTTGGAGACAGACCTGACAAGCGGTTTTCTGGTCAAGCCATAGCAGGAAAGTAATTAAGAGACAATGACTTTAAAAGATGCTTTATCTCCAGTTTGGTTTCTAGATAACTACATGGAGTTACTATTTTTAGAACTAGACTAAGCTGTAGGAGAATGCCTTGTGATAATCGACATTTTCCTTGTTCTGCTGGACCTTTGAAATAGGTAATGGTGACAGAATGGGCACAGTACCCAAATGTGAGGCAGCAGGTGTGGTTGGTACCACGCCGGGTATTGTCTCAAAGCCTGGCATTTGTAGTCTTAACATAATTTTCTCCCTTTCTTTTCAGATGACAGTGCCTGTGAATTAAGTATATTTGAGATTGACAGCACTCTGCAGTATGTTCAGATTCGCAGGGTCATGCCCAAGCCTTGCTTCAGGAAACATGGCTGTGAAGATCAAAATGACAGTTGTGTTTTCTTCTTTTTCTTAGCATTTTTTCAAATCAGTGGAGCTGGAATTGCAGGGTCCTGGCTGCTGCTGCCTGTAGGATTTTTAGAATGGCCCAGAGAGCATTCAGATCTCGTAGCATAAATAACGAGTCTTCCTGAATATCAGTGTTACTGAAGCCTAGGGACAAAGTTATAAAACTTTTTATATAAAAAAATAAAAATTCAAAGATTAGGAGAACATAATGAGCTATTAAGACTGTATATTATACACATGCTACCATTTAAAAGAATTTTGATAAAATGACACTATTTCCAGTTTTCAGGTTTGTGGAGCAGACACTGTTTCTGGCATAACCTCATAAGGGCTACTTAGCCAAAGTGTGAGCTGAGCAGTGTTCATCTGGGACTTGTTATTTTTAGGAGCTAACAGGAATTGCTCTTGGTCATCTGAATGAATTTTTGTTTGTTGCAAACTCTATTGAAGGTTCAGATTCACTTCTTTGTATGGGTTCACATTAAAAATACGGCTCAAGGCTGATGAAGCTCTTTGTTAGGATACCTGGAAACTTTTCATGGTCCCTGGATGATGGGAATCTGGGTATTAGATCTTTACACTGTAGATGTTTTCAATAGCAAAATGTATCTTAATTTTGTTCTAAAATAAGGATCTCATGGCAGAATGTGAAGTGCCTCGATGACATTTGTAATATTTAAAGAAAGACTTCTACAAAGCTCACTTGCAGTTACCATACCTTTTCATGTTACCTCAGCTTTCTAATTGTCTCTGTTCATTAGACAGTAAGTCTAATTAGAAGAATGATGCAGGTTTTCCAGGCAAATTCACCCTATTTTTCTATGTCTGTTTTAATGTAGCTGTACTCTCCTACCTAATGTAGCATGAGGGTAGCTGCTGGCTGCTAACTCTGTGGATTCCCAGCTTTGGCACATCTGGAAGCTGAGCTCGTTGTTTACCCAATGCAAACAGTAACTATTACTTACTAAATATGTGCCTTCCTCTGGAAACTACAGTTCTTAAAGAAAAGGTACCTAAATTTGCATGATGTTTGTTGCAGCAAGTACTGATTTCACCTTTGCCTAAATTAAAAAAAAAAAATGAAATGAAGAAAAGGCTGTACCCTTTGAATTGAAGAATGGCAAGAAGCTCTGTAAGCTTCCAAACTCTTCCTCCTATGAATCCCAGTCTCCTGAAACTGATTCTATTCATTTTCACTAGTTTGATGTGAAATACATCCACAATGACAACAGTGATGAATGCAGATACCTGAAGACTCTGTCCCGCTTATATTTTAAAACCTTATATACTAACAGAGATTTCAGGCACCTACAGATTTTATATCTGATAGAGAATTACCATCAAAGTTTAATACTGCAGTAAAAGTAAATCTTGGGGATTTGCTGGAGCCTCCTGGAGTTTAAACCATGAAGAATGATAATAAAATAGCTATGTTTCTTACAACCTGTAAGAAAAATAATTGACAAAATAAGAACTTCAGTCTGAGACGATTTCTCTGCTAAGTTTTGCCTTTGCTCATCTTATCTAACCTTTTCTTTTAAAGGAGAATCTGCTCACCTTAAGTGGAATGTGCAGGATGTACTTCAGTTAATTCTCTTCTTTCAGTTTGTCTCGCATTGAGGAGCTATTTCCCTTCCCCACAAGGTTCTGTCTTACATCTCTGCCTTCAGTCAGGAAAAATCTGCTTAGGGCTCCCCACTTGTGAGGACAGTACCTCTGTATTGGCCAGAGGGCTGAAGGCCAGAGTGGCATTCCCTCCATCCCAGGATGGTGATGCATTCCCAGCAACACTCGCCACATCTGCCGAGCAGACAAGCGTGAAGCCATGTTTTATAATCGAGCAATGCAGCAGTGCAGGCTCTTTTTCAGGCAGGGGCCTGGCCTTTTCTTTGTCACCCAAGGAGAACGTGCCAGAAGGGACAGAGTGCTGTTGTGCTGTATAATAATGTGAGGTTCAAAGGCTGCAGCTTTGCACGTTTGGAGATTGAGGATAATATAACTCAAAATATAACAACGGGACATTCTCAGTATTTAAAGTGCTGTGTAATAAAGAACATGCAAGGAGAGATTAATATTGTTAAAGGACTATGAATTACAGGCTCTTTGATGATTTTATTCTCATTGCTGAAGGCTACATTAGGTCAGGAGGAGCAGATGGAAACTTTTTGCTGGGACACAGTTACTTGACAGCTTCCTTCTGCATCATGTGAAGGCTCCATTGGCAGATTTTCTAATTTGCCAGGGAGTTGTAGCTCTCTCTTCTGCCTTCTGCCTGCTTTTCCTACACTGTCTTACGGTGGCAGTGTTATGAATGTAATCTTTTCCAGTTTCTGCAGTGGTGTTTCCCAGATATCTTTCCCAATTTATAAGAAGCCTATTACTTTTAGCTGAGATGTAAAAGGGAACATTTACCAGGAGGAGTTCAGTCTTCTAACTGCTCTACTCAGATACTCCCCGCCTCCCATTCTGTCACTTTGGTCTCTGGCAGCTCAGGCACTCTTGGTGGAGATCTTCAGGTCTTCCATTAATTTTTCCTTGTTGATTCTCTGTGCTGGATTGCAAACAATTAACTTGACTGATCTTAACTGCACCAGGTACATGGGGGCTCTTAACCCGAGTGGCACTCAAGTGAAACTGAGGAAATGTTTTTCCTCTGGCTGCTCCTCTGAGCTGCAGGGCTCATGACACAGGGGGATGGATTTTATCAAGTGACAGGATCATGGCCATGCAGATACACGGATACCCCACCCAGGTCTAAGTTTGCCTCTGGTGTTACCAGGTTTTAAGCAAGTTGTATCAGGATTCTGATACATCCAGCTAGAAGTACCATAAGTAGCAATTATACATTTAAAGAAACCAATTTAAATGCCGCAGATTGCTGTCTGTGGGTAATTATTCAGTCTAAAACAAATAACCTAGAGGTTGCAAATAATAATTTTGCAGAAAAAATAATAGCATGCATTATTTAATGTCTGCATTTTTGTATGATGATAAAATAAGAAATGGTCTAAATTCTTTTTGTTCTGTTGTAGTTCTTCCCATCAGAGTGAGTTTCAAATCTCTTCCCTGGGAAGACTGGGGATTTATATGCTGAATGTTGACCTGGATAGATGTATTTTTTAATCTGGGATTTATATACCTGTGAATATATATAATACAAAGCCTGACAGACCCTTTAACTGTGGTGTCACTAATACATTGATATAATTTGTTACTTCAGCTAAGGTGTTTTACCTCAAGAGGTGGAATACTTTTATGTATGGAAAGGTCAGTTTTAATTAATAAGCTGTTTTCATCATTCAGGGCCAGTATGAATTGCTTGTAACATTTGTGTGAAATAGTTTTCAATATAAAAATAAAACAAATTGAGCTTTATGTCACATTTATCATCCCCCATAACCCATTTAAATGTCAAAAAAAACAGTACAGACCAAAAGTCTATTTCTAGAAGCCTTAGTAGCCCTATTTATCAGAGTGAAATAAGATATTATCATCTCATTATCCCATCACATGCCTTCTGCACTTGAAGACATATGCATTTCTTTTAGTTTTCTGTAACACTGAAGAGAGTTTTTTCTGTTGTTAAATATTTGTCCAAACAGTAAATAGTGAAGAAAATGCTGAGCCAATATCAGAGGAATGAACAGGTAATTATATTAGCTTGTGTTTCTTTCACTATAAATACATAATATAATGTACAATTATTAACTTACTTTCTTGTGTATTTGTCAAATGAAAAAAACAATTAGTGTTTACCCATCTCTTTTTGGAAATAAATTTTTTTCCAGACTACCATTTGTTAGTATAATTTCACTGTAAGGACCAAACTTTCAATGTGTATGCTACTGATATATTTTGACAAAAATCATGCCATTGTATAGAAAATTTGTGTCTTTACATATTTTATCTTCAAATAAACTTCACATTTAAAAAAATAATCTTTATTGAAGTTCTTTTTGTGAGTTTTTGTGTCCTAAACAAGCAAGGGGCAGCTATTCCCATGACTCCATGGCTGAATGTCTCTTCCTTCTAATAATTCTAAAATGTCGAGTATGAGTTGGATTGAACAGGCCCAAAGGTTCCAAATTCATTTAGGATGCATGAAAATAGGCAGCAGGGTAGAGGAAAAAGATCCCATTAATGCTGATAGTGAGGAAGATGCTTCTGAGCATTGTGATAAGGTAAGAAGCTAGTGAGGAGTTCAGTTCCAGGGAATCTGGGCAGGATTTAGGTACTGGAGAGCTCCCACCAAAAGAAGTGGCTCCAGCTGAATATCAGAGTGTTGCATACAAGAGTGTTGAGCCACAGGTCCCACCTGTACAAGCAGCCAGGCTGTGTGGGTTGTTACTTAGGGGGGCTTTAACATATGATGCCATTATTGTATCCAAATCCTTAAATACACTTTGAAAAGAAAAGAATTCATTTACCAGTGCATGTGCTAAATGGTGCAAACTTTCTGTTACGTTGAAATGCTTGGGGAAACTTCTACTGGTTTTTATTTATGGAATTTTTGGTTTGTGCTCATACCTTTTTTCCTCCCACTTTTACTGCGACAGGCAGTGCCATGGGAAGTGATGACATCATAGCAGGGAACGTGAGCAAGATCATCGTTCTCCCACCTGCTTATTCTGGACAGCCTAAAAAGGGACATCTTATATTTGATGCCTGTTTTGAAAGTGGTGAGTGTTCTCAGCGTTATTTTATGTTACCTAGCTGTCAATGTATTAACACTTTTAACTCTATCACCCATCTTTATATGAAGTGTCTTAATCCTGAGGAAGAGTTCCATTAAATACTACTTAACAAAGTTAACTGATTCACTTCAGTCAGAGTATGACATGAAATCAGACTGTTCAAATGGCAAAAGGGTAGTGAAGTTTGCTGTTAACCTACAGTGAACGTTTCATCAGGTCCATCTTCAACCACATCTAGATACATAATTGGATTTTTTTCTGTTGTTATATACAGTATTTATAGACCACTAATGTAAGATGTATTTAAAATATGCTACTTTAAAATTGAATTTTAGAAGTTTACTGGGGCAGTTAACGTCATAAAGTGCCAAGACCATCCCTGCATAGTGAGAATATTTTACAAATGTGTATGTGCTGTCTTTAAATGTATTTCTTTGTGTTTCTTGTGGCCTAATTCTGTACTGCTGAGGTTAATGGAAGTTCTACCTCTGATGTCAATAGAAGGAGAATTAAAATTTAGGAAGCTACGGGAAACTGAAAGAGAATTTTTTTTTACAAGAGTTATAGTTAGCATAATAATTTCAAGGATAGTTGTAATCACGTATGTTTATATGCATGTGGGGTATGTAGGTAAATATATATATGAATATGTAGCATTGTATACATTTTTGTGTTACATACATGTGTGCATCCAGATTTTTAGCTTAAATCTATTATTAGTGGCTTTCAGACCTACAGAACACTGTTAAACACCATATGCACAGAAGGCATTTGGCAGGATAAACTACAGTTTTCAGCATGGTTTATGTGAGAGGTGCTGGTAATGCCAAAACTGCTGCAGTGTCTTGTAAAATGAGCTTTTTATGAAGAGTTACGTCCCTCAGGGTAGAAGACTGGCTGCCAGTTCCTGGATAAATATTAAATTGAGTTATTTAGATCCTGTGATTACATTATATGAAAAAAGTGCAAATGATGCAGTGAATAATAATGAGTTTCTTCTTTTTAAGATGTGTCTCTGGAGGTTGAGACAATAATATGTATTTTTAAAAATACTTTGGGTGCTATTTCATAATTGCTATGTGGTATTTTGCATTTTGTATCAGAAAATGGCTTATGAAATGAATCAGTTGGCCAAGCTGAGAAATTTACTGTGCTAAGCTGCTCTGCAGTGAAAAGGACCAGTAGCAACCATCAAATTATTTGTGAACTATTGTGAATCCTTGCATGATTTTTTAATTCCAGTTTTTGAACAATGGAATTAATTATATTTTTCAATGAAAACATTTAATCAGTTCAAAGGTAACGTTCATATTTTATATACTCTGACAATAACAGCATGGGATAGAGGCAGGTGCTTTTGAAATACTCTGTTTATTTACATTGTAGCATGATGAGGCTCTGATGTTGCTTTGCATATTCAGACACTTCCAAAATACAAACATGAATGAAATGAATACCTTCATTTACTTTCTTATGATGAGGATGTATTAGCAAGAATGAGAGTAATATTGTGTACACTTCATATGTAAATTCACTTTATCTTTTGTTATATGTCAGCCAAGTAATTGCTTAGAGTACCTTTACTGGTCAAAGCAAATTACCTGATTATTGGCTAATTTATGAAATTGTTATTAATGCAAAAATCTATCTGCTCCTGTTATCCAAACAATGGTATACAACATTTATAAGAGCTGCATTGATGCTCTTTGAGTCTCACCTTAAAATGGTAATATCCTATCGAAATTACCTTTTCCCGAGGACAGATTATACACCTGGCCCCACCTGGAGCGTTGCACCCAGCTCTGGGGTCCCCACGGCAAGAAATACACGGACCTGCCGGAGGAGTCCAGAGGAGGCCACGAAGATGCTCCGAGAGCTGGGGCTGCTCAGCCTGGAGAGGACAAGGCTCTAGGAACACCTTCTTGTGGCCTCTCAGTAGGGCAAGGGGGCCTAGAAGAAAGATAAAGATGCTTTACCAAGGCCTGTGGGGACAGGACAGGGAGCAGTGGTTTTAAACTGAGAGAGGGAAGATTGAGGTGGCCTATAAGGAAAAAATTGTTTACAGTGGGGGGAGACATTGGCACAGGTTGCCCAGGGAAGTTGTGGATGCTCCATCCGTGGAAGTGTTCAAGGCCAGGCTGGATGGGGCCTTGAGTGACCTGGGATAGTGGAAGGTGTCCCTGCCCATTGTAGGGGGATTGGAACGAGATGATCTTTAAGGTCCCTTCCAACCCAAACCATTCTATGATTCTAAAATAAAGTTGTGTTAAATGTGATTCCATAAGTGGCTTTCCTTTCTTTGGCTGTGTTCCTATTTTCTTGACAGATCTGGTTGATAGAACTGAACATTCCCTTCTAGACCTATTTTTCAATAACTGTGATTTTATATTGTAGAAATGGAAGTAAATACCCTTCAGATTAGAAAAAAACATTACTAAGCTTGTAGAAATCAGGAAAAATATTAACACATACAGAAGAAATGCTATTCAATGGCTATTATTATTGTATTAAAAAGTATTGAAAAGTATGAATTTGTTTGAGACTGAGAGCTGTGTTTTATGTAGTCTGAAAACCAGTATCCAGCCTGGTGTTTTGAAGTGTCTTGCTTTCAAAAAATCATAAAGAATACAAATGAAATGGGGACTGGGATTTCTTTTTAGTCCACTTTGTTGTTGAGAGGCAAAATACCCTATTTTTACCATTCCTGGCAGATGTTTATGTATCTTTTTCAGAGACTTTTGCTGAGTTTCATTGAGAAAGCAGCAATCCATTCTAATGCTGCAATTTGCTCAGTGTAAGAAACATTTGCTTTCTGTGTAGAAATGTTCTTACCAAAAAGGCATTAATTCTTGTCCAATCCTGTAGGCACAGAAAGCAGATTATTCCTTTCTTCTTTAACCTAATGGAAAACTGCTCTCATATCTTTCCTCGGCCTTTCCCTCCTCAGGTTAAATAACTGCTATTTTTTTCCATAGTGCTCACATTTTCCAAATTTTCTGTCATTCTTTATTTCCTCTGGCCTATCTCCAGCTGTTTTGTGCCTTTCTTGGTTGGCAGTAGTCCAAGGTGAGCATGATACTCAGCTAAGATGGTGCCAGTACCACGTAGAGTTTATTACATGACATGCCTTGCCATGTATTTACTTCTGCTGTGTGACAGTCCAACCTTTTTCACAATAGCATGGCAATGGTGACTCCTAAAAAATTTGTGATCCCTTATACTGTCCAGGTCCTTTACTCACCCTTAATGAACCTATTACTAGTGCAAAAATCATTGCTGTAACATAAATACAATTATTGAAAATGCAGAATGGTGGCTGGACACTTTATCTTATTCATAACAGACAGAGGAGTAAAGAAAAGAGAAAATTGTCAACTTGCAAGTATGTCAGGAATTTGTGTTTCCCATGGCTAGTGTTCTGACTGGAATCTTCCTTGTTATCTTTAATATTCAAGAATATATGCAGCCAAACCGAGCTTTTTACATTGATTTATCATTAGCATAAAAGAAACTGATGAAAATTCAGATTTGTTGCATACCCCAACATAATTTTTGGATAATGTCAGTTTTCACAAGATTTAGTTTCAGGGAAAAATCGAAGCCGTTATCTCCGCACAGAACAAATTTAAAGGAAATAAATGTCACATTTGAAATGTACCCATTTGGTCAGTTGTAATTCTGTTTCCTAATATTCGTTAAGGCATTAAATTATTAACGCAGTTTCAGTTTAGAGGCAAGGCAGGACTGTACAAATGTTTGCCTCTCATCCTACCTGTTCTGGCAAAATGGGAATATTCCCTCTGGGGAAAAGGATGTATTCACTTCTGCTGTACAAAGAAGTCCTTACTGATTGAGTCAGGCCCAGATTTTGATATAAAACTGTCCTTCAGGGAATCTCTCATCTCATACCACGGTGAATTGGTATTTCAGACATTTTATCTGAAGGACTTCAGAGTTTAGTTTAGGCAGCTGCCCCTACTGTCTTGTGTTACCTTTGTGTGTCTTATTTCTGGTGGCATCCATTTAGTCAGCAGCCTATTTTGTGCTGTGATTAAGAATTGTTTTTATTTGCTCAGTCATTTTTTTCCTGTACAAGATGATTTTGGAGATGATACCTCCAGTGCTGGAAGCCAGTTGTTTTCCTGGGAACTTACATACCTTCAGTAGCTTTGCTTCTGCATGAGGTAACAAACATTTAATTAATTAATTTTACATGATGCACAAAAAGCTTTTTACATGTATTTTGCAAAGCAAACGAAGAAAACATAAAAAAGAGTATCTCAGCCCTTAAAAAAACCTCCCTTTTTTTTCTCACTGTGCAAAGTCTGTTTGCTGGGTGTAGCCACAAGTTGCCTTCCTGGCTCCATCCCAGGGTGATTTCAAGGTGGGAAGTATCCCAGTGCCTCCTGCCTCTCCTGTTAGGATATCACTGGGAACACGGGAGGAAGTTGGAGTTAGGCTGGGATGTGTTGGGAGGATGATTAAAAACCCCCAAGCTCGACAGCTTCTGCTGCTTGTGGCTCCAACTGCTTGTTTTGTAATTACTTTTGAGGATTGAAGGAGCAGTGTTGGCTCACAGAGGTTCGTAAATCTCACCATTCACACTGTTAAATGCAAGGGCTTTTAATAAGGCGTTGAAAATATATATTTTGGCTTGTTAGTGAACTATAATGCTGTTTAACTGTTAAAAAATACTGTGTTTCTTGAAATTAGAAATGAAGCTGCTGTCTGCTTTTATTCTCATTTCAACCAAAAAGTGGAACTCCGCCAAGAGTCATTAAATCTTCTATCCTTTGGATGAATTCTTATTTTTTTATGAAAAAATGTTATGATTGGGTAATTTCTGTATTGTGGTTTATGTTCAAAAGGTTGTAATTAAAGTTTTGTAAAATTTTCGGTTCAATCTCAATTACTGTAAACCTCATATTATTATGTTAACTGCTGTACCACCACCTTGCAGTGAAAATTATTGACAAGCATTAGTTTGTCTTTTCCAACAGCAGGTTCATAAAATATTTTACATTAGAAACCTGATAAAAAAATTCAGTGCTGATGGATTGCAAATGATATTAATCAGCTGGAAAAAGTTAAAATTTACAATGTATTAAGAGATCTCATATGACTGAGAAGTACCCTCGTATCATTTTTTTTGGTTAAGGTTTTAAATATCTTTCTATATTTCAAAAATAGGATAATGTACTTATGAAACACTTTGCACAACACTCAAAATTGCAGTAAGTGATTGTAATTCCGCTGATCTCATTGTAACCACTTACAGGCGTGAAATAGGCCATTGAGCTTTACCATGAAAGATATCTTTTGAACAAAAGCACAGATAATATAGGATGGATTGCCCTTTGGGAGTGCCTGTGTCCCAGTTGTTAAGGCTCCACGTGTAACTTTAGACAGCTAAAATTAAGGGTGATTAATCTTAGTTGTGGTTAATAAAATACTGCAAAGTTCGAGCTGCAAAGCATTGTCTGAAACAGGCACTTTTGTTTGTAAAAGATTTAAAGATGAAATCTAAGATGATACAGAACATGGTACTGATAACATTATGCTCAAAGAAAAGCTGAAATCCACCCTAGGAAATAGTTGCATTTTGGCCATCTAATATGCATCTGTAACGTGGCTTCCAAAATTATTAAACAGTCTGATCCTCTGTGTGCTTACATTTCAGTGGAATGAAATCCCCTCCCCTTGATTTCAGTGGCACTGCTATCGTGTCCTAGAACTGGAATAAAGCAATACAGGCCAATATCATGATGGCACATCACTAGAAATAAAAGGTGCTAGAGCTGTTTAAAGCTACTTTCTTCCAGTGTAAAAATCTTTTGGTAGTAGACTAAACTGTGTTTCTGGAGCAAAAACGAGTTGTTATTCTGAATTTTCTATCATGTATAGCTGGAATCACTAAGTCAGGTAGAACTTTCAGCTTCCATTCTCTAAGAATGCTCATCTGAAAAGCAGAAAGAAAGGAATGAAAGTGGATTTGTTATTTTGGTAATGTCTGTTTTGCCCTTGCTTTTGTAGCATCAAGATGTGTCCAATTAATGAAACACTTTGGTTATTTCCTTATTTGTTGACAGTAATTTATGCTATATTTCACAGAGAGGTATTAAGTGGTTATTGCTACCAGTTTCCCATTTCTGAAACATGTTTGTTCCCAGTTCAGAGCAGAGTTACTCTATCAGGGTATCAATATCTTTGGACTGCTGCAAGTTAGAAGTCACAAACACCCCAAGAACAAAAGACTGATTTTAATTTTTTGTGTGTTTTAGTGATGACCCTAGGCATAGATTAATGGATATAGCATGCACAGAGTGGTATCAGTTAACATATATGACATTACTCAGATGTCTCAAACTCCGGAAAAAGCATGTGAATGATTTATGGAATTGATATTAATCTCTTTCCAGTAAATGCATTACTAAAGTTACATGGGAAATTGATGTTACTGCTGTAATGCCAAATTAATTTTTTTCTTGCTAGGTCAGCATTGCGAATGGAACTAAATATTAACCTTTTAAATATCTAAACAGATACAGTACAGAAGGCATTTTCACAACTGGGGGAGTGCTTGGTGTCGATGTGATACCACCTAACACATACGGCATTAGTGAGTTATCATAACTTGTGGGAAATAGATATTAATGGCTTCTGGAGCTAATGAAAATGCAAGAAGTATTAGTTTAATAGCAAGAGTGAAGAATTAGGATGTTAATTGTAGTTGTTGTGCTGATTATAATTTTCACAGTCAGTTTACCATCTGATTCTCTTGCTGCCTTCCTCAGGATCGAGCCTTTCCTCCTGCAAACAGGAGATGTTTGCATCTCCTCAGCTGTACACAAGCACACTGAAGTGTCGATTTGCAGTTTGATTGACCTGAAAGGGACCAGAATAAGCAACTGGAAATGAAACCAGAGATGTCTGTGATCAGATAATTGTAAGCGCAGAGGAAATTTTCAATAGCCTCTGTGTAAGAAACAGCCAAATAGAGTAGGAATCCTTAGTAAGGAAAAGAGAAAACTGAGGAATAACATATTGGAGGTTGATAAAATCATGATTCTTAGTCAAAATGTCAGTGAATATGAAACAGTGGTTCCCTGTCTGTTCTGTTTGTACAAAAACTAAGGGCCACCAAATGAAAATAGTGGTTTACATGTGGAAAGCAAACAAAGGAGAATGGTTCCTCACACAGTGTTCAATTAAGCTGTGGAGCTTCTTCCTGCAGGACCTTGTGGGTGCTAAAAGTTGACATGTGTTATGCTTTCAATGCAAAAACCCACTGACAAGACCAGAAAAGAAAAATCAGCTGAGAGCTCAACACTGACACCATTTTTGGCTCAGAAGGTTCATAAACTGTACATTGTAAATTTGGGAATTATAATGGGAGGTGCCTTGATTGTTTTGTTTCCATGCTGTTCTCCAGGGATCCATTTCTGGCAGTTACTGAGCTGGACATTGATCTCACCTGATAGATACATCTGGTTAACTGGTTAATCACTGTTAGTACCTGTGATAATATTCTGTCATTTTCTTGAAATAGATTGGAGGTTATGGGTGCAAGCCAAAATTAACATCATGCAAAACTATACTTTGATCAGATAATAGGAAGGAAAATGTTAAGAGTTATTGTTTCCATTCAAACTAGTTTTCTTAGCAGGACAGTGGTTGAAGATGATGTGCTAACATTAACAGTTGTCCAGAAACAATCTGATGCAGATCCATTCTCAAGATTTCACACTATAAATTGCTGGTGCTTAAATTCCCATCAGAGTTTAAGGTTTTGGGGGGATTTTTGTGAGCCTGTTCTTCGACATAGAAGGAATTAAAAAAAAAACCCAAACCCTCAACAACAAAGATCTTTAAGTAATTTTTGACAATAAGCAAAAGGATTTTTGTATAAACCAGGTTCTGAGATACATTTTTCAGTTTCCATTTTTCTGGCTCTGTTCAAATTTTTCCATCTGGAAAAATGATAGAGGGAAATGCAAGAAAGAATAGCAATGTCCCTGCCAGTGTGAAGGAACATTACATTACACTGAACAAATATCCTTATCTGAATGTACAATCACTGAAATAAATGCAGCTGTGTTTATTTCAGCATAATCAGATATATTTGAATATAAAATCATTGACATAAATGCAGCTGTGTTTATTTCAAACTGCACATGTTAATATGAACATGAATGTGACATCAGTTAATCACTCAGGTATGTATATACAGGGACACAACAGAGACCTGGGACAGTTGAAAGTATGAAGAAAAAAAGTCTTGATGAGTTTGTGCTTTACCTAAAATTTTTTTAACAGCACTAGAAGTCCCTGATGAGGAGATGCAAAATTCTTCTTGTATAAAAGCTCTGGATTTGAATAAATCTGTGGTTGCTCTATAGAATAACAGGTGACCTCTGCCTCAGTTACTGACTAAGGAAATAATTGCTTTGAATAATTGCTTCTTAAAATAGAGAATCGTGTTAGTCTTGAGTGATTGGTAGGTCCAGGTCAATCTCTTCTGATGGGCACAGTGCAGACCTTAACTTTACCTTGGGTTTTTATCTGATTTTGAGTCTTTAAAACAGCTGCCAGCCACCCTTCCAGAATTTCATCTTGCTGGGTTCTCAAAGCCAGGGAAAATACAATGTAGAGCAGTGCCAGTGGAAAAATTTTGGCATTGTTTGTTTTGTCAGGGAGGTTCCTCCTTGCTGTTTCCCCAAAGTGGTTCTCTGCCTTCACTGTCCTGTTTATATGCTTAACCTCTGCCTTTTTAAATCAGAGCCCTTCAGAACTAGAAGAGATTGAAAAGCCTTCTTTATTCTGCTTATGCAGGTGGTACTATATAGCCTAGCACAAGGAATGGCTGTACTCAGAATAAAAGAGAAAGTGGCATCAGAACAGTAAATATTTTGGAGCTAAAAGGTATTGGAAAGGCTTTATTTTCATCTGAGAGAACATTGAAATATTCTGCTTGCCTAAATAGTGGTATTTTGTTCAGTTAGTTCAATAACCTGTGATATTATCCCCGTTTTGCAGAAGAGAGCAGCACAAAAGACCTGGTTCTTGACTGCCTAGTGCCTTTTGTAGTGAATTTCAGCTGTGTGAAATGAGTGCAAAATGGCTGAGAAATGTTAAGAGTGCTTTACATCAGATCCATGTGAGCCAAATGCTGAATGAAATGTAGGAAATTTCATATCTTGTATTATGTCTGCTAGATTTGATCAAACAGTGATGTTCTGAAGAATAAGGGGAACAGAAGGACAGGGCTGAGTAATATCTCTTGTACTTCCCTCTCTACTCCAGACACATGAATGCCTTTCACAGAGTCCCAGAATGGATCAGGTTGGAGGGGACTGCAGTGGGTCATCTGGTGCCACCTCCCTGCACAAGCAGGGTCATCCCAGAGCACGTGGCACAGAGTTGCATCCAGACAGCTCCTGAATATCTCCAGTGAGGGAGACTCCACAGCCTTTCTGGGGAATCTGTACCAGTGCTTGTTCACTGCACAGTAAAGAAGTTCTTCCTCATGTTTTAGTGGAGCTTCCTGAGCATCAGTTTCTGCCGTTGCCTCTTGCTTGGCACCACTGAGGAGAGCCTGGTCCATCCTCTGACACCCCCTTCAGATCCTGATGGAATTGTTGAGGTCCCCTCTCAGTCTTCTCTTCTTGAGGGTGAACAGGCCCAGCTCTCTCAGACTATCCTCATAAACTGTATCCATGTTTGGTTTATTTTTTCAATGGGCTGCCCACAGGGGCTGTGGAGTCTCCATCCAAACCTGAGTAGATGCAGTATGGAGCAGCCTCTTCTGCTGACCCTGCTCTAGGACTAGACAATCCCCCAAGGTCCCTTAGAGATCCCTTAGAAGATTAACACTTTCTTTTTTTCACCCCTGAAATTAGAATACACTTCAAATAGATTGTGCTCTTGTTGTTATATAAATCGTTTTAAAATTCTTAACTGCCTGCTGTTACAAAGTTAACAAGCCAAATTAAGATCTTTGCTTATTTGAGCTACCACTCAATGCAGGAAGAGACAAAACACTGTGAAATACCTAGTGGCCTGTACTTTTGAAAGAATTCTGGTAGAAAAACATACTTCAGAAGAAGTGATTCTGCATAAACAAGAAGTATTTGCATTCTTGAATGCAAATGGATACTATCTGATTTTAGGAGAAAATATTTTACTGTATTTTGCTCAGCCTAACAGGAATTTGGGTACAAGTTATTGGGTAGGAAACACATTGTTTTGGATACATGCAGAGCTTCATTTTGCATTTATTGATTCTGTTTAGTAACCTAATAGCCTTGTAGGTTCAGCCTTTAGCATGCTAATTTTGATTTAGTGTTTGTATTTCTGAAAACAAACTGGGAAGAAACCATAAATTATCCAGTAGCTGTTCTTTAGACAGCTACTGGAATTCCAGTATCTACTACAGTAACATAATGTGAAGGTAAATTACCATAATATATTAAGGGTTATTATTATATTTTAACAATTTCTAATAGAATCACATCTCTGTTCCTCTCATCTGAAACTGTAGGATAGCTTTTTCATGAGGAGTATTACTTATTCTGTTAAAAAAAAAAAAATGGGTTGGTTTGTTTGTTGTTGTTACTGTACTATGTTATGAATAATTCATTTTTAGTAGCCTTTTCTAAGACTGTAAATGAATGTCAAATTCCAGATGTGAAAAAATTTTAAGCCTTTTTCATGAATGCAGTATAAAATATAGAGAGCTAAAGAATAATTCATCTAGGTTTCTTTTTTCCTTTCAGCATTTTGGTGGTCAGCTTACAAAATTATGTTCACTGTGAGTTTTTTAAATGACTGAATAATAATTTTTTTGGGGCACTTATGTTCTTTTTTTTTTACCTTTCTTCTTATTTGTACTTTTTATTTACTTATGTTAAGGTGCAATTATATAATGCTTTACATATGTATTTCATATTAGTGTTAAGTTGTAGAATGAAATATTTTCAGTGCTCTTGTGAACATAAAGTTGCAGGTCTACCTGTGCTGGGCTGGCTGCCACTTGTGTAGGCACAGGCAGAGTAGATTTCTTAGCAGTGTTAGCACAACCCAAAACGTCTCAAGACAGGATAAATCCTGGGATAGTGAGCTCACTCTGGAGCTTTGTGCTGGTACAGATACATGGCTGTCAGAGTACCAGAGCTTGGTGTCTGAGCTGGGTTGTAGATGAGCTCCGTGCTAAAAGCAAAGACAAGGAATGGGGCAGTGATGTCATAATCAAGTTATGCTTTCATCTGAAAAATAAAAGCTGATAGCAAGTTGAGTCTTGACTTTTGGTCATTACTGCCTGTGTCTTCTGTGGTCGCTCTGTTTCAGTAGTTTCAGGATTGATCCATTCTCACTCATCCCAGACACTTGTCATTACTTGATTATCACTTATGCCATCCTGCCTGTTATTTCTCTTTCCTCTCTGCATTTGTGTAAATGTAGTTGCTGAAGTACCTTCTTTTGTATGTTGAGAGAGTGCTGAGCCCCACTCCTTGAGCCTGTACATTGAATGCTATATCAAATGAAACCTTGTTATCATCATCTCTAGAGCTCCGTGTTATTGGCCTGCCATTAACATTTGGTTTGTTTTTCATTATTCCCATCTGTGTGCTCTTCTTTATCCTTTTGGGTTTAGGGATCCGTTTGTTTCCTTCCCTCATATTTGCATTTGCATTTTCATCAGCAAACGTTTTTTGTCCCTTATATTTAAGTCATGGTTTCCCATTTTCACATGATTTCCTCTGCAAGTATCCCTCCTTTGAAAGATTTTCCTAAATCTGCCTTACCAAAATTCCTCTTTTTTTTTTAAATATATGTGCGTGTATATATATATATATATATATAATATTTAAAGGAATTGAGGTCCTGATGTTTGGTGATCATTTGTCCTTTATCAGTCTGCAAGTTCTCTCGGGCAGGAAATGTTTCTTACCCAAAGCTTCAACTTCAGCTCTGTGCTCTAAATATTTTCTGCAGCACAGGGGGGTCTGTGTTGACAGATGCCAAATCTTCAGTGCCTGGTCCAGGGCAGAAATCAGTGGAAAAAAAATCTCTGCAAAACCACAATTTCTGTTGGCTTTAGGTGAGACCATAAACTTGTGAAATTTTCTGTGAATTAGTAGTCACGTGGCAATTGGACAAACATTCTGTTATTTGGTGGGTCTGGGGTCAGTAAGAGTGAATGCCAGCGGGACGAGAGCAGGTTAGATGGCAGGAAAATAAGAACGTTCTGAGTGATGACCAGGAGGTCCGTTCAGTGTCTATCCAGTACGTCTGCAATGTAACAATCATTACGGCATCCAGATACTTCTTAGGATGTCAATGCATGAGTTCTAAGACCTCTAATTTTATTTTCTCTTTAGAATGTTAGCCTGGTCAATAATAACTTAATGCTCACAGCCTTTTACTGCAGGAGTTCACCACGTGCTTTAGCAGGTGCTGTTGTTTTCATTTTATAGTTCCAGAAATCTGAGGCTTTGCAGGAGTTCAGAGCTTCAGTGCTGTGCAGTAGAATCCCCATTTGGAGCATTTTGACATTATCTTCTTTGAAGCACACTAATTGGATTTAAGCCCACACCTTTGATTACTCTTTAAAACTGAACAAAGTGTGTGTCATCCTGAATCACGGTGGATAAGACGGACTTTCCTTTGTAGGGATGCTATTTTAGAGTCTGCCATGCTTCAGCAGATATTAGGAATAATAGATACTATTTCAGATATAATGTAACAATAACTGATATTATTTCAGCGGTGCAGGAAAACTTAAATACTGTTGGAAAAATTGTGCTGGGTTATCTCCTCTGAGTCAGACCAATGAAGAATGAACCAGCTGAGTAAAGAAAGAGGAGGGAGAACAAGTGTTGCCTTTTGCAACCTATTCAGTTTTGGCTGATTTAACCAAGATGAGGAGAAAAGCAATATTGTGTTCTTTGACAGTACTGTAACAAGCTTTGTTAACTGATACTAATAACTGGAAGACATATGTTAAATTGTTGATTCATATGAGAAAGGAAGAATGCTGAAATCAGAAAATTGTAATTTGATAATTGTGATTTAGTCTTTTTTATCTACGTGGCATGATAGTGATAGCAAATACAGGCTAGTATATTTTAACAAAATAAAATTCCCAAGTGTAGGAATTAGAAGATGTGGAGAAAATTCAGTGTTGCCTGATTAATGCAATCCAATGTTGTTTTACTGTGGTTGCTACATTTGAAAGATTTAATTATTATATCATTAATATATATATGCACACATTTCAATATTATATTACTACCTCAGCAGCTTCTTATGTATACTCACAGGGTATACTATTAGTAAAATATGGTATAAAAAAAAGAGTAGTGTGTTTGTTATTTTAACTGAAAAGGTTTGATACTTCTTTAGGTTCTTACATGGGGGTAAATTGGCACCTCTGTTTAGTGATCCTAATGATGACTAATCTTGAATAGAAATAGTCCTGTAAGTGTGTGTATGTCACTGCTTGGGAAGACTCAAAAGCAGCATTGGAACTGTATAATTGACCAAGGCCACTGCATGTCCATGAGAAACGTTAATACAGCTCAAGACTCAATGTAAGGTCATTTAAGTACTAATTGCTTTAAAAATACTGATTTGTTTTCTGGTTTTGTAAAATAACCTATGAGATTCTGTCAGTTTTGAAAATCTACATATTTCTTTTTGGAAAAGTGTGTTCCTACCAAAAACAGACCCAGTGAGAATAAATTCAGAGATACAGTCAAATAAAAGTAAATTTACTTTAAATCCACTTAATTAGAACCCTAAATCAAGCTTAAGTGGGGATCTTGATAGGCTAGAAAGTTCTGGATACCAAAATATTACTAGAGCAGAAAAAGTCAGTCTGTGATATGATTGACTTTATCTGTTAGTACAGGAACATACCTACAGCTCATGCCTTTATATAGCCCAAACCTCCCACTCAACTCACCATCCAAAGTTTGGCAAATAGCTTATTGACTCAAAAGTGCCTCTGACTATAACCCTGCACTTCAGCCTATTCATAGCCATGAGTAATATGGGAATAACTGCTCAGCTCTTTTCTTCTGATTATTTCTTAATGCAGAATAAACGTGACCAAGATCGAGGCGGCTCAGCTGGAGACCTGCTGAAGGGTTACGGTCTGTGCCTCCTCATTAGGAACAAACTGATATCAATCACACCAAGGGCTACCTGTCTGTGTTAGCAGATGGATGGAGATCAGACCTGCTGTGTGATGGAAAAGCTCAGGAAGAGAGGCTGAGAACCACACTTGCAAATGCTCTGGGTTTCCTGTCAGCCTAGCTAGAAGGAGCTTACTTGCCCTTGTTTCATGGACATAGTTCTCCTGGCTCCATGTCTTGTTCCCTTTCACCCCCTCTGGGATCCCACTTGGGTGCAAATCCCAGTTTTGACAGTCAGGAAGATGTTGGTTGTGTGGAGACTCAACTGGCAGAGGTGCTGTGTTTTTTCCACTGTAGCAGCAGCATTTGGTTAACAGGAAATGGGACTTAAAATAAGAGTCACGTTTTCCTAGGAATTTTAAAATCATAGTCTTCATCAGGCTTTGTGTGTTTCAGATGAAGGTGAAAAGTAAAACAAAAGTAGAAGAGAAGGTATGAGATTTTGTTGTCATGAGGGAAGCTCTGAAATCCTTATTTACAAAGGCTGTCCTTTGGTATCCTCTCTGCCTTTCCTGAGGAGGTGGGAAGGAGCTGGATACTGAGGGCATGCTGAGAAGGATCTACCTGGCATTATGAATTCTGTGATTGGCTGTAGCATCTGAGTTGTCCCCACCTGGACACACAGCATGTGAGAATCAGATGTTAGGGACAACCAGAGAGGAAGGTTGAGGATGTCTTTGACAATGTTGATTTGATTAGGTTTTCTATTTAAACCCACCCAAAGAGATGTTATTTGTTTCATTTCTACCCTGTTAGAAGGGGACTGACAGAGCAAAGTGCAATATTCTAGAGAGAGAGGAGTTTTTACCCTCTACTGGGAGCTGCTGAGCCTGCTCAGAAGGGAGATGCTTGGAGAGCACAAAGTGGCGTGGACAGGAGAGTGAGGGTGCAGCAAGCAGGGAGGCTGGAGCACCTGGAGACTGAGAAACTGGGGACAAATACAAGGAGCAGATGCAGGATTGGCCATGGAGGTGACAGTATTTTCCTGGGGATCCAGTGGAGGCTGTCTAGAATTTGTTGCAATTCCTGGCAAGTTTGTCCAAGTAGGAGACTAACAGAAAATTGTGAGAACAGTATCTGCTTGTAGGAGCACAGTGGGCAGGGGAGATCTGTTTTAATTTTTATTTTTTCTTCCTTTTTACTTAGTCATTTTGAGTTTTCTTTATTTAAAAGCCAATTAATCTAGTTTATTATAAGTAAAAAGCTCTTCTTTTGGTTTAAAAGCTTTATTGGCTTTTTGGAATACTCACTTATTAGAAAAACGTTCAATTTCAATAATATGTCTGACTCAGATTCTCATCCCATCCATCTCAAACCCATTTTCTTTCTCTAATCACCTGCATGCCCTCCTCACAGTTCCCAGGCTGGCTTTGCTTGTACAGTATTTGCAATTTGCACTCTTTAGGTACCTGTTTGTCTGACAGACAAGGCAAATGATGGTTCTTTTGTGACTCAAGCACAGGGGGCTGTGTCCAAGAGGCCACTCACTTGAGATCTCACTACCTGAACTGCTGTGAGAAGCTTCCTGTTAATCACACTAATGCTCTCCAGGCTGTTGCTGAGCAGACCAGTTTTATGTGTCTCCAAACATGTGGAATCAAATTACTTATGATCATTGTGTAATTATTGTAACCTGAAATTTTGGCAGCGTAGGACAGACGTGTAACCAACCACACCCTCCAAACAAGCCATTGCTTTGAAAGCAGTTTGGTGTTTGCAGGTTTGGAGACAGGACTTTACCAGCTTGGTTCTGCAGAGAAAACACTGTTAAACCCCAAAACCTCATAAAGGAAAGTTGCACATTTTTAATGTACATAGCAGTGTATTTAAAGGTAAAGATATATCCAAATGTCTACAAATATATGTTTGCTTTATGGATATGAATGTGCATTTTCATGGAAATTCCTGTTTGTATGGATGTAGCTACTTTAAGAATACTCTCAGCTGATTAATATTTAAGATTAGCATTTAATGTTAACATAATACACTGAATTGTAGAAGGCATATCTATTGTAGAATACAGATTTTCATCACTACTGCCACTTTATAACAGTCTTCTGTCAACTTTCTACCTTGCCCTCTCCTTGCCCTCCTCTCTCCCCATGTTTTAGGCATCATTTTCTGATGAAATCCTCATTTTGTGTTAACATGGGGAGTAAAATAATATGTTGATGTCTTGGATATCAGTTGGTGTTCTGATGATCCCTGAGTAGAGAGAGTGATGTGCTGTCACTCTCTCCATAACTGTCCAAGGTTGAGAATTTTATTACATCTTTCAAAATGTCTTTTTGCTTTCATCTGAAAATGAAAATAAGTTGAATAAAACCCAGCTTATGTTTGAGCTGGGCTGTGATTTCACTTCTTTGTATAAAATTAAACTCAATTTTCCAAAGAGGTTTTTTTCTGTTAATACAATTTTACTTCCTGCTTTATGACAATTATCATATATGGCTTTTTTTTTTGGTTTTGTTTTGTTTTACTGCCACAGTTTGAAGTGAGAGCATTAAGTTAAATTAATTTGACTTTGGTTGGCAAACGGCGATAGTAGCACTTTAACAGCTGTTTGCTTTCCTGGATTGTCCTTGGTGCTGAAATTGCTTTTGTATCTAAACAGCAAAATGTGTTTATAGGGCTACAGAATATGGAGATAAATTTAGCCTGTCAAACAGATATTATTGGGGCTTTTTTGTGCCGTGTTTCTGGGAGTGGATCCTGACTACAGTGCTTTAATTCCAAGCTGTGTGTGCCTTTGGACATCTTACAGGACTGTTTGTGGAGCTTTTCTCTTTGATTTATGACCTTGCCTGTATGGACTTCTGATCAGATTTTATTCTCATTTAGTGCAAGAGGGGCTAATTATGAAAGTGACAAAGATTCTTTCATTGTGCTAAAGCTTTTTGAATGACAAAAGGGGGCTTTAAATTAAAATGAACTTTAACAAGGCATTTTCACATTGAAGTGATACACACTCTACCACTGATAGAGTAATTCATTTTCAACCCTTTCTGATTCTATAAACACATTGTCTCACAAGATCAGTAATTTTTTACCTCTCAGGCTAATGAAGAGTGGATGGTAGACCAATGAATTCTCTTTTTGCAGAACTGTTTTGACATTCTTAATTTTTTCTTAAATATCAAAGAAAGGACAAAGAGCTGTGATTTTATTGCATTAATATTAATAATCATTTATCTGCCAGAAAAACATTTAAATATCACTTGACATTTGCAGAGAAAGATTAATGTTTAATTTACTACAAACATAGAAATACTTTGAAATAAAAGGAAATGCTTCTGGATTTGGTAAAATGGAAAAAAAAATCAACAAAACTAAGACAGGCATTCAGATATAAAAAAAAAAAAATTGTAACCATAGCAGGAGTCAAAAACATGTTGGTGCCATCTAAAATGTCAATATTTAAATTATCGGTTCTGATTGAAAAAATAACATCAACGAGCTAGTTTCTTAAGGTCTAATTTCAGCGTTAACTAAACAAAGATAAATTAGGGTAAGCAGTTTTATTTTACATCCACGTGGGTACATTCAGGAAGGCCTGCTATCAACTCTGTCAGTGTTATAAAGACAAACCAGCACAGTGTAGTTCCTTGTTTCTCCATAATTGTATATAGTACATTGCAGTAAGGTTTATGTAGTTTATAATAAACATAATTATAATAAAGTTTATGCAGTAAAGGGTATGAGCAGTATTGGTATTTCAGAATTATTGTTAAGGCTGGAAGTCCAGGAGGGCTTCCAGAACTGGCTGCTGCTTGGAGGAGAGGAAAATACCAGTGCACAGGAGTCAGAAAATTGTGTCAGTGAAAATACAGGAACAAGTTCCATTACCTACAGAAGGATCAAAATGCTGTATAATAAAGGGAAAAGTACAGAAATCACCTTGTTCTGCAAAAGTATGTCAGATGAGGAGCTACTGAGGAGGAGGAGGAGATGAGTGGGGAAGTTGTGTACCAGTCTAATCGGATGAAATGGCTAAAAATGTACCCAGACTCCAGGAAAGTCTATCTGTAAATTTTATCATGGAGATTATATGGTAAGATATCCCTTTTAAGGCAATGAAATAATGGGATTAATGTATTGAATGAGAATAACATTTCTAGCACCCAAACTGGTTTTGTGACTGGATTGATAATGGCATAGAGGATCAAATTCAGTTTTATAATAAACTAAAATAAGACTGTTTCTTCTGTAAAGGCTGTATATAGGGCAGAGATTATCAGATTCAGTATTTGTACTGGAAGTCTATCCTTAAAGTACCTTTCTTCAAGGATTTTTTTGGTATAAAATAAAGACAGTTATGGATATAAAACCAGTAATTTACTAGTTAAAGAAGATTCTAATTCAGGATCTATTTCAAAGAGGAAGATTCTTTTATAAGGCAATACCTGGAGCCTTTCCATTTATACTCTTTCTTTTTAATAAAAAACCCTCAAATTTATTTACAGGTCTGGTGACTTTTTAGAGGTCCTTGGGAATACAATTTAACTATAGATCTCTGAACTGACTGAGATTTCCATCTATTCCTTTTTACTGCACTGACAGTCTGTAGTTACACTATGGAAGGATTTCCCTGGAAAAATGGTGATTCCATGTATCAGGCACCAAAGTAGGCCAAATGCAGAATTACAGCATTACTGTGCAGTAATACATCAACAGGAATATCCTCTCCTGTAGGATGAAAGAACTTTTTTTGCTTTTTGGCATTACAGGAATTCTCAGGGTCTTTGCAAACCGATGAATATATTGAGTAGGAAGCATTACATAAGTAGGAGTGCTGTAATGTACTGAAGAATAAAGAATATCCAGCTTTTAACACTTTTAACCATTTTTAATATGGTTTTTTTTGCACGCCTGTGATGTCTGGGCAGCAGGTAAACATGAGAATGTTTTACATTAGAGCCTGAAGATTTCAGTTCTGGACACTGAGCATTGGGCCCTAAGAAAGCCAGTATTTAGAGAGATGTTTCTGTCTGCCACACACCAGTAATGGTACATCCCACTGTGGTGCAGCAGTTCACGTTCCCTGATCTGCCTTGGTGGTTGCTTCCGTGGTTAAGGCTGCAGACGCTGTTATAATTTATTTATTAACTTATTAATTATTTATTTAGGATAGCACCCATTATATGCTAAGTGACTTCCAAACAGAAATTTCCCCGAATGCTTTTCCCTTTAAGAGCTCTGCTTTGAAGGATGTGATACACGCACAGCCGGGAGAGCCCCATTTTGGGAGCACACGCTTTGTTAAAGGAAGCTGAGTTTCGTGACACTAATGCAAAACCTCTTTGTATTCTGATTTTCCTTTAACAAAGGTTCACTGCCGTGGATAAATAACTGCCCATCTGTCATTGGAGGCCTTGGGGGAATTGATAAAGAGGGAGCAGAGAAATCTGTTTTTTCTGGGGATTTGGTGGATTTGGTGTAGTGGGTGTGCAATGGCCATCTCGGGGTGCAGGCCTCTGATTTTTAAGCACGCTTGACACTCCTTACTAAGCTGATGCACTGCTACTTTATCACTGCCAGTGTGTGTATTTACATGATTCGGTGACTTTTTGGAGAATTTGTCCTGCAGTCTTGGGCTCTGCTGAATTTTTTGTAATTTATAAGAATCTCACAGATGCAGGAGAAGGAGTCAAGAGACTGACTCCATTTTATCCATCCTTTGCAATTTCCCTACGCGGTGAACATTGACATTTTATTATTTGCAGCACTGGCTTTTTCAGGTCCGTCAACTGAAAGCATCAGTATTTATTGATAAGGGCAATTTTGAAATTAGGCTCTTTGGCTGCAAGTGATTAAATATCAATCTCATTTGATCAAAACTATCGAATTCTTTCAGCAAGATTTTATTGTATAATTTCTGAATACATATGTAGGCCTGCAATATATATATACATATGCAATAAATACAATTATATTGGTAGTAATTTGGGATATCTGTTGCTTGTCTTTTGTGCTATTTTGCTCAGGGTGGTTTTTGAGCAATCATGATCACAAAATCTTCAGGATTACTTGTTGCTGTTTCTCATTGTGCTCTGAACTGGGTTTACCATTAAGACTGCTCTGCTTAAGAAATATAAGAAGACAGAAAATATTTCAGTTCTAGTTGCTCGTGTTGCCTTTCCAAATGGCTTTGTTTACGCTTCTGGATTATCTTTAAAAGAAAGTTGCAAGTGATGTAAGTAGGTGGCCTGTGGATTAACACATGCTACAGCTTTACCACTATTTATATTGTGAAATCTGTAGTAGTAACCCCACTGCAGGAGGAGCCTCAAAACTACTGCTTAATAAATTTTAATCCCTGTATTCCTCCTTTCACCTTGCCCAGGCATCATTCAAACATCTGTGACCAAGAAAAGCATTTTTTTCTGAAGGGAAGAACTCATCCCAAAACTATCCATTGGCAGCACTGTCCAGACTACTAAAACATGAAAATCTTTTCTTAACTGTTTTCAGTAAAATAAATCACAGCATTTCCTGCCCCACCCTCCCTTCCTTTGTACTCAACTGATAGATGAAATATGGTTTATGACCCTCTCCTCTTTCAACCAGTCCTTCTTTCTTACAGGTTTCCAATTCCCTTAATTTTCCGTGTGGAAGATAATTCTGCCTCCTACTCTAATTCAGATAAAAGTTTTAATTTATAAAACTCCTGTGGGTGTTTCAGTCTAGGCCACACATCATTAATATTTCTACAGTTTAACTCAATATGAAAGAATTAAAGGTTTACTCATTACACTTGTTTGGGACCACTGAGAAGCAGTGACTGTGTTTCCAGATCCTTTGGACAGGATGCCCTTAGCAAATGGGTGCAGTTTACTTGACTTATATCACTTGTGAGGGAAAAGATTGGAAAGAGTGGAACTCAGACTGTCATCCTGAAAAGGTGTGGAAAATCAGATCTGCCTCTCGTTGTTATGCATCGGGAGCAACCCCACTAAAATGAGTATTGTTGTACTAAAAGAGGCAAACAAACAAGTGGAGACCCATAACTCTTATATACCCCAGAAATAAATACAATTAATTTTAATGCTATATTCATAGATCAACCAGACAAGTATAAAGCTAGACTTTTCCTGTGCTGTCTTCACCATTAGATTTTATCAGTCAGAATTGCTCGGCCTCTCTAAGTTGTGCATTAATATGTACATCTCAGTCTACCCTTTGCAGAGATGGGACCTGGCCTTTCACCAGCTGCTTCTGAGAGCTAAGATACTCACTGTTCCTGTATAGTCTTTTGCACAAAAACTACCAAAAACACCTTGGGATGCCACAACTGATAAAAACTTAAAATAAAAACGAAATAACAATTTCATCTTGCTAAATTGAGGAGGGAAGATGAAAAAGAGACTACACATCGAGTCTCTACTTTTGAAATGCTTTGCCTATTTGATAGTCCTGATGGTTTTTCAAAGGTCATCTGGATTTGACCAAAAGCAGAGTCATGACCATTGCTATGATTTTACCTGTTTCAGTTAAAACATGAGGTTTTTAAAAGAATACTATATTGCTGAAGGTATACTGAGGGTTTTTTTGCAAGATATCGATGTAACTGGGGCAGTATAGATATTACTCTGTATTGCAAAGCTTGATATGTGCAATTTTAATAATTTAAACCATAATTTACAGGTGTCCTCTATGTGTTTTTCATGATATTGTATTTTTTTTCGAATCGTGGTTTGAGGTTTCAGGAATCTTGATCTGACATCTGCTCTGGGCAGGAGTCCAGCAGATGATGCAAAAACTGTCACAGGTTTCAGAGATCATCACTATTTCATTAGATTTTTTATTTTTTTCCTGTTTAGAAATCAAATGCTATTTAGAAATTGTTCAGGACTTCTCGACAAACTATTTTTTATAAATTCTTTTCTCAGATGAAGACCATGAAGCAAGTGGGGATTTTCAACTGATATTCTTAGATGCACTCCTTCCAGAAGATATTTCTAAGCTTTCACTCGAGAGAAGTTTTTACAGATCTCAGTCCCTATAATTCCTGTTCCATTTAGAGCATATTGATAAAATTTCTTTGCATTATCATCTCAATGTGTTTTATGATCCATAAGGATGAATTCCATTGCGAGTATTCCCTATTCTACATTTCATCTTATTTTGTGAAATACAGAGTTGCATGAAATATAGATTAATACTGTTTGGCTATCTTGGACTTCATCCCAGGTTCAACTGGTGAAAATGATGTATATTCCAATCTGTTCCTTGGTTGTTTTTGTTTAAAGAATTTGTATAGATTGAAATGCAGCTGCAAGTGTATTAGTGATTTTCTATTGCTTATTTGTCAAGATTTTTATTGTGTGGATGAAAAATAGCATTTCAAAACCTGGCAGCATATTGACAAAAACAGAAGAGCACTTTGTGTAATTCTCTTTTGAAAAACTACCTCTTTTGGAGACAGAGATTGCCTCAGCTACTTCCATTCATATGTATCTTGATCAATAGATTTATTGATAGCTTTTAGCCAAGATTTAATTCTCTTTCTTCTCCTCAGTTCACCATGGTGCTCACTTTTCTGAATTAAGAAACTAGAATTAGTCTCCTATAAGCAAGGCATACAATATGCAAGTGCTCTAGGTGTAAAAGGAGGCATTTGACCTTTTGTTGCTAATCTGTGACAGGTGCAGGCTATTTTCTTCCAAATGGTGTTAATTTTCATGTGCAAATCCACCCCCTGAAACCTGCATTCTATATATCCACCACAGGGGAATTGGTGGTCATCATGAGTACTGTAATGGACAGCTGAGGGGGATAATCACTGATATTTCAGCACATTTCGCTTGCGACTCAGTCGGGTTTAGTGCACTTCTGTTTTCCCTGCTTATTAGGGAGCCTGAAGTTAGTTATTCATTGCCGGACCCAGGAAAAAAAAAAAAAAAAAAAAAAAAAAAGTGTTTGAGAAAGTTCATGTGCAGGGAACAGCACATTGTTACAAATTAGTTTCCTTTACCATTTCTGGCAAACTCATTACAAAGTAATCGCGCCCCGCGCTGAAGTGCACTTCCTCTGGGACCAATAACTGTAAATAAGCAGGGCTGCAAGCTGGCTGATAAGTTGTTGTTCTGAAGATAACGGTCCTTTTTAGCAGAGTGTTTGACCTTTTTCTTTATATTGCCTCAGGCTTGTCTAAGACCCTCAAGGTCTATTTTTCATCTTAAAATTCTCTGTAGGCAAGCACAATGTGTGGTTTAAGAAGATTTTAGGATTGCTTAACATATCTATATTTTCTTTTCGAGCATTTTTATGATAATTGTTAGACTGTTTTGTGAGTTTAGCTAGCCTTTTCTTAAGCAGGTTTTCTTTCTTTGTGTAAAGTACACTTTTTATTGATGTAGGAAGCAATACACATTAATATTTTATGAGGACTAAGTGTATGTTGCATGATTAATAAAATAGTATCATTGGGCTTTTTTCTGACTTTTAAAGAAACTTGAAACATGTTATTGACCCCTTTCACTATTCACATTTTCAGAGTATTGCACTAAACATTACTCTGTAAAGCAATTTAAGCAAATATAATTAAGAATTTCAGCTTGAATGATTAAAGGAAAGTATGTCTCCTCTTTTCTCAGTATGCTAAGAGTATTGAACAGAACTGTGGCTGAAAATTGAGCGTGTCTTAAAAACAAACCCCAAGGCTGAGTGAAAGTCAGTTTATAGACGTTTGGGAATTTGATTTGTTCACATCTTCCCATAAGTTTAAAAAGATCTGTGCCAGTATTTCTGTAAAGTAAAATAATAATAGAAAAAGCCCCTGCAACTAATTTCAGAGTGCATAGGAGATGAAATCCATAATGTTTTGTAAAGTGCTGGCTCCCCTAATAAATCGTTTGTTCTACTTTTAAGATATAGTCAGAAAGCCATTTGACAACCAGATGTGCATTCAACCTATTAAATAAAAGTAAACAAGAATTACTTAGAATGCCAGTCAGTTCGGATTTTACTGCTTATAATGTTGTTGGGTTTTTTTCCCTTGCAGGTCACGTTACTCAGTCAGTTCTTTAATCGTACATGTACCTTAAATAACATTATTAATATCTAATGTTTTATAGTATTAACCCTGAAATATAATGCTTATCAAAAAGTATGGAGTGATGAGGCTTTGAAAAATGTTGTATAATCTTGTATGTACAACTTCTGGGTTTATTGAATGGAGTGGTGATGAGTTCATGTGGGCATGAATTCAAAATGAAGTAAAGCAAAGCTGATCTTTGAGTAATGTGAGACTTTTTCCTTTGATTTCAAAAGAACATACTTAAACAATGTGGTTGTGGGCAGACCCTCTTACTGATATCACAAACTACCAGACTAAAAACGTACACTGAATAAAAACTGCATGCAAAGGGTCTTACAGTAGTAGTATCAAGACTGAAAACTATTACTGAAAATTGGGGCTATCTGGTTCTCTCTTATATCTGTCGTCATTTCAACACAGAAACTGTTTGCCACAGGTATTGCAAAGCAGATTGTGTATTGCATAATCACACAGAAACTCCTGTGACACAGAGAAGTTTTAAGGAACCTTATAGAGACATTAAAAAAAAAAATCAGGTTAGAAGTGCTTTGCACTTAAGGAAAAAAAAATGTTTATTTTCAATGTTAAAGTATTAAAATGGTTTAATGTCTAAATGGAATGCTGTAATCAATGTTTTAATTCCTGTTTCGTGGTTTCTGATGGTCTTCACTGTGTTACCTGAGGTACTGGAATATAATTCTCATTCATTAGAATAAATCTATTTCCCATGACTGCAGCAGTGTGAAGGCAGTACGTAAAACTGTTCAGTTTGTTTGTGAGATTAACACTGGGAAGTTTATATCCTCTCCTGGACACCGAGAAATGTTTTGCAGTGGCGTTATCAGTTTTCTACAAAGCATCTCTTAAAGCGAGGAGGTGTTTTGTTCCTACAGTTCCAGGCTTCTTTGTACCAAAACTGCCGTCTTGTTTAATGACATTGCTACGTGGGTTGAAATTAGGCTGACAGATTGTGAGCAAAGGCTGTGATATTACAAACAATAGTCTATTGAGCACGAGGAACTTGTTGAATTAGTTACCGAAGGCATTAGTGTTCAGTCCAGCCTATTTAGCATCTGGAAGGCAGAGAAGAAATAGTGGGCTAATGAAATGTTCAAATGACACTGAACTGCAAATGGCTGCAGGTGACAATGGCAGCTGATGTGTGCTGTGAGGGAGCCTGGGAAGAGACAGCTCTGCAGGCAAAAGTAATAAAGTGGGATGTAACTTGCAAATGCAAAAAATACTGATTTAGGAGGGAAGGGAGTATTCGGATCAAGAGAGGAAGCAATGTTGGGACTCCTGGAGAACTGAGCACACAATGATTAAACTGTTACAGACACTGCTGGGTTTGAGATGGGTGCATAGGTCTTCCAGAGCAGACTGGATGGCAGTGGTTCCAGCACACCAGCGCTTCACCATCAGTGATTTCACTGACATTGGTACAGCTTTCCTCTGCTGATTTAAGGATCCTGTAGATTCCATAAAGTACTTCTGAGTGGGACATCTGTCCCCCATACAATGCAGTTCAGTTTGGTGTTGAAAAAGAAACTGAAATGAGCAATAGGTCAAAATCAAGGTCTCCTTTTGCTCTGTTTTAATTATTCACTTAATAATCTTTTAGTTTCCTATGCCTTGCAGTACAAAGTTTTAATGGTCTTTGAACTTAAAATATGAATTTAATTGCTTCTGTGTCCTTCTTTGGAAGTAATTCAGTCAAAATTTGCACCTCTGGTCTGTGCTGCAGATAATTTAATCTGTATCTGGAATTGGGGAGATCACTGGGAATCACGTATATGTAGTATACTTGGACCTGGTCCACAATCTGTGTTCATCCAGCCTACTGCTCTAACCTTAGAGGATCCAACAGGATCCCATGCACAGCTACAGTAACTCTGGGCATCCACACACCAAGCTTTGTCCAGAGAGAGCTGAAACTGTGACCTGTGAGGTAACTGTTCATCCCAACTTTTTGGGATGAACAGCTTGGACCACTTAAAATATCCAAGGAATATTATTATCCCAACTGTGCCATGACATTTAATGAAAAATACAGAAAAACAAAGTTCTTTATTTAAAGGTATTACAATGCGATAGCTTGGTTATGCTATTCTTATTTACTTGGGATAATGGTCCTTAGGGAATTGTAGTTTATGTTAAGATTCGAGTTCTTTTGTTGTCAGTAAGTGATGGGTTTGACCCCTATGGCAGAAAGTACATTTAGTTGTGTCAAGACTTCACCTAAAACCAGGAGGTATGGTGGGTTGGCCTTGGCCAGCTGCTTGATGCCCATCCAGCACTCTCATCCACACTTCTCAACAGGACAGGGGTGAGAAAATAAGGTGAAAAAGCTCTTGGGTCGAATACAGACAGGGAAATCGCTCACCAGCGGCCTTCACAGGCAAAACAGGCTCCACTGGGGGAAACTAATTTATTGCCAGTTAAAACAGGTTTGGATAATAGGAAACAAAGGAAAACTAGAGCAATGCCTTCCTCCCCATCCTTCCCTGTTTCCCAGGATCAACTTCACCCCACACGCATGGAGCAGGGCAAGGGGATGGGGGCTGCGGTCACTGCTCCGCTGCTGCTCCCTCCTCACGCAGCCCCCCTGCCCCACCCCGGGCCCTTCCCTTCCCACAGCCCGCGGTGCCTGTCAGGAGCCCGGGCTCCTCTGTGGGCTACTGCTCCTTCAGAGACATCCACCTGCTCCAGCCTCTCCCCACAGGACACAGACCACCCCACTCATCCTCCTCCTCCTCCTCCTTCTCAGCCTCCCTCACTCATCTGTGTGGGCTTTGCCCTTTTTTAAGCACATTTTCACCGAGGCGCCTCCACCTCGGCTGAGGGGCCGGGCTGGGCCGTGGGGCGCA
The DNA here is from genome assembly GCF_022539395.1 of Myiozetetes cayanensis. NCBI lineage: Eukaryota > Metazoa > Chordata > Aves > Passeriformes > Tyrannidae > Myiozetetes > Myiozetetes cayanensis. Next base: position 7,234,586 of record NW_026086826.1, on the reverse strand, counting down.
ACCACTGTGGAGCCGGCCGGGACCATCGGGAACTCGGTCTGCAGCCCCACTGCCGACACCCGGGATGGCAGGTGACATTCCTGATATTTGGCAGAGGAATTCTGGCTGTACAATAGAGCTGTTTTCTCAAATATTTCCAATGCCAAGTGTCTCCTCGAGGCGAGCGCTCGGGAACAGATTGTGAGCGTGGAGTGGGTCTCTGCTGAGGGAAGCAGTGGAGAGAATTTTCTTCTGGAAAGAGGGATGTGGGTAGGAAAGTAGAGGATAACATTAAAAATAGGGAAGATTAAAAATGTTCAATTAGTAGGGCTAGAAACGATTTAGGATAAGGAAGAAATCCTGGAAATATATTGATGAAGAGAGTTAAAAATGTTTTTCCCTGCTTCTTTTCCAGCCTGGAACAGCAGATCTCTGTGTTAGCAGAGAACAGTCCTATTGACTGCAATGGGACTTGCAGAGGAGGGAATTGTTTAGCTTAAATAGCTTTATAAATGTTTATAAATAAATGTTTATAAATACGTGTTTATAAACAATAATTAATATTTATAAATAAGAATGCAACAATATATTTCCAACCCAAAAATATATATCTAACCCCAAAAATATACTTGTAACCCATGTTTCAGTGCTATTTTTATTTTTATTTATTTTTTTTAATAAATGTAATTTAGCATGTGAGCTAGAGCAGGGCCCTGTCTTACAAGACCTGGTGAGATGAATTTTGGATTGAATCAGGAAAATGTAAAGTCTTATTTTTGTAGTGTATAAATGAGTTGGACAGTCTAAACCCTGTCTCTAAAAATCTTGGCACGCTTCAAAGGAAAAATGCCATTTTAGCAATTTAAAAGCACTTAGTGAGTTTTCCCAGTGCTGAACTTTATTTCTATAGCCAGGGTGGTTGCCTGCTGAATAATGCCATAGGGGACAATGTCGCTCTGACTATATTTAAAAAATATTATTCCATGAAATTCACTAGGAACAGGCTGAGGCAAAATCTCTTTATGTCTTTGGAAAGAGGTGTTAGTTAAGGAAAAGTGTTGAGATGGTTTTTGAATCAAAAAGAAGAGGAAGGCTGGCCCATCTGTGGAGGGAAAGGGATGCTTTCCCTTTACTCAGATAAGAGAAGGCAAAAGACCAATTGAAATGAATAATAAAAATACATGTTGTCTTCTTTTTGGTATATGTTTTGTTATTTGACTATGATTAGCACTTTTGAAAATAATTATGAACCATTGTAAGGCTTATTATACTTGTATATTTTAACCAACAGAGGTAGACATTTTAAAAACTTTTCTCAGTGTAGTTCCTGGGGAGCTGATTCATTAAAATGCATTCTTTCTCATATGTTCCTGGTAGGGAACCTTGGACGGGTGGACCATGTCACAGAGTTTGAGTACGACCTGTTCATCAGGCCAGACACCTGCAACCCACGCTTTCGAGTCTGGTTCAACTTCACTGTTGAAAACGTGAAAGAATCACAGGTAAGTGCCACTAAATTAGATGGTATGATAGCTTTAAAAATGGCTTACTTCAGAATATAGTTTCTGAAACTAAAAAGATAACATCTAGGGTCTGGAACTAAAAATTGCTGTAAAAATGTCTTTTTGTTCTTTGAGTTTTTATAAATAAAAGCGGGTATCATCATGACTGGATCTGACCATGCTTCTCAGCTATCCAGAACAGCAGGTAATTGCAAAGACATTATGATGTTTGCCATCTAACAGAACTTGTATTAATAATGGCTGCTATGTATTTGTGGTTTTATATTCCAAGCAAATGTGTGTTAATATATGGAAAAGAAGTCCATCGTAGCTGTTCAAACATTGTCACTCAAGCCTTCATTTAATACATGTAGAACAATGAGGTAGCTTTGCAAACAGGCGTTCTCTAGTGACTTGTAGCAGAGGAGTTGCTTGCCAATGTGTCCCTTGTGAAAGAGGAGGTTTAAATCTGAGTCAACTCAGTTTGATAGGCAACTGTTTTAAATAATGTTTCTTTGCAGTAAAAATGCCCCATGAGGAAGAAACTTCCTTTCTCTATTTTTTCACTTGCATACTTGTAAAAGTTTTATATAAACTTTCCCATTGACAAACCAGAAAGCATTTAATTTCACTTTTTGCATGCACCTTGCATTTTATTTTGGTGACCTGCCTTAGTTTATCAGCATCAATCTGTCATTTTTACTTAATGGAAATAAAACATATTTAGTAAGAGAAAAAAACTGCAGAAGGTTGATATTTGTATTCCTACGAGACTAATATCTTAATATCCACCACTGTACCATTCCTGTTACAACTAGAAATCATGAAATTGTTTATCTGTCTTCCTGGAGCCTGATACTTTATCAGGCAGACCCTTTCCCCTGCTGTGCCTTACTCAACTGTGATCAAATTATATAGTCATGAGATGAATGGGAATCTGTCTCAAGGAGGCAAAGAGATCGGGTAGAAAGATACAATATGTATCTGGAGCTTACAGGATATTTGTTTTCATGCTTGTCTACATGAAAGAGAATGGTTCCACTATTAAGTTTGACTTGTGAGGTCTGTTTTTATAATGTGTGCTCCTATAATCTTTTTCCCATCTCTCCAATTTCCGTTAAAATGAGACCTGCATGGACGTAATCTGGTCTGGAACCCTTTTTAGGCCTTTGTACTAGAGGCCATGGGCAGTATTAGTCATTACAGCTCAGCTATATTAAATGAAAGTTCGAAGTTGCTACATCAAACATACTGTGTAATCTGTTTTCTGCATTTCGATTATTTTATTTTATGTTTTACTAGAAAACAATAACATGGAAACTCGAACTAGTCGGTATTGCTTAAAAATATTGCACTAATACACAAGTAACTTCCATCACAGTATGTGCAAAAGTAGATATTTTAGTAGCTATCTATAAATCATTACCTGTATAATATTGTATTTATTTTTTATGTATCATACAGGTAGTGTGTGAGGAAGGCACATTCATACAGTTATATGTACTAGGTCTGGTTTCAGCCGTTTGGATATGAGAACTTACAAAGAGCAGCTACTTTTATTTGTTTTATATATTGTCTATTAGTGCAGTATTTTGGGTTATCAGCTACTTTTATTTGTTTTATATATTGTCTATTAGTGCAGTATTTTGGGTTATTAATCTAGTGATAAACAAAAACAAAGACCTATTAGACATTCCTGCCAATCTTACTGTCCATGCATTATCATTCTGTAGAGAACAGGGTTTTTTATGTTCTGGTTTTAATTTTCTTAAGGCAGGGAGCCTCCATTTCCTATGTCTCAAAACTGTTTTATAGACTCCTCTCTCTTACAGTGTTGCTTGATTTTTAGCCTAAAGCTTTCCTTTATTTAATCCCACAGTTCCCAGTTGCAATTCTGCTTAGTAATAACTCCTCTTGGTACAAATAAATCCTCATCATCCTTGGCTAACATTTATATTTCTGTAAATTATAACATTCCTCATCATTTGTGTCTCAACCTAGCTATCATGTTTGGTTCTTTCAGCCCTATATCCAATAGACCACTTTACCTTTTAAGTATTTTTCTGCTTTGGGGCCTTTGGACTTTCATCATAAGTGAATTTTTCAAGCCCTTTGATAATTAGCCTGGTTTCCCAAGGAAGCAAAGCTTATATGACCACACTGTCTACTTGCTAGCCTGGGTTTTCGTATGGCTGCTGATCTCTCTCCTCTCTTTTCCCCCTCAATAGCTTCTTAACTCTTGGCCAGTTTCAGCACCACTGGACAGGAATTCCTGTAAGTTTCGGGAAAACAGGCTGCCAGATGGGCAGGAGAGCCATTAGTGTTCCCACTGGCAGGCAGGCTATAGCATGAGATCATTTCTTATTAAACATCAGAGAGTCCACAGAGGAGATGAATAGGAGAAAGGACTCATTGGAATTTGCATTTTTAAGATACCAGAGAATCCAACCATGAAATCCAAATCCATAGCATTGAGTAATTTTGCTTCTTGCAGAACTTCTTGTTTTTATTATTACTATTATTCTACCTCTTCCACTTTCCTTCAATATTTTCTTTATAGTGCGGAACTAAAATTTAATGGACAATTCTGAGCATGCTAATCCCAACTTACAGAGAAGGGACTGTGGTCCCTTTGCTCTGTTACTGCCTCAGTACAGACAGCTGGAAATTGCAGCAGCCTTTTGTTGCTGTATCACTATGGAAACTCAGGCCTAATTTGTTTTTCCCTATCACACAGAAGTCTTTTTCAGAATGATTGCTTCCGTGCTCTCGTTCCGTGTGTCTGGGGTTACTGTTGTGCTTCAGCAACAAGGGCAGGTAATGGAGCCAAGTTCTGTAGCATCTCAGTGACAGCCCTAATATTTTCAGCATTATTTTTATAATTCTGTTATAAACTTGGTTTATTTGATGCTCACTTCCCTGTGTTGGAGTAGAACCAATAGAAATTTTTTTTTATTTGGAAGTTGGTGAGTTGATTTCTTCTTCCTTCTGACTTGGACTTCTACATCAGGCATTTTATGTTGTCAATTTTATTTATTTATTTATTTATTTATTTATTTATTTATTTATTTTTAGCAAGGAAAAAAATTATTTGTTCTGTGAATTCAGTCAACGCCAGTATTGGAAAGAAGAACCCCAAACTGATATGTTACATGCAAGGAAAACACATACACTTTCATGATTTACACATATTCATGAAAGAGAGAGGGAAGGAACCAGGATTTTCTGTGGAACACATGGTCTCTTGGGCATTATACACGTGTCACAGGCTGGCTGAGTCTGGATAATGCTCTATATGGGGCAGGGGTTGTTTCCTGTTCACTTCAGCCATGGCCCTTACAACACCATCTATGATCTTGCTAAATTCCTTCTCCGTGGAACGGGAAATTGGATGGAAAAATTTCATCTCCAAATTGCATTTCAAGTATTTTAAATAGGCAGTGCTTTGGGTGCAAGATTACCTCTGAGCTAGGACGTCTTTAATTCCATTAGTAGCAAGAGGGATTTATTTGAGCTTCATGTGAAATAAAGAAATGTGTGTAAGTGTGAGAAATTATAAAAATATGCTGGATATACCAATACTGGAGGATTTTACAGGTGAAAAGAATGATTATTGCTCTTGAGGGCCATAGCCAGAAATTCTTCTCAAGTAGTTGACACTCACTGCTCCAGATACTGTAGCCACACTAGAAAAAGATGATCTCTGTCCTGAAAAATCTACTTTTGAGCAATTTCAGAAGAGATTAAAGTTAAATAGAACAAACTGATGAAAGGATTAAAAATATCTGTGAGGATTTTAGTTTAACAAACAACAGCCATATTATACCAATAAGTAATGCACATCTAGGCCTCATGAAATATTCTGTGTGTGTGTGTACCCTGAACAGCTCTGCTGTCTGATGAATCATGTGGAGAAATGGTATTTTCACTGAGATTAAAAAAAGAATTTCCAACAGAAGGGGTTTCCTAATAGTGCCAAATTTTGTTCTGTAAGTGTTGATAAACACATTTGGAGTTCTTCATCACAAAGGTACTGACAAAATACACCAAGAAGGAGAGAGGAGAAGAATGGATATTTGGCAGATACCATTTGATCATTACTTACAGTTAATAAACCGATCCAGATTGAGGTTCAAATCAAAGAATCAAATGTTATTTACTTCAAAGGCATTCTCTCTGTTACTTCAGTTGCATTTGGACTGAAACTAGAATTTTGACTCATGTTTTTTTGGGAGGATCTTCTGTTATGTAATGTATGGATCAGGAAAAAGGAAAAAATTCTTCAGAAATTTAAACAGGATGCCAAGGTAAGACAGAGAATATCATAGCTGGATATTATTGTGAACTTATGGAGCTGTCATTGTGGAGTTCTCTCTCTTTTGTCCTACACTGTTTTGTAAAACATAAAAGGCTGTAAGATCTCTGTTGTCTTTAATTGATTAGATTTTCAGGAAATATTAATATTGACATGGGATTTTATGGTATGTTCAGGCATTTTATTACTGTCCTAAAACAACTCAATGATCCTTGGCAGACAACTCCTTCTGTGTGATGTTACAGCTGTGATTGCTTAAAGGTCTTGAATGATATGTGTATAGGGAAAGAATGTCTCTTATTAGAGCAACTGATACATTTTGGAAAAGCAGGGGGGGAAGAAAGAAAAGCAAAAAAAAAAAGTGCCTCACCTTGATGTGAGGTACTTCACCTTTCTTTTTCTGACCTAAGAACTTGGTCTGCGCAGTTAATTTGTTCAGGAGCTGCATCTGATGTAAGATGGACTGAAGAGGACATCACAAGCAGTCTAAAGTGGGAAATAGGCTACCTTTTTACTTTCTTTTTCTTGAGCAGACATTCTTTGCTGTCATTTGGTGCTTTAGGTTACTGGTATCAAGCTACTTGGTAACATCTTATAGTTGTTCCAGCTTCTCATTTTAGAAGGCAGATATTTTCTTTGCTGTGCATTAAAAGCTACATTGCATTTACCTGGCTTTGGAAAATGTGTGTTTAAAAGTGCATATGTTTTTATGAAAGAGTATAGCTCTGAAATTTTGAAGTGAATAAATTTGAAGTGAATGAATCAAGCATTTTTATGCAACATTTCCTAACCAATCTTAAATATGTATTTTCTGTAGTGTGTTTTACACACAAACTACACGTACTTTCTTACTAAATTAGGCATATGTTACTCATTTTTTAACAATTTATTAATCCCATGCTGGTCGGCTCCTCTAAACTCTCTAAACAGCTCTTTATAATAATTTGCAAGGAGAATCTCTAGATTATTTGAATTTTACCTGTTTAGGAAGCCCCCAGCTGTTGCCCATCCTTATGTATCCTTCTTATGTTAATTTTTAGCACGCTAAACTAATTTTCCTGCATTTTGGTATTTTATTCACCCTTTACACAGGTAGACAAAACCTAATCCTTTCCATGTTCCAGTTATGTTTTGTCACATAAATTTCTTTTGTTTCCTTGCTTCTGATACTTTTATTGAAAACAATCTAATTTTAAGAGGTTAAATGTGTATTGGTAACCCATATTTCTAGCTCACATTGCCATTTTGACTGTAAGATGAAACTGTGAATAACATCACTGCTATAACTTTTAATTCACTGCTTACTGTAGTTTTAGTATTGATTTAGTTTAGAGCAGTATCAAATTTTTATTTATTTCATATGTGAGTGAAGTTTTTCCTTCTTTCTTAGCTACCAAATAGTGGATTTCAGTTCTTGTGGGTGCATTTGGTCAAGCTTTAAACTTTGACATTCATCTAAGGCTGCTGGGTTTGTCAGTCATTATCATTCATCATTATCATATCATATCACATGATGGTTTATTTTCCCTTGGAGAAAGGCATATACTGCAGAATTGTTGAAGTTATATTTTTTTCCCTAAGATTAAAAAGGAAACAAAACTCTCTCGAAGCATTTTCCTCAGGAAAAATCAGTTTCTTATGCAGGCAAATAAATTAAATCAGAATTAGAGAATGGTTTGGCTGGAAATTCCCTAGTGTTTACTAGCAAATATGACAAGAGTTGAGCAAAGTAAGAGTTACGTGTTTGTATCCTTTTGGACTCCTTTGGGATCTCGAAGCAGCGAAAGCCTGAACTTTTTGGTTAGTTTTTGATTAGTTTGATGTGCACCACAACGTTGCACTGCATATCCTGCACTGGCCAAGCTCCTTAAAGCTATAATTGACTGCAGATGTATATTTTATATCTATGTATGTGCATACACAGGTATCTGTCTGCCTTGGAAGCACGAGGGGCTGAGGTGAGTCCATTTGGAAAGTACCTTTCAAGTAACAGTGTTACTACAGGGTAAATTGGTAATGTCTTTGTATAGCACTTGCCTTTCAACTTGGAAAAAATGGGAGGAAGAATGGTGGAGCCAGGGTCAGGATGCAAATTTTGGCACCGTAGCACATGGTAATATGGATCCATTGCTTTTTTTTAAGGGAAGGGCTTGAATTACCTGAAGCGTGTACGACAAACCAAAAGTGATTGTTTCAAAGCAGCCTTGGTACTTTTTGAAAGTGGTTTCACAGATCTCTGTGTTGCAAAGTGAGACAATTTTTTTGTAAGTCAAAAGTGCAAAGGGTTAGAGGATCTGTACAGTGGTTGAAGTAATTATTTGCTTACTGAGGGAGCCATATGAAATGATAATTAAATAAGAAACAAAGTGATGACATTTAGAATAGATTGCGTGTGTGTCTCAACATTTAAAAAAAGAAAAATCAATTGAACATACTGCAGTTTTGAAGAAAAATAATTTTACCATTTTGGAAACTTGTGCCTATATTGGTCATGTATAAAATTAGATTTATAAATGATGGTTCTTCCAAGTTGGAATCCTTTCAAGTACATATAATTTTATTTTGGATCAATAATTCAGTTGTGCTTGGAATAGATTGAGGGTGCATGTGAAACTTTGGTAAGTGCAATATAATGTGCATCTCCATGAAATTATCCAAAGCTGTCAAGACATGTATCATCCTTTAAAAAGTAATGAGAGCAGATAGCTCAGTAAACATGGGCAATATTCAGCATTAGACAAACAACCGCTTTCCCGGTGAAAGATTCGCTCTTGGCAAGACAGTGTTAAATTCATAAACTTTTTCTGTTCCAGGTGCCTCTAAGAACATTTTAGATGTCAGTGTTCAGTAATTATTGCACACATACTGGATGTTTCAGATACAACACTTTTGCTTACAGGCAACTAATGGCCAGGTGTGTTTAATTTCCTATTATGGTGGCATCTGTCACTCAAAATGTCAAAAATGCATTAGAGATGTCATAAACAAAATCAGCACTATGATGATCTCGATGTCAGTGATGTGACATTTTTTTTTTCCAATTCAAAAACTTTTTTGATTTCTGATTAAATACTCCCTTTTTAGTTGCAGAGTTAATCGTCTTCCATGCAAATTTGGTTTCATTCTCCTTTTATTATCGAGAAGTTTTTACATCAGAATGTGGAAGTGTAGAACTAACGTAAAAGAAAAAAGATTACATTGAAGAAGTGAAGATGAAATGTTTCAAATTTTCCTATTTTCAGATTTTTGTTATCTTTTTAATTCAGAATATTCTATGTCTCCCATTGATTTCATAGGAAGCAAATTTCCTACAATGTTAAATGCAGCAGAAACATTCCATCCTGATCTCAATTAAATATTTTGTTCCATTGCAATACTGTTTATAAGTATATGCTTAGTTTATAGAATTATGGAGCTATCAAGCATTAAGATATGCACTTTCAATTTTTTAAGGGAGCAGATAAAATTAAAATGCATGATTTGTAGCTACTTATCTTTTGGTTTTGGCTTTGGTTTTTAGTTTTACTATTAATTGAAACTGGAAAACTGTATAGGTTACCCAAGATATTACATTATATATAGTTAAGTTGTTATATTTCTCCCAGCAAAATATATTTTAATTTATCTAGTGAAGAGGCTGTGAAATACCCTGTAAAACGACTGTGGCAATTTTTTTGGCTTTGAGAAATTAAAAAAATAACCCTGGGTTTATATATTGACTCTCAAAATAGAACTGCTAGATTTTATTTTATACATAAGAACAAACTGCTCAATTGCAGTGATGGAGAGCAGTTTAGGATCTGACCTGGGAACCTTGGCCAGGTGATACCTGCTGTTACACCACAGCTCAGGACGGCTCCCATGGTTTTTTTATTTTTTTTGGGGAATTGATAAGCTCCATGGAAGCTTCTAATTTTCATAGCAGCACTGCCATGATGAACTGTGGCTCATTACTGTATACTGATGGCAGCTGTTAATACTATTACAGGCAGAGACTTTTTATTTAAGGGAAACATTAGCCAGTAACTGGGAGATTTCTGACACGGTATTACATAAAGCTTCCTGTTAGGAAGGAGAGCAAAGAGAAATGGATTTGAACCCATTAGTATCAGAATTACGTGTCAAAAAGCTAGAGCAGAGTTCAATTTATTTCTGCAATAAAGTGTAAGCTAGAGATTGACTTGACAATTATTTTACCTTGCATTGCTCTGGTTGTTCGCAGATGACTATTCCAACATCAAATCATCTTGTTTGGACATCTTTTACTGAATAACGTGCTAGTCTAAATATGCATTCTGTTATGTAGGAGCTAAAACTCGGCAGGTTTTTCAAGTAGAAATGAGTTTTTTATTACTATTTTTACTGGAGGATGTATATACAGTGGAACACATTCAGGATAGATGTAAAACAACTGCATGTATTCCTGCTAAATCTAGTGCACGTTGTTGAATGGGGTTTGCATTGTCATTGAAAGGATAATCTTTCTGAAGCTTTTAGTAGCTCTGTATAAGCAGTGTAAATAATCTGCCCCCAAACATTTGTTTCCTCTAAGCCAGTCACTGTGCAGGGCTGTCGCTTCTGTTTAGCAGTTTCCTTTTTCCCTAATAATTTTCCAAGATAAGTGACAACAAATTGGACAACCATTTCCTTATTATAATTTTTGCCCATTTCATATGTGTATCCTCCAACTGAACATGAAAGTCCATGAGTTCAGAGACTTAACCTTGCCCATTGTAACAGACTTACTGGAATGGCAAATCTGACTGTATTTTTGTTGTCTTGAACTGATGATTCTTTAAGGAACACTAATTTAATTTTCTTGTTTTGTAGCATAATTTTTGAAGTGTGTTGTGTTCCCTGTCCTCGTATTACCCTCTGAAAATTCACATGAAGCTTCACAGAAAACATTGCTTAAAATTTCAATAAAAGTGATATATTACACCACTGTGCAGATTCTTCAGGCAGATTTTCCTTTGCCTTTCCATAGTTTGATGCAAGCTCATGTCATGCTCGGGGGTGATGCAGGGGAGTAAAATGCTGCTTGCACTGCAGCTTTTTGTGTGTTCGTACTGTGATCTCCTGTGAACTCTGTGGGCAAAACTAATCCCACAATCTCCCACAAGCAGAGGACTACAGAGTGGTTTGGGTTTTGTGGTAGGGCATGCTGGCCCCTGCAAATTCGACAGTGATGCTGAGTACCTCCAGTGTTAGATTTAGAATTGCCTCAATAGCCAGATTAAACTGAATATCTTTCCTGGCAGGCATGTGGAATGGCAATTCCATGGCTTTGGAATAGCCAGGATGAAACTACAATAGCTCTTCCTTGTGGGTTGTCTCTTCCCTATGGCTGCAGAAGGACCAAACAAATTTCTTTGAAGCAAAGGTTAACACAGTTACCTACCTAGGTCAATTGTTATTTTACATGGAGTAATATATGCTTATTTTGTTGATTTAAAGCCTATTAATTGTAAAAATCAGCCTATAAAAAGAGATGGTATATATGCAGGAAGAGAACTTTCTTTTTTTTTTTCCCCAGGAATTTCTCATGCATAGATACAAATGAATATTCTAAATGTAAATGTTTGGCTAGATTATTCTTCAGAGACACATATTGATTTCTGTTGTCACCCTTCAGTGAGATTTAGTGTAGGTTACTAGGAAATCCTTTCCAAGCACAAACTGAAAAAAAATGTAAAAATGATTTCCTTGACAGTCGGTGAGAAGAGCCAGTAGACATTAACAAATTAACTGTGTTTGCTCCCTCCCCACCAGTGAAAGAGTCTCAGCTTCTAAAACCCCAGCTCCTTTGATGCTTATGGAATGCTGGTCCATATTGTGCTTGAGGTGCTAGAAAGTACGTTTTCAAATTCATAGCTTAGCAAAAAGTGATTTTCCCTTGTGGATCTAAATGTGGAGTTGTGGCTCTCTCACCAGAGTAGGAGGTACGGGATAATTTTGCAGTTTAGGCTGTTTTATGATGGAAGTAGAGGGAGCCTCATGGAAAACTGGATGTGATGGCCAAGTTTAATCTTAAAATGGGTTTCATTCAGCTTTCTAATAAACCTGGAATTCATAAATTGTTGCATGTTATAGTGGGTTTGATAATTATGGATTATAATAACTTTACACTTCAGTGGTTAAACCCAAATATTGTTCTACAAATACTTTTTTTTTTTAAATTTATTTTCTCTGTTATTTAGAAGGTACAAAATACCTTCAGTCAGACCAGAGTGTAACCTATGAAGAGTTTATATTCACAATAATATAATTTTATAGCTATCTAAAAAAGTTATTCCTACATATTTTTATGTCTTGCAAGCACTGTTAGATATAAGTGTTGAACTACTTGTTATAGCTGAGTGGTGATAAATATCAAGTTCATCTGAAGATTCATAAAAAAATATATTCAACAGCTACAAAGTCTGATCAATTTTTTTGCTTTCTTGGCAGTTTGGTATTGTTAACCTACGTTAATTTGCTTTGTAAAGGGTTTCAAAACTATTAGTGTCATGTCAGTTATAAAGTACGGCCAGTAAATGTTCGGTTTAACAAGTTCATTTTAATAGATAGGAGATGACACTACAACATTGCACTACCTGACTGTATTTTAATAAGATTTAAATCTTAATTTCTATGCACTGCTTTGCTTGTTTTGTAGATAATAATAAACACACAGACTCAGCTTCTGTTGTTTCAAGGGAACAGTGGTGCTTGGGTTTGTATATGAGCAGTAGTAAAGTTACAAATATTAAAATTATGCAACTATGTATTTGTATTTTCTCAAAACGTTTGGGAGCACTTGGAATTGAGGGGTTTTTTTATGATCTCTTTCTGATGTACTTCAAGGAAGAGAAGCAGAAAGAATTTGGGAAAAATATTAATCTTTGTGGTAAAACTGGCTTTATAAAAAGCCAAACAAGCAGAGGCATTTTAACATAATTTTCTCCTGACTTAAACGATCTTAATTTTATCACTTTGCCAAACTGTATTCCTTTGCATGAAGTATGGGCAGGAGATACTCCTGAATTTGCATTTTCATTAGATTTAGCATTCAGCACCTAATGCTATAAATTTGTTTTTGAAACTCTTTAATTCCCCTGAGTGTTCCAACATATTGAATGCTATTTGCTTTGTATTATGTTGGCAGCAAATCTGCAGTGAAAATGCTGTCAATATATATTCATAGCTAACATTGTTAACTAAAAGCAATATTGTTTTTCTATTGTAAGCTGTCACAAATGTTTGGCACCCTGTTGTTTAAGCCAAAAAAATGTCAAAGAAAGAGAAGAATATTTTTGAAGAAAAGTGCAGTGATAGTGTCAAGTTTTCTGTATTAAAATACATTCCTGTGTATACAGACCTTTACAGTTTATAAAATTGTGTTTTGTAGTAATGTAAAGTTAGAATATTGTGAGAACATCAGATTGTTACAGATATTATATTAAATGAGAGGAGCATAGTAAACAATACAGCCATTTTACTTTCTTGTGTAATGCAATGCTTATCAGGCTGTAAAATGTATTCTACTAAACCCAATGATTATTTTATTAATAGATGTGCTATATATGAGGAAAATGAATGAAAAATATTTTGCCTTTTGCCTGGTTTTGAAGATGAAGTGTATAATTAATAGGAAAAAATACAAAGTTTTTAACATTCTCCTCGGGACTCTCCTTATCTTTATGTAAGGCACATTGATCTTGCTTGTTTAAATTTGTGTATTCCTTTTCCAAATCATTCATTCTTTTCTAATGAAACTGTTATATTTTTTGTATCTGTTTGGTATTAGAAGAATGTCTTAGAACAAAGTCTGTCTGAGAACTTACGTGGGGAGAAATGAAAAAAGAAAAAAAACCCCTGTCTGCCATGCAAATAACCATGTTAGGGCTAATAAATCATAAACACCCATAAGTTAAAATAAGCCATGTAAATGGAAATTTCTAGATGAGGTTGTCAGAAGAGGCACAACAAAGTTCCCTTGGCACAAGCCAGTTTGCTGTGGAGTCAGCAGAGTTCAGCTGCTGGCAGTGGAGGGCACTGAAAAACAGGTGTGTCAGCCCTGGGCAGCTCTCACTGAAGCACCAAAGCCTCGCAAAGACGCAGATTTTCAGTGCTCTCTTCTGCCCAAGGCAACATTTTTCTCCATTCACTTAGGTAAAGAGATTCACCCATGTATAGTGACATACTGGCAACCCCAGAAATGTTGTCATTCTTGACACTTTGTGTCAGTCTCCAGAAAACTGTTGTTTTCTCAACTTGCTGAATCATAACATGTTGAATTTAGGAAATGCTTTTGGAAAACCCTTAATATACTTGTATGTTGGTCAAGGTAATTCTCAAAGAAAAAGCTGAAATATTCTGATCTGTTGTTCAAATGCAATCATTGGTAAATTTGGTTGAACACTGTTTTTCATGCAGCAATGTATTGGTGATATATATTAATGTGTATTATCTTCTGTGTTACTGGCACATATCATGGATGTGTGATCATGCCAATAATAACTTCTTTTTTCCTTGCAGCTGATTTCACCCCTCTACTTCAAAATCACCTCTGCTTTCTGCACTGGTATATATACTTGCTAGAGGAATACAGGTGCCACAAGTGATTTCACAAGGTCCCTGTTATGGCCTCAATTTTTTTCAAACATTTTCTAAGAAGTGCAAAATAACCCGAGTTTCCATTGACTTCAGTGACATTTCAGCACTAGCAGCACCTTGAAAAATTGGCCCTTCTATTCCTTGGCACCAATCTCTGTACATTGTCTCTTGTGCTTTCAAGTAAGATTGCATAAAACTTCAGAGCTAAGTTGGCCACTACTGTCCAAATTGATTTTTTTTTCTGCTTTTGAGCTCCCAGTATTCTTCCCTAATTTACACACATAAAAAGAAACCAAACGAAAAACCTGAAATACAGCTGATTGATGGGATTGCTCTCCAAGTTTTTGATTGGCATTATATAATAAGGTCAGGCATGTTCATAAATGTTCTAGGTGAATGTCCAGCGTGTTCAAGTTTAAGACAGAATGTGTCTTGCCTTTGTATCCGTGCTTTTCTAGATTATTCCAAGAACTGGAATATGATTGAGTCTAATGTGTATCTGGAGAGGCAATATACTTGGACAATTACATTCACAGGTGAATAATATTTTTTAAACACAATAAAAATCTCTAACATTTCTTAAATAGCTCACTAGATAAGGATTGCTGTTACAGAACAGGAGACAGCACTGCATCCTGCAGACAATTGACAAAGTGGACCAGTGGTTTTCAATCCTTAATTTGATTCCTTTTCCTCTGTGGCAGAGAGATGCACCATCTTTCTAAGATTGTTTATCTTATTTTGGCATAACAGATTTAATCATGACTATATCCATTTTCCACAAAGTGTCTTGTGTCTCGAATCACAGAATGTTTAAATCCTGTACAGGTGTGGGATAACTGTGCAGCTCATCCTAAGGGAAAGCTCTGGATTTCTGTGCACTGTGGAGGAATGCACCTTTTCCCAATTTCCAGAAATGTTTATGAAGCTTTAGAAAGTACTGTGTCTTTTATCTGGCAGTTAGATTTCTATCATTTCTTCCTATTGTTAGAGTTCCTTTTTATTACTTACTTTATTATATATTGTACAGGGGGACCTTTGCCATTTTCAGATATGAATTTGATGCTGGAGGAAGAATGAAGATGTGCAAACCCAGTTATGAATCATGCACAAATCTTTTCCACATGTGGTTGTTTAAACAATTCCTTCTGTTATATGAAATATAATTGTATCTGTCTTTTTTGTGCATGAGAGTTTTGACTTGATACAAGATGAAGGCCTGTTGCTTGTGCCCCTTTGGGGAAGGGATGTCACAGAAAGGAGCAGGGCGCTTGTGACTTTTCCTCTTAGCCTGAATTATGCTCACCTTTGCTGAGGAATTTAGGTGGAGGCCTCCTCCAAGACGTGTTCCCCAGTTTTTCTACTAGCAAGAGTGACTAAGAATTCTCCTGTGGGGTGGCTATTGCAACACTGGAGCACAAAGACAGAGAAATTAATAAAGTAAATAAGAAAGACAGTAAATATAGACCAGACCATCCTCATTTACTGTTAGAAATGAGAGAGGAACAGTATTAAGGTACATGGATGAGACAAACCAGCACTTATCCATGGTGAAATCTATAAAATGTCTTCGATTGCTCAAGGGATCTTTAGATATAGCATTATTTTCTCTATCTTATGGATGACTTGACCACCTTCACTATGAATTTTTCATGATTTTCCTGACCCAGCAGCTCTTGCCTGTGGAGAGAGTAATACAGTATTGATTTGGGTGTTAGGTTTCTGCCTTTTTTGCCACAACAGGATTTTTGTAGCCTAGAAACCTCAATCCCTGATTACTCATTAGAGACTTGAACAACTTTTCTTAGATCTGGAATGTAAAAGAAGAATCACTTGGTTACTTTTGTCTTAGGTAGCCTTTGTAGTGGAATTTCAGCTCATCTTGGTAATGAGTGGTGCTGTCATTAAGCTTTCCTGATCGAATGGGCACTACTAGGCCTGCAGATTGCAAAAACACTGTTGTCTGTTCACAATTAGTGTGTTTGCAGCAGAATTGCACTGGCAAATGTGTTTACTTAGAAGCATCCAGCAAAACAGTAGAGTAAGTAGGGGTCTGTCCTCCTGTGTTCATCCTGCCATTGATGTCTTGGTGACTTATTTTCTGTGCCTCATGGGCATATTAGAAAATTGAAAAGAGGCCATGATGTTGCTATTTCTCATTTAAACTGTTGTGTGTGGGTTTTTTTATTTTTTTTAAATAAAAAATCCATATCTTACATCCTCTGAAAACTTACTCTCAGCATTGCCATGGAAACAAGATTTTTAAAAGGGACTTAACTGAAATTTAGCAGCAGTTTTTATTTCTTTGTGATTCATACTTCATAAAAATGCAAATGTCACACTAATACATGTTTTACCTTAATATTTTATACTACCATTTTGTCTTAATTGGTCTAATGTTTTTCTTAATTAAATTTTGAGCTTCTCTGAATGATTTTAAAACTGTACAGTGGACCTATCAAGCTTTAAATTTTGACTATGTGACACACAATTTAAGATTCTGTCATAGAGGGAAATCAATCATTTCAACCTGTAATCACGGGCACAACAAAAGATTTAAAAGATTTAAAAAGCCTTTTGTCCTGCCTGGAAATTTCTTGGCCTTTATAATCTTCATTTCTAGTGAGATATCACAGCAAATAGCTTTTTATAATTTATATTTCTTTGGTTTTCACTTTATTCCTTCTAACTATGGGAAGTTGTTTAGAGGATAAATTAACTGCTCTGCTAAATAAGGCTTTTACTCATAGTTTTCTTAAGAGGGGTGTTTTAATTATCCAAACCTACAGTGTGTGCATTGGTTAACATATATACTTATATCAACATGTGTAAATAACCCACATTAATTTAACATTTTATTTGTACATAAACATCCAGTAGTCGATAACATTAGTTCAAAAATGAAAAGATATCTGGCATCCTCTTCTGAGTGCCTATTTGGACAGGCCTCATATAACTTGCAACATTTTGTCTTTGACAATTAATACCATTAGACCAGGGATCATGTTGAGCAAGACTGAAATCGTAGAATCATGGAATTGTTCAGGTTGGAAAAGACTTTTAAGGCCATGAAGTCCAACCATCAAACCAGCATGGACATGTCCACCACTAAACCATGTCCCTGAGTGCCACACCTACATGTCTTTTAGGTAACTGCAGGGATGGTGACTCCAGCACTGCCCTGGGCAGCCTGTTCCAGGGCTTGACAACCTTTTCAGTGAAGAATTTTTAATCCAGTCTGAACCTCCCCGGTGCAACTTGAGGGTTCTGTCACTTGTTACCTGGGAGAAGAGACTGACCCCCATCTGGCTACAACCTCCTTTCAGGTAGTTGTAGAGAGTGATGAGGTCCCCCCTGAGCCTCCCTTTCTCCAGGCTAAACACCCCCAGCTCCCTCAGCTGCTCCTCATCACACTTGTGCTCCAGACCCTTCACCAGCTCCTTTGTCCTTCCCTGGCCACGCTCCAGCCCCTCAGTGTCTTTCCTTTCGTGAGGGGCCCAGAACTGGACACAAGATTCGAGGTGTGGCCTCACCAGTGCTGAGCACAGGGGGACAATCACTGCCCTGGTTCTGCTGGCCACACTATTTCATACAGGCCAAGATGCCATCGACCTTTCTGTCCACCTGGGCATGCACTGGCTTGTGTTCACTGCTGCTGACCAGCAGCCCCTTGTCCTCTCCCTCTGGGCAGCTTTCCAGCCACTCTGCCCCCACCCCTGAGCCTTGGGGACCGGCAGCCAACTGGATTGTGATGGAATATAACTCCAGTCACCACCAGTCTAGACTTTAAACTGGGACATCCAGTTAAAGCCAGTATGCTTTTACCATAATATTCCCACCTATGAAGCCACTGTAGCTTTGTCTCAGTGGCATTAAAAAGCAAAACAATGGTGTGCACCAATTACACTGCTGGGCTCCCTCAGAAATTGTGACTGCTTACAGCTCGAGCAGTGTGGATCATAGATCCCTCAGTGCTGAACTGGACAGGAACTGCATTTCCTCCTTTGTTTTTGGTATTTCTGTGAAGGTTTTCAACATGTAAACCAAGCAGAAGGAGATTCATGTGAAGTTATACTTCACTGTAGGGAAAAAAAAGGTGTAGTCACAGAGAAAATGCAGACAAATAGGAAGGCTTCTGCCTTGATGACTTTTTTTT
Source organism: Myiozetetes cayanensis (assembly GCF_022539395.1). NCBI lineage: Eukaryota > Metazoa > Chordata > Aves > Passeriformes > Tyrannidae > Myiozetetes > Myiozetetes cayanensis. The sequence goes on along the minus strand of NW_026086826.1, from coordinate 7,216,036 downwards.
AATTAAAATACTATTGTCAAATATTTTTACACCTTTTACCTTAAGATTTGCTTTGTAAATGCTCAGTCTTTACAGACATATATAATATCCAGTCTCTGCAAGCACCTTATTCTGATTAAAGGCATCATGGTTGTATGTTGACTGATGAAAAGAGTCTCAAACAAACTGTATTTGAAACTCAATTGTATGCTAATTTTCGCTGAGATTAAACAACATTGTGTTTATAGTTAAGTTCTGTGCAAGAAGTACGTTTTCTTATCAGACAATGTTTACTGGAATTTGACCATGCAGTAGAGTCAGTGAAAAATTATTTTAGGTATATTTGTAGTGTTTAGAGCAAGTGAAAAATAAGTATTTTTATCACTGAAATTGTCAATTATTTAAATACATAACCTATTAAATAAATGTATCATCATTGCCTATACTACAAATGCATTTAAAAGCTTAGAAACAACTTGGTCAGGTTCCCAGGGCTGCCCACTCAGATTTAGATGAGTGTGTATAAAAGCTTCCTTTTGTAAACACAGCGAGTCCTGCAGTTTGAGCAGTGTGTTTGCCCATTTCTGCATGCTCAGCTTATGTGCATCTTTCTGAAGAACAGTGCTTGACATTCTGGGTAGGTTGTACTTAGCAGAAGAAAAGACAAAATTCTTCAAGGTATCATAATACTGAGGGGCATGGACACACACACACACACACACACTTGAGAAAACAGTAGTGGAGAACAAAAAAATGTGTTTGAAAAGTAATCACATCTTACTTTTATACTGAAACAAACAAACACAATTGTTCAACAATGTCTTTCTCCACAGACAGTGTTGCCAGTGCATTAATAATCCCCCCTAATTGACACTATCTCTGTTTATATTATGTGTACTGTGCTACTTCCAATCTTCAGTTTTCCTTTTTTAAGTAACTGTTGTTTCTACCTCTCTCTAAAGATGAGCGATATTTTTTTCAAGTTAATGAGGTTCCTATTTTACTTAAACAAGATGCATATTCACTATCTTTCTGTTGTTTTAAAATATAATTGCTAAGAATGTGTTCAACAGTTTGACTTGGTTTCTTCATCCTGTACTCCCTAATTGAGTGAATTAATTAAAAATCGGTGTTTGCCCATAAAAGATTGAATGAGCAGACATAGTGCTTGATGTCAGAAATAAAACTGTAAGTGAACATAATTATGTTTCACCTTCCTATTTAGTCATTTGTGTGGGCATAAGCATTTAGTTGTTTGCAACGTTGTGTCTTAAACAGTTTCATTTACACTTTGGTTTTTTAAGAAGAGAGGGAGGGTAAAAGAAAAGTTAATGACTAGATAATGATTTCTTTCTGAAAGGCTGAGCATCACTTTTAATATTCAATTTGCACAACATCAGGGTAGAAAATACTTTTCTGACCGTTTTTGCTAACTGAAATTTATTTGGAAAAAATTCTCAACCCAAAGTTGAGGTGCCAAGGTGTTAGTCCTGCACACGTTTATGGTATGGTGTGAGCAACGTGATATGCAAAGATAACCTTTCTCTTTATTGCACAGTACGCTTCTTTGCAACAACAGTCACTAATGATGGCTACCATTCTGTCCAAAATAATCCATATTGTACAGTCAAACCAGCGTGCCTTTTGTCCTTACATTTACATAACCAACACAATAGTCTTTTTCTATTTTGACTGCTGACTGCATGGGAAATGAAATGCAGTTCAACCAGCACAGTGCTTGTTATAATTTTGCTTTTTGTAGGATTGTTTTTCCCTTGAGAAACCCAGCATTATATTTATGATTTGGTCAGGCTTCCTGAGCAGTAAGCAGTTGCTTTGTCTCCATGTAGGAATCCATGACCCAACAGCAAGATGAGATTGGAGAATAATTTGGCATTTCTCTACAGGAGCATTGTCTTGTGGCTGAATTAAAAATCCCCTTCTGTGATTATTGTGTGTTTTGATATACATCAAATAAAAAAGTCCTGTGGAGAAAAATGTTGTATCAGTTCATTCCAAGCTGAATCAAACTGAGTGATGAAAAAAAGATATGCAACTGAAGGTTTTGATTTTAAAAGGTTAAAATTTGAGAAAGTTGGGAAAGGAGGACATATTGAGGACTTAGTGGTCCGTGGCTGAACATTCTTGCCACCATCCTGTCTGCTGCACCAAATATACAGAAGTAATACATTGCTGGACAGGAAAAGAATTTCTTTTGTAGGTAGTTGAATTCTTTGCTATCACAAGTTCCTATATTTGCCCAGCTAACCCTCAAAATGAAGTATTCCTTTAGCAAACCTGTTTGGGATGTTTGCTCTCCAAAAGCTTGAGATCCTCTAATTCCTGAACCAAATGCACTTATAACCTCTCCATACTAATTTATTCCTTTGTCATTGCCATTCTAAAGATCACCTGACAATTCTGCCTCCCCTTTGTTTCCTTCTGCTCTGAATTTATGGAAAACAGTCAGATCTATTTCCATCTGAAATTCTGTCTATCTGAAAGTGAGTGATGTGATTGTGGGAGTCCTCACAGAGTCAGAAATGTCTATTGGATCAGGTTGGTGTGTCTGCATTTACTGGCTCCCATAAAATAGCAAGTGCAAATTTTTGGTTGCTTTTAGAGCACTGGAATTCTACTTCGAGGTTGAAATAACAGTCTCAGGACTGTACAAAGAATTTTTCATACCAGGTGTTCTTTGATCAATACGTTAATTCTCTACTGCCATTAACACCAGCTGTAATCTTGGAATCATAAGATATAAATTAGAAAGTAATGTGCAAAAATTGTGGCCTCTTATTTTCCTTGTATAACCCCTGGAAGAAATACATCTGTAAGCTGGTTGCCACAGAAGTGTTATTTCAGGTTTCAGGTTATTACTCAGCAGGAATTTTATCAAATATCAATCTGTGGAATGTTTTTCTTTCTCAAAATAATACTCTTCCCCCTCTTATTGGGGAAATATGGACATTAATTCCATTCTTTTAAAAAAACTGATTTTATTCTTTCTACCTTAGATGAGCTGAAAGTGGCAAAATGAAGTACTATTTTCAGTAAAACTGTTTGCAGGATCTTTGGAAAGATGTGCTTAAATCCAGAAGTTCATGCTAGTTGGATATGACACTATTCGTGACAATTAATAAATATATTTGTGGAAATACTAGCTTTTTTTTTGTTTTCTAAAAGAACCTCAGCTATCAGAAAAGTACCAGATAATATGAAAAAGGAAACACTATTAACAGAGTAATAAAGTAAGGGTAAGAGAATATCCTTGGTAAGCATCCTGGAAAACGTTGTGAAATAATGGAACAAAGTTTAAGGAGACAGTGAATATATCAGTCAGGAAACATGGATCAGTAGGTGACAGGGATTTATACACTTCCTGGTGAACAAGTGTAGGTACCACTTAGTTCCTGTTGCAATAATTAGCAGCAAAAGCTGCAACACTAACAATAACTGAACACCTAAGAAAATACAACAAAGCACTCTGCTGGGTGGTTTCCTAATATAAATGATTCCTTCAAATTTTATATAGGTATAAAACAATGTATGTAATGTATTACATAGAAATTCCAAAGTGAAAATGGAAAAAAAAAAAAAGATTTCCATTGGGTAAAATGTAAAAGTTAAAATAATTTGTAGGACATAGAATGAAAAATTACTGAACATACACAAACAAAAAATAATTACAACTGAGATGAAACTGCTCATTAAAGAACTGCCAGGTTTGGTGATAAGTCTAATTTTATTTGACAATTTTATAAATGATGTGGGGGAGGAATAGACCTTGAATTACATTCTTACATTGCACTAAATTGGAAAGTGCTGTATATTAATGAGGACAATAATACTTCAAAGGTACTGGAAGGTTTTAGAAATGTGAATATAAGGTAATAACATTATTTCAGTTTGGGTGGAAAATGAGAGTATAAAAATAAGAAGCCCTTAAAAGAAAATTAAGCCATAAAGAAAATGGTGGCCGTATTTTTAAGAACTGAAAAACGGAGGCTTTAGGAACAAACAGTGAGTGATGTTTTTTGCTGTTGGTTGAACTAAAGCTGTTGGGGACTTAAAAGACAGGGGGATATTACTTTCCAAGATTGCATTCCTTTTGAAACTCTTCTTGCAGTGTAAAAATACTTAGATAACTCTCGTTGTCTTTCATGATGCAAATTACAAATATATATATATGACATTGCAGAGTGAATTTTGCTCCAGGTTTGAGGGCTTGTTTATATCTGCAGAAAGATGTTCCCAGACAGTGATGCTATCCTGTCTTTCATTCTGTAGAGATTTGTACCTTGATTAATTTTACAATGAATAAGTCTTCTCCAAGTAAATAATAAAAACTTATGAAGTATGTATGCCTTTGTAGGATTGTCTGCAGACTACTGTCTGCAAAAATAGACCTGTACTTTGTCTGCAAATATATTAATGTACTAAGTTTTGAGGAGAGCAAGCTGACTTTGTTTTTGCAGAGTTTTAAGGAATAATGCCTTCGTGCGTGAACTTTTCCAATTTTTTCTTTTAGAAAGTTTAAAAAGAGTAGGCTGACTATGGGACGGCATTGTAGAATCCTGTAAGAGGCTTGTGATAAGAAATAAAGCAATTTTTAGTGTGAAATGAGCTGATTTGTGAAGCTTGCATTTCAGTCCTATGTTGCATAAGTAATAGTTTAAGAAATCCTTATAAATTTTAAAAAGTAAGGAAATTTAAACATATTACAGTAAATATAGAGGAACATAGGGAACTTCAGCAGTACAATTAAGTAAGGTATGACAGTGTGAACCGTAAGATTTAGTTGTTAATAACATGAAACTGCCATAAAATGGAAACCATTGATTGCAGAACACAAAGCACGAGAAATGGTTGGGGCTGTGAGGCATCAACATGATGTGTTTATGAAAATGATCTTGAATATACATTAATTGAACATAATATTAGTGACATTAAAGCCATCATTAAGACCTACAGTCTCCAGTTGATGTTGCCAGTATTAAGAGGAACTGAGAGAGGAACCAGTGCAGATAAAAATGGTTGCAGTTACAGATAAACACAAAGCCTGTCTTACAAGAAATGACCGATGTTTTCTTTCCCTAACATCCATAAATTGTGAAGGAATCGTCCCAGTTGTTGAGTAAGTTGTTTTAGTTGCCAATTGTCTTCATTAACAGAATGTTCCTTATTTCTTGTGCGTATCTGTTGGGTTTCAGCTTCGAACCATTGGGTATCATTATGTGTTTTTCTGTTAGAGAAAATGGCTGTTTAAAACTCTCTGGCATTTTCTACTAAACTTCAACCGCAGCATCCATTTGGTTTAATAAAAATAAAATTGCTTCAATCTCTTTTTAATTCCTTTATTCCTTGTTTGATTAGTAAAGGAAGATGGATAACAATTGCAGAAAAATTCCAGTCTCTGTGTAAGAACTGAGGCTGTATAGCTGCACTTCTGACTCTTGAAAATAGAAATGCATATTTGCTTTCTTGCAGGTGGGCATCTTTAAATTTTGGGCAGAGAGCATGCAGTGCCCTTATGACTTCATAAAAATTTGTTTTGGTCTCAAAGTTTTGGATCGTATTTATATTACATGACCCAAACTTTAAAGGAAGATATTAAAACGTAATTATATTCCCATTTGCATATTAAACGTGTTTACAGATATCTATATCGTGTTTCCCACTAAATGGCACTAAAGTTAGCATGGCTTAGTGTATTGGGATTTTAGAATTGCAGGACTATTCATTCCAAAGCAGTTTTGTGTGAATTCTCTTATATTCCAGCTCATGTCGGTAAATCAGCAGATTATTCTTTAATTAGTAATGCCAGAAGGACTGCTGATGGAGATATTATTCTCTGAAGGTGCAGATAAACTCAAGATTCTGATCTCTGGTGAGCATTAAAGCTTCTGGGACACTTTTCAAAGATAAAAGTATCGACTAAATATATTGACTAGATTGCGTTTTGGTTTTTGTTTCTCATCTTATGGTTTCCCACTGTTAGATAACACAGGTTGTATTTCATCTGCTAAGCACATGCATCAGTAATGGTGCACTACTGCAACTGTAAGTTAGGATCAAAATGCATTTGAGTCAAACAGAATTTTTTGTAAAACAGCTTAATTTTGGGAGGCTTCCTTAGATTCTTGTGTTTCATAGTTATATCCTACAGCATTTTATTCAGGACAGTGGAAGATGAAACCCCCTTCCAAACATATGTTTGTAATACTTTCCTAGTTGCCTGTTTTTCTTGTCTGAGTATTTGTCTACAGTGTTACCATTCACTTTAATTTCACAGGAAAAAGTCTTTCCATTTGAGAGTCCCTCTGTTTCTACTCTATCTTGTTATGAAAACCTTATACATACAAAATGTAAAGTTACAGAAGCTTTGGTTCTAACAAAGAAGGGGAGAAAAAAGGAAAAGATGACTGCCATTCTTAGCAAAAGCAAAGTTCTCTTTCTTTATCATGTAGTTTAACTCAAAGTGTCTGTGTGCTTGTAAATATATAGGAGCTGAAAACTGCATCTTTACCAATAATCAGTGTGCAGAACAGATAATGAAAGTGCAGAAATTTTTCTCCTCATAAAAGGTTTTATCTCATGTCCTCAACTTCCTTAGCAACAACTTCTTTTAAAATGCTGGTACACTGTGGTGATTTTCACAGAATGTTCTCAATTGGTAGCAAAATTCATGGAAAATTTCCCATGTAAAAGAATACCATCCAAATGCCAGGTCTTCACCACCACCAGAGACTGGTCTGCAGGATTGCTATACTTAATGGGGAAATGAACATTAAAAAATTGCGAATTGATGTAAAAATTACTGGCAGAGCAAGAGCTATTTCTGCTTGTTTATACCTACCAGTCACAGAAATATTAACTGTACAAAGGTAGCTTGGAATGTGTCACTACTCTACACATTCCAGGCAGTTGGTGCAGTTACTCTTCAATATAAACAGGCACACACAGGGAAATAGAGTCTTCCTTTATCACTCCACTAAATGTGTCCAACACTGAAGCTGAAAACTTTTCCTTTAGTAAGCAGAAATAGCAACTCACATGTTCTTTTTAGGCCAGTATCTGTTAAAGAAACCAAATAGTGCTGTCATGGACATAAAGCCGGTGCCAGGCTATCTGACATTCACAGGACAGGAAATTCCATAACTCAGGACTTCAGGAGGGTTTCACCCCCACTCCACCTCCGATTTTATCCTATTTCCATGGTCATCTGCTTCCAAAGATAACTTTAAACAAACACCAAAGAAGAGGGTGAGCAATATTTATATGTCTTTCCTGTGCCAGGCAGGAAGTCTTAGGGATATATGAATTAACCTCCTCTCTAAATGGTTGAGCTTAATCAACCTTGGATGATTGAAAACTTTAGTTCAAACTTCCTTCTGCATACACCAAAATAAAATATGCTTTTAATGTCCAGAAAGAGAAGAAATCCTTTAGCTGAATATTAATAATTGACTTGGCCATCTCTTCGAGGAGGGGAACTCAAAGGGGACATTTCAACATGACAAAGCAGAGCTGAGGCTCAGGGCTCAGGGAAGTTACCTCTCATGCTGTGGACATGCAATAGAAAATTGAAGAACATAAGAAGTTCCATAATACACCATATTTTGTCTCATATGACACGTGAAATTATTCAGTTTTTTATAATCATTGCAAGAAAAGCTCTTTAAACTTTGGGGTCATGACTGGAAAGTGTGTCCAGCTCAGTAAAATGGGCCAACACAGTGGGTTACTCCTGAGGATGCTGGCTTGCTTACAGCTTGAGTATTTCTAACCTCTTTTTCCCTCCCAACCTACCTCTTCTAACTTCATCAGACAGAAGAATGCAGAAGGTACTGAGCAGAAATTCTGACCTGAGGACAAGCAAACGCATCCTTCAGCCTGACAGAAAAACACACGATCAGAATCAGTGACCCTGGCAGGTGCTTTTCTCGCTTTGCTTGAATCATCAAAAAAGATGTCCTTAAATTACTTTAAATAGTATTTGGCTGACAATATGGTCAAAAGGAGTGAAGATTATATCTACTTGCTGTGGTTACTTTGTTAAAGGAATGGAGAAGGACAGAAATATTTCTCTCAATTAACTATTTCTAAGATTCCCTGGAAATGGCAAACTATTAGCCTTGAATATAAGACTTGCCAGGAAGAGCTAACATGCCTGTAGGGTTTCTTTTGGGGTCACACTTTGGAAAGCTATGCTTCTGCAAAGATCTGTGCATAGATGTTACATTCTATGAGTACTCCCACTGAAGTCAATATAGAGGTGTCCTGGTGTCAGAGGACAACAGGATGGTAACAATCTGCATGGTCTGTAGAGATAATTGAATTTATGAACCTGTGATTGGCTTACACAAATGCTTAAATACATATAACAAAAGAAATAAGGAGGTTGGAAAGTTGAAGAGTTTGTAGTTAGTTACTCATACTTCTTGTACGTTTTCAAAAATCTTTTGTTCCTTAGCACTTTCTTAAATAATCCTTTTTGTTTGCTCTTTTCTGTTTACAGTTTAATCCATTTCATCTTCACTTTTCTTCCCTCAAGCACTTCCGAGCTCTCTTCTACCTTTCTCCTCTTTGACCTGGGCTAACAACTGTGTCCTAGCCTATTTCCCAGCTAAGTGAGGCTCAAGGGTATTTGAATTCAATTTGGGTCCATCTCCACTCTGACAACAATGTTGCTAAAGTAATACCATTAGGTCTCTAAGATACTGTATAAGGCAACAGAACATGGCTAATAAATGTTATTTCTTTTTTGGACAAAGTAACTGTGCGTTGTTGTAACTGATGTTCAAGGAAAGTACTCTGTTATTTGTACGTTCCAAGCACTGTGTCATGTTCTGCAAAATGCTCATTCGACTGTTCTTTTTCAAAATTGATTCCCCATAAGAGAGGAAGCTTTCTTTAATGATTCATTTCAACTTGACACATCTCTGTGAATGCTGAAGCACTAGGAATGGTATTTTCCCCCCATCTATGTTCTTAGCAGACATCTTCAGCTTGTTTCTGAAGAGGAAAGATTCCCCACAGTAAACTGTAAGAGCAGTGTGATTCTTTTTATTTTTAAAAAAGAGAGTTAGTGTTAGAATGCTTTTAAAGTTTTTCTTATAGTTGAGAGGTAGATAGATAGATAGATAGATCGGTTAACTTTATCCTTTTTATAAAATGACTCTGAAGTGAAATAGTTGTGTGAAATCAAAGAAATACTGAGGTATAAATTCAACAGCAAAGTCTGTACAGTTTTAAACCAAGAATATTTTTTTAAGTTTTATGGTCGGGGAAGAAATGGTAAGTGCAGTATAATCTTGATTTAGCAGGGCTGTTGTCTTTCTTTCTACTAATATTATTATTAACATATGATATAATCAACAAACGATATCATTCACAAAATGTATAGATGGGATTATGCTATTGCTGATACAATATTTCTTTGAAAGCTGTCCTGAGAGTGCTTTAATGGTTCACAATCAAAGCTGTGAAAAACCTGTGGAGTGGGACTCTGTGGAATTCTATTCCTCAATAGATTTAGATGACAGAGTGAAATTTCTGTGTGTGGACAACATTCTAGGACAGATTATTGAGAGAAAAAATTAGAATTCAAAGTGATCTTACACTTGGCCAGAGGAAACAGCATCCTGGACTATAAAACCAGAAGCAAAGCCTAGAACACACATGGAGTAATTTTTTAGCTCTTCACGTCATGACTAAGGACAAACTGTGTCCTGTTTTGCACACTTCACTTCCAGGAAACTGGGGGCTCAATGGGGCTGAAAGAAGAGCAAAAATAATGATCAGAAATGTAGTGGGTGATCTGCAATGAAAAATGGAAGAACTTAAGCTTGTCAGGAAAGCATATTGAGATATAACAGTTTTGAGTATGTGTGGTGGCTTGTGATTTGGGCAGTAAGTAACAAACTTCAACTGTTGCAGCACAGTGGAAGTGCTGAAGGAGAATTCAGAATAGGTTTTACTAGAGGCATTTTGCTATAAAGGCAGAAAGGAGAATGCCTAGGAAAGTCAGAGTGTCCATCATTAGATACCTGTGACATGGATTAGACAAGAGATTAGCCCAGAGTGCCAAATTCTTCTATATGGTAGTGGAATGAAGGAAATGGCATCTGAGGCCATTTGCCTTAGAACTGTGCCTATTTTCTTGGTAAATCAAACTTTAATTCATGTTACATTTGTACTAGCAGTAAAACAGCAGAATCTAGATTTGCATCTTGATTACCTCCCTTACCTTCTCATTACCTAGGGGAAATTAAATAGTTTGCATTAGAATTGGCTTGCATATAGAACAGTGTAAAATATTCACAATGAAATATGTCCAAACAGTATAGTGCAGCCATACTTGCATTCAAATTAGCATCTTTTCACATACTGCTGTTGACAAATGATAATAATAGGGATTGCTTTGTAAACCTTAATTCACAGGTGGAAGCCTGATTTACGCACGCAGTGGAATAAAACAACTTGCTTTTGGGATGGGTAATAAGTTCCAGAATTAAGATATGTTTGGAAGCAGTGCTGCTAAACTGGGAAAATTATCAATGAGAATCAGCTTACACTCAACTAAGTGTGCCCAGAGTCAGTGAGAGTCTCCTTGTGCTGGAAGGGAGGAGTTATTTCATGGATAAAGGCCAGGATATGCTTCATCGTGGATGAAATTTGTCCTATTTGGTCAAAAGCTTCATTTGTTGCTTTCTAAATTTGAAACTCATGAGCTTCGAGACAATGAAATAATAATGCCTCGAGAAAATGGTGCTAGGCACATGAGCCTGAAAGTTGGGAATAAGGAGATTGTGTGCTCAGATTCCTTCTTTACCCTCTATCCAGAGCTACCCAAATCTTTACTCCAGTTTCACTGATAATAAGAGGAATACAGTAGTACATGCTGTATTCTGTAAGTACCCTATACATGCATGTAAAATAGTACATGAGTCATAGATATTGTTATTAATATTTGTTAACTTAGGTTATTCTTTCTTAATTATTTTGCACTGACAAACACCTCCATTTTGGAACTGTTAGTGATGCTTCCCCCTAGTTAGATTCGAGGTAATAACTGTGATGATGTAATATACATAAATGCAGGTGGGATTTTTGGTAAAGTGAACAACCTCATGAAAGTCAGCTAAAGAAATATTTGTATTTGCTGCATATAAAGCAAAAGGAACAAAATACCCTATAAAATCTTTAGGACTGTGGGCATCTAAATTAGGCCTGTTGGCAGAAAGATGATATTTGAGTACATACATGTATATCTATTGATTTAAATGGGTTTTACTGCCAAGGCATTACAAATGAGACTGTCAGTGTAGCAGCAGAGTAAATCAGCAATATCAGGCAGAGCAAGGAGACTGGGACAAAATTATTAATGGATAAATCTATAAGAGCTAATTTAACTCTGTTTTTTTTCAGTGTTAAAAAAGGGAAATGTACAACCTGTAATTGTGAGTAAACACGATATATTACTTTTTAGTAGTCACTAAAAGGGAATCAGATTTGGGGAACGCTGTTTCTTGGGTAAATACGTTGCTATGACGTAGATTTAAAACAAGAAAATCTTCTGGGGGGAGGCTCTTGGCCAGAAGTATGAGTTTTATGTAAACTATTTACAAGAAATGTGTTTGTCCAACTCAGAGTAAAATCTGTGTCTTTGCCTTCAGTTTCTGATGTCTATTTCTTTTTCTTTCTCTCTGTTTTCAGGACTCATCTTCCGTCAATCAGTTGTTCTAGATTCAAACCCCTCTTTTCCTTTCTGTCTTTCTCTTTGTTTTTAGATCCTTTTAGTTCCCTCTCTCTCTCCTTTGCTTTCTCCCCACTGCTTCCAGCTTATATAGGTTTTTAAGTTGCAGTGACATAAAATCTAATTGCCTTCTATTTAAAAGAAAAAATAAAAACAGAAAGAGAAAAATGGTGAAACAAATCAACTAGCCTTGAAATAATTTTCTGAAAAGCTCAAGCTGTCGTGTTTTAGCCACACAATAATGCACACACTTTCATTATGGATGATGCTAAATTCTCAGGGCTGTACTTGAACTATTTTGGTGAACTGGGCTTACATCTTTAGATTTCTTTCCTTTAAAAATGGGATTTCGCTCTCAGTTGATGAGATTGGAAGTATTAAACTACAGTTGTCCTTGATTCCTTTTGCTGCTTCTTCATAGTCCAAATTGCCCTTCATGCAGAGCTGAGCTTGTAATATGCACTCTAGATGCTGAGTAAATGCTTTCCCTGGCTGTCCCTGGCTTACTCACTCAGCCACTCTGAGTCACCTTCAAAACATCAAGATTATGTGTATATACACTGTAATAAATAACCACCTGCATGGGGTAATGCAAATTGAATTTGTTGAAATATGGTCTATTATATTAAAATTTATGTTTCTATTATAATTTTTATTGTTTGAAACAAATTTGTCCTGTATAAAATTACTGAGAAACAAGAACTGTACCCATATATAGGAAGGTTTATCTTTTCTTGGGAACTATTTAAAAATAGGTTCTTACCCTACACATATCTACTGCTTTCTCTTAATAATGCAGAGCTGGATTTTGTCATTCTTAAAACAGGTCAAGTAACTTAATCATAATGTACTTGTTTATGTAGCCTAAATATAGATGGTTAGAGAGTCCGTTTCTTTTTGTACTTGAACCAGTTGTTTTGCAAATACTGTCAGCAGATTAGAAATACATCTAAAACATATTCAGTAAAAGGGATTTCAAGACAAAATTCAGCTGTGGGGGCATTTTATTTGGAATCTGTACAAATAGTGATGTGGTGAGAATGAGGATGGGATGTGGGGAGGACAGAAGGACTTGGCAATACACAGGTCTGGAGCTGACACACCTCTAGTGCTTTCACTGGACTGAAACAAGCTAATGACCTGTATAACAAACAGTTATTTTCCTGACTGACAAAAATAAACATTAAAGGAGAAAATTTGAAATCAATTGATAAATATGTAGGCACTAAATTAGCCTTATTTCATGCTAATTCGGCTTTATTGGATTCATATCACCATCCATAAAAGCTGCCTCTGCTGTTCAAAGTAATACCCAGTATATCTCAATTAGCAATGTGTTAACCTTTCATCCAAGTTGGCCAGCAAAGTGAAGATAGATTAACTATTAAAAAAAAAAGGGAAATAAAAATCTAAGAACAGAAAGAAAAGTTAAAAATACTTTTATTTTTGATAGTAATTTAAAAAATGTCAGTAGAGCGGACAAAATAACACTGAACAAAGAGCACTCCTGAATCTGATAATATATGTATTTGTTTTTTAACTGTTGGAACTAATCATGAATATTGGAAGACTTTAAATAATGTTTGGAATAACAACAGGCTATACCTGGTCTTAGGTGGTGTAGCCTGCTTAGAGAAACATCTATCTGAAGATGACAACAGCCTGTTCCAGCAGACAAACGTTAATTTTGACAGATTGATCTGATCAGTGTTTTACTGTGAATTAAATAAGTGAAATATGGGAAGGAGTGTGTTTCTTTTTCTTTCTGACTTTTGCATAGTAGTATGGTGCACTTGTTAATATAATTCTGGCATTTTCACCTCTTGCTTTTAGAGACATAAAAGGCCATCTTTGGGTTCTTATTCTGTATATTGTTTCTTGTGGCTTGTTACAGAATTTCAGACTGTAGGCCTTAATATTTCTACTAGGTTTTAAGAAGTGTTTTGAGACCCCTATGATGTGCTGAGTATTTAATCTGTGGTTAATTTCTCATTAAATAGCTGTGGCTGCTAGCCACTGAAATCAGTTAGAATCTAAGACCTGAGCCTTCATTTCTGTAGCTATGTTTTTCTACACAGTTAAAATTCAAATTCAGATCACATTTGATTAGTTATTAAAATGCATCCTTTAGGTAACACAGTTTACAAAAGCAAGGGCTAGGGATGACAGGGTCACTCATATTTTTTGTCTTTTAGTTGCGATATTTTATCTTTTGGGATGGGACACTAACTCTGTATTTGAACTCTTCTTTATTTCTGTATTTTGTGAGTTAATCAGTTCCATACTGAGATGTTCTTTTTTAATTAACTGATCTTGGCTTGATTTAAATATAAGAATCTATGTGGCATTATTTTTTTAATCACATGTAAAAGCACAACAAGAAAGACAATCTTTGAGGTTTGAACAACATATGCAACAGATGCTTATTATAGGGTATTTAAAGTTGCATTTCTTTTTTAATGTAGCCTAATATCTATACTGAGTATTGTGGAAGTTTATGAACTAAAAATACAGTATAAATCATCCAGGATGGGTGACGTTTCAGAGTTATTGTCTCTACTGATCCCTTCATTCTTGAATCCCAAATTTCGTTTCAGGCTTTTTCTGCAGTCTGAATATGACATTAACATTTTTTTTTTCCTCCTTTACTCACTAATAGAAATTGTGACTATCATGAATGGAGGGACCATATGCTGCTTTGAAAAGGCAGCAGGGCCCATGGAGGCAGTTTATAAATGATCTGAGTAAGAAATGAACAGAGCCCAATTAAGCTAGTTAGGAGACCGAAGGTTTTTGAAGGCAAGGACACTAAATTTGGTTCCCTTCAAAAATGATAGAAGATAGAACTAAAAATGAGTGCAATTATTTGCTGTCTTTTTGCCTAATAATTCCTTCATCACTTGCAACAACAAAGCCTGGTTTCTTTTCTCTTTTTAATACGGGACAAGGATTTGAACACTGGAAGTTGCTGCGTGTACGTGAAATCACCAGGATGGGACAGCGGCCACTCACAATATGGCTTTTGTCACTGAGGAAAGTCTGTGCACTAAATAATGCATGCACAATTACCCCATTAATCAGGCTGGTCAAAACAGGTGATCCACTGAATATCTTTGTGCCCACTGCCATTTAATGCTATTCACCCATGGATCTATTATAACTATTCATTTAACACCACAGGTGTGCTCAGTGCTTTGCAGATAACATGGAGATGAAGGTTCCTTTCTTAGAGAATTTAAATTCAAAGTATCCAGAATACAGATTGAATGGTAATGAAGTGCAGGAAAATCTGAGTAGGTTTGTTGGGTTTTTGTTGTTGTTGTTGTTGGTTTTTTAACCATACTTTAGTTAGTTTCTTGATCTTTATTAAGCTTTTGGAGAGCTATTTTGGGAATATGTTTTAAGCTTTTTCGAGTCTCTGGAAAGTATCCAATTAGTGAGAAAAGAGGACGTAGCCAAGGAAGGGTTTCCAGATGTAAAGGGCGGAATGAAAAAGTGCCACAGAAGAGAGCGAAGGGACAATTTGAATACAAAAAGCCTGCAGATGAAGTCACAAATGGCTTATTATAGTTACATTTCTTTTGTAAGTGCCAAAAAGAAATAGTAAATTCAGTATCCCACCTGTATTAATTATATAGAGAGACAAGAATGGGAAAGATGTAGTGCTGACTTAAATGCAAAGGGGAAAATCTTATTTAGTTAGGAAGATATTTGTTTTGAAATAAGGAAAATTCCAGGAAAGAAGGGGAAAAAAAAAAAGAGGTTTCTCTCGAGGAACATCTAAATTTAGTTAGAAAATCTTAGAGGTTCAAACACGTGTTTAGAAAGCAAGCAAAGTTTTAATTCCACAGATGACTGCCTCAGATGCCATCCTGCAATGTATGAAGGGCTTTGAATAGGGGTCATTATTTAGCTTACTGCTTTGTGGATGCAGTCGTGAAAATAATCAATTATCCTCTTTTCCTCTCCTGTAAAACTGGTTTTTAACCACTTTACAGGAAAAAGTGTGGCAAGGGCCAGACTGCTGGTGTAGGGACACCCCACAGTCACCCAGAGCTGGTTTATTGTTTGCTTCTGCTTTCCCCTGTGGCTGCCTCTGTCTGTTGTCTTGAGTCTTGTACTCAGTGCCTAAAGCTCCATTGACCAACATCACTTCTTCCCTCTGATTTTGGAAAACAAAGAGGTGCTGATGAAGGTCTGAAACTCCCAGCCACGAGGACGATACCAGCGATGCACAACAACAGTAAAATAATGTGAGGAATGTAGATTTCTCCTTTGCCTGGATAAATGAGACAACATAACGTGGTGTATCTGAAGTGTTCTGCCTATCTAAGTATCTCAAAACACTTCCCAGATTATAGTGATTCATTGTAATTGCCCTATGATATTGCCATTATATTGCAGTCATGTTATCATTTCCGTAATAAACATTTATCTTAGGAATGCTTGTGTGCACCACATAATTAGCTCTGGAATAAAGAGTGCTAAACATGAGGTGTGATTCATTAGAAGAATGATAGGATTTGATTTTTAAATTCTAGCCATTTATTTCAACTGTTACTTGTTAAAAGTGAAAACAAACTGAAGTTTTGCTAATTGCAAAACTGATGCAGAACAAGCTTAATTAGTGATTGAAAGTTAATATGTATTTAAATATTAGCACAATTAGTTATTGTTGAGTTTTTTTATTTCCTGTCATTGTAAAATTTAATTAGTAGGTCTAGATCTGCTCTTTTTATGGTTTCAAGTAGAACTGTTTGATCTAGAGTCTTAAATAAGAAAGCCCTTTATTCATCAAAAGATAACCAAGAATAACAATTTTAGCCAGTATATTTTTACCTGAATTTGACCATGACTCCAAAAGAAGTTTTGCTATAAAATAGTTTTAAAATGTAACCCCCCCCAAACATTCTACTGTCGAGATGCCAACCATACAAAAGGAAGCAGAAAATCTTCATTAAAAAAGTCACTGTGGCTTAAAAGCAAAATATACTGTGTTGTAAGCTAATCACTTAATTATTCTATTCTGCACAACTTTTGCCTTCTGAGGTTTGTCTCCATAAGCCAGTGACCCAACTTTAAGTTAATTAGCTCAGTTAGAAAAAGAACTGTAGTCATATTAGCTCCAAATATGTTTATAGAGCACTGAGTTATGTTGGGAGGACAATACCCAGAGCTTCTGAGACTTGGGGCGTTGTTCACTTCTTGTAAGTATGATATATAAACCCAAACCAAACAAGCAAATAAAATCCACAAATCCCTGCAAAGGAATGTAGAAATGAATGAAGACTATTTGGCTTTCACTGCTCCCAGCACCTGAGAGCTTCAGAAAAGATCAGATAATATGAATCTTCTGATACACTACAAGCATATAGTTTAAAAAGTTTAGTTTTCAGACTAAGGAAAAAAATAATTCTCAAACATTAATCTTGTAAAAATAAGGGTAGCAGGACGAAGATCCAGATCCACTTTCAGACCCTAAATCTCCAGGCTTACTATGTCAACCTTCAAGGAGCCTGTGGTGTCAGGAATATCCTAAGAGTGGACTGGGAGAACTGCATGTCTAAGGATAAGAATTCAGTAGGAAATAGGCTACAGGTGACCCATAATATGTACAGAAGTGTAGCCAAACTTCAAACATGATAAAAGATAGGCATGTGTCACTGAGCAAAAGTTAATAGTTTTGGGAGGAGCTGCTGGAATTCACAAGTGAACAGCCTTAGAAACTCACCACCAGAACAGTTGGTGCTACTTTCCCAGCACTGAAAAAACATGTTCTTGCTGTTTTCTATAGTAGGTGAAAGGTGGGTTTGCATCTGTTCAGGCTTGAATTGACAGCAAAATCAGGCACCTCCTTTTGGGGTGACTGTTTAGCAGGTATTCTGTGAAGAATTGTTGGCATTACCTCCTTAATGTTTCATTACAGTTCAAAATTAAGGCCCCTGTAACGAGGGCTTGATCCTCTATCTGAATCCTGTAAGGAAGCCCATGTGGAGGTTTTAGGAACTGTTCCATCTGGTTTCTGATCCCAAGTTACTTGGAATGGAGCTGGTTATCCCAATGCTCAGGCAAAGCAGTCCTGGCATTTTATACATTGAGAACATTCAGATGCCCAGAGAACTTTTCATGCCAAAAGGAGCGTTTACCAAGTTTCAGTTACTTGTATTTGCTCTGAATCGAATTTTTTGGACTAAAATGTGGACTTAGTCACCAAAGTCTGTCTAACTGCTTTTCATATGTTTTTAGGAATGTGAACCTAAACCACTTTTGTTATAAACTAGCTTAAATGAATATATGTTTTTACAGAAGTGTGTTGGTGATTCCCCAAAAGGTCAAAAACTTGTTTAGGTAACAGTGGCTCCAGTTTATTTCAGAAGCTCAAGCATCTTTATTTAGACCCAAATTACTTCCTTTCAGACATATACCCAGGACAAGATTACCTCAATAACAGTCATAGAGTACTTCCCCTAAACCAAAAAAGGTAGCAAACCCTGTAGAATTTCCTAATGTTTCAGACCAACTACATAATTTTGTATTAATCCAACAGAACCACTTGTTCTTAACTCATAAAATTCTTCTTTGGGAAGCTGAAACTCTTAAATGTGTCATTTTTGTGATCTCAGGTATTTGAGATCAGTGCAACTGAGTGTAGATTGAACAAATTAATTGACATGCCTTTTTTCCCTGCAGCTTTTGGCAGTCTACTTTTGAACAGCGTGAAAGTTGAAGTATATTTACTCTTTGGTTTCTTGTATAGTGTCCTATTTGGTACATTTTTACTGAGCTGCTTGAATTTCATATCAGTTTGGTGGCAATTGCTAACTTAAGTATAATTACATAATGTTTCCATCAATAAAAATCTTACAGAGAAATGGAAGCAGCATATACTAGTATACATATCATATTATGCTAAATTTTTGTGTCATTATCTAAATTTTTAGTTATGTCATTGTTTCCAGAATATTATTTTTTCAAGTTCTCATGTTATGCAGATCAAAATATTTATTTTTTTAAAGGTATTTTGATAGGAAAAGAAGTTTTGAGGTTAAGCCCTAGGTTCAAGGTAAGGCTATTGTGAAGAAGATGCACTCTTGTTATTAACTGGTTTTGTGTGGGTGAATTGTGTACAAATGATGAAATCCCAGGAGAGTTAATTAGAAAGAAGACAGCCTTAGTACAGTCCCAGTATTTAGCACAGCAGAGCCTAAGAAATGTTTCAATGGTGGTATTAAAGTTATGCATTGGGAAAGATTCCTTCAACTCTGAATTAGTATGTGTGTGTATATATATATATATATATATAAAATATATATAACATGTATGCCCATATATATGCTAACTGCTAATATATATACTAAAGAAACCTATATATATGGCATTTAGATTACTTTGCATGAGGGAGAACATTTTTGTAGATGGTGAATCACAACAGAGCCTCATTCCAGTTTTGCCTGATCAGAATATAATGCTGGTAACGAGTACATTTCACAGTGTGAACAGCCAAAATGACGGCTTTTGTTTATGAAGACTTTTAAGGACAGAAAGGATCTCCGGGGAATGCAAGAAAATGACCTAGTTATTTTCAACACCTACAAAAGGCATCAAATAACGGCCAGGTTTTTGCGAAGAATGTTCTTTTCAAAATTAACACCTATCAGCAAGAGCATTTTCCCACCGTGCTTTTAGTCATTGTGGTATTTGTCTGGAGGTTTTAAAAGTAGTCCAAATTGAGTACTCTGTGCCTTTGCAGGAAAAATAACTATCAATTCTTTACCAGTTATTATGGGTTTGTCACATTAGAACTGAATAAACATTACAAATCTGATCAGAGAGTGACCTATTCAAATAATTTCTGTCTGAGTGTAAGTCTAGCCTGTATTCAAGTTAAAACTCTGCCCACTTTTCTGAAAAGATTAGATCATATATTCCTCAAAGTGATAAATGGTTGTTTACTATAGGTAACAGCAGGCTTTATTTCTTAGAGTATTTTTTAGCATAAAATGACATATGGTCATAATGCCAACTATCTACTCTGTTCAAAGCATTTCAATGTTATTTTCCCTAAATAAACCACTAAAGAATTTAAACCAAAATGACTAGAGACTACTAGGTCCTTAGGTTTTATTTTTATGTTTTTCAAAGGAGTCCTACACTTAAGGCTAAACTTGAATTACCATGTAGGTGCTTAAGTGCCATAGGAATCTTGGGTTTAGTTGCAGATTATTTTACACTTGTTGCAGGCGTAGCAGTGTGTAATCAATCTACTGAGGTCCTGGGCCTTTAAATGACAATTTCTATCGTTTTCTCATAGTTTGCTACAGAATGTAACTGCTACCATTCCTAACTCTTTGCAATCAATGTAAAAATTATTCTGCTGTTAATGCAAATGGTACTTTAATCCCAGTCTCCAATCCTTGGCAGAGAGGAACATTCTCGAAAGCATCTGCACTTACTTCAGCTGTGCCTCCTGCACTTTGAAATCAGAGGGCCAGACTGTGTGTCTTGTCCAGATGAATTCATGTAAATTACCTTTTCTATATCCTTTTGTCTTATTCACATGGTATCTGCTTGTATGCAGACACGAGAAAACAAGCAGCAAAGATATAAGAACTCTCTATTGAGTCAGCCAAAATAACTGGATTTGATACAAAGGAATGAAAATGCCACGATTCCTATGAGATGATTCCCTATACAAGCCTAGAGGAGTGTGGAAACAATGCGAAAAAAGGTGTCTGAATCATCTAGTTGGCAAGGGATAAGAAATAATCATCAGTGGCCAATTGGTATTTATCAAAACCTGTCTGGAGGTTCCAGGATTAAAATTGTATCTTCAGCTCACCAAATTTCATTATAAAAGAAAATAAGGTCATGAAAGTAATAGAAACTGTTTAGACTTTATATCAGACGGGCAAATCTTTTGGCATGTTTGGAAAGACAATATTAATGTGATTTTTGTAAAGCAGCAGTCGTTATTACTTACTGTATCATAGTAGTTAAATAGGTGATGATCAAAAAAAGGTTGGTAGGTTTGAAGTTTGACATCAAGTTTTACTGCTCTCATGGATTTTTACTTTGATGGGCTTTTTGTTTTGTTTTGTGGGTTTTGTTTGTTTGGATTTTTTTGTTTGTGTTTTTGCCTTTTTTTTTTTTTTTCTTTTTTTAAGAAGAAACTGCCCTCTTCTTCTTTGGAATTGGTGTCTGAATCTGAATATTTTTTTCTCCAAGGAAAATTTTACTGAGAGGTGAGTTACTCACTGGAAGAAGTACTCAAATATTTGAATATAGAACTTACACAGACTTTTTTTCTTTCTATAAGTATCTTAATGTCTGAATGACTTCAGCAAACAACAGCTTTCCTCAGTGGCAGGTGGTTTTTGAGCTCTTAGGTCTGTAGCATTTGACATCATTACTGTGATTTGAATGGAGACATAAAACACGTGAAGATCACAGGGATAAAGAACTGGGCAAATAATAAAGAATGAAAAGGATGGGTGTTCATGTCCATCTAGATGGGGAAACTTTGGCATAGGAAGAAAAAAACTTGAAAAAACCCAAGGTTGAATCAAGTTGCTCTGTGAACTGAATGAGGATATAAGTCCAATATGAGGTCTGGCTAAATTAGAAATGCTCTAGAGAAGAGCCACAAGAATGAGGAAAATATTAGAAAACAAAACTTTGATAATGAGATTTTCAGTTCAGTAAGAAAAAGTATAAAGAGAATGACTGGAAATTGAAGCTGAGATTATTTATAACTGTTAGGTTAATTAGCATTGAAATGATTTACCATAGACTGGTTCATTCTCCATCACTGGCAGCTGATGGATGTTTTCACCCTAAAATATATACTTTAATTCAAAAAAGAATTAGTGCCTGCCTTCATTATAAAAAAGGTTAGATTAGATCATGACAATGATCCCCTTGGGCCTTTAATCTATAAATTTATTAAATTCTCCAGCTGCTTTGGTTGTTCCATTGCACAAGGCCCCTGCTGTTGGCCTCTGCATCTAAATGTGTTGCAGTTTGGCTGCACTAATGTGTAGCTGCCAAGAGTGTGAATCCATTGAAACATCTATCTAGAGCTTATCTCTATTATAAACTCTTGATTAAATGGTTTTGCCTCCAGTGAAATGAACAAAAAGGCTTCTTTTAGGAAAGAAACCCACAGGTAGATGTACTATCAAGCACTGTCAAGGAGAAGTGATTGTCTTAGAGATTCTCAGAAGTCATTCACCAAACCCAGACTATGTGCCTTCCTGAGATGAAGTGCATGTATGAATAGAAAGTCTATCCTAAGCAAATGCCAAAAATAAAAATGTGTCATTGTATGCATAGAATGGAAATGAAGCTTTCAGGACTATAAGCTCTCAGATTCGAGAATATAGTAATATTTAATCAGGAGCAAGTAAGAAGACATAGTAATGCTGTTAGTTTCCTTCTCCAGCATATTCCTTCTCTTCAGTATTCCTTTCTAGCCTCATCCACAGGAATGTTTCAAATATTTTGCCTAAAATTTTGAAGATACATTAATTTTGTTAGGGTTATAGACCACTCCAAAGCTGGTTGAAGAAAGACCCTTAGAACTCAGTGATTATCAGCACTACTATCTGTCCAACCACTGTGCCAACATAAATGTGCTGTTAGGAAAATTACATTCTCCTTCTTGAAAAAATGCTGGAGGTATTCCAAAGAAAAATATTTTCTTTAAATAATTTATTATTATTATTGTCATCATCATCATCATCTAAGGGCTGCTCCCTGTATGATAATGGTTATTTGTTATTGTTGACTTGCATTAAGAAACATCCTTCTTAAATCCAGCAGTTCTTTCAAGAGCAGTTCTGCTGTAGGAGATGCCTCAGTCTTTATTTCTTGCCAAGGAATAAATCAGCCTCCTTTGCACAGAACTGGAACTCTCCTTTCAGAAGTCTGTTCAGCTCTTTTACCTGAGTTAAGCTTTGCAGTTCTATTCAGCAGAGATTGAAGTGTTTGAGAGTAGTTTCCCATGAATGGAGACAAAGTCCAGTCATCTTACATGACTCTTTTTGGCTAAACGTTCACTTAGAAATCTTGTGACATGCAATCATTTTTATTGTATTTAAAAACACTTAGAGGACTTCTTCCTGTTACATTACAAATTGTAAGGGTTATGCATGTCATCCTGCAGATGAACATTTCACATTAGTTTATTTTGGCTTCTTTTGTGCCTTGACTTGTAACTTAATTTGAACCCGTGTTTTAAAGTTGACATGAAAATATATCAGCCTAGACATAAAATTCACTCATCAGCATTTTCCTATAATGATTGACGATAACGGACAAGGCTAATGATAATTTACTTGCCCGTCAAAAGAATTTTCACCCCAGGCAGTGGGCAATTAGGACTTTGCAAAGCTGATTTAAGGTTAGTTATTTGTGAATTGCTTCACTTTTTAATGTTTTGTGATATTGTTTGTCTAATTTTTAAACAACCAATGTTTGCAACAATTGCTGCATTTGAAAATTGCTTTTCTCTGTCGTTGTTTTTATATTCTGAATGGAAACTATTGATTTCTGTATGAATGTCCTACTGAACACAATAAGAATATTTTTCAACATATTGTTCAATCCTCTAGGAAAATATCAATGAAAAATGGATACTGTCTTCTTTTTAACACATTCCTCAATATCAAATTTTTGAAAGCCTCTATTTTTATTTTGTTAGTCATTAACTTCCACAGGGTCTGACCGAGCGAAAGCTGTGGGACTTGTTGGCTGATATAGCTGATCTGTTGGTAGCAGCTGCAATGGGAAAATATTACTGCTATGTTAGCACAAATTCACATTCTGAAAATTTGGACCTGGGTTTAGTGCCACGTGGTGAACTTGTGATCTGTTACAGGCTCCCTGGATGAAAATGATGAAAATGTTTTCATGCTTTCTTTCTGCAAAGATTTAATTTCCAAGCAGTTTGATTCCACACCTGGCTGTGTTCT
The DNA here is from genome assembly GCF_022539395.1 of Myiozetetes cayanensis. NCBI lineage: Eukaryota > Metazoa > Chordata > Aves > Passeriformes > Tyrannidae > Myiozetetes > Myiozetetes cayanensis. The sequence goes on along the minus strand of NW_026086826.1, from coordinate 7,192,324 downwards.
TAAGTACGGGTGAAATATCCATACTGGTGGTCGGTTGTGGCTGGACTATCAATTCTGACCGGGGAAATACACCACACAAAGTTACTTGGACCTTTTGATTAAGTGTCCCTCTTAATCTTAAAACTCATCTGACTTAAATGTTACAGTCCCAAGTTTAGATCTCCAGTCTAGATTAGGTGCCTAAGCAGCCTCTGTACATCACACCCCACTCAAGTCTCTGGGAAAGCCTGTCCATCCCATTTTAAAGCAGTTTCTGAGAGGGATTTGGGTGATGGACGGCTCTATAGAAGTGCCTGCCTCTTTCCATTCCTCCAGCCATGGGCTTTTGGTCAGCCTGTGTCCAAGTCTTGCAGTTCTTCCCATGACATCTGTCACAGATGTTATTTCCTCTTTAAACATGCTCCTAAAACTTTTATTCCATACTCTTTCCAATTGAATTGCTGTAGTTTGGGTGTATGGGAGATGATGGCTGAAATTAAGACCCCACACTGTGTGGGCTCACCTTGTATGTGTTTATGTGACCAAGAACCACCTTAAAGCCAAACCCTAGTGGATCCACTGCTCTGTGGAGATTCCCATATCCTGTGCCCTAGGAGAGACCACATCAGTGTTCTGATTTGTCTTCTGTCACCAGTTTGTGCTTAATCTGAGCGAGGAGTTAAACTCCTCTTCCCTGAGCCAGCCTTGCAATAGGCTGGCCACATCTGAGCCAGTAAGAGAAAGCTTTTATTTATCTGCCTGGTGCCAGTGTCTGAACAACTTGGAAGGACTAAAATATCTCCTCACACCCTCAGATACAAGTCTTGTAACAACAAAAAAACTCCCCTAAGTATTAAGTTAGTCATTTTGCTATTAAGTGCTATATGTAAAGGACAGAAGACTGACTTTCTGGAAGGACTAACATCTTCTTGACAGATACAATTGGCTGAGTTTGTCTATTCCCTACCTTAATGGATGACACCTGTAAAAAAAAAAGGCAAATCTATTTTTAATGGGATAGTCTCCCTAAATGACCCAATTTCAGGAAGAGTGCACTTTCATGAATATTTATTTAATATGAAAACACTAAAGCAAACAAGAAACTACATGCTATAAATAAAGAGAGCCCAGAGGGTCAAACAGTGATAGACTGTATGATATGAAAGCTAATTTAGTGTTGCTTTATGTGCCACGTTAGCAAAACAGATCCCAGTGTGTGGCTGCTGCTCACGGTGACAGTCGAGAGGTCTTTTGTTGCCTCTGCACAGGCAGCTCCTGAGCACTGAGGAGGCCTCAAAGCAGATACCATGTTTTAAACACCTACTCTTGTACTTTTTTTCTGCTAAAAAAAAAAGAACCATTTTTCTTGTGTCCTTCTATAACATTCAGTAGGGGTTGCCATTCCAGGTCAGAATGTGTTTAGGTGGGAGGTGCTCTTGGGAGGGCATGCAGAGACAAGTCCCTGGTTATCCTCCAGATTCTTGTTAGTCAGTTTAATCCCATCAAGATCTTCCTATTTGGTGCAGATTCTTTCTCTATGGCAAAACAATATCTGGTGTTCTATAGGGTGTCTTTAGAAGGTGAAACTAATAGCACTGGACAGCATTTAGGGATATGCAATTATCAAGCTCCATGTACCTCTAACTGTATTGACAAAATCACAGGTGAAGTGAACCTAGTCTTTTTCAACTCTTACCACCATCAAATGAGTTATGTAGGCCTAACACATCATGTTTATATTTTCCTAGACTGGAAATGTTTGTGTGCAGTTTATTTCTAAATATATTATATCAGTAGGATCTGAATATGAAAAAGGACCTAGAGGTGGGCCACTAAGTACTGTCACTATAACTATGTATGTAGGTATGTACTCTGTGTCTGCTGTGCTTACACAGGAGAGGAAAAGATCTAGGTAATGAGAAGAACAGGACTGAGCAGAGTGAAGAATCCTACTTGGATATTTATACCTTTTTCAAATGCAAGTACAGAATCATTTAAAATAACAATTGTTTTATTAAGTTTTATCATTAAACTGTACTGTAGCCAGAAAGCCAACATATCCAACCTCTTTATCTTTGCTTGAGTTGTAGGCAATTATATTTGAGTGATTTTTATAAAATGTTGGAATTTTTGAAAGTAAATGTAGCTCTTTTTTACATATAAGTGCCAACATCCCTCATAACCAATGTTTAATGTAAAGCTTTGTTCATTCAATCACATGTAGTTAATATTTCCCTCTGTTGTCTTTCGATAGAATAATATATCTTCATTTATGGAATATTCAGCATTTAAGGCTAGGCAACATGTGATATCACTTCTTTTTTTTTTTTAATTTATTTTATTTAAGCAACACCAAATCATCCCTCTTTTGCATTTAAAAAATACCAGTTTGAATGACAACATTTATAGGAAGTGTGTGAGAACTGCTTTCCTACACAGAGACAAGCTATAGCCAAACCATCTGGTTCCAGTGAGACAGAAACTTGTGAACCCACTAAATTCTTGTAGGTTCTCTGCAGCTGACTGTCCTGGGAGACTTTCCTTGCAGTAAACAAGATATTGCCAATTAGGTTATCACTGGTAACTTGCTGCATGCAAGCTCCAGATCTCCACAGTATCTGTGGGAAGTCAGTCTCCGTAGTATCTGGCTGGAGCACCCATGGGGGAGTGGGGATGAGAGTGGTTTTCTCCTTGCTGAGGACCAATTCCGAGTTTAGGCTATTTTAGTAACCAAATAAAGCAGCAAATCCTGTCATTTTTGTCTTACCTTGAGGACAGAGTATATTTTAGACACTGTTGTTCCCCACATTTTAAAAATTGCAGGAGGGTGCAGGAAGAAGACACATTTTAAGAGCTGGAGAAAATGCTTTATAGTGGGAGATTTAAATAGCTCAATCTGTTTATCTTATCAAAAGAAGATTGATAGGTAACATGATTACAGTGTGCAAGTAAATTCACAGGAAGAAAATATGGGGTATTAAAAAGCTTTTTTTATTCAAGCACAGAACCTTGGTAGAAACTAATGCTGGAATTTTAAACCACATAAAACAAGCTGGAGTGAGGTGCGGATTTTACTGGTTGGTATCATTATCTACTGGAGCACAGTCTGGAATGGAGTCTCCATGACTGTGGTACCTTTGAAAAGGGACTCCACGTGCACTGGCTAAAACCAGTCACTGTCCTAAATAAGAGGGGGAGTGGTATTTTAATGACCTATGAGCTGCAGGAAGCTAGCCTACACATTTTATGAGCATTTCTGTTCTTACCCTTTATTAAATCTATGAAATGCCAAAATTCTCTTCTGTTGGAGACATATTGAGCCCAAATGCTGAGTTTGTAAAAACCACTTATGCACATGCTGAACCTTAATGGATTCCAAGATGCTCAAAGCTCAAAAAAAAAAAAAAAAAAAAGAGTGAATTAAGGAATTTATTATTTGCCAGGACTTTTAATATCATTTTTGCATGACATTTCACAGCAAAGATTCTAACGCTGAGGTTCACTGCTAGTCTGCTCACCTCTTGCAGCTGGCCTTTTGCAGAGAGCCTTGTTTCTTTGTTTTCCCCTAGCAACATGCATTGAAAGAAAGGACAAAATACCCTTTGACTTCACTGAAGTCAAAGGCAAAACTCCAACAACCTGTGACAAGGCTAAGATTTCACCTTAATATTTAGCTAACGCTTTTGCCTTGACATACACAATGCCTGTACTTCTCACAAAGATTTTAAGATTTTCTGGCTTTGCAGATGGGAGGCCTTGGACTGCAGAGTCGTGAATGAAAGGAAGGGTAGATTATGAGATTATCTCTGTGAATACAAGATGGATTGCTATGAAAAATATTATGGGATTTTATTTTGCAGTATGTGAGATTATACTTATTGTCATTTTGTTGCTATAAGGTCATTAAAATGTAGAACTACACGGGAATAAACTTTAAGAGGGAGCATCTGATATGTCTCCATACACACTATGAATATTTTTACTTTAAAAAATCAACAAAATAAGGGGAGGACTCTCTTATTTTACCAATGTACAACTTTTTCCTAGATTGCTGCCGGTTTCTCATTTTCAAGTCCCTTTTCTCCATCCTTTCTGTCGTACATGCTAATCTCCCTTTTTATAACACCGTCTCGGAGTGATTCATTTGTGACAGTCACAGAAGCATGCACTCCAACACCCACACGCAGGTAAATCTGCTGCGGTGATATATTTTAATTACAGATTTAGTCAGAAGTAATTAAGGTTTTATGTCACAGGGATAGCGGAGAGTTTTAAAAATTCATGTGGTTTCAGTCTTTGTGAGCGCGCAGTTTGTGACACAATGGCTTGCAAAACAGGAACGATCCCTTAGTGCTGTTAGATTAATTAATAGAAAGAGAATAAACTTAATGGAGCTAGAAAAGTGCAAAAAATTGTGTTTTTTCCACTGTATATCACACAGATGGAATGGTCGTCCTGGGATTGCGGCGGGGGACAGTAATTGCATTTTAATTACAGTGCTGATGGCTTCTGCTTCCTACCAGATGGAAGGCCCTTTTAAAATAGAGGCACAATAGCAAGCCTCTGCTTATTTTCTCTTCTGATGCTGGCTAACATATAGTGACAGAAGACAAAAGCTATTATGGTATGGTTTGATCAGAAAGACTTTATCCAGTGCTATAATTCTTCATAGTAGGAAGAAAATCCATTCTCTGCCAATATTAAAAAGGCTTTTCTTCTGTCTAGAAACTAAAATGGAAATATGCAGGGAACTACCTACTACTTTTATTAGTAACAATCACAGTTAATCACGTTGTTGCTAGGTTGGTAATATTTATAGAAGGAGAGATAGATAACTGAGACTTCCTTTGTGCAGAAATGCTTAGCAAAGACGGTTCTCAGGATGGCACTGTGCAGAACAAGGTGCAGGTTAGATTGGTGTTAACAGATACAAAGTTTACTTTATGATGTCCTTTATTTTACAGATATTATTGGGACTTAACAAACATAAAAGTGCTGATTATTGAGAAACTGATGTTACAGAGAAGGGTCAGATCTGTAAATAGTGTGAAAATTACATTCAAAGCCATTAAATTGCATTAGGAAGCATACCTTTGTAGATGCACATACAGTATTCATAAGTGAATAAATGAATTATATTTAATAATATTTCACCTTTTTGTCATAGTTTAACTGCTTCATATATTAGTTTACTTCAGCAAGATGCCCTTCCACTGTCATTGCATCTTTGAGACTGTGGCCTCTGTTATTTTTTTACTGTAAAGATATATATGAGAACCTTTTATCTGTGCTTTGAGTCTTAACAAAGTGCAGGTGGCAATAAATAAATTTGCTTCGTAGCTAATGCATAACTGACTTATTAAGCCAATTCTTTGGGCCAAGGGTCACTCTCTGTAATTTTTATGTAAGAAACGCAGTGGTTACCGGGCTATGATAAGTACTATTATTTAATACTTGTAATAATTAATAAAAAATAGCCCATTTTAGCTCGGAAAGATGTGACACACAGTGCTGTGCTGCCAGCAACTCAGCTGCCTCTGGGGCAGTTTCCAATTAACCCACTGGAGTCATCTCCATATTGTCAACGATGTGTGCCCAGGGAAGACACTGAGCAGGCTGCACCAGGTGCATCCTTGGAGAATGGGAAAATGGAAGGAACTGGGAGAGGTTGGAAGGGTCCAGACAAAGGATTCATGTTGTCCATTCTCTCACTCTCTGGAATTTGAATACTGGTAATCGTGGAGTATCTACCACTGGATTATTCTTATTAAAAAATATTTGCATAAGTACTTATACAACCAACTTATGCAGTCCAGTAACTCATAAATTTCTTTCATAACAAATTGAAGTCTAATTTTTTACTACAGCACTCCAAAAGGTCATTTTGATTATTACATTAAAGGTTCAAAAAAAATGAATTAAAGAAAAACAAGTGAAAGACCAAGGAAAATATTTAGTGCTTTCCTCACTTTGTTTTTTTCATGCAATTGCAATCAGTTATTTATTTTTTTTTTTTGTAATTAGTTAAGTGGAAAAGCTTGCAAACTCTGGAAAAAGATCTCAGAATTCTGAGTGATCTTGAAAAAACTGCAGGAATGGTTCAGTAAGAACAAGAACAAGGTGTTACCTTCAGCAAGGAGAAATAAACCTTGAGTAGAAAGTAAAGTCACTGGTTAGGGAGTTACACTATCTGAAAGGAGGAGGGCGATAGAGAAATAAAAACTGAATTTGAGTGATCGTTATTGAATGGCAAAACCAGGAGATGTTTTTCTGGAATATGTAACTGGGAGTGTTGTGAGATAATTCCTTCAGGCTGGTGATGTTAAAATGGATAACATCTCGTGCTTTTGGATTTACTTAAGAAAGATACAGTTAACTTGATGAAATTTGGGAGGAGAGCAGTCTAAAGATCCAGTAAACAATGGTTCTTCATATCTTTGTGTCAGAGAATTTTACTCACAGCAAAAGATCTAAATTAGATTGTGAAGGGTTTTTCTAACCAGAGGGATGGTGAATGGAACAGACTGTCTGGGTTATGAAGCCTCTTTCATTAGAGACTTTAAATATATTCTCCTAATCTCACAAGGGATGTGTGATCAAGATGGAATCACAGTGATGTGACTGGGAAATATCTGAGTAGTTTTGGTCTTTGTCAGTGTTTATTATTATTTTCCTTTTCAATTACCTCCTATGATCCCTTTCAGCTTTGTCCCTTATAGGTTCTTGCATATTTGGTCTTGTGTTCTTCCTCAAATTACCTCTATATTTTTTAATTTCTGTAAAGATATAGATCAAAACAGTAAAAACAAGTTTCATGTGGGATAAAACCCACGCCACAAATCAGAAATTTTCAAGTAATGTAAATTATGTTTTCATCGAGAGTTCATGAAAGTGTTATAAAGTGTGAGTTTCACATTGGGGCAGCTTAAAATGTGTGCACAAAATTTTTTGTACTTCCAGTTCAATTCAAAAAAGCCCTCGTTTGTTGAAGAAGTCAAGAGAAAAAAACTACAAAAAGCAATAAGGAGATGGGAAATAAATATCTAAGGCCATGGTGCAGCAAAAGAAAATGTGTGCTGAAAGGTAAAAATAGTTGTGCTGACATCAAGGTTAGTGAATCATTTGGTTAAATGCTCCCCTGCGTAAGAATTGATTAAATAATACCTAAGATTGGGAAAGGTACATGATGATGCCCTGTAAATATTTAAAACTAGGGGAAAGAATTTTTGAGACAGTATAGGAAACTATTAAAAAGTAATGGAGTGAAATAAAATACTACCTTTGTGCAATTTCAGGAAGTTAAGATATCCAATTACACTTGAGGATGAAGATTTGATCATGAGATCAATACACTTTAGAAGAGTTTTCCAGGAGTAGTGGTGCATAAAAACGTAAAGGTCATGGCACGAGGTCAGGAACACACGTCTGTAACAATCTCTTGTGGGCACCAGCAGATGCTTGTATTAGAAAGTAGGTGAGAATAAATATCAGCTACCCTAATTAACATTTAAAAATCAGAAACAAACATTAGTACAATGGACAACTAATGCTGCAAATACAATGCAGCACTGATGGTTGGAATAGGGTACATGAGCTGTTTCTCCAGTTTCAAAATATCCATTTTAGGAGGTGTGATTTCATCCTGTGAGGATCCGAAGTGGCTGAGAACTTCCCACTATCAAGCTCCTTATTTGAAGACATTTTTACAGGTGCATTAGTTCTGGCATTAGAGTTGTAAAAGTCTCTCACACTTTTGCACAGCATAGAGAGGATGAAGATGGCTTTAAACCTGCAAGGATTAACATACAATTCTGTGTGTGAAATTTGCTATTAGCCAGCACTTCATGTGCTAAATGTCTGTTGTTTTCAGCACTTCTGCACTGAAATGATTGGGATAATCTGTACTCCTAATTTTCAAAATATGAAATTGCAGGTTTCCTGTTATTCTAAGAGTGCTCTTGCACAAGCAATATTTAGATCCCAAAGGGCTGTGGCAACATTAGCAGAGATGCTGGACCTTTGTGTTAAATATCTCTTTAAATTGTTCATGCTGTGCTTCGAATATTAAATAACAGAAGATTCATCTATGTAGCATAGTAATAGGTGCTATAGAAATTAGTAAAAAGAAACAAATATTTGACATGTGTATGTCCATATTTAGGCAAATTGATGATTTCTGGCACTGTTATAAATTTCTACACTGTAGAGAAAGTTTGCCAGCAAGGAACAGAAGGAGTATTGACTTTTTACTATAATGACATTTCTGTCAAATTAATTATAAACTCGGGAAATATTAATCTAATTGAAATAATACTGCTAAAAGAAAAATCAGTTAGGTTTTTTTTTTCCCCCTGACAGTTCAATGGTTCACAAAACATGAAGGACATGAAATACAAGAGTATTAGAGAAAATAATTGCTAGTATTGTAATAATTTGTGTGAATATTGTTGAACAGTAGTAAAATGTCTATTCATGTCTATTAAATGTCTACTCATATCTATTAAAACTCCATTTGACAACTGTGAAAGTAATTTATCTTTTCATACAGAATAACAAATGAAGAAATAAAGAAAATAATAAAGGAAATAAAGAATAAAGCAGTAATAAATAAATATATTTATTATCCAAATACATATTGATCAGCAATCTATCATAATGGAAATTTTCTCATGGCCCAATAAAAATGAAAATAATCAGATTAAAATGGGATTCACCTCCATGCCATGCTTGTTCTTGCCAAACTAAAGAAAGAGTGTTCTTAAATAGATCACATAATTTCAATTTAAAAAATGAGATACTTAAAGATTCTGTTGATGTTGCTCTAAAGGAAGGACAAATACTGTTTGCGAGGTTAGTTAAGGCTGCAGGTAAATGCATCAGAACAGCTCATGCTCATCTGGACCTTGCTAAATCCCGGGTGAAGGACAAAACCTGAGGAAAAATCTGGGATTGTGGGTGCTCAGCATCTGCTAAGCACAAGATTTAGGTGCAGAATGGCGTAAATAAACACTTCTGTTAAAGCACAATAGACACACACAGGAATCGCAAGACTTTGACAAAAAACCAGAGACATCACCTTGTTTGCACCTTAATGAAGGCAACGATCTGACAGCACTGAGCTGGGCTGTTGAGGCTGAGTTCTGCAGAAATGAGATTTGGTGCATCTGAAAAATATAACGCTGAGAGCTCTTCAACCAAAAAGGTTCCCTTGAGTATTCGTGGCATCTTCTGGTTTACATACGAAGATTGTCTTAGCAGTTTGCTGGAAGTCGTTAAAGCCGCCTTTGACACCTCATTTTGTCCTGATTGTCTAAACAAATGCCGCATAAGCCCTGGGAAAGAATGCTCTTTAGATCAGTTTAAGAAGTGGTTGATTCTTGAATCAAGTGGTTTACTTATCCACCACACTTGGATCTTTAAAAGAGTTGTTATGGCATGGTTATATGTACATATACAACTGAATTGTTAACTGAATGACAGGGCACGATCTCCTCTTTTTGCCCAGTGCATTGCACAGTTCACTGGATGTTTCTTGGGGGATGGAGTGAAATCTTTCTCTGCACCATGAGAAAACCAGAGAGCTCCTCAGTGACTGTCACTGCATATTCATTTCCATACAAGCCATGCATATGTTAGGTTACACTTCTGCAAGAGGACTGGCTTGCAGCTCTCAGCTTCACTCCCAGCACTGCTCCTCTTGGTGTGTCTTCCTTAAGAAAAGAGAGGAGCAGGAGAAGGAAGCCTCTGGACAGCACAGAGCCCTGGGGTCAGCACAACAGGGCTTCCAAACCTGCACCCTTCTCCTGCATCAGGGCACCTTGGAACGGGTGAAAGGAGACACAGGTTTCATTTTAAACAGCTGCTGGATGTGGTAAGCAATAACAATTCGTACTTTTCTTTACAAGTGGTCTGAAAAGGGGCTGAAGTGGAATGTCTTTATGTGTAAAAAATGCTAAGGGGTCCTGACTTTTGTTTAAGGCTGCTTTGGGCCTGAACAACTGGTTGGCTTGACTTAAATATTAGAATAGTCTTTCTATGCTGCAACTGTATTAGATTCAGGGAGGGTTGAGGTATCTAGAACTCGATTAATTTCTCTGCAGGTTCTGGATCTGACCCTCTGGAAGAACTGCATAGTGAAAACAGCATGAAGCTTGTTGTTTTTTAGATTTTCAAGAAGGGAAATAATTGGTGCTGCTTTAGTGTTAACAACTTCCTCTTGAGAGACAGGTAGTATTCATAGGCAAAAATTGCTTTTTCTTCCTTTGAGTAGGTGGGTAATACTAAAGCAATTTGGGTCTGGTTGTTAAGTAGAGAATAAAATTACCCCACTTGAAATTCTTTGCCGTATTCCAGAGTTGGGTGTTGGAAGCAGAGCTCTTTTGTAGCAGTGGCTTGCTGTGACTGAGATTGCACACACCCTTTACCACAAGTCTCGTTAATCTGGGCTTTCTAAAAATATAAATGCACTTGATTATCTGTCCCTCTTCAGACTTAGCTTTTCCAAATTGCAGTTCTTGCTCTGGAAGGGCGTTGTCTGTGTAAGGATGCAAAGTGTGGAATGGTTTGAAAAGCCAGTGATACTTCTGGATGACACATTATAGAGAACTGTATTCCAGTTTTACTGGAGTATTAACTCCACCCTTCAAACACTTGGTTGTTTGGTATAAAAGTTTTTATTGTCTTTATCACATAGTAAAGATAGTGTAAGAGTAACTTAAAAATGTCTCTCTTTTCCAGAAATGTATTTATTTAGGTATTCATTTGCGAGTTCTCTGTATGTTGAGTCATCACTGAAGCAGGCAACTCTTGTGTGTATGTGGCCTACATAAATAATACTGTAAATATATAAAAGAAATTTATCAGAGAGTAGCTAAATGAACCCTGCATAATAAGAAAATGATAAACTACTCTGTATTAATTGCTAAAAGCAGTGATTCCATTTGACAGAGCACTGAACTGAAACTTAGGAGATCATATTCACTGGCCAGAGCAAATTTGCTTATCAACTTGCCTCATTTTCCACATCTATATAATGGGAAAAATGTTATTGACTTCCTTTGTAAAGCAGTTTTAAGATTTAATAGCGAATCATGCCACATATGAGATATGTATTGTTTATAATCTACTGAACACAGAAATACAAAACCAAAGTGATACTTTGTGTGTAGAAACTATTGAGAGTAAGGACTTGCAAGCCTGCAGGAGGGTGCATTCCACATTTATGGCCTTTAAAAGGCACTGAGAGAAAAGTGGAGTGTCAGAACTGAGGAATCAACATCAGGAACCACGGAGCAGTGATGTCCCTGAGACAAAGACAGAGGACTGTAGTTCTGTACTGGTGCCCTGTGTTGATTTATTCAACTTTTTGATTTATTCAACTTGCCCTGTTGATTTATTCTTCAGTCCACACAGGAAGTGTTCCATTATATAAATCACGTTTACCTTCAGTACAGCTGCTGAAGTTTTTAATTGTTGACTACATTTTGATTTGGTTTTCATATGGCAAAGAATTCAGTGCTGCAAACTCAGGTGTTATATTACTCATTGGAGCAATAGAGCAGTGGGTATGTAGGTAAAAACCACTTGAGAAGATCTTCTTCTTTCGAAGATATTCTTCTTTGTTGCTTCCTCCTGGTGCTCTGATCCTTCATTACATCACACAAGATGAGTATGATTGGGTGTGAATTCTCTCACAATTATCTTATCCAACGTCTCTTTTCCAGTAATTCTGCACTGATTTTGTTCCCAACCCTGATATTTCCTTACCTGTACATCAGTTCCCTGCTCATTCTGATGGCCTAGTCCGTTCAGTCAGGGAGGTTGTTTAGAATATCATCCACAGGACCCTCAATGAGCTTGATCAACACAGCAAAATGGAAATTATGATTATGAAAGGCCATTGTAAGTTTTCTTTCCTGTCCACAGCAGCTTCATTATGCTTTGACAATTTCTATTTGAGTTCTGCTCTTCCTCAGTTTCTTGAGGCACTTTCTAGACCAATCCTCCATCAACAGCTTTCTGGTGTGATGGCCTGAGAATATGTTCATGTAGGTCAGCTTCTTGAAATATGAAATATGAGAAATGTAAATAAAATGAAGCCTGATTGCACTTCTCTTAAAACTGAATGTGCTAATTCAGATGACATTCTCCCTGCAGTTTTCCAGAGCACATGCCTCTTTCAGGTTTTGTTGTGGTTGATTAATCAGTATTTTCTCAGGAAGATCTTAAAGGAATTTGTTTTGTTAAATACAATTCTTAAGGAAAATGGTTCCTTACAGAGAAGCCTTTTTTCAGTCACACTTTTTGGGCCTAGAACTGTTTTTATCTCAGAGACTGGTCATGCATTTACACTGTGTGGCCAGAGAATAGACTGAATATGACAGAATCGAGAAGCTGTCTCCAAACTCAGCCTTCATTACACCATCGTGTCTCCAGTGTTACAGCAGGGCTTTCATTCAGTGTTTGTGTAGGAAAAAAATGTTTAGCAATTAGGTTGTAGCCAGGGTCAGTGAGATGAAAGAAAAGTGTGAGAGAAGTACTTACTATTAAATAGAAGTTGTAGCCAGAAGTCTGCAGTTTTGATGTGGGTCAGCTTGTGTTTCATTTCTTCCCCTCTTATTTTTGGACTAGTAAGTTATTTGATGCCAGGTACCTTGATTCATGTGCTATAAGCAAATATATCAACATCTTTTTTCCAGGCATTTGAAATAGTTCTGGAATCAAAGAATGAACTTGGGTATTTCAGCATTTATTAGGGATGAGTGTGTGATGAATTTTTTCCTTGCTGGATAGAATGATGAATATTTGTGTCAATATGCATATGAGATAGGTTATTCATATGCAGTGCTTCATATGCAGAACTATAATTGCAAGCTCATTTCTTGACTTCACTGCATTAAAATTCTCAACCACAGTGTTTCATTAATGGGTTTATTGCCCTAATAAGTTTCAGTGAACCCCAGTAAAAGATTAGTAACTGTCATAAGTAGATTTTAAAAGTTTAGACATAAAAATCTGTAGTTAAAATGTTTAATTATTGTAGTATCATGAGATACTACAGAGACTGTAGCATCCAGTCCAGAGACTGTAAGGGATGTGGAGCAGTGAATTTAAGGCAGTGCCACAGAAAAGACTGATATTCTCTTCACAAAGGTTCCAAGTGACACATCCATTACCGTTAGAAACAGGTTAGGGTCAAATTTCCAGAGCAGTCCAGCTCATCAAGAGCTGAGAGAAAAGCCCTGGAGAGAGGAGGGGTCCAGGGGAGATGGTTGATTTTCAAGGATCTCATTCTCCAAATATAGGAATCACCCATCCTGATGAGAAAGAAATCAGATAAAACCAACAGGAGTCCTGTGTGGATGGACACGTTGCTCCTGAAAAAGCTCAAATGTGAAAAGAAAATGTATGAGAGCTGAAAGAAGGGTAGGTGAGCTGGGAAAAGTGTAAGGACTCTGTTCGAACATGTAGGGCCAAAGCCCACCTGGAATTGAATTTGTACAAGGACTTTGAGGGGAAAAAAAGAAATTTTTCTATAAGTACTTCAGCAGTAAAAGGAAGACAAAAGAAATTATGGGCCCACTGCCAAATGGGACAGGGGATGTGGTGATACAGGACACAGAGAAAGACAAGGAGTTTTGACCACTTTATCCATCTTTGTTGGTAAGAATGCTTTTCAAGAATCTCAAGTCCCTGAGGCCAGTGTGAAGTCTAGAGGAAGGAAAGCTTACCCTTGATGGGGGAAGATCAGGTGAAGGAAAATTTAAACCAACTAGATTAGTGAGGGAGTGCATCTTCTCAATGTGTGTAAATATCTGTTGGGAGAGTGCAGAGAAGACAGAGCTCATGTTGAGGATACATCTGGTGCAGGTAGCTCAGTTTGCAAGCTCCAGATTGAGATGCAGATTGAGCTCTGGGTGGGAGCCAGAAATGAGAGACCATAAGTCTGATTGAACAGTGAAACAACCTGCTCAGGGAAGGTGTGGAGTGTCTGTCTCTGGAGATACTAAAAACTCGACAGGATGTGGTTCTCAACAGCTTTCCTTAGTTCACGTTGCCTGAGCAAGAGGGTTGGAATAGTCAACGTGCAGAGGTCTCTTCCAAACTCAACTATTCAGTGGTTCTGGGAATATAAAAACAAGTACTTTGGTGCATCAAAGAGGACAGTATTTAAGCATTGCCCAACTAACAAATCCCTTAATCAAAGAAAATGGACTATTATTCTTTTGCAAAGGCTCACCAGGAATAAAAAAAGGACTGTTCTTGCTTAATAACATTAACTGATGACCTCTCCTTTCTTCATTGTAATTTGTGATAATATGGGTTAGTTTTAATGCCTTGAAAATGACAGTGCATTGTAAGAATGCTTTGCATAATTTGCTGTTTTAAGCTTTAAGCAGTATCGGAGATTTTACTTCAGTTCACTTGCACAAAGAATTTGCATGAATGTTTTGAAATAAATGTTAGTAAATACTAAATATATTCTTCCCTTGCTCTTCAATGCATGGATTCCCTGATGCACATGCTCTACCTAGCATGTTATCTTTTCCTAGAAACATTATTAACATGAACAAAAACTTGATATGATCAGTAATCACAATCAATTCTTTGGTTAGTCTATAATATGGATTACATTAAGACTCATGTACCATTGCATTTCCAATAACAAACATTTACAGCAATTATTTATACAAAATATCCATCCTGTTTTGCCATACTGCATTTTTCATTAGGTTCCCCACAGAGATGAGACAGTAAACATAAAATTCAAAAATTCATACCATGTTTTATTAGAAAGCATTCAAGGACCTTCAGCATTCTGACTATGTTAAAACACTCTGTCAGTTCTCTGTGAGGTTACTAAGATTAATTGCCTTTTCTGTGATTCAAAGAGCTTTGAATGTACTCAGCCTGAATGTGAATTTTCTGTCTGTTCATGCTTGTTGCACAACAGTAAACTATAAACTATTTTGTCCACTGTGCATGATTATCAAAGTTTATAGGAAATCCTAATGATTTCATATCTCCCTAAATAAAAGTGTGAAATGGGGAGTAAAACAGGGAAGTCAGTATCTGATTTCATCTCCCCTTTTTCCTGCAGTGCATGTGGTAGTTCCTTGCTGTAACTGTGGACCGGAGAAGTTGGATTTGAACAGTTCTCCTAAGAGGGGGGATATCTTGATTTTTTTTTTCCTTGGCATCTGTATGTTTGTTCTGATGCCAATTTCACAATACAGAAATGGAAGACAGGATATTTGCTTTGCTTGTTTTGGTTGCAGGCATCTAACTTGCTTATTTTGCTCATTTAAGAAACATGATGAAAAGTAGAATTCTGGAAGACATTAATGATTTTTAATGCATTTCACTTATAGTTCAAATTTATTTTTTTTTTTACACTTTTGCAGATATTTTGGCACAGGTCTCAGGGAGATTTTGCTCCTTGACTCAGTGAAATAAGTGGGAATTAGGAATTCAGCAAGTCTTCGCAAAACTAATCTTAAATCTGCAAAAATTCTGTGTGATAGGATAAAACCAATAACTACAGAAAGTAAAACAGCCGGATGCAAACACTGCTGTTGTTTACCCTCTGTGCAGTAGAAGGGATGACACTGCATAACAGGCAAGTCTTTAAATCTTTTTGCTCAGAACAACTTTTAGTTCAGTTCAAGTACATGAACTGATGAAGATGTTGCAGAAAAATTCCACTGCAGAGTCATATTAGAATCAATTGAGTTCTGGGTCTTGTGCTTGAACCAGCAGGTCATATTGCCTTATTTAAATTATGAAAGTACTAAGATTAATTAAATCAATTACTTGGCATCTCAGTCTGAAGGTTGGGAACAAGGATGTCTCAGCTGGGTGTGAAGTTGCCATCACTGAATTGCCAAAAAACTCTTTTGCCGTTTTCTTTCTCTGAGGCCCAGTAAGTTAATGTTTCAATAAGCCAGTGTTTTAGTATACAAATTGCATGAACTGGGGGTGTGTTTGTGCCCATGTATTTGTTGAGTGTAACATTAGCAGGCCGTGTAGGGTGCTGTGGCATTTGCTCTTAATAAGTTACCAGCTGCTCCTGGTTGTTACACAGTGAAGAGCAAGAGTTTCCCTCTCTACTTCAAGCACCAAAGAAGGTTGCATTTTTGTCAGAAGTTGGCTGGGTAATTCACTAGAGACAGAGGCAAGAGAGAAGCTTTCCTCTTATTTTAGGCTGTACCAGTGTGGCCATGTTACCATCTGGGTTTAAATTCAGACACAGGCCAGGCAGTACAGAGGCTTCACAAATATCTGCAGGTGAGCCTGGTTGTATTCCTGCAGGTGCATCGTTGAGAAAAGTGATTAGAAAGTTCATCTGCAAATTGTTTTTTGCTCTTTCAGATGCAGCCAGGAAGAGCCCAGCTTGTCATTCAGACACAAGGTTTTGTTTACCTGGCTAGCAGTAAGACTAATTATCACTTTAATAGCAATTTTAACAATCAGATATGAACATCACTGAAAGATAATAAACATGGAACTCTGCAATGCTGTAATTTGCCACCCTTTTTTACTGTCTGGGTATACTCTGAAAGCCAGCAGAAGATGTCTTATGGTAGTCAAGAGTTACTCCTCACATTGTGAAGCACTGGAGAAGGAATGTAAAGCAAAGTTATTTCTTTGAAACGTGGTGGGAGTGCAAAGGAGGAAACTTCCTGTTGTGCTGAGATGCTGTGAAATACATCACATTTCAAAATGCTGCCATCTTTTTTATATTTTAAACCCACCATACCCACTAAAAAAAACAGTGCTAAAGTTGCAGTATCTCACATGTATAGGTTAGGCTGCCCACAGCTTTAATTTAACTGTGTGAGGGGACACTGCTTTGTCTCACCAGGGATGAGAAGATTAAACAGCTGTTGGAAGTCTTAGCAAGACTGACTGAGTAGGGTTTACAACCAGGTGATGCAAATAGAGGGTGGAGAAGGCAGAGGATTATAAGTGTGGAGTGTTCTATTTTTACAGTTTTCATAGTGAAGGGTTAGTGGCATTTTTGAGACAGGGAGAGCTTGATGATGGTGGGAACTCTTGCAGAGATAAGAGAATATTCTGTCTTGTTAATGGTGAGTCACTTTAGGATTATGATTAAAAGCCCATAATTGATAAAAGGAAAAGATATGCAAAAAGGAGATTGGACAAATCCTGGGGAGAGACTGCACCTCTGAAAAGTGTGAGGTGGGTTATGGGCTGCTGTGGAGCTGGAGGGGTTGCTGTGCTGTGGGCTGCCCAGGCAGCCTGTCTTGGGAGCATGCACTGTTGTACAGTCTTTAAATATGTAATCTCACATTACTTTCATGTTAAGAGATAAGAATTTAATGAGTAGTGATCCAGTATTTTGTTTTATCGTGATCAGTGTGTGGTCCCAGGCTGCAGCATACGCTGTTTACTATACGCTATTTAAATGCTGTGCTGAAGGCAGAATAATTAACTTCCTCATGGGCTTTTCTATAGCACTCATTGTGGTGAGATTGGAGTGTCTTACAATGTGAAATAAATTGCCACCTTAATGCATGTTTGTTGAGGAGAGACCGTTTCTGCTCTCAAGCACAGACAAATGTCAGGCATATTGTACATGCCCGGTTTGAAACATCTGAGACTTGATTTCTTTGAGTCCTCACCACTATACAATACTTCAGGTGATGTATAGTCCCCATTTTCTTCAGTTGCAGCTGAGACCATTTAGCCATTCCACGACTCTCCAACCGAAAAGCTGATATAAATAGGGAACACCTGTGAGAACCTTCCCTTTGAGCTGCTCTCAGTGCATTTGATGTTCCTGCTGGAGAAAAGTGTTCCGTGTAGCTGTACTTTTATATGAGTGGGATCTCGTGTGCTCCCGCTGTCATGTTTAGTCTTGGATGCAGTGGTTTACAATGCTCCAAGGAGCCAAATGTTTGGAATTATTTATCATCTTTACTAAGCTGGGACAGGTGAGTAAAAGGATGGAAAAACTTTCTAAATTGCTTGACAGTGTAGAAGCCCAACTCCCATTTCGAAAAACGCATGGCTTGCTTGTGAGATGAAGTGCTTTCAGAAAATTGCTTTCTCTTTTATTCTACCATAAAGATGATGAAATAATAACTATCACTGTTACAGGACAAAAATTCTAATTGGGAAATGATCTGCATGTAACTTTTAACAATGCTCCAAAATTTAGTTGAAAGCTATTAAAGAATTAAATTAAATAAGTGCAATATATCTGCCTTGTGAGCAGTATACACTGGTAATTTATCTGTTATGTAACAAAACTGAATCTTCAGAGAAAATGAATGTTTTTTGAGAAAACACCATCAACTTTACTGCTGCTAGCACCACTAGAAATTTTCAGTCATGTATTCTCACCTGAAACACTAAAGCAACTCAGCTTGTCTGAGAGGAGAATACTTAGTTGACTTAGAAAAATAAGTTTTCAACTTGCAAGTCAATGTCTCATACTCTTTTAAACACAGTGTGGAGTATATACTGTAGGGTGAAGACCTAATACTACAGGCCACCAGGAGTATAACAACACCACAGTGTTTAAAACTGATTATTTCCTAAATAGCTGCGTGTAATCGAGTGCATTAACATTGATTACTGCTGACAGCCTAATATAGAGAAGATATAAAAAAATTGCTTCTCAAAACTGCATAGCAAAGGATGAAATAGCACAGGCAAAACCACTTGTGAAACTGAAGAACATTTTCTTAATGAGTAACTAATTCGTATAATGCATAATGTAAAAATGTGCTTGATTTTAATTCTCTTTCTATAGCTTTTTTTTTTCTATTCCTAATTTCATGTGCTTGTTGTTGCCCTTAAATACTTTTATTTGCTGTAATGCTTCTCTGTGGTATTTGAAGAATATGCTAATAGAAACAGTAATGTTTAATCATGAAATAAATAAATTACATTAGCATAATGCTCACTTTGAACCAGCTTTTGACTGAGAACTGACCTGAGATCTCCAAAGTGACTTTTACAGTATCTTTCAGAGGCTGGGGTACTGAGCTGACTACCTTTGTACTCTTCATCTCAAATTTTTGAAATGCAATCAGTAACTTGGCTATAAAGTGTAGTTACAATTAAAGCTTTTCAGAAAAATATAACAGAACTTAATTCATCTGGTCTGCCTTCCTACATGACATCAATCTCGCATTTTATCTGCTAATGGTAAACTGTGTTTAAGCAAAATATCTCTCCTGAAGATGGATCTCATATGGATTCAAAGATCTCAGTCAATGGAAGAAATGTTTACTAAATTTGGCCATATTTTCCAACCTTTGCTTTTTGAATTACAAGAATAACCAGTAAGGGTTCTTTGAGACTGTCTGGCTGGTTACTTGTTTATCGGCCACTTTCAACAAATTACTCAGTTTTCCTTTGGAAAGGTTTAACCTTCTGTATTTGAGTCACTTTTCTGGCCCTGCCTCCCCTGGCAGAGCTGTGTGTGATAAGCCAGAGTGCAATTCCTTTATAAAGCAGCACCAACTCCTTGAAAGAGCTGTGAGTGAAACAGGTACCTTATGCTGGTTCTGTAGTGGAAGAAGCTACCTTGGATAAAGGCCAGAGTATAATTTAAAGCTGTTTATATACAGAGCTAATGCACTGTAATTCATACTCTGTGAAATGACACTTTAACAGCGTGGTAACTTCTTGGACTATGCTTGTGTGTAGACTTTTTTTTTTTTTTTAATTAAAAGCACTGAGCTCCAACAGTTTTGCTGTAAGGTACTTCCAACCTTCAAATCACTTTGGGAATTCAGAGTTCAACAACCACTTTAAAATAGGAACACCAGAATTGTGTACACAGCCCAGATATCAGGCTTTCCAGTGTCTAAAATAGGATTGAAATAGTTTAAAAGGTATTTTATGTGTGAGATTAACATGATCAACCACACTTTTAGATTAAAATAACTTTTTACAAGGCTAGTTTTCCATACAGTCATTTTGACTGGCATTTTTTATGTTCCCTCCTTTAATTCTTTATCAGTTGAATCTCCTGTCAGCTTTTTGCTCTAACCTACTCAGGACTGATGGGGTCAAGCAGGGTCATCTGCTTTGCTCTTGATGAATATTTTCATGGTCTTCTAAGACTGTAAGAACTTATTTTTTTTTTCTCCCCAGTACTGCCAGATTTATTAAAAGCAGCAACCAGTGGTCGACCACTCCAGCATCTCTTTAAGTCTACTGGTCATAAGTTTTTAAGAGTAACTGCTTGAAAGGATATTTATCCCAAGTCACTATAGTTGAACGCTCTGAAGCAGAAAAGGTCTGAATCATTCAGATAGATCTGAGCAAAACTGTACAAAATCCCAAAGTGGCTTCCTATTGTTTGAACATCATGGGTACCACTGTCTTTCTTCAGCAGCATCTTCTGTGACATTCAGGACTGATTCCAGCCCTGAATTTCCTTATGGTTCTCTCTAATACAGGAAGATAGAGTGGTTTCCAGAAACTCCATCTGAGATAACAAATGCCTGTCATGTATTCTGCTATCTCTAAATCTGCATTTGTGAGATTTAAGAGGCAGTTGTTAATTTTATTTGCTGCAGCCAGCTCACTGAAGAGAAATGGACAAGAAAGGAAATAAATTCACTGTTTGTTGCAGAGTGAAGGAAGTGCAGGAAAGTACGTTTTCAGCAGTCTTTTATCATTGAGTCTGCTGTGCTTTGGCCTTAGCATCATTTATTCCTGTCCTGACAGTGATCAGTCTTCTTTTTGGACATTAAATTCATCATGTCTTTTGCTCCTTGCAGACCATTAGGAAATTGCTATAGAATTACAGTTTATAATATTACTTCCCCATGCAATCCCTGCAATAAAGTTATCTTCATACACAGAATGAACATCTTGACTCTGCATTAATGGCAAAATCATAATTCCATTTAAGTAGTGAAAGGATTTTTCTATAAATCTTAATTCATTGTCAGGCCCTTGAGTTTTCAAGGAAGAGGAGAAGATGGTCCCCTAATGAAATTGAATTGGCTTTTTTTTTTTTCTTTTTTCTTGTTGAGATGGAAATTGTAATTACCACTGACCGCTCTTGAATATATTTGTTTTTCCAAAACCTTCACAATTACACTGGGAAAAGGATCGCTGCAGGAACACTGTGTCTCCCAAAGGTTGGTTTAGGGAGGCAACCTGCAGGAGAAGCTGAACAGGAATTCCAGCTCTAACTCTTGACTTTCCCTTCTGTGACTCCTCATTTGTTTTGTGTTTGTACCTGCCTTGGGAGGGTGTTGATGCAGTCAGTTAGCCCATGGCACCGGGCAGATTTCAGTCAGGTGTGGAACTCATCCTGGGGGGAGGAAAACCTGTGGGACGAGGTCACAGCAGCAGAGTTGTATTGCTAGATTTTGCTGCAGAAAATTTGAGTATCAGTAGGTGGTAATTCATATATTCTCCCTGGAAAAAAGATTGAACTTATTAAATTATCTCGGGAATAATCACTGATTTCTCATTACTGCCTGGCATATTAAACTCTCAGGGCTTGAAACCCTAGTCCTCAGAAAAAAATACATTTCTGTCCAAAGTTTTTTCTTTTATAAGGAAGAAAAGAAACATGTATACTATATTAGGTGCTGAACATGTATTGTAGTACATTTATAATAGAACAGAATTTTATTTTGAACAGTGCCTTTCCCAAAATGGTTTTAATGATCCTTAATGACTTAAATACTGGAGTTCAGTACTGCACACTTTGCGTCTTCTTGACGAGAGCCCAAGCAGAGCGCTGCTTGTCAGAGCTGCACTGGGAAAAGGGATGATTCTCAACACTCAGACTGGAGTTTCATCTCCTACTCCTCTTTAAGAAATGCTGAGCTATCTTTAAGCACACCTGAGGAGTCACCTTCTGAAGCTGTGCCTGAAACTGCGCTGTAGCCAAGCCTGTTTTTGGTGATGCATTGTGTGAGCGCTTTCTTCCTCTCACAGCTCTCCCCCCCCCAGTTTTCCACTGTGCATGTTTGTGTTTTATTTTGGCATTGATCCTGCAGAACAGCTCAGACACGCTCCTGGGAGCCCACACAATGTGAGGTGGGTGCAGCAAATTGCGCAATCAAGTCCATTAAATAGAATTGCACTTCCATAACAAAAATGTGACAGCTGTCATTTCAAACTGAGAATTCCCTTCCCCAGCAAGCGTATTTTATTCTGAGACAACGTCAAAGAAGATATTCTCCCATCACAAAAAGATAGAAAAATAAAGAACTATAATTGAGGTTATTTAAATCTAGTTTAATCACCTGAGCAAATAAATGGCTTGGGTACGAACTGATTTTGGTGTTTGGTGCCACAAAGGAAGGGAAGAGAACAACTGATCCACACTTCTGTGGCATTAAATTTGCAAATTTAGTTTAAAAAAAGTAAAATGGGCTTTAGAATTTTAATTATTCCATCTGGTTCATACAGAAACTCCTCTAGACTGAAAACTCAGTGCAGCACAGGCTTAAAGTTCTGCGTGACCATTTGTGCTGTGTTTGGATTGTTGGGACATGTTCCAGCATTAGATAGTAACAGAAAAGCTATTTAAAAAAAAAAAAAATTAATTGAAGTAGGTTACAGAAGTTACCACACCAGGATCTATGGAACTTTTAAACTGAGGCCTCTGTAAGCTAAAATTTAAGGTTGATCCATAGATAAGTACTAATATTTTGAAAAGGGATATGTGAGATGTCTATTACATTGTGAGTGACACAGATAGTTTTCCTGGATGCTGCACGTTCTTTTTATCCACCCGTGTGTTTCACAGAGCAAGCAGAGATCCTGGAAAAGCTGTTGCTACAACTTGTTCTGATAGTGGGTTCTTGGAGTGGTCAGACAAATTAGCAGAGGGCAGTGCTTCCCAGGGCTAAAATGAGATCAGGTGCAACCATTTGCTCAGGAAGTTGCCAAAGGGATGACTACTGGAAGCAAACCTATAGAAAGATGTTCTGTAGCTGCCCCAAGATACCATTTCCATAATTCCCATAAGTCAAACAGACTGGAAGGGGTCTGAGTCAGTCCTGCTGTGTTGTGTTTACAAAGGAGCCAAGTTACACTGAGAAAAAGAGTGTTTAAAAGACTTGAAATACTCAGTAATGACTCTTGGGTTCAGAGGGGTTTCTGGTGGGTTATTACCAGCAATTGTGTGAGTTGAGGTGTTTGGTAAGATTAGAAGGGAGGAGGGAATTTGGAACAAAATATTGTAATAACTTCTGAGAAGTTGCAGTTGCCAGTGAGGTCCGTCTTGAGGTCTAGGTGATTTCTTAGATCTTTAGACAAATCTCTCTCTGGATGGAGTTTTCAGGTGCACTCTACAAAAAATTATTTCTTCAGCTCTTCAAAATTTACCTCAAAATCATCAAGTGAAACTAGTTTAGTTTAATTGTGTAACTTCTATGGGATATCTGCCTGTGTGAGAACTGTGCTGTACAAAGAGTGCTCCTGTTAATAGAAGGAAATTATTTATTCCTATGGATACTTTTAGAATCATAATGGGATTGAATGTCTATTTGCATCTCTCTGAACAATCACCAGATGCCTGTAGTAGTGGTACATCACAGCCCCTCCATTTATGAGCTGTGTTTTACTGAGGATTGCTCTGGTCTTCTGTGCTGGGGAAATTTTTGCCTGAGTAGAGGAATAAAAGTTTTTTCATAGATTATACAGAGAACTTGCTCAAAACAGGAGATTTGATACCCTTGGAGGCCACGCTCTGATATGGAAATGGGAATATGAATTGATGAGTATTAGGAGAGAAATATCCAAGTTACAGAATTTAAAGAACCTTGAGCTTTGTTGGATAATAATTTATGTAATAATAAACCATCAACTGTCTGAGATGAGGAAGAACCATTTTGATGTAGTTTATTTTTAAGATACTTCCTTCATACAGCTGCATATTTGTTCCTGTCACTCTCCTCAATATTAAATTTCGTGTCTCTAAATGGTATGTGTTCGTTTTGTTTTCCTCAGTCAGAGGCTTTAATGCTTATTTTATTGATTCATGCTAAAAACAAGGAAACAATGAAAGGCTTCTTCAGGATACTTGAAATCTGATCAATTTTTTTTTTCCTTTTAAATTGGAACTATAATATACCTATTACTGCAGGATATGTGTCTCTAAGTGCAAGTGGTTGCAGCATACATATTAATTTCCTGTTTTGTTTGAATGTACAGGCTCAGCATCCATATTTTATAAATGCTGACACCCTAAAGTTAAGTAGGCTAACATGGCAGTTTTGAAGTAGTAATTTATGTTGCAAGTGAGGCATTATTGAAGTTAAATCAGTGTTTCACAACTAGCATTATCATGCACATATTTCAAACACCTGGTACAATATTTGTAAGTACAACTCTAGCACATGACAGGAGTTTTTAGAGCAGGGGCTGAATTCCTGTTGCTTTCTGGCCAATTCTGATTTTAACCTTGTGCATAAGATTAATATGCACATAATTAATAGATGGCAGAAAGGCAAAAGGAAGAAGGCAAACAGAAATAGATTTCTTCAAACACTGACTTAGGACTGTTGGAACATATTTCTATCTTTGTTTTGATTTAATTTTTATTACTATGAGAAAGAACATTTTAAAAAAAGGTCTTTATTATGTGTCATGGGTAATAAACTAGGGACAAATATGTAGTCAATAGAGAAGGATTCAACTCTCAAGTTTTGCTTCTTACACTCATTTCTGCAAGGTAAAATGAGATTTTCTGTTCCAAAGTGATTTCTATTTTATACCGAGAACATTAACAGAAATCCATAAAGATATTGTGAGAGTAGAAAAAGATGTTTAGATTTCAGTTATTTTTTTGAACAGCAGACTGAATGTACAAATAGAATTAGCAGTTACAAATCAGCAGAGGGAAGGGAAGAATTGAGGAGTGCACAAGTGCCAAAATATGTGGCTGTTTCTGCCTGCCTGGACGTAGAAAGTAGATGGAATTTTCTTAAAATCACCTTTTATAAGAAACTAAGAACTGAAAGCTGTTATTGAACTTTGTAGGATCCTCTTTTGGTTGCAACTTCTGGCTGGTGTTGCAGGAAGGTGGGTGTGTGTCTGTGAGGAGTGGTGGGAAGAGTGATCAGACCAAGGAGGAAAAACACTGGTATTTGTTTAAATTTTTAGGTGGCCCAAAAGTAGGCAGAGAGGGTGTCCAGGCAGTATCATACAAAAGAAAGGAGAATTTTGGCGAAAGACTCCCTGGAAATGTCACATAATAAACTATTAAGTGTCTACCACTGGGACTTTCCCACTGGGCAAATGGGTTTACATAATAGCATAGATATCCATGATGATTTTGGAGCACCTTTATGCAAGAGCTGTTAATTTATGCTTTGCTTTTTACTTCCAGTAGTCTGTGTCTTAGTTCTGAGAGTCCCACGTTTTATAGGTTGTTACTAAAGCTGCCATCTTTCATTCTAAAGGGGTCATAGTTTGGGAACGTTTAAAGCATCATGTAATTGAGATAAATAATGTGTATCTTTCATTGTATCACAATGACAGGGTGCTTTTTATTGCATATTCCTACTTACTCAATAAATTTCCTCTGATCTTTTTCTTTTTTTTACTAGCCTCCTTTATCTATTTCCCCAGAGCTGCCCATTTTCTTTCATGCTGCTCCCTGTGCTTGTTTCATCCTCCTCTTCTCCTCTGTTAATTCTCTTCATAAGAGGTGCTCTAGGTCATCTCAAGGAATGGCACAATCCCTGCTGGTGAAATTTGCTCTTGTTCTTGGGAGCTGGACAGCCACTCTGCTTCCTTTGTTAATAGACTGACAGTGTTTTATAATCACCTTAGTAATAAAGAGTAATTTTAATTTGATTTTAAAATACAACAGCCATAAATAATTAAAGGTTAAGTAAAGAAATTATTTTTGGACAGGTTCTTCATCATGCAGGACCTAGAGTTCTTTATTCATGTTAATTAATGACATTATTAGCACCTAAAAAGGAGTGGAATGACTATAGCATCCTATCTGTTTTGGTTTCTAAACTGATATCATCCAACTACTGCAAGATGAACACAGGAGATGAATGACTAAAAGTCACACTCTTAGAACACTTCTCTTATTAAACTTTTAATAAGAACATCATTAATTTGCACTAATGACTTCTATTTGTACTAGAGAAGACCAAACTGTAAATTAGGAGGAAAATGAATAAATGGAATAAATAAGTCGGAGATGCTGCATTATGTTGTGTACTTTATTCTGTAATTGAAAATGGTATTTTAATTTAATTAATAATGATGATCATGCAGCAGAATGTGTTTTGGAGTGTGCCTTGAGAAAGAAAGGAAATTTGAACAGTGGGAGAGCAGTCTTTCTTCAGCACAAAGGGGCAGGACAAGGACCATTTTTTGACCTTTGTGACTTTCAGGATATGCAGATTGCAAAATATTAAAAACACAAAAAAGAAAGTCTTATATTCTAAAAACTGTTTGTTCTTTTGCAATGTACATAATCCTTCTCTCCAGTGAAATCTACCAAAATCTTTCCATTCTCCCAAAGCCTCTCCATCCTCTGCAGTCTGTATGTATTTTCTCTAATTTCTATGCAATGCATTCCCTGTGTGAATAAGGCAGTTTAGCAGTTTAATAAGCACTTGATGTCATAAGTTTGTTTCTCTAATTGAAGAGAATTATTTCCTTTAAACACAGCAGTTTTTTCTCAAATAAGTGCAATTCTGTCAAACTGTTGTGTCAGCCATGTATGTCCAAAATTCTGTTTGCAATCCACAGACCTACATAAGATCTTTTTTTTTTAAAAGCAGACATTTTGCTCCCTTATATTTTCTGTTTTTGCTCTCTTTTGCATGATTGTTTTATTTTAAGACTTTGTATTTGCTTATGGTTGGAAGGGAAAGTATAGGAATAGAATTACAACTGTCAGCAATGCTTACATTGGCAAGAATAGCAAACTTAAAATTGTTTTCAAACTTTTCTGTCTGAGAGAGAAAAACATGTCTTAAGTCCCACGATGTCATTTCAGCATCTTACCATGTGGCAGATACAATGAGGCTTATTAAGATTAAGAAAGGCTATAAAAAACACAGGAGGGTTTTCTTTGTTTTGGGTTTTTATTGTGAATAATAGGTGGCAAGGCATGTTTGACATAAGACTGTGGAATGATTCAACTAAGGATTTGGAGTGCAAGCTGCGCTGATGATATTTGGCAGCCTTATTGACACATTGTGTTGCCCCAGGCTAATGATTTTTGCAGTTTTTCAGTCATTTCTTGCAGGCTGTTAAGGGAGAAAGCACTTAGACCTACTTTGGAGCTGGGTTTGTCTCCCTCCACTTGCAGTGTGACCCAAAGCAAAAGGCTCCAGAGTTGATCAGATTTGTGGCAGCTCAGAGGCCCTTCATTAGCAACCTGCCTGAGACTTGACAGATGAGTTATTTATCAGGTGATTATGAGCTGCTTTTGCTTTTCCTGTGTTTGACTGAAGCCATCCAAGAGTCCATTCTATCTGCCAGTTTTATTACAGTGCATCAACAGCCTTTCCTGATATGTGGCAAAGAATGTGGAATTATCAAATGTTTGCCTGCCCACAGTAATGCTAAGGATACTTTACTTTTTTCCTCTTGGCTTATTATTTTTCTTTGCCCTTTCCGTGAGTTCAAATTTATTTCAGCTGGACTAAGGTAATCTCTTTATCTGTCATGATTTTGTGTGGTAACTTGCTACTTCTAACATATACTGAAATAATATTTCTGGAAAGCATTGTCTTGAAGAAGAGGAACACAAGAGTCCACATTGGGCTTCTTTTCAGTGCTTTGCAGTAGTACAAGTTCTTATTAGGTCAAATATTTCTACGTAAGATGGCCAGATTTTGGTTTCAATTAATCTGATTATTTTCTTCCACGGTCATTCTCCAAATCTCATTGAAATTCAAATTGAATGGAACACGGTGTTTGAGGTGTGATAGAGCTGTTGTTCTGCCAAGACGTGGTTATTGAGATCACTGCCCTAAAGTACTTAGACCATTTACAGACCCAGTTGCAGTGCAGTCCATCAGAGGCGTGACTTGCCTAGGACAGTTCCAGGACAGCGTGTTCCCTACGCTGCTATTCCATGCCTTTCCCTGAGTGTAACCTAACACAGCACGTGCTGCTGCTTCTCTGTGTGGATGCAGCCAGGCCTCCCATCCTGGCCAAATGGACACAGCACATGTAATATTGAAGTAATATTTATAAGAGTATTTGCTGATGATTAAATGATTTAACGTGTTACTGATTATTTGTCACGGTGAACTTTTCTGGCTGCCTGGGATACCTTGTCCTCATGAGTCTTGTGATCCCTAAAGTGTTGGTACTACCTGAGATCCTTACTGGGTAGGAAATAGGCCTGTGTTTGCATTTATGATATCTGTGGCTGTGCTGATCATAAGGCCATTACTGACCCATGGAGAACACTCTTAAAAATAGTTGTCTTGTGCCATGAGGCACATGCATATGACATGTTCAATGGAAATCACAACAACTGATCCTGAGGTAAGCTTGTGTCATTAGATGTATAATTCATATTAAACATCTCTTCGTTGCTATTCTAGAAAATGATTCGTGCTCCGTGGTCACAAATAAAAATGTCAGCCTGGCAGGAGTTTGGAGCTTTTTCCCTCCCTTAACTTTGCACCACTTAAACTTAAATGTTCATTCTGGTGTCCTGACTTTGGGAGCGATTTTGAGGCCGTTTGGTCTAATCTGAATTGTAGAGAGGCAGCTGAACACTGTTGTGTGAGAGTTCTCACTGAGCTTTCCTGCCTCCCTCAAATGTTGTGATCTCTGTGTCTATAACTGTGCAGTCACCTGCAACTGAACCTTTGCCTTTGCCTCTTCATTGACATGTGGGTTATCCCTTAGATGGTGAGTAATTACACTAGAGGTAATTTTGTGTTCCTGCATGTAACTTTGGCTTTGTGAAGATTCTCTTAGGGAATTTTTGCAGGCTCAGACCTTTTTGATAACTTCTTGAGGTGAATTCAAGCACACTTATCTTGTTTAAACCCAAAACTTATTTTTGTGGCATAATCAGAGTATTAAGTTATCTTTCAGAAACCTTTCTAATCTACAATTCAAGATGTGAATTTATGTGTAAAGTAAGCTTAGGGATTGGTTTGTTGTTTCTTGATTTTTTTTTTTAGAGGAAGTTATAAGTATCATAGTTACAAGTATCTTTCAGAGAGAAATGAGAAAAATAAAAATAGCAGGTTTTTTACATCCACTTTAAGCATACTAAAACAAAGACAAATATCTTCATTGTTTGGAAGCAATAAAGCAGACTTGTTTTTCATGAATTATGTGGACCTTTTTGTGGTGGTAGAGTAGTTGAGAGTTGAGACTTGAAACTCGACTGTGAACTATCAGTGTTGGCATTTCAGTGTCTTGGAAGTCTAACGTGGCTTTGAGTGTCACTTCTAGCTTGAACTGGCAACATTTTGGTTATAGCAATGATGCCACAGTTCCCCTGTTTCTAACAAAAGATAACCATGTCAAGACTGATGCTGTTCACTGGTCAGCTCTTGGGGAACAATGACAAAAAACGGTGTTTTCTTCTTCCTGACTATTGCTTGGAGGAGTGAGAGGACTGAAAGGGAACCTCTGTCACTTCCTTCCTTTCTAATTATGAAAGAAGGAAGTGGAGGTTGGGCAGAAATAGGCACTGCAGAGCTTTATTGAGCTTTAAAAGAAAACAGAGGTGATGAATTGAGTGAAGTGGCTTCTCCACTCTCGATTATGGATTGGGAATTGTGGGGGACAGTTTAAGTTTCCAATTCTTTTTGATACATTCCCACAGCAGACACATATATGATCTACACTGTAGCAGGACTGAGAATCTGCTCGTACTCTGCATACTTTGAAGTCACCTTGCATGAAAATAATTCTTCCCTAATGAGGTGACCTGTTGATTCATCAACAAATAAAGTTTAACAAACAAAGTAGATTTTTCAACATTTCCAACACTGGCATTTATCTTAGAGCAACATTGTTGAATTCAGAATCCAAAAGTGGAGCTATTTCACACAAAATAAGTAACATGCACGTAACTGAGTATTGCACCTGCTTTCAGAAGAGCAGCCTGCACTTAGCTCTTCATTTTTGCTGTTGTTCACTGGTTTGCTCAGAAGTATCAGGCAGTAAATATTACAAATTCAAAAGTGACACGTTGCCACCTACTTTTAGATGCTATTATTAGCTGCTGCTAAACAAGATCAGTTCTACAAATTGGATGTTTGCTTCACCTCACCTCCAGCAAAGCTTGATCTTAATAAATGAAGTCAATAGTTGGATAAGGAGAAATACTTTCATTCCATTGTCATATTTCCTTCTATTATAACTAGTCCCTAAACTAACATGTCATGAACTAAGTGTGGATGAGCAAAAAGCCTCACCTTTATTTGGTATCAGCACAAATCATGTTGGGTTAAGCCAGGGTTGTATTTCCTCTGCTGTACCCTACTGAGCACAATGGGAATTATGTTTGTTGAAACTGTTTTTACTTAAGGTTTAAAATGTTTTAAATGCTGCAGAGCATTTTGCCGTTTTTATAGCTATATAGATAATTTTAACATGCAAAGAAAAATTAGGGGACTTTTTAAACATCACTTATCCCTCAAACTGCAAATAAATGGTGTGGGCTCCGAAGTGCCTCAGAAAAAAAAAAAGCAAACAACCCCCCAAACCAACAAAACCAACAACCCCCCACACCTGGAAAAAACCTGCAAAAATCACATATAATAAATGCAAGCTAAGAATCCATTTCCAGATCAGAAATCAACTTTTTGGTCAAATGACATTTCTTACATCCCATTATATTAAAGGATTAAAAATCTGCCTCAGTTTCTTCTCCATCTGATTGAAAACTGAGTTAGTGGCAACACCCTTGCCATGAACTTTCTCTAGCAGTCAGTTTGCTTTGAGGAATTAGATGTAAGATTAATTAGATTTAAGTTTAAGAAACCATCTAGTGTAAGACATTCCCAGAGCAGAAGCCTGTCACATTATAGAACAGATTAACTTAACCAATTTTACTTGATTTGGTAGGAAAAAAAACCCTCAATACATTATTTGGAATAAATTTATTTCAGCAGTTAAAGAAATGGGAATTATTATTTGAAGAAATGAGTATTATTCCATCTCAAATCCTGAGGAGGTATAACTCAATTAAAGTAAATTTCTTATGTAACAGGATTACCTAGGGACTGAAATGTAATCTCTATAATTATTTTCCTTTTTATTTCTAATATCCCTTCTTGTATTATTTAAAATGTGAAGTGGCATGTACATTTGGACTTTTTTTCAGAACTAAAAAAAAAAAAAACCCAAACTGAAACCTTGATTTGCTCTGACTATAGTAATAATTTATTGAGCTGGGGATATTTAAACTTTTAGAAATCATTAAAATGATAGCTTCAAATAAGTAGCTAAATATTGGATTCCACTAAATAGAATTAAGTCTTTTTAATACAACACAGAATATTAGTTACCTGGAAAATAATGATCTGAACCAATCATAAGATATTGACCGAAAGGAGAAGAGAGAAGTTTTTATTTTCTATCATTGAAAAAATGGGTGTGCCAGAGCCACTGCAATTATAGACTGAAACTAAAATTCTGAGATTTGAAACTATGTGTTTTTTGTTAGGATTGAGTGTGAAGAACTGTGGAAATAGTTTGTACAAACTGACTTACTTTGACAACAGTGGAAGGTTTGATAACTCTGTACTGTGCTGGCAGGAGTGAAAACCTCACAGATGTGTATGTTCCACAACAGCATCCTATATTGCTGATGTCTTATATGATATTTTTTAATTATTTTACATGTTTAGTGAAGATAAATAGCCTTAATTTCAAATCTTCACTCAGTTCTGTGTTGTGAGCCTTCAGAGCACTGTGTGTGGTGTACCTCACAAATGCTTTCCTGCGCTTCCACACTGAAATTATTGGTAATTTCTGGTTTCATATTTCTTTCATGGGACAAAATGAGCATTACAAACATGCTTTTTCAGAGATTAATGCTTTTACTCAATAATGTCCATATCCTCCTGAGTCCTCAGTAACTGAGACAGAAGAAAAGAAAAGGCTGAGTTTTGTTTGCTGTGTGAAGTTGCATAATTATTGTGTGACTAATGGGAAGAATTATGCTCAGTAGGACTCATTTCACAAAAATTGGACTTTTACACAATTTATTTACTCAAACTGAGTTAACTTGCTCTGGCTTTAATGTTAGCCTATTATTTCTCTTCTTAGTCCTGCCAGTTGCTATATTACAGTGTTTGCAGTGTGGGCTTTATGTATTTGTGTGGTGTCAGCCAACATTATTAAAAGCTATCTGGAAAGATTTTGAACCCAGAGCATTCTGCCTGAGGGACTGTAGGAAGGCTACTGATGGCCATGTCTTTGGAAGGTCATTAAGAGGATTTCAAGGATTAAACCCCTTCATTTTGTCTGGGTGGAGATTAGTGGAGGAACCTGCACCAGTGGGCATTTGGTGTAATCAAACCTGACTGTGGAGCTCCCTTTGTGCTGGGAAGGCAGCTGGACAAAAGGGAGCTTAGTGCTGCGCCTGCCTGGGCTCTGCTGTGCCTGACCCAGCGAGGACAGGCTGTGTGCAGGCAGCACTGGCACAGCCTGGGGAAAAAAAAAGGAGGGGAGCCTCAGGGATGAAAGTCTGTGGTCAAGGAAGAGACAAAAGGAGACACTTTAATATGAAGATACAGAAGGCGAAGCTTGTGAGGACAAGCAGAGAATATAGAGAGAGATTAAAAATAGCAGTGGTTTAGTTGAGTTTCCTCAAGTGTGATTCTCATTTGTAGCTTTCCCCAGATCTTGCAAATCTGGGTATAAGGTAAACAGGACTGTACATGTTGCAATTACATGAACAGTACAGGAGAAACAGTAGAAGAAAATGAGATGCTCTGGTTCTTCTGGTTATTGACTCAGTAAATACCAAAATGCATTTCCTTACGTTACAGAACGTCTGTGATGATTGGGGAGAGGGAGAAAGTTTGCCAAATCCAGAGTTTTGTAAAAGAAATTACTGAAAGAAATGCTAGAAGGTCATGCAAAGGTCTTTAAAACTGGAATAATCTGGAAATAAAAATGTCAGCTGTGACACTGAACACAAATGACTGAAGATGGCTGTAGAATCACAGAGGGGCTTAGGTTGGAAGGGACCTTTAAAGATCATCTTGTTCCAAGCCCCCATCTGTGGGAAGGGACACCTTCCCCTAGACCAGGTTGCTCAACTGTAACTGTGTACAGTTTTTGCAAAAGAAATCCATTTCAGAAAAAAAAAAGTTGAGTTTCTCAAGTTTTTTCCTGGTCTGAAATATCCTTGTCTGAGTCATCCTCCTACAAATTGAGTTGAAGCCATTTGAATAGTTTTTTGGTTAACATTCTAATAAAATGTTTCCCTTTGGAATTTCGAGATGAAAGCTCTGTCACCTTGTTTTCAAATGTTTAGGATTCAAGATGTTCATTGTGAATCTAACAGGGAAGGTCCTCCAGACTTTTATATCTTGGGAACTCTGGCATATCTGGATTACTGGGACAGTGATAGAACTCTCAACATATGTTGACAAAGGAGTCAACATATTTTGCATGTCTGCTGCTGCTGCAACGTTGTCTAAAGCTTAGACACAGCCTGAAAAAGACATTTTAAATGGAGTGGAGCTTCATTTCTTGTTGGAGCTGAACTATGGCCCTGGCTGTTGAGCTGAATGTTGCATTGTAAATTCTGAAGAATCACAGTTTAGAGTCTTGTCCTTTTAGGCTGTCCAGACCAGATCAGCCTGGCTGTTTCTGTTATATTCTGATGTGGAATGAAAGCTTTAGCAAATTTTGTGTGGAATTCTATAGACCTTGTGACTGCGAGGGAATTCTTAATTATCTGTCACCTAGAAATGTTTATTTTTAAACATATTGTTTAAAAAAACCAAACAACGCCCCCTCACTTTAAAACAACTATTTCATGATAATACTGATAACCTAACTGATACAGGTAATGGTACTGCTAACACTTACCACCATTACAAGCAAATGCAACTGTTTTTAGAATAAATGTGGTATTTTTACTTGAGTTTTCTCTCTAATTATATGTACAGTTTCAGCTCATAATGCAACAATCAAAGTTCCAGTGGAAGGCTATCAAAGGTGACGGATCTATTCCCATGATTTCCTAATTGAAATCAATAGAATCTGTTTGTATGCTCTGCTGGCAGTGCTCAATGAAAAATACCCTCAGCCTTAGGTTGGACAAGTAAATAACTAAGATTCTCAAACATTCCTCATTTTAGAGTATGCATTTTTCCTTGTTTGCTCAAACCCAAAATCTATCAGCTAAATAATCACTCCAAACAGATGCTGTTTATTTATTCTCCCTTTTTTTCTACTGTTTTCTCATATTTATGTATAAGAAGCTTTACTACTATCTAAAAACTCATAATCTATGAAACTGATGAGAATGGAAAAATTCTCAGGGGGTAGAAAAAAGGTACTGTAACAGAAATAACATTTGTTTCACTTTGGAATTCGGCATCCAAATTCACTGCCATCATATTTCAATTAAAATGAATTTGATGTAACGTGAAATATGATAATTCATATTTTCACAATCAGAACTTGCCATTTAGTGAACTTTTTGATCTTTCTGTTCAATTCTAATTTAAAATAGATGAGGATGTAAAAGGGTGAATATTTCTTCTTCACTTATCAGAATTTTTTTATATTCTTTATAAAAGAATATGTAATGATTGTTTATTGAGAAGACTTTCAGTGAAACATAGCAACATTGAAGATTAAAGTGTAAGGGAACTATTATTTCATATATACCAGTCCTGAGGTACTGTAGGTAGCTGTAGAAGCAGTAAGTTCTTAAACTTCATCTTAAAACTGCTTGGTTTGCTTTGCCACCAGTGCTTTTATCGGTAACGAAGAACTTGACTTATTTGAAAATTAGGACTTTTGGAAAGCTAATTATGAATGGTTTAAATTAATATATTCTTAAGTACTTCTTGCTAACAACTTCTGTGGTGTACAGATGAACAGGATTATAGAGAGGGATTGATTCCTCTGGAGGTTCCTAGACCAGCTTCTGCCCCAAACAGGGCTAACTTACAAGCTGGGTTGAAGTTCTTCAGGGCCTTGTCACCCACGTGAGATCAGACTGGAGTTCGATTGTTCCTCTTTCACTGTAAATTGTTACACTTATTCCAGCTCAGCTGACATTGCAGGGTGTGATACAAAACTCCCTGATTACGACACACACTGACTGGGTTTCCAAGAGATGTTCTCTCTCCATTGCACCTCTCTTCATCTGGCTTTACAGAACAGCAGTTGGCTTGTGTGTGTGTGTGTTTTGCTATTAAAAATCTTGAAGTGTGTTTTTTTTTTTCCTCTAATTAGTAAAGATATGGACTCTCCTTATGTGTTTAAGAGAGCAGTTTGACTTTGAGCTGGCTCACAAAATAAAAATCTAAATATTTTGCACAACCCATACTGAGATTTGTGAAAGTAAGTGATTGTCACAGCCATAAATTTTGTGAGGGTTTCAGGTAGAATTGATGCAGGACTATTGTTTTAAAATAGCAATGATGCCTTGACAAGCAGCCTAGAAATCGTAATGGATTTTAGAATGACCATAGTCTGGTGATGTATTGATTTTATTTATTATTATTTTTAAGGCTTTGTAATGCGTATATTGAGTGGAAATAAAGTAGTCTCAATGAAATTAGTATTACTTTAGCCGTTTTAGGTTGGCTTTTTCTTTTCCCATCTAATAAGTGAAACATTTTAAAAGGAAATAAATATTAGAGAAACAAAGGTCTTTCATACAGTTGGATTACACCAAAGTGTCTGTTAGAAGAATGATAGAATTTAGGATGTAATTGAAAAATAAAATGAAAGACGCTTTCCATAGAATAGATAGGAAATAATGTTCATGACTTTGGAGTATACAAAGCAATAAAAGGCTTTCACGGGTGATTAAATGCTGAAACGAAGCTAAGATGTTTGATCACCGTGCAAGTCATTTATTTCAACACTATGAAACATGATTCCTATTATAAGACAAGATAAAAGAAGATACAACAATATTTTTCTTCCCTAGTGAAGGTCGGTTGGAACAATTAATAATGGGGAGACCAGATGGCTCAAGGGACAGGCAAGTGGGCTCAGGACTGTTCTTTTAAACGTGGAACACATCACTAGTAAATAACCAGTGGAATCATCTGTTTTTCTACCATATGCAAAGTCAGTCAGTTTTCTCAGTCCTGTTCTCATGGGAAGCATTTCCAGCCTCAAAAGTCACTCTGGTGGTTGGCACATTTGATCCTGTTTCAGCAAAAAGACTAAAGAATACATTGACAGTGTCAACCGGGAGCCAAGGAAATGAATTTATAAACTCAGATTTGTGGAATTAGGTGTGCACAGTTGCCCACATATATTTGCAGACTAACAGACCATGTGTAAACACAGATGCATTCCAGGCTTTGGTTCATCTCACTTAAAAATTTTTGGCTCATATCCTGTTTTCTTTTGGGGATTTAACTGTTTGAAAGTTCTCTTTTATACAATTGAGTATCCAGATACCTGAGTTGTGAAAGATAATAACAGCATGAAACCAGCACCATAAACCATGTATTTCGATTGGCAGAAAGATAAATAGCTTTATAAATAAGCACGTTTGGGGGGTTGTTAATCAAAAAAATTAGAAAAGTTAACCTCAAAATTCCAAAGCCTTTTGTCATTATAGATACTGTCAATAATTTAAGAAACATTTTAATACTGCCTATTTTATAACATTTCTATTACTGAAGAACTCTCTTGTTGAACTTTCCAAGTCATAAGAATCTCTCCCATGCCAGTAATCAGGACTGTGTGTGGAATCTTAATGGGCAATTTTGTACACACTCATGTTACTACTCTGTACTGTTAATTATTCTGTTTTATTTGCATATCTAAATATCTCTAGTCAGTAGAAACGTTCATCCACAGGAAAATGTATTAGAAGGCCTAACAGACTTTCTCCACCTAACGCTTTAATGGGGCAAAGAAACAGTTTTTCTTTTATGCAGTTTATCATTTTCTAGTTTGCTTTTATATTAAACATGAAATTTCTTTATGCTGCCTCTACTTGCACTGTTCCCAAGGTTATAAATACTGGATGTTGTGTTTATTTCTATGACTTTTCTTATCAGTCGAAGAGCGACTAGAATTTTGTGTGTCAAAACCAACCTTTTTTATTCTAAAAAGAAGGATTTTCTCTGAAGCAACAGGCTTTGACACTGACAGTAAGAAGCATTTAGCAAAAAAACTGATTCCTTAGTCCAGAAAGCCTTTTATTCTGCAGATTATAAAGTCTTGTTATAATGGGGAAGACAAGTTTTGCTTAACCCGGGGTTCTGTATTTGGAGTAGCTGCTACTTTGTTCATCTGCCTTATCCTGGTAGGTATCAGAGCCCAAACTGTAGGAAACAATTCCTTGCCTCTTATCTATTCCAAAATTTAGAGCTGCTTAGAACTGACAGTGTAGATGATAAAGCTGAAGGATGTTACAGATGAGTCATGGAGTAAAGACCTTAGAGGTGGAATAAACTCGGCTGCTGTGCACGAGATCCAGCCTGTCCTCAAAGAGGAAATATGATAAATGCAATAAAAGCAGAAATAAGGTTAAAAAAAATAATTCCAACAACGTCTTCCTCTCATTATCTACTCCCTTCTATAAAATTCCAAATGCAAGCAGAATACCTGGCTCAATCTTAACCTCAGCAGGCCAAAGTGATTTATTTAGTGCCCTTTCAGGTGTACCTAGTGCTTTTAGTTGTGTTTGTGCTTTTCTTAGTTTTCTGTCACCTCTGACCTTGGCCAATTATCTGGACATGGTGCAGCAGTGACAGATGTTCTTGTTAGATGACTGGAGGATTTTACCTTATTGCATCTCAATGATTTAATATTTTTATTTTCTCTGTATTAAATTACATCAAGTGAAAGATGGCAGAGTGAAAGGCTGGAGCGGTGAATGTAGGCTTAACTATACAGTATGCAGCAATATTGCTGAATTCTGAGAGTGTGCTTTTACTGCCATCTTCTAAGTGTGCAGCTCTGGCATTCAGCACAGAGCACTGCCTCTGTAATGCTTATGAAATATTGAACAAACTTAACCATATGAAAATATTCAAAATGCTTGCAATGACTTTACTGAAAGGTTAAAACCCATCTTTAATCCAGTTCTCACTTTTTCTGAAGGCTGAGATAAAAGTAGAAAGGGCAGTTTTCTTGATTCAGTTCACATGGCAACATGCTTATAAACACTTGCTTCTGAACAGAAACAATTACATTTGAAAAAAAAAAACTTGTATTTTATTTTTGTTTGCCTTGTTGGAAAAAAAAATTTAGTGCTCAATAATCAGTACTGTAATTTTCTTAGATAAATGTAGGAAGAAAACATGGTATCAAACAATAGATAGGGGTGAATAATTATACAGCTGATATAATAATGCCTCAAATAATACCAGGGAAAGTGGACTTGTCTTCCTCCACAGAGGGGTGGCATTTGCACTAAAGCCTTAGAAAGAGCAGTGAGCCACTCTTAGCCACTCGCATGGGATGCCTGAAGTCCAAATATTCACAGGGTCCTGGAGCATCAGAGCAGATGTTGCAGAAGAAGGAAATCCTCACTGACAGAATATTGGTGGGAAGGAGCAGAACTTTAAGGCTGTATGTGGAATGTGATAGTTTGGTGGTGCTGTACTTGCAATTGCCTGGCACTGATTCCTCCTGGGGCGTGTGTGGCTTTCAGTGAATGAAGCAGCGACTCCTGGAACGCTCTTTTGCAACAATTCTCATTTAGCCAGTTTGGGACTTAATGCCACGCTCAGGTTCCTGTGGTAGATTGGTATCTCGGTTAGTTCTACTGCTCAAGGACATCTCTGATTTCAGTTCTTCTCTCTAGCCTCTAAACAAAGATGACATTCCTACTTAGGGAGTTCTGACATTCAGATTTATTATGAAATTCTAATTGGAAATGACTATTTCTCAAGGAAAAGTAAAACCCACAGAAGAAATGAGTAAAGAGGATAACAGTGCAGTGCTGTGGTGGTTTAATTAACGTTAGGCTAACCTTAGGATGCCACAAATGTCATTTTCTATTGGCTGCGTTTGGACTGAGCTGGGATTTTAGCCCACAGCTATGTGCAGTCGGTGGGTGGGCAGAGCACTGAGAGTTCTGCCTGAGGATCATGCTGCAGTACTCCCGTGCCTCTTCTTCTTTTCCCAAAACCCTGTGGCTCAACAGACATTTTATTTTCCTCCTTTTCTACTCTTGCTGTTCCCCAGTACTTGCCCGTGGCTAATGCAGAGGCTGACACTGGCATGCAAACAAGTTTGAGTACCTGATAGAAGTAGGTATGTTTAATTAAAATATCTAGGCGAGCTGGTGTTAGTTTTCTTGGTGGGTTTTTTTGTCTTAGAGAGTTCTTTGCATGTGTCTAATACCTAATAATAATTCTTAGCACTGTTACAGCATCTGAAATTTTCACAGCACTGTACAAACATTGTCTAATTTCCTACCTGTGTCCTGCAATGCTATTGAAGTGGCAGTTCACAGGAAATCCTTGTTCCTCAGTGCCTTCCCTTATGCTTTTTCTTGCCCTCAGAGACCTGTATTTACCACAATCCCCCCAAAATCTAGTACTTTATTTTACAAACAGGCTGCAAAAGAAAACCAAGATCATGCACAAATATTCTTATTTTTCCTCCTGTATCCTGCTGTTTAACATGCTTTGTAACATATTTTTTCTCCAGTCTCCATTTCTGATCTATTTCCCCATGCGAAACCCAGACCTAAGCTTTGCTATTGCAAGTTGCTCCTGCACCAGCCCAAACTTCCCTAACCTGGATTAATCCTTGCATTAACTCCAAACTCTGAGTTAATGCAAAATCCTGCTCGATATTTCTTCTGGTGCAGCACTGCCTGTAAGACACGGGGAGGATGACAAGGCATTCTTTCTTTTTTTCTGTTTCTGGGGGAAGGCAAGCTGCCACAAGAATCTCTGTGGATCAATAAAGCACAATTTATGTAAATCGCAGCAGCTGTCTCCCTTAAATTAAACAAATGGATCTGGTCCAGCAGCACTTCAGTGGCCCTTTCCATTTTGGGCTTGCAGAAAGTTTCCCTGAGCAACTGAGAACTATCCTCTTGCTTCACCTTGGGACTCTGGCAAAGTTAAGAAGTGCAATTGCCTGGTTTTTTTTCTCATTATCTGTGGCTTAGGTCGGAGAGTACCTTCTGCACTATCATTTGTATTAATTAATTCACATTTTCCTCTGCTGTTTTGCCATTCTATCTGTAAAACCAGGTCTCCAAACTACTGTAAAGATAATGCAATATAAATGTCATTTCACTTCCATTACTGTTGGGGACCAGACCAGCCAGTGGCGTCGCATTTGCAGCTCTTATTCACATGTTCAGTTTGAAATTTCATACTTGATTTTAAGAGATTCATATTTTCATGAAACTGCTCGCAACTCCGGTTCCATCTTTGCCCAATAAAAATATTTATTATGCTGTTATTGGAATAGCCCTGGAAACTTGCCAGCTACCAAACAGTGAAGCTTTGAGGTGTTCAGTCATTTTATATGATATGCAGAGGTAAGTTTAATTAGACTTTTCTTGCAAATTGTAGTAGTTACCCACATATTTTCTCCCCAACTAAGGATGTTTGAGAAAAAAGATTTAAATTTTTGTATGAAAAGCTAAAAAAGCATTTGATGTTGGAAGAGAATAAGTTTAAAGACTCACTTTACTGTTCCTCAGATAAATAAGAGGAAGACCTAGGACAATGCAAGCCTCTCCATTTCAGGCTCCAAGTGACTCTCTTGGCTCTTCTGAGTTTGGATCCCCACTCCTCTCTTTCTCTCTCTATTTATTTTTCTCTCCTTCTTCTTCTTGCTTATATTTCTGTGTCAGGTTGCATCTAATGATGCTCTCTGTAGGTAACCAGTGTTTAGTTTGCAATATCTTATACACAAGGTTATTCTGGGAGTTCCTTTGAGCTGTCAATTTATGGGGTTTGGTTACTAAAGGGACTTAGAATATATGTTAGACTGACCTTACAATCTTCTTGAGCCAGCAATCCTCAACTCACATCTCTGCTCTGTCAGGGTTACAGCTTGTTCTGAGCTCAGAAGACTTACAGAATTCAGGGTCTGGGATAAACCTTTCTACAAGCCCTTCCTTTCTCACCCTCTGTGGGCAAGATCCCATAATTAGAAATGCATTGGGAAGCAGGGTTTGCTTCTCCTTCCTGAAGCAGATCATTTCTGAGAAGCAATGTGGATATTTCTTTTCTGTAGATGTCAATAAATACAAAGACTCGTGTCTAGGCCTGAGTAAGAGTGACCTTCAGAGTCAGTGCTCACTGACACTGCAGGCATGTATTAAAATAACTAAGGAATATCTTACAGAGCACTTAAAGCTTAATAGATCTTGAAAACAACATTTATAAATGCAAGAATATGAGGGAAAAAAAGGATGATGGGAAACACAAGTCTCAGAATCTAGGGGTCTGGTAGGGGTTTAGTCCTTTTAGTTTAAATTCCATCTTAAAATAAACTAGGATTTTTCCAGTAATTGCTTAGAGTGATTTTTTTTTTCTTTCAGAACAGAATCATGAATAATGAAAGAGAAAAGTGTGGAAATATTATTAAAACCAACAGTAAAATTGCATTTCTGTTTAATATAAAAATATGTAGCCAACAAAGAGAAAAACATTGATTATTCTTATACAATCTTAAATAGTTATTAAGGTGCTGAACTTTTTAATAAAGAACTAGATTATTTTTAGAGCTAATACAAAGTAACAAAACCCCTTTAACAAATTATCCTTAGGAGATTGTTAGAGTTTTAATCGGTTTCTTGTACTTAAACTCATTTTCCCAGCATGATGTACACTATCTGTGGGAGCTTTTCATAAGAAATTCACACTATGATTAAGGCACCAGCTATTTCAAGTGAAAACATTGTGAAATGTTACTATTGTTTGGGCAGTTGGAACTGAAATGATTGAGTGAAGGATGATAGTTATGCTGCAGGCTAATTACATGGCTAATGTCTTTGCTTTACATATCAATAGCTGCTTCTAGAGATGAGCAATAACTGAGACTCCATTATCAGTCCAATACAATGCACTTAAATTAGCCACCATTTATGAATACTATTAAAGTAAGAGCTGGGCAGTGCTTTAGTGGTGCTGCACTTGACATGTTTTTTGTTGTCAGTCCGTAGATGCCGCCTGTGGCATACCAGGGAGTTTTGACACAGCCAGAGAAGATGTTTTTACAATATTTTGCTGTTAACTACACATTGATTAACGAGCCAGTAGTTTTCCATAAGGTATGAGATCAGACAAGCCATCAGAACAAAGGGAAATGGCCTTGGAGATGAAGGTTGGCTTTGCAAGCGCAGTATGAACCAAGTTACCTCGGTGAGAGGTTTCCCAACCAATCAGGGTTCGTTGGAGCAACGCTCTGCCTCAACTTCTGATACAGAGTGGCTCAAGTTGACCGAATTTTCAGCTTTAAAGTCGGAAAGAAAGAGATCACCCCACGTCTGAAAGTGCTTGCCCTGAGTTTTCACGGATACTTAAGGAGTTATTGTACCTGCTGAAAGGCTTAGCACAGATTCCACGTTAAGCGAGTTATTGTCTCTGTGGCACTGCCGCCGGTTTTGGTGTGTGTGGAAAAACGCACAGGAATGTCACGCAGGCAGCACGTGGATTAAAAAGAATTAGGTTTTGCTGACAATATACCTCTTCTAAGTGGCAGCTTAACTGTTTAAAAGCAAAGATTAGAAAGGTGGGATTAATTATTAATTCCTACTAATCCCAGAGTTCTTATGAGGCTGTTGTCCCGTCCCCCCTTCTCTGCATTTGGACAGTCCAGCGCTCCTCATATGGGACACTTCCCATCTTCTGGCAGTAATGTTGAAACCTGGTGATATCCAGGACTGATTGATAGCTGGTGACAGCAGGCTTTTTTCACCTGCTCACACAACATCTAGTCTCCAATAATGTACAATTTATAGACCAAACTATCAATCTTCAGTGCAAATATAATTTCTGCTGTGCTGTATAACTGTGTAAGCTCGAAAGAACATAAAGTGCAGGGTCGAATTTCAAAATGCTTTCTAAAGCAAATGCTCAGAAAAAAATATTATCTAATTAAGTGGAATCAATTTATGGCAAATGCTGAAATTCATTAGGCTTCAACTCCTCGCCTTAAAAATAATAATAATAAAAAAAAGATGATGGAAGCATCTCAGATGTGTTTGGAGAGGGAGGCCTGAGTGTTTCCCTTGCTCCTCATGATATTGGGCAGAAAAAGGAGCACCTAAGAAAACCAATCCAAATAATTGCTCTGGGGAAACTGCACGAAGTAAGGGAAGGTGTATAAGGTGGGGATCCACAAATGATAGGCAAGTGTTGTGAACCTTCCCTTAAGAAAAGAACTGCTGTGTGTGTAGTTTATACTTTGTGTTTAACTGAAAACTTCACTTAAGACTGCAAGAACAGAATGATGAGTAAATTACCTTTTTAATATATATTGTGATTAATTCTAGCACTGTGTTTTTGATTTTTACAACAAGGCTTCAGGAATGTGAAACACTGATGTTACTATCATCATCTCGTTTCACTTGTCAGAGTTGAGAGCAATATCAATTGTTTTCATTCTATTTCTTCTC
The DNA here is from genome assembly GCF_022539395.1 of Myiozetetes cayanensis. Taxonomy (NCBI): domain Eukaryota; kingdom Metazoa; phylum Chordata; class Aves; order Passeriformes; family Tyrannidae; genus Myiozetetes; species Myiozetetes cayanensis. The sequence goes on along the minus strand of NW_026086826.1, from coordinate 7,148,610 downwards.
ATCAACTGTATTTAAAAACTGGTTTTGTTTTTTAATCAGCTTTGTGTCATACTTATAGCTAAATATGGCTTGTGAAAGTAAGTTTGCTTGCTGTCTAGGTTGCCTAGAGCACAGCAACTCCTCCTGAATAGAAAATTGCAAGTATATCATGCATCCTTTGCATAATGCCTGAGTCTCAGGTAGCAGGCAAATGTGAATAACCTGTGGTGTAAATGTCAGTGTAGGAGTAAACACAGAAATATTCCTTAACCATCTGCATTTTATAGGCATAGAACTGCCTGCCTAAGTCTGAATTGAGGTACTTTTTTTTGTCTGTTTTGCCTAAAAATCAATGCAAAGGGAAAGCTTTCTGGTTTTATTTTACTTGTTAAGAAGAGCAGAGCAAATTTTTGAACTTCCTGTGATTGCATTCCTAGAAAAGACTATCCATACATTTTTTCCAATAGCTCAGGTGGAAGAAAAGTATTCCAGTGCACTTCAAAGTCCTGCCTGAAGTGCAGATAAGTATTTTCTCCTCTTCTGCATAGCATGGTTTAAAACAAAGATTAAGATATTATTTCAGTTCAAAGACAAGTCTCTCCTCAGCTGTGACAATCCTAAAAGATATTCTTCTTTAACTCACATCAAACTTGCTTTCTTCACTTCCTTTCCTTTTCCCAAGTGGCAATACAGCCAAGTGGCACTCACCTCCAAAACCTCAATAGATTTTTTTTGTTCACAAAATTAGAATATGTAAGAGTATGACCTCTACAATCCCCTGGACTTGGAGATTCCTAGTGCTAGTTAAATGTGATCATTGCTTCTCTTTGTTTGTCTCCTATCTGGCTGTGAACCTGTAGCTGTTAAACCTTGTGCATCAGCTGCTCTTTCATAACACAGAGGTGTCCTGTGTCTTGTCCAACTGCAAGCTGAAAAGTCACTGCTAAGTTTTCTTTTGCCCTTAATGCAAGATTTACATCTGGATTTGCCTTTTCGTTTCCCCGGGTGCTCTGTGAGGTGCATATTTGATTTTGGGATGCATCTTTTCCCCCTTCAGACTGCTAGGTAAGTCTCTTAAATAAATGTATAAGTTCCTTGAAGTGAGGGATGTATAATGCTACAGAGGAAGTAGATCTCAGCATGTCAAAAAAAACCCCACCACCCTCTCCAACCCTCAGAAAAATCGAGAAAATAGAAAATGAATGGAGAGAAAATGAGGATTTAATGCCACTTTCTTCTTGGTCAGCTGCAACCTTGCTGCCTATAGTCTGATTACATTAATTTTAATATAAAAATAAATTAATATTATTATAGCTATATGATTTTTTAGACCTTTTTAGTAGTCCAGTCAGAGTCCTTAATTCTTTGGCAGGTGGAAACTGAATTTTATGGCTTGTGTTTAATAATTTACATTCACGTGACAGGAAGATCTCCAACTAGTTGCTTCTTCTAAAGCAGCATCAAAAACGTTTGTGGCCAGTGTTTTATTGTGTGCTTCACAATCTTTATCTGCATCCTTTTTAAACAATTTTCCTATTAAAATTAATAACTGGATGGCCTCCAGAATCCCTTCTTAGATGGAAAGGTGTAGGTTTTTTTTCCTTCATCTTGGATACAACTGTGAGTGTTACAGTGGAACACATAATAAAGTTTCAGATAATTTCAAAGCTTGTTCCAGTTGTGCACATAGTCAGGATAACTGAGCAGGAATAGGCAATCTAACCCTACTCACCATATATAGGTTTTCTTTTCCTATGCCTATTAAATTTCAAATGCATTCCTATCCATCCCTTCCTACCCTTAAAGGAAATTGTCACTACCAACATGTTATACAGCTGTGGGGAAATTCCTGGCATGGGAGAGCATTTTGGATTATCTGAAACATTTGTGAAAAGCAATGGATTCAATATGAGGCTTAAATTTGTCTGAATTGATTTTCTGACAGCATTACCAATGACGTGCATTATATAAGTTTTAAGTTATCATTTTGTTATTGTCATTTCCATGTGACCCATATATGAAGAGTATTATTGTTGCTACTCTGGCAAGCAATTGTTTAGTGCTCAGGTTTTTCTTTAGTTTTCCTCTCTTTTAAAGGGTGTGCTACTTTAAAATTCAAGAACCCGTTAAATTTTGCACGTACAAAAAATTCATGTGCTTTGTTAGAGTCTTTGGATATTCCCAGACAATCTACCAAGAACAAACAGCCTATTTTTTTCCCAGTTCCATTGCCACTGGACAATATAGGATTACCTTAGCCAGCAGGAAAATATCCATCCCAACACACCCAGTTCAAGGGATGTTCTCGGAATGGTTTACTGTGGGAGGAGATTCAATCTTTGCTGTGTCTCGGAGTGATTGAGAAAGCTCCTGGCCAGCTGCTGGTGAAAACATCCATTTAGTGACAGACAACAGCATAGCAGTGCTTTGCATGAACAAGCAAGGAAGTGTCACATCAGCTCCTTAATGCAGAGGGGTGATTTGTCCAGGGAAATAGTGCATTTTCTCACAGAATAACAATATCTGTGATTCATCTCCTGTGCTTTAGAAATACATTGACAAGTCCTATTGGCAAACATTTCTCACAAAGTCTGGAGTGGACAGTCAGGGATTTGATCTTTGTGCCTGTGTTGGATCAATGGGATTGGCTATTTAAATGCCATAAGGTCTTTCTTGCATTTCCTGTATTTGTAATGCTCCAGAGCAAGACAAACTATAGGTTTTTAGGGACATTCTGTTCAGCAGAATTAAGATCTGTCAGGGCATGGCTTTTGCCAATGTCAGCAGCAATTTTGGTGGGTCAGTGTTTGCACTAACTGCTCTCAACCCTCTAAGCTGAAAAAGCCCAAGTCTCCTGATGTTTCTTCAGGTTTTAAGTTTTCCAATGCCTTAATCATCTGTGTGGCCCTCCATTGGATCTTTGACAGGTTTTCAGTGTCTCTCATGACCTGTGAAGGACCAAAACTATAGACATGATATTCTTGGTGGGTGTGAACAAGGGCTGAGGAGAATTTAATGACACATTTTTAAGAATCTTGTGTGTTAGCTAAAGCTGTGTATACTGAAGTGTTTAATTGTGAACACTTCTCATGAGTAAATCTTGAAGATACTTATGTATGTAACAGGAAATATTATTATCACCTTACAGATAGGAAGCTGAGGCATACCATGGTGAAAGGATTTTTGAAAGGTCATCTCACATTGAGTCTGGGAAGCGTGAAGGTATTGGGTCTCTCTTAAGTGTGACACAGAAAAGGGATAAATCACATGGAAAATCAACCAGTCTCCTGATTCTTTATAAAAAACCTATTTTTAAAGCTGTCTGACACAGATAGTCATGGCAGAATAGCCTGAGATCACAAGTTTGTCCTTTTGCTTCTGGTGCAAGTTACTATATGAGTTCCTATCATATCAGATTTACTTTATCTTGTCCCTGCACTTATAAAGCAAGTATTTAAAAAATTGTAGTATACAAGTATCATCCTTCTAAAAACACCTTATTGTAGTATCTAAGAAATCAATTGTGACAATATAACAGTTATTGCCAACCTGCCCTGTGTCTTAAGGGTGTATACAGAGTATTCCATTAAATTGCATTGGTTCAAGATTAATTTCTACTTTTGTAGTGTACTGAGATACACACACCCACCCCCTAAAAAAAGAAAAGAAAGAAAGAAATCTCCACACACAGTGCTTCCTGTGTTTGACTGTAAAACTTTAGTTAGAGTTATCAGTGTCAGTTTGGTGAATGACTTCACTTAAAATAGAAGCAGGTAACATGGATTATTATAAGATTCTAAATGCTTTGGAGACAAGTGCTGAATGGAGCGTTACCCTACAGAAATATGATTGTCTCCCAAGGAATAATTAGTTTCAATTGACCAGAATTTGGGCTCCTGGACTGCAGGGCTGTGCAGAACGTGCAAAGGGGCGTGGAACATCCTAAAAACCTTGGATGGAACTCTACATTGTAGCCTGTTTCCAGTTCTCCCTAAACTGATAGAACACAACCACAGAAACCAGCCTTAGGGAATTCCCTTCTCCTGCCCGTTGTGCTGTTCCCAGTGAAGCAGAAATGGTTTCCATTGGTCACTTGGGTGAGTGGCTGTAGTTCACAAGACTTGTGCAGGAGTCTTTCTCTAGGTCTTCTTTTCGTGCTTTTTGTCTCCCTTCCAAGCTCTGATGGACAAGAAGTATAAAATGTCCACTCAGCTCTGTTTTTAATCTACAGCATGTTTTCTAATACACACATTATTTAGTCATCATCATCAAGAGGAGCTCTTCTTCTCACAAAAGAAGTTGCCATTATAGGGGAAAAACTATTGTAACTGTGATGAGAGACCATGACCATCATGCACAGAAGGACAAATTACTACTTACTTAAGCAAGTTGAGCAGAATTTAGATTAAGGAGAGGAGAATAACAACAGGAAATTACTATTGAGAGTGATCACACGAGGAAAAAGACTTGACTTGGTGAAAATTATTTTCATTAAATAGAAATGTGTTAGACTCAGCAAGATGTATATAACACTTCACAAATAAAGTCAGCTTGCAATGACTGAACCAAATAAATATACATTAGTATGCCTTTCTGATTAATTTAATTCAAATGCAAACTAAATAACCATAAAAGTGAATATTTTTAAATACTCTCCACTGTTGAAGAAAGTTTTATCTGGCCAGACTACAGATTTACGAAGTTTGCTTTCAAAATATGATAATTTTTTTTTACATTTCAAGTTTATTGAAACTGATTCCTGGTGGAGAACTTAGGATTCCAGGGGTGTCCTAACCCTCTGATTTGCTACCCTTTGGCTGCCAGAGGCAGCCCTGAGGGCGACATCACCTCCCCAGACAGATCCTGTTCACCTGTAATCTCCGGCTTCAGCCCAAGAGTCAGGCTCGGTGTTCTCAGGGTGTTGGTACAACTACAAGTGCAGTTGCTTCTTCTGAAGAGGTGATGTTAAATAGATCAAAGAAGGGCTGTGGGGGCAGGTTGCAAAATGACAGCATCATCGACAGAATGTGCTGAAGGTATTATTTTTGCTTTGTTTAGAAAAAAAAACCCAACCAAACCCCAAACAACAGCCCGATGCTGTCTTCAAAAGGAAGTACAGAGATTAAAGGAGAAAGAATCACTGTTTTCATTTTGCCACTGCAGAGAATTGTTTGGACAGAAAACCTATGTTATGTTTTGTTTCATGTTACGTGTGCCTATGTGTTGTAAACAGAGGACAATTGTGTGGCTTTTTCATAGTCAAAACAGGAATATAATCGTTGGTCCATGGTCATATTTCTATGCTCTAAAAACTCACAAAAAGTCTCTGCTCTATGATTATTTTTAGACTGGGTGAAATTGTAATATAATTATTGAATTGTCCCTTTGCAGCTATTTATATTATCCTGTCTTTCAGCCTGAAAAATCCATGTGTTTCAAGGGATTTAGTCTTCAGGGATGTCAACTGTGACTGGGGCTTAAAGAGATATCTATCTGTGTTTAATTACTCTGCTCTTAGACTTTAATATACGAGTACTACAGGACAGGACAGTAAGTAGAGACTGATTTATTTCTTTCCCTAAGTAAGAAGTGCAAGACATTTTTATATTTTGGGTTTTGTTTTGTCCAATAATAGAGAAAAGGTAAACGTTTTCAAAAAACAGCTCAGAGGCAGCAGGAAGGATGTATTTGGTAGCAGGATTTGTAATTAATTCCTTATTCAGTAGTGTGCTCAACACTTCAGTATGCAAGGATATTGTTTTCTGATTTTTTAGGACTGGTAATACTTTGTATTAAGGTATTGCTTTTCTTCCAGTATTTCATATACTTTACCAAGTTGGGCAACATATTCTCTTTCCACAGATGTTGTATTTAAAGCTTAGGGTTCTGTTTACTCAAAGTTACACAGGTAATGGAAGAAAATTAATTAGAAAGAGTGTCACTTGATTGCTGCTTATTTTTAAAAGAGAGATACTTTTTTAATATTATATTTTTTATATTTTTCTGTCCACTAACTTGCAATGACCTGCTTTTAAGGTATACTGTGACTTCAAAGCATGTACAAACTAATGAGAGCACTTAAAAAAGCATTTCTATGGTGCTTGTTTTGGGTGACTTGGCTAATCTTTCCAGGAAAGTCTTGTCTTGTCATTTTGTGCTCAGAGAGGGCTTTATGGCATCATATTACAAAAGTTCTTCCTGATAAAAATATTTCTGCTCATTATAAATTGTGAAATAAACTGTGTTCAAATTGAATGTCTTCAACTACAGGGTACACTCCTTACTTGGGGTTTTTTTTTTTCAGTTTTCATGTATGTGTACAGTAATGTTTATAAACAAAGAGGTTACATTTATGGTCCCCTGAATGGCATGAAAGGGTTTTGTAAGAGGAAAGGCAGTTGTGTAATGAACAGCATAACTCTTGAATGCTTAAAATATTCCTGTGTTTAATATCTGAACTGACGTGCGTGTATAAAATTAATAATTGCCTGAATTTGGAACAATGAAAATACAGGGAAAATTACAACATAACAATGGCAAACTACGCAAGTGAAAGTATCAGCTGGAAGAATAATAGCTTTATTTGACAGTGTTTTGACATCATTGATGTACTGTTGTCACTGGAGACCTTCCTTTCTGTGTTTGTGATATACTATTTCAATCCATATTATCCCAATAGAATCACAAACATTGAAAAGATCTGATGTGTGATAGTCTCTTACTAATATGTGAGTTGACATGTTGATTGTTCTTTCATATCTGGGACTTGTGAGAATTCTGTTTAAATAGTCTTCGCCGACACTAATAAAGGATGCACAGTTGACAAAGGGGATACAGGTGTTTTGGAAGTGATTAGCATGTAAAGAAGCAAAAGGGTTTATCTGCTCCATTTTGTAGATTCTCCACAAAGTGAAGAAAACCAAGTACAGCACTGAATGTACCCACAACAGTCCCTGTGTTAAACTAAGGGCAAGTTTATCGTCGTCATTGAATAGGCTGGTAATACAAATCTGGATGCAAGAGACCTCTTGCAGTCTAAAGTTTTAGGGTTTCTATTTTTGGGAAATGCACTTAATGGTTATAATTGTTCCTACTTTCTGTAGAGCTGTATCAGTGGATTTTTTTTTTCCCCAAAAAGACAGACACATCAGAACAAGCAGGTCTGGGGAAAAGGGAAACACCAAAGTGAGGGGAAAATATTCCTTAGGAAAACAGAAAATTAGCAGTTACTGCAACAATCACCCAAATGGACTAACCTGTGCAAGCCTACAGGTTCAACCTGGTGGTCTTTGGTGCTCTGCAGTCCAGATCTGCTCACAAATGATAATGCATAGGGGAAGGAATCCTCCTTTACTGTTTTCCTGGTTGCAAGTGAAGTTCCTTGGAGAAACATGGGATGAACATGAGGGGAACTGCCAAGACCAGGCCAACTTCCATTCAGATTCCATTTCTAAAAGTAGTGAGAATCAGGAGATACTGGTGGAACAATTCAGTGTAGAACAGCACTCTGAAGACAGACTATTAGTCTTTTGCCAATCTCTTCTGCTGTCATCTGTAATCTCCTCTGAGGAGCACAAGAGCACTGTGATGTGATAAAGCAGTAAGGAAAGATGAAGTGTTTTGTTCTTTCCCACAAAGCCTAACGAGTAAGGTCTCTTCAAGTTCATTATACAAGGTTGGTTGAATGCAAGAAATCATGGGTTTGAGTTTGAGAACAGCACAGTGATGGGAATTTCCATATGCGGCGATAAAATTTTCAGGCGTTTCTTTCTTGCAAAAAATACGTATCTCTGGGTCATAAAGAAATAGTCTTCTTAAAGCTGCTGTGGCTTGGCTTCGTTTTAGATACTTCATCCCTGCCAAATGCTGCTTCTTTGGCTTACCAGTATGGATTAAAGGTATTAGTTTATCTCACTGAAGATGAACAAGATGATTTGGTTTGCTCTCTACATATTGTCTCTGGAAAATGGGCTCCATTTCTTCATTTAGTTCACTAGTTACTATGTTTCTGGTAAATATTTCAATCCTAGGCATAAAGCAGCAGATGGGAATAAAAATTGTGGGTGCCAGGATGTGTGGGAGAGGAAAGGACTGTTACATTGTGAAAGGGAATGCAGTGTTCAAAGAGAATAGTCTTTGTGGGGAAAGAGATGGACTGGACAAAGCCGAGGGCAGGACTTAGAGTGCCTACAGAGTAGAGAAAGAGAGAAAATAAATGTGAAGAAAGGGGGAACAACAGATTCCAAAAATCAGTTAGATGAAGTTCTCGGTGATGCTGTGGAGCAAAGAGGAAGCACAGTGCAGACTAGAAAGCAAACAGTGGGTGGAGAACTGTGCTAATGCTCCTAATCTGCTTCTCGTGTCCTTGTTTGTTCTCAGCGAGTTTACATCTTTGACACTCTTCCATGGAGACACAGACGAGGTTTTTTTCAGAGACTGAGCCTCACAGATTAGGATGGGTTAGGTTATTAACACAGCACTCCTAGTAAGACAGGATTCCACAGCTGCGCTTCTCAGATGGTTAGAAATAGTCAACTTAATTCTCAACCTAAATTTAGTATAAACACTTTTCCTCCTTCCCTCATTCCCAATTTTCCTGATATATTCATGCATGTATCATTTTAAATTCCTCATGTTTCTAGTCCAAGCAATCCCCACGTCACCCCAAGTGAAGGTGATGGTGCTCAGGTCCCCCCCTGGGGGCTGTGGTGCCCCACCATCCCCTGGCTGCTCTGTAAGAGCTGCTGTAAGGGCAGGCAGTGCATGTTCACTGCAGCATCTGCCTAATCCACTGCCTTTACATGGGCTGTCCCTTGGCAAAGCTCTTAGTCTTGACAGTTCCTGACATCCTATATATAATAGAAACAAAACAGGAGCTGACAGTTTGCAACATTATAAATAAATACCTCATACTGTGAGTGATACACAAATGTTGTATTCCTTTAAATTGTAGGAGATGAGGCTTTTAGACTGTGTTACCACTGGCATTTTTGCCTGTAACAAGGGGCTTAGACTGCAGGCTAGGGAATGTTAAATAAATTTCCCAAGCTCTAATGCCATCTATTCTTTTAAACAATGTTGAATTGGAACTGGTGACCTTGTCATTGCAGGAAACAGCGAAATTTATTTTACAGTTTCCTCTACCTGCATTAGTAAAAAGTATGTTGTGAAGGTGGCCAAAAAAATGCAGCCATCAGTGCATTAAATACATGGTTTTATGGCCAGTCTAAGGAAGATACCTCCAGCACTCAAGAGCAATTGAAGTGACAATAAACAAAATAGTATCTGATAATATGCCTTTCTGTTCATTGACATCAGCAAAGTTAAATCATATTAAAAAAGTACCAAGTAGAACTACTTATGCAGAATAATTCTAGTTTGCAATCCCAAAATTTTCCTCTGCTTTTTTTTTTTAATGACAACCTCTTATTCTTCTCAGAGTATTATTGCAAGCTGCTTTAAGCACCCTATCATTAATCCTGAAATATGTATATATCTTCCTGCATTGTTAGTCAGATGAATGTGCTGTAGCTTTTATGATCACCTGAAGAAAATTACAACTTTGTGAGAAATATTTGTATTGTAAATTTGCAAAATATTACATGTTCTCAAGTCCAAATATATAATTGCCTCCTGTTACAGATAGAAAGGATGTGATTTAAAAAAAAATACCTCCAGGAACTGGCAAGCAAATGGTGTCTAAATTTGGATTTGGACTTATTTCCCTAATTTATGTGATCTATGAAACCAAATTTCAGGGGGTATTGTGTGTCCAGCTTTTCTAGGTGTCTTCCAGCATCCTGGGCATTACAACAGGGACTCCTGGACAGTGGTTGCATCTACCAGTGCTTTGTTTGTAGCTGCTAAACTGAATTAGAAAAGAACATTGTAATTGTACTCAGTACTCTCCAAAAATCCTTTTCCCACATGGATGGATGCCAAAATTGTTCTGTTGCTCTCTTGTAAATCACTCTTCTTGTTCTCAATCTCTTCTGTAAATGATAAATAAAACTTATATCTGAAAATTTTCCTTGATATTAGAAAAAGTTCCCAAACGTGTAACCATGACTTAAGTAAGTAAATACTCTGATACATATTCAGTATTAGAAGAGTTAGTGATGCTGTTTTTACTAATTTGATAAAGGAAACTTAGTGGGCAAAAAAAGAAATATGTTCAAGTTTTAGCTTTTCTTTTCTCTGTGATGTAAAAGATCTGTTCAACTCCGGCAGGTTTTTCTACCTTTTATTGAGACAAATCCTGAAATCCTTACTCTTTCTTTTCTCAGGACAATCTCCTTTTAACTTCAGTGAGATAATAAGGCTTATGTTGCTTTGTAAAGTACTTTGACATCTATGGTGAACAAGATTTAAATATTATTGAAAGGGAAATCTGGTGGAGTTTAAATTGAATAAGGAACTTCAGGATTCAGTTTGTGGAGATTGCTAATTTTTTTTTTTTTTTTTTTGCTATGTGTTTCTTTCATAAACTCTTCATACTTTGGTTTCAGTGTGCAGTGAATTTCTCTGCCTTCACGAGTGTAGGAGTGATAGTTGTGGCTGGCCTTGGAGCAGGGTTGTCCTCCTGCTCTTGTGCACAATCTGGCAGTTAATGGAGACATTTGCTTGCAGAATTACTTGTTTAAATAATTTACTTTGACATGTGGCTGCAGCATTACGAGAGAAATACAGATTCTTTATTTCATCTTAAGTAAAACCTGCCTCACGCAACGGTTTGTCCTATTAGCTGTGCCCAGCTGGGTCAGAGCTTTAATGGAGAAGCCCAGTAAGGCAGATTACAAGTAATCTCAACTTTCTGAACTTGGTCAAATTCAAGAAACATGAGTATTGTTGCTTATATAAATAACAGTTCATAAAAAATACAAGAATGTTCTTTGAGAGAAAATGATAAATGACGTGGAAATAAAAATGGAACAAGCACATAATCATATCAGTTTCCTATTGATTTTTATTGAATTAGTCTTATCCGCCACTTAAGTGTTTTGTAATCTACTAAAAATGCTTTTATAGTGTAGAAATTTCATTTTACGAGTTTCACATAATGCAATCAAAACATTTAGACCTACATCTTCATACTAAGAAATTTCATCCACAGATTGTTTGGCAATTCTTTCTGATTAAAGGTAATATTTCTAATGGAGCCGTCTGGTTACATGGAAGTATCTTGACAGAAAATAACAGAATTATGTAATAGCATAGAACTCATTCTTTACCAGTGTTCTGGGATGAGAAAATAAACTTGTGAAAGAAATGCTAAGTTTAATCTAGCATTAGAATATACCTTGACACAAAGAGGATCAACTGCCATGTCCTTTGAAGCTCATGAACATTTTGTCATTGACTTAAAGTAAAATCAATTTGACACCGAAACAAATTATACGAGTTTTTTATGCTTCTTTGTCTCACTTCTCACCCAAAACAAAAAGGGAGAGGCAACTGGAGGAGTGAGGCCACCCAGATCTGCATGATACATTACAGAAATCTTGATAGTATCAGCCATTTGGGAGAGGAGGAGGAGGAGGGGTGGTGGTGAATATGTGTGAAGTTCAAGTAGGAACAGAGTGGCCAACGGGCTCTGCTGTAACTGGGGAGGCAGAGGATGGACTGGTGACACAGTCATGTGCACCCTCTGTGTTCAAACCCCATTTTCTCTCACATTGTTGAGGGATTTCCTTATGTAGGCTCAGTCAATATAATTTCTTTTATGTCTCTTGCTGTGCTGGTACCGCACTGTCAGCTCCTTATTGGATTGCCTTATTGAATGGACTGATTTTAAAGGAAAAACTGGCTTATTTTGAAGACAATTGAAAATGGTTATTTCAATGTTGCCTTAATGTCAAAACAGTTAAATTTAGTAAGTGATAAGACTAAATTTCATTGGGTTATATAGACCTAGGCAGGAGGGCACTTGAAAATCAATTTACATCTGCCCACCTGTTGGTAGAAACCTTTCATTTCTGCTCTCTAGCACAGCCCCTTTGGGGAGTGATGGTCTGAAGAGCTGGGCTTTAATTCTCACAAATGTGCATTTGAAAATTTCCAGACACTTGATGGTGTTTTAACATTTCAAACCGTGTGTTTGCAATGTTGGTGGAGGCTGCAGTTCAAACCATGTTGGCTTTCTGTCTGCTCATTTACTGGCGTTTGATTAAGGATTGCTGCAAAGCCTAAATTGCAGGCAGGCAAATTACATAAGACACTTTATTTCTGTCTGTCACTGTATCTGTCACCAACACGGTTGGCTGGGTCAGAATTCCTCCCCTGGGCATTGGCAGAGGAGGCTGCTCTGCTTTGGCTACTCCAGCAGATCTCTGTGGACCGGCTTTCAAAGCTATCATGTCCCACTTGTGACTTCCATGTAGAGAAAAAGGTCTGGTTTCTTCAAATATTCTGGGCCCAGTAGCTGTGTAATGACTCTTTGAAGGTCAGATACAAGTATCAAAGAGATCGTTCCTCTTTCTTGTTTTTTTGTGGTTTATTTTTAGTTTTGTTTTGTTTTTTTGTTTGGTTTTTTGTATATCTGCTTTGAATAGAACAAAATATGTAAGATGTCACTATTTAATGAAAAAGAAGGAACTCACAGCTGGTGTTGTCAAAGAACAACATTTTGTAAGAGGAGCAAGTTTGGTTTCATGGGGTAAATGTCACCTTTTGTAGGTTTGTGGGATCTGGTGACAGTGGAAGCTCTGCATGGAGGTGTTTGTGTGACAGAAAGCTTGGTTTGTGAAGTCTCTGTTCAAGTCTTTAACCACTTTAGACCCAAATAGGAAACAGATCATCTAAAGTAGATTTAATTAGAATGATCCTCCATCTTTTTGTGAGGAGCAACAAAGATATTATTCCAGAACTAAGGCTAATGTGACTTCCTGAGGGCTGTTCTGCATTGTATTCCAAAGTAATGCTTCCCCATATCTTTAATTAATATCCAGTCAAACACTATATTTAAATATTTAAATACTGTATTTAAATTCAAATAATTAAGATATTTGAATAAATTTAAATCCAAATATTTAATATAGCTAAATAATACCTTTATTTGCTCAAACCAGGTTTTATCTTGAATTTTAGGGAATCTATTTAGCCCTCAAGAAACTAATTTCCTGTTTCTCAAAGTGTTCCTGCTGGAATGAATATAAATTGGAAGACATCTTGAAATGGGAAAGGTTTTACCTTTGTGTAACCAAAGCAATGAGTTCTTTATGCTCAAATAGATCTTTTACATCAACACAGCAGGTAGCTGAGTGTACAGATGAGCACTTACTTTAACTTGGGAAAGGAGTTGAAGAAATCCACTGCTGTGTTGAATTCCTGGAGCCTGAGGTCTTAACAGGTTCAGCACACACTAACTAAGCACAACTTCACCAATTTTGTTTAGTGTTTCAACTGAGGAGGTTTGGGACAGTTGTAGGGCTGATAAACAACACGGGTTCTATGTGAAAACCCACATAAACTTTATTCTAGAACTTGTTCAAACTGGTAAGAATCTTTCCATTGACTTGGATGGACATTGGCTTGAACTCAAAATGGATATTTTTGTTTAAACAAACATGAAACATATGGTAGACAGCTGATTCTTGTTCTGTTATTTGCTCAGTTAACAGCTTCTTTAGAATCACTACATTTGTAGGATATAGGTTAGGAATGAGATTAAATAGTCTTCAGATTGCCCACCCAGGTCTATGCAATTCTTGGAGGCAAATTGAGTAAATTAAACCCTGTGACCAAGATATCTTAATTCAGAATATTCATCCTTCCACATCTGGGCTGCTTTCTGGAGACTCAGACTTTTTTTTGCCCCCCAGATTAGTAAATTCAGCTACTGAATCATTTAGAGGCATTTGAAAAGAATGGCTGAAAATTCAAAAATCTAAATGCATATTATGTGTTATGTAGTAAGTATTTATTTAGCTCCTACTAATACAATTCCTTTTATTTATGTAGTTTACTTCAGGTGTGATATATCTTTTTTTCTTGTGTATACAAAACATTAAAGACTTCTCCCTATGAAGAATGCTTATTTTTTTTATTCTTTTCTTGCCTGTGGGTGCTATGACAATATGGCATTGGTCTCTGATTGTCTTCTGCTGGAATACATTCTCATTTGCTCAAGTATTTCCGCACCTACCATAATATTTAATCCCACAAACGTCTCCTGTGCTGGTGGCCGTGGGCTGGTTCATCCTGCGGGGTGACCGAGTGCTGCGCTAGGTGGGGATTTCAGTAGAGCAGCTGTTATCTTCCTTCAACCTGGTGCAGCACATTAACTATGCCAGCACTAAACTGAGGCCTAATCCCAACCATTTTTATTCATAGTTTGTCCCTATTTTGCATTTGTGCTGTTGGGAGATTTTTGTTTTGTTTTAGGAGCTGCTGCGTGTCTCAGCCAGCTTTGCTTTCTTTTCTCGTGTTCTTCTCTGTTGACATTTCTCATGTATTTTTTTTTTTTTTTATTCAATCATTTCAATTTATTCTCCATTTCATTTTGGCTGCTCAGGGCCCTTCAGGAAGGGGCTGTACCTTTTGTCTGACTGTCCGTGTCATGCTGGTTTAACCTCCCATCTATTTAACTCCTGCATCTTCAGTTCCTTCCGTTCTTCCTCATCCCAACACTTCTCTCTTCCTTCCTCCTCCCTTCCAGGCTCTGGGACACCTCGTGTTTCCAGGCAGGGTGTGCAGAGAGCAGAGCTCTGCTTGTCACAGCTGGCAGCACCACGTGGCTTGTCTTTTGTGACGCTTCAGAGAACCAAACCCTCTCTGATGTCTCAGAGGGGAAGGGGGAAGTTTTATGTAAATGCCTTTAAACACACACGGGCCTCTTCTGTGCCCTCCATCGTTGCTGTTTATCATATTGCTGACACAGGGGTGGGAGGATTTTGCTTTTATGTTAGATCTGGGCTGTGCAGTGACACAGTAGATGCACTGCTGCAGCTTATGACAGCAACGAGGTGTTTTTACAGGTCTGAGATATTGCCACAGTTAAATAAACCAGGGGGGCGATGAGGACAGATAAAGTGAAAGTGGCTGTAGCAGCTCGCATTTTTTATAGGGGAAAAAAGATAACATGAGAATTCTGTCTTACAACTTAATGATGTAAAATGTGTGTAGCTGTAATACCTGAGGCCACAGCTGGGATTGGACCCCATGGTGTGTTACTTTGCAATATATATGTTTACTAACCTGTAGAGGGTCTTTGCTTGTCCCAGTCATCTGTGGTATGTGACTGCACAAAGAAGTTTTAGATAGGAATAATGCACAGGAAGTTGGGGAAAACTGTGCCAAATTGTAAAGTTAAATAATTTATCTACATACTTGTAGTTGGGTTCTGTCCTGCAGCATAGTTTCGGTGTTGTAATTTGTGTCAGCGGGATGACCTGTGCTGATATCACTTCAGTCTGATGAGGGGCCTAGTCTGACAGGAGAAACATGAAAGTATATAAACTGGGTTGGTGGTTTTCAGTTTGTTTGTAAATATATTAATGGTGGAATTCAGCAAATATATTGTGACTGAAAATAAAGATGCATAAACATGGAGTCCTCCCTACATCCACAGCTTACGTTTGCATCTGCAAAGTGAACACCCCTGGTTTGGATCTGCAGTAATTACTTTTTTAAAAAATACTTCTCTGAGCTGAAATGTGAGTGCTAATTGAAATACTTATGCTGCTCTGTTTTTGTCGAAAAAGTACACCCACTTAAGGAATAGTTGGACTTTAATTGTTGAGAATCTTCTATATCAGGCAGTGTAGGTTTTTAAAGGATACGTGTTTTGTTCTTCACTAAGAAAGAAAAATTATCAAATTTACTGGAATGTAGATCATTGAAGGGATGGTGGGGAGTATATTTCCCTCCCTCCTATCTGTGTCAATTTTTTGGAGCTATAATCCCTCTTTTTGTTAAAAACCTTGACTGTAAATCATCTGTACCTATTACAGCACATAACAAAAAGACAAGCAGAGGCAAAGTGCAAACTTAATTTTGGCTACATGCAGTGTCCTTGTTATGTTCAGTATGTCCAGCAGGAATTCTGTGCAGGTTGGGGTGGAATTTAGCCTGATGAGGTGCCATATATTACAGTAGATTAAATTTATTGCTGACATCATCATCAATTTTATTTGGTCATTTCACCAATTTTTATTTCTGCCAGAGTGGTTAGGGTCTGAATTTCAAGCCATGCCTTTGTTAACAGCAGTAGTACTGGTATAAATCTTGCATTCAAAGAAGTGCATACTCCTGTATATGTTATAAAATATTCTCAGCATATCTCTAAAGCTTTAAATGTGTGTTTAAGTGACATTATGGGAGTTTACCAGCAAGTGGAGCTTCTCCAAGAGAAGGCAGCAGTTGTACTGTCTTTGATTTTACTACGTGTTTTTGTTCAGAGAGAACCTGAGAGTGTGGAGAGAGTTCAGATTGAAATGTAGAAACAAATGGCAAGTCACCGATCCATTCCAGTGGCTTAGGAGTGTTGTATCTCCCTGAAACCTTTCTTTGCTGTGATGCCTGTTTAAAACTTGACCAGAGCGTTCTTCTGCTCTGACTGCTGCCCACCAGAGGGATCACAAGCATCTTGTCACCTTCCATACCTCTCCATCTGTCTGTGTTCCTCTTGTCCTGCAGATGGTGAGCTGTCTAGGGCAGGGGCTGTGGTTTTATTCTTTGCTGACACAGCATCCAGTGAATTGCACTTGGCACAAAGGAGTCCTGGTCAATGACAAAAATGATGAAGTTTTCTGATGATGAAGCAAGTGCAATTGTCAACTTCATGTCCGTTGGAAAGTTTAGTTATGTAAATATTTAGTTTCCTCCTGAGTTTTATCAAATATTTTATGTTGCTGAATTATTTACGATAAACACGTTGTCTTACTGCTCAGCATAAATTTAGAAGATAATTTTAGCAAGGGAAGAAAATATTTATGAAGAGAAAGCAGAGGCAGAAATGAAAGTGATAAATTAATGAAAATACACTGATAATGGCAGGGGTCCAGATGAGAAATGTCTCTTATCTGAGAGTCCATTTGATATTGTCAGTGATGTTGCACCTGTATGTATTATGTGCTAAGTTTGCCCACCTTTGTGATCCATGGTACAGCTTGGGAGGAGTGGAGGAAAAGAGTGTTCTGAAAAGATTTTGAGAAAAAAAACTACCTTGAAGTGCAATAGCCAGTGAGGAACAGGAATCCAGTAGAGCTGCTGGGAGGTGTTAACACCATTTGAAGTTTCACTGGGAACTGCAAGAGCAAGGGGGAAGAAATAAGGGGCATTTGGGCTGTAATAACAATGAATAACCTTTAAAGAATTGCTACAAGACAGAGGTAGCAAGAGCAGACAGGAGAGTCCCCGGCCCTGAAGCAAGAGGCCGTTCTGAGCAAGGTGTGCCATTTTTGACTGCAAAAAACTGTAGACTTGCCTCAGGGAGAGGTCCCTCATGGAACAGGAAAAGGTTGTAACGAGATCTTTCTACACTGTAAATATCATATGTCACCTCCATACTGGGTCTTTCCTCTGCTAGTTTATGTAGACTAAAATGTCAACAGCATACCTGTGTTTGGTGATGTCACTTTTGCAAAAACAACTATTGGTAAGAAAAGCTGGATTATAAATGCTTGGCTAAAAATAATCCAGAAGATTATGGCCCTGGCTGTGGCCTTGGAATCTGGTTTTTAATGCAGGTAAAACTTTATTTCAACATTTTAGAGGGACAAGACATTTCTGTATTTTACAAAAAAGATTTATGACAGAAGTGGTTTACTCATTTTTATATTGTAATAATTTGGGAATTAATCTTTATTACTACAGGGATAGAGAAAACATAGAGAGAGAATATTGACCAAATAGAAAACATGGATAATATTTTTGTACACTTCACGAGAAGTTTACAATAAGCAGAACCAACTTAAAAATGCTGTTGGGATGAACATCAATCTAAGCTTTGCTGTTTCGTTCTACATAGCCCCAAAGTCCAATATCCTCCTGGACTGTGACAGGTGTATTTGCCTTTGTATCTTTATCCTACATTTTTGCATGAGTATTCTGTTTGTGTACTCTGACAGTAATTATAAGAGGTGGTAGCAGTGATTGTGGTCATGAAGGCTTTTGGTTCAGAAAGGTGTTTTCCAAAAGGCAGGATCATCCTTAGTCTTTGTAGGAAGGCAGCAGTTCTTTCAGATAATTTTGGTCCTGGGGCATGGAAGAGTTCAGAGACTAAACACCCTTCTGGGTATTATCATTCTCCCATGCTCTGCAGATCTGGCTGCAGCCTGGTGTTTTTATATTTGTGTGCTTCTTGTTCTGTCCTCCACCATATTTCTGAAGAGTTCAGAGACGCAGAGAAAACATCTGCCTCTGGAAACAAATGAAAAAGATCATCTGTGCTTGTTAGTATAGAAATATCTTTTGCTTTAATTGCTGGACACAATTCTTTCCTGAGCAGTGTCAGATGTCAGGCATTCTGTTGAGTTTGCTGAATTTCCAGTCAAATTAGCTTTTGATCTTGCTGAGGTGCAGTCCAGAGTACTTCTTGCAATCAAATATACCTTAAAATGAGTGCAGTGGGCACACTACAGCCTCATACAATTTGGTTTTGGAGGTTTCTTCACAATTGCATTCTCAAGACAGATTTTGGCCATGCTGGAATGTCAGGAATTTTCATTGTCCAAATGGCAAGCACCATGTCCTCTTAGCACTCTCATGTAACACCCTCTGTGCTGTAGCAGCTGCTGAGAGCAGTTTCCCACACTCAGACCTGCTCAGTGAAGCCAGGGCTTTGCTGTCCTGCAGTCCTCTCATCACCACTGACTGCAAGGTCTCATGTGCATGGACAGTCTGTGGCCTGCAGCGTTGGGAACATGGAATTTACTGGTTTGGTTCTGACTGTCGAGGTTCTTGCTCTGTCACCAGCACAGTGAAGCAGCAGTTCTGTTCCAGCCTTGCTCTCGAGAAAACCACGGCAAGTTAAAACAGGGAGCAATGAAAACAAAGAAATCTCCATGTGGAGATTTAAACTGTAGGGAATTCCTGGACCTCAACAATTAACACTAGTAGAAGAGCAGAGAGGATTTTAGATATTAGCCTACAGAGATATTTATGTTTTGTGTATCTGGATTTTGTTGTTGATTCATAGGAATCTCAGTTGTCCCAAGAGGCCACTGAAGAATTCACAAACTGCTTTTTTTTTCTTCTTCTTTTCTCGTAGGGCTTATATTTTTGCCCTCTAAATAAAAAATTCAGAAAAGGCATTACACTCATGCTTTGCTTTTTCCTTCAGTGAATTGTGGAAATTCCAAGATGGAAGAATAACTATTTTGTATCTGGGAAGATTTGCTTGGAAACTGTGTTAGGATTAATGTAAATTATCTATACCATTCCTATCTTAGTTAGGAGCTGTTCACGAATTTTCAGAGTCACAGAAACTGGAAGCAACTGCTCAATCTGATTATTACATTTATTTCTATGCTGTATCTACCTATCAGTATTTTTCAGAACCTTTTCCAAAGTGTCTCTGTGGTTGGACACAGAGATCTGGGGAAGACAATGTTCTCTGGAACTGAAGGAGTAGGTTTTATTCAGGATATCTTCTAACAAAAAAAAAAAAAAGGAGATGACCTGTGATCTGGGGTTCTTAGGGTCCTACTGCTTTTATCCACCCTCCTAAGGAGGTTAACTTGTGTTAGATTTATGGGAAGATCTCAGCTACATATGGAGATATCTCTTTTTCTCTAATCCTCTGCCAAGCAGGGCCAAAGGGGTACATCCATCATTAAGCACTAAGAAATGTTTTTGGATCATCCTCAGGTAAAAGATTTGGAGAAACCTGGGGAGGTACCAAAGGGCAGAGCTCAGATATTTGTGGAATGTTACTGTTGATTTGAAGATAAATTAATGGAGTGGTAACGAACAGCACCATGTGCCAGATTTATAAAGGAAAAAAGAATATGCATAGTCACTCTCCCCATTGTAAAGAAGCAGTTCAGCTCTGAAAGCAGCAGATTTAGCAATGGATATTTCATATTTCAGCTCTCTGGAAGATGCATGGCTATTTTTGGGTTATAGGAGGAAGCAGGATTTTCGTCAGGTCCCAAATGGAGGGTGAAATGAATTAAGTTCAAGTGAATATTCAAATAGTTATGTGAAGCACCCAAATGGACATTAAAAGAACGAGGCTATACAACATTAAACCATTTGCATTAGAGAAACAGTAAAATTTTCATCGTTGGGGCCTCTTTTGCACACTCACATACCCAGCATTCTGGGTCTTTGTCTACGTAGGCTGATTTATTCCCCAGCTCAGTTCACAGCCAGTTGCTGGCTGTGAGCCACTAATAATGGATTACCTATGCAATAACCTTCAAAGAGAAAAAGAAAATAAATTTTTATTACCAAAGCAATTTTGGCTCTGCTGTGAAAATGTATTTTACGATCTTTTGTTCCATACTAGAGCAGAATGCTTTGTCATCTGGGGGTTGGAGTAATAGAGACATGGTAGGCAAGTAGGACTGCTGGGGGGTTTTACCCCCCTGGGTGTGACATCACCTCCATGGATGAGAGCCAAAAGATTCTGAAGTCAAAATCTGAAGTACTCATTTTGCTTTATTAGAGGGTAATTATCCTCTGAAAAAAAAAAAAAAGGGTGAAATTGTCCCCAAAGAAGATGACATGTGGATACCTTGAATTAATCTGTTCATGCGCTTTCCTCCTTCTATCCCGCCTCTGATGAAAATTCAATATAAAATCTACCGAGTACAGCCAATTCACATGACATCAGCAGATCAGGAAGTCAGAACACATCTTGTTACTTCCAGGTTACTAGTCTTCAGTGGTGTCTTTTGTGTTCAAACTCTGCATACCAACCAAAATAATTTGTAATTGTTCATGTGAGTTATCTGTGAAAAGCGAGGCAGCCCCCACAATATATTCCTTTTCATTTTCTATGAAGTTGCCCAGTGCTCTGACTCCACCTTCCAAATGGGTTAGCACAGTCTTCCTGAAAGTGATGGAGTGATTGAATTTCCAAAATATTTCCTTTCTCTTCCTGACAACTGTTAATGAGAAACAACTATTAATGGGAAATATGAATGCAAAGGGGGCCCACAGGTGACTGTTCTCCCTCCCTTGTAGCACACACTGCTCGCTAAGGCAAAGCTGTTTAATTGGTTCCTAAGCACCTGATTTTTATGAGTGGGGCTTCAGTGGTGAAATATAGGAAAGCACATTTCCTTCTGCTTGCCATCAGCACAGTATCATATCGATGGAGTTTGGAGGAAATCCTGGAAAGCTTCCTAAATTGTTCCCTCTTTGGAAAATGGAAAGCGGTGTCCTGTAATCTTTACTTTTATCAGACAAGAAAGGTTTTGGTTTTTTTTTTTTTGGAAAAGCTCAGTACTCATTTCTCGTTACCTTTAGTGGGCACTTCACGTAGGTGTGAAGGAAGAACAAGTGACTTTTTTGGGAGGGTGAGTTTTGACAACAGTGCTCAAATCTCAGAGATGTGAGTGTTGTGGTGTGTTACATATTGTGATACGTCTTACTATGTGAGAAACTGAACTGATGTTGTATCCTGGTCCTCTTCATCCTGTTAATTGTAACCCTTGTAATCAGAGATACTGACTGACTGACTGGGCATTTGAAGTTGGGAAATGTTTCTGTAAAGTAAAAGCAAAGCAGTGTTTTCTATTTTCCAAACACCTAACAACAAACAGAAATAGGAATGTTAAACAATAACACTGTAGATTTGTTCTCCAGGCAAGATTTATAATCTTTACAGGTTTATTCTGATGACTCTTTTCCCCCCCTCTTTGTATGAACATTAAAATAAAAGGCAGCAGTATTTTTCTCGTTAGTTCATTGTCTTTAGGAAGCAACATAACATAAACTAAAATAATTTCTCTGATTGCTTTCTCTTGAACTGCAATACACTTCTATGAAGTCTTCTTACTGGTCTCTCTTTTTTTGTATCTCGTTTTCATAAAAAGAATAGCTTGTAGAATTCTGATGATGGTAGGTGTTAATGAGAGCCAAAGTGCACCAGACTGATGTGGATAAAGTCTACCAAATATGATAAAAAATTGAAGAAATCAGTTTAATGAAGAGTGTCGTTGCAGTTTTTATGACTCAAAAGAAAAAAAAAAAAAGGTTAAGTTGGAATACCAAGATAAAAAATTATATTAGTTCTTGTGTTTATTTATATAGACTTGAAGACTTTGGCTGTAATATTTTAGCATAATGCCCTGAAAAACATGGTTTTTCTTCCTCCAAAGGACAGAGTTTGTTAGAGGAAAATGCCACAGTGAACATTCTGTATTTTAACACTGGTAACTGAACTGATAGCATAGAGTTGAAGATGGTATATGATGTTGTTTCTGTTATTAAGAGATGGGAATCCTCTTCCTGGCAGCTGACTTGGGAAAAAAAGCACTGGCTGTTTGACATTGCATCCTCTCTCTGTATAATGGCCTATCCTACAAGTATCCTTTTCTTTTCATAATTATTCCTTTAGTTTATTTAGAAAAAAACCCCATAAACTTAACTTCTGAAGGCCAACACTCAATAAGCCTACAGTATCCTATAAAACAAGTGGGAACATAGTTCTTTTGGAAATTCCTTTCTGTGGGAATGCAAGAAAAATAAATTGTAGACCTAGGATAGAATCCCAACCCATGGTTCAGGCTTTGGGGCATGGCTGTAGCACAGATACTTGGAGTAGCCATAATCAGATTTGGAGAAGGCACAGTTGTAAAAAAAAAAAAAAATCCCTCCTCATAAATGAGATTAAATAAATAAATAAATGACAAAATGAAAGTATCGAACAAAGGAAAATGATGATATTCTAATCACATGAACAAACAAAAGAGACCAGAGATAAGAACTGTGAACTTTGTTCTTTTGTAGTATAAATTTGGTACCAACGAAATTTTACTGATTTCTGAATAGGTACTTCAAACTTGCATAGTTTTAAAAATAGCTTTTTCTTCATAAAATCATTAAGGTTTGAAAATACCTTCAAGTTCATTGATTCCAACCTTTGACTAAACACCACCATGTCAACTAAACCACAGCACTAAGTGCTACATCCAGTCATTTCTTGAACACCTCCAGGGATTGTGACTCCACCACATCCCTGGGCAGCCCATTCCAATATTTAACAACCCAGGTTGAGGCCATTTCCTCTTGGTCTGTCGCTTGTTACCTGGGGGAAAAGGTCGACCCCCACCTGGCCACAGCCTCCTTCCAGGTAGTTGTAGAGAGTGATGAGGTCACCCCTGAGCCTCCTTTTCTTCAGGCTAAACACCCCCAGCTCCCTCAGCCACACCTCACAGGACTTACTCGCTAAGAATTAAAAAATAGAATATTTCACTTCTATTTCTCTTTTGTCTCTGTGTTGAGGGTGCTTGAATTTAGGGTTCAAATCTGTGCTTTGTATACGGAAATCAAATGGGAGATGTTTTCATCTACCACTGATGGGAGATGGTACCTAGATATCCTCATCCTTGTGAGTTGAAATAAAAAAGAGATTATGGCTTATAATAAAAGCTTATGCTAATGAATGAACTTCAGTTCTCCAAGGTGCTAAATCTACTTGCCAAAAAAAGGTGTCATAAAACTCCTCTTTTTTTTCCAGCCAAAGAGAAATGATAGAACAACTGAAAATTAACCATCATATTTTTAAAGCACTTTATCCCCACACACTACACATAAAAGCAACTGTACAAATCATTTAAATGTTGTATCTATTAAATGGTGACGTATCTGTGGCACAATTTTCTCTCTAAAAAGCATGAAAAGCCCACAGCCTTTGGCAAGATATTTTAGCTCTTGATTCTCTCTCTTATGGGTACGTTCTTTAATCTGCCTCAAAGGTCTTGATCGTTTAAGTGCAGGCTGTGAATGATTCTCCTTCCATGTTGTGTGTTGTCTGACCCACCCAACGGAAGGAAAGGAACATCAAGCACCAGTATTGTCTTAAAAATGGTAATTTTCATATTTTAGTCACCAAAAAGGGCTATAATGCCTTCTTACAAATAAGGTGATTTTTTTTGGGGGGGGGGGTAATTTTGAAAGAGAAAGCAAAATAAACTCTGGGTGCCATCTGGTAGGAGGCAGGAGCTGCAGGTAAGCACGCTAATAATACTTAATGCTGCTGCAACATGCTGTGTTTTCAGCACTGTAGGCATCAAGTGATGAATTCTCTGAACATTTCCTGTGCTCAAGGTAAATGTTGCTAATCTCTTTAAGGAATCTTCTTGGTCTTGCTGAGAATAATACCTGTGTGCTTGCCAGCTCTGGACCCCTAAAATCGGCTTAATGTTGCGTTTGCTGAAGTTTGTTCTTTCTCTGTGCACCCCTTCTTTTTCCTGCCCTTTTCACCAGCTCAGAACCTGCTTTTTCAGAGAACCCTCAGTGAAAATAAAAGCAGTATAAACCAATTTGTTTTTTTTTTTTTTTTTTCCCTTGAGAGATCTGGGGGGACACAAGGAAATGGGGAGCTCCAATCATGGAATAAAGAAAAGCAAATTTCCTTACAAGTATCCAGACATTGCCCCATAGAACCAGGAAATTCTCTTCTGTGCAGTTTGTTATTACAGTAAATATACAGACATATTTGCCAGGCTGGAGTCCCTGCATGTTGCTAAGTTCATATTAGCTAAAAGAGACAGGCAGCAGTAAGTGTAATATATTGTCACAATTAATGTTCTAGCCTGTGACCATGTTTAATTAATTATTTGTATCACACTAGCAGTATGTTTAGTGTATAATTAATTAGCCCAGAAGCAAAAGAGTAAGGAAGAACTGCTTGAAAACTGATGGGGAAAAGGTTCCTGGCATGTGATAGTTAGGCTTGTTCATTCTGTCTTTCTTCATTGTGGAAGCTCTTTCAGTGTTTTTGCTTTACAGTAGACAACATGGATCCCCATGAATTTTTTGAAGAAATTAATGAATAATTTGCTCTGTGTGGGACATGGCATTAGTCTCAATTTAGCGCAAGATGTGTAATACGAGTGCATGAATTTTTTTGATCTGTGTTACCTCTTAGGCAGGAAAAGCATCAGCTCCTATTCAGTATCTGTCAATGCTCCAAGTGGATGTGTTACATTTTTCTCACTTCCCAACATGACAGACACTGGGACTGTGGCTGTGTCTTGGTCTTTCTAGTTCTGGCAGCTGAATTCTAATACTTGCTCGGGGCTTTCTCTGACAAGCACACTCTTTGGTGAGGATGGAAGGAGCTTCCTCTGTCTTGGCACTTAAAAGCACTGCAGAGGCAGCTCTGTTGCTGCTCCCTGGGGCAGGTGGACAGTGGAGCAGGCCATGCCCTTGCCTCTGTCTCTCTCCCTTGACCTTTGTGTCAGTTTGCTGGAGTTGGTGGAATTAGGGGAGCAGGCTGCACCCTTTCCAGAGACATAACCCGGTGCACCCAGCGCAAAGAGCCGCAGGGGAGATGAGCAGAGCACGGCACTGACGTTTCCTCCAGGAGTGCCAAACACAAGCTGTGCAGTCTACAGGACGTGGACCTGGCACCTGTCACAGGTGCCTGCTGAGGTTTAGGGGTGTAAGTGTGGGAAAGCAGGCCCTTGTGGAATGATATGTAATGCAAAATACTTGTAGGTCGGAAACGAAAAAATGAAGACTCGAACATCCCCGCTCAGTCTGGCACACCGAGACCACTGGAGTCAAGGAAAAATGCCACCTCACCATGTGCTGTTAAGGTTTTGCTCTATTAACAATTGTATCCAAGTAAATTAAGTGCTGATTTCACTTGTTCTACTGGGTTTATCTGGCTTTCAAATCAGAGTCACCACTGGATGGGTGAGTTTGTGGTGATGCCAAAGAGCTGCACACGCATGAAATGTGACATCAGAACAACGTAGTGCGTGAGATTCCCTCTGTAATTGGCATCTGGTTTTGCAACTTGCTCGGTGCTACTGAAATCCCAGCAGTAGCATTAACAATTCAAGTCAGGCATAAGTTTTTCTGTCTCTGAATAGAGATCACTACAATGCTTACACTCTCTAAATACAGATAATTAGAGGCTGTGGCATAATTCTCTTCTCCCTCGACCTAAAAGCAGTCACGAGTAAAGTCACTGAAGCAATTGGTAGCATAGAGCTACAGAATGCTTTGTGCCTACAGTGAGATTCTTGACTTGCACTTCTTTGGATGGCAGGATCTTTACATTATTTCCTAGGTTTTGGGGTTCTGATTTTTTTTTCTTTTTTTTTTTTTTAACTGACATGACATAGTCTCATGGCAGCTGTTATTTGGAGGTGAACTTCAGCAGATGAAGGGAACAGTTGTGATAATGTCTAAACAGTGGCAGGAGTGGAACAGGAATGCCAAATTTTAAGAATTTTCTCTTTTTTTTTTTTTTTTAGTGTTTGGGGAATAAAGGAATCTATGCTATCTACTTTGCTTATAATTCACTAAAATGGGTCAATGCTTGAGCTAGCAGTTGCTCTGAAATTACAATGACTGACTGTAATTAAGAACTAATTTGTAGTCATAAAAAAGCCAGATAAGGGGCTATCCACTTCATGAGAAATGAATATAATCAGGATAACTGGCACAGCTGGTGGCCACAGTCTGTCCGCAGTGAGCACACACAATTCCCATAATTCATAATAGGACTTATGTATCTGCCTCACAAGGTGGATACTTAAGAAAATTTCCCTTAAATTTGAACTGTAAAAGCTTACAGAGTGTGGGAAAGGGGCTTAGGGAACACAGTGCAACCATTTATTAACTACACGACATTAGCATTTTAATGGATATCATGTGAATGAATTGGGTAGATTTGTTTTGGTTTGCTAGAGAAAAAAAGTTTGTTTTAGAGGAGCATGTGTCCTTTTTAAATGTGAGCAGGAATTGACTTCCACTCGAGCCATTCCTTGGTTGTATTTGAATTTATGGACTTTTTCCTCGCTATCACAGGCAGACCCAGCCCCACTGCCCTGTAACCTTTTCATCTGTGATATTCAACCAACTTCTGTATGAAAACAATCAGCTCTAGTTTTACTGCAGAAAATATATCTATAAAACCCTGTTAACTGTTTTCCATATGCAAAACAGCAATTATGACCTCTTTGACTTAGCACTTATTCTACAGAAATAAGCAATTGCCATTTGGCTCTATTCATTTTGTACTTTGTTTCACACTTTCTTAAGATGTATCAGCAGACTTTTAATTATCCTGCAAATGATTCTATTAAGCATTCTCCTTGCATATTAAATGCAGAAGACATTGTTTTGAGCTTCCTTTTCCTCCTGTGAATAGAATGTGGGCAGACATCGAAAAATCAAATTATTTTACTAAATGAAAACAACCTGAGCAGAAGAAATCATTTTGAATAATGACAGCTTGGGTGAGAGTGTCACCATTTTCTATCAGTTTGCTCTGCATCACATAGGAGCTCACTTGATGGAATGTTAAAAAAAAAAACGTGTCTCGTAAAAATAAGCTGTGACAGTCTCTAAGTAAATGTAATAAATCAGGAGGATTTTCAAAGGGAATAAAAAGTGTCATTTTTGATGGTTACAGCTTATACGCCCACTATGATTCCTGTACTGGTACAGTTTATACTCTCCCATGGTAGATAAAATTATTACTTGATCTGTCAAAATGGAGTGACAAAATTTTTTGTGGGTAGACAGCTTATTTAAGAATAGTAAAGTTCTATTGTGTGTTTGCTATCCTAACTCAAAGTACTGTAGAAAACAAGAAATGAGGGAAAGCAATCTTTGTTCAGAAAGTTGATATAAAATTGGGGGGAAAAAAAAAAGGTTAATAGCAAAAGTCTTAATGTTTTGCCCACAGGAATGTGGAGAAATAGTAAACATACTGTCATCCCAGAAGTGATTACTTCAGTACCCTGTGAGACCTAAATTCGAGCAGATTTCCTGCAATATACTGAATTGATAATTCTCAGGAAAAGTTTTCACTCTGCAGGAAGTGGACTGGATTAGTCACTCTGTTCCAGGTGTTCCCAACTGGATTAAAGCGGAGAACTGTGGTTGCACAGTGCTGGCTCAGATTTGCCCGACACCCCTGTATGACCAGGACATTCAGAGACACGTGGAATTCCAACATTCCAGCACGAAATGTCTGGGCAGTTGCCCTTCGTTGCAGTTCCTCCAGTGAATCCTACAGATAGGTGGAAAACTGTCAGCTCTGGGACTGGGAAGTGTGAGCATAAAATGGAGTCCATGCTGTGTCTTTAAAGACCGAAGCTTGTTTTGCTTCTCAGTGTGTTTGGGGAGATCAGACATCAGAGTCACAAATCACTGACCTTTGCACAAGTTTTGTTTCTCTACTTTTCGAACACATAATCAAGAATTAACCAAGTCATAGTGTGTAACTGCTCATGTAGGTAAAGGCATCTAATACTGCAAGGTTTTTAAAACCAGTTGAAAATGTCTTATGGCTACAGTTCAAGTCAGCAAGGTATCAAAAGTATGTGAGGTGCATGTTTTTTGACAGTAGGAAGGAATACTTATCCTTTGGGATGGGTTGTGAGGGAATGTAGTGAATCTGCCATTATTTAAAGGCTTTAAATTGCGATTCAGAATCCTTCTAACTCCTTAAACCCACCATGAGCTACAGCTGAAACCTGAATAAAGGCCAGGCATACTCTTCTGTACCCTTTTTTCTCTGCTTGCACATTCTGAAAGAAATGTTGTGGAGTTACGCTTCCAGTGCTAAATGTGGAGTTGAAGTTCTGTGCTCTGTTAGAAATGGCATTTAGAGGATGAATGCATTTGCATATTTTCTGAAGAAATGATCACAGTTGAAAGCAAAGGATGGTTCCAACATGAGGAATAAGACCCATGCTCCAAAACTGTTACCAGTTCCCAGTAACCAGATCGTACCAGTTCCCACTGGACGGCTGAAACACCAAGTACTTGGAAAGAACACGGTCCTAAAAATTTTGTAGTGACCCATCACTAGAACTATCTCTTCACTGACAGAACAACTCCTTTCTCTGTGATAAGGCTCTTTATTGAAGCTATTTTCTGTTCACACTGCTGCATGGAGCGTTCCCTTAGCTTTGTTAAAGGAGAAGGGGAGTTGAGAGAGAGGAGTCAACCCAAATTATGAAACTATTCCCTCCTCTTCACATGAAAGACAAGTGAGTATCTGGATTTTCCTAAATATTTATTGAGATACTGCTTTGGGTCTAGCCTTAGGGAAGATAAGCTGGTTTTGATGGACTTCAGCTTGTTTCTGCTGCTTGTAGAGCTGCAGGAATGTTTGTTACGGTGCCTGTGGCAAGTGGAGTCAAACTGGACTTCTCCCCATAAAAACATGGGTATTCTAGGGAAAACAAAATGTTCCCTTATAACAGCAGAAAAGTCAGCATAGTGTATTCTCACTAGGTGAACAGCAAAATTCATGACAGAAGTAAGCAGAGGACATCAAACACACCATAGATTTTTTTGTTCCAAGAGCAGAGTCTTCTAAATATAGATTATAGTAATTTACTTTCAAACAACTCATTTTCAGCATCTGACATGTTCATTAACCCCAGGTAGAAAAATTATTGTGGTGCATTAATTTTTCACCAATGAAGACATTAGTCATATTTGCAAGTATCATTAGTGTCTGCCACCGAGGTGGAAAAGTCTTACTGTCTCTCTCCAAATGGAGGATGCATTAGAATGTTAACCAGGGTCTGCTGAGTTCTGTGGGTTATCAACCCTTGCACGCTTTTATGCATTGAATTTTAATTAGACTTTTCTAAAAGTACATCATTAAAAGACATGTTTTATACGTGGATAGGGCAGATGCGTAATCCTTTGGTAAAATAAGGTAAAACGTGCAAGGGTTTGGTGTAAGTATTCTGATAGTTCTTCTGACAGTGTGAAGGGTACAAGTTCATATATTAAACTGTGTGTGTGCTCAGCAATTATAAGAAGGAAATGAGATCAGAGGTATTAGAGTCCACTGGGGGGGAAGGGAAGGTTTCCAAGGTGCCAACAACAGCAGGTAAGTGAGGTCAGAGAGACTTGGGTGTTTTTCTTCCCACTGTGTTATGATAAATCCCTTACACTGTACATTCCTAAAATAAAGGCTAAGTACTGGAAAAAGTCTCTGAACGACTGGCTCCTATCTTACTTATATGCTTCTCTGTACATTATTTCTCCTAGATGCTCACAAAGTCTTTTATTTTATCAAATCTTTATTTAAATGGTTTTGCTTTGGATTTATCTATGACCTATTTTTGTAATCCTTCAGGGAATAGTCCTTCTTCTAGCTTTTGTTAAAGACACGATGAAAAGGAGAGCGAGTTGAAGCAATGTTGCTCTACTTAAATATTTTTCACATTAAAACAATGCTCATATTTTATTCCCTGAAGTATAATGCTGTGTATCTGTACAGTGGCTGATATTTTAGAACATTATTTTTGTAGGTAGAAGAATGAACGTGTGTCTTACTGATAAATATGACTAAATCTTGGTCAGGAGCCAAGGGGATCTGACATTCCCTTTAGTAGTGCTTGTAAAACTTGGAATCAATTTTTCCCTGTTTCCCCAGTTCCTTCCCTTTTTACTTTCAATGAGAGAGGCCACGAAGGAGCTCAGTGCAGAACCTGCTGAGGACAGTCAGCAAGTAACAAAATGTGGTGGAAACCATACCTGGTCCTGTTCTTTCCCCAGACCACCCCAGTTTGGTTTTGCACCTTTCCTGATATTTTTCAGTATAATAAAAGCATCAAAAGAACAAACTAGTGAATCAATCCAAAGTTATTTTCTGACTAATTTAATGTCCATTACTAGTACAGCTGGGAAGGGCCTTGTCTGGGCATTGCTTTAAATTAGGTGTCTTGTCCAAGTGAATCTTGCCCCTATTAATTAATTTTTTAACATATGAGGGATTATTTCCTCACATCATGACATGAATAGCTGAATAGTTTCAGATGTTGCTTGTTTAATTTCAGTGTTATAATTTGAATTTTCTGGACATAATAATAAGTCCATACATGAAACATTTGTGTAACCATTTTTTTCCCTAATACTGTTTTTCCTATGAAAAAAGTTTCTAAGAACTAGAAAACCCATTGAATACTTAACCATTGTACAATTTAATGACACCTAATGTTGCTTTTCCGGCTTTTACACAAGACAAAAGCTATTTGTTGCATTTTCGTTTGTTTGTCTTTAAACTCAGCCATAGCAAGCTATTTTCATCTTTAGATAGTTGTATTATTTAAGCACTTTTTGTTTTGATGGAAATTACTTTTGTAGGAAGAAATTTACCGCTTTGACTGCGATCAGGGCCACAGCTCAGTCTGTAACATTCACTGCTGACATGCCTATTTCCTACCTGTCAGAATGAAATACTAATGGTAGGTCCTATGAATTCTGACATTGCTTTCTTATTTTTTATAACCAAGGTCACTTTGCTTCAAGTTTATATTTGGCATGCAAATGGAAATGAAACTATAAAAAGGATTGTTTGTTTGGTTGGTTTTTTTTCCAGCAAATTTGTTGCTGATTGTGTCCTATTTTAATATTTTAGTATTTTTCATTTCAAGGAGCAAAACACTGGAAAAATTTAAGGTGATAGATAAGGCATTTACTTGTTGGAAAGCAGAGAAAGGTGTTTTTTCATCTTTATTAAATACAGATGCTAAATCAGATTGGCTAATCAGCTGTTTCTTTTCTCAGCATCTCTATTATTGCGTTCATGTTTAAATGAACCATTTGAAAGGTGTTTAAGGACTATTGTCTAACCCTTACAACATATCTGTTCACAAAGAGTCTAAAGGAAGCTTTAGTCTCTGTAGGAAAGGAAAGGTATGGTCTTTTAGGGTAAAAGACATTGCATTTCCCTTGAACGCACCAAGGAAGGCTTGCATTTCAATTCCCAGGGCCTATTTTTCACCGAATCTTTGTTCTTTAATCATAATTTTCATTATTGTCTGCTTAGTACCGTGTCCTCTTTTTTAGGCTCAGAAGTGAGAAGCCTTGTTTATGCTTCTGAAGGCTGCAAGAAAAGCACTATGGGAAAGCAGTGCCCTTGTTTTATCTGCTTGGGTGTAGTGCAGGCAAAGCACTGCACATTACACTGCCAATGACCTCTGTCATATTCTAATGGACTCTCTTTTTTTGGACTCTTTTTTTTTTGGGTAGCCCAAGAGAAGGAATTCAGCCTGCTTAAAGTTGGTATTTTTGGGGAAAGCTTTCTGGCTGTTGCATGTTTCCAACTGCAGTTCTCATGATCTTACACTGGAATCAGTCTCTTTCACTGAGTTGATTTTGTGTCTTGGTTTTTAAAATGCCACCTCTCCTGAGGGAAAGAACTACCTTTTTCTCTTTTCTTTCTTGATTTTTTCTCTTTTTCCCCCCGCCCTTTTTTTGGGGTGTAGTGGAGTCTGAGCTCAGTGTCATTCAATGATATTGGCCTTGCAGGCTGAGAAAATCCATGGAAGGCACGTAAAGAACCACTTTCCATTTTTTTAGTTACTGTTAAAGAAAAGGTCCCTACTTACTCTCTTTTCTAGTAATAAGCCAAAAGCTTCTATTGTAATCTGTGTACCTGGCATTGTTTCTTTTCCCTTTGAGACAGAAAAGAATGGATTTATTTATCTAACCTGCCAATCTAACCCTATGCAATTCTGATGCACGTGTTTACCAGAGGTCTGAGCACTGTTTGTGCTGCTCTGATTTATAGAGAGTTCTCCCTGATATATGGCCTTGATGTTCCTCCTCTTCTCTTTTGGCTGTTATTTGTTAAGTCTTGTTACTACCAGGCTCTAATTATAGCTCCCATTATTTTTAGGGAAATGCTGAAATACAAGCTCAAAAGGAGCTTTAGAAGCGCACAAATAAGAATTAGAGATGTGATAAGCACCCGTCAATAGGCTACTGGGGCTTTTCACTTTCCATCATTCAAATAATAATTAGAATATTTAGATGCTAAGTACATATCTGAGAGAGAAAATCAAACGGAAGGGGTTGGGTTTTTTTCATGTGTATATAAATAGAATATAATACAGATCTTCACTCGTGTGGATTGGCACACAATGTGGAGTTACGTATATTTTGCCTTTGTTTTGCAGAGCTGTTCTTTACAGGAAGTACTGCATGCTTTTTATAGTAAATGAAACTGCTAAATATGGATTATGTAGGAGCAGGGTTGGTAAAAGTATAGCTATGTGCTTCAATGCAAAAAGGAAAGGGGCATTCTCAATCCTTATGGTAGGGCCAGTCTGTATCATTGCTTCAGCCTGGTTTTGACCACAGACAACAATCAGGGAGAACTTTTTGAAAGAAACAGCTTAAAAGAAAGGAAATTTAGTAGTAAAAATATAGAGGGGACCGTAGCACTGAATAAATGATAAAATAAAAAGTGAAATGAAAGTTTCTGGAAATACCTGGGGCAGTCACCATTGTGCACGTGTCTCAGAATCCGTGTGAAAGCATTCCAAACTTCCCGTGTTTCAAGACTGGGAAGGTTGTCTGAAAGCTATTCAGTTAACTGTGGTTGCAAAATTTCTGACTTTACAAGGTTGAATCTAATTCCCTTGCCATTTCTTCACAAATACTGGAAGTAGAAGAGATGCCACTGCCGTATTGATGGTAAGACCAACCATTTACTATAAGATGTTTTAAATCCCCATCTTACAAAACATTTAGTTTTTACAACTGAAGCTTTGCTCTCTCGTGACTATTGACTCTCCATGAGGCTAATTCTGCAGTAAATATTTTTTCCTTTACCAATGTAAACGTTTCTGATTTCTTATGCATCTCACCCCCCTCTCTATGTGCCTGGTGATCTTCCCTATAGATCCCTTCTGTCTGGGTAACTGTGTGCATCAGATGGCAAATAGTTGACTGCTGGTTTACATGTTGCAGGGATCAATCCTTCACTGATAGGGCAGTGGACTGGATGACCTAAGATACGTCTTTCATCTTTATTTTATCACTGCAAAATGCAAGTGGGCGTGCAAATCCCAGCTCTTTGCCAAAGCCATCTGCTCAAAAATATTATACAAACAGACAAGGAAGGTTTAATATAATTACAACTTTTGTCTGTTGATGAAAATTATTCTTTGCTACTGCAATCATATATCTGGGCTTCCTCTAGTTGTGTCATCTTTTAATATCAAGAAATCTCATCTGGAGAGCAAAGCTGAAGTCTTTGGGTATTTTTCCAGGATTTGTGGATGTCCCCCAGTCCAGTTTCTCTGGAAACCAGCAGTTTCTCTGATTGCCAATCAATTCACTGCACTTATTGCACAAAGCATGCATGTATTTTTCCCTACAATATCAGACACAGCGATAGGGAAACCCTTCACCAGGCTTTTTATTAAATTGTTGCCCTTGCCTTGCTTTTGCACCTTACAAGGCCAGTCCCTAGGTAGGAGTTGGGATGCACATCAATAAACAGTTTTATCTTTGGCCTCGGAAACTCTTGCACAGGATGGTCTATTTTGCCTGTGTTGAGAAGAGCCATTCATTTCACATGGGCTGAAGAAATTGGAGTGAATGTAACCTACTTCCAGTGTCTCTCAGCAAACCAGAGTATGGTTCTGCTGAACTTCCATGGTCTCTTTTTGGAATGGTGCTTGCTCTGCTGCTGTCTGATCTCATGATCTTCTCAATAAATGCTGCAGAGTGACGTGGACAGTTTCCCTGACTGGGAGGAGTTGTCCCCTCTCCTGTGTGACCTGGCTGTACCAGACAGCCATTCTCTATCCTCAACTCTGCAGCAGCCAGATAAGGAATTCTGGCTCCCCCCTGCAGGTCACTGAGCTCAGCACTGAGGCTGTACCGTGGTAGTGCCGGCTGTTTGGGTGACAGATGGAAAGCCATAAGCTTTGTCACTAAGTGTTGCCTGAGCCAGTAACAGTTGTATGTGCAGTTCAGGGTGTTGGTGTGTTCAGAGTTGTATTTGTGTGTTTTGGTTGTGTTTGTGTGATATTGTAAAAAAAGAAAAAAAGAAATTAATCCCTTCACTGGTTAAAGAGAGCTCCCTTTAAAAATAGTTTAGAGTAAAAGGAAAGCTGTTTATATTGTACTTTTTGTTGTCAGGAATTTTCAGCTTAAGAATTTTTTTTTTCTTCTTTTGACCAACCCTGTATGGCTTTTACCTCTGCAAGTGGTTACTGTAAAAATATTTTCAGCCATATACACTGTTCTAGGGGAACCAGGTCCAGTGAAACTCTCCTCTGTATCTAAATAAAAGGCTCACTGTTTGCTCACTGAGAATTCGATCACACTTTTAATGCTGTCTAAAATAATTACATTAGTTTTCTGTTTCATCAGTTTGTATTTCAGCATGCAGGGATCTTTTGCTTTCAAAAGCTGTTTAGGACTGGCTAAACACGTTGTTGTGATCATGTGTGCACATGCTGCCATTGACTTAGTCCTTTAGAGAGGCTGAACTGCTGAACAATGCTGAAAGCTCACCTGAGTGCAGGATATGTGAGTGTTTGCTCAGACTGTGTGAGGCTGCTTCATCATGGAAAACAACCCACATATTTAACTAATTATTGGAAATTTTTTAGCATTGTATTAGTACATAATTAACAATTTTACAACTAGCTTAATAAACAGACAACAATTAAACTTCCACATATGGCTTACTTTGCAAAGTTACACCGTCAGGCAGAACTAATGGGTTTGCCACCACATGCTAGGAATAATACTGTTACAGTTTAATGAAATTGGTGGTTTGTCTGTTGCAAAAATAAGTTAACTTTCTTATAGATACAAAAGAGAGTATTGGCTATGGATTGCACTTTATTGCCTTGGACTAAGAAAAGTTAGACACCTTGCATTGGGATTTGCAGAGAATTTTAGTGTCAGTGAGCACTTTTGTCATATGGTGTAATGAGGAAAATTAACTGAATCTGGAGAGGAGTCACTGCATTGTTTGGCAACTTAGTTATAATAATAATATATGATCCTTATCTTCTACAGGTTTCATGTCAGTCAAATATTATTCAGCCTGGACATCAAAAAGGTCTGGGTACCACCTTAGGTTTTCTGTAAAGTGTTTTAAGGACAACAGGCCAGTATGGCTGAAATGGCACTGTGGGCAGGGCTGTTGGTGTCCAAATTATGGACAAGTCTGGCCTGCTGGGCACAGGGAATGTTTTCTGCTTGCATTGGTTATAATGCAAGTTGTAATGGCCAGGTAGGAAGGGGCAGAAGTTTCACTCACTAAAGCCCTTGTAGGTAAAGACTGCGCAGGTTTCCTATGAGCTGATGCTACCCCAGGAGTCCCGTCCCCAGGTGGGACTTGTTCCAAGGCTGGGAACAAGCACTGTGTAGATTTTGCATTTAATGCATTGCTTTCCAAAATTGCATCTCCAGTTGGAATTTACAGCTGCTGAGCTTGCAAGCCAGGGCAAGCCCAGGAGCCAGGTGTGAGCCCACTGCAGTGCTGGTGCCATGGCAGGGTGGAACTGCATCTGTGTGCGCTTCATACCAGGGACATTGAGGGCTGCTGCACTAAAAACCCTGGAATTAAGAATTTCTCTGTCTTTGTTTTCTTTTTAGTCATAAGTAAATAAAATCAGAGATTTGTGTAGATACACACAGACTTTAATGCATCTGAAATGCATTTTGAAGGATTTTTTCTTAATAAGCCAGTGATAATCACTTTCTTATCTTAATGTGTTCTTCCTTTTACTGTTCTTGAAAAAAAGTTGAATAATTTTGGAAAGAGCAACTTGTCATGAAGGGAGATGAAATTTCAACACAAATTGCCTATATTGTTTCATGTGCAAACTTCAGCTTTACCTTTCCAACTTCCCTGTACTGTTTTATGCCTTATGACATTTGTGTCAGATCTACTTTTTTTCACAATACAGGCTATGTTCTTGTACACTTCAGACTGTTATGTCACCCCTCGACATGAAAGGGAGCTGGACAGAGGTTAGGATGGTATCTTTTTCAGGCTAATTAAGTTCCAGCATAATCATTATACATAGCCTGTCTTTGCTTATTGAATATAAAACTTGCTTTAAGCAGGAGCTTGGCTGAGATAACCTCCCAAGGTTGCTTCTGACCCGAATTATTCCGATTCTACGAAAACAAAAGTCAAAGGTGTATGTTTATTGTGGAACGAAATGTTTCATTGTCTAAAATTCTGGTTTTGAGAAGTCACAGTTCATTGTAGAACATTTTGACTCATGGTAACAGAAAATGAGATTTTCCAGAAGGAAACTGTAACTCTAACATGGGCACAACGAAATCCATTCCCATCCTCCAGCCTCCAAGACCTGCATCCTGCAGAAAATACCTGCTCTTTTCAAGGCCATGTAGCCCACAGAAAGCAAACATGTTTTTCTGAAGCATGGGCCTATCCTTTTTAAAAATAAGGATTGAATTGAAGTGGAAGACTGCAATTTAAAAACAAAAGTCCCCACAGTTGCAGGTCGTGGAGAACTCATGCTGTATAAATTTTTTAGAACACAAATATTTCAGTGGCTGAGTTGATGGATGAACTTGGCAGCCTGTCCTCAAACGGTCTGGGATTTTTAGAAAAACAAAAAACAGCACCCTTAATGCCAGGCTTTAAACTGTATTTAATAAAAAATAGAGCTGTGTGCAATGTGCTTATTTTGCTTTTTTTTTTTTTTTGCCACGAGGCCCAGTGCTGCATTCAGCCATCAGCTTCCACCTCATTCTGTCAATACTCAGCATTGGAGAGACAATAAGCCACCCTGGCTGCCTTCAGGAAGATGCACACTGAGGAGAGAAGAACAGCTACAACTTAGCCATGACTGTCTTAACTCTTTTTTCTCTGGGTTAGCTGATCATGTTTATTCTCTCATTTGATCCAGAGAACCTAAAAA
This sequence comes from Myiozetetes cayanensis, assembly GCF_022539395.1. Lineage (NCBI taxonomy): Eukaryota > Metazoa > Chordata > Aves > Passeriformes > Tyrannidae > Myiozetetes > Myiozetetes cayanensis. Next base: position 7,110,814 of record NW_026086826.1, on the reverse strand, counting down.
TTAAATCAAACCCGATCAAAACTCCCTGGTGGGACACGACAGCAGCGCAGCCCAGGGTACTGTGAGCTTGGTGAACATATTCAGCCACTAAGGAAGACAGATGAGCGTGCACATGAGGGGGATGAAAGGTCTGTGGTTTCTGTATGCTTAACCTTCTCTATGTGAAGTCAAAATAGATAATCCCAGACAAGCAGGCAGGAAGGGCAAGGGAATATGAATAGGCTGTGAGGAGATCATGGCCTCTGTTCTTTGTAGAATCATTTCCATTTCATTTTCTAAAGCCTCCACAGAAGCAGGTCATCTGGTATCTACAGTAGACAGAATACACAGAGATGTGTTCTGCCTCCACATCCAAGCCCTTACCCAGCTATTTTGTGTTTTCTGTTCACGACATTCCACGGACCTGCTTATATGCAAATCATTAAAAATCCATCTAAAAATGTATAATGCTATTTAGGATAGATTATAGTGGAACTTCACAGTATCTTCTCCTGCAGTTTCTATTGCTTTTAAGATTGGGAGATGTGAGAGAAAAGTGCAGGAAGCAATGCTTTAGTAAGTACACAGGAAATTTAAAATCATCCAACTGTGCAATAGTTTACTGACTTTGTTTCTTCCTTTCTTAAGTTGTCTGAGTCATAGGCAGTTTCAATATAAAAATATACACATCAGGCTATAAATCCACATGGTTTCTTCACTGCACCAGTTCTAATATGTCAAATTTTGTGCAGTCAATCAAATAATGTAAGTTGCATAGCTTTATTTACTGGAGAATACTGAAAGCTAGCGCTCCATGTCAGTACTCAAAAATAATTAAGCAAAAAATAGTTTGGCAGGGGTCTGGGGTAAGAAAAAAGCAATTTAATTTCTCTCCAGCTTAGGTTTCATGCTCAGTTAATTACAGAATCATGGAATCACAGAATAATTGAGGTTGGAAAAGACCTCAGGAGATCTCTAGTCCAACCTCCTTCTCAAGGCAGAGCCAGCTGTGAAATCAGACCAAGTTGCTCAGGGCTTTATCCAGTCGGATCTTGCAAACCTCCAGGGATGGCAATGGCACAACCTCTCTGCACAACCTGCTTGGGTGTCCACATGGAAAACAAGTTTCTTCTTCTATTCTGTCAGATCAGCTCTAATTTTAATTGATATCAGTTGTGGCTCATCCTCCTCAGATGCAGCACTGGGAAGAGCCTGGTCTCTCCTCTGTGTAACCTCTTGTAGGCACAGGGCTCTGCTGGTGGGTCCCCGTGAGTTGTCTCTTCTCCAGACTGAACAAGCCCTGCTCCTCCAGCCTCAGATCAAGTGATCCATCCCACAGCCATCCTGGTGGCCCTCTGCTGAACTTGCTCCAGATGAACAATGCCTCTCTTGTGTTGGTGGTGGTGGTTTAGGATGCTGTTGTCCTCCTTGGCTGCCGAGGCCCATGGCTGGCTCATCTGAAACTTGTCTGCCCAGTCAGTCAGTTCCCAGCCCTCTGTCATTAAAGGGGTTACAGGGGTTGGCATTTCTCCTTGCTGAGTTTCATAAGGTTCCTGCCTGCCCTTTTCTACAGCCTGAGTTGTAGCCCTGCCCTTGAACATGTCGACTGATCCCCCAAGTCAATCCCTCCATTTACAAAATATTGCCCTGACTTTCCAGTAGAGCCATATCTGCTGTATTTGTTATAGTAGAAATAGAACAATGCAATTTAGATTCAGTGTTTTGACAGTATAACTTATATTGTAGTTGTAAAGGTGTGGAGCAGAGAGCTTAATAAAACTTAACCAAATCATACTGACTGTTTAAAACACATAAAAATATATTTTTTGTGTTTCAAATACCTATTTTATTTGGGTTAAACTTTAACTCTTACCTCCTGCTGTCCACATTCATTACATTTGGACCCTGTGTGTTAGGCTTGCTGTTGGAAAAAGGTGGATACACTGGTGTCTGTTTCCTGAGTGTGTTACTATGTCAGTACACTGGCTGTAAGATGTATGATGATATCCATTTGTAAAATGGATATGAAAACTCTAAAAAACAGTGGTTTGGTGCAGAGTCCCATGGGACTGGAAAGGGAAGCCAAATCACAAGTCCCATTCCACTGCCCAGGCGTTAGATTAATCTTCTTTCTGGCAGCTATTTAATTCAGAAGAGATTTAGATCAGAACTTTTGTTTGAACACAGTGGCCATTTAATCATGCCAAAATGTTTCCACTGTTCCCGTTTTTTCTTTCATTACATTGTGTGCTAAAGAAATTATAATCAGCAAAGCACTAGAATTATCACCTGGCTATCCTGAATCATAATGAAGTACTGTGTGGCATTTTACAGTTCCAATTCCTGATTTGTGGTTAAATTTGATATGCAGCATACTGAATTCACATTATTGTGTAAATATTCTCATTATAAGCTATAATTTGCTTTTGATCTGAAAAGGTCATAAACATGCCATCAGTTATTTCATAGTAGTATGTAACGATTCATTGGGATTTTTCTCCACTCAGAATGGGAGATATCTGCAGGAACTGTATGGTAATGCCTGGCAAATGTTGACTTTTATCAATGGCTTGTGTTTGCTTCACGCCTTCAACTCCTACATATTATAGCAGTGATTGCTGTTTGTGTTTTATTCTATGGTGCTTTAGTATTATGCTGGATATACTACTTTGCATAATGTTATCAAATTCCTACTATTAGGCCTTGGAAAATATTCAGCTCAGATTCCAAACTGTTCTGAAATAATGGTAAGTTTAAATCTAATTTGTAGCCAATCATTCAAGGTCCATACATGACTGTCAACCATCAATTTCCTGTATCTTTAATTCTGTTTTGAAAAAACAAACATTTGAATTTTATCTGCTTCCTGTCCTACCCAAAAGTCTAGTTTTCACTTTTTCTTGCTTTACCATTGCTTCTGGTCCTGTCACAATCTGTCCATGAAAACAGAGTAATGGCTGTGCTACAGTAGCTTTTCTGAGAAAGCACCTTAGCATCTCATGAGACCGAGAGCAGGAATCTGTGCTCATACTGAGCCAGAAAAGATGTAATGGGTGACTTTTTTCTCACTTGGAATCTTGGTGATAGGGAAGGTACTGAGTCAGCAAGCACAGGAAATAGCATATTTGTTATTTCAGTTCAAGTTACTGCAAATTATGGGTAACTATTGTTTGGAATTGTCCCAGATCTGCTTCAAAATAAAGTAGAAATGCAGTATAGGAAGAGCTGTTAAATCTCCAGGATCTTTGGGGCATGGCAGAGGCATGGATCCTTTGTTTGGATTACACTGTTCATCTCAGTTGAATTAGCCACCAACACTGCATGTCTATGCATGGAGATTAAACTGTGAGATTAAACAAAAATTAGCCAAATTTTTGTTTAAAAAATTGCCAAAGCCTACCTACAGTTCAGGATCAGGATCTGGCAGCACTGCCAAGCAGTTGCCAGGTGCTTTGCACCGTTTGAGCTCGGGGAGAGGAAGCTCTGGTGTCTGAGGAGTTTTTCTGAAGACCATCATGTAATATGGCTTTTGTTAATTTCCACACAGGGACATAAATAAATAAACGCAAATCCTAAGTGAGGAATGACCATACTGATGTCTGAATTCAGTGTCCCAAATTCAGCTGAACTGTCATGTTAGCTGAATACATGGCTGCTGTCTTACAGATCTTCTACTCAGACATTTATTACCTGCCCTTCAAAATGTACAGGGAGGTGATGAGCAAGGTGTTATTTGAACGCTCTTCATACACAGCAATAATTGACTGAGTCACTTTTTTCCCCACCGTTTCATACACAAAGGAGCAACACTTACTTTCCTTTTTTGGAGTATGTTGAAAAGCCATTTTTTGTGGCTTAAGACAGCTACTTTTATGCAAGTTTCCACTACACCCTCAGAATTTTGATGGAATCTTCAGGGATGTGCTGTGGATTTAATCCTACCAACACTGAATTTACTCCAACCTAAGGTGCTTTAAAATCAAAAGCAAATATCTGTCTAAGAAAAGCACCTCACTAACAGTTCCTTCATAAATTAAAAAAAAAATATTCAAGATTTCCTTTACTGGGATCCTCAACATTTTGATGATAGGGGAGTGGGTGTATTTACTACAGGAGCTATAGCTGAAATTCCGGGACTGTGTTTGCTGTGTGTTGTCCAGAATTTTAGTAATACTGGAGATCAATCAGAGAAAGCCCAGATTTTTCTGGCAGGCTTTTCTTGGCATCATTTTCTCTGGAAAATCTTCGTATGGCTCATAAAAATCCATTTATTTCCACTACTGCCTCACGTGATAGAAAAACCCACATAAAATCCTTATCCTCAGATGTTTCTTGTATGTCTGGGTAAGAAAGTCTTACAGTTCCCATGGCTGTTGTTCATTATTTCTACCTCAACACAGCAGTCAGTTAACAAAGAACAGGAACTTTTTTTTCCTACTTTTATTCAGGAAAAGAAACAAATTATCTCCCTCATTTACATTTATATTTAATCCATGAGAGATCTTGTCTTTTTTTTTGTAAGGACTAGGGAACAGATTTGTGTCTGGATAGATGGTTTACTAGGATCTACCTTTGAAGGCCTATTAATGAAAATGTGGATATATGCCTTCCTGAGTCTGTTTAAATATGCCTTAAATATGTCTGAAACCTGAAGATTTACACTTCTGCTTTTATACAAATATCGTGCAAAAATAATGAAAATAGTAATTTGTAAGATCATTTTTGTAGGAAAGAAAATCATTTTTGTCTAATTAACCGAGAATGTAGGAACCATCAATTTTTATAACTTTTCCTGTGAATGTTTCTTAGTGATTTCATAACACTGAAGAGAAGCATATTAGTAAAATGATATTTTTTTTTTTACTATTTTTTGTTAATGAGGGATCTGGATATAGAAATCCTTAGTGTGTTAAGCTTATAAAAAGGTGCATGCTTTTGCTGAAAAGACACATGACCCTGAGCATCTCAGAACATCCAGAAGTCAGCAGGAAATTCTTTTCTAGTTAGATGGCCTGCACCAAGCTTAACATTTTAGTAGTGCCTCATTTAATTCAGGATACAAATGAGGACCAAATACTGCCTAGGACTAAACGGGGAGCTTGCAGAGTCCAAGAAGAGGGAGAAACAAAAAAAAGAAGTTTTGTATAAGCATAAAATTGAAGATGGAAGTAAATGCCCTAACATTCAGGATAAAAGAAGGTGGTAAAATTTGCTAAAAGAAGCCTCCTTTTTTTAAGCTTAAAACATGCTGGGGTTAATATTCCAACCTGGTTGAAGTCAGGAACAAGATCCCACTGACATCCTTGGAGCCGGAATTTCTCACTCTGGGCCGATGGAAGCTGGAGATCTTCCTTATTTCTGTCTCTCTTCAGAACTCAGACTCCAAGTAGTTATTTGCTTTCCATTTGACTTTGCCCATGGGAGGTCTGTGTTTCACTTCAGCAGGTGGAGATCAGTCCCTTCCTGGCAAGAACCTGGGAGATTTCTCCCGTGTTTTTGTGTATGTGTGTATGTTTGTGTGTGTGGAGGTGCACCCAAGAAATGATGATTTTTACCTCCTATCCTTTGTGATTACATCAAGGGAAGATGTTTATAAATGTGCTATTTTTATGTGGGGTTGTGTTGAGGATGTGGTGTTCTGAACTGATACATCTATTTTAACATTAGTCACCCTAGTGCAGATAGTACTGCCAAGTGACAGAGCACAGCAGAAACCACCAGTGCTGGGAGCCTGTGGTGGTCGCTCTTTGTGCCCAGGTCAGAGGAGAAAGCGGTGTGGGATCAAAACTCATTAAGTTTTGGTTAACTGGTTTTATTAACAATTCTTAAAAAATTCATTTGTGGAGGTTAAGCACCTGAAAATATTCAAAGAACTACCAGGCTCTTTCAAGGCAATATTTATCCTATTTATCCCTGTGCTTTTTGAACTTACCTTTCCCTTACTTTTCTGCCTTCCTCTTGCTCTTTCCCTTTTCATCCCTTCCTGCTCTTTCTACTTCGCAATGACATTTTTTTAATTTTATTTTAAATTTTTTTTTCTGAGTTCCTCATTTAACATTTTGCTTGGGCATGGTGCTGCCTTTGTGCTCAGGAGATATGAAGCAGTCAGTATTCCACAGCTGCAAAGTTACTGCTGTCTTGAGGCTGACTCCAAAACAGATACAGAGCTCTAGTCTGTTTAAACGGAGATTAAAATTTTATGTAGCAATTAATGGTTAACTGGGGGTAAATGATCCAGAATTACCCAGCAGGGTCTTTGTTGAACAGAAACACTGCTTAATGTCCCTTGTTTACTAACAATCTGATGACGAGTGAGAAGACACTTTGTCTTATGTTCTGTCAGGTCTACACAGAACCCAGGATGTGCTGCTCTGGTACAGCTCAGTAGAGACCTGATACAACTGTGCCAGTTGCAATAAAATACAGCCTTTAAAACCTCAGCTCCCCAACTTCTGGACAATACATGGAATGTGTGAAAACCCAGACAGTTGTTTGCCAGTTTGATCACCGGGGACCTTCCTGTCCACAAATGAAATTTTCATTCACGTTCTAGACACCAAAAGCAATGCAGGTGCTGCTTTGAAGTTGGGAACGAAACACCCAGTTTTTTGGCCCTCCCTCCTTGCCTTTGGATTTTGAGGTGAGTGGGAGTAGTGTGGAGACTGCATCCTGGTGCTGCAGCTGTGGGAATGAATGGAAATACGGGAAAGGGATGGGGAAGGTGTGGCAGCAGGCTTCTTCACCTCTTGGAGATGAAAAGAAGGAGAGAAGGGGGACATAATGAGGTGTTCTTTTAAGCAAACTGTTTTGTTTTGGAAAGTTTAGCTGAATTGACACTCATGACATGAGGTTATTGTAGTTACTATTCTACATTTCAGACACCTTCTTAAGGGCCTTATTTCCTATATAGCCTATGGAGATAAGTACCAGTACTGTCAATATTGGGAAGAGGTAAATATTGCCAGAAATTGGTCCAGAGCCACAAGTCGAATGCTTACAGTCAGAGATGGTGATGAGCTGGTCATCATTTGCTGTTTTCATTAAATGGGAGGTGTTTTCTTTCCCTCTTAAGATTAAATATAGTACTGTGATTTTAGTGCAGCATACGAAATAGGAGAATTTCCACCTTCCTCCCCCCAACACGCACCTTCTGCAGCAATTTTCCTAAGTTACCCACAGTAGAGGACTTCAAACAAATAAGAGTAGGAGTTCAGTCATCTGCTATGCATTAAATGTACAAATACTGAAAATTAAAATCCTATTTGCAGCATGCATCCCAAAAGGTTTAGAGACTGTTCTGTAGGAAAGAGTGGGAAGGCGAATGTCTATCAATGCATTTTATGTGTGCTTTGCTACCTGTGAAAAATGTTTCATAGGCTTGAGGAATAGAAGGGAAAAGAATCCTGGGGAGCGAAGCAATTTGCTGCTTGGTTTTCAATACTTGCAGATCTACTTAAAAATTAAAATGGGGAACATAAAGTGCGATAAGCACTTCAGCTTACGTGATAATAACTACCAGAAATCGTCGCTCAAAATTAAGTTCATGATGTACACAAATATCCAGAGAAACCTGGTAAAAAAAATTACAAATAGCCACCACTCCAAAATCCGAGCGTGGGCAGGTTCCACTGCGAGGCGACGAGCCATTTTGCATTTGCTGGCAGGAGCTGGCATCTGTTTTTAGATGTAACATCCTCAGCGTAGCTGAGGAGCCTCTCAGAGAGAACGTTGCTGGGAAGAGCTCCAAGCGAAGACAAAGCCAGGTTTGCAAGATGTGGAAGGGAGCGAGTGTTAGACTTGCACCACTCAGCAAGACTCGCTCTGTGTGTAGTGAGCTCAGCGAGGTACAGAACTGGTTCATATTTGGCAGAAACGAGAGCCACTTGAGCTCGGGGTTGTCATGATCTTTTCCAAATAGCTCATTACATTTGCAGCTTCCAGGTGGGCTGGATGATAATCTTTGGTCTTCATTATTGCTTCTTGGATGACTGGGATTTTCCCCTGATGTTCCTCGGCTTGACTGTGCGTGACAGTTCTGGCATTGTCTTGGGGAAATCGAGAACTGGCAGAGAAGTGCCTGAGCTGAGGAATCAGAGCTCATGCTACATGGTGTCTTTACTGACACCACACTGTTAAACTGCTCAGAAAGACAAGATAACACTTCCTTTTTTTTTTTTTTTTTTGGCCTCGTTGCCTTGATCCAGTACTCACATGCTGAGGTGGGACTGTCAGAGCCCTGACAGCTGGCATGATGACACACATACACACATCTCTAGAGCTTATTTTTCAAGCTCACTCCTCAAAGGGGTTGGGGATGTGAATGACAGTGTCTGCCAGGCTCCACTGTACCTGAGTCAGCACCAGCTGTCTCCAGCCAGAAAGCTATCAATGATTGTTTATTCTTCTGCAGGCTTTTCCACATGCACTATGTGGTTCACCTTGTACCCGTGCCCTGGGAGAGGTAGCTCATGAAAAGGCAGTTTGGGATAAAATGGGTAGTGTATTTATAGTTGCTGAGTATTCAACTGGTAATAAACCTGTCTTAATCCTGGAGAGATATTTCAGATAGATGACTCTTTGGAACGATCTTGTTTAAATAATGCATCATTCATACAGCTGCAAAAGGTGTGGAGAAGCAACCTCTCTAATCACATGGGAGTCAGCAGCTGGTTACAGCAACAGCACAGCACAGACAAGGTCTTTGACAGCTGTGTACAATTATCTCCTTTGGTAAATTGTCATTATTTTAACATGTCCAGAAAGTCATGTCCAGCTGTGTGTCAGCCTGGCCATGCACAACCAAGGGCTTGAAATCTTCTGTAGGTGAGTGAAAAGAGAACATGAGGTGTTGTGTTATAAGACCACATATATACTAGGAGTTATTTTATGGCTTCAGCATGACTACTGCTCACAGGAAACTTTGTCTAGGTTCATGGTGTTTAAAAGCAGAAGAAGCTGGGGGAAGATTTCCAATGATACCAAAATTCTAGCAAACATGTCACTGAGCTGAAGTTCAGGTATTCCACTGTAGGTATTCATGGTTTCTCACCTGGTGCCATTTTAATTTGGGAAGGGAGGTTTCCGATGTGCCTGTTATATCTCACATCCATGGTCTCCAAGCTTTTGCACAGCTCTCAGTGAGGTTGATTTGAAGGTCTGACTATGCTGTGAGCTCTATGAGCTTCCACAGATGCAGTTTCAGCATGTTTGGGTTTTTTTCTGACTGATGCACACTAATCAAATACAGCAATCCTTTCAGAAATGTTAACTTTCTGGTGGTTTGTTGTAGCCATTTCTTGTAAGGAGTCCCCTTTTCAGTAAGGAGTCCCCCCCCCTTTTTTTTTTCCCTCTAGGTCTTGATCTGAGAAGGTCCAAGGGGAGGCAAATCTCATGCAAATAAGATTGTTGCCATTACAGTAATTAATGAAGAGACTAGAACTATAAAACATTGATCAGCTGGTTCATCAGAGTGATAGGGAGCTGAGACTTCTGCACTCTCAGACTTCAGTATCCAAACAGTAAAAAACTAGTCCAGAGTGACAGGCTTTACAGAAAAAACCAAAGTTGGGTCAATCATTTTTCATATCCCTGTGAAGCACTGGTACCTGTTCTTTTAAAAATGACCTGTTGAAAGTAGTATCTCATTTATATACTATAGACTGTGATGAAGGCAGTTTGTAATTGCTGTGTAGTGGGACTCTACTGAAATAAATCCTCTATATTTTGTATCCCAATTACTTTTATTCTAAATGCATTTCCAAAGAGTACTTTTTTTTTAAAAAAAAAGACACTTAAAAGCATGTGATCAATATTTCTTTGATTCTAACTGTGAGATAGTGAGTCAGGTAGTTATTTTTATCTGAAACTCTTCAATCTGGCCATACAACCTGGAAAAATGGTGCTTGTGATCAGGGACTTTCACCTTGGAAAATAAAAGGAGTCTACAACAATACTGGAAACACATTTGCTGAGCTGCAAGAATTTTTTTCCTGGCTATAGACTGTCCATAAAGAAAGTATCTAATTGTACTAGACACACTTTGGAAACTTTCCCAGAGGAGTAATAGATAAGTTAACGGAGCACTTTTTAATTTTGCAAAGTGCACTCTTCCTTATAATTTACTTAATATAGAAATTTAATGTACTGCAGTTTACTGAACAAATTACATTTAAAGTATTTCAGAGTTAGCTTGAAAGCTCTGCTTTGGTAGCCAGTTGGACTTTATTATTTGATTATCCAGATAAGGACAAGCAGTAACAAAGTTCTCTGTCTTAAGTGGTTCCAGGGATTATCTCTCAACCATTACCACTGTTAAATCCAGAATTTAAATTCCCAGGGAAAAAACCCCATAAAACAACAAAAATAATACAGTAGTCCTTTCCTGCCTCTGCACTAGTTAATTCTTAGTTTTCATTAGACATAAGTCTAAGAGGATTTTGTATTTGTTCCATAACAGCTTTCATAAATGAACTACAACTTCATGACATAAACGCTTAAAGTTATAGGAAAATATAAGGACGCTAAGAAATGAGTGTGAACAGAATCAAATGTCCTCTTTGTGTGTACTGCAGCCCAGCCAACTGAGGCTCTTTCCATTTATTTACCTGAAACATCACGAAAATCAAAATCCCGGATTAGAAGTAACAGCACACACAACTTGTTTTCATTAAACCATTGTCCTAGGCAAACGATTCATCATAAGTGATACTTCTGCCCTACCCTCCTGTAGGGCAATCATGTAATTTAAAAAAACCCCACAATTTGTTTTTAAAATTTAAAAATTATGTTATGGTTTTGCTGTAAGACAACAGGTCAAAAGGGTGTTTGTACTTGGAATGACACAGACTGTGGCATAAATTATTGCAGGCTCCAAAGCAGCTCATTAAAAGATTTCATCTATTACATGAAGAACCTCTACCCTTCTTCTGTGTCAGAAGTAGAATTGTGATCAAATATCCTTTTCTTGGAGGTTTTTGGGCCCTGGGATGGGCACTTGGAGGAGAGACTTATTGAAACTTTAGGAGAAGCGGATGAAGAAAGCAGAATTTAGAATTGTTCTCAAAACTCCCAGTGACTAAGGAGATGCACTGCTGTGCACTTCACTGCTTAAAGTTTCCTATGAATTGTTTCTCTGTCAGGAGGAGTCATAGAAAAGCAGGGCACCAAAGAGGAGGGAGTTTGCCTGAACCTTGTGGTGTTTGCTACTGTTGTCTTCTGCAGGTGGGCATTTGCAGAGGTGACAGGACCCAGGGAGACCTTCATGGCATGTGGGGGAGGAGAGCAGGAGGGCTGGATGAGGGCAGTACATGGCAGCAGATTACAGCAGCAGACATTAATGAAACCAGGTCATCACATGAAGCATGGAACAGTTTTCTAGTCAGGCAGATGACAGATTCTGCAGTGGGGTGTCTGTGGAGTCTGAGAATCATCAAACTGAAGAACGGCTCAGACACTCACAGCTGGGTACTTCCAGCTAAAAAAAGACTACACTTGCAATGGCAATGCCTCAAAATATCTCCTGCTCTCAGAGGGTCTCACCACTGTTGCTCCTCAGTTTGGTTTCAGCTGTCCACTAATGCTTAACCAGATGGTCTTGGCTTAACACAGAGCCAGTTTTGGAGACAGGAATTTTTCTTCAAGGGCAGTGTGGAAAGGTTGTATAGTGCTTCATATCTGCACTGTGCATTCATCCCTCCATGCAAGACATGAGACCTCTTAAGGAATTTTGATAGATATCCCTTCCCATGGGATTTCTGAAAATTCTAGTGATCAAATTCATTGTGCTTTGCTATGGTCGAGGGGAAGAAATAAAAGGAAATGCTCTCCATCATCAAAAACCTGAACAATTTTACTAGGGCAAGCTCTATTCCTAATCTTTGCTACAATCCACGTTGTGCTAATTGAAGATGTTGAACTCTGTTGATATTTTAGGCAGCCTTTGATATATTTCTATGTGAATATCCTCAGAAAACAAAGCTTGGCATTGGATGATAATTGACTTTGTTTTATCAAGGCAGGTAAAGCAGGTGAAAGAGAATTCACTATTAGACAACCTATTGCATTCTTGAAGAAGAAAGGAAATGTCAAATTGGGCCAAGGGAGGATTTGTCACTCCTGCAGTCCTTTTACCAACTGGGCAAGGAGAAGTGAAATTACTAAGAATTGGACAATGATTAATATTTTTTTGATGAAAACCTCTTGAAGCCTTAAAGGGGAAATCAAGTTTCCTGGCTGGTAGAGGCACGTTGTTCATGTAGTAATAAGTATTCCAAGTGTACATGGTCATGGAAGAAGGCAGGCAGGATTTTTTCAGCACTCAGATCTGGGTAGTGCTGTTGTCCATGGATAGATTGATGAGATGCCTCAGAGTTTGAATTGCTCTTTGGTGTGAGACTTGATGGCTGGAGATGAAGAATTAAGTTTGCTTCATCTGGCATATAGCCTCAAGATGATATCAGGAAAATATTTTCATGTTTCTGCTTCTTTTAAAAACGTGCATGTGCCGTTTGCTTTTAGTAAAAACATCTAACTGGATAAATGGGTAAATGGCCTCATGAGATTAACGTTCAATTAATGGGTGATTTCTGCTATACAAAGATTTTTATTAGCATTATGGTTACTGAGAATAATTAGTCATAGAAGTCTATACTATCATCAAGTTGAGGAACACGACTGGATCTAATTAAAGCTAATGCGAAGAATTGGGTATTGCATTTTGACTGGGATGGCAATGCAAAAATCCCACGCTCCTGTGAAGCATGAGCTTCAGTGACATCATGTGGTCAGGACTCACTTTGTTTCGCTGAAAGAAGGCTTTTCCCAAACCTAGGAATGAAGATAGCCTGCTTTCTGCAGACCATGTGCTGAAACATGAGGGATAAACCCTGGCAATGGCGCGTTGTGTGCCAGGAGCCTAAAGGAAACCTTCGGATGAGAAACTGGAGAGAAACTGAACAAACTCAGTTTCCTTCTGTCTCATAAGGTGGTTCTTCAATTCAAGGAGGAACAAAAGCTGTTCTTCTAGAGCAGGGAATGGCCATCTGGAGAAGAACAGCCGCCAGTTTTCTAATAGTTCCTCAGAAATGTGATTTTTATCTTTGGAAGTAATTTCTGCCTACAGTTGTGGATTGATATAGAAACATAGTTAGATACAGCAAGTTGTTATTATTCACAGACATGAAGAAGATATTTAAGGTAAAGATCATCATTAATTTCCCTGCAATGACTAATGCTTTTGTATTCCCAGAGGCCTTTCCCTTCTTTGATGAAATACCTGCCGAGCTTTGGCTCACGCAGGGTTTTCTGCCACCTGAATGGAACTGTGCTTGTATGTTTTCCAGGGAAATAATCTTGGTGATGTTGATACAATGCACATAAAGTTTTTATAAAGGAAGTGAGATGAGCAGGCACACAGATAATTCAGATAAAATCACTGTCCACAGCTGAAAGTAAACCTTTTTTCTTTTTTTTTTTTTTTTGAGGTCAGGAAGGTTTAGGTTGGTGTTTTTCATGGGGAATAATCTCATAAGTAAGCCAGTATGTAGATTAAGTGGGCAAGTTGACTTTTTGTTTAGCAACTCATATTCCAAGCCATTATCCCCAGTGAATTTGGCTGCAAGGAAATAACTATATCCCAGTTATGGTGATAGAAAAATAGTAATAAAATTTTTAAAAATTGGCTTACTATTTGTTGCTTCTTTCCAATATTATATGCACATAGTTGATACCAACTATCAATCGTTTTGCAGGTGAACAGTGGAAGTCATTTAATGAAAACAACTTTAATAAGTCTTCCAAAGATAATCACGTGTACATCCAAAGAATGTTAACTTCTGCCTTTAACTTTTACATTAACATTTTAATTTGCATTTCAAGAATACAGTGTTGGGACTGGTAATCTGAAGGAATTTTCTCTCATTTTGTGTAGGTTGCTACTGCTGCTGGGTGTTAGCAAGTGCATCACTAATACACATTTAGGAGTTTTGAGAAACAGAATTTTTATACATTTTGTCTCTTTTCTAAACAACAATTGTCACCATCAGCTATGTTTTTTTCTCCTATGCTTCTCTCACAGATCTCCAAGAAAAAAATTAATATTTTCATCTTCTGTGTACCAAGACAGAAAGGTCTGAGAGACAGACTTAGCTGTCTAGAAATACCACTCCTCTCATGACTGTTCAGGATTAAAATCCACGTGGAAGTGGGGGAATGCAGGGTAACAGATTTGAGAGCTCACAACCCAGTGCAATCTAAAAATCTGCTGGCTCTTTGTTTAGATGGAAATTTCAGAGACTTGATAACACATCAACTGTGGGATCAGCTGGAGGTGTGAAACAGCTCAGTCTATCCACCTCCTTTTCTTTTTTTTCTTTTTTTTTTTTTTTACAACTCCTCCTTATTTTATTCAGGTGCATTTGCAGTCAGAAGCCTCTTATCAAATGTGTGCTTATAGTTGAAAATGACACACCTGCCCAGTATCTATGGTAACAAAGGCTCTCTTCCATCTCACACTTCTTGGTGCTCTTTTATACTTTTTTTATCCTCTGGAAAAACAGACAATAAAAAGTACTTTTAACAGTTTGTTTTAATTTCTGTTGCCATTTATTAGTAATTTTTCTGTAATAGGCTGAGCATTTTGTCACCATAATCTTTTCTCCAGTGATTACAGTGTTGGTTTTTTTTTGTGATGATGCTTGGTTTTTGTTTTGCTCCTTAAAAATATAATTAAAAATGCAAGAAATGGTAAAATAAACATTGTAATTTTAGAAAAGAATGCCAATGAGAGAGTTATATATAAGATATAGAATACCTGTAACTGCAGCATAGAATTCTGATTCTGAAACTGCAGATCTACAGGGAAATTACTTTAATCAGAATGATAAATAAACTCTAGTCCATTTTTTATTATGGAGAACTGATCCAATGTACTGAGCTTTTTCCTCCTCTTCTAATGAAAAGGCATCTCACAGTATATTTACCTTGGATCACTGTGAATTAATACTCCACAGAAAATAATCAAATTAATGACTTTCTCTTTATTTATAAACCCATGACAATTAAAAAAAAAAAAATTGAAAACATAAGGTCTGTTTTTCCTCTTAAACCTCTCACTCTTTCCAGAGTTATAAGTACAGCCAGTATTAGCTAAAGGAAAGGGCCTCAGTACCATCTGTTTTGCCTGGTTCTTAGATTCTTTCAGTGAAATCAGAAGACAGCCTGAGCATATTTTGAGTTTAAGTGGTATTGTTTGTACGTTCTTTTAAATCAAGGTGAAGAGACAAGTCCCCCTGTGGAGTTCAAGAATCACTTAGCAAACCAGATCCTTGTCAGAAAACATAACAATATTCTTTCTTTATAGTGCACTCTATTCAAGGCTGCCTTTCATATGACTACCCATGACATAAGGCTGCTATTCTTCAGTTCCTCCTGCTCTCCTGTTTCTCATTTGACAAGCACCTTCCAACAAGTGCAAAATCCTTCACTTCCAAGAGCAGCCTTTCTATTAAAACGTGATGTAATCCTCAGTGTGTCCCACTTACAAAACCTCATAGCCCTAATATACTTCACAAAGGTCCGTGGGTGGGATTTCATCCCCAGGAACATCCGTGTGAATCTCGGTGAGTTCACTGGGGTTCCTGTAGATTTACACCCGTGTAGCAGGGCAGTGCTCTGCTCCACCCAGTACATAATTCTTTAAGTCCTGCATCCTTTTAATATGATGGTTAGGAATGTGATGATTTATTATTTTGTCCTCAGTACAGCTCCTCACATTTGGATGCACAGTATGCTGGGATTTGTGGGGTAGTTTAAGGAAAGGGGAGTTTCTGAAACAACAATTACTGAAATGCGCATTTTAATCTGAGCCTGTAAAGTTTCACAGATGAAGGTGAATAACTTGGATGCAGCTGTGAGAAGAAATCTGTACAGGGATTTATAGACTAATATGGTCAGATTAGCTGACTGGGAGAATAAACATTTTGCAGCAGTTTCTTGACCAGCTCTGATCTGAGCAAGGATGCATTCGGAAATGACCTGATAAGGGACGTTGTGACATTAGAAATGCAAAGTAATGGTTGAGAGGATTCCCATCTGCAAAAAACCCACTAATCTAGAAACTGAGACACTCAGCTCAGAGGTGGAAGGAAAATTTGCAATCTGCTCCCTGTTTGACTTCAAGGCAGTGGACATATCCAATAGAGATTTTCCTGGGGTTTACCAAGTTCTAGGACTGAGTTCTAATGGACTTTTCTTGGTTAGTTTCCTAAGGCTAAAGAAAGCTACTTTAAAAACATCAGACCTTCTAACCTGGGCAGTTTGTGTGCATAGTTGTAGGTGAACAAAGATATGTAAATATATAGAAATATGTATATACAAGGTATTTTTATGTTTTTATATTATAACTATTTTTATTTTATCACTTTCATTTAATTTCTGCTTTTGTATTACAGAGTCCATGGAGGGTAGTGGGAACAGGGGAGCAGAGGTCAAAATTATTAATAGGATCGTTTAATGTTATAAAAGAATTCTGGTTTTCAAGGTTATTCTAATATCCTAGTCAATAGTAATATCATCACGGTGTCTTCACGTAATCAAGTTATGCTTGATAAAATATAGTGCTGAATGCTCAAAATTAAAATGAAGATGGAATAGGAGGGGAAGATTGTGATAAAGAAAGTTGTCATCATCATTTTATCAAATAACTTCTACTGAACAATAGTGAGGCTCCACACGGGCTCAGTGGCCTTGTGCACAGAGGTCACCCAGAGATAACGTGTCCTTCCCCGTCACCATTTCAATTGTCTGATTGTTTCAATTTTCTTACACAAGTTTGTCTTTCTGGCACACATTTAGAATCCTTGAGGCTTTGCTGCTTGGAGGGAGACAAATTCTCTTTATTCAAAGTGCAGGCTCAGAGAATAGCCCATGTTGGAAGGGAGCTGGATGGGAACCCTTTTGTGAGAAAGGAAGCTGAGATGAGATTGTTTAGCACCCTGACCAATTGCATCTTGAAATCATCCAGTCATGGGCACTCTACTTGTCCCTGGGGAGGAAATTAAACATGAAGTGCTATCCTTTTTCCCAGCTGTGAGATGTGGGTGTAAATATTCTCTCTTGGAAAAGCTCCTTCAGAGAAACTCCTCCTTTCTTACTCAGTCCCATTCTACATCCAAACAAGACAGCGAATCACCAAGAAATTTGTAAAGGAGGCAAAAATGAGTGGGGAAGAAGCTGAAGGCTGGGAGAACAAAGGAAATGATATTTCTAAGGGGAAGAGAATGTGATTGCTCAGGAAATAATTAGACTTGTTACTTAATAAATAGTGTTTCTTCTATTTATTATGCAGCTAGAACTTGTTTGGTGTCTATGAGGAAATAATTGATTTGACTTTTAACACATACTTAATGAGTTATAGAACAGCTTAGAAATCTTCACACTGTGAATGGAATTGTTTTCACTGCTGATTTGTGAAATTCATGAAGACAGGCCCAGGGTTCAAACCCAAAAGTGAACTCCTCCCACATGGAAAGTTTATTTGGATCGTTCTTCATGCTCAGCCCACTTGTAGCAATTGGATTAAAGCTCCAAGGTGAATTTTTTTTCTTCCTGAGCTTCAGGGTGTTTGAGCCCGAGGTGCTGTTGTGAGGTTCCCTTTGAAATTTCGGTTTACAAGTAGTTCCGTGGCGATTGATGATATCACATCCTGTCGCAGAGAGGGAAATGAGGGCACTCCAACTGCATTTGGTTCACACTCCATTTCTCACAGCTGTGAATTTGGGCATCACTATATTATTTTATCTTGGATTATGAACATGTAATAGCCCATGGAGGTTGGGGTTTTTCTTAATTGCATGGGAACTACAGCACACACTGAGTTCTTTTGCTGTATTTCTACTCTGCTTTCAGCCTTGTCACTCTAAACAGAAGGGGTAAAAAATAATCTCTTTTGCAATCTCAAGGGCTTAAAACTCACTAGAGAAAAATGTGACCGTGGACTGTGAGTAAATGCTGATTCATTTGAAAGTAAAAGAAAACAATCTTTTCTCCTTAACTTCAAATTTAAGGGAAAAACTGGATATGCAGTAAAGGTGATTTTTTTTATTCTCTCCCCACCCCATAGCTGATCAAGGATGATTTGTAAGTGAGAGTCTGTAAATTTGGGGAAATATTTATAAGGACTGAGGTTGCTTTTGGAGTGTTCGATAGGAGCCTCTGTGGTGAACCAATAAACAAGAAATTTTTTTCTTCTGTCACTGTCTAGTGTTAATGTGTTGCACATGATTTCATAGATGTTACACATCTCTGTAAGTATATACTTTGAGCCATGAGACCAGATTTTGCCAATAAAAGGAAACCTTTCCTTAAAGGAACCAATAGAGTGAAATGTAAGGTTTTGTTTTGGTTTGTTTTTTTCCCTTCCATTTTAAAAAACATAAATGCAAGTGAGGGATACAGAGAGTTGAAGAGCCTCACTGAAGGAAACAATGTTTTCAGCATGCAAAGGGCTACTATAAATACCATAAATGCCACTTTTACCTGCTCACTGTGATTTATTGCTGTAGCACTCGAGGACCATCGTGTCCCACACTGCCCAGACAGGCTGGGGACAGCTCATGTCTTTGGGGGACAAATGCTTGGGGTTGTCCAGCCAGTGGGAACAAATCCAGACCACAGAAAGGCAGTGAATGTTTGCACATCCAACACTTGCAACCGACTTAGGGAATAATGGACTTCCCCATCATTTGAAAGCTTTAATCAGCCCGATGCCTTTTGTAAAAATGCATTTATTCCATCAAAAATTTTAGTTTTGATCAGAGAGTTATGGGCTGGTGATATGTGCACTATGGGGGCTAGGTAATATTTTTTAAATTCAAAATTGAAGCATACTACTTCTATTGTGTTTACAATCTCAATACATCACCCTTCTGAAACTGCTCTTTTCTGCAGAACAACCAAAATATTCTTTTGGGTAAGATGAGGGCCAGAGAGGAATGTAGTAGTCCAGCTGGTGGGTAACAGATAACAAGATCATAAAAATTAAAATTATACTTCAGGTAATTAGGAAGTTTGCTTATTCTATCATTAATTGTGCAGCTGTTTAATTTAAATATAATCTGATTCAAAGTGTTAAAGTTTACTCCAAGCTGAGTGTTGCTGTTTTCCCTGCAGTCTGCAGCATTTTGCCAGGAAAATATAAAATCTGGAAGTAAAAGGAAAACGGTATTTTTTGTTTGCAAAATTACATGTTATGCCTATCTGTAATTTTTTTTTTTTTTTTTTAATAAAAGGAACTTGAAGTAATGCAATTATTTCTACTGGGAAAACCTCTCAGGAGCAAGTTGTACACAGTAATTATGATTTTAGACTGAGCTGACATCTTTACTAAGTTCTGTGTTATCTTACCCTATATTAAGTACGTTGGGTTTTTGAAGTGGGTGTTTCAAATGTCTTCTCTTAATTATCACTGTGTAACTGAAGAGAAGTACAAACCCACAGCCCCGTAAATGTGAAGGCTGTTTTGATTGGGTTTGTTTTGATATTGTTTTTCACATATAAATCATATGGACACATCTGTGACTGAAGTGGGGATAAACCTCCTGGTGTTATCTTATTTCTTAATTGTAGGCTCTCATTTTCTAGGCAGGTGTTGACTCGGTCCTTCCCTTATCATGCCCTCCTCTGTTGTTTACTTGCTTATTTACTGGCAAAGCTGCTTGTATTTTAAACCTTTCTAGGCAGAGCAAGCTTTAAAAATGCATGTCAGATTCGTTTTAATTCAGAAACCATTTTCTTTAGCAGCACATGGAGGCTTGCTCCAGTTTATTTTTTTATTATTATTATTTTATTTTTGTTCTTTCCCTATTTCACACCAGAGTCATAGAAATGCCTCCTCCGGGTAACAGGAGGAGGCAGGTGTTATTGAGAATAGTTTTTGTGAAAAAGCAGACCCATTATTAAAAATACTTTCAGACAAATGTCAGTCTTTACGCTTTCTGATATTTAACACACATTTCAACTTTCGCCACTCGAGTATCTGTGGTGTGAGGGGCTCTTTGAAACGAGGCAGTAGGGTACAAACCAGAGCTGCTTCTGCTGGGATGCTGCTGGTCCTGAAGTCCCAGACTGAGAAAGCCTTGCAGGATTTTGGATCTAAGCTGCATATTTTTCATCTGGCTATGATATTATCAGGAATAAAATCCTGTGGCACTGCCTGTGGTTGGTTGCTCTTTCACCTTGGCACTGAGTAGTTTTTCGGAGCTTTCCACTTGATCATTGCAGAGTAGAATGTGCCACTTCATTTGCAAGTGTACTTGCAACTTTACAAAGCAAGATACATTTTTTTCCGCTGGTGGAAAAGGTGAAAATTGGAGTGGTTAAAGCAGGAAGGACCAAGGAGATGGGACAGCAACAGGACAGAGCTGATGCATTACCAATGAAGCTGTTCTTTCTTTTTTTCTTTCCTGTTTATTTCATTTTCATTCAGCTATACAAGTAGATATTATAAGTATTATAAATGCTGCTTTCTGTGTATATTAATTAGTTAAGACTAATTGTAACAACCTGGGACGACAGAGCAGCGCTGCCATTTTAGTTCTGCAGATGAAAAGTGGGGTTCCCAGAGGTCCTTTGATTTGCCATGAGGTTACAGAGTCCATCAGTGTGGGACTCAGGGCTGCAGGATGGGATCGAAGGTGGCTCCTGTGACAATGCCCAGTGCCAAACCAGCCACAGCTCCATTCCTCACATCTGAGAAAACATTTTTCCTACCCCGGTGTGTCGATTAATCAGCCCCTGCTTGGCACTGCTTGTGGCAGCAGCGTCCCAGAGTCCTGGTGTCCTGCTCTGTGGACCTTTTAAAGGTTGTCTTCTCCATTTCCCGCAGCTGTTATGTCCTGTCACAGTTATTTCGGGACTAAGGAGAAAGTATATTTTGCATCTGGTTTAAATGTGCCAAATAAAATGGGGGAATGAGAAATCCAGGTGGATTCAGAAGTAAAGGTTTAACCTTGCAGACAGTACTGGAAGAGAATCTTCCAGATGTGATAAATGCGTGTCTTTAGATGATTTATGTTGCAGTTAGCTGTGCATCCAGGCAGAGGGAAATTAATAGAACAGAACCTGAAAGTTTTGGAAAACAAACAGGAGATAAAAGTGTTTGGAAAAATAGAAACTGTTCCCCACCACAACAGTAATTTTAAACAACTCAGTCCTGGTAATCAGAAGTATTCTGACAAGAGAAAGCAAATTCAGAAGACTCCAAACCTAAAGAAGCAGCAGGAATTTCTAGAGGATTAAAAGGACCAGTTTCCTCAAATATTGCTGAATATGTTTCTAGATAAATTTATAGTAAATTATGCATTTTGCTGAGATTTATCTCAACTTATATATAGGACAAGTGGAAGAGTCAAATAAGAATAATCTCATCTGTGAGTTTCTGAATAACCTAAAAATAAACTCTTAGAGGATAAATAGAAATTTCAGAAATAGAAGTCAGAGTACAGTGCTCTCCATTTTTAATGCAGATGTCTGTGTCACAGACACTAAATTCGGAGATCCATTCTGTCTGAACTCAAAAACACTTAGAAGTATCATGTTGCTGTGTATCTGCAAGACCAACTACAGCAAATAAGTAACAAAGAATTTTGTGATATGTTGAATACTGTGAATTTTTCTCATTTCTCCTCGCAACTGCAAAGTTATTTAGTGTTTATTTTTCTGTAATTTTCTGTTGCATTTAGAAACCCCAAGTTATTTAGATTTATTCCTGTCTAAAGTTTTCATTTGTCAAATGTTTAGGGAAGAAAAAAAAAAAAAAGGACTGGATGATTTGCAAGGAATTTTCTAGTTCACTGAGGGATATTTTTTTCCATAGTAACATCCTCTTTGTTAAGTTATTTGTATTTTTACATTTGTCTTTCTAATTAATGTAGATAAAAATTTTAAAACAACATTTTCCTAGTGGGTGGAAATAATAGACTGGCATAATTAATTTTGTGCATTTAGATACATTCTTTGCATACAGCCTTCTCTGTGAGTGGTGTTGTGGTCACTCCACAACAAATGATTTGCACTGTGAAGACCACAGTTCAAAACTGACCCAATATAACCCCATTTCAGCTGCATGTATTTTCAGTATCTGATGTTTTTAATGTGCTCTCCAATAGGCCAGTTTGCCTGAAATTTTATTGCTGTTTTAAAGTTTGTGTGAAAAAAGAGAGACTTTCTCGGGGCCAACAGGATGGCTAAAGTAAGAATGAATAAGAATTGATAAAGAGTCGCCTGTCAGAGCACAGAAAACTTGGTTGTGCAAGGCAGAAATCTGCAGGCAGAGCACCTGATGTGGAGCTGGGTTAATCTTTTATGGGTTGCTCTTCTCCTCTTGAACCCCAGAACTGTGTGGATCAAACTGCCTCCCTTCTCCTTTGCAGACAGAGCTTTACCTGGGTTTATTCGGGGAGCTTTTCCTCAGGCCTCCTGATCCTTGTGGAGCCTGCAGCCACACAGAATCTGTGCCAAAGAGAATGAGGTGGTAGATATGGCCCTGGGAATTCCCCCTCCCTGTAAAGCAGCCAGGCAGGCAGGTGTAAACCCTGGAGAAAACGCTGGTGGAGGCTCCTGCAAATGAATCCTACAGGCTTTGTGCCACTGCCCCTAAAGTGCCTCACCAGTGGGAATAACACTGGAACTGGTATTTTCACCTGGATTGGAAGCCACTGTTTAAAGTGTTATTGTACCTCCTTTTTCTTAGTAGCACCTCGAGCTGTTTGTATTTCATTGACTTTAACAGTCTGTTTTCATGCCGTGGCAGATTTGCCAAACAGTTCGTTAAAACAAAGTATTAAAAAAAAAATCTGGAGTTAAGGAAGCACTGAGGAAGCTGGATTCTGTATGGCTTGAAAAAATGCAGTGTTTTTTGAGTATAAGGTGAATTTGCTGTATGTTTCTGCTAAAATTATCCACAGTGAAACAGTTAATAATAGTAACATCAGGGAGATAAAAAGTGCAGTTCACACAGTTTAGAGTTATCACCTCTACCTGTTTGTAGGAGGATATAACACTGTGTTGGATTATATTCTCTTCATATTGTTAAGTTGTTAAAAGTCACAAAGGAGGAATATGTCACTGGGATCATTCTGATTTTTTAGTGAAGTGAAAGAATCACAAGGCACTTAAATGCCAAGATTAGGGCAAGTACAAAAAACTGCGTTAACTGGATTAAACCCCAGACTATAACGCTGAGACATCTTTTAATTGCAACCTCCCCTTTTCATGTTTTCCTTCTGCCTGCTTCTGGATGGCTTTAGGAGAGTATTTTTAAGATAACCGAGAAACGTGCTCAAGTCCTACCTTTTTGGACTAAAAGTTTTGCAGGACCTCATGTGATACTGGGCCACCCACCAGGGGACTCCAATTTACATCTTTATGTTGTTTTACAGATAGGACTAAACCAATTTTTTCATTAATTAGCTTGTAAGCTTTTGTGGCAGGGACCAACTCATTGTTCTGTCTCTGTACAATGCAGAGTCCAATGGGATCATTGCTTATTATTCATATCAGAGCCAGCTTAAGTCTTCTCAGCAGTGTAGGCAAAATTGAATTTTGTTGCCCCTGGGAGAGCTGGCATGGTCGGTGAGGTTTTCCAATGGGGATATGGTGGAGGGGGCATGGAGGGCTTTCAGTGTTGGGAGTGTCAATATGTTGGAAATGATTGTCAGGTGTTTGGGGATGCTGCAGAATAAGGCTGGATTATTTTGCCTCCTTCATTGCCCACCTCCCTTCAGCTTGCCCTCTCCTCCTGAAAAGCAGGGACATCACCTGGTGCTCTTTGTCTCAGGGAGAGAGGCAATTTGAGGCCAGAGCCAGGGAGGCTGAAAGTTGGTCCCTTCTTTTGCTGGCTGGTTAGAATGATAATGCCCCACGTGGGATATAATCCACAGAACCAGTGCTTTCTAAGCACAGGAATGATTGCAAGGCACAGAAATATGTCACACACCACAGGAGAACACAAACACTTAAACCCTACATGACAGTCACCATAACAATGTTACTATTGTTACTTCCCCTTCTGTTTGGGCATCTTTAGCTTTTCACAAATCAACTCTGCAAGCAGCACATACACAGCCTAAAAGGATAAAGCAACTATTTATTGTCCCACACACACAAAAATAGCTGGGATTTTATGAACTGCAAGGCTAAGCATTAGCATATTCGCTGTCTAGAAGGGACTCTGCTGGCCAGCAAAATATCTGCAAAAGGCAGCAAAAGGCTCTTTGTCTTGTTGGAGCTCCTCCCTGGTGCTGCTGTTTCCATCTTGCAGCTGTCCTGAGGAGGACATGGATGCACCTTCAGCTGAAAGCTCCTGGCTCTCAGCTCAACCTGCGAGATCCTAAACCCTCTGTTTTCGTCTGTGTGTTTTACTTTGTGATACCTTTCCATTGTGGTGCTTCTCTCTCTGTAATTTGATCTCTCTACAAACTTCCTTTTACCTCTGTCTCCTGACTGTAGCAATTTCCTGAGGAACTGGCTGGCAGTAGGGTCTGGGGCTCTGCTGACAGAGGTTATAGCGTGAGCTGGGATGGTCTGCAGTGAGAACAGGGAGGGGAGTGTTGTAGGATCAGCCAGTCATGGAGTGAAAGGACAAAGGAGGAGGAATGGAGACTCTGCAGAGTGAGCCTGTGTCATGGTTTGCAGGTTTACAGGAGGGGCCAGACCCTGTGATGCTCCTCCATATAAGGACAAGCAGGGACTGTGAGGTGGAAGCCAAAGCAGAAACGGTGCAGGTCATATATGCAATTCTGGTGGAGCTTCCAAAACCAGAGCTCCTTCCACTTTTTTATTTGCCAAGAAATACAAAAATAGGCCAAAAGATAAGGTGGCTGCAGCAAAATGTGTTATCCATGGTCATTCAGACAGGTCACTTGATTGTGAGAGAAAATAGTGTTGTCTTTCAAGATTCAACCCAGCTAAAACAATACATCTGGATAGGAAACATTTACTGCCAAAACTATGCTAGCTTCTTTCTGCAGTTGGGGAAAAGAATGATTAAAAGCTTTGTTGAAAAGATACATTATTCTCCATGGCTACTGGTATTTCAAAACTGCAATATCAAATGTTTTTAATACTTTTTCATCCCTATGTATCTACTGGATTACTTTCGAGAAGAAAGGGAGAGTGTGTCAGAAATATTGGCTGATACAAAAGGTGGAGTGTGACCAAATGTTTTGAACTTTGAGAGTGTGTTATCCTTTGCAGCTGATAATGCCACTGTTCACTGACAGAGGCACCAGTCTGGCTGCAGACTAACAGAAAATAAGAATAAATATTTGCTTTTAGTTATTACCCTTTTTGTACTATTATGCATAATATAGCAATATAATTATTACTCATGGGCATATAACAGGAGTTCTGTTCTTTTTGTCTTGAAACATTACTGATACCTGAGCTGGTCAGCCTTTAAAATGTGGAAAAGATGAGACATGGCCATGAGATAAGTATATAAATCTTTATATCCTGTAGAAGAAAGGGTCTTAAAAATGTTCCATCTGTAAATTTTTTTTTTTGGTTGAATGTCAACTGAAGATTGCTCAATTTTAATCTCATAATTCTGGGAGAATAAAAAAGATGGGCATGACTCAGAGTGGGTTGAATGTTACTTGGGTTTCTGTCACGGTGCTTCAGAAGTTTTCCTGTTTCTGATGCTGCCTAAAATCTGATCATTCCTCAACTTTGGAATAATGCCTTAATTAATGGATAGGTTGCAACAACATATTTTCAGCAAGTTCTGTCAAAAATATAACTCATCTGAAAACGAACTCTGACAGAATGGAAAGGAAGAAAAAGGATTTATTCAGTAAAATGTATTTGATTTCTGAAAAGGAAACTACCATGGCCTGTAGATTTCCATGCACACTCCTAGAGTCTTCATCTAGGAAATTGCCAATCTTGAACTCTCCCCCCCCCCAATTTCTTAAGATTTGCAGAATTTATGTCTGTTTTCATTTTCAAATGAATCAAGAGAAGAGTCATCTCATTCAGCAATGCACGTAAAGGGCTTTATGGATTTATTAAAACTAAAAAATGGATTTGAAAGTTTTAAAAATTATCATAATTCTGATTTAAATAACGTATTCAAGCTTAGAGTAACTAAGTTTGATACCTGAGAATAGTAGAATTGCTCATCTTGGAGAAAAAAATTAAATGCTGTTTACCTGAATTTCCAAAGTCTTATAATTTACTTTGGCATGTTAAAAGTTATTTACCATAGAAAATGTTCTCTTTCTGATATAAAAAAATTAATTTGGAGAGGGGTGGAGAATGACAGAGAAAAGATGACCTTTTCCAAAGGCACCCACTCTCATCTTGCAAGTTTGAGTCTACAGCAAGTGTCAAATGTTTCCTGCTTCGTAAAGGGAATTTGGGAGGGAGAAGCATTTTAATTTCAGCTTCCTACATGTTACATATGTTAAAAATGTTATGTATGTTATTTAGGATATAACCCAGGAAAACTGGGGAATGGGAACCTTTTGTCTGGCCAGAGCATCTCGATGGGTTAGAGGGAAAAAAATGCTGTATTTGAGATTTTAGGGAAGTGGGAGGGAATTTGGCTTGGAGTTTCATATGGTTTTGGTTTCCTTGAAAAACTGTTCATACAGTATTTTGTGCATCAATGTCTTGTGGAGTGGTAAGGGCTTTGCTTTTGTTTTCCTTTTAAGCTCAGCCTTCTTGCAGGTATCAATTATCAGTATTTAATTGATTGCATGCATGAGGAAGATTGTGCATTTTTTATTTTTCCTCTCCTTCCCTCCTGATTTTTTTAAATAAAATATAAGCAGATATCCATACATCAGATCTTTTTTTCACACAGTTACAGTAAAAATTTGGCATTCCTATGAGCTGAAAGATAAAAATATTAGGATCATGTCATAAAATGACATCACAGGTTCGTGCCACAGTTATTTCTACACATATCTGGATATTCTTGCTGTAAGAAAAATAAATGAATGCACTGGAAGCAAAGTAATATTTAATGTAATATGGTTCCAGCTTCTCTGTTGAGGAGGTGATTCTCCTGATAGTGAGATTTAAACCTTCTCTCTGCTCTGTGTCTTTGGATGTTGCCTTCTGGTTGCAGCAAATGAGAAATTTCAGAGTAAACAACTACAAGCAAGCAAATATTGTAGACAAACCCAGTTGCTACTGCAGTTCTTCTGTGTAAAAGCTTCTGAGATATGATTAAAGTTGAAACCTAAATGGAGATAAAACAAATAGGCCTAAGCTAAGTCCAAAAGGTAAAGCAGGAGAGGTTTATTTATTTTTAGGTAATGAGATTACCGTTTAAATTGCATTTCGTCTCATTATGGGACTGTTAACGTCTGGTACCTCTTTTTCTGACATTAAGTTACCATCCAGCACAGATTCCAGCTAATGACTTTTTGAGGGAGACATTTAGGGCATTTCCTAGGAGAGGTTAGATTCATTTTTCTACTGCAGGAAAAGATTGAAAATTTTTTGAACATACCAGTGAGTTAATTTATCTGCTTAAGGATTAATTATGATAACACGGTCCCAATGATCAGGTACCTTCAATGTAAAATTTGACTTCATGTAGTCCAGATCTTGAGATGAAAGGGCTTGATAGTCTTTGACCTGGTAGCGACCTGGTGTTTTGAAAGTACTTTCTTGGCCAAGGTGGGAATAATTGTATTTAAGGCCAAATTCTGTAACCTCAATTTGGGCTGATTTTCTTTTTATTTCAGACAATTTTTTTTTCTATAAAGTGAATATAACTATGCCTTGGTGTACAACAGTATTACTCACCATAAAAAAAAGTCAAATTTCCAGTGTAAGTGTTGTGTAGAAGAGCATGTTTTGCTCACGGATGGAAGCTGCTTGGCTTTCTAAAACCTAAGGGAAGTAATCTGTTATACCTTGAAGTTCATAAAAATTAAAGTGCCCTTCTGGTATTTTTGGTGGGAGTGAACCATGCAGCTTCAACACTTACTAATCCCTTTGGAAGTGGGATGACAGAATTCTGTCACAACAGGTCCAAACATGAACGTAAATTAATGTTTATACCAGCTGAAACCATTCCAGTACAGTTTCCAGTACTCCAGTACAGTGGACAGCTCACTTTTCATATAAATATAAAACAAATGATGGGACCTTCAAAATATTCTGATGAATCCAGTGGTTGTAGGAGAATGTCATGCAAAGGCATTGGTATTATAGCCCAGATTTTGTTTTTGGAGGTAGCAGAATTTCTTTTTTCTGTAGCCTATCTCTTTTCCTTTGGATTTACTCATAGATAATTATCCCATAATAAAATGATTATCCATTAGTGAAGCTGAGGGAAATGAGAGAATGCTGAGACAATAGCAGATGAGTTAATAACCCCAGCAAAAATCTGTATTAAAATGTCTAGTGAGTTCAACACTTGCTATTTAAGAGAAACAGAACACAACTACTTGACATAAGAAGTGCATTTGAAAGAAAAAAAGGTCAGGGAGGAAATCTCGGTGTTAATGTTACCCCATTTATGTGCACCCACTTTTAGATTTCATAAGTTCTAAACCACAATATGTTGCAAAATGTTTCCTGCTTCATAACAGGAACATCTTCATAATAGAGAAGCATTTATTTCTGCCTCCCATGTATCCCATGTGATCCTGAAAAACTGCTGGTGAATGTGTCAGCCTTTGCTCTGGCTGGGGTGTATTTATGGGTTAGAGTAAAAATCTTTCTGCACTATTTAAGACTTTTGGGAAGTGTTTTTTTTTTTTTATTATTTTGTTAAAGCAATGATGGTGATATCTGATGGTGATTTCCTCGGGGGTATTGAATTTACCTTTTCCAGGATTGTGCATGCTCTGAGATGGAACAGACTTCCATTTCAGTGTGTGTGTGCAGCCCGGGTACCGAGCCCAGATATGATGGTTAATCGAAAGGAACAGCTATGTAGCTCAGAGTAATGGAGATTAATTAGTGTATTGTTATTGCTGGGGAATTGCTGGTGATAAATTTTGCAGTTATTTGGAATACAACAGAAATATGAGACCCGGCATTGTAGTTGGCGTGGGGTTGAAAGATGTCCCAGTTTGTTTTCTCTCACTGTTGCATTTTTCCTCCCCAAACTGTTCATTTTCCAGATCAGATGTTTCTTCTTGTACTCAGTTTTAGTAAAAGGTTTAAATACTTGACATCAAATTCTGCCAGTGCTTTTCATGTTTAATACTGCTTTCACTAATTTCCTCCCCACCTATGTATTCCAGCACTGCAATGGCTGACCAAACAGGATTTGTTCAAGTAAGGATTTCAACCTGGACCAATAATGCAGCTTCCCCAACAAAATCCCATTTAGCATCTTCCCCAACAAAATCCCATTTAATATCCTTAAATTATTCTCCTATGTCAGCTTTGATTGTGTTACAAATCCTACAGATTTTGAAATACTAGTGTAATAATAATAATGCATTATATTAATATTAGTATTAGATTTTTTTCCTGTAATTAGCTCAATTTGTAATTTAAAATATTAGGAGAGAAGAACAGTGGGGTTTTTACTTTGAGCAAATTGCATGTAAAGGATGACTGCAGCAATAATAGTAAAAGGCAGGAAGCTATATCATTGCTAATCAATCTAGAGAGCTCTGTCTCTTACAGATGTCAATACAAAGTTAAGTGCTAAAATAATTGTAGTGTAGGCTTTCTCATAATTACTGTTGTTCATTTGGTGTGTTGTGCAAAAAAAAAAGAAGAAAAAAAAAAAGAGGAATTTGCTTTGCAGTCAGCAGCCACAAATCTCTAAGGAGAAGGAAAAAGATAGCAGAAGGCTGATAGTCATCCATCATTCCTGACAATTTCACAGCCTAGAATAACTTGACAGAGACCCAGAACAAAATGTTGTTGAGAATTGAATGCTGCTAAGCTGAGTGAATTGACTTTCTGATGTCAAAGCAGGACCTGCTTGAAGTGGCTGATGATTTTCCTTTTCTGACTTCAGAAACACTGATATTTAAAATGCCTTGTGGTACGAACGAGCAAGTTCTGAAACTGTTTTAAAACTTTTTAGCTGTTTTTAAAGACTTTATAAGGGGATTCTGCTCAGCAAGCCTCTGGTTGTGTATCAAACCTACCATTAAAGAGTGTTTGATCCTTACACCCTCTTGCTCCAGATGGGGAGAAGCAGGAGGAAGGAATCAGGATTGTTCCCAATTGTCTTGAAACACGAAATTTTCAGGACCTGGCTCGTGTCATCTCAATTTGCTGTTGGTGCAGTGCCAACCCCTCCTTTACTAGCCTTGGAAATGTAGGCTGGGTTCGTCTCTGTGCAGAACACGGGAATGAATTGGCTGTGTTTGAATCCCCATTTTTTATTTCTTATTTTTAAATTACAACATTCTTGTGCTGTGTTTAGAATAGGTGCAGAATTTCTTCACGATGACATTGGAATGATGGAAGTTGTTACATAGTTTTTATTTCAGTATCATTGTTATACAAAGGGGATAATTTCCCAGCTATTTATTTAGAAAAAACCCACGATATTGGAAATGTTCCTAAATTATTATAATTAGGCATTTATTTACCAATAAATATTGCCAGTTTTATCTACTATTCAAAGACTAACCTTCTAAATTGCTCTCAGCCATTAAAATGCATGAAGAACACAAACTGCAGGGTTTAAATGGAAAGAGCTCATGTTTTGCAAAAGACACATTATATCTTAGAAGTGTAAAAGAAATAGAATGTAAATAGGACATGAGGGCTAAGCATGCCACCCCTGATCAATAATGCAAAAGGTTTAGCAGGTTTATTTGTAAACCCAACAGCACAGATTTAGTCAGAATGGGGCCTTGTACAGTACACACAGGTATTTAAAGGTTAGGAACAAGGAATTTCATTAGTCTGGCAAATCCTCTGCTGTCATTCCCCAATCTCTTTGAATTATTTCCAAATGTATTCTCTCCATTTTATTTTATTTTTTTATTTCTTTTTTTTTAACTAATGGCTGTGTTACTAGTGCAGTGCTTCATTGCTAATTTAACTCCCCGGTAAATTGGCACAAGGAGCAGAGGGTTTCAAAGTGCCTTGATTCCCAGTAATGATATTATAGCAACTATCTTTATGTTAATGTAGTTACAGCTGGTATAAAAAGGTTACAGTATCAAGCCTGCTAGTCTACAACATTTTATCTGTGATTCCAGTTTGCTTGAAGCAGAAGTCACGCACGTTGTCTGATAGACTGAGGCACAGGCCTAGAATTTTATGGCATCCACTGCAACCTTAAAGCAGCACTGAGGGACATCAACCTGAAAATTGGCAGATCAGTTCTGTTGCATCTTTGTGCTAAAATAAAAAATAAAAAGAACCCCAAACAAACAACCCTGGCACCTTAGGGAGCACAGTGTCATTCCTTCCTTCCTTTTCTTCTCTCCCTTCCCTTTCCCTCATCGCCAGGTAAAAAGCAAACATTAAGCTTAGCTAAGAGTTAAAGAATAACAGATTAATAGAGGAAAAAAAAATCAGACATTCTTCCATTTGAAATGTGGGACAGTTGTTTCTGCATTTGTCTGGGTATCTTACCTAATCAATGTAGTCTTATCCAAGAAGAGGTTCCCAGGGATAAAATAACTGTCATTGTCACATACTTATCAAAAGTTATTTCTTCAAATGATATAAAGTATTTTGTCTCTCATTTATTCTGTTCTTTTTCAATAAATCAGATATGAGACCTCCACTGAAGGCAGTGTTCAGTGGAGCTCTTGTACCCATTTTCCTGACAGTTATGTTGTGACTGGGTAGTTATATGAATTTCTGTGGTGTAGAAACATGCAGGAATCTTTTTTTTTTTTTTTTTTTTAAACAGGAACTAAATGTTTAAAAGAATGAGATATTTGAAATTTTATATGCATGTCAAGGAAGAATATTTGAGGTTTTAATAATTCATTATTTTCGTGTACTTTTGAGTTCCAGGTTGTAAAACAGAAGTTTGTTTGCCGATTGCAGAGTTTCTACAAATGCTTTTCAAATGATCTGAAGTTGTCATCTGTCTGACAAAGATATTTTGCTTGAGATATTCATCATTTTGTGACGTTTGTGTTTTGTTTACACTGCTTCAGTAATTCACTTCTGGGACTAAAACTTGCTTTTGAGGTTTAGGCACACTGCAGGATGCCAAAAAAGCATCAGATTCTTCTGTATTTGAAAGCTTTTGGGCCATCAAGAGATCAAAAGCTGCCAGAATCAAACCTGAGATCTGCCATTATAAATAAGGCACTGACAATTCTTGTTGTGAGAGGTCGTCCCAGGGGTGAAAGAAGCAAAAAGAACTGAATTGCCCTGGCGTTTTCATGAGAAAAATCTGGATATGCAATGGTATTTTTCTCTGGGAAACTTCAGTCTATATTGTAAAATGGAGTCTGCCATAACATATTCTGGTGCTGAAATAACCCTTTTAGCTCAGTTAGAAATCTATTAAGATTAAAATTAACCTTAAAACCCAGTTGTGGTCAGCAATACCAAATTCTTGGGAACAGAGCTGCCCTGGTTCTGAACTATAATTTACCCTGCTAATCTTGTGTTTATAGGCAGAGATTTATGAAATGCGAAGAAAACATTTTGGTAAACATTAAAACAGATCTTTTCAATTTACCAGACCATTTCCCAGGTTTAATTTTCAGGCAGATATAAAGGATCATAATTTTTTTACCAATCCTAATACATAAAACAGGTCTTCTTAGCAAAAGTAACTAACTCCAGCAATTCAACATAGTTACCAGTAGTTATGTTTGTAATGAGACTCTTTCTTTTCCCAGCTGTGTTTTAGCACAGTTTTTTTTTTTTTAATAATAAACATGCTGTTGATGTGATTAAAACCTTGAAACTATTTACAAGTATATGTTTATATCTGAATGTCTTTCTGTTTTTCTGCTTGTTTGCTGTTGGTAAGGACATAATGCAAAACTACTATAGTTACCACATTGAAACTCAGCAATAAGATCATCCAAGCAAATGTCTAGAACAATGTTATTTCAGAACGATCCATAAGAACTGTTCAATAAAGAAAACGTTCCTTATATGTATAATTCAGCTTTATCTTTATTGATTTGTTCATATTTTTAATAGGTTTTAGAATTGTCAGTGTTCTAGTAAAATATCATGTAATATGGTTTATTGTTAGGGTAATAGAGTTACAAACTTGGACAAAATTTTAATCTGTCCTGCAAGGCTGTTGTTTTTTTGGGGGTTTGTTTGTTGGTTTTTGGTTTTTTTTTTCTTTTCCTTATAGGCTTGCTTTTTTCAGCCGATTACTTGAGGAAGAAAAGACTTAAAGCATGAGCTGTGAGGAGCAATATGAGAAAAGGAATAGTTCTCTCCAAAAAAGGGGACCTGACTGCCATTCAGTTTTGGAAGATGGGCATTTTTTAACAGGGAAAAATCTTCCCTGTCACATTTTTATGTCAGCATTGCATAAGAGCTGCCATGGTATAGAAAAATAAACAGTACTATTAAAACTCCATGCATGTGAATAGCACAAGTGCTACTTCATGTGAAAGGGCTGTTTAGCTACAGATTAAATAGTTCAAATAACTATTAATGGATTAAACTGCAGCTCTGAGTCTGTGGTGTGACAGCGTAGCGTGTGTGGTGCTGTAATTGTCACCCGTGGAAAGAAGGTCCCCGTGTCGGGGAGGCTTTGGTGGCAAAGTTTATAATTGGGGCTATCACAGAGAGTGGATGACTCAGCTTTCCTACTCTGGGGATCTCAACAGCTGGGGTGAGAGTGCACTATTGAGATTTCTTTGATTTATGCCAAGGAAATCCCTAATGATGCAGAACTAGGGCAGTGCTAAGCCGTCTACTTCACCCTCTCGAGACACCCCGTGCGCTGCTCTTGCAGCTGACATCCCAAATCTGAATCACCACTTCACTTCTCACAGTCACATTTACAGCTTAAATCTTTAATCCTGGCACATCTAAAATTCCTGTTGAATTCAGTGTCAAGCGTGTAAGGCCCACAGAAGATCATTCTTCCATGCAGTGGGTGTTTGTGTTTTGTTGACAGAGCGCTGTCCCAATTTTGAGGGAAACCTCCCATTATTTTTGAAGCTCATATTAGCAGTTTTTATTTACTGGAAATCTTCTGCTCGTGCCTTTGGTTTTGTTCATATTTTCCTGCCTTCTGTGTGATGAGTGAGTTCCTTCTGCTCCCCGTGCCTGGCCACCAAAACAGTGTTTGCAGATTTTGCCTCTGCAGTACCTGGTTCTGGGCTGGCTGTCAGAGCAGTGTTCATGATGTGATAAGTATAGATTGAAGTAAAATCAAAGGAAAACTTGTCATATGCATTGCAGTAAAAATAAATGTAAATTACATTAGTGTTTTGGGAAGCTTGGAGTTTAAATGATACTCTGGGAAACAAGAGAGGATCAGCTGTGATTAGAAGTTAGGGAACTGGGAAATGTATGTCTGATCACAGGTTTTTTTGCTAATAATTTGTATCTTCTGCTTTTATGATTTTAAAATTCCAGGAAATCTGAAAGGAATTATATTTACATATGGTTTCCAAAAAAACTCTTTGAGTCTTTTCCAAAATGAAAAAATTGAACAACATAAAGTGTGAAAGATCTTTTGCAGCATTATGGTTAATATTGAGATGCTGTATTAAAATACTCTGTTTGGAAGCGATGTTATCAATTTTCACATTTCCCCGGAAGGGTTTTCAGCAACTTTGAATATTCCATCAAACTGGCATAATAAAGAGAGCAGAATTTACCTGTTAAAATGCACAGAGCATTCGTGGTAGCCTCATAGCAGCCTGCTGTTACTGTTGCTTTGCAGAATAAGCAACCATTTAGACATGATGTTTTTCTCTACCAAGAGGGCACTTTGAAGCATATTTCTTCTCTAGGTTTTGGAAGAGATCTGAAGGAAAATCAAACCTGTGTGATATTAGAAGGGGCTTTGGTCATACATGATAAGATTTCTTTAGGGAAGATGTTCAGCACCGTACCATATTTATCTCCTTTTGGAGTCTCATTTTTGGTGGAAAATTACCAGAATTCGTGCTGAGACTTTCTTAGTATCTGAGCAATTTTTCTTATAACTCAATATAATGTAATAGTTTCAGCAAAGTATCATATACTCAGGACTTCAAAGCCAATAAAGACAAGCGATCCATTTTCAAATTCCTTTTATTCATGCAGCATTTCAGATTGATTTACATAAACTAACAAAACAATACAACACTTAAAGTTGATCTGTAACAGTAATAAAAATGTTGCTGCATCCCAGAGCTGCAGAAATGTCACTTCCAATCTGCAGTGATCACATACTAAGGATAAATTGTGCCTATGGGATTTTGGCAAACCCAGCATCTTTCTCCCATCATGCCAGGCTGTCTTAAATCCTGAATCAGAAAGCCACCCATATTCAGGAAGAAAGTGTGAATGTTTGCTTAACTTGAAGACTCCAGGAACACTTCAAGTGAGGCTAAATATTTATGTGTTTGAGAGCTTTTCTGAATACAAATGGTTTTCTATCCACCTCTAAAGCTCAGGCAGGACAAAATGGAAGTTTTTACCTGTGGCATTTGAAAGCAAAAAGACCTGACTGACTGGACTGCAGTTTTGCCTGCTCACCCCAGTAATGATGCTTTGCCATTGCTGGGCTTTTTTTTCCTTTTCCAGTGCCAGGGAGGAATGCCAGGGAGGAATGCCACCTAATACAGCACGGGGCACGTTGCTTTAAGACACTTAACTTTCCTATTGAAATCCTCCCGGTTCTTTTGTTTAGCTGTTCTGTTCATGACACTGCCAAAACATGTTTATTCACATGCTGTGAGTCACCTTTGCAAACAGGCAGAGATCAGCATTTGAATCTGACGTTCAGAGTTTCAGCTCCAGAGTGGGATTTTCAAAGCTGGAAGCACAATTCATATATCCCCTCTTACCATTAGGGTTGGTTAATGCAGCTCTGAGCTCTTACTCGAAATGTCAAATAGACAGGTACACAAAAATAGCAGGAATTAGATCAGATTTCCTTCTACTTACCCTTGGGTTTTCTTTTGAAGCACAAAACTTGGAATAATCTGTTGGTACATGAGTTAGACACCCGGAGTAGAATTCTAAGCAGCAAAAATTGAAAATAGAAGAAATAGTGCTGAAGTACTGTAGAAATCATGGGCATTTTTTTTCAGATCAATACCTCAAGCTACTGGTTGTCAATGCTAAAATTCCAGTGTACACTAACATATTGATTACATTTTCTTATAGAAATCAGTGAATTGTGTGAATGTTGCAGTATTGCAAAAGGATTAAACTAGAAAGAGCACAAAGCTCTGCTTTAGAAATAGAAGGGGTTATTAATTTTGCAAAAGAAAACTAGAGGGTACATGCTATAACAATATCCCTTATTTTAATGACATTGATAACATGTAGTTTATATTTTCCCACGGAAAAAGGTTGGTGGTTTTGGGTTTTTTTCATCAGCACTGCAGCTACTCTAGTAAGGATCCAATTCAAATTCTGTCTAAATATAAAGGAGCTGTACAATATGGGGAAACCTTTATTCCATTACTATTCAGAACCATGCATGGAAGAACATAGAAAGTTCAAAGGTTTAATTGTAATAGCAACTAAAATGCCTGAATAAAAAAAAAAAAAAAAAAGAAAAAAAAAAGAAAACCCAGAAAAAAACTAAGGACCTCCATGAATAACATGGACACAAAGCCCATCTGTGCCTGGTTACTGGAGAAGTAAACAGAGAGGGTTTACATTTGCAGGCTATGATCCCAGTAACATAACCAAGACCACTGGCAGTAATAACTAGTGGTTGTACACATCAAAATGTCTTTGTTTTGTAACCCATCAGAGAGCACTGAGGCAAATACATCGGTGCTGGTTTTGAGCTCCCCCATATATCCTGTCTTTCCTTCTATGTGTTATCATCTCCTTCTTTTCCCCCACAGGTTTTTCCCACAAGCTCCAGATAAACATTAGCTTTTAACTGTGAAAAATGCCAGCTGCAAAAATCCAAAGTAAACAATTGCTGGAAAAGCTTCATCCAAATCTCTCCCTTAACAGGGCTTTCTTTATCTTCCTCACAAGGACCTACACTTGAAAAGGCTTTTTCATTCTCATCCTCCAGCCTGGGTATCAGATGGATTGCTGCCTTTGTGTTTGCATGCTATTTAAATTGTGATTATTACCTTCTGTGTGTTCAGGGGTTGAGCAAAATCATGATCCACACAAATATCACTGCCACTCTCTCATTGTCAGTGCCACTCTCACCTGCTGTCTTCCAGTAGTTCTGTGTCAGTGTTTAGCGCTCCACCTGCATGCTTTAAGCTGTGCATCGCTCTGGTATCCATCACCAGTGTCTAATTTGTTGGTAAGTGTAGTCCTTGTTGGTAAGGGAGGCTTTGACTCTGGATCATGGGCTGACTTGCACTTTATGAGTGGCCCAGAGAAGCAGATCGTGTGCAGTGAGTAGGATGTTCCCACAAGAACTCAGTGCCACTTCATGCTCAGCTCTTCAGTGCACACCTTATACCAGTGCTCATAAACATGGGCTTTTTTTTCCTTATCATATCTCCATATAACAATAATGTTGTGACTTTTCCTGGCCCTTTCCCCTTTTTCCAGACTGATCTCATTGTTTGGAGTCCTCCCGTGGGCCCTGCACCATGGATGGGATTTGGGCCAGAAAACGTTTCGTTTGGTAGCATTATCTTTTTGTACCACCAAGAAGATGTAATTATTATAACCATTTCAAATCCCACAAAACTCTTGCAGCGTTTCTTCTGGCTGGATAAATATTTTCTATTAGGAAAAGGAAAATGTAAGTCTTTTCAGCTGCTTCCTCTTGAGAGATGTAAGATATCCGCAAATTTTGCTAACACATTCCAGAACAGCCAGCTGTTACTATCCACCTGCAGCCATAACATTGATTGAAAAGAATATAGAACCTAAACATGGATAGCTTCTGTAATTATGTAGAATGAGTTTAATACATGATGCTACTTCAAATGTCATCTGGCAGTGGCTGTAACGTGGCATGGAATGTATTAGGAAATAATTTAGCTAGTTGAGAAAGTCTCACTGAAAGACCATGCACTGCTTCTTT
This sequence comes from Myiozetetes cayanensis, assembly GCF_022539395.1. NCBI lineage: Eukaryota > Metazoa > Chordata > Aves > Passeriformes > Tyrannidae > Myiozetetes > Myiozetetes cayanensis. The sequence continues at coordinate 7,072,716 of NW_026086826.1, read as the reverse complement.
ATATTACTGATTCCTGAAAACATTAGCCATGTGTATGGGGAAAGGCAATGACAAGACCAACAGGGCTCAGGCACCTGTCAGTTTTCAAATACCAAGTTGCTCACACATTCCTGTCGCTCTGCAATTTCCTGGCAGTGGAACTGGAAGCGGCTCTTTTGCCAAAACCTGCATACATATATGAAAAGATAGGAAATAGAAAATAAAAGTACCTTTTTTCCCCTCCAAGCTGATTAAAGAAAGATGCCTTTGTTATTTTTACAAATATTTTGACCTTTTGCTACAAAGAATGGAAATAAAAAATTGGCAAGGAGGTTTCAGCTTCAAACCTGTTTTAAATACCTCTGTAGCCTGGTTATATGCCCTGTCAGGACTCGTACTATTTTCTTTTTGATGAATCAACAGAATCCAATATATGTCTTGTGACACATTTGCAATTCTATTGGAGATTTTGGCCCAAGGGAGCATGGAGCAGGAGTCACTCTAATTACACAACTGCTGGCTTTCCAAAGGAATATTTCTGAGTTTTCAGTTGAAAGTTTCAGGTTATTGATGTTCAGATGAAAAGTAAAAACAGAAAGCTGACTTATGTTGGCAAGGGAACAATATTATTATTCTGTTCAATAACAGATTTGCCAGTTTTCCAAGAAAGATTGAATGGGAGAACTTGGAGTGACTCTTGCCCTCACAGCTTTCAAGTCCGAGAGGTCACACTCAGAAGCCAGATTAGTGGTCAGTCCGTGGCACGGCATTAAACAGGGAGTAAAATTCCTCTGTAAATCCTGGTGTAATCTTGCTGCTAGAAGATGATCTTCCCCACAGTTTTCCCCTGCCCTAGACCTAAGTGAGGTTACACTGGTGTTGACAGTAAAATTCCAGATGGGGAATTTCTGCCTTACACAGGGGTTACACCTCCTGTGGGTCTGTGCTTAAGCATATCAGTTTGAGGGCAAAGAAAGAACTGCCAGAAAGGACAGATAACCAGGCAAATGCTGAAACTAGGAATTATTTTTAAAGTATTTTTTTGTTATTAACACACAACTGGAAAACACTAATACAGCTTATGGGTGCAGGGCCAGCATGAACACCAAGAATATTCCAATAAACAGCCAAATAACACAACGAAGTCTAAGCTAATTTTATACTTAGCAAAGCAGGATATCAGAGGTCTGACTGTATTAAAATCCTTTGAGTCTCATTTTAATGTTGCTCTTTGTAACATCCTAGACTTTAGCATTCCTCTCTTTCAAGTAACTAAGTGAAGAGCTGTACCCAGGGAAAACCCCCAATAATTCACAACCTGTAATGCATTTACTGCGTCACTTTCCTGAAACTTCCTTATGTTGTAAAGACTCAACAATTTGCAGTTAACAAGACACAGGTGCAGCTGATGATGAGGCCAGTGGAGCTCTCCATGGTCCCCAGCATCCTCCCTCAGTAAGTGAGTGTTTATGTTCCCCTCCCGAGCATCAGCAGGTTTTGAAAGCTCCTTAGCTGAAGAGAAAATGGCTAAATGCTATCAATATTAAAAACTTCTCCATTTGAAAGGACAAATCATTCCTACAAAGGCAAAAAGAAATCGTGGCTTGTTTTAAAATGTTAGTAGTAATGAATGATTTAAATTTGAAAAGGTCAGAAAAATGTGATTTGTAAGTTTTCATTGGGGATTTTGCACAGACCTGGCTGTTATATTGCCTGTTTTCTCCAGCACTGATAACAGTTGCAGGTGACACCTTTTACCTTTCCATTTTGAAGTCCCTCCAGTATAATTTATTTTTGCACAGCTTTGTATAAGGTGCTTTGTCAGGAAAGATCCTAAAGACCAAATACCAAAATGCAGCACTTTTTTTGTGAGCAGGTTGCTGGTTTCTCATATTCATAAACGATGTCTCAAAATCTCACAAGTCACTGGGTTGGCTTGAAAATTAGTTTTTCTTTTTTTGCTTGTGTTTCTTTATTTCCTTTTTTTTTTGCAATGGAATGCTATTCTGGAGTTGATCTGCCCCTTAAAGGGGTTACTTACATCTATAAAATATATAAATATCTCTATATAAACATACATAGACTTAGATCTATAAAAGAAAGGCTTTTTTAAAAAAAAGAAGGAAGGAAGGAAAGGATAACCAAGATTCTTGACAAAGGCAAGAACCCATCTCACAGAAAGGTGCAGGTTTCAGGAATTCACAAAACACTGTAATATCTGAAGAATCTGAGGAGAGGAAATCAAGACATCAAGCAATATAAGTGAAGCAGAGCCCCATGGTATCCTGCACCTTTGGATCTTTTAATGTCCATTCAGAGTGCAAGAGTTCAGACTTATTTTCAGCTGAAAGGTCTTAATATTAATACTTAGTGCCTGGTTCTCTTATTTTGGCCTGTTAAATGTAGAAATTGTTCATGCCTGACTTCAAAGAATTGGTCCCCAGGTACTTTGGCAGCTTGTAGGGAAGTTTGTGTCATACTTGCAGCATTCAGCATTGTCCACTGAATTGAAATTATTATGCTATTAATGTTAAATGTATTATATAATTGTAAATATTTAATATGTGTATGTTACATCCGACACTTCCCACTGCAAACCCTATTTTCAGTTATAACTTCTCATACTTCTAATGATTTGACACAAAATTTTCCGTGCCAGGTGTCTGCCTCAGGCAGAATTTTGTGGTGTTCTATGGTGTGTTTGTTTTTTTTCCCCTTCTTTTAATGTCAGCCAAAGCAGCTCAGCTATTTCTGTGAGAAGCCAGCTAGGGAAAACCATGCAAAATAAACCTGGGAGCCTTTTTGAAGGGAACTGGTGTGTCCTTATCCTGGGGGAAGGCACTTAACCTTTGTCAAAGGTGTGCCTTTCTTTTGGATACCTGCGTCAGTTGGTAGGTTCAGATGGAAAAACCTGCCAGGAGGTGGGTGAACAATGAATGTTTTAGAGAACACAATTCACCTGGTGCTCCCACAGACCTGTTGGAATATGATGCTCAATATGACCTGGAGCTTTCAGCTCCAAACCAAAAGCACCCTGATGTGTGCTTGTCCCCCCAAAACAAGAGGATCTCCTTCCAGCCCCAGTCAGGAAACAGCAAACTGCTGGTAGTAAGAAAAAAAATATGTCATTTATTTCAGCCATCTTTTCCCCCTTTATGTTCATGGTTCATCTTTATCCTCCTCATGTTAAACACACTTAGCACTTAATACCTATTTGTGCTTCCAGTTCCTGAAATAGGTTTGCAAAGGACTGTTGGGAAAAGGAGATTTAATTGCTAAATTTTAAGGCTAAAGGCAGGACTAAGCTTTTCCTTACTTTTCTCTCTTAATGGCTTTAGCAGCAAAACACCTTCAAATTCAGGCTTACTGCACACATTATGGAAATAGGAAATCTTCCTTTTTCTTTTGGTGGGTACAACTTACCTGCCTTGCCTCCTGTTCTCCAACATCTGTCTCGGATCTGGCAGCCCACGCACAGAGCCTGAGACTGCAGCAGTGTCCTTTCCTGGTGCTGGGAAGCCACAATCCATCCCCCAAGAGCATGGCTTTACTTGGTGGTGTCCCAAGAGTCTGTTTTACACCGTGCTTCTTCCACCTACCCAGAAGTTGCAGATCAGTTTGTCAGAACAATGAAATAGATTTAAGATTTTATCATAACCGAAGTGAAACCACACAGTTATGATTTCTGATAATTCAGAGATGAATATTTTCAGTTTGAATGTTGCTTCTATTTCAGTATTCAGAAATTAATGTAATTTAGTTTGAATATTTCATCTTTTAGTGGTATTCATACCCTACAAAATACCCATCAGCCATTTTTATAGTAAAAACTTCTGCCAATTCTCTCTGTCTTGATGCTCTGGAGACCACAGCAATTTCTAGGGAATTTGTAAGTACATTTAATCTAGTTTTTTTTTTTTTTTTAACGTTTCCTAAATTCTTACATACCTGTAAATGAGTATCTGAATTATATTATTACCTATTAAATGACACCCATTGCACATCTCTATAATTCATAAAATCCTACAGGGAGTGCATAGTTGATATAGATAGAAACAAGACCAAGAATTAAATTTGTTCAGCAAAACTTCGATAGCTGTATCACAACCTTTTTATTACAGCATTCAGCTCGAAGATGTTTGCATACCTTATTGAGCAAGCTGCATATTTTTGCAGCGTGTGTATGCAGCGTGTACCCTGTAGTCATTACATTTTTGCACACTCCACTGCCTGAGCTGCATGAACTATTTTAACTATCACCAGGAACACTTGACGGAGTTCAGCTGCTCATTTGAGTGCTTCGGTTTGCGTGCTTTATGACTTCAGTGGTGTGTGTTGATAAAGTTCTGCTCTGTGCTGTTAAATTTTTGGTTCTGCCAATCTCACCCCGTGCCATGCTGAGAGAATCGCACGCGCTGCTAACTGCTCGCCCCGCGCTGAACACGAGGGCTTGAAATGTTATAATCTGCACTGTTTTGTTAAATGAGCTGCATATTTTTGTTTTTATATACATTGCTTACCCAGTTGTGTACATTTGCCCAACTCATTATACAAAATAAGCTTGATTGGAATAAGAACATTCTCTACCAGCTGTCTGCTCTGAGTCAGTATGCAGCGAAATTAGCAACTTTCTCTTTCCAACAGTGACATGATTGCATCCAAAGTTTAAGGCAATTGGTTTGGAGATCTTGTTTGTTTCATTCACTCCATGCAAACATCAAGATTAACAAACCAATTTGTTGCAACTTAATTTGTTTTCACAAATACGAGCAGAGTTAAGTAACAGAGGAAAATCTGGGCATTCTAATACAGGGAAATGCTTCCATGTAGAGCATGAACCATGGAGAGACCTGAATGCCATTCTCAAACTCAGAACCATTCGTTGTAAACATGGGAAGATGGAAAATAGCAAGAGACCTCCCCAGGTGGATATTTCATCAGATAAGCAATATCCTAAGTACTTAAAATTGCAAACGTAACGTTTTGTAAACTAAGTGCATGTTTTCATCCGGAGTTATAAAACTAAGTTCATCTCATGACCACTGGAAAATCTCAAAATACATGAAATCTCATGTGCAGGCATCTGTAGTTTTCTTGTTACCTTTAGTGCAAAATTGTATTAACATCTTCAAGAAAGAGTTTTTCTCAACTCACTAGTTTTTCAAGTCAGTTCCAGTCAAAACTACAGGTTATTCTTAGACTTTGTTTTGACTAATTTGTGGAGTTTGCACACATAGAAGTTTGTGCTCCCATTTACAAAATCTTCAGCACTATCATCCCTCAAAAAAACTTGATTAATTTTTCTTGAGTACAGAGCTACTTCCTCAGTGCTGTGTGGTTTACTTGGCTCCCTACCTGCCCCCTATATAAGTGTAGATGTGCCTGGTTCCTGTTGTCCATGTCCCACTGCTGATTGCTTTCACTTGAGTCTTATCATTCACTGTTACCTCAGCAGACTGCTTGGAAGGTCCAGACTGGTTTTTGCAAAGTTTTACACATGATAGTTTAATTGATCTTATTGTTTCAGTCACAATTGCCAGATTTTAATCAGCGACCATTTAGTTCTCAGGCTTCTCGTGAGCCCTTGTGTAAGAACACAAAAATCACAATAGGTTGTTCTAAAAGGAAATGTGTGAATGTAATTTTTAGTGGTCTGTCTTCACTGCTAACTTCTTTAGTCTTCATATTTTGGTTTTCCTGTGTGCATTAATATGGGGTATCAAAAGAGTATGACAAATGAGGAATATTGCCTTTACCACCTGAAAAGTCAATGTACTACATGAGATGAGCCGGATCCAATTTAGATTTTCTAAACAGAAACAGAGTAAGTAACTTTGTGTAAAATGACTTAGAGCAGACAGATGGTAAGGAAGAAGGTTTTGTCTCTGTTTTCTCTTGTCTTCCCCCTGCATGAATTTCCTTTCAGTATCAGTCCATTACCCTTAAACATCTAAATTTTGCTCTTCTCTTGATCTGTTAGATATCAGCTAAAGTTGTAATGTAAATTAAGATCAGATATGGAATATTTTCTTCTTCTCTATCATGTTCAAACAATTGATGGCTATGTGCAGTTTCTGTATAGGTATCCTGTACACTTTTTACAGAGCTAACCCAATTCTTCCTTTTGCCAAGGGAAGGGAAGAGAAATATTCCTGTCTTTGGAAAAAGAAATCAAGAAAACTTTTTTTTTCCTGATGGTGTGTGAAGCCTAAGCAGGTTGAGGGACTGAGTGCACCCCTGGTTAGTTTGCAAATGACACTAAGTTGGATGGGAGTGTTCTTGGAGTTCTTTTCCAACCTTAGTGATCCTATGATTCTGTGAAGCAGTTAGAAGGTTTTCATGAGGATTGATGCCCCATCTCCCAGATTTCCACCAACCTCTATAATGTTCACTGCAGCAAACTGGACTTGCTTTACTGTTTTCAGATCTGAGCAAACTATTTCTTTATGTGGCTAGGATGCCTACTGAAAAATCAGCATACTAAATTAAAACCATACATTTCACATGTATAAATGCAGTGTAAAACAACACAGACAATTTAAATGCTTGGAACAGATAGGGCATTAAGATCTATTGAGAGTAGTAATAATTCATAAGATGCACATCTATTTCATATATTATCTCTCTATATTTTTATGCAGCTGATACAGGCAGCACACATAGAAACTCTTTGAGATTTTATACCTGATCTCTTTTCTTTTCCTTTTTTTTCCCCCCCCAGAGAGTAATTTTCAATGTTGTCAACTTCAGTAAAACCAAAAGCCTCTACAGAGATGGGATGGCTCCAATGGTGAAATCCACAAGCAGGCCAAAATGGTGAGTTATACTCTCAAAGACTTGCTTTATGAAATATAAGTGTTGTACTTGAGACTTGTAGCAAAGACCTGTGGTGCACCTTTAGGTGAGAACATGAGAAATTTGATACAGCAGCGTTGTGAGCATGGGTTCTCTTTGGAGCAGATGGACAGTATGAATTCTGAAGGCCCCTTCCAGCCTTTCTGCTCTGGTGTGTTGTAGTGCCTTGTTTCAAGTAGCATCACTGAACTGAAGTCCATTCAAGCAAACTGAACAGTCAAGGCTTGGGCCAAATTGTTTTTCAGTGACCGTCCAACAGTTAGGACAGTCCCTGTCCCAGTTTTGGCCTCTATCAGCTAAAAGCCAAAAAAAGCTTGCAAACAGTCTGGGAGACGGAATGGGGCTGGAATGGTTCTGAAAAGCTGCCTGGAATTGTTCTCCCTGTTTTGGGGTGGTTGGAGGGTGATGGAGGAATGTGAGCTCTGCCGTGGGAGTTGACCTCACGTGAGTGAGCAGTGCCTGGTCTAAGACAGAAGGAGGCCAATCGACCTCCTCCTTAAGCTACATAGTAAATACGAAATGGAAAGTCATGTGCATATTAAACACGTGAATACCCATATAGATGGTACATTTTCTCAAAGCAAATGTAATGAAACATCTCCTGTGAATAATAATATGTAAATCTGGTGAGTCCGAATGCGTGCAAGGCTCCCAAGAATTATCTGATTTGCCTTTGCCAGGAGACTTGTTTGAATATGGATAGTGAGGTTAGGCCAGAAGTGTACAGTAAGGGATTCTTGTCAGCCTTCACAGCTGCTGCTTTTTATTGGTTAATTAATAATACATTTAATCGTGCTGGACATTCTCAGAGCCTTACAAATATATCTTTCTTAAATGCTTCAAATGTCACAAATTTGCACTCACAGGATGGTAACTTTTGGTGGTCATGAGATTGTTGTTATTGTGTGGCTTCCTCTTCACGGGACCAACAGGGTGGATATTTGGCTTTTTGTCTAGATGTTAAGGTCGTGTGGACAGAAGAGCTGTCTCTCAGTACAGTTAGTGGATTGAGTCAATTCCAGCTCAATAGGAACATGTAATAACATTGAAAATTAATTAAAAAAATCCATGGCGTTTAGTGTTTTTGTAGCAAAAGTCATGTTAATTGTGTTTACCGCTTAACTTCAGAAAAATCTTTTGGGGCACTTCAGGGCTGCATTTATCAAGCACACTTTAATCATCTTTCCAAACCTTTTCCTTCTCTCACTGGGGTCTGGTATTTGCAGCTAAGTATATTGTGTTTTAACTTTATCTATAAATCAGATATTGCTTTCATACAAATTTTATGCCTTACTTTGGTTTCAAATTAAAGTGTAAATCTTGCAAAACAATGCAAAATGGACTTATTTTTTTGGAACATATAGGCTCCTCACTATTTTTAAAACCGATTTCTCTTCCATTTCCCCAGAGATCTATTTATTTTTGTGTTTTATATTTTTAGAGGTTGTATTTTGCTCCCATGAAAGCGAGGAATGAATAACATTGCCTGGAGCCAGGCACAGTGTAGGCAGCAGGTGCTGAGCAGCTTCCTTTTACAGGGCTACTACCATACTTTAATCCTGTTTCAAAAATTCAAGATGTAATTTTTTTTTCTTGAAAAAGATGATTATTCTATTAAGATATTTTTATTTTTTTTCTAATAGTCTGCATATGAAAACATCTTGCTTTACTTTGAAGGTGCACATTAATTCATACCGTTATCAGGGACCTTAGTGATATTGGGGTCTACTCAGTATAATTTTCTGTCTTGATGTTAATAGGATTCAGGCATGTGTTTTCCAAGTGGGAAAACATTATTTTTGGATATGTGAGTTCTATTAGGGCTGTCTTCCATTTGGATTACGCCTTTCACAGTTACCTCTGTATCTGTTTCCATGGCATTCTAGTGAAACCTGTAAACAAATTTTTCTCTTTCTCTGTTGGCTGAAACAGGATTTACTGGTCCTTGCAGCTGCTAATGCAGCACACAGGTAGTTGTGGTCCTTGAACACGAACAGGGCAATATCCAGCTGCATCGATTCGATCCCCTCTGATGTTTTGTATCTGTTACTCTTGTAAGCAATACTGACTCCTTCAGTGCTGCGAAAGTGCTGAGCTTCACACGAGGGTAGGAAGGTGTGGAAGGAAACTATTGAAACTCTCCACCTCATATTGGGATTTATGTCAGCCTAGCAGGTTTAGTGGACGTAATGGAATTAAATTAGAAAATGATATCTTCATTACAAAAAGCTGAAGAAACACTAAATGTTTTAAAATCAAGTTAAAAAGGATGGTTACCAGAAGCCATGGGCTCCGAATAGTCTGTAGCTCAGCCTTCATTTCTGAACTCCTCTGTATGAAATATTTGAGGGATCCATCAATACATTATTGTACCTGCCTGTGGAGACACGTGTCCAATACCTAAATTTATCCATCTTCCTCTGGCCACACTGGCAGATGCAATTCTGCCTCACACATAACTAGTCCACTCCCCTTTTTAAATAATCAAGTTTGAGTTTTAGAGCAATAAAGTGTCCTTTTTGCATTTGAGAGATGTAGGAACATTGCTCCTCTCAATAGCAGATACCCAAGCCTGAGTTATGCCCTTTTGATTTATATGAGAAACTTCCCACTGTATTCAGGCTAAGAATTTGACCATATTGCTCCCCAAACCTTGCATATCAAAAGTAGATTGTCCTCCAGAGACTGAATTTTAATGTTTGTTTTGAATGTGGTTATGCAAACATGGCTCCGAGCTCTGCAGCGTTCTGTGAGTTTGATCCTTGACTGGGGAACAAATCGCTGCCAAGTGCTCTTGAAGTAGAGAGTGTGTCAAACAGAGATCAACGTTTTTGACCTGTATTCTCTTGCCCTGTGGGGTAAGATCTTTAAATGCAGACAGCATCAAGGTTCAGCTCAGTGTTACTGATGTAAATGGAGTATATCACTGTCATCAAAGCACTCTGTGTGGACACAGATGTTCTGGTGTTGACATATTCTTCTCTTTTGAAGTAAGGCCAAACGTTTCCAGTAATGAGCTACTGGAAAAGAGGAAGCAGTACGTTGAAGTATAAGGAAAAAAATCAGGTTTCATGGTAAAGAAAAAAGATTAAAAAAGAAAAAAAGAAAAAAAAACCCTGAAAAGTAAATTCTGATTAAAATAATAGAGGTTGTCCCCATGCATGATCATGAACACTAAATAGCACAGGCTTGTGTCTGTTGTATCAGTCAAATTTCGCTGCACTGAATGACAGCTCATGTATAGAAATACAGCATCGTGTCATACCGTGTGATATCAGTTGCTTTGCATAGCAAGATGAAACTCAAGATTTTATTACAAACCAAGGGAATGGTTCATGTCTGATCACTTTAGCACTTTGCTTGAGATTAGATGGTTGTTCAGATATATTGCACTGAGATTTTAGAGAATTACTGGGTTTTTTAAATCAAAAATTAATATATATATAATATATAAAAGCTCAATATCACAGGGACCTCTTCTGATTTGCCTGTGTCTGGGTTTTTTTTTTTTTTGGTCTGTTTAGTAGAAGTAGAAGAACTTGAAGGGAGATGGATTTGAGGACATTAAATTTTTGCTGTGTTTATGGACTTCCTACTATAATCTTATTTTTCTTTGTGGCTTTATTTAAGAGCAACATTATTTTGCTGCTGTTTCTTAATCATGATTTCACACTAAATGCTCTGTCTTTGGAAGGTGTTAGTAAAGCCTATGTGGCACAGCAGTGGAAGCCCATCCAAGTACATAAGCCATACTATTATATTGACTGCGTGAAGTTTTACAAGTTTCTCAAAGTTAAATAGAAGAGTGAGTTGTTCGAGAGGCAGCAGATTTTCCAAATGATGAAGTGAGCAAATATTCCCTTTGGGCAGAGAGCAGCTATAACTCTTGATTATTCAGTGTGAGCATTGCCTCATTGGGGACATTAGTTTTTCAAATTGTGCTAATCTTTTAAAAGTAACAACTGGCCACTCATCACCTTAGGTATTTCAGCAAGATCATGTGCAAAACTCTAATTAGTATTTATAGAACAGCAACTCCTCCCAGTAGAATAGTAGCAGTAGCTGGCAAATATCTGGTTGACACCTGTTAAGTCTTCAGACATCCATTGTATTTTATTCTGTATTTCAAATGAGCAGAGAGCAGTAGGTGAAGTCCCCATAATTAAGGGATGAAGGATAATAAATAACGTGGCTCTTGAGTGGATGAACACAAGGTTAAAGGCTGCTCTGCCGTTGCCACGCCGCACTTCAGGAAGTGTTTGTTTGTACGTAATAACGCTCGCTAAAATATTATGGAGCCCCCAGCAGATGAGCGAGGATTTATGTCTAGATTTACATGTGTTTTGTTTATAATGTCAGATTTCAAACTGCTTCTTGGCAAAGCAGCTGCTTTCTTCCCTGCCTTTTATCTCACTCGGCACTGATGGCTTTTAACTGGATAGCACCCTTCCCCAGCAAGCACTCTGCTACCTCTGTTGCTATAACATCTACTGTTAAATACTCACAACACATTGCTTCTGGAGTGTTTTTCTTTCCCACTAAACCTGGAAGTACAGAAAAACTTCTGGGTAATTAATTCAAATTTGAATCTGTATGTATCTTGGTAAATATTGTCATGATGAGGAATTTTGGTAGACATCAAGAAAAGCAATGTAAGTTTTATGAACAATACTCCCATATGTTCCATTCATCAGAAGGGGACAAGTCTGAGAAAATCTGAATTTTGAGTAGCTAAAATGTGTTGCTTCTTGCCAAGTTTCTTTAACATTTGTGTCTACAATGCAGTGTTACAATCACTACCATGTCTACCAGGCTGCATTATACATTCAGAGACTTTCAGCAGCATTTTTAGTATGTATTTATATATCTTTAGCCATAAGATAAGCTGTTTGTGAAATGAGCTGTCATTTGTGGTGAAACAGTTTGAGAATAAAGCACTCAATATATATATAGCTTGCTAATCTGAAAGACTATAATTGCTTACTATGAAATATGTAGTGGGCTAGGGATGGTGATAACATCACCTGGATTTAGGTAAAGAAGATGAACAAGCTGTTATCATTACCTGATTCCTGCCTTTGCCTATTTTAAAACTTTGGCTACTTTCTGAAGTTTGTTCCTTTGCCAGTTTTATAATGTAATGGGTGCTTGCTCTTGCTTTCCTAAGGGATGTGTGAGAATGCTTTTGGAGGTCCAGAAACACGTCCCATGGCACAGGGGGGTGGGGGTGTTGGTGCAGCCTTTGCTGGGTGCAGCTCTGTCTCCTCAGAGCTGCTCCCTCCACCATCCTAGTCCAGCCCTGCACAGGAGCACCAGGCTGGCAGCTGGCCCAGGTTAAAACTAAACTTTCAAGGAAGAGCAGGAGGACTTAGTCTGGGTCTGGGTCATCACAGAGATCAAAATCAGCTTTATAGGTCCTACTGTAGGAGTAAGGGAGGGGGGAATCAGCAGCTGAAGCAGGGCAAGGGAATGGGGATAGCGGCTGCCGAGAAAATGCCTAGAGAATTGTCTGTGGAATCACAACCTCTATTTTGATAACTTGTAGCATTTTATTTGGAGAAAACAGGGAGGAAGACATTGCACTGTCGACCTTTTGAAATCTCCCACTGAGTGAAAAGCAGGAATAGTTTTGTTTTGGTCTTAGTGCAGCTCTTTAGAAGAAAATACGATCTTTTTGGACAGTTTTGAGGTTGGCGTGTGTTTTAAAGTGAAATAACTGCCTCTGAAGTCAATCCCTGGGTAAATTAATGTTTGTGTGAATCTTGTGAAATAACAAAAGACACAGATCTAACCACCCTACAAACCTAGAAAAGAAACACATTCCCTTTCCCTTTCCCAGTCCAGCAAGGGTAGTTATTCCTTGGAATATAGAGTAGGTTACATATCACTGTTACCTGCATCAGCTTTTGTGGATATAGACAAGAGGTTATATTCTGCTGAAACAAAGTGTGAGTCAGATCCCAAAACTAGTGTGTTTATTGTGTAGACTAAATGGGATTTGTGGCAAGAAAGTAACTTACATTTTATTGAAGGGATACTTTAGTGAAAATTCAAGATGCATGGAATTTTGTCAGAGAAAATGAATAACAAGGAAATTAAATTAATATAAAAGAAGGCAAATAAATTTTAAGATTCAAAGAGAAAGCAATGAAGAAGCTCCAAAAGACTGCTCAGCCATCATTAAAAACCCCTAGCTGTTTCATATGTATGTGTGTGTTTCCTCATCATTTATCTGATTGATCTTCTATAAATCAATTTATTTAGATTACAGCAGAGTCAAAAGGCCCCAGCCAGGATCAAGACTTATTGTGCTTAGTGCCGTGGAAACATATAAACAGACAAAGTCCTTTCCCAAAGTTGTAAAAATTTTATGATTGATTTCAGTAAGAGCAAAGTTAGGCCAGTGCTGAGCACTTCTGAAAATTCCATCCTTAAAGATTTATTCCAAGCAGTAACTGTTTAAAAAATGACATACTGCTTACATAAGAGTCTAAATATTTGATGGTTATAGTATTTACATCTAAAACACCAGAGGCTATGTGCTTTAATACCTCAATCTGTTTCCCATATACTCTGTCAACATGAGTTGCCTGCATTGATTGAGGGCACTCTGTGATCCCTAAGGTTGTATTCATGAAAGGTTACCCCTGGTACTACTTTATTCATGAAAGGTTTGAAACACATAAGAAACAAATGGGGTTGTTCCCACTAGGTGCATTTTGGTCATCTATAAATACTTAATTACTGGGGTGCTGATGAGGAATTCAAAATCTTAAACTGTACAGTTATGGGGAAACAGTTCCCCCATCACCGGTGCAAATCAGGATGGAATTTGCAGCTGGGAGATTTTGTGGCAGTTTAAAACAACTGACTTGTAGGTTTTTCCTACTACGGTCCGTGGTATTGAGTTTAATAGCTGCAAAATATGACCAGAGCTGTGCATTATATCTCATCCTGAAACAGGTCATTCTCTTTCCTCAGGTGATGGGCATTTGGTGGAACTGATTAAACCTTGGCAGGTTTAAAAAAAAAAAGTACATACAATTGAAGCTTTTTTTTACCCAAAATGAGTCTGTAAGTTAGATAAATATGGGCAGCACTGAGCTCAAAGCAGAGTCAAACTACCAAGAGGACATTGCAGCTTTTCATTGCAATTTTATACTTTGGACTAATGGAGCGAAGCAGAATGAAAATCACCTCTGTTAAGAATGGCATTTATCAGCTGTAAGTACTTAGTAGTAAGAGCCCTACACAGACAAAGCTGAGTGTCACCAAGAAATGTACTTGAAAATCAGACTGTTAACACAAGACTACACAAATAAGAGCCAAAAAACTGTAATCAGAAAATGTAACATCTCTTTAAGAATGTTTTAATGGTCTGAAGAGTGCTAGACAAGTTGAATTTAACAAGATGTAATAACCTATGACATAATATAATTGACAATGCACCAGGACGCAGCACAGTCAGGTTAAATTTTGGCTTTCCTTCACTTAGCCTTGCAACTTTAAAGATCTTCCAACATAGGGTTTTAAAAATACATAGTACTGTTTAAATTTACATATGACATAAAAGCATAGGATGTGCAATACATCAAAAATACAATTCTAACTAAAGTTAGGGCTGAACCACCCAGTGTAATATTTTTAAATGGTTTTTTGAATCATTCACAACAACATTTTTATTCATTTGCTGTCAAGAAACAATATTTAATGCAGAGGAAAAGGTAAGGGGAACTATTCATTACAAACTCCTGATCCAAGTGAGAGTTATCAGGCACCTGCCTTCTATTTGAAGTGCCACAGTTAAAAATCAAAGCAATGAGTTCAATTTCTCTTTTAATAGAAGCTAAAATGGAAGACAAAATCAGTTTGCTGTACTGTGGAAACTGAGAACTGTAGAGAAAATAAGCAGTAAATAAGTATGGCAGGTGGTAATGAAGGAACAGAACATTAAAATAATAGTTGCTCTATCTTGAACTCTGTCTCATGAGATTCAATAGTTGTATACAAACCCAGAAGATAAAATCCCAATTTTTATGCTGTGATTACTAAGGTTAAGTTATGAATTAACTTCCGTATGATATGGCACAAGTTTGAGAGAATTAAAATTTAATAATAATAGAATAGGGATAAGATCTTTCCTGTATCTCTAGATGCTGAGGCAATGGTTAAAGTTTGTTTTTCCAACTGCTTCAAGGAGGATTATTGAATTCTAGCTTGAAAGTGAAACTTCGTCTTTCCGCTTCACTATATTAAACATCTCTGAGATTGAAAACCTAGCAAGAGCTCTCCTAGCGTGATTAGAAAGTATCCAATATTTTTTGGCAGCAAATACTAATTCCAATCATTCTGTCTAGTACTGCTCAGGCAGCACGAGGATAACTGGCTGTCAGATGCTTTGGGTAGTGGAAAGGTGAGGCTCCAGGCTCCCCGTGGAAAGCTGGCAGCTTTGCTGACAGTTCCCTGCCTCTGGAAAATGAGAGAGCTGCTGGGGAGGGGACGGGCTGTGCTGGGCAGCGCTGGTTCTTGGCTGGAATAGCATCCCTTTGGAAACAGTGAGTCATTAGTATAGGTTTGAACAAGACAGTGCCTTCATTACCGCTCTCAGACACTCAGGTTTCCCTGCACGTGTCCTCCCTGCTGCTGAGTGGGGCTGGTGGTGGGATGCAGGGCTGGGCTTGGTCTGCCTCAGCTCTCAGGGCATTGAGCAGCTGGGCTGGAGAATCTTCCCAGCACCTGTAATGGCATTCCCGGGCTGGGAGTTGCCCACAGCATCATCATCATGCAGATGGGTGGCAGGTGAGCTGTGCAGGTGTCCACCCTCAGGGCATTGGATCTGCCACAGGTGTGCAGGAGGTTCAAATTAGCCCCTTGTGCCAGCCCCTCTCCCCCACAGCCTCCGAAGGCTCTGAGGCAGGAGGGGAGTGCTGCGTGTCCTGACCCGTAAGGGATTTTCCAGCTCCTAAACCCCAGTGGCATGTGAGTCCTTACCTGATTTTATCTTTTAACAATGAGATGTGTGTGGTAATTACTAAAATTGATGACAAAGAAAGCCATAAAGTATTTATTTCAGCTGGACTGCTCTGTTTGAAAGAAGGTGCCCTGTGTGTGCCCAGGCTGAGGGGGCTGGCGCTGTGGCAGGGTCCGTGCCCTGCCCCTGGATCACCTCCCCTCAGGGGCTGCTCGGCTCCCTTACGCTGCTCAGGGTCTGCCCTTGTGCAGTTTTCCAGACTTATTCTTTAATTTTTTTCCATTCTGTGCTCTTGCACAGTCACCATCAATGCTTCCAAGCCTGGAGAGAAAAGGGGATGCTGGTGGAGAGAGGGCGGGGGCCTCACCGGGTGCCCCGTCCCCTCAGAGGTGCCTGCAGGGGGATGAGCAGGTTGTGGGTCTTTGCTCAGGTGCTCTGTTTGCTCACAGACAGTGTGGCCAAAGAAACTGTGTCATGAGAAGCCCAAGAGTGAAAAGAAAGTGTCCTCTCAGCACCTCAAGAATTAGGTTTTTATTAGGGTTTGGTTGTGAATTTGTTAAGGACTTGCACTGGGTAGCTGGACTTGGAGTGACATGGTTTTAAATGGCAAAATTAGTAACTTCCCTAATAGGGAATTGCTGTTGAGATTGTGGAAGGAAATGGTGTTTCTGTTTGATTTTTGTTTGAAGGCATGACCATTGTTCAGCCTTTTTCAGGTGCTGCTGTAAAAAATACTGTATTTATTCTGTGGAGAAGTTTTTGGAATAGCTTATTGGAACTGTGTGATACTCTTTGGCAAATTTGTAGGAGGGACCATTTCAGCTCAAGATAAAGAAGATGTTCAACTTAAAAGGATAGATCTACCATAAAAAGAAATTGAGGAATATCCAAGTTAAAATAACATACTGTAACTCTTAGTATTTGATAAAATCCTCTCCTAATGATTTTCTCAGTCTATTTTAAAGCACCAGTATCTCATAGTTTTGAGTCCAGCAGTGATATAATAATTTAGCTTTGTTAAGGGAAATGATTTTTCCCCATCTGCTCCTGTACTGAGTAGTTTGATGTTCTTATGGTTGTTTTTTTAAATGCCATTCAGTCAGTGAAGGGGAGTCATGTACCATGTGTATTTTTGTGTGTAGTACTTTTTTCTATTAAACATAATTCCCTGGGCTCTCCTGAGGGACTGTCACTACTCTGGGGGTGCTGGTGGAACGGATTGTGATGCAAATCCTGCCCGGGAAGTGTTTGGCTTGTTTCTACTCTGCAAACTTGAGGAATGACTCAGCCAGGGGAAAAGTGTGGCTGCAGGTGCAGTCAGAAGGGCTTTACCTTCAGGAGCACCTTCTGTAGCTAAAAGCAAAGTGAGTTAAGATAGGTAGGAAGGAAACATTCAGATTCACTGGGTGTTAACCCCTGCAGGGAAAAGTCTGATTCTTGCTTTAAAAGGAGGGGAAAAAGGGGAAATAATTGTTTGTGCACCAGGTGAAATGAAGGGGAATTGATTTAGGTGGGAAGCGTGGGTAGGTATGAATATTTCTGTATAAGTTTAAAAAAAGCCTTATGCTGTATGTCCTATTCCTCAAGGATATGTGGTTATATTAACTGTTACATTTCTGTCTGAAATCAGGTGATTTAAAGCTAGAAAATTACTTGCAATCTGAGAGTGATCACCTGGAGGAAATTTCCACAACAGTGGAAATTTCCCTCCTGGTGTGAGATACCTGTGCATCAGGAGCCGGCATCTGCACTCTGTGTGGCTGCAGTGTTTGACAAGAGTCTCACAGTACAGAGAAAATGAGCAGAGCATTCTGGATTTGTCATTCCTAATACTCATCAACTTGTTTTGTGTGCTTTGAAAGTACAGAAACCAATAACCTAGATGAATCATAAATGTCTGGGGTGGGTGTGTGCGTGCATGTTTGTATGGGGGATGCTCCTTCGGATTCATCTGCTTCCCTTTTATTTTGGCATTGAATTCCAAGTTTGCCCGAAGAGGCTGGGCTTCAAAAATGTACCTGAACAGAGGAAGTGAAAGAGTGGATACAAATGGCAAATAAACAGTAGCCCAGAGTGAAATGTGTGACTGTGTCTGAGGCCTCTGGATACTGGAATTACAGAGGGAAATAAATTATGTGTTGACTGCACGTTCTTCTATATAGAAAAGTAACAGCCAACTTAACCATAACTGAGGATAGAAAACTGTATTTTAGTTCTTAACAGCTGCTGCACAATAGAATAGAGTGTTTGCATTCACAGTACTGCCACTGTGTGGTTTCCCCTGAAATTCTGCAGGTAAGCAAAGCCATTCTCTAGCAAACTACCAAGACACTCAAAGCAGTGTGTGGATGCAGGAAGGAGAGTGATGGTAGTGAAAATGGCATGGATGCATTTCAAAAGGTTTGCTCTTTTTATTTTTGGCTTTAATTTCAGTTTGCCGTTCTTGAAGGAGGGATTTTCATACTTGCAAAGTTCCTGCCTTCCAAATATAGGTTTTCAGCACAGTCTGGCATTTCAATATATTAATATTTACAGTTGAAACTGAAGGTTTTTGTTCTTTGTTTCAGAAGTTGATACACAATTTCAGGTTCAAACCAAACTTGTTATTGGAGTTTCTTTTTAAGGTTTTATTTCTTTGAAAGTACAGTGCAGTGAGATAAAGATATATCCACTGACAGAATCTGCTCCTAACATAAATAAAGACTGTTTGTGGCTTTAATTTAACTTGTAATTAATAAAAGCTATTTCTCTCGAAGCCACCAAAAAATGTGAATTAATGTTTAGAAAGCCTTCTGGTAAGTGAAGCTGAGATACTTTATAGCAGATGCACAACATTTACAAGTATCACTAATATGATCTGCCTGACAGCATGAGCCACATGCACGAGAAGTTAATGGTCACTAATGCCTCAATAAAAGCTGTTTATTGGAATATATTTTTTAAGATTCACCTCTAAGTAGGGATTCTTGATATTTTGAGTTCGTGTTTCAAAATGTGCTTCTGTACTCACTTCTCATGTTGGTATCCAAACATTTTTGCTTTGGGAGGGAATAATAAACAATTTAAAATACCACAAAACACTCTGATAGTAAGTCACACAGTACAGTTATTGAAGTCAAGCTTAAAAAATGTAAAAATGTAATTTAGGTCCATTTTCTTAAAACACAAATATATAATAATACATGTTTTTACTGTTCTTAGTGGTGAATGAGACTTGGACCTTGAGACTTTTTGAACAGTCCTCATTTTTTACCTTCACTTTCTTCAAGACTGATGAATATCTTGCATCTGAGTTTCAAATAAGACAGTTGTGGTTTTGTAAGGATAGTCAATTCCTTTTTTTTTCCCATATATGACTGTAACATAGTGAAATATCTCTTAATTTTTTGGTCACGTTGAAATGTGGCTGTATATACCAGAGTCAGAAAATCTGGAACCTGATAATGAACTGCTGTATCTTGGCCATTGTTTGGCTTCCTTCTCCTGTTTCATGTTGGATTTCCCTGAATGTGAGATGTGAAAAACACAGAAAAACTGTGCCTTGAAAGCAAGTCTGCTACAGGCATGAAAATTCAGCAGCATTCAGAAGGCAGTCATGGATTCAGTTGCACAATAATAATAATAAGCTAATTGGGGAGATTTTAATTGCAAAGGAGGCAACTTGTTATTCAGTAAAGAAGAGATCCATGAGAAGTAGAGAATGGTGGTGGTGGGGAAGACAGGTGCTTCAAATGATGGCACCACACCTGGAGTGCTCAATCCTGTCACTGCTCCCCAGTCCCATAGCTCATGGTGGCTGAGGGTGTGGATCCAGATGAAAACAAACCCCTTGGATGGATAAAATGAAAGGCAACGGAGGTAGAAGGAGAGCTTTAAAAGTAACTAATGATGCCTATATAGCTTGTGAAGAGTTAGGGTAATTCTGCTTAACTTTTCGGGGGTATAGGAGGTAAAGGCTGATTTCAGGACTTTGGCCAGCTCAGCCAAAGTGGTTATTATGTTTTGCTCAGAGTCCCATCCCAAGATAGAAGATCTAACTGGTGTTTATTATCACATTTTACAGGAGGAGAGATAAAGGCAGAGGATAATAGTTGTTTTTTTTTTTTCCTCCAAGGTCATTGTAAGGATCAGCTTAGGAGCAACCTCAGAATTTTTTTCGTTTTATTTGCTTCTCAGTTGAGTGATCTGAAAGCAGTAAAAATCTACTACCAAATTTATTGCATTCTACTGTTACATTATTACCTTTTGTTTCATGCAATACATAGCCTGGCTTGTAAGCAGGTCCAGCTTGGGCTTTGGTTTTTGTTTCGATTTTAATTTTTTTTTTCCAGGGATCTTATTTTTTAAACTCCTTGGGAAAGCTTGAAAATTTCCAGGCCTTCAATCTTCAGAAAATGATTTGGTTTTTCTTTCTCCAGAAGCATACTACTGGTCCTAGTGGGATTTAGCATACCTTTTTAGCTATGTAGGAATATTTATAATCCCTTATCAGAGAGCTAGAATTTGCCTCTCACAGTATTTATCTAAGTTATCTGCTGCTAGGTTGCTGAAAAAGAAATCACAGAGTTTTAATTTAGCTTTTACAAGTTTGCC
The DNA here is from genome assembly GCF_022539395.1 of Myiozetetes cayanensis. Taxonomy (NCBI): domain Eukaryota; kingdom Metazoa; phylum Chordata; class Aves; order Passeriformes; family Tyrannidae; genus Myiozetetes; species Myiozetetes cayanensis. The sequence continues at coordinate 7,052,318 of NW_026086826.1, read as the reverse complement.
AGCCAGGTTTGAACCACTGAAAACGAGGGTTCATAACACAAAGGTTGCCGTACCCTTTGTGGAAATGGTGCCCTTATAATGTGGCATATTAAATATTTAACGTAGTTTGCAGCAGATAAAAAGCAATTTTGTTTAATTTTTCCTAAATATTAATGCTATCATGCGCCTTAATCCTTTCATTATAAGAAAAATTTGTTCAAGCTCATTCTTATTAAACATTTTCTAATTTATAATGATATGGATGTTTTGCTTCTGATCCTAATAAGTAATAAGGCCAAAATGCCATTGTAAAGAAAAAAGGTGAGAGCTGGGAGGGGGAGTCTTCACTGGTATATAGAGAAGAATTACAGGCTGGAAAAATAACTTTATTATTTTGCTCAAGGACACCAAAGACAATGCCTATCTCTCCAGTAATCCAGCTCCAAGTTTTGGGTCAGTTGCCAAGGCATGAAAAGGAATACCTACAAAACACTCAATGAAATGACCTGGAAAATAATTTATAAAGAGGTTGCCAGTCACTTCTGAGTGAGGACCATTCTTCCATCTGTATCTCTGAACTACAGAGAGAAAAAAAAAATAAAATTCCTGGATTGAAAATAGTTTCAAATCAACTTTTCTCTGCATCCCAGAGCAAAAATGTAGCCTGCAATTATTTATGATGCTAATTAAAGACATATTCCTCCAAACACTTACTGCTAATAGATTTACTGGAGGCTGTAAGCCCTTGATACAACAGCAAATGCTTCCCATACCCATCCATCTGCATTCAAAGACAGCCCAAAGGTATGCTATGGACATGAACAGTTGAAGAGAAACAGTTTGGAGGCAATGTTGTTTAGAATTTGAGTGTAGTTAGGCACTACTATGCTTAGTCCAAGTACTTGGTGTGGTTTCAGTAATTGCAGTAAAACTACAATTTTTACCTGGCAACAAAGGTGACTGTGGGCCATTCTTGCAGTGGGTCTGATATCTCTGGGTTGTTTTAAAAATCTTTTGTTTACTCTTATTTTCCTTCTTTCTCTCATCTAATTCAAATTTATGCACGCACAAAAGGACATTGACACATTTGCTTTAAAACTATATTTTTTATAATTATGCAGCTTTTCTTTCCTCATGGAATGACTGTTTTTAATTTACAATGTCCACAGCCCTTCAGTTGCACAGAAAAAAATATTGCTAATTTGCTTGTATGCAAAGAACTTTATTGCTTCTGTGGTAGATACACTTTTTTAAAAAAACAAATAGTTTTCTTTAAATATTAAGCTGCTTAAAACAGTCTTTGCATAATTCTTAGGTCTGCAGAATCCCATGTTGGTTGATTTTCTGAGCCAGTATAACTCATGTGCAGAATAATTATATAGATATTTCTGCTCAGAGAGAATGAACTTGCAAGATAAAGAACTGAATGTGGTAGCTGGGAGGTGGTGTGTGAATATAGTAGGTCAGTACTTGTTTTCACATCAGTGCAAATCTGGAGAAACCTTTGGATTTAGGTGGGGTCATTTCAGATTTATATCACTGTAAGGTGGGGTCCTTATCTCTACTTCATTATGTTAGAGCAGATTGTGATCTCAGTCGGGTGAAGCCCTTGCTTAATTTTAGAAGTTTGATTGAAGTCAAAGCTGAGCACAAAATTAGATGCCTTGATGGACATCCAGACTTCTCCTCTCAAATTCCAGCACTGCCTACCCCTCTTGCTTCTGCTTCTCATGACTGTGTCCCAAAGTGCCCAGATGAGATCAGCACCTCCGTGAGGAGCAGCTGGCTGAGGTCAGTCTAGGGGCAGAGATGGGACTGTAGGGAAAGTCCAACACTCCAAGAATGAGGAAAGGTTTTTTATTTTAGAAAATGCTTCTCAATCATGTGCTACCTGTGCAAAGTTGTGAGTATAAAAAAGCTTCATTCCTTCCCTGACCAGCTGGAAGACTCTGTTCTCTCCTTCCACATCTGCTAACTATGTTGTTAGTACACCTTCAGATTCTCTTCAGCCGCACCAGCCTCTGAAGACACTGTTGTGCTGCTTTCCAGGTGTCCTCAGACAATGCAGGGAAGCTCAAGGTTTAGTCTTACAGGCTGAACAGCACTGATATTTGTCTTAGAAGCTGCCGTGTACCTTGGCCTAAGGTAACAAACTGAGACAGACTTGTGTGATTGTCAAAGTGATGGTTCCCAAACCCTGTGGTCCTGAGTAGTGAGGTGCAAGCTGAAAGAAGGCAGATTCTCAGCAGGGGTTGTGTTTTGATCTCCTTTACTGAAGCAGATTAGAAGAGTGAGGAATCTTGTCCTGTCCTCCATAAAGAAATGGGAAACTTCTGTCAGCAACTGTGGTGAAAATCAGTGATAGATGAGAGAACAGAAAGCAAAAAGAAAATATTTGTGATAGTAGGGGAAGAAACTCTAAGAGAGAGAAGAAAATATCCTAGAAAATCATCAGTCCTAAGCATTATGCTAACCAGAACACCTGCATCTGGGAAATTGCATTTGTATTGTGTAGGATCCATCACAGTCTCTCGTGAAGGATAGCTATATTCTCACTGAAGGCAAGAGGGGGATTCTTTTTCCAAGTTCTGAAAAAAAGAACAACTACCATATCCTTTGTCTAAGTGGAAAAATGCAAAGAACAACTTGTAGTACCTATTGATAAAGCTTCTGGAGGTAATTAATTACCTTTTGTCAGAGATACTAAGGAATTCCTCAGTCATACCCGTGACTTTGAAACAATATATTAGCAAGCAACTTAATGAGACAACCCCGAATTCCCATGCTGCATTTCTGTCTTATTTAAGTACTCAAAGTAAAAATTCTTGGCTACAAGATATGTTGTCCTGAAGAGTCTTGCAAGAGAGCTGGCAGAGCTCTTGCTGTGTAGGTGATTTGCTGAGACACTGCAGAGTGGGGTGTAAGGAGGAATCCTACAAGGACAGCGAGAGACCCTCCCACAGCTTCAGTCTTTGTCCCCGGGTTATTTCTCTCTAACCATTTAGCTTTACACTGCTGGGAATATGGGAGGCTTTGATCCTGCTCTGTGCACCAGAACACACACACCTGGAATTCATTTACTTGTGGTCACACACTGAGCATTGCTAAATGCTCTGCTGGCTCAGTGGCAAAGCTGAGCATTGTTTGTAGGTGTAGGAGATAGGAGATGATGAGCCTCAGTAGTTAACTTACTTCTTTAGTCAGGTCCCAAAGGAAGGACTGCAAGTAAAATCCCAGAATGGTCAGGTGAGCTGTGTCTGAAGAAGGACACCATTTCACATCAGCAAAGCTAAATCTACGTATCTGAAATCATTGGGTCCTTCCTCCAACATTTCAGTGAGTGTTAAATTCCTAATAAGGATTGGAATATACTCTTTTTTTGCAGTGCTTATAATATTTTAGACTATATTTTTAAAAAAGAAAGAGGGGAAGGACCATGCTCTGTGTAGCCCATGGCAGAGACAGACAAGTGAACAGACACACAACCTATCAGTAGCATAGTGAAAATGAAGATTTAAGTCTAAAGGTGAAATAAGGAATTTTTTTAAGGGCTAACTGAATCATTATGGTATATTCTTCTTTTTGGCAATAATAGATGGACCTGCACACAAGAGGTTGAATCTGGTAAATCTCAGTGTCTTCCAGCTGTTGGAATGTACCTGGCAAAGCTACAGGAGAAAAGTGATAGTAAAGGGGAAGGAATAGGTTGACATTAAAGTTACATGCCCACCTACTTGACTTAAAGTAGGTATGGAAACTTGGGTCTAAAATATCTCTCAGTATCATCATAGAAGGCAGATTTTTAACGTTTTTCAAATAAAAAGGGTTCTTTCGGTTCGTGAAGATTTCAAAAAAGAGTGACTGTACTCTTCATGTAATGGAAACCTTAATTTCACAAACCTTTCCATGAAATGCTTGAAAGTCTCTTATATGCACGCCTTTCTTCAGAAATATCAATCTTCAAGGAGTTTTTCTTGAACCTATGAAGATTTCTTGATTTTCAGAAAAACAGGTTGTTACTAAACCCACAGCTCTGTACATGAAAAATATTGAAGTTCTATTTTAAGTATTACTTGGCATATCAAGAACTATACACTGGTAATTGCATTGTCAATCATGTAGTGTCCCATTGCCAAAGAAATAGGTTAAAATCTAACCATTCTCTATTTTCCAGTGGATACGAAATTGAGTTTTATAATGAGAAAATAATACAAATGGTTCCCTTCAAGAATTATGCAGCATATATTGCACAACAAAATTATCATAATCAACAGTTAAATCCTGAATTATGCTTGAAATATCTGCATTTTCCAGCTTCTTACAGTCTTTTTTTTAAAACCACTTTGAGCTACTCTAATGCCCACTGCATATTGCTTGAAACCTGCAGAAGGTTTACAGTTGACACAAACTGATGTGCTGTTGATGATCTCGGTTTGCAAGCTGTGTAACGTTAAAAGTTCCACTGAAACTGTCAGTGTGAATAATTTTAAAGACCCTCCCAAGCTTATCCTGTTCTCTTGCTTTTCCAGCAAGATGCTTTTAGGAATGAAAAGAGCAGACCTGTAGGTGCTGCCTGGCTCATGGAAAAGTGACTTGGAAGCAGCTTTTCCACAGCTGTGTAAGATGGAGGGATGTCCCCTGCACTGCTGGAAAAACTACCCCTCATTCCTAGCAGTGAGACTTACTTTTCAGCAGAGAGTGGTGGGAAAAATATTCAGTGTGTGTGAATGACTGAGACATGGTCTGCAGATCGTTGACAGAACCCAACTCTTCCTGCAGCCTGGATGACTTGCACAGTTGCCACGTCCTATGGGGTGTATTGCACGTGCTTCTGTGTGTGCAGCCTTCTGTGTGCCGTTTTAAAAAGACTGCCAATTCTCTGTGGAGCATGCAAAAGCCATTATTTGATGGAAATTCTGAAATATCCATCGATCTGGTAAGACATTTGCCAAAAGGAATTTTGTTTTTAATGATCTGGCCTCATCGAAGCTTGAATAGGTGATAGATTTGTTCTGTTGATGATGAGAGTCTAGCAAGAAACAGGAGTGTGGTGATTAGAATGCAGTATTTCCCATAACCACCCATTACATATCTGGTGTTCAAATCTCTGTGGGTTTTATTGATGATTTTTTTTTTTTGGTAATTTGTTGGGAAATGTCTTACTCAATGGAAGACTTCAAATAGGAAAAAAAGTTGAAACCATCAGTGCACAAATATTTTAGAAAGCTTTTGGGGATTTCAGATAAGAGTTCAGTAAGAAAGAAGCAAAAAGAAGCACTGTTGAGGTGGACTGCTCCCTTCTCAGTGAAAGGGTGGTGCTCTAAAAGCTGACCTACAGTTGTAAAGTCTCTGTTTTTGGTGCTTATTATGGTACCACAGCAACATCAGAATGAGACACAGAAAATGGGGTAAGCAGCCTGGTAGGACATAATCAAGAGCACACAAACAATGTGGTAGAGGCAATCTCTAGAAGAAATTCTTAACAGATACAGTAGGGTTGTGGGGAGGATCACTGTGGAGCTCATCTGGAAGCAGCTCGAGTATGGGATCTGTCGGTAGGAAGTGCAGGAGTTGTTGGAAGAACACACTGTCTGGGTTGGTAAGAGGAGTGGGGAACGTGACACTGCTGCTACAGAAGGGTACTGGCACTTCTAGGTTGGCAAGATTTAGAGACCAGTTAAGTTTTGGAGCCTTCTAGATATAGAGAAAATACATCTCTCTACCTGCTGTGCCTGTGTTCAATCAGCAGTGGCATAATGAGTTGCTTTCAGTGATTTTTGTGTCTTTCTGAAAGAAGAGTTAAGCTTCTGTGCTGTAAGTGCTGTTTGGGGTAACCAGGTGTCCAGATTTACTCTGCAGTCCTCACAGAGCTAGAGGCAGTCACTCACTAGCATTGTTTGCAGGGCAGAAATGCACAGGTATTGTGGCTTTGACAGACTAATTGGGACAGATAAGACTACAGTAGAGTGCATATATGATCTCAGATCAAAAATATCTGATAATTCAGGTGTCTCAGGTCAATATTCCTGTCTGAGAATTCAGCAGTCCCCAATTATAGACCTATCAAGGGAAATTAATGTAAAATCATAGTCATGATTGCAAATGAGACATTAAACAATGTACATCATGGCAGCTGTTATATTTTTGGTTTTGACTGGTTTTGACAGGAGGTGTTTCTGCACCTTGTTTCAAAAGGTTTGTGTGCACACTGTAGATTTACTACAACAATGTTGTTGTTGATTTTCGTTCCCCAGCTGTTCTGGGTAACGTGGATATCTTTGTACCACCTGTGCAGCAGGAGGTCCTTCCTTGGGCTGATTGCAGATTACAGGTTTGGATGTTACCAAATTAACCTTATGAACTGCTCTGGTCATTCTCAAATCAACCTTATGACCTACATGCCAAAACTGTTGCCACTGAATGTGGACGAGCATGTGAGGATTAAGGTGCTGGGAATCTCAAAAACAGCCTGGAAGACACTGCTTATGAATTTGATTGATCCTTCTGTTGTGAGGGAATGATGAGGTTGTGAGACACAGACAGCATAAAACAAATGTTTTGTGCCACTGCAGATCTGGGCTTGGTCCTGCAGCTCAAAATCTCCTTATCAATCGCTGTATCTTTGCTTCAGTCTGCTCTGACAAGGTTCCCAGAGGACTGGCTGGTGTCCTATAAAAGCCACTGTCTATTCCCTGGGAAAGGAAATAAAAACAGGGTGAGTTTCTTGTTGATTGGAGAAAGACAAATGTTGTCCCCATCTTCAAAATGGCCAGGAGGTCTACATGGGGAAGCACAGGGCAGATGAACTCACTTTGGGCCCTGGGAAAATTATGGAGCAGATTCTCTTGGAAAATATTTCTGGGCCTGTGAAGGGGAAGGCATTTGGATGCTTAATCAACCGGATTTCTTCTATGATAAAATAAATGGATTTGTGGATGATGGGGTAAATGGTTATTTACCTCAACTTTAATAAGACTTTTCATACGCCTTTGAGAATATTTTAGCAAGTTAGGCTGTATTGGTCTGAGTGCATGGACAGTTACAGTCTTCAGGTGTCAACTCAGGTATCTTAATGGAAAACAGAGACTCCCACAATATCTAAGGGAATTCAGTTAATAGTCTCCAGAGAATGATTCAAAATTATTCAGAACGTTTTCAAGTGATGAAGTCAACTGCTGTTTGCTGCAAAGCCTAAAGAGTTCTTGGGTATTATTTATTAGGAAGGCCGTACAGTTTCTTGTTTTGCACATAGAACTCAAGCCAACAGAAGATAATGAACGGTATGCATTAAAACTACAGTAATTGTGTTTGTTTAATAGTAACATTGTAATGTCAAAACTCCTACTTATTATCCCTCCTTTTTAATAAATAATTACTGGTTTTGTTGTTCATTTATGGCAATACCTGCACTATGCTAAGAGGGCATCAAACACTGGAAATAAGTCTCTTTTTTGGTTCATGAGGAAATTCAGAGCTACAGTTGAGTTTTTACAGTGCTCCTTTGTTATTCTCAAGAGTATATTTTTTGGTATACTAGTATTATACTCTAAGGGTAATTATGTATTAAAATACAATGCAATAGATTAATAGATTAAAGGTTGAACCAAAATTTAGGTTCTCAACATGTGTTTGGGTAGCGACCCTTTTTCCTTATTATACAGCCTTCTAAGCCTTCCTAAGGTTTCTTTCTCAGTCTCAATAGATAATTGTGTGGTTAAACATAGCCTAGAAAGTCAGGAAATTCTTGTCTTTGCAGTAGTGAGAGTGTATGGATGTATAGCAGTAAAAAAAAAAATATATATATATATAATAACACTTTGTGGGTTTGCCTTGCTTTTAATAAACTTTGCTGGGTAACAAGGCTATGAACTGTGAGGGCTAGAGGAGAAGGAAGCCTTCCTCAAAGCTGGAACGTGTGCTGGCCTCCTTTGGAAAGTGGGCAGGTGACAGGCACTGATGGTCTGGGCAGGTTTCCTTCCTCCCTGTGCTCATGGAACATGCCAAGAATACACTTTGTGCACAGGGTTCCTCCACATCCCCCTGCTGCAGACACACCTCTGATAAACTGCGGTGTGTGGGGATGGGGATCAAATCACCAAAGCAATGACTCCTTTTCCTGGAATTTGTGTGTGCAGTACATCATTAAATGGCAGCTGTGCTCTCCTCTAAAGCAGGCATTCCACATTTACAGTAACTCTCTACAGCTCACATAGATTTTGTAAAGGCTTAAAACCCTTTGAGTTTAGGGTGTGGGAATTTGTAATCTTGTGCTTGCTCTTTCTTTCTGTTTTCCCTCATACTTATGGAAGCACTGGTGATGAGGAAAAACCACTTGGAATGACTTTACTGTGTTAAATAGTGACATATTTTTGTTTTACAATTAGTTGCACTGAAGTAATAAATAGAGGATATAACAGTAAGCAGGATTTGGCCTGGCCTGAGAGTTGCACTAAAAGCAGTTTAATTTCAATGAAGACATGTGTGGATCCAGTTAAAAAGTAACTCATGAATAAAATAACCTCTGATTTGCTGGACTTGAAAAAAAAAAAGATTGGTGAATATTGTAATATCTTCCCTTTAAAAAGCCAAAGCAGAGGAATACAACCGTGAGGAGAGCTGGCAGTGATTGAAAGGATTTGAAATCCAGACTAGACTGCACTGAGCCACCCTGGAATATGGATGTGTGTGTGTGTATGTGCTGAGTCACTGATGAACTCCTACTCCTGCCCGCTCCAGGGGCTGCCTCAGCCACTGCCAGAGCTCTCCCCGGCCCTGGGGCTGTCAGTCTTTGAAGCCACCCAAGCCTGCTCTGCTCCCACTGCCCGTGGTTCACAGCTCAGCCCAGCGGGTACAACTTGTACCTGACAAGTGCAAACGCCCATGCTCAGATGGCAGGGCCTGGGGAGATGATGGGACGTTGTATCCTCATTATGTAAACTGTGTTTGCTTTTTCGCACATGCCCAGGGTTGTTGCTTAGCTTGCTGTCAATTTGGGGGTTTTGACTTGAAGTTTGGATGTGTTTTGAGATGTTTCGACGTGAAAGAGGCAGCATAAACAGGGAACTTCAAATGAAAAGCTGCATGAATATAAGATGTTACAACATTATAAATGATTGATTTTGAATTAGGCCAAGAGAAAAGATGTGATAGAACCAAAGCTTAAAGTATCAATGAAAAGGCAATCCCTGCTTCTGCATCTGAGCTGTTACAATTTGATTTTTTCCCCCTTTAAATTGCATCAGCAATTCCAGATAGACACTTGGTCTCCAAAAGAAAGGCCCTTGACATGAGTGTACTGAAAGGTCACTGAACAGTCATAGCTTTCTTTTAATTTTAAATGCGTTTATCCAAGAAAACACAGCACTGATACAACATCTGCTTTTCAAAGGGACTCTGTCTTCTGGCTGAGCTGACTGAGGCTTACAGAGGTCAATTGAAATGCCTAAGGTCACTCAGAGTGTCAGAGTATGGGGTGAGTATCTGGAAAACATACTGAAACAGCAACCTACTTGTTTCCAGAAATTGCAGGATTCTCCTTTAAACTTCTAGGTAAACAGCAATGTGGTTCAGGGAAAAAAGATAGGAATGTTAAAGATGGGGACTCCTGCTGTGTTGATTACTATTGATACTGTGAGTTATTTGTAGAGGATTCTAAAAATTCCTGTCTAGGAAAAATGAGCATTTATTGCATATTGCATAAAAATACATATTGCAAAAGCAATAAATACTGTGAAGGCAGAAGGCTGTGAGACAGTTTACTGCATTGTTGCTACATACACACTGTTTCTTCTAACTCGTTAATACTTTTTCACTGGTTGACTTCAATTAAATACACTGTCTAAAGTGGCTGATGAGCACACTTAGAGGATCAGAGCTATTTTAGGAACATAAGATCCTTTATCCCATCATTCAGTAGTGAAGGAATATGCAGCAATGACTCTGATTAGTAGAATACATGCAATTCTCACAAGGAAAAACTTTACACTGAGGATCAAGTCCAGTTTTATCTTTGAAAATCTGTACAAAAACATTTGCAATGTTGTAGTGATACCTTCCATGGCTTTGAACCCCCTGACTGTGAAATTTTGTAAAGTTTCCCCCACTTCAACAAATGCTGCCATAATTAAAAGGAAGAAAATAAAGGGATTGTTTTAGTTGAGTGTTTTGTAAAAGTAAGTTTTATGCTGAGGAAATGCATAGTCTGTCAACACATTTGTGATAAAGAACTCTCAAGAACTGCTGATGAATTAAAAATAATTAATGGACAGTGAATGTAATTCAACCCTCTGTGTTTGCCTCAATCTCTCACTGACTTCCATTGACATGGATGTTTGAGATGTACAAGGAGGGCAAATTATAAAACTTAGTGTCAAAAGAAAGGAAACCACGGGATAAGTTATAAGAAGCAATCGTAACGATTAACTGATGATTTTAAAGATTGCCAAGGGCATGAGCAAGGAACTAGCTTCCAGGCAGTACAGTTGAAAGATAGCATGACTATCTTTCCCCTTCATTTCTGACAAAAAAAGGATTACTTATGGCAAAACAGGAATTCATACACTGATGGCAAAACAGGAATTCATAGAGGCAATCTTAGTAAGGTCAGGTGGGAAGGGAGGATGTGGAGAGCAGTACATGGAAGTACAGTAATGCTTCTGTTATTACAGCACACTGAAGGATGATCAAAAGAAACGTGACCTTTTCTGAAGGTGACTGATGCATTCATTGCTGGCTTTAACTTATTCTTCCAATATTCTGATGTTTCATTTGCCATTTTATCCCCCAAAGACTTAATTTATCAGAGAAAATAGAGGGGATGTTAAAAACCTTGTTTGAGGTTCATCACCCACCCCCATCCTCCCACCCTCCCCCCTCAGGAAACAGCCTGGGTACTGGGGGGGAAAAAACCCACAAATCGTCATTTCTCAGAAGGATTCTCATGTTATTTGGTGGGACACTTTACAGTCCTTGCAGTTCTCTGCATTGACTTTGCTTTGCTTTGTCCAATAAAAGGTCTGGCTCAAATATTTTCCTTCTGCTTTCAGACTGCACGTACGTGTCTGAAAAATGATTTTGCTTAAGTAAAATACAAACTGATCAATCACACAAACAAGACAAAACTCCCACAGAGCACATGGGGAAAAGAACAAAGATTATTTTTGTCTGTCTAGTTAGAATTTTGCATATGCTTGAATGTATCTGACAGGTTGTTTGTGCCTTTTAGAAGATGAAAAAAATATAAATAAATATATATGGGGAGAGAGTTCTGAGGACTACAATGGCAGTGTTGATTTTCACATCTTTGGGGTGCTGAAACAATTCACAAGTGGCAAAGCAGACTAAGTTGTGTTATGTTGTTCCCTGCAAATGAAGATAAATGCCTCGTTCTTTATCACTCTGGGTTATGTTCCTCAGAGAATGTATTTTAAACTTTCATTGTTTTTTGTTTTTTATTTATATGTGTATTTAAAATATAAAGAAAGTATTTGAGGATTGCAGTTAAAAGCTGTAAGGCTCAAAGCCTTGCTGGGCTCCAGCTCTGTTGGTCTCTGAAATACTGTGACTATACTGAAAAAGACAAAAAAGTACAATTTTATGCTGTTCCTTCAAGAATACGTAGACCTACTGGGACTGTAAAATTTTGGAATGGGATTATAACATGTTTATTGGAGCAAAAACCATCAAAAGATTTATCCTATTTTGCTGTAGTTAAGAATTGGAAGAAGAGAGGGAAATAAGTTTCAGTGCTTTATTCACCATATGGAACTACACTGCTAGTTTTCTTTTGTCTCCTTAACAGTTTAAGTAGTGAACCTCCTTTTCTTGGTCTGTGTTTTCTTACAAACACTTTATGACAGTTATGTCTTTGCTTGAAGGGGCGTCCATTAAAACAGTGACAAGTCCAAATTTTAAACAACTCCAAACCAATATCAAATGGGGTTCTAGGGACAACTAAAATATGTGAATCTTTGACTAGTTATGAAACCCATCCTGAGTGATTTTGCAAAGTTTGAAGGAGCTCTATTTAAAAAACACCCAACCAAACCAAACAACTACCTAGATAAGGCTGTAGTTCTCTGCTCTTCCCCATCTGTCTGGATCTGTGAAACACTTCACTTTACATTGTATTTGAACCTTCCAAGAATCTTAGTGATGGAAAGTAGGAATAAGGTGAGGCCATGTCTTCTCTGTATTCCTCTGCACGTGTCCAAGGGCTGGACTGTGAGAGTGAGGCTTCACTATGGGAATGTATCCAAAGACCTCAAAAACAGAAGACCTGACTGGGTGGTCTTTGGAGAAGGGAGAACAGATCCACTTGCTTTGCAGAGCAGATCTGAAGTGGGAAGGAAGAAATTGTCAGGTCCTGTTCTCCGATATGGAAAAATGTAATGAAGAGCTGTATGGAAGCATCAAAAGTGTTTTGCAGTGGAGTTATGAGAGGACTTGCCCGAGTGTTCGAACTCTTGTGGGTGTTAACTCAAAGCCCTCAAACATGTTCAGGAATGCCTAATGAAATGAGTTTTGTATTCAAAAAAAAAATTGCTCAAACTTGTTAATATTTGATGGTAGAAATTCATCTGTGTCTTCATTCATGTGTGACCCACTTTGTATCCTTTTGGGAAATACATATGGTAAGGCCAAGAAATTGCACATGCTCCTCTTGTTAGTGTGTGCACTGAAAATCTGCAGCTTGGGAAAATAGATTTTTTCCTCCCCTGTATAAGACCCCAGGGATATCGCCTTTAAAACTTTCTGCTTCCCTGAGATTTGTGTAGATCCAAACAGCCAACAAGGTCAGGAAGTGTCCCTGTGCCCTCATTGTAACTGCAGAAGTTCTGCCTCTCCCTACCCCAGGGGACACTTGCAGCATCAGATGCTTCCCTGCTAGTTTGTGTCTCCAGGGTGCTCTTCAGAGAGAATTTGCCAGTGAAGATAAAAAAACCCAAATACTACTAGTGGAAGTATTCATCCTGGCTTTAGTAAGGAACGTTTGGCAACACACCTGCCCTGTGCCCGTGGCCAAACTCCTCCCAGCTGCAAATCTTCAGACCTGCAGAGAACCTTCTGCACAGCCCAGCTGCCAGAGCCACGGGGCTGCTGCCCTCTGTCCCTGTGCAGAGGTGGAGAGCTCTGGGTGCAGAGTCTTCTGGAGAGCAGTATGATTTACAACTAGCACATCTGCAGCAAAGAGGTTACTCTGTATACAAACCTTTTTGGTTTTGTAGAGCTAGCTAAAACACAGTCAATTGAATGTGGACGAAGCTAATTAAGAAACAGTAGATCAAAGTAGTCATCACTGCAATTTCTTTGGCTTCAGTGAGCTTGTTGCATGGATGAGTTTTATTGGGGAAGCTATTACTGATACAGAAAGAATGGGCAAAGTTAGGAGTTATGATGTCAAAGCTGCAGTTCACCTGGGAATAGTGTTTGGGCTGAAAAGAGTTAAACATAAAACTTCTACTTTATTTCTCTTGCATTTGTGCATTTAATCTTCTCGAACTTCTTAAAGTATCCTACCTAGTGAGCTGGTTGCTTAGCCTCTGTGAGGAGGAGTTCCCAGGGTGCTGGGTGATATGCCAAGGAAGCTCTTACATTGGTATTTCTCTGAATGTAAGGAGTCTGAATTTTTAGCATGCTTGCTTGGTCAGGAAAGGATGGAAGAAGCTGCTTTGTGCAGCTGTTTCTATTCCTGCTCTTTCCATTTAAGTGGCACTGGAGATTTTGTACCTTTTTCACACTGAGAAGGCAGAGTTCTTCTTTTTCAGGTTGACTAGTTTGCCTCTCCTTTGGTTTTCTGTCTAACTGAATCCATTTGTAGTATTCCAGGAATATATTTTGTGGGTGCCTCACAAACAGAGCATGAAACCCTGCCCATGAGCTGCTGTTGTGTGCTGGGAACCCGAAGGGCAGGTTGACTTCTTGGGTTTGTGGCCTAATTGAGAGCAGTCCATGAAGTGCACTGGGGTGATGCATCCTTGCCATAACCTTGACCAAAATTAGACTCCTATAATGACACATTCTGGGGCAGAAAGGATAAGTCTTGGTGTTTGGCTCAGATCAGACCTGGGAAGTTTAATTAGGGTTTAGATCCACTTAGGTCTGGAAACCTAAATCTTTGGAAAGTTGGTGTCTGATTACCTCTTATGTTTCTGTGACTGAGTGATTTACTTAAGGTCACAAATGGAGTAGAAACAGAAACTGAGCAGAGAATTCCCAAATCCCAGTCCTTCACCATTTATCCTTGACTAATCTGGCATCTTGTGATCTGGGTTTCACTTCAGCCAGCTGCCTGCATCAAATCATTAGTGTCACCCTACACTGGGACAGCTGGCCAGAGTTTAATGCACAAGGAACTGTCATCTGCAGGCTTCTTGTTTATACCCAGGGCATTATGTGATACCCTCTGCAGATACAGATTAGCAAATGGGAAAGAACAGGGCCTGTGGGCCTCCAAAGACAAAAGAAAGTTTCTGATCAGAGACTTCAGAGTCTGAAACAAAGAATCAAAACCACCAGAATTAAGTGCTGTTTAAAATAACAAATGTAGGAGCCAGGGGATTTAATCTCACACAAAACATCTGCATTTTAGTGGTATATATTCAGTGGGGATATTCAGGTGAGGGAGTTGATGTATGTCCACAAATCATCACTGCTGACCTGTGTGATTTCTGTGCCATTCCTTTTTTTTTTTTTTTCCATGGCTAGGGAAGAGTTGGGATGATTTGCAAGGAAATAATTTTAAACGGGTATTATGAATAATGAAATGTAAAAAAAATAAAATCAAAAGTATCAAAAGAATGACTTTTCGGTATTTAAAATCCAACCCTGATATTTGAAAAGAAAATGCTAAGTAATAAAGGGGATGGATTTCCACACCACATATTGCACAGGAAATTTGCACATAGAACCTTTTATTTGTTTAATGGATTTTCTGTGAATATCTTCCATTAAATGTTTGAAAAACTTTAGCCCAAGAAATTTAGCTATGGAAGGGAAAGCATTTATATTCATTAGATGAGAGCAGACTTTTTTGCTCATGATTTGGGTGGAATTTAAAATGATTAATGCAGCTTAAAGTAGTTAGGTGATAGGAATTTTCTAAAACATTTTATCTGTATCTAATAAGCCCTCTTGGGGATACAAGAGCTTATGATGCATATAAGGAAATTTAGAACCAGTTTATTAAAAACACATTTCCATTTACTTTAATGGTGTTCTGCCATTGTATCTAAAGAATTGTAGGTATTTTCCCATCTCTTGCAGCCAGTCCACAGAGAATAGAACCACAAAAACACCTATATCTGAGAGACCCAGCCCTTTATGGTAGAGATGGGAGTTGCAGATGATGAAAGGTGAAATGAATCCAGGAATATGTTGTAGTTGAAGTTCAGAAAATCCTTCACAGGAATTTAAAATGTCTTAAAATGAATTTGTCTAGTGAGGAGCTCTTGGGAAATATTCTGTAAAATTTTAGATGTAAAATTAAACATTCCAGTTGGACTGTAGTCTGAAATTAAGGCTTTTAAGTGGCTTTGTCATAAGGTAACTCTCAAGAATGTGGAATGTAGCTGTTTATCCAAATTTTCTAGAGAAGAATTCAGACTGGCCCAAAATTCACTTCAGGACTTTTCCAGGTTTGCAGCTGATTTTTTTAGTGGTAGAGATATCAGTGTGGATGACAGTAATGAATCCTTTACTGTGCTAATGACAAGTGCTACTCTTGCTGCTTTAGAGCACTGGTAAATCAACCTCTGCAAAGTCACTGTCACAGCATTCAAAGCCAGGTTTCCTCTTGGATGGCAAATTAGTCCAGCAGTGTCTCAGCTCTCCTGGGGTAGAGCATCCAGCTGCTGGATGGGCTGGAGGCTGCAGGTGCTGAGACTCTCAGTCCTGCTCTGGATGAGTCAGTTTGGGGCTGCTGGGAGCGGTGCTGATCCCAGCTCGGCTGCTGCCTCGGGGAGCTCTGAATCAGCACTGTCACCTCTCTTTGCACCATTTCATTCCTTCTGCAGCCTAATTTACAGGAGAAGAATGGCTATAGGCACAAAGGTGGCAAGTTTAGCATCCATTAATCCAAAGTTTGTGGAATATCTTTCGATGTCATGTTTTCTGTGCGTTTCTGACCTGCCAGGTGGTATTTGACTGAATTCCTTTGAAGAATTGATTTTACTGAGTTAGAGAAGCCAAAATTTTAGAGTTGGAAGACAAAAAGCATGCATATAATGAATAGCTATTGCACAGAAGTTTAAACATGAATCATTGTCTGGTTTAGTGCAGTAGGTCTGTGCCCATAGCAGAAACTTTTCCCCAGGATAACTTTAGGATGGAGTTGCTGCACTTGATGCTGGTCAGTAAGATTTAGATCAGGAGTATGCTACTGAACTCTTCCCATAGCAGGCAGTTTTTTAGGGATTTAACTGCTACTTATCCACAACCATTGCAGTTCTACTGGCAGAAATCTGTAGCCTTGACATATCTTGGAACTGTATTCACCTCAGTTCTCCCAGCCAGTCTCCTTCTCCTCCCAAGGACTCACTTTAATGTGGCTATAAATTTTTTAAGGGAATGTTCTGAGCTGAATGCCTCAGCAAATAAACCACTGTGATATAATGCAGGGATGCTTTGTTTCCTAAAGAATCTGCTTTAGGTGAAAAACTAGAATAATTTGTTCTTCATTAATATGTGCTCTATGGTCAAACAGAAGAAACAATGGATATTTTTAGCTTTTCAATGCAACTGCTGGGTACATTAGGAGAGAACAGGAAGGGACTGCCAAGGTGGCATTATCCCTGAATGTTGACCCTGCTGATTTCAGACCTCAGTGCTGCAGTGAAATAGCAATGTGCTGCCCCCCTGGCTGCTGGAGATGGAATTCAGCCATGCTCCCCCTGCTGTGGTGGCTACCCAGGTGGTTGTGTGTGTGCACAGCCAGCTGTGGAGGCAGATGTTTGGATGAGACAGTGAAGTCTCAAATTCTCCCGGACCTGTCATAACATGGATGGTTGTTTATAGATGGGATACACAGAAAACTTGAACTCTTTAAGGGCAGGAAGGACAGGCTCTGGATACTTCTTTGATGAAACATTCTTCTGCTTATTCAGTTAAAACACAGAAATAACAATTTTCAGGTAATAGCTTTTTAGCTGCTGTTTGTTTGGTGTTTGGTGGCCTACTTTAGGCATAGTGTGTGTTTACCAGAGAACCCTGTGCAGAGCTGAATTCTTCTATACTTGAATTTCAAGACGTTTTTTCATTTCTAAAGATTTATTGAGAGGCCATCCACTCTTTGGGTAGAGAAATTTCTACCCCTTTTTCTGCTGTCAAACCGTGTGATTCTAAATGTCTCCTTGAAACACACACTGACTATTTCTTTGTAGGTGCAGATACTTTTAAAAGCTGTCTTAAAATAAGTGCGGGTTGAAGAAATTGTCTGCCACCAGATGAGTAAGACTTGGCGGGGCTTCTCTCTTCTTTTCATCTACATATGCACACCTCTGCAGTCAGGAAAATATCCTTTTTATAACCTGCCAGGATGATCTGCTACTCACAAAACCGCCTGGCTCTTGTGGGGCAGTTGTGAACCTTCCTAGCCCTGTAGGGTACACTGTGTGTAGTTCTGCTTCTGGTGGGAATGTCTGAGCAGGCAGACTGAGGGGTAAAGGCTGAACCAAAATAATCTGTGTTAGGCTCCTGTCGTGCTGGGTGGAAAGACATTGCTGAGGTTTGATTGATTCCTGATCTTTGCCTTATGAACTTAGAGGAAACAGAGTATGCTGGCTTGAAGGAGAGTGGTGAATCCGTAGCAGTAGAAACAATATGCACCACACTAGACTCATATTCCCGACTCTAAATGCTCCTTTCTTTGCATTCCGGCATCCCAGATGGCAGATCTCCTCAGCACAGTTTAAAATTTTCAGCATCCTCACTGAACTGGTTTATTTTTATTTTTTTTTTGTCTTCTCTTTACTGTGTTGTCACTTAAATCCCCTTCATTTCATGGGTACCTACAGGGTCCCAATGAGCTGACAGGATGAATGACAGTCTACATGGACGGGGCAGAGATTCCTCTTCAGTTTGCAACCTTTTTGCCATACAGTCCATAGCATCTCTACTGAAAAGTCATTATAGCTCTCCAGATTTTTCAATTATTGTTTTAATTTCTTTGTTCTGTTCACTACTTCATCACAGCACGGGACATTACTCTGATTATTGTAGCATATTTTATGATAAAAAACAATGCCTGTAATTCTGTTCTGTAGAACAGTTAAAGTAGCCAAAGGGGGAAAGTTTACCCCTGGTGGACTTTGACTTAGTCCTGGTCATCTTGATTCAAATAGAACAAGCAGAGGGTCAGTTCAGATGATCTAAGACCCACCAATCTCAGATCACTTTTCTCAGATGAAAGGATTGTAATTTTTTAGTCTGAAAGGCATCATTAGTGATTTCATCAAATCCAATGAAAAGAAGGCCCTTTTTAACTGAGTAATAATTTAGCTGTATTCTACAAACACAGGATAACATCTGCAATTTACTTTCAGGAATACTCCAGGCTTAGGTCAATGGTGTCTTGCCTTATTTCTTGGAAAGTCAGCAATGTGTGCAACCTCTTTTACTTAAAAATCTCAAGGTTCTTTTCTCACAAGTAAGAGTTATTTAGTCCCAGTGCTCTGACCATGTTCCAGGCCAGAATTATATTCTAATTATATTCTTCCAAAAATGTCCCTCAAAGTTCTAATTAATTATCTTCTTCCCTTCCTCCTCTGAAGCGCTGTCATGCCATGTTGTTTCTGTGAGATCTCTGATAGCCACTTCAGATGCAAGACACTGTATTTTGCTCAGGAATGAAGTGTTGCTGCAGATAGAGGGTCGTATCCAGCCCCAGCATGTCAGTGTGATGAGCTGATTATAGGGAAGGTATTTTATATATAGCAACGGTGAAACTAAGTCTAAATATTCATGCTTAGAGGATAAAATGAGGTGTCAGTTCTCCCTCTTTTCACCACATAATTTATGTTGTTCTGCACTCTGAAAACTCTGTTCTTACACCTTAATCATTGTGCCCAGTGTCTTTGCTCAATAATGCTAAAGAAAAGCAGGGGGAATCCTCTACTTCTATAGTAAGGTAAATGATTCCAGCATATTTATGGCTTATAAAATTAAAAAGACACCTTTAAAATGCATATCTGCAATTCAGCTATACTGATGTTGACAAGATTCCTATTGTTGGCTGCTGTTGAAATGCAAACTTTTTAAAAGTCCGTATTAAGTGAGCTTTCACTCTTCTTTAGAAAAGTGGGTTTAGAAAAATCGCTTCTGTTTTAAAAAATAAATAAATTCAGAAGTTTGGTATATTAATGATTTAAAAATCCTTCAAAAATGGGCTTTGTAAGAAATATTAGGTAGATTTTAAGGAATATTACAAATATTTTCCTTGGCATTTGGTTTATGAGCATGGTTTCTTCCAAAGGATTGCAAAATGAGTGATGGAGACCATCAAAATACCTGGGCGCTGAAAACTGTGTAGCTTTAGGAAGTTATTTCACGAAATCAATGTTGTGTTGTGTTGAAAATGTACTAGAAAGTGAGTCACCATCTTGAATTTCAAATGTAGGAACAGTCAATTATAAAATCAGAGCATAGAATAGACGTGTCATTTTTTTCTACAAGCCCCGACTCGGGGTGCACATCCTTTCAAGGTGCTGGAACGTTAAATAGGTATCATTTCTTGTTGTCTCTGACTTAGATTAGTGCAATCCTGAGCAATATTTTGTGACATGAGTGTGCATTTAGTTGAAAGAGTGAGTGGAGCAGAGAGGCTGCAGTGGGAGACACTCTCTTCTCACTGTCTTTCACCTGCATATTGAGAAGCTGGCTTTGAGGTACGCTTCCTGTTTGTTTGCAATTGCAAATTCTTCCTAAATTGCAGCAGAACATCTTGTCTGCATTTTATAAATTCACAGCCACTCTACTTAAATACAGTTCTCACCCACACAGAGTTTCATTTGCACAAAAGTCACAGCAGCAGAATATCAGCAATTCCCACGGAAATGACAGCCTAAGCCTTTAGTTCATAATATTGAAAAATTTCCCTAACTTGCAACGTTTCCTGAGGGAATGTCAGAGTTGGCATACATTTCTACTGCTTTTCTCTAATTTTTAACCTCTTATTACAAATGAAATCTTGTAGGGCTTTTTTAACAGGTGGTTTTTGCCCGGGAGTACATGACAGAGGTAGAAAGCCAGAGAACTGTGATAAAAATTAAACTCGGCAAATCTAACCAGTCCTAGCGAGAATGCAGCAGGGAATTACAAATCCTCAGTGGAAAGAGCTAAAGATTGCTTAATTAAACAGGGTTGCAGAATTAGATTTAACTTTAAACTTGAAATTTGAATGAATTTGTTTGGTGAGGAAATTGTGACTTCTTGAATGTCATCCTCGACTTTTTTTTTCCAGGGCTGGCACGAAGTATAATTGTATTTTGCTTTAAATCAAAGTGGTTGCTTATTTCACACACAAGGTTTCAAGATGGTTGAGAATGGGCTTTTATCACCATGTTTAGCAATTGTCTAAAAAGAAATATTAATTGATGATCAGAGACTGTAACCTGGGATGAAAACACATAAAGGAAAAGGAATTAACATCTTTGTAGATTGTGAGTCCTCAGTCACCGCACTGATTTGAACAGGCAATATTTAAAATACATTAGGTTTTGAAAACATGATATGACAGCAGATCTCACAGAAGATCTTGAGGGCCCTTGAAATCTGTGACCAAGGTTTTATAAAAACAGTTAAAAAAAATGGAAATACTTTGGGGGAAGCAGGTAGATAGAAACTATCCTTGATGAAAGGTTTTGGGCAATTATCTGAAAATAAATTTGGTGTCCCTTGTCCGAGGAGTTGCATATATGATTTGTTGTCTCCTTTGCAATTCAGAAGCTGTAGATTCCCTTACAGATGATACTGCTGCCTCTTATTTTTAGCTTATCTGGCAGGCTTTTTAATTGGATCAAATTACATTAACTGAATGTTCATGAATAACCCAGTGACTTTATGGTTAACACCGGAAGTTGTACTGTGGGTACAAGGTAAGCAAGATTAAGTCAGCTTTGAATATCTTGCCACTGTCACCTCACCATCGTTGACAATTACCACCTGTGCAAATTTTTATTAGCTTAAATCTCTACTTCATTTTCATCAAAGGCTGTGACAAAAAGTTTTAGGGAATTGGGCTTTGTGGTTTCAGAGATCCCTGGCGTAGATCTTCCAGCCAAGGGCCCTGAGGCACTTTATCTGCAAAGGCAGCAGTGATGCTGACTGGGGAAGTGGCAAGGCCAAGGTGCCTTAGGGAGATGATGGTTCAGTGCTGGGGCAGGACAGCTTCCCTTGGATGATGCCAATTAAGCTGTAGCTGTCATTTAGAGTTGCTGTCTTCTGGCTCGCACCTCCTGTGCACAAGCAGCAATCAATCAGGCCCTTGTGCTGTGTTATAAATAAAAAGGAAGGTTTGTGTGTTTGTGAATGTACAAAATAAGGAAAAAAAGCTCCCAAACCCCAAAGCAACATGTACCCAAATGTTGCTCATTTCCAATAGAGGCAGTTATTTCTGAACCAGACCAAGAAATTATTGAAGTCTGTCATCTCAGAAGTTTCATGTACTAGGTGAATTAAACTAAAGCCACTACTTAAAAACCTTTATAAAACTGTGAATTACTCTTAAAGTCAGGCAGTATTAAATCAATAAACAAGCATGTAAAAAGCTATAGTGTAATGGGGTTTATGGGTTCTTAATAGATTTATACAGATTATGAATACCAGAGTTTTTTTTTAATTGGACTTTTAATTATTTGCAATAGTGAAGAATGATGTAAAATAACTAATAGCTCTGCTAATTAATATGGGGATTCGATGGCTGTTAATTAAGGGCAAATGGGACAGGGCTGACACAATCCCCTTTTGACTATGATGAATAAAAAGTCAAACCAATAGCTTATTTCCAAATTACCATGATTGATAAAAAGTCAACTCTGAGCACAAGTCATTCATCCTAAGGGAGCTGCAATTTTAGTGTTTAGATGATACAAAAAGAGAACATGTCTATAGGCCTTGAAATAAAAGTAAAAGCTGCAAAAAAGCTTCAAAGGGCTAAACTACAGATTTGTAAACTTGCTGTTGAATATGTAACTTTGTGCACAGTGAGGCTTTTCAGAGCACTTTCATTTCTCACTGATTTAAATGAAGCTGACACATGAATGAAGAGCAGTCTGTGATATATTCCAGGAAAATTATCATTATTGGACTTTCTTTTCTAGTCATCAGATATTCTGAACAGCACTTTACATACTTAAAAAAAAAAAAGGGTGTGTTGAGGGGAGAGAAGCACCTTGCCAGCAACTGGTTTATCGGCCTGTCCCTGTGGTCTTTGCAGTCTGTCATCTGCTGATTGCTGCCTGCTCACTGTGCTCTCCTTCCTGCATGTGGCTAAACACTGGAAACCTGTGTTTAAAATCTTAAGTCAGATCTGGGGGGTATATCCAGAAGAAGTCTCTGGGTTAGAATCTGGTGTGTTCAGTGATGTGTTTGTGGCACACACAGTCCTGGAGAGTGCTGAGGACACGGGAAGGGGGTGGACCAGCCTGAGTGCTGCCTGGGGAGCCTCCACTCACTCATTCCCAGGTACCTGTGTGGGATCACTAGAAATTCTCAGCACAGCTGGGGGACCAAAATCTTTTTCTCCCCACCTGTCCTTTTTGCCACCTTGCTCAGGAGCACAGGGAGCCCCTCCCAGCTGCTCAGCTTGCCCAGCGTGCAGCCAGCTCTAGATGTGCCTCCTGTCTTCTCGGAGCTGACTCTTTTAAAAATATAATTGTTAGTTTGTTTGCTTTTTTCTTCTTTCTCTAGATGTTAAATTGAATATATTTGCGTGGGGTGTATCAAGAGTTTTCATGCAATATGTAAGGTCTCAAGTTTGATTTCCTCTTTGCTTGAGGAGGTTTAAGACTTGCATTTCCCATGCTGAGTAACTACCAAGGTAAAGGCTGCTCTGTTTTGGGATTGCTTCTGGTTGTTCCATTACACAAGGGTTGTGTCAAAGGAGCAGTGAGTACCTAGGGCAGCAAGTCAGGCATCTAAATGTGGTTTCATTTCAGTGGAAAGATTTAAATATTTTAGGCAAGTTTAAGCCTATCGTAAAAAAGAAATTCAAAACATTGAAGACTATAATTGAAACATGCAGAAAAACATACTAAAGAAAAACAGGAACACATTTTGATCTTAATGAGGAAGAGGTGTGTGCATGCTGGTTGACATAGAGTGAGCATAATTTACATAGTTGAATACGAATTTAAGAACTTGGGATCGGAAGGAATTTCCTGAAACCATATTGCTTGGTTCTCTCCTATAACAGGCAATTATTTCACATAAACTTCTTTGCAATCAATCCATTAAAAGTAGTATCTTTTTCCACCTTGGGATGCTGTTTCTGTGCTTTGATTCTCTGGTTAGAAGCCTTCTAATCTCTAGGCTAAATTTAATAATGATCAGTTTATTTTGCTTTTGTTCATGACCATTTGTTTCTGTTCCAGCACAGACTTCTAGCTTGATATTTCTCCCTTGAACAAATATTTCTATCCACAGGCTTTTCTTGACTTTTCAAACAAGGCAATTCATGTGGGCTCCTTTTATTTGATAGTATGTCCCTTCCTAATCCTTCTAGTATAATTCTCTGCATCTTTTCCAATTCACTTTTGTGCACAGGAACCCAAACAGGGCCTTTAAACAGTCCTGTATTTCCTTCATCTCTTCAGGAAACAAACAGGAAATGTGTCCCAACTGGGATTGTATTTGCCCTTCTTTTAAGTCCATCCATATCACCCTACGTGTCTTTTTCCTCCTTCCCTTTTCAGTGTCCTGCAATTCAGGACATATGAATTTTAATTATATATATCATTATATATGTGGTATATATTTTAACTAGAGTGCAGTTACATACCCTTCAGTGCACTGAATTTCATCCTACCTCTCTATTACTTCTCAAGGTTTCCTCATTTTTTATATGAGACATTCTCACTTATTTGTTAGGAAATTCTGTTGTATTATTACCTTTTCTAGTGAATGTTATTATGAAAAGCTTGATTGTTCTACTAACTTCTAAGAGTACAGCAGGTTTGTGTTTTTTTTCTAATTTCATAATTTGGTAAAATCTAGCTGTGGGATGTGGGCTTCCCCATGCTTTGTGTTTCAACAACGTCATTAATAAGTGTACATTTCTTGAGTCAATATTTGCCAAGGTATTGTGAAAAGATATTGCTCGTGACACAGGCCAGGAATTGTGTCACGAGCAGTTTGGTTTTTTGAATGTTTAGCCTTTATTACTGCCAATACATAACAGCACATGTATGAAAAGCTATATTAGCAATAACATTTTCTTTAATTAATTTTTCCATGAATGAATTCCTATTAGAAATTCATTCTTACTACATTGCATTATGTTGTGATGCACTTTGGTGAAATTAACTCGAAGAGCAGCTCTTTGCAATTTTAATATTCCGCTGGGTTTTCCATTCTAGAAAACTCATTATTATACATGTACAAAGCTGAAAAGAAACAAGAGAGAGGCATATTGTGTGAATAACAGTCAGGGAAAAGAGACAGCTGGCATGATAATTTTCTAATAAAGCTTAGAAAAGGCTGCTGTGTCTTGAAAAAATGAAAGAGTTTTAATTTGAGTATTCCTTTTGTTTGGATTTGCTTTGTACTAAAAAGTTCTGAATCCTATTCACACCTTTTATGAATATTAACTGAAAAACAAATATATCTTGTCAAGCCCTTCTACTTGGTAGGTGCAAAAGAATCAGTGGTGTGTATCCAGCGGGGGATGGTATTTCTTGTTCCTCTTATCCACTCTCATTCTCCTCCAACCAGACTGTGCAGTTTGGATCTTGATAAATAGAGATTTTTTCTGAATCATGGACAACTTATTAACACATGGAGCCTTTAACTATCTCTGTGCCAAACTGCAGCCTATAAGAAATATTTGTACCTTTCTTAATTCCTGTCACATTTAAAATCCTGACATTTGGAGGCTGTGCCTAAAAGCCCACAAGTGGGAGGCTAGGAAGATTCTAGACAACAGTCACAGAAATTAAACATTTCACCCCTGACCTTCAAAGTCACTCAAATCTTGTTACTTGGAAGTAAAGCTTTAATTTTTTTTATTTTCTTTTTCCAGATATGACATTTCAGAGACTACGTGCTTTCTTAGAGAATTTAAACCAGATTATTTTTAAAAATGTAGAAGTATTTACATTTAATTAGAAAACTCAAACACACAGCTTAGAGAGGCAAATTAAGGTGAAATTTAAATTAGTATGAGGGAGTAAAGTTAATCCCTAAAGTGAAAATTGAAACACCAAATTCTGTGCTCGCTCCTGCCTTTCAGCAGTGGATTGCCAAGACATTGGGTAGCATTCACTAAACCACATTTCTGACAGAATCCTTGCATTTTGTAAGGCTTTTAGAAATGTAACAAATGCAGCTTTGAACACATTATTATAAATGTTTTTAAAATGTATTAGTCATGTAAAGTGTTTTGTGTTATTACTTGGCTTGATATATTGTTCTAATGTGTTGCCCTGATATTTGATTATCTTAACTTGTCTCTATTTTCATTCATTCATCCTTTTTATACAATATAATGTTATTGGCATTAATGAAGTTACTGCTAATTTATGCCACAGTGAGGAAGGAGTCAGGCTTGTTATATCTGGTATCACAGTTCATGAGAGAATCAGCTAATTGCATTCCATTAGTGATTAACATAGAGGAATATGAAATACCAGTGTTTTGTAAACCACACATTTAATAGCCCTTATTCTCAGCAGCCCCAGGGCTGGAGGTGACAGGGAAACAAAGGTCCCCCCCTCCAGATGGAACCTTTGCTGCTGTTCAATGAAAACCACTGACAATTGGTTTGTGAACCTGCAGTATGTAGTCATGGAGCATGTGACATTGATACCAACTCAACACATTTATCTGACATTCAGTTTAACTATTAAAGAAATTAATAATTCTTCACTTTTGTTTCTCTGTTATTGAAATATACATAGGTTGGAGTTGGTTAATTTTTTTTTTTTTTTTTGGGTCAGCTTTGTCAGTACTTGAAACATTTGAACTCCTTTATTTGTTCAACCTTGTCACATGAACTGTATCACGGTGGATTTGCTGTCCCTGGGATCAATTCCCAGAACCCCACGTAGACCCAGGGTCATTTCCTCAGGTTCAGGGGGGATGATACAGCAAAAGGGTCAGTTTTAACTGTGCTCCTGCTCCACTGGAGGCACACATTGACAGACCCAGCAGGAAGAAATCCTAATGATAAAGTCAAGACAGTTCAGGTTAAGAAATGTTTCAATTTAAATTAAAAAGTGTGGGTTCTGTTCTGTTGGGAATGGTTTGGGAGCTCCCTGCTTGGAGCCTGAGCCAGAACACGCAGGTAACATTTTAAACAAAGGTGAACACGAGGTAAACAAACATTGGGGCTATTTCTCCACTTCTTGGTCTGTAGAACTGACACAGCTTCCCCACATAGACAAAGAACTTTTCTTTACAGTTCTGAATGCCATTCACATGTATGTTAAATTTATTTAGCCACATTTATTCCTTCATTTCTTTCAGTCTACTGGCACAAAGATTTTAATTGAGCTGTGACGATACCAGTTTTTGTGGCACTGTGGAAGACACGACTTTCATTTGAAAGAACTCTTGGAGTTCAAACACAAGGCTGCTAATGGGGTGGCTTTTCTGTTTAGAAAACCATGTCTGGCCAACTGTCTTTGAGAGAATTTTCTTTTTGAATGCTCATTGTTTCAGTAATCTTCATCTGCAAACATGGTTTGTGGCTCTTCTTGAATAGGTTTGCTTCCAAGCCTCCCATTCACTGGGTGTTGAGATGTCTCAACTAGAGACACGGAGAGCCATTCTTATATCCATTTTTTTTCTTGGTCTTTCCCTTTCAGCAGTTTCCTCATTGCTGTGCAAAACAAATCCCCAGACGTTTAGTGTAGATTGAAAACTGATTCAGTTCTTAATAGATGATCCAGTTCTAAAATACAGTGTACACAGTCTATCTGTGGAAGTGTTCTGCAGAATCAGTGAGCAGTTAAATTTCAGTTCTTTCCTGGTAGGGGCTGTGCAGAGGTCCTTTGCACCTCAGAACACATGGAAAAAAAAATCAGCTGCTGGTAGAAGAATCCAGTCCACTCAATGAAGATGAAACAAATTAACCCATTAGTCCCAGTTTCATTTCCTGGTGTGTGTGAGTAGAATACCATGTAATGACATTGTCTGTGGCATCTTGTGGGTCCCTTCCAACTTGACATATTCTGTGATGTCCCATTGATAGGTCTAATGAACTCCTTACATGGGAAGGTTGAGATCACAGCAGGTATCCAAGTGTTTGCTGCCCTAACTTATTCTGGAATCGTTTTGGTTATTACTACCCATGAGGGATCATGGCTGTGACACACTTGAAATACAGGGGACTGAGAGCTTCCCTCTTGAGGACTTCTCATCTGGGAAACATCTTCACATAAAATAAGCATAAGCTCTTCTCCAGTGTCCTCCTTCAGTGACAGTGGATGAGCCTGGGCTGAGAATGAAAAGTCCTGGCTGAATATTAAACTGGGCTTGACATGTCACAGAAAGCACTTGTGGCTGAAGTCATAGTGTACCCAGTGTATTTCCTCACCGCTTCATGGCTTCACTGTTTACTGCTACCATAAACTCCGGGTGTGAAGTGTGTATTTAAACAGTGTTTCTTTATTTTCCCCAACTATATTTAGTCTTTGACTTTGAATGACAGTTTATTTGTAAATTAAGAATAAGTGTGAGCGAGAAGGAATTGGTAGCCCAGGTGATAGGTAACAGATACAGAGCCTATCATTTGTAGCTTGCCAGTTCAAATTTGGCTCGGGTCTCTATTGACAGAAATTCATTATCATCTGATGGCTGTTTGGGAGTCTGTGTGAAAGGAACTGATGGTATTCACATTCAAAAAAACAACAACAAAAAACAAAACCTGTCACAATTACATTCTTTTTGGCAGCTTCTGTGAGCATGAGGATGAACTTCCCTCTGACATCTTAAAGCAGTCTTTCCAGATAAGGCTCCAGGCAAATTGGCAGGACGATGTGGAAATTTGCAGACACCGTCCAAGTTTTATCTATCCTTTGTCTAATCAAAGGACCTTAAGCCTGTAAATGATGAGAAACAAAAGCGGCCTCTTTTGCTCTTTCAGGTGCCCAATGTGCAATTGCTGCCCTCTAATTACCAGAGGATACCAAGCATCCACAGCAGCTGAAAAGAGATAATTTGGAGGAGCCACTCTAGCTTTAAAAATGTTCATCTGAGAGATTCGCCCTTGGGCAAATGTAACTCGGCCAGACAGAAATATAATGGAGTCATTTTTGTCCCTTAGCCTTGGCTGTGGTTTGGTAAAAGTAACTGCTAAATGCCAACAAACTGCCAAAATCTTGTAGCAAAGGTAGAGACCGAATCTCTAGGCAGAGCGTTTTCTGAGTGTGGTGATATTTAACTTAATTGGGAAAGTGCAGTGTGTCAATATGAACTTTTCCCAACCCCCTCTCTGTCTCATTCTCAGGCAGTCATACCATTTCATTTTAGCAATACAGAAACCTTCAAGCACCAAAGGATGTGCCAGCCAAAAACCATCACTGCCAACAATTATATGCTAGATGTGTGTGGGCAATAACATATGCACTTAAAAGGACTGAAAAAGAAGGTATGCCTGGTTCTTAGCATTTTATCTTGTCTTGAGTTTCAGTGTCTCCCTAAAATTAGAATTAATTTCAAACAGCAAAAAACTCTCTGGAATCAGAACATGTAGGAGCCCTGTGATGAGACAGGAGATTTTCAGACTGTAATTTTCTTTCTCTTACAAGGGAAAGCATAAGCAGAACTGTCTTCATTACTCTTTTAAATAATTAATGCTTTCAGTGTATTTCAGACATTGATTATCTGGCCAGTTGTTAATAGACAAAGCTAGGGGACCTTCTGGTATTTTTTTATTTGTACTTGAAGTCTCTAATAACCTGAGCATATGTTGATACACACGTAGGTACAAGAAGTAGGATTTTAGTGGTGACTGGAGTGTGACATGACTCATCTCTAACATATAAAAAATAGTCAAGATGTATTATAAAGGCAGATTTAAGGGAAAAAAAAAGTAGGAAGTGTGCAGGATAGTTTTGTGCTTGTATGGGAATGAAAGTGAGGAGATTGAAAAGGTTATTGCCCTTGATCTACTGAAGCATTTTCTGTTGTATTTCTCAATATATTTCTTGGTCACTCCTGCATTAACTGGATTCTCTGCTGTCTTGGAAATCAAATTCAGACCAACTTCTATTTTTGGTCATTCAAAATCTAGTTAAAATGTATTTCTACCCTTCAATAACTCAACCTTCTTTGATGGTTAGACAGTTACCCTTTAAAATAGTACTGGGGCCAGGATAGAAGGAATGAAATAACAGAGGCCCAGTTTGTAATTTATCCAAATAAACAATCTTCTTTTTCTTATTTACACCTAAACACTTCTTAGTGTGACTTTTGTGGATCAGATGACTGGCTCATTTTTTGAAGCTATCATATGCTATACCCACTGAAGGAGGTAGACTGCTGGCTTGGAATTACTCAAACAAAGAATGTGAATTTGTCCATGTGTGCCTTTTGTTTCCACTCTGAGTACTGAAAAAGTTGTTCTCTGTGCTGAGCTGGGGTATAATATGTATTTATTAAAACCAAAGGATGCTCTGTGGAGTACTGTCTGTGTTTTACCATCTATTTTCATACAGGGTGACTACCCTTGGCACAGGTGCAGGGAAGGTCAGGGGAAAAAAAGTACAGTCATACCAGAAGAGTTTTGTTTGTTTATTCCAGTGTAGTAAAGTTGGAGAAAGGGTCAAATTTACCCTAGAAATGTGTTATAGGATTGATGTCCAAGAGGGAAAGTTGGCATTAAACTAAAACCACAAGGGTAACACTGTCAGTGAATAAATGTAGACTGGAAATTAGAAGAAGGCTTCTGAATACCAGAGGAGAGAGGTTTTGAAACAGCTCTCCAATAACAGGAGAAATGATTCTCTTATTTTGTTTGAGATGATTATGTAACGACACAGATAATGTGGTACCTTTAGTCTTTGAAAACTTGACATAATGAGTCAGAAGCCATCTCTGGTTGAAGGCCAAGGGTGGGAGAAGCAGAAATTCTGACTCCTGAGTTCTTACTCGGATCTCTCAGTTGAATAACTCAATCAACAGCTTTTTCTGACCCTGAGCACTTGAAGTGGTGGCTCTGGACCACTTTTTTGCTGCTCAGGGCTGAGTGTCCATTCTGTCTGTGTTTCCTTCTCCCTCTGAATTGTGACCAAACACAGATATTCTGTAAAAATAACACACTATTTGCCTGGGTTTAGTTCTGGTTTTAATGCCAGAGTCATTTTTAGCTACATACATAGTACAGAATCCAAATTAATAATCAACATTCAAATGCTATATAATTATTTACCATGTTGAAAGGTTTAGCTTGTGCTGGAGATGTTTTTAAGTTTTGAATGTGCCATTTTTTGTGCTTGTTAGGTTTTTTTTTTCTGCTTCCCCAATTTTTTGGATGCTGCTACTGTGTGGAAAATGGAGATTTTACAGCTTATGCTTGCTACTATACTACAGTTGTCATATGTTTTCAAAAGTAAAGTGTTCCTTTGGAATTTATAGAACTGTGGCAGAGATTAGTAGTCTTAGATTAATAATCTTCATATCTTGCTTGCTATTGCACCTGTAAATTAAAACCAAATTATATTCAGATTGTGTCTATATATTATGGCTTTATAGAAACACTTTGCCAAAGACTTTACAAATTATGCAGTTTGTTCTGTTACTACTAAAACTGCAGCTGCAAATATGTTACTTGAGCATTTGACTTTTAATACTAGACTATGAAGAGGTTTGTTGGCACCCTGCATGAGTAACACTGAGCATCAGTCACGTAACTGGGCTGTTGATAAATGTCTAAACCTGTAAATAAAGGGGGCCTGCTGTTCTACTCTGCTGGCTGGGATTGGAGACACAACATTCCCCCAGCTGTTTTGGTCACAAGCTCACTTGTATTCCCTCGTGGTGAGCAAACAAGAAATGTTTGAGAAATAGCTCCAGCAAAATGGCAAAACTCGATCAGTGCCACGGTGTTCAGCAGAAACCTAACGTGGACCTGTGTGCCGTTCCATGCAAAAGCCATTTGAAGTGCTGGGGGTGATCAGTGTGTTATAGTGATCATTTTATTACCTAGATCCTTGACAAAACCCTGGAATGATTGTACTGGGACATAGTTAGCTGAAAGGATTGAATTACTTGGGCTTGGTGTTCTACTGACCACGAGCTCACGGACAGCAAGATGTTGGCTGAGCTGAGTCCTGCCAGTTGTGGCCAAATATTTTACAGTTTTGTAGTTAAACAAATCTGAAAGGGAAGATCATTCCTAGACTTCCATTCCACGGGGACCCTTTAGTTCTTTGTCCTGCTGATTTCTATTTTGAAAATAAATTGGAAAAAATCTTTTAGAGGAAAGACTTTAGAATATAAAGCCCCCAGGACTTTCCAGTTTGAGAGAGAAGCGTAGCTTTATTTGCCTTTAAATAATAAAGTTTATTTTTTTCTGTTTAAGTATTTATAACAAGTGAGACTGGGGTTTACGGTGTGTAGTGCAAAATTCCATTCTCCAGAATGTGCTATTACTTTTTAATTGCTTTATGCTTTTAAAAAAGTGCTAATAAAAAGTGCTTAATCATTCAGATGAATGAAACAATATCTGTAGAACAGGCCACTGCTTTCTCTGAAGGGTGGTTGATATGTTATATATCTGACTAGCAACTGTGCATCTCATGGCCAACCCTTTATTCTTCAAACTGAAGAGGAAAACAAAATCTGTATTAACTAAAGAAATACCCTATATTTCCACTGAATTTTTACAATGGGGCTTTTCTCCTTGTCTGTTAATGTTTCTGAATTCTTCAGTATCAAAACCACTTTTTCACTGACTGTATTTTTTGTCTTAATCTGGCAGTCTCAAAGCATTTCATTAACTTTAATTAAATTTTTATATTACCTTAAAAAGTGACTCTTGAAAAATGGTATTGGGGGAATACAGTAACCAAGAGGTCATTTCACAAGACTATTACTACCCTGAAGTGCTGCTGAGATTTAGCTTTCAGTTCCTCTACCTTTGGTTGAAATTTGACAGGGAAAAAAAAGAACCAATTTGAAATGTCAGAAATGAAAATATGTTACTAGAACTAGCAGAGTTCAAAAATACAATAATACATTTGCAGTCTCATAGAGCACTGCAATGGTTTGCTTTTAAAAGGATTATTATACTGAAAGACCCAAAACAATTAAGTTTTTTTTCAGCATCATGAAGAACATGAAGTTGTTTAGCTTATGAACAGATAAGTAGATCTGTCTTGGTTGACCAGTGGGCAATTGTTGATAAAAATAAGACCCAAAATATTGGAAATAAAACCAATGAATCCTGGGTCCAAGTGATTTCCTCACAGGATAGTGGTGAATAGTCTCTGGAAGGAAAAAAATAAAATTTTGTAGAGACAAAGTGCAGAGAATGAAAAGCATTCTAGATACAGGGGTCTGTGCTCTGGCTTGGATTCCTTTCCTGATCTGTGCTGTTTCTCCAGTAGTGAAGTTGGGATCACAGTTCCAGTTTCTCTGTAAACCCAGTCCCTCTGCAGCAAGCACAAAGTCTGGATAATCCCAAAGTATTGCTTATGACTCATCAGTGTTTTAATGCAAAGGTGATTATTGCCCAGATCTTCTTAGTGTTCTTGGCTAGTCATTTCATCAAAACTTCCTTGTTAAGGGCATATCCATCCTCGTGACTGCACCCAAAAAATGTTTGTTGGCAGCTTAGGCCAAGCTCTGATTTACTGTTGCACTGTTGCTATGTGTGGGGGGTGAAGTTTTAAAATCACATCTGTGTGATTAATGATACACAGGAAACAAAATCCATGTCAGTCTGAATGCTGATTTAACCCTCTGAATCACCCCCACCCATGGACTACAGAGCAAGTTCACAGTCATTACCATCCTGAGCTAAGAAATAACACATAATTTTGTTACCATTTCAATGCAGACTTCACGTTTTTAAAGGTGGAATGCCCACCTGTGTGGCTCTTCCTCTGCCATGAGAATGGGTGTGCTGGGAATGGGGTCACTTGCTGTGGGGTTGCCCTTCAGTCTGGTGACAAGTGTCTTGTTCAGCTCGTTGCTCTTGCTGAACTCAGGTTTTGGTGGCAATCACAAGGTGGGTGGGCACTCCAAACTCCCAGAGATGTTACAGCTGCCTGCTCCTTGCCCTGCTGCTGTCCTGCCTCTGGCCACTTACAGGCACCAGTGCAGGGCCAGGTGCTGCCTCTCCCCACTTGACACCTGATGCAGTTTTCATCAGCGCTGTTCAGACAGAGCACCTTGAAGGCTTCTAGACCTCAATCCCGAGGTTGTGAATGCAACCGTTTTCTGAAAGCCTAGTCCTAATTTTCTTAATGTTTGTCCTTTATGGGGAAAAAAAAAAAAAAAAAAAAGGTGGCTTGATTAGCATTCAGTTCAAAAGGGAGCCGGGAGTTGAAAGGAATGCGAGCAGTGTGATTCAGCCGGCACGCAGCGAGGGGAGGCTTTCACAGCGCCTGCCTGCAGTAGGGAGAGGAGCCTCGCTGCAGAGAGAACAGATGCATTTCAGAGTCGCCCGCCAAAGGGAGTATATTATGCTCCCTTTTTAAACTTTCCCAAACACACACCATCTGTTTCACACTAGATACTTACAGGGTTTGATCAAATTAGAAGTCATGCTGAAAGGGAAAGCTAAGGTTAGCATGGACAGCTTTCTTAAAGCTACAGAAGCCACAGTTGGGTTGCATTAAACCTCGAGTATCAACCTCTGTGAACTGGATCAAACTCTGCACCTTGGTGATGCTGCCATTTGCACCGTGTTCACTTGTAGCCTCAATCAGAGTGATATTTGCCAAAGTAAAATTGAGCAAACTCCCTATAAAATGACAGCTGGAGAAAACAGGAATGGTGGACATTATGAGTGGCTGAAAAAATTGAGGTAAAAGTGCCGAAACAGATGTTGGCTGTTTCAGAATAGCTGCCATTAGATATGCCTGACTGCAGAAACAACCTCTGCGAACACTGGAGTTCAAAAATCTTCTGGCATGGGAGGGTAGGCCCTAATCTCAATCTGTGCTAGGGAAGTCACCTCGTAATTGTATGACAGTGATGTAAATGAAACTTGAGACTGTTGCAACAACACATTGTAATTGGATAAGAATAGCTTCAGAAGATCAGAAAAGAAGGTAAGGAGTAGGGATGGAGGCTCTCAGATCTGGTAGGTTTTGTGCCTGTTTCAGTTCAGGGGTGGTGATTCACAAAGGTGTTTAGTTCTGACTTGAGTGTCACAAAATGCGACTTGGACAGCTAAGGCAGTGAGGCTGGGAAGAGCCATCCCTGCTGAACACAAAGCTGAGGCTACTTGGGGTGTGTCTCTTTTTAACAGCTGCACTTGGGTTTTGGTTGAAGATCTCAGTGCTAAGTGGCTTGAGCCAAATCCAAAGGAATTCTCCTGCCTGTCCTTAACCCACACTCTGTGCACCTTGGCAGGGGCTGGGTGCCAGTGCACAGACTGTGTGGGCAGACAAAGTTTTACCTCTGCTGCAGGTTTTATACACGAACTACTGTGGTGCCACAGGCAGGGACTGAACCTGGGGAGCTCTGCAAAGCTGGGAGGAGCTCTGCCCAGCGGTCCTAAAAGCCTGAGCCTCAAGTGTTGGCAGTGACACCATGTGGTCCAGGCCACCTCCTTGTCCTGGGGCAAAACTCTTTGAACCCTGAGAGATGACTGGAGAGAAAGCATTATCAAAAACCTTTTTTTTTTTTTTTTGCTGTGTCAGAATTGTTGTAGTTAAATCTGAGACATAATCACAAAGAACATATGTCACAAATTAGCTAGTTTTGTTAAGTGTTGTTTGGCTTGTTTGAGACAATTCTAAAATAGAACTACAGACATATAAAACATTTCTAAAATAATGCCAGAATGCCATGGAAAAGACTGTGTGGAAGGCGTTTCTAAGTCATCTTGCAGCATGAAGTAGAGGAATCAGTTTGTTTTTTTTTTTAACATCCAAGATCGAGTTATTTCAAAAATGTTCATCAAAATAATTTTTTTTCTTGTGTGATGATCTTGTAATTAACTGCCAGATGTGGATCATTATTTAAACCAAACCTCCAAACTCTCTAAAGTTCATTCATAACTTCTCATTGCAGCCATTAATTTCATGCCTATTTTAGGAAAACAGGTCCTAGTTTAAAATGTGCTTTTAAATCATAAATGTTTGCATTGGCCCCTTGGGCACGAGCAGGACACAATTGGTAGTCAAACTGGAAATAAAATTTTGATTTGTTACTCTCTTAGAATACTAGCTGCTTCTGTCTCTTTCCCCCCAAAATAGACAGGCAGGACATTTGGGGTTTTCTTGTAATTATATACCTAGAACTTGATATAAAACTGAAAAACACAAAGGGTGTCTGTCTTCTGTTCACCCCTTCTGAAAGCAGGAGGCACTGCACTTTCCCATGGAACATCTTGATTACGTTCCTTTGGAAAATAACATTTTTCTAAAAATTAATTTGCTTTTTAAAGATCATTTCCCAAGCCTACACTGCCATTCCACGGGAGTGGGGTGTGATACTGGCAAACCAGAGAATCCCCACCACGGAGTCTTGACAAGATCTGCTCCCAGGGCTTGGAAAGCAGAGCTGCGGGGGTTTCTCGTGGCCTGTGGGCTCAGGGAATTTAGACTAACAATGTTGCCAGGATACTCTTGGCTGATTAGGAATTAATTTCAGATCCTCACTCCCATGATGAATTTTGTACACTTTCACATAGGTATGATGTGGAATATATAAATACTACAGTGACATGTTGGGGAAAAGGATTGGCGAAAGAACTGCGCACATCTGTCAAATTTTTATCTTTACCTTGAATTATTTTTGAATTAACCTTTCTTTTAATCTACAAGCTTCTTGCTTGAGGCAAAACAGTCTTTACTTCACAAAACCATCTGCCTGGTTTCAAGACTTTCATGTCAATGGACAGACCTAGAATGAGGCACCATGTAGTGATAGGCAATTTGACAGGAGCTTTGACAAATTGGAGATAAATTACATGAACATAAAGAAGGTACCATTGAGTGCTGAGTGATATACTAATTATATTTTTGTGCTTTATAAGTGAGAGACAGCTAAAATGGAAGGCAAAGTCACCAGTCACACTAGTTGGGAGGTGCACTGAGAGCATTGCATGCTTCATGTCAGACGTTCTGGAAGTTTGAGTTTGAAGCTTTCAGAAAGGAACAGGCCTTTATCAAGCTAAAATGTTGTGTGGAATTTTTTATACCTCAGAAAGAAGAAATGAATGGAGAGTAAAGTAGATTCTCTGTCAGGCAGTGGTGTTTGCATAACAAATGAAGTCTACTTCCATTGTTGATATTACCATCTCTTTTAACAGTATTAAAACTAAAATCAGCTAGCTTGCACAGCAGCAAACTCCACCCTTAAATCTAGTGCAAAATATGCAGTTGTTCTTAATGTTTTCCGTAGAATATCCTGAGTTGGAAAGGAACCCCCAAGGATCACTGAAGTCCAGCTCCTGGCCCTGCACAGGTCAGCCCCGAGAGTCACACCATGAGCCTGAGAGCACTGCCCAAACACTGTGTGTCTGAGGAGTGTGTGCTCTAGAACCTGCTTCTGAAGGGTAGGGAAGGCACTGCGTTGTTTGCAGTGTTTATGGATTGTTACCAGAGTTAAACAGCAGACAAATCCCCCCTACTCCTTCTCCAGAACAGTGTGCTGTTGGTGGGATCACACACCGTGGGTCAGTGTGAGCTGCCACGGGGGCTCTTGGGAATTCAGTAGGGTGTCAGGAGTAGCAGGTACCAGACAGCAAGTGCCTGAACTGAGAAATTAGGGTTGCAATACAACTGTAAACAGAGCGTGTTTATGCCATTCACATTATCCATCCTTTCTAGCCGGGCAAGGCTTTTGTTCCATTTCTCTTGCAGGTTGCACAGCGAGGCCTCGCTCTGGAATAGGAGCTCCTAAGTACACATAAATAACAGTGTTCCTGTTCCTAACTGAGCAAATTTAACTAAGAATGCTTTCTTCAGAAATGCAATATGGAGTGAACAGACCATGAAAACTGTCACTGGGCTTCCTTCTGTAATCTATCAGGTTTTATGTGCTTGTTCCTATAGTACTGGGTTTAGCTATAACGTCTCACAGGGGCACTTTTCAAAGATACACCCTGTTTTTATTTGCAATTAGAGCTGTTATCACTCTCCTTAAATAATGCATTTCATAATTTAAAGCAGACAGGGAAAGCTACACAAACATGAACTTAAATGTATCTCTACAACACTCCTGCAAGGAAGTTTAGAATTATGATATTGTTGTTACTTTCATTGCTAAATCAATGTACCAAATACAGTAATCAAATTTCAGACAGGGGTTACCAAAGGAGTTTTCAGTGAAAATTGCTTGCAGTGTTGGCATTCTAAGTTTGTTTATAATCTGCTAAGCAGTTGGCAAACATTAAAAATACACCTATTTTTACGGTGTCTTCCAAATAGAATATTTTTACCGGGTCTCTTAAATTTCACAATCATTATGCTATTAATTTAGGAGAAGAGATGGTGGTGGAATGAAATGGAAAGGGAACGTAGACTCACTGCTAAGTATTCTGTATTGCAGTCAAAATTCCATATTGCAGTCAACGTGGTACACAGATCCTTTACCCAAAAGTTGCTAGGGACAAGGAGTGTTCTTTCACTGTTTGCACAGAGATTTGCATTTTATCCACTGAGAAAAGTTAGAAACCCTTTG
Source organism: Myiozetetes cayanensis (assembly GCF_022539395.1). NCBI lineage: Eukaryota > Metazoa > Chordata > Aves > Passeriformes > Tyrannidae > Myiozetetes > Myiozetetes cayanensis. Next base: position 7,014,323 of record NW_026086826.1, on the reverse strand, counting down.
TTTAGAAACGATGTAAGGATCAAAGGAGAAAAGAATGAGTTGGAATGTTACCTGTCTGCTGGACACAATGAAGACCTTTAAAAAAACACTACATTTCCAAAAACTTTTGAGAAAGTGCAAGTCTGGATGTAAATAGTTTGAAGTGCTTCTTACCTGTCTTGATGACAAGTCCAGGTATAACCTTCAGTTAGAAGGGAGAGAATACAAACAGCAGAATTATTAAAATATGAATAAAATATCAGAGCCTAGGCTCATCTGTTCACAAGTATCTCTGCTTTGTTTAAAAAATTGATATTCTATTTAAATACATATTTTATAATATATTGAGTCAGGGTCAAATTTTGTAATGCTTCCCCAAACCTCATTTCCAGACTCAGAGTTTAGTAATGTTAAGCAGGGTTTTTTTAATTTATTTTTTGACTTCAAAAAATATTTGGTGTTTGGCATGAAACTTCCCTCCTAAGGTTGTATGAAATATATTGAACTGATCAGTGTTGCCTTAAGGCAGCATTTCAAATGCTATTTTGAAAAAGGTCCATAACAGCAGACAGACCACACATATTTCAGTTCACATAATTTATTGGTTTCCTTCCTCAGTAATTGCCCCTCGGATCTTACAGCTCCAGCGTAAAACCCTGGTGCTCTAATAGAGGTCACTCAGTGCTTTCCATAGGCTTCAGCTGAGTTAGTTTAAGCTATATTTACCTATTTTGCAAACAAATTATGCACTGCTCAGTGCATGTTTATCTGCACTTACATAAATGGATCAATTAATAGAATAAGACCTCCCAGAATTCCTGTTTCTCACGAAAATGTGTCCTGACGTGCTGAAACATTCCAGTATTCTCAGACAACCAAAGCAGTCGAATCAGACAAATGAGCATGACTACCTTCAAGAGTAGGAAAAAAAAGGAGTTGAAACAGAATCTGGACAAAATTCATACTGAAGTCAGTGAACTTTATTTTAGCAACTGCTAAGTAACAAGAATGTGGGGAAAAGGATCTTAGGATTCAATCCCATTTGTGCCGGGGAAATTTGTGTTTAATTATCATGCTCAAACACTGCATTGCTAACAAACCTAGATTGCAGTGTATGGGAGTGGCAAACACCTGTCTGGTAGTTAAGCTTTTTTAAGCTGCTTCCCTTTCACTCTTCATGTGATCACAGTGCTCTTATTTTCTCTGGTAACAGCATTCCCATGTAGATGTGCCATTTGCTGCTGGGGGTTGTACTCGGGAATGAGTCTCTCTCCATTGCCCTTCAGCCTGTCCCAGTGCTGGGAACTGCTGTGGCCCCTCATTAGGCAAACCTGGCATCTGCTGGCCCCAGATGCCGATCACTGGGAGGGTTTTTTTCTTGAGGTAACATATGGACTTGAGCATCCCTGTGTGCTTTGCTGGTTCCTTCCTCTGTCTCTCTACTCCTTCCCAAGAAGCTGATAAGAGTAATAATGTTATTTTCCCAGAGACTTCTTGTCCTGTTAGTCTCGTTTTGTGTGTACCTGTCCACGCTTTCTTTACATTGGTATTTATGAATATATGGAGAGTTCTTTAGTAGTTGGAAATGTCCTGGCAAAAAGTACAAGTTGTCTGTAGCAAACCACACCTAGTAAAGCACATTACTCCTCTCTTACAGCATCCATCTTGGGATATTGAATATGGCATAACAGGGCACTCTCTGCTCTTTGTCATAACATTGCATCAGTTTGTGCTGACTGGGAATGTAACCTGGAGAGAGCAGACTCTGGCAGCAGCTGGGAATAGCTTGGTGGGCTGACAGGCAGTGCATGACAAAAGGAATTGATGTAAAGCTTGCCCTGCTGATCTGAGTATGAAACAATACTCCAGCTAATATGCTGCTACATTAGTGGACTCACAGTAAAAGAATATGGCACATGTGTGAAAAAGTATTGTTGATTTACAGTGAAGTATGTTAGAGAGAAATTTTTCCAGAATAACTTGTTTGTTGGAAAGTTTTGCTGAGTTCAGACTAATTCCTTTGGAGCTGCTATCAGTGCCACTGCAGTGCTGTATTTCAACAACTCTCACTTTTGTTACAGCTGGGAACCTTTCATAGTTTCTTTGTCCTTAGGATGTCAGACATGAAAGGGAGGCAGTGTCATGCTGCTCATGAATTCTAGGTGCCTTGATCCTTGATCACTTTGTTAAATCATTAGAGGGAGGTCCCTCTGGGAATTATCAAAAGTCTCTGAAGAGTCACTTATGAAAATGAATGTACCTCTCACATAACATATATCACTTCCAATCCTGTCTCAAGTCAGGCTTCTCTCTGAAATGTTTCCGAATGTTAATCAGTAATCAGGGCACAGATTGGCACATGCTGCTGGGCTTTGAAGCTATTCCTATCCTGTGATTTGTCACATCCTTAGTAGTACTTTGCATGATTTTCATACATATCCTATTAGACTTTCTTGCTTAAGGACTTTAGATTTCAGCAAAATACTTGACAGCACCCAACTGTTGGACATTGTTGAGAGTTTCACATCAGCCAAGTACAAGGTGCCACTTGACAGCTCCAATTGACTGGAGGATGGAGGAGTGGGTTGTAACATCACTGCTGGGGAGCTTTCCCAAATGTCACTGCATATCTGTACTTCCCACACTGGATACTCTCAGATTGTACCCCAGCTTTTCTTCCCACTTGCTTGACGGGAGACATCCCAAGGTTCTTTGCCGTGTGGGGTTCAGGACAGCTGCTGCTCCAGGGTGGGCAACGAGTTCTCTTATGATGCAGTGAATTGTCTTTAAATGAGAGGGTGTAAATCCTAGGAATGGTTTGTTGTTACACCTGGTTGGTGTTTCTGTATAAGCACTGATGGCAATAACTAAAACATACCTGTGCTCTCAACTCTGCTCTCAGCAACAAATCCAAAACACAGCTCCATAGTAGTCTGAACAAAAGTACTCTGTCACAGCCCAAATCAACACAGTGTATTTTCAACTCCTTAAAGAAGTGTTTAAACACCTTTAAAATTAGAAGAAATCACTTTCTCTGGTCTAGTTATAGTCATTCATCCTGGGCAAATTCTCTTCAGGTTGTTTTGGGTTTGGTTTGATTTTTTAATGGCTCTAAACTGACAGAGGGAAGGTTTAGTTGAGATGTTAAGAAGACATATTTCATGGTGAGGACTCTGAACAAGCTGCTCTAGTGGAAGGTGACCCTGCTCATGGCATGGGGGTTGGAATTAGATGATCTTTAAGGTCTCTTCCAACCCAAGCTGTTATGTGATGTAAGAAAGAGGTTGCCATTCAAATATAAATAAGGAAAATAATAATCAAAAAAAATCCTTGTCATAATTTCAGCAGTACATTTTTGAAGTTTCAATTTTCATAGCATTTTCACATTTGTTTTAGACTTTTATACCCATCTTTAATCACATACAAGTGAAGGAACAGTTGAGACTACCAGCTGTAGATTAGTGTTTGTGATGATTCTAACATAACTGAGAAATCAAATTAGTTTTTAGCAAAGTCTAAATTTTAGCAGTTTATCACTGTATTTACAGCAACTATTTACTCTCACTTGCTGCGTGTATACATGCATGGGCTTTCAAAATATTTCTAGCAACAGTGACTGAACTTTTTGTTATTAGTATAACTGCCTGAAGTGAATTCCAAGTATCTTTACAAAGTGGTGGGGAAAACATTAAATGTTGATAGATAGTGTTTGATTCTTTTTAAGGTCAGGGGGAGAAGTAAAAACGGGAAAATTATTTTCAATTAATCCCTGTATCTCTTTTAACATCTATCACATGTCACTTGTTTATACCCACCATCAAAACACCTGGAGAATTTCTCAATATTTTAAATCAATTTCTGCTGAGCTCTGCATTTACTGCCCACTGGACTGATCTGATCTAGCACATCCTGTGTTATTCTGCCCCTTTTGGCCCTTTGCTAGGAAAACCCTCTGATAGATTCCTCTCTATTCTGCCCCTGCAGGGATGTGCACGATTATTATAGAAAGAGAAAATATAGAAACACTTGCAGTGGGGTGAGTTGAGCTCTTCCTGAGGAGCACAGTTGCTTTATTTTTGTACTGGGCTGGCCAGAAGCTGGAAAGGGAATGTGTGTGGTACCATTTCCTATCGCAGTCAGATAAGGAGATTGCCATCCACAGTTGGATAAGAGGCATTTACCGAAGAAATTATTCTATAAGGAAATAACTAATGGGAAACAGACCTGCAGTGGACATAAGAAATATCTAAAGATGCTCTTGGGAGGAACTTTCAGCTATGCAATGCTAGCAGATACAATTATAGAGGATTGTGAAACCACATCTGCCAACTGAAATAACTGGCAGTGAACAAAAGATGATGAGTGAAAGAAAATAACCATTGGCATGCTCGTGAAATGCATTATCTAGTCATTTCCAGCATCTGTAACAGAAAGCACATTCCTGTTTTATTTGTGGAAGCACAAACAAGGTTCAAATCTGATGGTACAGCAGTGAATAAATTTGTAAAGTTCCAACACTATAACCTTACAATATTGTAAGCCATCTGAAAATCAGGTGTGTTTGTGTAGTGTCTAGAGCTGCAAAGAAAGATGGGTTGTGTACTCTGGAACAGGTTTCCATTTCTGTTTCCCTCCCTGGAGCATATACTGAGGAATGATGACTGGTGCATAACTGTGTGTCACTGGCCAAGCCTGGCCTGACCCTGTCAAACCATCAGGGTCACTTTACTTGAAGAACCAGTTTCCCCACAGATAAAAACCAACACACAATCCTTCCAATAAGACCTTCCCTACGAGCACACTGGTTTTCCTCCTGTCATAAATGATGTTCTATAGTCTGAGCTGCACAGCAGCACTGGTAATACAGGTCTTCCAGAAGTATTTATGGAGAGATGGCGAAACCAACTTAATTTGCTTGCAAATGCGGTGACCTCCCCGGGCAGGTGGATTGGAGCAGCCCATGTATGACAAAAAAGAATTTTGGAAGGCTAAATTAGTTCATCCACCAGCCAGTATTTCCAAGAATGGGAGCACTGCTCTGAGTATTCTACCTGCAAGGGGGCCTGTCTTCTGTGAACTCCTTGCCACCAGCAGGCTGGCTAAGGCAGGATTTAAGCGTGATTTGTGACATCAGCAGCAAATACGTGCGAGGAAAAACAGTTTCTCTGCCAGGCTGGAGCTTAATCTCGTGAGAGTGTCTGTCTTTCACAGAGGAGTGAAACACATGAGCAAGCTTTCCTAAATTACACACTAATCTACTTTCCAGTGACTCTAAAATTTATTACTGGAAGTACAAATAGCTGTCAGCTTGGAACTAATTAAAATGTTAGGATTAACCTGAGGTGTACGGTTGCCCAAGCTCTCAGCAGATGAGAAAGGCACAGAAGAAAAAAAATGGACATGTAACTGGTACTGTCCTAGAACAGAGTTTTGAATTTAAGTAAAATATCTGAGGACTTTAGTGAAGGAATGGATTTCTTATGCAGTAGTTAGAAGTTTGCAGAAATGTGTTATGTAAAGTAATGTAACACCTTACCTGAAGTAATGATGTTCTTAGGAGATGGACTGGGAGATCTGATTCTTCAGATTTATAAAAGCAAATATAATTTATCCTATGCCATTTCTTACCAACTGCAGGAGCTGAGGATTGCTTCATCCCTACCCCATAGACATTAAATTATTTCATCTAATGGACTGTATTTATAAAAATAAAAGTACACATCAATCTATAAAAATGGGAAAATTATTAGCACAGTCACCTCCATGTAAATAGTCAGGGTTGGGGATGTTGCACAGTCTTGATTTGGACACTGTTGCACACGGGCACAGCACCAGACCTGGTATTTGTACACGGATTGTGGGCGGATCAGAGGCACTTCCATCTGGCTGGCAGCACGGAGCTGCTGAGGCAGGGAACGTGGGGATGTGGAATACCCATCTCTGCCACAAAGATATGTAGGGGCTGGAATTGCAAAGCCCTTCTGCTTCCAGCTGCAAACCCAGCTCTGATGTTTCTCAGTGGGGCCATTAGGAACAATCTCCTGTCTTCAAACTGTTTCTCAGCCAGTTGGTCTGGTTTGCTTTTTCCTTCTCTCCTTTAACTCCTTAGGTCTAGTTCTTGTCTTCTACTTTCAAGAGGTTTCCTCTTCCACTGTGCTTTTTCACTGGGAGCACAGAAATAAGGAGCATGGGAGGGAAAGTTTCTGGCTTATTTTCCAGATCGGCAACTGAACCCAAGAGGAAAACACTCTGACTGCTGCAAATCAGCACATGAACCTTGGGGGAGTTTAGCTGAGTTTTTAACAGACTTGTAGAGAGAGGAGCAAAACTGTGATATCAGGAGAGTTTGTAATGTGGCCAGAATTCATCCAACAGTCAAAGGAGCATCTGAGTCCAAACATTCAGTGTGGGAAGTTTTGGCTTAAATCACTACCTTCATCGTAATTTTAACATTCTCAGTGAGTAAAGATTCAAGACACCTGAAAAGAAGCTGCTGTCAATCCTACCTTCAATTCAACTGGTTTTGCAGCTGGGAAAAAACTAGCATTGTACCTTTTAAATTAATTATTTCTTTGATTTGATGATTCAGTCCATGGACTGTTCAGTGCTTTTACCTCTGAAGTATGTAGCTATCACAGTTTGCTTATATTAAACCAATATTTTTATATTTTAATTTTGAAAAGATTAGATGTTTATTCTCTGTTTATTCTCAGTTTCTACCTTGAAGTCATCATGCTTCATTGATAACATAATTTCTATGGAAAGTAACAAATAGAACATAATGGTTTCAAATGAAGAGAAAAGCAGAGAAACAAATTAAATTCCTAAAATCAAAGGGCTTCCGAAAAACACATTCAAGAAATACAGAAAAAATCTGTGATTTGTATTGAGAAGCATTCTAAGAAAAATCCTTTCCCATTAAGTGTGAGTCTTAAATTTTATGTACTAACTGATATGCCTGGATGCATGTGGCAGAAAGGTAATTGGCTAATAACTTATGAGCATCTGTAATGCATTTGAGAAAACTGGCACTCAGTCCTTGTTGGTCTGAGGGGCACTGTAAACAAAGTGAGTGTTCGACATTTTTTTCTAGAAAGATGGGCAGTTGAACTTCGCTTTCAACTATTGCATTATTCCCACAACAGAACTATCACTCAGCCAGCCAGACACATTAACCAAGCAAGCCATAAATTCCACAAGATCTTGCAATTGTATTTTTCGGCTTTTTACTTCTTGTAGCCTTCTTAGAAGTTATTGCTCTTTCACTGGCATCTTCCCACGTATATAAAGGTTCTGTCAGCTTTGACCTTCAACATGGACTTTTCCCAGGTGCTTTCTATCACTTTCTGAAGTTCCTAAGCATATACACCATGGAGCCATCATCAATCAAACCCGTGTCACTGTGCACCGTTCCCATCTACTGCCTGGTGTCATCCTGACACGGAAAGTTTTTCAAAAATATATATTTGATTTGCACTGGCCTGAGTTTTAAATTCATATCTAGAGAAAGTCCTGGTATAAATTAGCCATTGTGATAGTTGGCATTTCTGTGATGGAAGGATTTTGTCACCCCCAGCCACTCTCACTTTTTTTCTTTCTGGAAGAGAGGAGCCTGTTGACCAAATAGACCTTGTAGAGAAACAGCCTGTGCTTAGAGCTTCAACAGGCTACCAAGCCTAGATCTGCTGCCACATGGCTTCTGTGGACTCTGTTACGTGGCTGGGAGGGGAAGATTGTTGTGGGCCTTCAAAATATGTGAAACAATTGATTTCCTTTACTGTGTTACATGTCTAGGACTTCTTAGCAGTTTCCTACCAGGGCAAAATAAGATATATTAATATTAAAGCAAATAAATGTACCCTTATTGCCAGTCTGGAAGGGTCATGAGTCAGTCTATCAAAAAAAAATCACAGTATTGACTGAGAAGGCATGAGAGTGAAATACTGATAATTCTGTGAGGAAAAAGACTTGATGCTGGGGATAAAGTGGGAATATGGAGAGCCCCCAAAGGAAGACACAGCTTCCAGAAAGACATCCACAGGGTACCAACTCCACTGTGCCTTCCCACCAACTCTCAAGCACCCAATTTCTTCCTTGGGTCTCTTTTCAAAATCCAGTTGGCTCCCTTTCTTGCTTCCTTACTCTCTGCAGAGTGAGGGGAACTGGTAACTAAAATTCAGCCAAAGTTAAGGGCTTAGTCCTGGTCTCAGTGCCCTGGGAGTGGCTGTCCTTTCGCTGTAACCTTGCCTGTGGGGAGCCCAAACCCTGCTGCATTTGGGTTCTGAATACCTGTTTCCACCCCCCAAAACAACTGTGGTGGTGTTGTCCTTCCTTCTGCACTGCTCTTATGCAGTGACGTTGTGTTCAGAGCATTTCTCAAGCGTGGGAGGCCTGGCTTCAGATCCCATTTTTGTCTGAAAAAATGCAGGATTTCATTTCTGAATGAGCTCTCCGACCTAGAGGTTGTTTTGGAAGGGAAAGGAGAATAATCTCACCTACCAGAGCTTCTCACAAAGTGAGTGTGAATGGATGCCTGACTGCAGCCTTGCTGCTGTGTGTTGTCGCAGAGCAGTAGAATACCTTAGTTCCCACTGATTCTTTGCTGATTTAATGACATTTTAGCGTGAAAAGTAAACCAGTCTTTGGGAGCATGTAGTGGGATACACACCCCCATCACAGGTGGGTGTTATCTGAGGCCTAGGGCTGAGAAACTTCCCTTTTCTTTCCTTTCTTCCCTCTTCTTGCAACCAAATCAAGAGCTTCAAGTCCCTTCTCCCTGTTCTGTCACCGTAGAGTGTAAATGCCTGGAGTACTTTGAGGCTTGTGCAGCTGCTTTCTGCTACCCAGGCACTCAGCTGAGCACTTGTGGGGTAGAGTGGGAGTTGGAAGCACAGGCAAAAGCAGTAATGCATCAGCAATAACTTCTTGGAGCCCAGCTCCTGTTGAGACATTGGGGAAATCCACAGCCAATTGGTTGTAAGAGGGCGGAGGAACAAAGTTAAACTGTAAATTCTTGCTGGAAAGGTGAGCTGATAAACTTTAGGCTAAACCAGAGTATCAGCACTACAATGGAACTATCAGCTTTGTATAAAACATTAGTATGACAAATTAGTGCTTTGATCGTGCGAGATATCACTGTTTTCATTTGTTTAATTAAACAATCTAGGCTTCTCTTGGTGTGGGTCATTTTAAAAAATGTTAAAAATAAAATTAAACACATAATTAAGCTGACAAGAGATAAAGACCCTTGTGCAGCAAGTTGAAGGCAGTTAATTTATAAGGAGCCTGGTCCCTGAAGGCTGTGTAGTTTATTAAAGTTACTGAGGCAGAGATGTGATAAAATATTTTATGTAGTGCTTTAAAGGCTAAATTGCTCTGACACTTTTAAAGTCCATGGGATACAGTCAATTAGGATGTCTTGTTACCATGTTTTTTCCTTGTAAGTAGTCTAAACAAAATCCATAGTTATACCAATAATTTCCTAAAGTTTCCAGATTAACCTTTTTTTTCCAATACTTCACCACAGGACACATGATGAGCCTCCTCAGTCACTCTGGTCATAATAAAACTCATGTGAAACACTGTGTCTGTCCCAAAATGGCAACACAGAGATCACGATTAAGTAGGAGAGGGAGTTAAGTTGGAAACTTGGTCAAACTTTAAATTTGGATGTTCTTGGAGCTACCAAAGCAAAGGCCTGTGAAGGTGCTGGATGAGGGAAAAATATCTGGTTTGCCTTCTATGTCTGGGGCTGGAAGAACTGGTTAGGTGTTTTCCAATACTGTCATCTAGATTTGAAAATAAAGCACACTAAAATGCCTATGAGAAAAGGTGCATTAGATAATTATGCTCACATTTACAATCTACTTTCTTTTGGGGTAGAAATACATTTGAAATGTAGTTGCAGTACTGGCACAGTTGCTCTCCACGTTTGGGAGTAGGCAAATGGATCAGCTTTTCTCTCTGCTATTTCTGAGGACTGGAAGGGTTCTTTCTCCTGTGTTTTCTAATGGGATATTTCCAATTTCTGTTGTTCCTGCCTTTTAGCAGCTTTAAGTCAAGTCTATCCTTGATCTTTACCAAGGTCACGAGGGCAGCTACTAAACTTCTATTGGACTTCAAAGTGGGTTTTTATATAACCCTCAGCTTCTAAAACAAACAGGAAGAGGGGAAAACCAAAGGATAACAAGCCATATTCAGGACAAAGCTGAGGAAAGGCAAAATAGGATGAAGAGAAAGGGGCTTAGCCCAAAACTTATAAAACCTCCTTGTTTTAAGTGGACAAAGATTGTTGCAAGGATGTGTCACTTTGTAAAAGAGACTGAGTGAAGTCAATCCCTGCTTTTCCCACTCCTGGTTATCTCACCTCCTTGAAATGTTTCTTTCTCATCTGACAGAGTTTCTCCGAGTCCTGTGTTTGTCATGCAGTGTAGTGTGACAAAGGGAATTGGAATGGGGTCCCCACTTCAAATTTACTGAAGCTTAGGACGTGCTCATATGTGCACAAATGGAAGCATTGAAACAAAGCAATCTATGGCTTTATATTTTATTTTTCTAAAATTTTCATGCTTCATATTTTAAAATTAATAGCAGATCAGCTGTGCCTTAAATTCACTACTGGAGAGAGACTCAAGATTTGCTTTTTTGTGTGTGTTTTAGGGCCTATCCAACGCTGGAAAGAGAATGGGATACACAAATTTTGTGCTAATATTTTAAGGGAAGGAAGATGCCATGTGAATGCATTGACAATATTAATGTAGATCTCCTGCCAGGCCTTATAGCCCATCTCATTCCAGATTTTGGAGATCTGCATTGCAGATCTGAGGGCCAGCCTCAGATCACAGAGAAAATAACTAGCAATAAGTGATTCCCAAATGAATTTTTGCTGTGTCTGCACATTATTCAGCTTTCTAAACTTCTATTACTTTTGACTGTAGGTCAGTTTTGATTTATCATTTCAACTATAGTTTTGATGTGATTGTAAAAAGAATAAGAAATTTTCTCCTTTGTTATTTCATCATGATCAAGACCAAAAACTCCTTTTAACTGAAACTTTCTCACAAGTTAATTGTATTCCAGTATTCCGTGAGGTTGTATCCACTAGCCCACAAACACAGTATCTGTGAAAAAAAGATTAATATACCATAGTTTAAAAACAAATTGTGATAAGTAAATTTCCTTTTGTTTAGCACAGAAATTTTGAAAGCATTGGAAGTTCATGCTCGAATGCTTCTGTGCTTTTTCATAAACATTCCTATTGCAGATGGAACTAAACATTCAGTGTCTGAAAGTAAAGGGAGAAATTTGGTTCGCTGTGGGATAATGAAAACTGAAAAACAATTACGTTGCTGCAATCAAGATCTCAGCTACAAATAACTAATTTCAGTTCTATTTCACTGCTCCAAAATATACTGCTTATTGTTCTTAAAATATTTATATGTCTTTGAATTATTTACCGAGCGAAGGACGCTTGCACTCCTTTCACGCAGGAGGAGATGAAAGATTATTTCGTGTCAACACAACAGAAGACAATAATAAATCTATAATGTAAATAATATGCCTCAGAAAAAGAGCTGTGTGTTATTAGTATGTGTGTGACTAGATTGCAACTGAGCTTTACTTATGGAAATAGTTTTTCTAGTGGTGTGGAGACACTTGGTTTGAGTGAGCAACCTAATCAGAAAAACCTCTTCTGCAGTTGGCTTCTCTTAGAAAGGTGCTTGAGATGGGCACCTTGTACAAGTTTCAGATTTGATTGCTGACAAGATTTGAGGATATGGAAACCAGCAAACAATGAATTAATTTCAGTTTTTTCCCCGTTTCTGTAGAGGTGGATTTGCAATATTAATGTGAGAAGTGTGAATTCTGACCTTTTCTGATGTTGTGTTTGGGAATGAGAGATTAGGGAGAAATTCTCTGCTGTGAGAGGGCAGAGACAGGGGCACAGATTGCCCAGTTTGTTGTGGGTGCCCCATCCCTGGAAGTGTTTCAGACCAGGTAGGATGGGACTTGGAGCAACCTGGTCTGGTGGGTGTTATCCCTGCCCATGGCAGGGGGCTGGAACTAAATGTTCTTTATTTTCCAAACCCAGCCATTCCATGAATAGTGTCTTTGCTTTCCCATCCCTGTGTGGCCATTGATCTTTGTTCCTTCCTTCCGAATTTCTTCACTGAATTCCTTCATAAATTTGCACTGATAAAATGTCTGCTTTACTTCAAATGCATTAGGGGGAAAAAAAAAGGCAACAATGGAAAGCATCCTTAAGAGAAAAAAATTAAATGGACGCAGGATATTTTTGTAGTTTTATACTTGTACTGAAAACACTTTTGCCTTTTCCACATTTTTCCTTCCCTTGTTTCCATGTAATGTGCATACTCTTGTCCTTGCTCCAGCTTTGTCCTGGCCAGTGGAACTCATTTTCTGAATAAGAGCTTGTAGAGAACCCCAGACTCATTTACCTGTGAAAATATTTACTACTGGGATGTTGCAACTGAAGATCTTCTTTTGTCTTTGCCTTTAAACTGTCACATGTCTGAATGTTATTAAATACAATTGGGAATCCAACCTGTGTTGCATATGCCTTAGAAATTCCCAGAGAATTTTAGGGGCCAGTTAGAATTGGCTTCTTGAGAATGTGAGATTTAAATCTCTGCAGCTTCAGCTAAGGGCAAACACCCACAACTTGGCCCCAATTTTGCAGAAAAAGGTTTAGGAAGGCATGTTTCTTTTCAGTGGAGGTGTGGCTGGCCATGCAGTGTTCCACAGGTACCTATTTGAGAAGCTGGAGAGATGCAGAATTGGTTCTTTGTGGTGGAATAATGGACAGTGCTGTAACAGAGTGGACTTCAGTATGCTGGGACTATGGCTTGGCCTTAGGAATTTGTCTTTCAGTGCTTTCTTCTGTTAAAATCTGATCCAGTTAATCTAATATTTTGCATCTTCAGGCTTGTGTATAAAAAATAGCTATATTTTCAATGCAAAGCACAAATATAGTTCTGTACATCTTTCAAAAACATTACCATTGTCCAGCCTAGCTGCTGACACTGTGGAACAGAGCAGGAGCCTTGCCAGCCAGCAGTCTCTGAGAGCTGACAGTTCACAGTAATTCATGGGTGCCCAAGAAATACATTTCTTACCTGGCAGTTTTTCTAGCCCCAGCAATGATGTCTGACTTGAAATTTTGAAATACAAGGCAAAACAAAAAGAAAGGATAAATGGGGAGAGAGGGAGGGGATAATGGACACAAATGTTCTCGTTGTGTTTCCTCCAGAAAGGCCCATGAATGGAGCCTCAGATTATATCCTGCTGCCATTGAAACCAATTAGATTTTTTACATTAACTTCAGGAAGAGCAAATGCAGGCCCCTGGAGATGAAGATTTCTGTCAATATTGTACAAAACCTGTTTCATTTCAGGTTCTAATGTAGACAGAGATATGATTTTGTCTTCTAATCTGGTGTAGGATTTATATAATTGAAGGAGAAAGGCACTTTAATCTGTGGGTTAAAATGATTATATTTTGTGTCTTCTAAAAAAATCCCATGGGGATTGTTCTGTTATAAAACTGTTGAGATTCTTTCCTGTACTAAAGGAACAATCATATGACCTTTGCAATTACTGATTTGTGTAGTCAAAGAGTCGCTGAAGCGAATTCTGTTGTGTCTATTTTAAGAAGAACAGATACTTTAACGATGCTGCCAAAAAATTTTGTGCTTTTCTGGGGGGGAAATCTGAAATTTGAAATGCAGCAGACCTGTCCTGCAATGCTTCATCATTCAAGTTGCCCTTTTAAATCAGTGAGAGTAAAGATGAACTCCAGGAATTAGAGTCCAAGACACAGATCTGTGAGAAAAGATCTGTACAGGAATCATGAGGAAGTTCAGAAAGTTTGGGTTTTTCTGCTTGTGGTTCTCACCCATGGAAGTAGCAACTTTTGGAATATTTGTAAACACTAATAGAAAATAGAAAAATCTATCTTTTTTTTCTGCTCTGAACACAGATGTTTTGAAATTTCAGTATAGCTGATGCTTTTTTTGTCAATAATTATGCTACTCAGCTTTAAATTAAACTATGCTCTAGAAATATTTGAGTTTGTGATGTTTTTCCATGTAATTTTTCCACATCCTCCCCTTCTCTCCCCACCTCCCATTTTCTTATTATGGGAATCTAAGCCACGTTTGAATTGATTTATTTTATTTTTTTTTTATGGTAAGGCATCAAACAACTGATTATTCAAGTGTACAAGTCTTCACATGGAAATGTAAGAATTCATTAGGGAATTGGAAGGTCTATATGGATAGTAATTTTTTTCCTCTGAAGGAACAGTTACCAGTGTGAACTTATAAATCAGGGTTTTTTCAGTAGGAAAATAACTTAAGTCTTAATTCTACCCATTACTAATTTAATCGATTTGCTTTTAGATATCATCCTAATGATGTGATTTATTAAATAATGTACATCTCTAAAATTAACATCTGTGAAACTGAAGAAAAATTGCCATGTGAAGATAGCAGGCATGTAAATAGATGTGTTCTTTTTCATTTTCAATGAACAAATTGGGCATGGCTGAGGTTTTGCAGAAATTTAGTTTTCTGCCAAAGTTCTTCAGAGATTGTTGCGGTCAGAAAATAAAAAACAAAGCCCACCCCACAACATAATTGTGCAAATACTTGTTTTGTAAAAATCCTGCATTGTTTTCCTTATCAGAGACAATCCAGGTTGGTTCAGAGAGGAAATGGGTGCTATGCAGCAAAGTTTTGGGAATCCCTTGTAACTGCAGGCAGAAAGGAACACAATTCCCATTAGTTGTGTTTGCCCACTAATAAACAACACTCAGGCTGCTGATTAGCCCTGGTAAAACAACTCCTTAAAACAAAAACAAACCTGGGAACTTCTGTCAGCTTTTTTGTTCAGTTGCCAGAGTTTCCAAGAGCCTTGGGCTCCACATGGGCTAGACAGGCTGCCACGGGAACCTGAGCTGGTGACGGGGTCCAGAGAGCCTGGAAACTGGAAGGTGCAGGGAATATCCAAGTCCTGCTGGCCTGGGAGCAACCAGCACTAGGAGCAAGGGCATAAAACCAGACTGTTTGAGTTGGGAGGCAGGCAATGGTCTACTAGAATGGTGCCTGAATTTTGCTGAATGTTTAGAAATGGAACTCTTTCTTCCAGGTGTCTTTATTTCAATATTCAGTTAATAAGGTGTGAGATTTCCTGAGCAGCTTTACTGAGATGCCTTCAGGAGTGTCAGCAGTGGGGATGTAGCACAGTGAAGCCTCTATAAGGATATTACGTTTATGAAGTGAGCTGTAATGAATCCCTGCTGCAACCTCCATGGACAGAGGGGGCAAATACCTTAACAAATGCAGGAGCAATTTCTGCCATTCAAAATTGATGGGGCAAACTGAGCCCATTTTAAAAACATGTCTAGAGAATGCTGATGGTACACACAGATTATCTGCCTTCTTTTGCTTGACAAATGGAAAACAGATACTGTGAGTGCCTGCAGAATAAAACAGCAGATAAATTCAATATAGGTAAATGTCAGGTGATGCACAGGAGAAAAAATAGAATCCTAACTGGCTATACCTGTGATGATGCCCTCTGATCTTATCCTACATGTTCTGCAGTAAGGTATTCCACTTACAGTCGGTAAGTCCTGAGTGTGTCAGTTCAGTTCTCAATAATGGTTAGAAGACAAATCAAATGTTAGAAATCATCAGAAAAGAAAAAAAAAAATTACAAAATGGAGACTATCATTACAGTATTGTGTGGAAATCTATAATCACCCACCCCTACAGACCTCCCTCCTCCCCAGTCTCCAGAAGGCTGTGATAGCCCTGAAAAGGGCTCCATGGAAGGTCTAGAAAGATAAGCAAAGTTTGGAAGAGTTTCTGTAGTAGGAGTGATTAAACAAATGAGGATCTTTCAGTCTGGAAAAGAGAGGGCTGATGGAGACTGTGATAGCAGTCTATAAAATCATGTAAAGTGCAGATAAGACTCAGTTGTTCACAGGCTCTTCACAGTATCTTGTCCAAGAGCCAGGAGAAATCAAATGAAGGGAGTAGGAGCCAGATTCCAAACAAATAAAAAGACGTGGCTTTCATGCAGTGGGTGGCTGATCTTGCCAAAAGACTGATGGCTGCTAAAATTCTGGGTTGGTCTAAGGGGAGGCTGGTTAAGTTCATGGAGCAGAAATTCACTGAGGTTTAGCTGAATACATGGATATCATATCTGGTTCAGAAAGTGCCTAAGCTGAAAATAAGTGGAGCCTCAGTAAATATTAGGGGAAATGTGATTTATACTTGTCGTGTTTTTATACTTATCCCTACTTATCCACTTATGGCCTTTGCTGAAGACAGAATACTGTGCTAGAAGTTTCTGGTCTCAGTATGACTGTTTTTATGTTCTTAACTGCTTTTCAAATTTACCTGAATTTGAGAAATTGTATGCTCTGTATGCTAAAAAAACCCAACCAGGTCAGACTTTTTGAATCTGAAGTTTGAGTCCAAAATGCAGTTGCTGACCTTGATGTGAGCTTTTCAAATCTGGATGGGAACAGAAATCCCCCAGTGGTAAATATATCACTATAATTAAATAAACATTGTGCCTGAAGGTGCAAAATATAGGAATATAACCCCAAACAATTCAACACTTATTTCCCTTTGCCAGTTCCACTATGCTTGTTTGCAATGCCTTTTTAAGAACTCTATACAGAGTGAGGTAAAGGGATATTTGGGTGGTACGAGCATTTAGTTCAAAATTATCATGTAAAGAAGCAATAGAAATGCACTGTAGATTAATAAGCATGAAGTCTGCAATTTATGCCAATGATCTGTCAAGGGTACATCAAAAGGTACCTGTAAGCAAACACACATTTCACCATATCTGATAGGCCAGGTGCCTGTAGGAGAATTTACTTGAAACTTTCCAGTGCTGCCCTGCTCCCTTTCACTTTATTGCTTCCTGCTGTGGCATGTTGATTTCTCTTTTTATTTTTCTATTAAAAAGCTTTAGGAAAAATACGTTCAGAAATGCTTGTAAGAGTAAACTTGACATTATTCTTATGATTTGACACGGGCGAAAAGTGGAGCCTGGGAGAGGGGAAATGTTGGTAATAATCTTTGTGGCGTGTTTTATGAACTGGTTATGCTTGTTTTGTAATTGCATTATATGAAGTTCAGAAATGATTCTCGTAACTATTTGAGAATTGGAAATTACTCACAATGAAGACTATCTGAATGTTAGGCAATTCATGTAACTGTGCATGGGAAAGTGAAAACTCCAAATAAATCTGAGGAGACAAAAAAAAAAAAAGCTTTTCCAAAGCTGCTTGATATTAAACCAAAGGATGTGGAAGGCAAAGCATTTATCTTTGATTCTCATCATGTGCAGTGTATTAGTGGGAGCCACTGCTTGAGTGCAGAGCTGGTTGTGCAGCCATGAAACCCCTGCTGAGCTCTTCCAGGGGTTTGCCCAGCTGGAGATTCCCAGTGTGATTTTCAGCAATGGCTGCAAGTGATCTCTAAGGAGCTGGTCACAACCCTTCTCTATCCACCCCTCTCTTCTGGCCACTGCATTCTCTCAAGCACAGTTTTAAAAATTAGAGCAGAGAGAGAGATGTTTCTCCCTGACAGCAAGTGCAACACATTCTGCAAGAATTATCTAGAGTAAGGAGGGGAGGAAGGGAAGATAGGTGTGATCATGAATGGAACAGTCTAGGAAACAACCTTTCTTGACAAAATAACTTCCCTTTCTTAAGGCCCCAGGCTCCAGTTGGTGGAACAACCGCGGGCACTGTGCAGCACAGCTGGGGCGGACACCACCCTGTTAGACAGACCCATGTGGGAGCCATCATAGTACATTTGGGATTATTTTGTGCAGGAAAAGGTGGCACAGTCTACTGCTCGTGTTGCAGGATTTTGTAGAAACTGCTACGCCAGGAAATAAAACTATAAATATTTCCCACGTCTCTAATCCATAGCCTGCTACTTATTTCTCTATTATCCTATGATGCTGGATGATCATAAGGTAAAGAATCACTAAATAATCCTATTATATCCACACTCTCTTTCAACATTCACTGCTTTAGACAATTGTGTAATTACTTTTCATTCATTTCCACCACTTATTATGGAAACCTTTTCTTTCTACATCCTTGAAGCGTTGCATCCCGTAGGTATGATGGGATATCTTGTGCTAAGAATAATTTTTCCCCTGTAAAGCTTTTGAAGCATTATAGAATCTCATTTTTTCTAATCAGCACTCCAGTTTCTTGTGGGCTAAAATTAGGCTTCCTGTCTCTGCCATGCGAGGCGTCAGCGTGTGTGACCTTCAAGCTGCCATCCGGCCTTGAAGTGCAATTTTTGCATCGGGAAATCTAGAGGCAGCAGCTTTCCCCTTTTTTGCAGCAGCAGCAAGATCATCAGAAACAGTCAACTGAGCAGCAACTGCAGGCACATCGCTCCCAGGGAGCCATGTTACGGTGCTGCACACAAAGCTCTCTCCGGTGCCGGAGCGCTGGTGGAAAACAGGGCTGGTCCTCCGCTGCTCTGGGTGCTTCTCACAAGGTGACCAGCCCTGAGGGTTTGCATGAATATTAATGGCTAAACTATAGAATGATGAAGAATCAATACTTGAATCTGCATAAGGATAATATGCATTCCTCATGCATCGTAAAGCTGCTGCACTACAGTGTCTGAATTTCACTTCTACGCTGAACTCATCTGCGAGCTCTCTCCTTTTGAATTATGCATATATTCCATAGCCTGTTGCCTACAACAGATTTATGACAATCTCAGTGCACCTATGCAAATCTTTTTTGGTTTTAAGCATCAAGCACTTAATGTCTTTACTGAGGGAGAAAAAAAAAATCATTGTGCAGAAGTGGATGCAGAAAGCTTTCATTACTCACACTCTGTGCTGCTCTTACAAACTTTGGTACCAGTTCCACATTGTATCTGGTCAGTTAAATGACCATTTTTGCAATGCTCTCAGCACTTTGGTCACTGCAGCCACAGCACAATATTCTTTGTCCTCTTTTTCTCTCACGTACCGAGCACAGCAGCTGATAATAACAGAACTGAAGTTACAGCTTGGTAATCAGCATTTTAGGTGATTTTAATTATGATGGATGAAGAAGAAAAATGGCAAAAACATGCTTTCAGTAGCACTGAGCAAATATGACATGGAACTGATACACAGAGCTTATATTACAGATCTGTCAAATTACCCAAGGATAATTTGGGTAGCTGGCAGATTCCCAGCTCATCAGTTCAGTAGCACAGGCAACACATGCCGGTTAGTTTTGCTTGGGCTTGACATGTAAATGTCTGACCATCACCAGAGCAGCTTTAATTGATAATGGACATCTGATTTGAAAATAGGTGTGTTCCCCTTTAAATGGTAGCTGTCACATCACGTCACGTCACGTCGCATATGTCACGTCATGTTCCATTAAATCACATTATGGGCTGGCATGATGCAAGATAGCACGATGAGGGGCTAATGGAATGTGACAGCTAATACCTGCTAACAATTTGAGTGGTGGGTATCGGCTCTGAGTGGGTGCCAGACTTCACCTGGGTGTTTGTGAGAGCGAGCAAAGTCTTCACCCAGAGACTGAGCTTTTCTTCCAAGGGTTCCTTTAGCAGCTGCCCAGCTCCACGTTTATAACCAGCAGTGGGGTGTTTTATTTTTTATGAAGCGACTTATGGCACCTTAAGGGACTTGCTGAGGGAGAGATTAGGGTCTGTCAGAAAACATGCAGAAATTTGACGTGCTTGGCTTTCATTTCTCAGCCCCTGGCTGACTTTAGGTGCCAAAGTACTCTGGGGATTTGCCTAATGTGAAAAACTAATTCATGAATTGGACGAAGCGTCGCTTAATGGAAGGAAGTTCAGCTGAGTGATCTACTCGAAACCGTTCAATAATCTGCAAAATATGCGTTACTGTTTTAATGATCGGGTTAAGTTTTCACATGGTGTTTATACAGCACCCTCTGGGATCTCCACAGGTTAAATTACAGTATATGCAAGAGTGAGTTATGACTTGAGTAAAGGCAACAGGGAAAGCACAGTATGTGCAGCTTCCATTTTTCATGGCTTGCACTACATTTGCAGCAATGTCAGGAACGCAGACCTTGGGGAATCGGAGTCACTGCTAAATCACAGGGGAAATTTCTCATGGAGCTCTTCCCAAATATTGATTGTTAGGCAATCTTTGAAACCTGCTATGTAAAGAATTTTTTAACTTGTAGACTGCAGGGATGCAAAGGTTTCCAAGTTAAACATAAAGCAAGATAAAAAGTCTCCTAATTGGTGAGGTTTTGCCTCGGGATTGTTGTTGTTGCTTTCTGCACTAAGCCTCATTAAAACCCTGAATAATTCCTGTGACCTCTGTTATCTATTTAAAGAACTGATTGAGTCGTGGGGTGGTTTTGTCCCCAGTACATTCTCTTTGGATGGTAATTTAATGGGTAAAAATCTAGTCATTTTCTGAAATCGCTATGGCATAATCATCTATAGTATAATTTAAAAACCTGGAAAAGTCTGCATCAATCATGCATGTATAGTAATTGCTGTGATAACTGTTCCAGGGTGCTTAGTTATTAGGAAACATTAGGACTCTATGTCTGTTTGTAATCCTTCTGATGGCCTTTTGTCATATCCTCCATTTCAGGCTCTGAATGGGTAGCTCCTTCCAAATGCTCTTAAATCCTGGTTTCCTGGGTACTTTAGGAACAGTTAGAGTGGTCATTATACCGAGAATAACCATTTTTCAACTAATTAAATTGATTCTGATAACTCTCAGAATGTCAGGACTTCAGCTTTCTGGAATGGCTCATGGGAGATGCTAAATTGACAGCGATCATTAATTATAGATTTTCACCTCTTGCTGGGGTTTACTGTAATGGGGTCTGTTTAAGATTACCTTTGGAGAGTTACTTGGAGTCTGCAGGATGTGCAGGGTGCAGCAGGACCAGCCTCCTGCTGTAGATTAGACTGAACATGTGGGTCAGTTTTGGTAAACTCTACGTGAAATTTTAGAGACACTGTTTGTGTGTTCTTGTTGGCTGTGCAAGGTTGGACTCACAAATTACACAGCCTGGGATGTGTGGTGATTTTAGAGTTACTGAACTCTAGTCTCTCTTAAAATCAATGCAACGTGAAGGGAGAGTGGGAGAAAGGGCAATTCCAGTGCTGCCTTTGGGCAAAGGGATGAGAGTGGCATCAGTGTTTTAGGATATTGGTGTGCCAGGAGCCAAGACTTTCTTCTTCCTGTATCATTGCAATGATGGGCATCAATAGAGGGGCTGCCTTGCTGCTACAGTAAGATGGGGTAAATTCCACTCCAGTCTCTGGATCTTGTGTTGCCAAGGGATTTAGTCTCCCTGGAAGCTGGAGCCAGTGAAGATTAAACTGCAGTGGCAGTGACTGGAGGGGAATTTGGGCTACCTGCAGACAGCACCAGATGCAGGTGCCTGCCAAGGCTGAGTGTTTTTGGTGAAACCTGTACATCTCTCACCTTTTGGTGACCTACCAAGACCTGTGCCCTGCGCAGAATCCCTGATCTTGACTGGACACTTTTTCTATGGTTTGTTACTTCAAATGTTTTTTCTTCTATTGAGCGTGGCTGGTATGATTTGTTAATTTCATCCAGTTATTTATTTATTTTCACTTTTAATTTGTTGTGTTCCCAGAGACTGTGGTTTGTGGATGCATCAAATAACTGAAAATATGTTATCGCAGCTGTTGTGTTACAGCATCAACAAAGAATGAGAGAACAGTGGCTTGTTATTTTAAATATATAATAATTTTAAAATATATTGGATTCTAAATATTCTATCAGCATAAATACCAGTACATTCTTTCCAGGCTGTAATGCAGATGTGCAGGCTGTGTAATATTTGAGTGTTCCAGTAGAAACACTGACATACTGTTGTGGTTTATATCACCAGCTATATATTATCTGTCCAGTCACTGGGACATATTTTTTTCTTAGTCACCACAACTCTGGGAAAGCTTGCCATCCCTCATCTCCACTCTTATCTGCTCCTGTACAACTAAATCCTGCTCCTTGCTGTGAATCAGATTTGTCTGTCCCATCACCCTTCTCTGCAGACACTCTGAAATAACTGGTTTAAGGTTGTCATTTCAGTTCTGGCTTTTATGCATTTTGTATTTGAATGGACTTCTTCTCCCTGATCTGTACATTCTAATTCTGCCTATTAAAATAGAGGGATTCATCTGAATATCTTATTTTTTTTTTCAATCCTTACTGGGTCCTCCACAACTCAATCCTAGTTTTTCTTATTGTACAAATGAGCATACATTGCATGTAGATAAAGGCACAAAATATCCAGTAATATGTGGAACTTAACCACAACTGAATAATTTGCAAGGAGCTATTTCTATTGTATGGTGATTTAAAGACATTGTAAGTGATTTACCAAGCTTAATTCACCTGCCCTTGGCACTCATGCAAAATAATAATGCAAAATAGTAATGCAAAATAATTCTCTTAATTCCAGTAGCATTACAGTACCCTGTGGGTAAGGAGAGCTGAAGTTGGCCTACTGAATTATTTTAATGGAATTGTTTTAAAGCCACTCTTGTCTGCCTCAAAGTCAGCAGCCTGTGAGAGGATGCCCATCCATGCTCTTTGGTGTTCCTGCAGCAGCTCGAGCCTCAGTTCAGAAAGGAGGGTTGTTTTTTTGTCAGTCTCTGCGCTGAGATGAGGATTTGGAAGGTGAGGACTTCGGGCCAAGTGGCCTTTTTCCGTTCTGCTGCTATTTCATGTTCCTCATCTAAGTCACTGTAGGTGCTACGGAGATAACTGTGCAGAGGATCTCAGTAGCAGTGGGATGGTGATGGATGTCAATGGTGCCAGTAGTAAAAGCCCCAGGTGGTGGGGATTTGTGCAGTATGCAAGTGTTTTTTTCCTCCAAGGTAGCATTTATGCCAGTGATTCCCCAGAATTCACGTGTTTTCCTATGACTGTCTGTAACCCCAAAATTATTAGCAAAAGAGTGTGTAATGTGTAAATGGTGTTATAATTTCAGCTACTTCTGTACTTCAGATTTAAACCACAAAATATTAGTGGGGTTTTTTTTGCCATTAGTTTAATAGTTTGTTACGCTGTAGTTTGCAGGGATTTTTCCCTACTTTAGACATGTAAGGTCATAAATGAATTCCAAAACTGTTGTTCCAGAAATGAAGGGATGGATGTGTCTGTTCAGCAGCTTAGGGAGTTCTATCTCAGCAGCATCAGTGTGACATCAGGTTTTTATCATGAGGTGTATCATTTCATCATAGAGGACTTAATTCCTAAGTGTGAAACAGCTTCCAATGTTGGTTTCAATTTACTCTACAAAAGCATTTTCAGTGTTGGCTCAGTAGGAGGGGGGGGAAAAACCCCAGAATGATGCATCAAATTACAACATAACTAACTGAAAGTGGAGTTATGCAATGTGTTTTGTATTTTATATATTTTTCAGTATTGCCATTGCTTTTAACTATGGAAAACATCAACCTAAATGGTATTATTTTTCCCTCAAGGCTTTTACTGAACAGGATTAACAAATGTAAGTGACGTATGAGCATTCTAATACTTCTGTTTTTGGTGTAAGACCTTAAAATGCACCACAAAATGCATAAGGATTTGTGTTTAGTCATCTTGGCAGAAAGTGGCTTGGGCTCCATCTACTTATTTATTTTGAAGAACTGGCGTTTTTACGTTTTCTGTGTGTCCCAGACACTGCTACTATCCTTGCACGTGTCCTCTCCTACCCCTGGAGGGATGTTTGCCACCCCTGCATTCAGACCGAGGAGCGTCCACCACCACCCTTGTTAGGTGTGACGAGGGACAAACTGGGAGCAGTGGTTCCACAGACAGCTCCAGGTCCAGGGAATATCCAGCTTTGTCCATGTTGCCAAGAGTGGATATACCCAGAAACCAGCTGGGGAAGCTGCACTTCTCTAGGCAGCAGGGGCAGCTCTGTTTTACCTCTGTTTTACCACCCCACAGAGTGCAGTGAAACTGTTCCCAATGTAACACTGGGAAGGTAGGGGATACTTCCCAAAGGACTGCTGTTGATGCACAGATCTCCTGATTGTCCCTTCTGTAAGGGTGCAGTGAGTCAGAAGGCCATGTACTGAGTGCTGAGGAGAAAGCAAAGCATAGAGGAGCTGCACATCAATATTGTCCTGCCTTTTGTTTCCTCAACGTTGCTTGAATTCCATGGAGAAAACGAGCGACGAAGATTTCGCTACGCAATGAAAAATTCATTATTTTGCATATGCAGAAAGGGGAGAGGTTAAGATTTAAAAATTCATCTATTTCATTTCGCAGACTTGCTGCTATTTTGACATGCCCTTTATTTTTCTACCCATTGTGCTTGTCCATGCTTTCCCATGTGCTATGTATGGTACAAGTGCTGACCAGAATGTTACTGGGCATCTGTGCGAAATTGCAGACGCTTAAACACAGCTGCTGGAGTCTTTCCAGCTTCTATTATTGGTCCCATGCAGAGAATGACAGTAGCAGGCTAAGCACCTCATGCAATCTTTCGTTGATTCCTACATTTGTGTGTTAAAAACTTCTCCTTTAACACTAGCATTTTGTTGGCTGGAACAGAAACGTCCTCCTAAAATTATGTATCTGTAGTCACAAACATCCTGAAAATTAATGATTTATTCCTGTGCTCCTTTTTATGTTTCAGCTGTAACACCCTGGCTATGATGCTAATGCTTGTACACTTGTCACTGTACAACGTGGAATTGCTCTAAGATATTCTGCCAGTTGAAGTTGTTTAAATTAGCAAGTAGTGGTGACTGTGTAGTCAGCTGATCCCAGAAAAACTGGAAGTGTAAACACAATCAAGTTTAAGGACCTTTCTTTGCGTTGCGTACCTGGCAGTGTAGCACAGTAGGTACACCAACATGTGACATGCAGAGAACTTGTAAGAAAAAGGGATCAAATATTCAAGTTTGTAATGAGGGTTCCTTTATGGGGGACGTCAAGAAAATGGTCTGCCTCTAAAATGAAGGAAATAAAAAGTATGTCTAGAGAGGAATACTCGACAATTCTGCTGCCACCTTTTGATTGTACTCTGTAGTTACAAGTAGTAGTTGAAAATAATTTCATCCAAAAATATTAAAGCTGAAAAAAGGGTGTATACACATCTACATAAGAATAATTATTTAATGTATTGACGCTAGAATTTGAGGCCATCTTAGGCTCTGCAGTTGATGTACGGCTTTATTAAGCAGTTTTGTTCAAACTCTATAATAACTTATACATGTAGAATGAGGGGACTGATAAAAATGATAAATAACTAATGAATTGCAGCTATGCTCTGTTCATTTTCTCAACTTATCAGGTCTTTACTGCAATGCATTTTTATTAAATGTAGCTTAAATCAGGGTTGCTCACCTCCTCTGTCATTAAACTGACCTGGCTCTATTGCTCTCTCCTGTCTGCTTTCCAAGAAGTTGATTGGAGGTTCCTCAGGTGACTGCAGGTCATCTCTTGGGACTGAAATGTCAGCATCTCCTCTCATATTAGATCTGAATATCTTATATGTCAGGACTGCACAGGTGTGTCAGGCTGTGTGATGGGGCTCCCTTTGCATGGACACCCCTCCCGACACGGGAGGAATGTCTCATTTTGGAGTGGATGAGGCGCGTTCCCGAGGATGTGACAGAGTGTGGCACTCACATGCCCTGCTGTGACTGCAGGCAGCTCACCCACACCCCAAATCTGAGCACCCAGGGGCCCACTCGGCTTGTAAGAACATGCAGTGGGGTTGGACGTCATGCCCACTGGAGTGTGGGTTGATTTGTTGGGGGTTTTTTAAGGCTTCTGAATGACGGATTCTGAACTTGAGCTTGGATGGAGGGCACGACTGCCAGGTCTGGGGCTCATTCCTTGGCTAATCTTCAGTGTTTTCCTAAATTTCCAGTGCCAGAAACATGTTTTAGAATTAGTTCTTCAGGGACTACATAGTCTAATGCCATGCTGTGGAGGCCACGTAAATACCTAGCTATTGTAAAAAAAAAAATATATATTTTTAAAATATTTGTTCCAAGAATAACGTGAATATTTGGATCTGTTGCCAGTAGGGAGATACTAAATTATTATACTATAAAGATAATTCTGTAACAAATGAACAATCTTCCTCACTGTGGAATTCCTTATTATGAGAATATGGGTCTATGATTCACTGAATCACAGGCCCAACTTGCTGCTGCCACAGGAGAGTGTTACCCTGGCAATACAGATGTTTAAACTTGCTAAAGAGCTACTGTGTCCTTTTCAAGTTTGCATTTATATAGGATTGAATCAGTGAAGGGGTTAACTTTGAGATTAGTAATTTCCTTGGGTTTATATTGGGTAGCTGGGAGCCACAGCTGGTTCAGGATGTTATGGGTACAGGAAATGTTTGAAATTGTTAGCATTGGGTAAGGAGTATTCTTATTAACAAACATTAAAGTCTTGTCAAAGCTGAGGATTGCCAGTGGGGGTGAAATGCAGGGAAGGGAGTTCTGGATCAAGCTGGAGCAATCTGAGAACGAGAGGTGGAATCTGGTTTAGATGGCCTTTTGTTTTCAGGGCACATTTTCTCCATAGTACACGAGAAATCAGGTTTGTAGTTTGTGATAATGGTTGATGCACCTGACTGTGAATAGTCCAAGCGAAAACATAATGCACAGAAGTGCTCAATTATTTCATAAGACTGCCTTGTGAACAGATTTTGCTCATTTGCAGCTGAGTTGTTTGTGCTTCTGTTTATCTCAGATACCCATTACACTTCCATTTACAGTGTGACAGTGTTTGGCTATATCTGATTCTCACCAACTCAAGGCAATTAAAACTGCTGGCCCAGTGTCACTTGTCTCCAAACATGCTCAAGCATGGTATGATTACTACAGCTTTTCTCTGAGACTGAAATGTGTGTGTTTAATAGCTCCAGCAGCAGTATGGAATAGGCTGATTATAAAAGGGTTAGGTAAGTGGAATTGTTGGCAAGAAGATGAAAAATTAACTGTGGTGTTATCATCTCCCTGTAATGATACCTGCACAGAGATGAGACATTACAGAACTCATTACGGTGAAGTGTTGACCCAAGTGATGGACGTGCACCCAATTTCAACACATCACCTTCACCCCCTGGTAGTTGTCCCCCACAATAGGCCAAATACCTTGAAGGAAGCCAAGGTAAGCTGCTAAAATTGATAACTACCAGTAACCACTCTGTGAATGCCCAGCCATATGTGATTTGTCACAAGGGGAAGGGGAACTGGAATTCGAATGATGAAGCTGAGACAGGAATGCAGAGAGCTTGGGGTTTTTTTTTTGTTTTTCCTGAAGAATAGTGCATCTCTACATGAGAAATGAATGACACAGCCCAGGAGTGTTGGCTGCTTCGAGGCGAAGTAGGTCAGCTGGGAGAAACCCAGATCACAAGCAAATCTGTCAGCTGTGGGGACGTTCCTTTTACCACCTCCTTCTCTACTTCTTTTTCATGTTTTGTCTTATGTCCTTCTGTTCACTTCCTGTTCTTCTTGACCCTTTTCTCACACCTTAATTTATTTAGTTGTGGTAGGTCTGAATGGGCTCAAACCAGTTAGGAGGAGAAGGAACACGCTCCCCAAGGAAGTGGTGGAGTCACCATCCCTGGAATTGTTGAAAAACCAACCAGATGTGTCCCTTTGCCATAAGGTTCAGTGGTCACGGTGGTGTTTGGGTGAAGGTTGGACTTGATGATCTTGGAGGTCTTTTGTAACCTTGATGTCAGTGTGATCCTGTCACAGTGTGCCTGGGCCCTGTGACAGAGCAGAACTGTGAGACCTTCCAGTGGTATCCCCCAAGGTTTGCCTGAAGAAATTCAACTGAATGGTGATCTGTCATTTCCAGAAGGCCACAGAAAGAAATGTTTCTGTGTCTCACCTGCTTCGAAATGACAGTTGACTGTACACAAGAAATACATTTGTTAAGTGTGGTAGTGAGTGAACTTTGTTGATGTCTGGTGCCAAATATATATTGCTTTTTAACTGATTGTCGTTGGTGCTGCTCCAGCTTTGGCACCTACTCCAAATGCTTTGCTATTGTTAAGAAAGGTAAATAACTTGATACAGCAAGAGTTGAGAGGGTGACATAACTGTTGACATCTCCTAATTTTATAGCCACAACTATGAAAAAATTGGAATTTTCAGGGCCTTTCTTTGAAGTAGCTGTTCAACAAACCTGTAGGAATATGGTTCACTTGATCAGCATGCATTCAAATTTCAGTTTGATTTAAATATGTGTGTTCTGCTGGGCAGAGTTGGATTGAAAAGCAACCGTGCCTTTTGTTATGGAGCCTTGATGTGGTCAAGCACTTGCATTCACCAAACAGCAGTGCCTGGCCTATGTCTGAGCTTCTTTCATAGCTGCCCAAAATTAATGATTTGGGAAATTCCAAACTTTGGCATTCAATACAAACTTCAGATACCAGGGAGGCCAGACTGGATTGACTACAAAAGAACCTGGACTATAATTGTCCAGATTTAGTGCAACAAGCAGAAGGTTCTTTTTTGTCTAATGGGTAAAATGTGTCCTGTAAAATATGGGAGTTCTCAGTTGCAACCCTTCATTTTTTCAACATATTCATAAAGATGAACTACACAGGGGAAAATGTACTGCCTGAGCAAACTTTTTACTGTCTTTGGAACTGTTCTTTTTTTTTTTTCCTCTTTCTTTTTTTTTCCTCCAGCTCTGTAATACCAAAATTTTACTTTTGGTTATTTAACATTATTACATTTAACTTGTTTTTTCCTACAGCCAATTTTTGCCTTACCTGTCTTTATGGACTAACATTAGGAATACTTCTCCCACATGTTCATTAATGAAAGCTCTGACAGCCTTCATATTCAAATCATTTAGTTCAGGAGATGATGACTCAGATGTACAAACAAGTTGTTTCTTTTCTTGCAATTACCCAGCTGCCAGGCCAGAATAGGATAGTTCCCTTGGATGTTTCATCTGAGCTTTGGCAAAATAGCCCTATCACTTACACTATACTTAATTTCTGAGAATGCAGTTACTCCATGAGTCATTGTAAACTGAAACTTTTGCTTAAGGACATCGATAATTGTTGCCATATCTTTTTTTTTTTTGGGGTGGTGGTGGTGGTGGTGTTGGTGTTGAGTGTGTGTGTAATCTGGTGAGCCAATCTGTCAGCTGCTTCAGATGATGAAATCACCTCAAGGCTAAGGCTGAGCTTTTGATTCCTTTCTTCTGCATGGAGTTTCCTTTTGTCATGAAGTGTTAGCCAAGGCTCAGAGGAGCAATCTCTTCAGACTGTCTTGTTGAGAGCAGGGCGGCACAGCCTGGGTTGTCGGATGTTCCTAATCACGTATGTCACACTTGGCATTAGTCACCTCCACAAGCTCCTGCCTGCAAGCAATAAGTCACTGGTCTTAGTAACAGAGACATCCTACTCAACTTGGAGAAGTGTTGAAAGGTGCTTCTCTCTCCTCTATGTCACTCTCTTCAAGAAAGTTCTCCCAGATTCATCCCTACTCTGTCAGCTCCCTTACCAAGAAAGCAGGAGGTCTCAGCTGAGTTCTGGGAATCCCAAGGGCCCAATCTTCTCTTACAAAGCCTCATTTTGAAGTGCCAAAGACAAAAGTAGATATTCTGAGGCAACTGTGTCCCCAGGCCTGGTGCCTCATTAGGTGGTGGCAGACACTGGTAATGGAAGCTGCCTCTCCAATATCCCTGAGCAGTGTAATGTGATTCCACCAAAGCTTTGACTTGTCCCTTTTTTTTCAGGATGAGATCTGATAAACTTGCTGGATGAGATGGGATCAAAATATTTTGTTTCTCTTACTCTAGTAATCTAATTGCTGAAATGTAACATGACCCCTTCTCCTGGAGCGTAGCATCCAAATTGGCATCATCTGTCTGAATAGAAAGTACCTGTTATGTCACATAAAGCACAAAGAACTTATGACTCCAATTTTATTGATTAGGGAGATAAATATCTACTTTGATATGGTCTTGAAAATTTTGTTTAAATTATATGCTTGGTAAGCCAGCATTTTATTGTTGCCATGTTAAACTACTTATTAACCCATAGAGAAATGCAGAGGTATTTGGACATCATTTTTAAATCTCCCTGTGAATTTTCACATGTAATAAAGGCCAGAGATCTGTGAATTGTAAATCTATATGATTTGTCTGGTACTTTTATATGAAAAAATTAAGATAAATGGCAAACTCCTGGATTCTCAGTTTCCTCTTGTAGGTTATGTGAAGAATGTATTGAAATACAGAACTGTGAGGGGAAAGGATGAATGGTTTTAATGCCTTTAAAATGGCTGCAGTGACAATAGTTTTGCACATTGTCTACTTGAGTAGATATGACAAAGACCATGTATAATGTGTAATCCATTGAGGGGTCTCATCTAGAGGCTGTTGGTTCAAAAATTGGTTTGCTTGCTTTTCTTTGTTTTGCCCCAAACTGTTGTGAGCATCTGTCTTACAATTTGAGAGCTTTGGTTTCCTTTTGTTCTTTCCAACAGTGTCTTCTGTGCTCTTGTTTGAATGGACCATGGAAAACACCGTAAGAAACATTTGTGGTGTTTTCTTTCTGTCTTTCACTGTCAAGGTCAGAGTCCCAGTTTTCATCAGGTCAGGATGATATTTGACTGTGCATGATTTGGCAAGGCAAAT
Organism: Myiozetetes cayanensis; assembly: GCF_022539395.1. Classification (NCBI taxonomy): domain Eukaryota; kingdom Metazoa; phylum Chordata; class Aves; order Passeriformes; family Tyrannidae; genus Myiozetetes; species Myiozetetes cayanensis. The sequence continues at coordinate 6,983,628 of NW_026086826.1, read as the reverse complement.
GTGCTTTTTAGAGAACTTTACGTTAAACTAGCAGTGGTAACTGTGGTCTGGTATCCTTTTGATGTGTTAGTTCAGGAGCTGGCTATTAAATTTGGTCAGAGGAGAGCTCTCAGGATAGGCTGCTTTGTTTAGCAGATCATGCTGTGGCTGTCACATAAACAAACCCCAACGGTATCTTTATGTGTATAATCTTGTAAATAAAGGCTGTAGCACAATGGGAGGATATAAGGGAGCTAAACTGATTTCTTCCCTTTTCAGTATTCCACTTTTCCAAGTTGTTGCTTTTAGGAGAGGAGCATTAGGAAGGCAATGTGTGGTTGGCAGATATGAAATGCATCTAAATAAAAAGCCTGTTATTACTTCTGTTTGCAAGACTCTGACACGAGAAATGAAGTCTCGTGATTTTCTCCTTGTATCAGACAGATTGCAATACCCACAGTAGCTTGGCAGTACCATTCTCCCACTGGAACCTGGTGTATCCCAGATTGATTACACACAATTTTGGTACTGTGGTAGTAACAAGTGAATTATCCTTGCTGTGTTGATGCAAGTCTGTGAGCAGTCCACATCACTGATGATCTGCATTTTCAGAACACAACTATATGCCTGAAATAAAAATTGGCACCCATAGGGGAGGATACTGAAATTATATTAGGCATCAGCATCATCCTTGAACTTGTAGTTTGCTCACAGCAAGCATTGGAAAAAATGGGGACTTAGCTGTATCTTGGCAAAAAATGCAATACTGCCCAGCTGTGTCTCCATTTGCAGGGGTCACTTCTGAATAAGGAATGTGTAGGAAAATAAGCAGTTACTAGGGCTGGACACATGGCTGAAATAACTGTGGGAATGCACTCTGGAAGTATCTGTGGATGGGTAGCACAGGTGTGAGAACACCTCCTTTAGTTGTTACCATACACTCAAGGTGCACCATATGCTTTGCTAAGGTGCTTAGCCAAGTGTGCTGGCACAGCTTTAGAAAGAACACGAGTACATGGATAGAGGTTCATGTGTGGGTTGTAGAGGGAATCACAGACAGCAGCTCCTGTGGCATCCTGCTGCTTGTGTGCATGTCAGACGTGTGAAGAGTCACTCAAGTGGACACTTACCCCAGTAAGAAGATGTGGATGCCTCTGTGCAACAAATTGGTTTGACCTCACCCTTGCTGTTAGCTGACCAGTGTGGGGCTGGAGGCAGCGTGGATCAGCTTCTGCCTGCTTTTTGCATCCTGGGTGGACTCCTTTTCCTATTTTTCTGGTCACTTTGTGTTCTCTTAAAACAAGGCCTTAAAGCAACAGCTCCTGCCCCTTGTGAAGCAATAAAAGTGTGCTGTGGAAGAAAGTGTGTTGTGAAAGAAACTTGGTATTTCTCCCTCATGAGTGTCTGGGTTTAACCCCAGTCAGCAACTCAGCACCACCCGGCTGCTCCCTCACATCCCCCTGGTGGGGTGGGAAGGAGAATAGGGAGGATAAGGTAGAGAAAACCTGTGGATTGAGATAAGAACATTTTAATAATTTAAATCATGATAACATCACTAATATACTGAATATGAAAATAACAAAAAGAGGTAGAGAAATAAAACTCAAAAACACGAGTGATGCAAATGAAAACCAGTTGCTCACCACTGACTGACCAATGCCCAGCTGGTCCTGAGCAGTGGCTCCCCAGCCAGCCTTCACCCTGGTTTGGATACTCCCCAGCGTCATCCAGTATGGGATAACCCCTTGGCCAGTTTGGGGCTGCTCTCCTGGCTCTGTCCCCTCCCAAATTCTTGTGCCCCTGCAGCCTCATCCCTGGCAGGGCAGCTGAGAAGCCCCAGACTTGGTGTAAATACCGGGCTGTTGATCAGCAATAATGAAACCATCGGTGTGTTATCAATATTGTTCTCATCCTAAATCCAAACCACAGCACTAGAGCAGCTACCAGGAAGAAAATTAACTCTCTCCCAGCCAAACCCAGAACAAACAGCAACACTGATGGCTGTTGTTGTAGTGAAGAAAATGGTATAGACTGTTGTTGTACAATAACAATCTCCTGCTGCTGCATAAGTGTGGAAGAATTTATTTTCTAAGCAGGAGACATTGATCCTGTGGCAGTGTTCTGTTGCCCTAACTTTGTTTACATCATAAAGGAGAAATGATAGATGTAATCATTTAATTTATGGTGCTAAGAAGTGTCAGTTGCTCACTCTTCCAGTATTGATCCAAGGCATTCCAACTGGCTTACGCGTCAGACCTGTTAAATTTTCGGATAATTGGAGACCGAAGTAAAAGTGGAGTTTGATAACGATGGTGTTTCCCAATTACTACTGTGTCATTGATTGCACTTTCCCATAAAATGGCATGGCCAGTGAGTCACTACTCATGATGAAGTTACAGTTTTTAAGAGGCATCACGTGGTGTAAGAAACCACCTTAAAAAAAACCCAAACCACCACCAAATAAAACAAACAAAGAAAAAAACCTGGGATGTTTAACTGCAATTTTTCCTGGCAATTCTTCTAAATTGGTTGTGCTTGCATTCTCTTTAATTGCAAATATCCACCTGGGAAGATTAATTTTCAGAAATAGGATCTTAGGGCAACAAAGAAGGGTCTGGAATAGAAGTCTGATGAGGAGCAGCTGAGGGAGCTGGGGATGTTTATCCTGGAAGCTCACGAGGGGGGCCATAACTTCCCCCCAACTACCCCAAAGGAGGCTGTAGCCAGGTGGGGATTGGCCTCTTATCCCAGGTAACAGGAGAGGAAACGGCCTCAAGTTGCTTAGATTGGGGAAGTTTAGATTGGATATTAGATTGGATATTAGAAAAAAAAAAAACAAATCACAGAAAGGGTTGGAACAGGTTGCCTGGGAAATGGTGGAGACGCTGTCTCTGGAAGTGTTCAAAAAATGTGTGAATGAGAAACTTAAGCTTTAATGGTGCACGTGGTGGAGGCATTGGCTTGATTGTTGGACGTGATGATCCTAAAGGGTCTTTTCCAACTTTAACGAATCTATTATTCCATGATTAAGTTAATTTACATTTTTATTTTTACATTTCAGTTCTTATATATGTTTTTACAAATATAATCAAGGGCTTTTCTTGGGGCTATATGGATATCCATGATCTATCAAGAAGGAAAAATAATTAATGTTAAAAGAATATGCAACATTACAATAAGCAAGAGTTATAAAACATGAAAAAGAAACTGTAAACCTTTTTAAATATTTCAAAGGAGTAGTCTTTAGTATTTGTAAATTCAAATTAGAAGGATCTAAAATTAGTGAAAACACCATTCAGATAAAGTTTGTGCTTGAACGCAGCTGTGTGGGAGCATTAACCTTCACAAAGTTTTAAATATATTTGAAAAGAAAACCCACCAAAACTAATTATACACCATTTTACTTCCCACCAGCTTCCCTGAAGAATGAAGAAATTGCCCTCTTTAGGTCCTTTTCTACAGTTTATACCATTAAAAATAGATCTTTCTTCTGCACAACAGGAAACACTGAAAGCCTGGTTTAAATTTTCAGGAAACTCCTTTTATTTTTGATCCTTTGAAATTGTAATGTTAATACATTTTCAATTAAATATGAACAACTCTCCGTGCATCTCAGCACGAAACACAAAGGGATTTTGGGACCCTTCCAATTACTGGGGCTTGAAGATTTTTCTTAATTATTTAACTTTTACAGTATTTCTTTTTATTTAAAATAAAAGTTGTGCTGTGGGGCTCCTTCTAACATGGAAAGGAATATGACAGTATTCTGTTTGCGCTTTCAAGTAATTTGTTATATAAAGTAAGTTTTAAGACAGATCTTTTTACTGTAATGTTCTTTTGCTTTTACCATCTGCATTGCTGTCCAAGATGAAAGCTTTTGTTTGTTCTTGTAGGAAAGATGAGGACTGAATCAAAACTATGATAAATCTATGTTCAGTTATTTCATCTGTGAATAAATATTTTCATTTGATTGCCAAAAAATGACTTTGAGATCTCCCCCAGCCAGTTTGGGTAGTCAGTATCCTTTGTACGATATCCTCTCTTTGACACTGTAATACAAAGTGTTGATGAGTGAGAAAAGGGTATTTTGCTTGCTGAGATGTCTAAATATGAGTTCAGGTGGCAGAAGTTCAGAGATAAGCTTGAGTTGACAGGCACTGGCTGCGTGTTCCCTGGCTGTGAATAGCAGAGCACGAGGAGAGCAGCTAAATGCAGGTGACAGATCAGTAACAGATCGTTATATTTGACTGATACCATTTAACAGTTGCTGCTTTCCATCAGTCACATGGAGCATACAATGCTCCAACAGCACCCAGTATGGACTTTTCACTTGGTGCTCTTAAAATGCTGTTCCATTAAGGAGCTGTCACTGCTGAGGAAAGAGAAGTTCAGGGTGCTGCATCCACAGAACTCTGACTCCTCAAGTTGTGGCAGGAGTGGCAGAATGGTGGATTGTGCATATTTCTGCCTCCTGTATCTTGAATTCTTCTCCTACAAGTGGGGAAACAAAATGTTTTCACTCTCCTTATCCTGTTCCCTTGTCTTAAGCATGTTCTGTTGTGTTACAGAGATGACCAGAATTCAGTTCTAGTCAGAACAGTGACAAAGTGTGTTACAGAACAAACTAGGCTGGAAAAGGCGTCTGAGATCATCAAGCCCAGCCTTTGACCTAACACCACCTTGCCTACCAGACCAGTGCCACATCCAGTGTCTTAAACACCTCCAGGGATGGTGAATCCACCTCCTCCCTGGGCAGCCCATTCCCATGTCTGATCACTCTCTCTGTAAAGAATTTCTTCCATGTCTCTGAAAATGCTATCAGTTGCTGCAATCTCAAAGCAAGATAGCATATAAATTAGTTTTAAGTGTCATAAAGAAAATTTCTGGGGGTCTTATTTGTCATCTTCTCATATATTAATTTTTTAAAAAATCCCCCAAATAGAAGAAAAACAGAGGCTGAAAGCAGTGATGTCTAATGTTGCTCACAGTAGGATTCATCCCCACTTTGCTTTACACAGCATCGTGTCCAAAGGGCTCCTGGGAGTGTGTCATCTTCTTAGCCACTGCTTAATTAAGAATATGGGTAAATTGTTTCCAGACTTAGATTTCCAGACTCTTACTTTACACGTAGAGCCAGGAGCAAGGAGTTTGATTTTCAATCACAAAGCTGCACTACTTGTAGTGAAATCAGTATTCCAAGTCTGTAGGTGCTCTCTAATGGATTGATCCTTCTGGCCTTAGACAACCAGGAGGGAAAATCACAATAGTGGTGTTGGAGCTTCGACATTTGTCAGGCTTTGTAACTGATATCAGTTGTTTTAGGGATTCTCAATATGGAAGTCTATGTTTATCACATTTAGTAGTAAACTTGATCATCCTGTACATCCCTTTCTGTGCTCAGAGCAAGTAAAATACCATAGATACATTTCACAAAGACAAATGTTCCTGATATTTTAATATTGCCATGCTTCTTTCATTGAAAATGCACAAAGCTGGCAAACAATTCACTGTGGAATTCTGAGCTTTTTTTTCTCCTGGTTTAGCAGCATATTTCACATATTCTTTTAGCTGAATAAAAGCAGCAGTATCTGAACTGTGGGTTGGCAGATTGTGGAGCGTGTGGGTTTTGTGGTCAGATAATCTGTCCTGACCGGATCTGTGCAGTGCTCCCATTACTGAGCATCTGAGGTTCTAGCCAAGCATCAGAGCTTGTTAAGTGAGGTATACAGTTAAAGTAACATTTGTATCATACCTGTTTTCTTCCTCTATCTCAATTTCTGGGAATAAAAATCTGTTTCTTTGCTTCTTTCACAAAGGTGATGTTGTGCTAAGCAGGACAGAGTAACATCATTCCTCACTCAGGCGTGGTGCTGATGTTGGTATGACGCGTTTTACGGCCCTGTTGGGGCAGAGGCTTTGGTGGCTCCTTGATTTAGTCCCCAAAGGCTGTGGGAATAAAAGGCCTTATGTGCAATTTTACAGAGGCCTCGTGGAACAGGCAGTGTGGAGATGTGGAGGGATTTTGCTGAGCTGTGACACCGGGAAGATGCAACAGATGTGGGATGCGTCGTTATGGTTTTTATGCTACTTTCACAAGAAGGGTTTACTCTGCTTTCCACTAACCCAGCACTTACATAAAGAGTTTTTTTTTGTGCATGGCTGAGGTCAGGTAGCTTCTGGAATAGATGCATCTTACAGCTGGAAGTGGACTGTAAAATATGCTGTCTGTCACTTCAGCTGTGTCGGTCTGCAAGGAATCTGGAGGGACATTCAGGCCCCAGGCTTGAAAATGCTCATGGATTTCAGCATTCCAAGGGGCTCGTGGAAACAGGAGTGCACACATTAAGAAAAGCAATCCCATGGAAATACTTGTATAGTTGTAATGTCTGGGCCTTACGCTAATAATACAGAAATACAATTTCTGGTATTTTGTGGTTATTTTTATACTCAACAACAATTTGTTTCTCCAAATGTTTACATTCTTTTGGGTGTTTTTGTCAGTGAAGAAGCAATTTGTGAAGTTCAGTTTCAAATAAGCACTTTTGAATGCATTTGAAAGGTGAGAACTGACAAAAATAACTATTAAACACAAATGTCCTGTGAAAACTTTTTGATCTTTAATTAAACGTTTTACCCTAAATGGTGTTTTTTAAAAATTGGTTGCTGTATTTTTATAAATCATGTGTGCTGAATATCCTTGAGTTACTCTTGAGAGCTTTCACTGATGACAGTTTGGTTTAATTTAGCTACTACTACAAAGAGATTAGGTTGTCAAGAAGATACTGTTGGAGGTTTAGGGATTGCTGAAATCCTTCTGAAATGAAAAGTAATATACACTGTAACTTTCTTTGATAGTTCTTTCATGAAGAAACTGGATGAAAATCAACCACAGGGGAACTCTTTTTTTTTTTTCTTCTTTTTTTTTCTTTCTGGACAAAAGAGAGAGAAAAAATTCTTCTCATGTTTTCTGCAGTTAATGAAAACATAGAAAGAAAAGAAAAATAAAAATGCCCCCAGAACCCCCCAAACTAAAAGAAAAAAGAGAAAGGGGGGAACGGGGAGGGAGGCTGCAGTCACTAACTTCAATCTTTCATGATAAAAGGCACTTTTCTTTGGCTCCCCCCCCCACTGTAATAAGCAATCTAAACTTGTGTCACTCTGTGCAGGCTGATGGTTGAAAGTCTCCTCCTATCTAAATATCCTTTTGCTTTTTTCTGTCTACACACACGAGACCACTCAGGTCTCTGCTCCCTTAATTACTTCTGATTGTTGTTCAGAGCTGAACAGTCAAGCCTGAGCCAGGGAAGGACATTGTTCAGGGAAAAGGTGTTTGTCTGTCCAGTTTAATGGGCCCTGCATTAGATTCCCAAATTTCTATAATTTCAGGTTAAGATTCAGTGCTATAGAGTTCTGTTTTATGCTGTCACTACTATAAAAACATTTTTAAAACTTTAATGTCATTTCTGAGCCAAAATATTTTATTTTTGCTGGTTCTAGGTGCAATAATAGTAATTAATGAGTATGGCTGAATTTTAACTTTTAGTTTTATTTTTGCTGCTTACATTTGTCTGAAGAAATCTGAGTCATTGTCCCAGTGCTAAAATAAGCATAATCCTTGATCTCCCATAAGGAGACTTTGATTCAGAGTCATCTATTATACTTTGTTTGCAATTAACTAATCCTCCACAAAGCAGTTTATTCTGTTTTTCTACTTCAAATGACATTTTATTGTGCTGGATATGAATTCAGATTAGCTGCAGTTTCCCAATGAACAAACCTTTACAAGAGACATTTGTAATTAATTTGACCTCACAGGTTGGCCTTGCACTCAGACTGTCTTTGGAAGCCACAAATATGAAAACTGAGCTCATTGCCCATGTAAAAAGAATTTTTTTTTTTTGGATGCAACTGTAGAAAGGCACTGCCAAGTTGGAGGGTTACTGAAAGTATGAACTCGCAATTTCTGACAATTTTTTATAATCTCTGGTGGATTTATCTGTCTGGGGCAGTGTTTTAAAAGCTGTTCTGTAGAACATTGTTTACAGCTCTTTGTCTCTTTTCCTCTGAATGGCTGTGAATCTTCAGCTGGGTGTGCTGTTGACCATCTTGTGCAATGAGTTGCATTACCTTGTAAACATTTTGCTTTATCCTGTGAATTTTGGCAGATCGGTCCCAAACAGCTATAATTCAGTTGGCATAGGTTCAAGCAAACTGAATCATAAATGGCTACAGAGAGTTTTCATTTTATGTAAGAACATGTGGAATTTGTCCACGTAATCCCCAATAACCCAATCTCCTCGTGCCGTAGTTCTTCTGCTCCCACACCTCAAATGGAGCTCATCTGCTGATAAAAAAGCAACAAAAAGAAGATAGCAGTCCTAAGCATTCATGGTAGAGGGGAAGTTTGTTGTGTCCTGGAGTTTGACTGTTCTCTTCCTATGGTTAATTCTAAGATTTCTTTGGTTTGGTCATTTTCAGAAACTGGCTTAGATTTGGGGGTTTATTTACGCCACCCAGAGTAAGAGCAGACAAGGGACTTCCAGTCTGTACACAATATTCCTCCAGGTATGAAACTGCACTTCAGATGTGTTTACAGATCAAAGACAAGCACCAGAATGCAGGTTTATTTAAAAGTAGCAGCAGGCATCATTGAGCTTGAAAAAGTAAACTCGACCCACCTTAGAGTTACATTTCTGTCTCTCTCCCTGACTATTTACTGTCAAATGGAACAGTCTTCCTAACCTGGAAACTGGTATGGGGTACTTTAAGCCTACATTTTCTGGCACAATATTTGACCTTGGTGTGTTCAGCCTAAGCAGCAGCATTTGAAGCCTTTGTAGGCTGCAGTTTGCATTAAAAGGGACGGGGGGCTGGAGGAAATGGAGAATTGAGTGCCTGGTGTGGGAGCTGTCTCTGATTTAAACCCCTAAACGGCACAGGAGATGCTTGAGAAATTCTTTATTGTAACTGGAACATAAAATGAGCTTTTTTCCTACAGAAGGCAAATCCCAAATCTCCCTGGAACTGTAATTGACTCAGAATGTGATTAATGTAACTTAATTGTCTTGACTGTACATACATCAGGCACATCACCACCATCTGAGTCCAGAGTGCATTGAATCGCTGTCTAATTTCCAAAGGCACTTTAAAGGATGTCATCCTCTTTGTCTAGACACTGACACCTTTTAAGATGAGCAATACCATGTTCTGAAGTCCGTGTTGCACCTTGTTTATACCCAAGATCTGATCACTGCCTGCGATACATCAGGCACATCAGAATGGCATTCTCATTCATCGGCTCCTATCTGAACTGTCACTTGCAGGAAAATTGAAGAGACTGACAAAACCCGCTTCCTTTTTAACCTGAAATGAAAAAATATATTAAAAGTATTGTCTGTTAATGGACAGCAGCACATGGCAATAAATTGCAAAGCTGCTCTCTGATAGAATCTTGAAGAATAAGGCAGAAGTACAGTTGATTCGCGAAGTGTTTCTGTGCGTAAGCTCAGCCAGAAAGTTGGAAACTAAAAAGCCATTTTTATAGAACTGGTGATTTAGCTGCCTCTCTTCCAGGTCATTAAATAGGTGCTGCTGTGGTTTTCTCTGGCTTTAATATGTCTGTGCAATAAGAATATAAGAGATTTCAGTTTCTTTATCCATTTGCTCCTGAAATGGAGTATAAATACATTTCACCATGAGGTGCAGAATGGAACAGGGATTCAAAAAGGTGTCAACACCAGCATATGAATTCAAATGTATACATGTGTATACATTTAAAAGGACATCTCAATTTTGACAGAAAGCATTAAAGACATGAAATTCATGGCTACAACTGAAATGTACCATATGTCCCCCAGCACTTAGACACAAAGAGCACATTAGCAGAGTAATTAAAGGGCACCCTGTTGTGGCTAGGTGGTGGAAGACATATGGTGTAGCATGACTAACCATGAATTTTTAAGTTCATCTTGTTTTCAGTCATAACCTTGTTCTTTGTAGCTGATACACTGCAATTTCTATGTGTTACTCTGGGTTTCAGTTGTGTTGGATGTCTCGGTTTCAGTGCAGAGTTCTCCTAAAATTGTCAGGCTAACAAATGCAAGGGTTTTTGAGAATTTCTTATTTTAATATAAAATGACTTCATGATAAAGGGGCAGCACATGTGTTTGTAGCTGTCTTCTGTTTCTTACCTGTACTTCCTTCTTCCTGGTGCAAGAGACAAGGTGTGACATGGAGACGCTTGGAAAACACAGATTGTTGCAGCTGGATTGTGCAGATTCCATTGACTCTTGAAAACAGAGCAATTCTTTTTCCTCTTCCTTGTTGTCACTCATAGCAAATATCCCGCTGCCAAAATTCAGCTGAGAATTTTTGCTGATGATGTTCAAAGTGTTAAGATAGGACCTACTTTGCACAGCTTCAGGTGAAAGATATCCAGCTGGAACATAACAAAAACTTTGATTTATCTGTAACATTTCATTTGGAGCCCCTGACTTTTGTAAGGCACTTTATTTACATAGGGGAATTTCTAAACATAGCCATCCTCTGGAAATGCAAATATCTTTTGGAGATATTAAATCAGAGTATAAATAAGCATTTTGTCTTTAAGCAAGCAGAACATCTCTGAAAGTTTTTTTTCTAAGGCAGCGAAACCAAATAGTTGTCTCAGCATGAGCTGTTAGTTGAAACCAGGCATTTGCCATGTTTTTTTCACCTGGATGTAGCTGATCAATGTGAAACTTGAGGCTGACCTTGGGGAAACAGCAACGAGGTGATGACTACATGTCTAGATGTGGGTCTACTGAGATGTAACTCTTAGGATGCTCTTTGCAGCTGAGATCCTTGCAACTCCTAGGGAATGGTGTGGGCACTAACCCAGGCTGGTACCAACATTCCCACTGGCAGACTCATCACACCCGTGTTGTGGACACACTGAGCCAGTCTGTGCCACTTGCACAAGAAATTCTTGGTAGGAGATAATTTGGCAAATATCCTCTTCCAACCACTTGCAAAAAAAAAAAAAAAGAAAAAAATATTTTTCTCCCTCTTATTCCCTAATGTCTCAGGAATTAAGGATACTTAGAATGTAGGATCCTTTGCAGATCTTTGAAATACCAAGAAAGTAATATATTTTTGAAACAGTTGAGCTTTGTATCAAATAACTTAAACCTTCATAGTACCAGATACATCAGCTGACCAACCTTGTTTCTTTTTATCCAGTGAAGATCTCTTTTAAAATATATACACACCGCAGGGAGTGGAGTGTGGGAACTCACTCCCAGTCATCAGGCTGGAGGCAGGGATTTAGTCATTTTCCCAGGACGTGGAAAATACAGATTTGGTTCCATCAGACTGTTCAGAGATTTGAATCCAGTGCCTCCTACTCTCGGTGTGAGTAATCTAACCATCACACTGCTACAGAAAAGTGAGGCTTCAGCACCCAGGAGTGCAGTCCTGATCAAATTTAGCTTTTCTAGTACCTCTGGGAGGCTTTTGAGAGGTTCAGGTCATTGCATGCTAAAATCAGCTCAGGGCATGAAGGACAAACTCCAGAACTTTGAGTTTTCATACAGTTTTGGTGTCTTCAGGGTTAGGTTGTCCAGAAGAATCAGTGGACTGGAGAGTTGCTCAGCACTCTGGTGGCCTTCAGGTGCGTAAATGGACTGGGTTGAGGTGTCATGGCCCAATTCCTTCTTCCTCCATTGGGACAGAGTTCTTAGCACTCACTGGGAATGAGCAACTCACCCCCCAAAAAAATAACCTGCATCTTGAGAAGTGGAAGATTTGAGATCCACTTGGGCAAAGCATCTAATTGAATGAGTGTGTGTGACTCCCCAGGAATGTTCAGGCCTGTGCTGAGGGAGCAGAAGGGGAAGCTTCGTTCTGAAGATTAATCTCATTTCAATCTTGACTATGAAAGATGGTGTCCAACTGCAGGTTGTTTCTAAGCAGTGCTGAATTAATTGTTCAGAAAAGAAAAAAAAAGGAGAGAAAGTTCCCCCACATTTCTGAGATGAGGAGCCAATTTTCTCTGAGCAGTGTACTTGTGCATGTGGTTGTGTGTCAGCTCCATGCTGTGTGTCAAGGTGGCAGCTGAACTGGCAAAAGTTTTCTAAGTGTTACATTGCTCTTCGTGGTTACCTTTCCTGATGAGTTTTCTTTCATTGGAGTGGGTGTTAAGCTCACCATCTTAAATAGATAAATGTTTAATTTAACTGTGAGATATTTTCTTGTAGAAATTAAACACTTGCATGGGCCTAGAACAATTATGGTCTGTAATGTCTGGGTAATGCAATGTAACCAACTGTAACCTTTAATTAGGTTTTGCCTTCAGAACATTGCCAAGTGAGAATCTGAATTCAGACAAATGTCCAGATCTCCTTCTTGGCATCTCCTTTTAATATCTGTGAGAGTTTATTTTTAGCTTGTTATGCTGTTAGTCCTACACACTCCATTACTGTGAGAAGAAGTTGTACAGAAAGAGTTTAATTTCTAAAGGGTTCATTTACAAACTAACTTAGCTGGAATCAAAATTTCCTCAGTTGTCAATTTCTATTGATTTAATCTTCGAGGCTAATAGAAAGAAATGTGCACATTAACAACAACAACAAAAAAGAATTTGTAGTTATTTAGCCTTTTGAACGAGGGGAGACTTTTCTTGGGGTTCTTGTCTCAATATTCTTGGATTTTCGTATCCAAAAATTTACATGTAAGCTCTTCTGGCCTTGGAGTGTTATTTCTGTCTGTGCATCATTGCTCTGTGTTTCTATCTGGACAGACCATGTCCTTCAGAGAAAAGAGAACTCTGGGAACTGTTTTAAAAGTGGAAGAAAAAGGTTTTACTCAACATGGACCTTTTTAATTTTTTTTTTTTTTTTTTTTTTATTTTTTTAGCAAATATTTCTACAGGTTTCACTGGCTCAAAATTTCCTAGGTTTGGATTGGACTTCTGGTGAGATTCATATCCTAAAAACTAGTAATTGAAGATATGTAAGCCACTGGCTCAAGTACTTTTTTGGCTTTCTTACAGCTGGAACCTTGAGCCAGAGCCTGTTTTCCTGCCTGCAGGAGCACCCATTGCCAGGCCCTTGCTCCTTTGGGAATGGGTCTTGTTCTTGTTCTTGTTCCTGGGATTGGATTTTTTTAAATAAGTGTTAACTTTGTGGAAGTGTGACTTTATTGTCTCTGCATTTTCTAGCCATTGATCAATTAACTTCTCTTGTGTGTTTGTTTGTTACCTCACAAGCCCTTTATTTTTGGACAAAGCCCTTCAAAAAGCACTTTTGAGATATTTTGGCACGTTCATAGGCGTAATGGGAAGTGCCTCATTTCAAGTCAAAGATCCAGTTTCAGAAATCATCACAGAAACAACCCCTTATGATGTTTGTATTTATGTCACACTCTGTGCCTTTTATTCCTCAGTGATTCACAGCTCTCTTCAGCGGGAATTTGGTTTTCCCCCACAATTGTTTTATTGTGTTGAGCTTTATTTGTGTTCAGGAATACATGTTTGATAATTGATATTCTTCTTATCCAAGGATTGCTTGGGATGAACCTCTGCTTTGTATCTTTTGTACCTGCCATCCTTGGCTGCCACTGAATATAAACACTGTGGATCAGGTGTTATCTCATTCTCTTGCTCCTTCTGGTTGTTTTTTAATGTCTCCCACCCCTTGCTTACTCAGATCTGTACAGATTTCTTTGAAAGATTTTTGCTGATGTTCAGTTTTGTATAGAAAATGAGTCACTGCAAACCAGCAGTGACTCTATTGCAAATTATTTGTGTCTAAAGCCCTAAAAATGGAAAAAGCTATCACAGATAACTTTAGGGATAATGCTATGTAAAAACCAGGTCCCTGTTGAATGTACAAGGCAGTGGTCAAGGTTATGCTGGTTGCATATTTTGCTGATCCCAAGGATCTCTTCAGGATGTCCCTTTGGTTTAATGAAGAAATGCGCTGACGCTCTGCAATGTTTCATCTTTAATATTTAATCAAGGACATGAAATCTGAAAAACAAGTAGTGTTTTGTTGAGGGAGGTTTATTTTAGAAGCTACGCTTTTTTAATTTAAAAAGCCTTTTTTTTTTTTTTTCTCCTTCCCCTCTGTTTTTTGTTGAAAATTATTGTGGGGGTGAACCAGAATCTTTATGGGAAAAATAATCATGCTGAAATGACAACAAAGCCTACTTTGTCTGGTAGTAGTGACATCAATAAATATGGCAAATTTCAGCACTGCTGAATTCCAATGCTGACTTTACCATTTTCCCGATCTCCATTTAAGGAAGTATAAAAGACTGTTTTCATTTAGTAATGAAGTGTGATAGAAAAACATATCCTTGTTAGATTATTATCACTGCAAGATACCAAAAAAATAAATGGAAGTTCATATCTTTCATTTCTTTCGATGCAGTGACTCAATTGCAGTATTCAACCTACTTGCAAATGCAAGGAAATGTATGTCAGAAGATTCAAACCTTTCACACGAGTTCATTTTTTCCCCACTGCTGTTTGATTTAAATCAATGCCTGAAAGGTACTTTTAAGTCCTTTGTATTCTTTGGAGGAATGATGTAAGCTGTCAGGGAACCACCAACATTAAAGAGGCAAAATAATTCCTGCTTTGAACAGAATCCTAAAAATCCAACAGTAACTTCAAACTTGGCATTAAGTATTCAAATACAATTGTTTAATGAACATGTCAGCAGGTGATTTTTCTTGAAGCAATGTGTCACTTTGACATCGTTCTTCTCAGGGCAGGTGCTTTTACAAAAAGAAAAGTCTATGTGGCATTTACAGGTCAGTGGGAACTGAGGACGCCCTGGCCCAAAGTTTGCAGCTCAGGTGCCTGAACTCTCTCGTAGGGCTGTATTCTTTCCAAATGATGGATCTGATCCCAAACATCCCCCCTGAAGTCGCATCAGGAGCGCTGTGAAAGGTGTCAAGTCTCATCTGCTGGCCAGTGTCCACCACATTTGCCTTCACATATGGGGCCGTCTTATTTTACAGCTGGAGTTCAGGGGGTTCCCAGAGAGGCAGAACACCTGCACACACCGAGAAGTTTACTTCTGATTTTTCTTGCCTTGTTTTGGAAGTCCAAGGGCGAGAAGTTGTGATGCACAAATAGTCTTACCTATCCTGTAGAACACAGCTGTGGCCCTGCTACTAGTTGTGGTGTGCATTTCATGTGTTTAGATTTCATTTTTATAGATGAAGTTCAAATTCAGGACATGTTATCAATGGGGTTCTGATAATATTTGCAGATGTAAAGGAAAAGGAATTGGAAATGGTTTGTATTGAGTATTGAAGACACAGCATTTAAGAAAGCTCTGCCTGAGTCCAGGCAGTGTTCAACCATAATTTCAGTCTAAGACAGAATTTTTTCCTCTCCAAGTCAGCTCTAAATATTAATTTCCTTACGAGTATTTAGGAAGCAAGTCAGATACAGCAAGTGAGCAATGATGGTAAAATATTGGAACAACAGCAATATATTATGTAGGGTTTTTTATATACATCTATTTATAGAATGCTTTCTGCTCTAAGGATTAAGGGAATAGAAACTGGGATTTTTCTGCTCCTTGATGAGTGTTAGTGAAGCATATTTGCTAACACAGTTTGACATACAATATATTTCAGTGCTTATGGTACCTTATGGTATGGTACTCCTGGTACAGTACCTTATGGCATTTTATTTAATGTTTGGGAAGTTTTCTGATTGCTTCCCAGATAATTTATTTTTATTGGCAGCTGGCTTTGTGCCCTTGTATGGAAACGGAGCTGAAGCAGGATGGTTTTTAACGTCTACAGAATTTCCCAAGCCTTTTAAAATAATAATACCTTGTTTAGCTGTTTTGCCTAACAGACATGCCTCTAATCAGTTGAAAAGCTGAGAGTTTCTCATCTTGAATGGTTGTGTGCTATGAATTTAATATAAAACCAGTCAGATACTACACAAATTTTCTTAGCTTGAAATTTGAAGATCCTAATGCTCCCACGGTCATTTTCAGTCCATCTGCACAGCTGAAAAATAGCATTTTTGTTCTGTTTAAGCCATGAAGGTTGGACTAGGCTAAAGATGTAAATGTTCTCTCTTGCTGTGTGTTGGTAAAATGTTTCATAGTTATCTTCCTGCCTTTTGTTTAAATGCCTTAGTGTACACTTCACCCCCAGAGCTCCTATTTTGCTGCCCAGCATAACTGCAAATCCCAGAGACATCAGCAGCTCTGGATTTCCAGAGCCTCAGTTAAATTACACTTAAAAATCTAATATGAACAAACATTAATATTTTATATTTTTATTGTAGTGTTGTGTCTCATTTGATGATCAAAGAGAGAGATGACTTTTTAAGTAAACAGGGTATGTAAGGTCCTTTGCCACATACAAAATACACCACAGTTATCCCTATTTTAATTTGGAAAATACTTGCAGCATCACAAGTAGGACTATTAAGATTTCCCTTTCTCTGAAAACACTCAAAATGTGTGAAGCAAAATACAGAGTTTTTCTTCAGCAGATGTTTTGCTGTTTCATGACTGATTCTCATTGAAAAGCTTGTGCCAACCATTGTATTTTAGAAGGTCCAGTCACGTATGTGGGTCACTTTTCAAACTCCTTCACGCCTGAGGAGCAGATGGTTTGAAAAGCAAGCCTGAGCGAGACAAAACCAACACCTCACTGCTTTCATTGTTCAGAGCCCTGCTCTTGTTTCTTGTGGTGTGTTCCCTAGAGCTCCACCCAGCCAACTTTTAATTTGCTATAATGGGGTCATTTCATCTGCTTGTCTTGGGAAACTGTACTGGAAACCACCTCAGAAATCACATCAAACCAGCTGAGCTCAGCACTAAAATAATTCTTCATTTTTTAATTATTATTATTATTGTTGTTCCTGTTTTTCTTTTGCTACACACAAAGCAAAAAATTCTTTAGCAATTCTCAGTTTTATTCATTGCATTCCAAGTTATTGGCAAGACTCATAATGAGTCTGAAGAGAGATGGAAGTGGGTAAATAAAGGTGAACAGACAGGAAAAAAACAAAAAAAGGAAAACTAAAAGTAGTAATCCCAAAAGTGGTAAAACTTGTCTCTTGGAGACAATGAGTTAAGTGTTGGAACACAAAGAGATATCTTATATTTCCCTCATTCCAAATATACTTGAAATGCCAAAATAATCTCCTGTTCTGTCCTTACAAATTGATTCCAATTTGTTAGTCAAAGGCTGTAATGAAATGACTCAAACCATAGTCTTGTTCCACTAAGCAGTTTGCTACAGCGTTTTTTTATTAATTATATTCAGACTGCAAGAACTGTCAGAATGTTAAAATTCCTAAGGATAGTTTGCCAACATCTATCACTAGATTAGAAACAGCTCTGCAAAACCTTCAGCAAAGCAAATAATATTCCATCATAAAATCAATACAGCTAAGCATTGTCAGCACAGTGCTGACAGTTCCAGCTAAAACAATTTATAATTTTTAAAGAAGATATGTCGTAAATAGAAGTTAAAAGGCTTTTTTTTTTTTTTTCTCCCCTCTCTCTTGGTTTCTCAAAAGACACAGCCAGTGAACAGAACTGAGGTGTAAACATTTTGCTACTGCTGTGTGTACGTCAGCCCTGCTTGGCCTCTCTCTTTTCCCAAATATTCCCCACTACAGCTTGGAGCTGCATGGATAGAGCTTCTCTGCTGTGAACAGAGCAGCACCTGTACCAGTGACCTGCTGATTGTATTGGCTGTACAAGAGTCCAAGGGCCTCTTTCCTCTCCTTTGCTGCCACAACTGCTTTTAGGAAGGCTGAGAAAAACCAGGGGAATAAACCAATATCTGCACTCCTAAGAATGCAGAGAGCACTCCTGTCCTCACAGCTGAGGATACCATGGACCACTGTGGTCATCTGGCATCACTTCTCACAGGGAACAGATTTGAGAGCAATACTCTCATCAACTCTGCAGTGAGCCCAAAATGTTGCTCTGAGTTACAGTGCACCTTCCAGAACACACTCCTAGTCTTGATTTATGGATGTGAGGGAATAGAGGGCGATTAACTGAATATTTTAAAGTTTTTGTGTGTTTTTTTTGTGTGTGTGTGTGGGGTTTTTTATTTATTTTTTTAATTTGTTTTGACGATCAATAATCCTCATGTTTGAAAACACCTACCAGCCTGCAAAGTTAAAGCCAATTTGGGCATATCTACACTCTCCAGCAATGACTCTACTGTAGCATCATCATGTACCCTTGCAGTGAGTGACGTATGAAACACAATTCTCTTCTGAATCCTAATCTGAACTGATTATATGCACGTGATCTGTATTTGGCTTTGCTTTTCCATGTTTGCCCCCTGAATGCCTCATTGCCACAGTACTTTCATCCTATTCAGTGCCTCATTATTTCTAGAGTAAAATAATTGTTGAGTGATTGTTGAGTTTCTTCTCAGGTCTAGGATCTTGCATTTAACATTAAAAAATCACCACCACCAGTTGTGTCCTGTAGGACTTATATTTCCCAGATGCAGTCAGAGTTTTGAGCAAGATGGACCACTGAGCTAACCCAATATGACATACCTTATACTAAAATATATATACACCAGTGATTTCTCCATGTCATAATTCTCAAAGTGTCTTCTGCTTATGTTGCCAAGCACGTGACTGTGTTCCCTTTCAGTGCAGTTTATTTCTATTCATAAAGCTGCCAAAGAAGGGTGAATTTACGGGGGGCCCATACTAGAAATATTTAATGGAGTGATTCTTCATGTTCAGAAACTTTTCTGGCTCCATCAGTGGAGTCAATTTAATTAAAGAAAATGGAGGTTCATGACATTTGTATAGCGCTGTTTCCATTCCAAATATTATGAGAGAGAAGCCAAATACTTTGTGAAACCTGAAGCACAGGGTGTTGATGGAGTGCCTGTCACTGCCCTGTAAAGGATAGATCCTCACTCCAGGGTGTACCCAGAGAGCTGCAGAAGTGAGAACAGTACAGTTGCTTTTCTGTGATTCTCTCCCTAAACTCCAGCCTTCCTGAGGAGTGGGAAATGTTCTGCTGGAGGTGTCAGTACTGTGATAAGGCACATTTCCAGGACCCAAGTGAGGATCTCTGGTAGCCTTATTGTTTCCTCAGGGATCTCTGAGGATGGTAGAACTTCATTTTGTGTAGCTGCCCTGTTATCCTTATGAAACTGTAATCTTATTTCTTTGAAATGACCTGTGCTCTGCAAATCCTACTGTTTGTTGGTAATTACCATAAGGGTTTCTCCCTTTCTGACATTTGCATTGGTCTGTGGATTGTACACGAGATGGAAGGGTCATATTCTGAGTCTTTTACCCTTAACTCTTTTCATAATACTTGTATTGATGTTGTTATGTGTATCCTCAGAGCCTGCTCGTGTTTGTTATTGGTGATTGGACATCGATTTGGATGAATTTTTGGTCTAATGCAGCAGTTTTTACATAAACATATCTACTCAGTGTGGGGTTTTCTTTTCCCCCTGGTAATTCCTGCCATCAGTATTTGGCCCTTGTGCAAGACTAAATATTTGCAAATGTATTACACCTTGAAGATTCACTGGGATTGTAGAAAGAGGTGTGACTGAGTCCCTTGGTGAGGAATCCATGCTCCTCTTTGCATTTTGACTGTAGCTGTGTGCAGTTGTAATCATTTTCTTCTGCAGCTTAAAGGCTTATTTTTCAAAGCGTGTTTGAACAAACAGTTGGGAGCAATGATTTGCCAAACTGTAATTAAAAGGAAATAGACTCATTCTGAGAAGTGTAAACAATGTGCTAAAGGTAATAAAAATAGGGTCCTTAAACTGATCAATCTTTAATGCAGAACAGGACTTGAATTTGGAAAGAGTTTCGTTGCTGAGGTGAGACCCCTCAACTTTCAGGACTGTGCATCTACTGTCCTGTAGTAACATGTGCAGTTTCTATGGGTTTGCCAATAAATTCATGGAATTTTCTGTCCTCAGCTGTATCAGCTCCCCGTTGCTTGTTAACATACTTTGCCAGGAAATTCATGGCATTTTTAGGTCTTCAGCTGTGCATTAATCAACTCCCTGTTGCTTGTTAACATCCCTTCTTTTTCCTATCTGTGATCAGTTTTTTCCTTTACAAATAAAATCTGAAAGTAGAAGCTTGGCCTACCTAAAACTACTGTCAGAACATCTTTTTTCTTAGAAGCAAAGTGTGTGGAATTCTTACGGCACTGTTCTCAAACAACTTTGCAGAAGCTGTTACCTTGAATCTGGGAACTGTGGGTCCCTCTTTTCATGCTGAGCCCTCATCTCACGTTTTCTAGTTGTCTTTGATCTAAATATTTTGTTAACAGCTTCCAGTAGTTTCATGTATTTTCGTTAATCTACGAAACCCCCTCAGACACAAGAAGTGGAAGCAGGGAAGCGTTACCAGAAGGGTGAGGGGGATGATCCTTCCTTCTCAGCACTGGTGAGGTGCACCTGGAGTGCTGTGTCCAGTTCTGGGCTTCCCAGGGCAAGACACACAGAGCCATCTCATCCTCACAGAGGTGATGGAGCATCTCTCACGTGAGAAGAGGCTCCTGCAGCTGGGACTCCTTAGCATGGAAAAGGGAAGGCTCAGGGGCAATCTTATCAACGTCTGTAAATACCTGATATCTGAGGCTAGGGAAGGTAGAGCCAGTTTTTTCCTACTGACAGGATGAGGCAAAGGATAGAAATGAAAATTCCATGTAAGCGCAGGAAAAAGCTTTTTAAGTGCTAAGGGTGGTCAAATACTGAAACAGGTTGTCCTGAGAGGTTGTAGAGTCTCCATTTGTGGAGACATCTAAGCCTGACTGGGCACATTCCCGAGGAACCTTCAGGAGCTGACCCTGCTCCGAGGAGGGGCTTGGATCAGACAATCTCCAGAGATCCCTTCCAATCTCAACCATTCTGTGTTTCCTCAAAATCTGGGAAAATGAATGAGAAGCAGAGGATTTTCTTGGTTAGACTAACAGCTTGCTATTTAACTTAAAATATGTTCAGTCACTTTTCTCTGAATCGCTTTTATAATTATTTTGATATATTTTGTCATGTATTATCATTTTGAAATATTGGCTCGTTCAAAGACAATTTTTTTGTTTTAAAAAAAATGTGTCTTTTTGTTATATTTCCAGGATGTGTCATGAAAACATGAGAGAAAATTTGCCTATGTAGTTTCTAAATATCTTTTATATTTCTTTACACTATGAAAGAAATCTAATTATCTTATAAAGAAATAGCTATCAGTAAGTTATTTTTTTTCTGAGTAAAAGTGTCAGATACTTGTAAAGTGTTTCATAATTCATCTCAGTGTTTAATTTGTTTTTTATTTGATACATTTGTTAAACATGAATGCTGGGCTTTACAGGACTTGTAAAAATTCAAGTGCACTAATGCAGGAATAGAAAAAATTGAGACACATTTCTAGACATGCTTTTGGCATAAAGTTTATAAGACTTTATAGTCAAACAGAAGGTTTTATTTCAAAAACTTTCAATTTTTGACTGGAAATGTAACTGGAAATGTGGTCAATTGCTGCATAGGGGCCCTTTGACACTGGGCTTCTCTGTAGGCCAGGTCTGTTTGTGAGAGGTTCTTTCAGCCATTCCCCACCTTCCTGTTTCCTCTTTTCCTCTGTTTCTGAACCTGTTTTAGAGGTCAATTTATAGATTGACAAGTGAGGTGGTTTAAGTGTATGGGGTATTTTTAAGTCTTTTTTTTTTTTTAAAGCCTTCAGGCCACTTGACTGGTTTAGAGTCCAGTCCTACAAACAGATGGAGGAAAATTGTTGGGGGAACACCTCAATTTGAGCCTGTAGGCAAATAACTTAAGTCCTGGATCACACTTGTACATTATGTTTTTCTTTTTCTCTTCCTGTAAACTGTATGACTCTGTGTGCATGTGAGCCTGTATAGATCTCTCTGATCTCTAATCTGATCTGAAGAAGAAAAAATGTATTCCAATTATTCATTTGGTATTAATGTGCAGAAATCCATCATCCATGTTCAAGTCTGCAATTTGCTAGCCTGTGTTGTGTCAAAGTGACCATGGAAAGTGCCAGGAGATGGTCAAGCCTCATTAAAGTGAGGAAGTTTAGCACCCTGTGTAATGGCACCCTTTATTCAGTGAATGGCTTTTCCCATTTATTTCTATATTCCTGTTTCTGTCTGTCAGTGGTCGTAAAACTACTTGAATTTCCTTCTGTAACAAAGTTCTTTTTGCTTCAGTAAAAAATTAGGATTTTTTTTTTCCCCCCCATAGTAAAAATGAGGAATTTTCATGCTTGCTGACCGGGAAACAAGAAAGGAAAGGTGTGCTCACACTTTGGTACCCAAGATAAAATTTTCTTTTCCTACATTTTGACAGAAGATACCACTTGTTTTCCTTTTCACATTTCTGATTTGGAATCTGTGTGATTTTTTTTCCTTCATCTTTACCTGAAATTTTTGTTTCAACCTCATTCTAGAAAAGCAGAGAAATCTAAGTCAAGATATTAACCTTTTTAGTTACTAGTTATGTTCTTACAGGGTTTTACTGACTGTATAATCGAAACGGTGTCAAAAAATGACAAGAAAAATGATGTGACCAACCAAGAGTTCCTCTTGTACTCCCCTTGTACAGCCTTCTGTCTCATGAAGAAGAAAGGCCACTCAGGGTCTTTTTTTGCCTTTTTTTTTTATAATTCATTTATAAATTGTAAATGTTATTGCTTGCAGCATGGCTTTAGGGTTTGGTGAATAAACCTTGATTTATCAAGGTTTGCAGAACTTTGGTGGGAGAGGAAAAATGTGTGTTTGTAAAGATTGATGATGACAATGTACTAATAATTAAGTATTATAGAAATCACAGGCTTTCAAATTCTTTTGCTGCCAATGCAGCAGTTGCTTCTCGTGCTATGCAGCAGTGGCACCACGTGTGTCTGCATTCCAAAATTTCATCCATGTACCATGGAGGAAATCCTTGGAAAGGGAGATATCCAGCCAGAGGGAGGACTCGCTTTCTGCCTTAAACAGGGCACTCACACGAATGGTCTTGCTGTGAAGATGATGTTTTCAAAAGTATTGGCCTACTCTGAGTTTTATTATCTTTATTTCAGACCTTTGGAAATGCATAAAATAGTAAATATCTTTGATGTAAGTGTATCCTGATCCTCCTCCAGGCTGAGCATGACCATGAGGTCCCCAGTCTCTGTTTCCAGGAAAATACTGATACAAGAGAGATGAGTGACAACATCTGCCATTATTCCTGATCATTGCTATTCACACCTGCAACTCTTCTGAGGTGGTGAAGGTGACCTGAGTGGGACTGTAGTAATTTTTGGAGCATAATAATGGGGAGTATTGCTATCTGTATTCTTTTTCCAGGTCACTGTCTAAGCCATTCCAAATACCTTCAGAATGCCTGGATTTGCGTACTAATTAGCCCGAATCAAATATTCATCACATCCGTGTTGACGGGATTGGTTGAAGATCTGATTAACCTTCAAGTGGCTCAGTGACTAAACACAGGTTCTTGTCTATCTGATAGGATAATTTCCCTGCTACATGTATTTCTTGTTCCTCCAGCAGAAAATTATTGCAGAGCTGCCCAGCCTGAGCTTTCTTTGACCTTACTTAGGCACAACACAAAAATCTAAAAGAGAGCAAAGCTATCATTTTCTCAATGGAAAAAAAGAATAAGCCATATTATGAAATGAAAGGAAGACTTCTTTTCTGTTGAGGGAAAAGATGAGGCTATGAAAATGCTGAAGGTGCTTTCATGTCTTATAAACTTATAACTGTGGTTCACCAAGATCCATCTTTGAAGGCTGTGATCAGGTTATAATGGAAAGAAAGGGACATGGAAGTCAAAGTGAGCTTTCACAGTGATGTGGGGAGGGGTCAGGCTGTTCCCATTAACCATCCTGGGACCCTCTGAAGGGAGAGAGGGAGAGTGACTGCACTGCAGTAAAACCCATGACCAAGGTTATTGGAGCGTTCCCTTCAAATATTCAAAACTGGAAAAGTACCCTGAGTCAAGATGTGCATGAGATCCCCTGCATGTTCTTGAAAAAAATAGCGGTTCTATAAAGCTTAACGAAACCCAAGCAACAACACAGAGTTTGTTCAATAAAATCATTGCAAATGTTGTAGCAGCATGGCAGCAACGTGCACTTATCAAAGAAATGTTCCTAGAACAATAACCTGCTCTCAGTAAAGGAGTCTTTAATATCTCTAAGCATTAGAATATTTAATTTCAATTTTAGTGTTGTGATGGGGAAAGTAAATTAACTTGTGAAATTAATCATTTTATTTTTAATGAAAAAATATAAATACAGGAGCAATTCCCTATAATATGACTTGAGGGGATGATGATTTATATTAAAAATACTATTCTGCTGGAATTTCTGCTACTATTTGAGATAATTTAATTTGCGCCATTTGCATATGAAAATATGCGTTGAACGAACAGCAAAGTAACCTTTACACAATTCTATAATAGCCTAAAATACAGTACATTACAATTTCAGTTATGAAGAATAAAAATACTCCATCCAGTTTTGCAAAGAGAATACTTCATATAGTTAAAAAACCCCACCGAGCTTGTGCCAGATCTTTGCAATTTGTCTTGCTTTGTTATCAGCCAGAGATCTGAATTAGCTAAAGGTATTTTCAAGTATTTTATTCTGCTTTTTTTCTTTTTAATTAGCTTCCTGAGGCAGAGGTGCATCCTGTATTTTGCTTGCTTTCCAGTAAGGTCATCTTCACAACAGCTCACATGGTCTGCTAGGGAGAGACATGATAGAATGGGTTGAACCTGTGTGTAATACTCCTATTACATGTTATTATTCCCCTATTGAATAGACATTTTCTCCAACAACAATTCTTCCCTGTCACAGGAATATCTTGCTGATAAATCAGCAGTCAGCACTCTTCATTAATGCTTGGTCTATTCCTATCACTGAGGACTCTCATCAATAGCTGATTAGTGCCATTAGCTGGGGAAAAGCTGGGCTCTGTTTCTTTCCCCTCTTTATTTTGTCTCTACTAGTGGTGCATTCATTGTGGTAAATGAATTCTGAGTGTAAGATTTCCCCTGGAATGGGACAAGATGAGGAGATTACCAAAAATAAGCTGCTGGAAATACTGAGGAATGTTCTTTCCTACCTGACCCTTGTATGATTCGGGCGTTTTGTGCAGATTTCTGAATACCATTAAGAATTGCTTTTAAACCTTCTCCCGAATTCATTCCTACTTACATGCACTACATAATGTGTGGGGTTTTAAAGTGTATTCCAGGCTGCCCTTTCATCTCTGGTGGGTTAAGCAAACAATCCCAGGTCACCTGAAGTGCACACTGATATTCTACCCAAAGTGTCATTTTCCCTCTTACTCTTTCTATTACTATTTAAAATTATTTCTGCATTCTGATAGGCAGCTTCTCTAATTATTATTCCAAAATCTTAAGTCTTGTTTTCTCTAGTTGCTACCCTGATAGCAAAACCCAGGCCTACCACGTTGACTCAGATCACACGCTGGCTGGGTCATACCCTGTCCACTCCAGAAAGCTGCTGTGGGTTTCTGGCTCCCCTCAGCAGTCTGTCAGGCAGTCCTTCTCCATCATGTTTATTAAAAACACCCACTTTCCAAGGAGCTGGCACACTCCACCTGTGTTTACAGAAATTTCCCCTAAGCATGTGGCCTACATTTTAATTGGCTTCTGGAAGGTTGTTGTGGTGGTTTTTTTTATGCCTCTCTGAGGCACTGGAGCAGCATCTCTTCCTTAGTGACAGCAGGGAAAGTTTGGTGACGGCCAAGAAGCAGCAGTGTGAGACGAGGAATTACTTCCTGCTCCTCTGGCTCTGAGTGGGACTGTCTCCAGACATGGAGCCCAAGGCAGCAGAGGAAAACTTCCTCTTTATTTAACCCCACTGCCTGTGAGGGCTGGCAAACCACACAAAGCTCTGCTGAAGCCACAGGGTGAGATTTGGCTGCTGTTGCCAACTTCCTGAAATTGCTTTGGGTTCCCATGGAAAGCCAGCAGCTATCCCTTGATCACTGCCCCTCCTCCTCTGCTCTGCACGGACTTTTTCAATTCTATTATAAAAACCCCCAAAGCAATTCCCATCCTTTCCTTAGAAGTTCACTTTTTGCCTTCTGCACTCTTGAAATGGCTCCATTCCTCCTTTTTGAACCTTCTCCTGAAGCTGCTGTAGGTTCACCAGCAATATCCAATATCTGTGATCTCCTCTGGCACTGCCAAGTGCTGGTAAGGCTGCCCAGCAATTGGATGAAATACTTTTTGAATGGTTTATGTCATTCTGAAGTTGTGTTTTTAGATAAGGACACTGTCCAACTGTAAACAAAAGTGGTACAGCTCTAGTGGAGTGCCTCATTATTGTTAATAAAGGCACATGTGCTGCTTTATCCTCTCTCTGTGAAGAATAACATTCACAGAGGAAGGAACATAAACCCAAGGATTTTTTAAAAGAGTAATCTTGAAAGACTGAACAGACACATATGCAGATCAATATAATCACAATAAAAACTACTACTTTTTTTCCCCTGCTATCAAGATAAAATGTAAAAGGGTTTTACATTTTACTCTATTCTCATGTTGATTTTATCTTACAGAAGGGCTTAATTTTATGGCACAGGCAGTTGAGCTCTGCAAAGAGAAATGGATCAAGAAGCCTTCTCCTTTCCCAGCTTTTGACAAGCAAGAAACTAAAGACAAATGATCTATTAAAAGAATAATTAGCTTGATTTTCCTCTCTTTTCCAAATAAACACACACACCAGACATCCATTATCTGTTTAAAAATTATTTTTGAAAAGGATGTTGGTCTTGTATTTATTTTACAGATTAATCACGAATGAAGTAAAAAAATTCTTCTTGAAAGGGCCTAGTGAAGACAAAACCCTCTTTCCAGCTTTATCTGGTGTGCCTTTAGTAAAACCTGAACTGAATTGGCCTGAATTTCATTAGAAATCTGAAAAGTCTACCAAGAAGAATGAGCAGTTTTACAGCCAATCACAAAGTTCCCAACTCCTGAGAAAACTGTGAGGACCCAACTGGCCGTTGAATCATCGACATCTCAGGGTTTTAGACTGGCTCTGGACAGAAGACTTTTCTTATACCCTAAGCAGGTGGCCTTTGCAGGGCCCATGATGTCCTCAATCTTCCTCTCTAGAAAGCTCAGAAATCAAATTATTTGTTTTTCTCTGAGTTGGCCCACTTTGATCTTCGCTGCCTTACAGGCCAGTACTGCAATTTCATGGATTTATTGGTCAGAGTGTATGAGACTGTGTGTGATTGCCAAATCCAACACTCGAGAGTTCTCTTTTTTTTTTATCACAAGGGCTTACCTGTTCTTTCTTCTTCCTGCCTCAGGTATAACATTTCCTTCTCATCTAAGTCTTACGGATTGCTGTAAGATATGTGTTTTGTTTTAATACTTATTGCGAATCTCTTTTGTGCATTGATCTTTGTATCTTTACGTGTGTGCTGTGGAATTATTGGGACGAGCAGATTTCCCGAGGACAAAAACTGAAATCCAGGTTTATGTACCAGCACCGTAGTCTTGGCCTCCGGAGTGTAAACCCACTCAAAGCTTTTATCTGAACTGCAATGTGGTCCAGGGAGCTCCCTGGAATGCAACTTTTTGTAATATCCTACACAGCTGGATGAAGGAAAGTGGGCCCTGTTTGATAAATGGGCAAAAAAGCGACGTAGTTTCTTGAGTGAGAATGTCAGCAAACCAACCCTTTTTGTTACCCTTGATTCCTTCAAGAATGGCATCAGGCAGAAGGATTCAACAAGGCTGCCAATAGTTCTGGAATAATTTCCATCTGTGACACTTCTTTCGTGGCCAGATGCTGATAGCCAGAGCGGCGTGGTTGTGAATGCTGAGTGTTCGCTGTGTTTTTAGTGACAGAGGAGCTGTTTGAGAAGAGATGACAAAACATAACTGGCGTGCACTGAAAGACTTGCATCAGACAGATACTTTCAGTGTCACATACCTGGCATTTACTGGAATACCTATTCTAATGGATGTCACTCACCATCCAGTGCATGTGTCACTGAGCGACTCTACGCCGGTTCTGTTCCAAAAGCTGTAGCCTGCTGCTCTGTTCTGGGTGATGGTAGGAAAGAGAGCATTTCAGTGCTGCTGAACAGGGTTGCACAATTATTTTCTTCCATAGGATGGTATTTATTTCTATAGAAATTCCAGGTAGATTAAATCCTCCAAACTCCTGGTGGCAGGCCAAATGTGTTGCTTGCTTACTGTTCAAATGCGTGTTGTGTGGGGACTTTACGCTCCCTGAGGAATGGGGCACCAAGCTATCCCTGATTTCTCAGGAGCACTGGTGGGATGAGCAGGCCAGGTGAAGGTATCATGCTGAGTCAGTTTAGCAAGCACTTAGGGCTCAAAGACCAGAAGCGGAGAGTGTGAGCATCCCTCCTCACAGGCATAGTGTGATGTTGCTTGAATTGTCTGTGCACAACATTGCACGTGCTCCTCATCAGCACAGGCAAGTGCAGATCAGAAGATAAAAGGAGTTCTCTAATCCAGTGGAGGTTACTGTATTTACTGTTTGGGGCTCTAGAGGAGAGTCACCAAAGCAGCAGGTCCAGCCCTGCCCACAATCCTGCCTTTCTGCAGCCTCAGTCCCTCAAGTCAGATAAATGGATCTGGCCATCTGTATTTCCACACATTCTTCCACCAGTTCCCAGAAAGCTCTTACAGCGCTGTGTATACAGTACTTTAATTATATGGAAATTCACTAGTCACAACTTCAATGAACAACTTTTCTTGTATTCAAATGAATAAGATGCTGATGGCTGTTTCTTTGTACACAGCAAATGGGACTTCCATAAAAGCCACAGTAAATCAACAGCATAAGCTGATTTAATTACTAATTTGTTGCAATGGCTGTTCCCATACCTATCATAACACTGTGTATTCAATTATCTTTCACCCTAATGCAGGTATGTTTTTGGGTTACATCTCTAAACAGGAAAACAGGTTTTGAATTTTTCTGTTTGTTTTTTTTTTGTTGTTGTTGTTTCTGTTGCTTGTGAGGGGTTGTAGCTCTTTTCCTTTCCTTTTTTTCTTTGCAGCTGGTAAAACTAGCAGCAACTAGCATGTGTCTAGTGATTAAGACTTTTTCTCTTTGTAATTGTCAGATTGATTGGGACAATTGAATGATAATGAAAAACAGCTTGTTCCCTCATTTCCAGAGGTGACACTTTCTGCATAATACCGCAAAATATAACAAAAGGGTTTTCTTGGACGCTGCTTAAAGTTAATTGACAGCATCTGTTGTTTGGAACAACGGAGAGAAATAGCATTCCCTTGGCTCTTGGGCACGTTACTCAGGATTAGGCACTGTCACGCCAGCTGATATCTGAATACGCTGTATCTATCCACAGGGTCTTAGCTGGCCTTTCTCTTATATCAAGGTTCCCCTTTGTACACAGCTGAGTTAAAAAAAATAGTTATAGTTCATTAAATTAATGACAAATCTCCTGAAAAATCTTTGGTCTTCATTTAAAAAAAAAAAAAAGAGGGTAAGACAAGTTACAATAAACAGTGGGATATGGAAATAATATAATAGTTATGAGCTGTCTTTTTAGAAGCACCTTTTTCTTCTAAAACCTAACAACAGATTTCCACTGCTATTTTATATCTGCTTGGGGGTCTATATATCTAAACAGCAGTAATCACTGCAGGCACAGGGATTGTTTATTTTGTCAGATAAAATTAAAATAGTTTTGAGAGCATGAGAGAGAAATTTTTATTCTGCATTTCTAACAAAAAAAAAAAAATAAAAAAAAGGTATAGCTTAGTTTTGCTCTCAGACTGGCTGGATGTGTCCTGAGAGCTTGAATACCATTAAATATGCACATCCTTTTATCTTCTGGCAAACTTTGCTTTCATTGCTGCTCTTTAGTCAGATGTGCCTTTTTCTTTATGTGATTTAATATTTCTCTTTTAGAACATTGATCAGTGTCCAAAGTCACTTAAGACCAGCAGAAAAATCGATAGTGAGTGAGGATTGGCTGACTCAGAGGCTGCTGCTGCAGCTGATCACCAAGAAAGCAGGGATTTGATTTGATTTTGCATTTTCAAGTCATTCCCTTGCTCTGTACTGTCTGTCAGTAAACTTCAAAATTGCTGATCTGAAAATAAATGCACACATGTTACTGTTTGAATCTGTTTCTTTTACTTCTTTTTTGTGGTACCTCACACAAAATGGCATACACAGGTATTAGCACTGTTACTGCTCACGTGGCTGCAGGTGTGTGGCGAACTCCAGGCTGAACTCAAGGTCAGGTACTCTGGGGTGTAAA
This sequence comes from Myiozetetes cayanensis, assembly GCF_022539395.1. Lineage (NCBI taxonomy): Eukaryota > Metazoa > Chordata > Aves > Passeriformes > Tyrannidae > Myiozetetes > Myiozetetes cayanensis. Next base: position 6,953,332 of record NW_026086826.1, on the reverse strand, counting down.
CTCTTGAAGTCAAGATTTGTGTTTTCATGGAGGGTTCATCAATCAGCAGATGTTAATGAGCCAGTTTTGTCGTGTTATTCTGGCAAGTAATTTGACATTTTGCTGTCTTAGTCTTATATTGAGCTCGGTATCACCGACAGTCAGATATTGAACTGATTGTAATCAGGACCAGCAAAATATTTCATATTCTGTGCTGTAGTGTACAATGTGTTTAATGTAAGGTATTCTCTGTCCTGTAAAATATAACAAATTGCTTTGTTTCTTATTCTGATCTCCTTCGATATCGGTACAATTACTGAATTGAAGCTGAACTATTTTCTTACTGGAGTTTATTCTTCTGTTTAAGTTTGATAATGCACTGCATTTTATTGTTTGTGTTATAAATAATGCTTTGGAGAGGAAAGGGACTAAAAATGCTACATGTAGTAATGAAATACAGACTAGTCATAGTTTGTTAAATTAGCTGCTTGTAAAGTTTGCCTATGCCTTGAAAATATTTCTGGCTTTATATACTTATTTATGTACATGTCTGGCTATTACTGCACAGTATATATAATAACCCTTATACTAATGCTTATTTCATGTTTACAAATAGGAGTAGCTCTACCAAAACTGTGTCTTGTTCTGTCTCAGAATTAAGTGAAGGAACACATGAAAGGATCTTGTTCTTTTTAATATCAACTGAATTTTAACTCTTGTCATAATATAACTGATGAAATAGGCACTTTTCTGTACTCACACCTCAGCAACAGATCTAAATGAAGTTTTAAAGAGAAACTGTAAGGATTTTAAATATTCATACTGTGTTGATGATGCCACTCCAATATTGAGAAACCTAGACTGAGAATTCTATAATTTGGAAGTCCTTAATGTCATTGAAAAAAACCTTAATGCCGTAACCAGCGATGTGAAAGTTCAGGAAATACGTTGCTCTCCTACTTTCTCCTCTCTTTTGGACTGGTTGGGGCTGATCTCAGCAGTGTCAGTAATTATTATTCTGATGACTTGCCCCTGAAAGGCATTCTCTTGTACCTGTGGGGACAGAGAATCCATTTGCCTGGCGCCGGGGAGTCGGAGGCTCCGGCTGGCGCCAGCGAAGAGAAGGGAAAGATGATTAATATGTCTTATAGATTCACTGTCTCTTCACTTGTCCTAGACCTGCCAGTAATTCCACTCCCCTGTGGTTCCACCTTGATCACAGATAATGGAGGCAGATTGAAAGTTTGAAGACACAAGCCTTTCTCTCCTCCTGATCTGACATTACTCACCCAGGCTAAATGAGCTGTACAGCCACCGGCACCTGCCTATGGGAAGGCATCTCAGTGCACTTAGCAGTAATGCTGCAATAAGGCAGCAACTGTACTCTAATTAACCAGGTTTCTTTTCTTCCTTTTTTAGCTTTCTTCCTTTTTTCTTTCTTTCTTTTTTTTTTCTTTTCTTTTTTTTTTTTTTTTTTTAAACTGCACAGCAGGCTGCCATTAGCAAAGCTATGATATTGCAATGGAAACAGTAACATCAGTACTCCTTCACCTCTGCAATTTATTATAACTTTTACCTTTTCCTTTTCATTTCTTTACAGAAAGAGTATAATAGAAGGTTATTTTGTCCCAGCAAGGTAGCTGTAGCATTCTGAGAAGTGGAATTATGAATGGAAAAATAACTTTGTGAAGAACATCTGTCAAAAATGTTCTTACATAGGTTTATTTTTTAAAGATAAAATCCCTGTTATTTACTCATTTTTTTTTAAGCTAAACTGGGCTTTGTGGTACAAAAGTGTAATCTCACAGGACAGTCTTTGCAAAACAACTTCTAGCAGGTGTATATATGTGTGTTGGTAAGAAAATTTACTTTATAAAGAGACAATACAGCAACAGCAGAAACCAGGGCAGTCCCTTTCTTGAGGTGTTTTTAGGTGAGGTGACAGCACACAGGAAATTACCACGTGCGTGTGTGTCTGCCCAGTTTGCATCTTCCTTTTAGGTAAATGCCTTGTTCTCAATCGGACTGTTAGAGATAAAATGTCCTTTTTTATTCTTTCCAAAATCAGACCGAACAGAAGATATAAAAAGGTTTTACAGTGGGAAAAGACGTTGTCTTATACAGTCTCCAGAGAGATAAGTCATAATAAGAACCTCTGAACATGAGGGTTTTTTTGTGTGTCCAGGAAGTATTTTGCTCTGTAGTTCTCTGTGAGCGACTGAGCGTTTTACAAAAGATATCTGGTATTTTTAAGTGCCTTTGATTTTTTGGGAGAAAGCCTGACAATCCTTAATGGACACTGTAATTTTTATATATTTTTATATGGCTTCTTTTGGTTTTGAGGTTTTGTAAAAGAAACAACTGTGTTGTCTGGGCAGTGCATAACTCTTTAAATCAAGTTAAGCCCGATGTTGTGTGCAGTTTTAATCTGAATGTAGATACTCTAAGGATCTGTACATAGTGAAATGTTTTCTGGTTAAAATAACAGATCTGTATCTTCTAAATATTAAAGAAGACTAGGTCTAGCTAGAGAGCTAAATTCCAGAAATTGGCAGACAGCCCACTTTCATATAAGCAAAGTGATACCATTTTTAGGTATCTAGGGTATTATTATGAGTAAGGAAGAGAAGAGGAATAAATAAACAGAGTAGCCCAAAATATTTTTAAATGCGATATAACCAGGAGTATAAATCTGAGGAGTCATGTTTCTTTAGCAGAATAGCTACTAAATACTGTATAAAACAGGAAGTGTTTATGTGCTACAAGGTCATAGAGAGTAATTCTGTCAGCAGCAGAGAATGCTAGAGCTATTGAAAAAAACACAAAAAAAGAAATTCTCTGTGTCATTGCTCACCTCATATTGCCCCTGGGGAGACATCAGTTTGGGGGTGACCTTTGAACTTCCAATTCCTGGTCCTGCTATCTGGCTGCTTGAAAGGATTAGCTAATGCAGCACCAGGGGCAACCATGTTAACAAGGAGAGAGAATTGGGGTTATTGTGAGGAAAAAATATGACTCATTCAAATGGAAATTCTGGGCTCAGAAATTGCAAAGGTCACCAAGCTGGTTATGGGGAAAGGCTGATTTATCATAACAAATAAGGGGGTAAAACTGTGATGCTCTTTCAAGGGAAAACCCCTAATTTTAGAGTAAAGAAAGAAAAGCTGTAGCAGATTAGAATTCCATCATTAGGCTATGTTCCATTACAACTTTCACAGTCATGATCTGTTAAGAATTGTCAGACAGGTATAAGGCAACTTTCACTGGTCTCTGAGGATCAAGGACTTTATGTCCTAAAGATTCACAAAAGAGTTTATGGTACATTACAGAACTTGTAAAAAAGGCTACTTTTAAAATGGGTTGTGGTTTTGTTTTTTGTGGGTTTTTTTTGTTAAATGAAGTTATCTTCAAAATGTCATAAAGCAGCACATGAGTAGAGCTCAAGACTGAAAACAGGTCCTCTAAAGTCCATTGCAGGTGTGGGATTGCCTGGTCTTTCCAGCAGGATCAGGTGTGTGAAAGGGGTGTTCAAAAGTGCAAGAGTGCCCCTGCAAATATCTGTGGGCTGTTAACAAACAACCTGCTCCAACTGGGTGTAGGGCCTTGAGGGAAGATGTTTTCTTTTTGGTAGGGGTGCCATCTGCATGGGGTGGGATGTTGACCAATAAGATACTTCAACTGAAAGAAGGCTGTTCCATGATTAACTCAGTTGTCAAAAAAAAAAAAAAAAGCAAGGATACTTCTCAATTTGGAAGCAGTGGAAAAGTGTCACTTTTCTATTGAACCAGGCCTAAAGATTCTTGAAAAAGAGAATGAAATAATGTGCATATTTGAAGTCTGAAGAAAATGGTTTATTTTATTATTAGCTATTTTTAATAAGATATTATTTTGGTGTTCTTAATTGGTTCTTTGTTGCTGAGCAAAAAGAGAGCAAAGCGTGATCATGTTTATTACTGGGAGTGCTGATGGAGGAAAGGATTCTCAACCCTAGAAAGCCTGGAGAAGAGTTGCCTTCATGGCTACAGACTCCTTAAAAATCACTTAACCAGTGGTCAAAAAAATCTACAGTATGGAAAAATATGCTCTGCAGTGCTTCTAATTTATTTCTCACAGGGTTGGGGTAACAGCTTTCCCTTTCCTGGACCTGTATAGAGCACACATATATAAAAAAAGAGAAAAGCCAAATATGTTCTCAGAATCTACATAATTTTTTATGGTATAATTTGGTATTTTATTACTGATACACTTAGCAAAAGCATAGTATGACATTTTTTGGGCTGGCAGCTATAAACCCTACTTATGGGCATAAGGCTTATTGCCATGAGTAGACTCTCTGATTTACTATGGCATGTGGTTTTTTACATCACTAATGACAGCAAGCGTTGCACCTGTTGGTAAATGCTTTCAGATTTGGCATTTTTAATAAGGCTGGATATTGGAAGACTAGACATTGAGTTTGGATGTATAATTTTGTACACAGTGCCACCTGGAGAATTTGGGAATAAGGTTTTGAATATTGGATTGTTTTTGCTTCGGTTCTGCCTATATTTATCCAAGCTCTGTGGGACTGTTAAGGAGCTTTCTCAAAGTCTGTTTTGGTACTGCTACCATTTGGTGTGTTAACATTCTGCCAGTTGTCTGGTCTAGAAGATGGATCTTCACAAGGACTTGGGTTGGGAATCATGCCTGATTCCAGTTCTTGAAACCCAAGTATAGAAGCGAAGTTGTCAAAGTCCTTTCAGAGCTGCTGTCTAGCTTTGTAAGTTTACAAATATTTCTGGTCTCCAGGATCCTATGTTTTGACTTCTGAATTTCTTGCATGCTTCAAGATCTGTGACTGGATGCTTCAGTCATAGTAATGTCAGGAGCCAAGTCCTATGCAACAGGTCCTGACAAGGCCTGTAAATCATCTTCATGGCTGTTGTGGTGCCTGATCTGATGGCTGTGATCAGGCCACAGAGAACTTCCTTAGGTTTTGCTGAAAACAAATATTTACAATGTGGTTGCAGACAGAACCTTTTCAAAGCCTCCCTGTGTGGGTGATCTTTGCAGGGCTCCAGAATCCTTTCTTATCCTACTGGTCTCCTAACTCCCTTCCTGTGGAATGGAACCATGCATGCAAGAACAGGGTTCTTGGTCAGTCCCAGCCCTGAGGGGAGGCCTCTTAGGCAGAGCTGAGAATCATAACAGGTCCCCTTCAAGCTGGGTGGGTGTCCTGACTACTAATGTAACTACTGATACAATGTGCAGCAGGTGGCATTGTCACTGTCCCCAGTGTCTGCACGTTGGAAGGAACAGTCTCCAAGACTCTGCTTGGAATGGGAAGTCTCCAATGCCATTCAGCTGTGCAGGGTTATGAGTCCTACCAGGCAGGAGACAACTCCTCATAACACCAGACTTTACTGGCCTCACAGTTCAACTACTCAGGCAAACGTTGGGAAAATTTGCCTAAAGAGACTGTTCAGTCTCCTTCCTTGGGGTTTTTCAAGACCTGACAGGATAAACCTCTTGAAAAACGTGGTCTGTTCTCATAGCTGACCCTGACTTTAGAAGGAAGTTAGATTTGGTGACCTCTAGAGGTCCCTTCCAACCTGAATTACCCTGTGATCCTGTGACCATAGAGCAGATGAAATTGCCCTTGTCCTTGGCGTTTTGTGGTGTCCAACTCTTTGCATGTGTTGGACAGGCAGCAGATACACTTTGTTGAGAGTTGAGAATCTTTTGAAGACTCAGCTCTAAACTCCCAGCCAGAGTTCTAAGGAAGGGTCTCCCATGCAAAGACATTTTGGTCTTTCAGCTCTGCAAAGTGCAGTAGAACATAAAGGAATGGGAAGTTTTCCTGCTTCATTTCAACTCAGGTTAGGTTTGTGGAAGCCTTCAAATAACTCTGTCCCTGCATTTAGCAAACATAGGCCTAGATTTTAGGCAAGGCTTGTTCAGTTTATACTTTACATCAAGGTCATAGGAAATTTTTAAGCTGTGCATATTTTCATAATGAATCATCATGGGTTTGAACAAGTGCTGTTTTAAGAGCTTGACTTTATAGTTCTATAAATGCTTTGTAGTGCTGAGAGTCTCAGGATAAAATCTCTAATTTCGGCAGAATATTATGGTAAACATAAAACCACAATAAACAAATACAAAGCACTATGAAAAATTAATGGTTTTAGTATTTTCGATCCTTTCCCCTCAGTAATTTAAAGGACAATTTTCAAAGGTTCTGCAGGAGATTCACTCTCACTCTGTAAACAAGATACTCAAATAGAGAATTTTCATATTCTTAGAGTGTATCATCTTGATATTCAACTTTGTCCAAAGATCTTATCATTCCTCAAGAGCACTCTACAATCGAGCAAAGTTGGTGAAGCTTTATAATACAGTCCTATCATCAGATGATCCTATTTTTAAATACAATTGAAATCAAAGAGCTGGTAGATGACCTGGTGTTTAAAAAACATGAATCTTAGTCGGTGTAATGCACCCCTTCAAAGATGATCAAATGCACCAAAAGCTCTTTTCATTTCTCGCTGAAGCAAGTTTGGGCATTATTTTTGGCTCCCTATATTCCCAGCACAATAGGATTCCATGACCAGGGATCAGAGGAAGAGAATGAAAGTAGGTTTCAAAATAAGCATATGGGAAATAAATTACCCCTTTCTTTAGAAATTTGCATGTCCAGCAGAAATGTTGGGCTCATATGAGGGGTTTAAAATTACCTTTTTTTTTTTTTTCCATATTTTCTATCCTGAGAGTTTCCTTCATCTATTGAAGGTTTTCTGAGGAGTATAGTGAGGGACAGAGATTCTTATCTGGAGTTTTTCCAGCCCTGCTACCCCTACCTGGCTGTCTCCTCACAGAGTAACTGGACTGAGAAGTGCTGCTTGGTGAAAGGGCTCAGCTGCTCCCCAGAAATGAGCTTCCTTTATCTCCCAGTGTTGCCAACTTCCATTATACCAACATGATTCCCTTTGGAAAAACATTCTGCTGGTATTTGTAGGATCCTCTCACAAAGTGGTTTGTTCCCTCTTTTTCTGTGATGTGTGGCAAGAAGAGTAGTTAGAAATGAGCATTCCCTCTTACTACATCCTGCAGTTGGGTTATGGGACAAGGTGGAATTTACCTGCACTTATAATCACTGTGTGGTTTTAGGACTCATTTGTTTCTGCCCATGATTTTTTGATGCGGAGGGGGAACATATGGTCCCAACTCCCTCACTTGTTCCGAGGAGAAGCAGAAGATCGAAACTGCTTCAAGTCGAAGCCTTTTGTAAATTCAGGCTTTTATCTTGCACCTCTGAATGGCAGAGGATTTTCCTTCCTGTGTGATGTTTTGGTGTGTTTAGGGGTTACATGTGAGCGTGGTGACATTTATGTGAAGTGAATCCATTAAATTCTTTATAATGAATAGCATGTAACTGTAAAACATATACAGTTTTCTCATTTTGCCCTCCTCTGGGAGACTACGACAACATTTTGGCAAGTAGGAGTAAACAGCTTTGTGTTGGCATGCAGTAAATTAAACTGAGTAATTAAAATCAATAGCAAAACACTAGCTAGGCAGAAAGGTCATATAACACAACAGAAAACTGTTGGGTAGCATATTGCAGGAAATCAAAATAAATTTCTGAACTTTTCATTATTCTTTACATGCCTGAAACTGGCCTTAAAAGGCTTGTGAGATACAGTGAGGTATTGATAGAGACAGGATCATTCTGTGAGACGGAATAAAATGTTTAAATACGAATATAGGAGATTTTGCAGGGTACAAGGCTGCCAGACACACTGGAAAATAGAAGAGAGGTCTTTAATTTAACTACTGCCATATAATTTTTTTTTTTTTTGGTTAGATTGGCTTAGTGTATTATATAGTAATGCCTGCAAGTGCTGAAGTCAGATATGCCAGTCACTGGTCTCTGTCAATTATAAGTTTAATGTTAATGTTTGCCTGGTCACCTGGCTGGACACTGATGCCTTCAAGGCCTTTTTTTTTTTTTTTTTTTTTTTTCAAGGTCAAAAAAAAAAATGCATGGATGATTTTGTGAGGCAAGTAAGTACTCCTCTTGCACTTGCAGCTCAGGTGGGGAAGTGAGAGTCAAAAATGTTCTGATCCAAACCAGCAGTGGTTCAAAGTGAACAGTAACTGGGAAATGTGGCCCAACAATTTAGGGGACAGTCCAAATGTTAAGCTGCACCTAAAGCCTTTACTCTGAGAGGGAGCTTTGAGGAAATAGATGACACTCAACGATTTTAGGACGCTGTTTGAAATCCCTTATGGCCATGGCTTCCCAAAGGAAGTCTGTGGTGGGCTTTTGCTTCTTGTGCTGATGAGATGTGTTACGGTGGTGGAAGGAGGTGGGAGGGAATCATGAGACACGATTCCGGGAAAAGCGGAGCTCCGAGATGACTCATTTGGAAGTGTTCGCCTGGGAGAGATCGAAAAGGAATCAAAGGCACAGCTAACCTGTAAAAAGTGTGCTCAGTCATGAAGTGCTTACGAGTTAAAAGGTAAAATAGTTTATAAAATGGGCTGGCTGAGTTGGAAAAAGCAGAAAGCTTTAAGGCCCCTGAGCTCTCCTGGCTGGACTTGTTTGCTTTTCCCAGTTCAATCTGTTGTTCTAATAGGCAATGTTACCGTGCCTGTCTTATCTCTCTTGAATTTGCCAGCTCCATTAGCTCTCTCTCGGGCAGCTGTCAGAGAGATCTTGTGTCGTCATTCAGGAGGTAGGAAATGTTGCATTTCTAAGCCTCTCCTTAGCTCTTGGTTTTGGGATTTGCAGCATTTCTCCTGCACAGTTTGGAAGAGCTTATCCCAACTGTGCAAATCCTGGGACACTGAGAGGCTGTAGCAGCTCTCAGCTGATCAGTGAGGTTTTGGAAGGGTAGATGATGAGTTCCAGTGCATTTATCTGGCAGATAAGAGTCTTCAGCCAGTCAGGCACTGGACAGACAGTAGTGAAACAAAAGCATTGGGGTGGTGGTAGTGTGTGCTGTTCCTGTGTATTCCTGAAGCCATTTAATTTCCCTTCTGATGTTTGTAATTTCAATTTAAAACAATACTTTTTTGTTGTTTGTTTGTGTTGTTTTAATGCTTCCATTTATATTATCTGGTCTGAATTTAGTACTAGCAATTCTAAAATAAATGGCTGTCTGTGGAGTAGCTGTGCACACTGAATTCTAACAGAGTGCTGGAAACTGCTGGAGAGCAGAAACTCTGAAAACTGATCTGCCATTTAAAGTTGTGTTCAAATTTGGTTTGCCTGAGTTATGAAAATGGCTTGGCCTTTTACCCCGTTGAGAAGATGTGTCCCCATCCTGCAGCCAGCACGGGACAAACACAAACCAGGCACTCCCATCTCCTGCTGGGAGACTCCAGGGGTCTGTGCAGCAGGAACAGTGCAGGTTCACCTTATCTGCATTAGTGCTGCTGCGTGGGGAGCGTGGGTTATATCTGGTGTAAGTGGCTTAACTGGCCAGGCCCTCGTGGTTCATGAACATCAAGTTTAATAATTCTGAGACAGAGATTCAGAAAGGAATATGACCATGGTCAGATCCAGTTGAAAATGCTGTAAGGCATAGTATTTCCCTTTCTTTTTCCACTGGATCTAATTCAGGTAAATAAACCTAATAAACTTTTAGGGGTTTCATATTTTCATTTTTAGTGATGTGGGACTTAAAATAATACATACTTTTTTTTTTTTTTATGTGTGTAAATAGTGTATGAAGCTACATAGAAATAATTTTTTGTTCTTCTATTTTCTTGCTTTAATGTAGTATATGGACTTCCTTTTTTAAAGTCAGCTGTTAAATTCTAAGACCTTTCAGCACATATTTTTCCCCATGCTTAAATTTTTATAGTCATTAATGGAATAGGAAATGGCATCTACCTTCCTGCCTGTTAATGCCAAACCCTAATTTATGAATCCTTTTTAAAACTGTGGTTCACGTTCAGCAGGACTGAGCATCTCCTTAAAGCCAAGCTAATGTACAGCTATGGGCAAAATGAGATTGATGCAAAGTCTTCTACAAAGATTTCAAACCATTCTTTAACACTATGCTAAGTAATAGCTTGATGCATTTTTTTTTTTAATTAATTGCACTGGTATGTTTATTGAATTTTTGCTATTATTACAGTGAAAACACCTTTTATCTTCAGTATTACATGGCTAGATTTCCTAAAATGCTGGCCCCAATAGTCAACAAACACCTGTGCTTAATACATAACACCCCTGTGAGTTCTGGTCCCATGTAAAGACCAGAGGGACAAAGTTTGATACACGGTATAAAAAAGCCTGGGAAAGCAACAGATAAGAAATTGTGACTCCTGCTTGAAAGCCTTTAAATATTTAAGGTTATTACAACCTACATTTTCACCATTTGTGTGTTTAACTTGATAGATGTATAAATTACATGTCAAGTACTCTTACAAACATTTCCCACAAGTATATTGGCAAGTGTCCTGTCATTCTCCTGGAAATACACAATATATGGAGCATTTTGAAGATCATTTGCTTATAAAACTTTTTGTATCCCATATGTTGCTTTCTTTGATTTTCTCTTATTTAAGCATAAATATTACTGCTTCTTGACACTATTTGGAAGATTTTTAGATGCTTTCTTTCAACACCTCGGCCTTATTGCAGTATAGAAACCTATTTTTAAAATGAGTGACAGTCCTACAAAGCCTCACTTGTCTAAAATGGAGGTTAGTACTTGGACCAAACCTTTAGAAATGTGAAACAGATGAGTTCCTGAGACAAATGTAAAATAATCCCCAGGGAACCAAGAAACCTTACATCAAATGTAAATAAAATGCCAAGGTAGTCCTACTGGCTTTGCATGTTTTGTATGCAGAGTGGTCTAAGAGGGTGATGATAACAGCAGGGTAAAAACCAGAAACAAACCGAGGAGCATTACTGCTGCTTACTGATATTCCATTTGCTAAACAGAGAGACAAAGCTGATGGAATTGGTAGTATTTTGCTTTACATAGAGTTTGCACTGAAGCCTTCTAGGTATGACTTGATATTTAAATGATATTTTATAGTTGTTGATGCTGGTCAGTGCAGAAAATACTGAGAAACATAGAAGGCTACCCCATCATCTTGGGATCTTTTCTGTATTTCCTTTTTGTATTTCATCATTGGGGCCTGTGACCTAAGACACTCTTTTAGGGTTTTGTCTGCCCACTATTTCCTCATCTGAAATCTTACAGCATCGCAATTATTTCACGGTATTCAGGAATATGTGGTTATGGGCCTGGACTAGCAAATAATGCAGCATCTGCTTAGACAATCTCATTGATTAGGCTCTGCAAGTGCAAACATTTGAACAGTGATTTTAAGAGTAACCTCTCTGGAGCCCTACAGTGTGTGCCTAGAAATCACTGGAGGCAGAGTTTTTACAGGTGCACATATGTCACTTGGCACTCAAACTACCTGAGTTTTCCAGAGTTTGCTGAAGATCTGCCTCAGAGAATCTCTGAGGGGCAAAGAGTCTCCTGTAGTTGGGTCACATTTCCTGAGAGCACAGAAAAAAACCGCTTCTGTTGACAAAATACAAAAGTTGTTGTTGCATTAGTGCTCAGTGACTTGCAGCAGCTCCCTTGTTCCCAGCTTGTGCCATCCTCTCACAGCCTCCTGGTTGACCCATAAGCGGTGTGGACGTTCTCTCACTGTTTTATAACAGTCTAAAGAGGAAGGGAAGTGTCTGGAGCTTTGGCATTACCTTTAGCAGCAGGAGGACGTGAAGAGTCTTTCAAGGCTAAATAAAACTTTGTGTGATTTAACAAAATGTATCCTACATTTCCCTTCCCCTCACCATCATGTCTAGTTATGTTGCAGAAGAGGGTAAAGGAGGTAATGCTCTTGTAGTCTAAACAAACTCAGCACGGTGAAATGGGACAGTACTTTTAAATATGCATAAGGATTGCAGTTGCTCCATTTTGTGACACTGACTGTTCAGGTAGGGAAAAAAAAAAAATAAAACAACCTAACAAAACAACAAACCACAGAGTCTTCCTAAAATGAATATTTTTTAAAGGGCTATCAAGAAAAATGATGCTCGAACTATTATTGTGAAAAATTGGAGTGGCCTGGTTGATAGCACGCATACAGTTTGGAAAAACAAGATTAGTGCAACACATACCATTTTTCACTTTCTCCTGTCTTCAACAGCACTAACCATTGCAGCATCTCATTTTTTTCACTTTGTGTTTGGGATGAGAAATCCCATGTGTGTAGAGTTGCCCTGACTGCCTGGTCCCTCTGCTCCTGGTTTTTCCCCTCTGCTTGCACATTTCCATGTGTACTGTAAGAAGTGACCGAGAGGGCAGGATGCTGAGTCTCCTCTTAGATCAATACTACTCTGGGGGTCAGCAGCTAGGAATGCTGGAAAAGAGAGAAGGAGGGAACTGTGTTTTATTTCCCCTGTAGACTGAGGCCAGCACCTCTGCTTTGGGTTCATCTCTATTACTTGTGGAGGTTATTTCTGAACCAGGATCAGCTGGCAAAAAGACCAATGGCAAAGAATAAGATGGCAAAGAATTCTTAGAATTTTTTCCCCCTTGTTAAAATAAGGATTTTAATCTCTGGGTGGCCATCTACATGTTTTTTCCTTGGAGCTGGCCTCAGTGGAGACAGGGATCATGGTCAGCATGTGTTGGAGTTGGGGGGCCAGCTACTGTTTGCAAAGCAGTAGCTCCTGGCCCCCTGACCCAGAGCACTGAAGTCCTGTTGCATTCATCTTCCTTTCAAGAAAAGGGCTTGCCATGTTTGTTGTTCCCTTCTGCCTAGGAAAGCTGAGACTTTTTTCCTTCCAGGCTTCTTTTTTTTTTCCCCCCACTGTGTGTTTAATATGGTAGCCCTGAGTGCTGTCTCCAAAAGGGATAACTAAAGGACACGAAAGGCAGGTCTGCACAGCACAATGCACGTTTAGCCCTGGAAATGCAGTTCTGCCACTGCTAACAGGCCACATGCTGGTGTGGGGAATAAAGGGGAGACCTCCAGCCTCCCCTTGTAGCAGAAAAATGTGAGCACCCTTGGGGACAGGATCTCTGCAACACTCCCAAGAATAGGAGGATGTTATAAAGTAGTTTTTCGCTGGGGGAAGGAGGGAATATGGAGGAGCTCGTGGAGGAGAACGGAGAATAAAATTTGTGTACGTGCAGGATGTGTAGCCTGGGGAAGAAATAAAAACTTTGCAATGCTGCATTTAAATTATTTTTCTCTCACATTGTCACATCTTGTACATGTTTTAAAATTATGTGTTTTCACGCAAAGAAATCAGGTGTTTCTACAACATAAATCAGTCTTTATAGCAAACAAGTTTTGGAGGCACCCGCTTTAGACCCGCTCTTTTCTGGGAATAAAGATATAAAGATGAGGCACTATCAGAGATTGAGAAGATGGAGCAAATTGATTAATTAAAACGTAGTAAATCATCAGCCCCACATGATTTATATATGAAAGAATTCTGAAGAAGCTTAGGAATGAATTAGCTGAACTGCTAACGAAGATAGGCACTCATTAAAACCAAACTCTGTTCCAGAGGGTTGGCAAGTATCTGGGGTTTATCCTATATTTAGACCAGTGAGCATTACATCTGCACATTGCAATGGTCAAAAGAGGAATTTAAAAGGGAATAATAAAACACCTGGAAGATGGTGATGTGAGAGACTTTAATGAGAACAGGTTGGGCAAAGGAAAACCACGTCTCACTGCATTGCTTAGAACTCTGTGATGTGCCCGTGAAAAGAGATAAGAATGACCATCCTGGATCAGCCCAAAATTCCCTCTAGCCCAGCATCCTGCCTCTGTCAATGCCTGGTCACAGCCACACAGGAAAGAGAGAAGAATAAAAAGAGTCAGATAACCCTTTCTCCCTGGACTTGATTGACAGCAACAAAGGCCAGGTTTGAATTTAAGGGGCTCGCTGCTGACACGCTGACATCATCCCTTTCCCAGAAACCAGTCCTGAACTTACTGGGGCTCAGAAAGAGAATTTCTCTCACAAAAGGAATTGGATGGAAAAATAAACAATGTTTTCCTGGAAAGGTCTAAAGAGAAGTCTGACAAGTCAGGTGCTCAGAGTAGCAATAACCAGTTCCTGAGGTATAACTGGACCAACAGTATTTTCATCTAGTGAGGCCACTGGGTGTTTTCACCTGCTTTCATTCCCGCTGTGAGAGTAGCCAGGACTGCCTGGTAGTGAAACCAAACCCAGGCTCTGCTGACCTGATGTGTTTAGATGCTTTTTACCCCTCCAACCATGCATCTCCTTGCCAGTCACACTTGGTACTTTTGGTAGCCCCAATTTTGGATGCTCTGCAGTTCATGGTGCTCTCACCGCCCATTCCCATCAGCTCCCACCCCTCTGCTGACTGGTTTTGTTGTTTCAACCCTTGGAAAAGTAAGCACAGTGCTGAGAACCAGGCACAGGCTCTCATTTCTTAGGAGAGGCTTAAATAGCTTCTGGTCCTCGCTCATCTTGCAAAAGGCTTTAACTTGAGTCTCCTTTTCTTTTCTCTTCCTTTTCTTTTTTTTTTAAGATGTAACCTTTGTATTTTGGTTCCTGCATTGACTCACTTGGACAGTCAGTTGAATTGGGCTTCCCCATATTTTCTCCACATGATGAACAACTGCCTTTGTAACAGAAAAAATATAAATATCCTTTAAAAATATAATTACAAAGAAAGGTGTTTCTGGCTCTCTCACCAATCTTTCCTATTTATCCCCCTTTTATTCCATTGGATGCCAAGGTGAACTTTCCCCGTGGGAGTTCCGTGGAACGTTCCCTCACCTTTAGGCTCCAGCTACCAGGCTTGGGAGATGAGCTGCCTGACATGATGTATTTTGACTTTTTAAAAGCATGTGACAAAGTCTGTCAGAAGAAACTGCTGCAAAGGCTAAGCAGTCACATATGGTGACAGGGCAAGGATCCTCATAGATCAAAACCCGACAAGGAAACAAAAAGGCAGAGGGCTCAGTGGTCAGCTCTCATCACACTAAAAGGCCAGCAGCTGTGCTTCTCAAAGTTACCTACCAGGTCATATGCTAAATATATTTATTAATGATCTGAGAAGGGAGAGGTGAAGGATTAGGTGGTAACAATAACAAATGATGTGTAATTACTTAAGTAATTTAAGACTGTAGCACGCTGTTAGAAATTTCTGGGTGATCTAAACAAGTTACTCAGATGGATAAAGAAGGTTCATTCCTGATAAATGAGAAGTTTGTATGTGGAGGAAATGACACAAAAAATGTTATCCTCAAACTACAGGGAAAACCCTGAACATTGCTGTTGGCAGTTCCACAACAGAAGTCGTTTGTGATGCTCTTGTGGTAGAAAAAGCGAACAAGGTGCTAGAAGGCGTAAGAAATGGGGCATTAAAAATGAATTACTGGACTCAGTCTTCATTGTGTGTAGACAGATGACAGGATAAAGCATCATATTATGGGAAAGTTTGCCCAGCTAACAAAGTCTGATCCATTTCTGATGACAATTTCCTGTTTTCTTTTGTCTTTATCCTGCTTATACATCATCTGCTATCGGAGATGCACTGTTCTTTATCAGGAATAATATACTTTGGGAAGGCTCAGGTTTCCAGAGGATTTCAGGGACAGTTCAGTATCCACCAACGTACAGCTGGCAAAATCTTTCCTATCTGTCCTCCTTCTTTTGGTAGTTAGTTAAAGTTCACATCTAAATGACACAAATTAAAAATCTCAACCTTGTATTTAGACTGTGAAATCATCAACATTTTAAACATGGATTTCAGAATTCATATGTTACTGAAATACTTCCTCAAGTTGGGGCTCTTATGAGACTTATAAATTATTCTTGCATAGAGAAGTCACCTGAGACTAACCTAAATGAAGTTAACATAGATTTTGAAAATTATTCTTGCAGAAGAACAGGGAGTGGTGGGAATAGGGGAACAGATGGGAAAGGGAGAAGAGGAGACTGAAGAAAAGGCTAATTAGGTAATTGAGGCTAAGAGGCTATTAGAGCTGACCCAGTGGTCCACTGGTAGTGCAGTTCAGGGACTTGAATTTGGGATTGAGGTTGGTCCCTCATTCCCAGGCCAACAAATGCTCCAAACATCGTAAGGACTCAGTTTTATGGCCTGTATAATCCTGTAAGGATGTGTTTTCCAGTCAGCATAATCTGGAGGGTTTGTATGTCAGATTATAGCAGAGATAGGAAAGAGTAATGGAGTAAAATGCTGAGTTTGCTCATGAAGATACTAAATTATTATGCTAATGGGTAAATTGTTTGGTGAAATTCTTTGGCATTCATTTGAGCTGACTGTTGGAGAAAAAAATGATTGAAATAAACATATTTTGAAGAGCTTCTTAATAAGAATTAACTATTTTTCACCAAGCATGTCTTGTCTTTTGAGTGGTAGTAGGCAAAGAGAAGGCCTAAAAAGCCACTTATTTGAAGTTATTCCATCACCTTTTTTCTGGCCAGTTTGAGGCTGGTACGCTCACAGTGTGCAATCTTGTCCCCTTCTTTCTGTCTCCTAACCTGCCTTCTTTTCTGACACAGTGGTGCATGTTCTTCTGGATTTTATGTACTTATCTTCTCCCTGATGTCAGTCACATTCAAACTGACCTCCTGAAGTTGTCAGTAGAGTTGCTCTTTCATGACCAGAGAGTCTGGTGCAGGTCAGAGCCGGGACAAGCGTTGTGCTGAGGTGGAACATTTCTTGTCCTCACCTTTTCTAGTACAACATTATTTATGCTGACTTTATTCTTCTGAAATTTTCCACTCATTTGCAGCATTTGTGGCTACTCTTTCTCAGTTCCTTCCAAACCCTCTTGTTTTAATTTTCTGCATTCCAAACTTTGCAACTGTAGTGGTGCATCACTGTTTCTTCCCTCAATTCTTGCCTTACTCAGTGATTCTTCTCACAAATTCTCACTTGCCAATTTAAGTATTTAAAAAACAAAACAAAACTCTGTTTGTTTTTTTTCTGCCTGTAGCTGCATTTCAGGATATAAACACTGGCCTCTTCATCCTTCTCTTGCTTTCATGATATCTTTAGAGGATCACAACATACATATGGCTTGATTTTTTTCTTGTTCTATGATTTTTGTGGAAAGTCAGCTTTTCTTTTTTTCCCCCGTTATAAACACTGCATGGAGACACTGCTATTGAAACAATCCATGGCTGGAATACCTGTGGTCAGTAGGCAAATCATATTTTGACAGCACAAAAAAATCAGCACCATTCATTATCCCTGCAGTTTAACAGAGAGTTGCTGTAGAATAATTGCAGTATTGGAGCTGCTGCTTCAGGGGAAAGTCAGTGCAGCTTAAGATTTAGCAACTGGACAGAATAAACAAAAGATGGAGGAGGGTGTATAGCTTTAGTTCTGGTGGTAGGTTCTGAGGGAGAAAAGAATTTGGATTGGCTGCTTGTCCACTGGAAATCCCGCTTGTACCTGCTGCTGGCAGATTTGGGGTTTCATTATCAGCTGACAGCTCCTCTAAGACATATTAAAGTGTTTTGTCAAAAGAGGACACCGTGCCAAATTTGCACCTTCGTGAACAAGTTCCATGTTTAGGGGAGATAGACAAGAGAATGAAATTCACACAGTGAACTTCATTCACTGAATGAAACCTCCTCCCACAAAACCAAACTGACATGTGGAGAACCCGAAACAGCACTTCTCTTCATTTTGGGGATCCAGTGTTGCCCTGTCTTATATGAAGTTGCTTAAAAACTAATTCAGTCATTTAAAAAATTATTTCTTGCCAGCTTGTGATTTCTCAGTCCTCCCCTCCCTTATCCTCATTCTGGTGAGCTGAAGGGTGATGACTTCATTTCTGGCAGCACAAGCCGGGCACAGGTTTTCAGCATTGCTTCATACCTCGTAATCACGACCCTTCCATCCCCTGTGCTTCCCTCACGGCATGCCCTTCCCTCAGCACTTCTTGTCACCCTTAGGAACACCCTTAGTAATAATGTGCTTTCAGGGTATTTTTGTTGTTTGAACATCAGCTGATGGGCCTGATTCTCATCTGGTGTGCAGATCTTGTAAAAAAAATATCCCAGGTTGACTAGGACTGATAGAGGAACCCAACACCAACTGTTTGTTATAAACATTTGACGTGCAGGAACTCCCACTAAAAAAACCCAAACAAACCACTATCTCATTGCTTAATTATGTAAGTTGTAGAGGAAAAAAAAGTAATTAAAAACTCAGTGTTTTCTTCTTGAAGTTGTAATGAACGAAGAGATTTTACAAGCAATCTCTGTGCAGTTCATTAGTCTTTGAATTCCCTAAAAATATTGATAGAGGTTACTTAATGATGCCAATTAAAATATGAAAGCTGTATATCTAATGTGTAGAGTTCCTGATTTTTATGAAGTTGAATTATGTAATATTTTGATTTTTATACTTCAGAAGAAGCAACCAGGTATTGCTAGAGATGGAAAACCCTGAGGTCTTAAGTTATGAAAATGTTTGGAGAACATTCTAATGCATAGGAAGAATAAAAGCAGGGCTTATTTTGCAGTGTCTGAAACTGAGTTAGCTGTGCCAAAACCCATTCAGTTGTCTGCAAAAAATATTTAACACCATCTGACATATTCACTGTCACTCCATGCTCTGTGAATCAAATATAAAATTATGTGCAAGAAAAAAAAAAACCCTACAAACTTATTTTGTCACAAGTAAGCTAGGAATTTTGAAGATGGTCAGCTCCACTTGTCAACAAGAATAAGCAGGAAGAAAAATAATGCCTTAGACTAACAGAGAAAGAAGTCAGCAAGGCCTTCAGTTTGAAAGGGCTGCCTCCCAGAAGAGGAGTTTGCAGCACATGATTTACATCCTTATACTTTGTCCAGAGTGCGTTGGGTTTCTTGCAGTTCATAGGTAGGGACATTCAGCTTTAGGAGGTAAATCTGAACACTCAAAAAGTCTCATACTCAGGGTAATGTCAACAAGTACCAGAAGGTTATTTTTCAAAGTTGAATCAGGATCAGGTTTTGAGTCTTTAGTCTTAATTTCATCTGAGTTTGTGACTCGGGCCCACCCTTTGAATTCCACCTGCAAGCTTGGAAATCTGTGGGTTTGTTAAGTAGCATCCCTGCACATGCAAATCGATGGCAGTGGAAAATGATCACCACAGTGTGTCACCACAGCCAACAAACATCGCACCCAGCTTCGCTCGAGCATTTCTCTACAAGTCAGATCATTTTTCCTTTGGCCCTTGATCCTTTACAGCACCTACAGCTTTTTGTTTTTCCTCCAAAGATCGTCATTTCCCTTTGAAGTTGAGTGGCTGTGCTATGTCTGACCCAACCCTGCAGAGGAGAGGAACTGAATAATTAATTCAGCAGTGCCATATTAAAAGTGGTCCAAAGACTGTTTATGCTGCTCATTAAAGTCATTGGGAATTTTGCTGGGCTGGAGCTCCCTGCTTTGGTCATGCAATGGGGTGGGGGAGAGCACTCCAAAAATTGGTATTTTGTAATTATTTGTGTTGTGGTGCCTCCAAAGGATATGATTAACACCCTTATTTGTTTAAAACTTAAAGAACAGATGCCACGAAGCAACACCCCACCATCCCCCTGTGTTGGTCCTCCAAAGTCTTGATTAACTACCAGTTTTCAGGGACAAGTGAGGTAGCAGAGGGGAAAAAAAAAATAAAAAGCAGAACAGATAATAAAGTTTGCCTTTAAGGCCAAAAATTCTTGAAGTTAAAAGTAGGTTTGAATTAGAAATCCAGTTAGGATAAAGTTTCACACCTGGAGTAACAAATCTGCTGGGTGGGGCAGGTAGGAGGAGAGGACACTCAAATCCGCTGGCTCGAACCTTTGATTGGCAGTGGACTGTGAGAGTCAAAATAGAAACTCTTCATTTCTGTGCTTCCTTTTTCCTTGGACAAAAGGTTTTGCATTTACCTTCAAGACTGAGCAGTCTGAGTTTGTACCAAAGTGTGCTAAAATATCAAGCTTCATTTCTTTAAACGCATTTCAAAACCAGGCTGGGAGTCAGTTGTTTGCACGTTGCTCTTTGTGGCTGTTCTTAGAATTGGGATGGTTCTCCTTTAAACCAACACTGAGCAGGGTGGAGATCCAGGCAGTTGTGCATCAATTAGCAGGGTGTGCATTGCTTAGTGGGAGCTGCCTGGAAATGCAAAGGGACAAATCTGAGCATCGAGGTTTTGACCATCATTTTGCTTTGCTACCTCTAAGTACAGATCGGCTTCGTTGTGACTTACCGTGTAAGAAGTTGGTGCATTTCTGCAGATCCATGATAAGATATTTTTTTTTTTCTAGTAAGAAATGCAGTTAGACTCTGCATTTGGAATCTGTTCCTGCCAGGCCCTAGATGCATTAGTATTCCACTGGCAGCTGCCTGTAGGTAGGAATATTGTTTTTGTCCATAACCAGAGGGAACAATCAGACTAAGCCGTTCCCCAGCTATAAACCAGCCAAAGTAATTGAGTTTAATTTTAATTTTTGTAATAGCTTTAAATTAATAGGAGCAGCTGCTGCCACAGTGTGTGGGTGTCCTTTTCCAGAAGGCATAGAACAAAAAAGGGAAAGAGTAAACAATAGTGTGTCTAGGACACAAAGGTTAATTCAAGAACTGAGCAATGTCTCTTCGTTATCAAAAACTCAGTTGGTGATATCTAGCACTGTGTCTCTTTTCTTTCTTTTCCTTTCCCTTTTTTCTTTTCTGCTTTAATTCCCTGATAAGATCTCAATCTGATTAGGCTCCTGTGTGTAAAGATGTGTTGTTGGTATCCAAACGCTAACTCTTTCTCTCTCTGACTCACAAATAGATTAGCAGTGACAAAGTGCTAGGAGAGATAAAAATAGATTAGCAGTGACAGGAGTACTATTATAATTATTTTTGGAAGATATGGTTTGAATTAAGAGTTTGGGCACTTTTTGCCCTGAGAGGGTGAATTTAAACCTGGGAACTGAGGATGGTTTCTGCTGTTGTGTCAGACACCAGATAGTGAAATGTCAATACCAGATGTCCTAGACATCAAGATTAGCCATAATAGCCAAATGCAGCCATAAAGTGATGTGTCAAAGTGGATCATAAAACAGATGCTTAGCTTTTATAATGAAGGGGAAAGGGAATGAAATATCAAAAGTGCCTTTAATACATTAACAAAGTTGTCTTCAACTTGCTTAAAAGTAGGAAGTTATTGAACCAAGGAGAACTATGTGTCATTTAAACATTAACTATCAGCAGATGAATTTCAATTAGCATTAGCCTTTCTAAAATCCTGAATTTCCTCCTATTGGTCTCATTTTACATGAAATTTTTATAGCATAAAGTGAGGCTTGTCCTTTATTATTTCTCCCATGCTAATCTGGAAACAAATAAAGTTCAACAACTCAGCAACATACTGTTTAAACTTGCATTATGGTTTGAGGACTGGGAGCTAGAATACATTTACCCACTGCCATATCATCTGCTTGATTTGAGATCAAATGAGGGATGTCCTATAGCACTCCAGAGTAAGGGTGAATGAGAGAAATATGTTAAGATACTGGAGAAACCTATTAGGTTTGGGTTCTGCATGCAGATGGCTGGTGGTGTTTTTTCCCTACTGATACTTCTGTATAAAAATGAAAGATTTGTTTTTCTGTGCTTTATATTTGTGGCTTAAATATTATTTTCAGATCTCAGTGATAAGCAAGTGTCTCTTTTAAGAAAAATAAAAACAATCATCAAATCATAGACTTCACTGGACTGGAAAAGTCCTTTAATATCATTGAGTCCAACCGTTAACCCAGCACTGCCAATTCCACCACTAAACCATATTCCCAAGAGCCACATCTACATGTCCTTTAAATATCTCCAGACCCTTCACCAGCTCCATTGCCTTTTTCTGGACCAGCTCCAGCACCTCAATGTCTTTCTTGAAGTGAGGAGCCCAAAAGTGAACATGAGATTTGAGGTGTGGCCTCCCCAGTGCTGAGCGCAGGGGGAGGATCCCTGCCCTGGTCCTGCTGACCACACTGTTGCTGCTCCAAGCCAGGATGTCATTGGCCTTCTTGGCCACCTGGGCACACTGCTGGCTCGTGATCAGTCGGGGTGCTGAAGTAAATTATTGAAGCCCTGAACGTTCAAGAGGCAGGACGTTAAAAGGGGCAAATAAATTCTTATTTCGGGTTCTAATTAACTGCATCGCTGGTTCTTTATTGTACTTTCTCGGGAAGATCTCAATTCCTTTCCCTTTCTCTTTGTAGATCCCGAGTCTCGCTGATCAGAGTCCTTAACTGCTGCTAATTGGCAAACTCGTACTTGTGTATAATGAGAGGGTTTTGTCCTCTAATTCATATTAACAATGAGAGGCCAAAACTGATGTTCTGCAGCAGACCAGCTTCTCGGAACTGTTACAAGGGAGCACATTACTCCTGCTATGTCTGTAAATGTTATTATGTTTCCCCCTCACCATGATCCGAGTTTAGCTGAGATCTGCTCCAATCATGAGATGAGACCTGTTTATAATGTTGTGTAATTGAATCAGATAGAGTCTGCAGGACCATAGTTTTTTGTTGCCAAACATGACAGGTCAGTTAGTTACATCAAATTACAAGTGCATGGCGTGATTGGAGACTATCCTGCCTAAATAAAGTTAAAAATTCCATCTAAGAAATGAAGAAAGCGTAAAAACAGAAACTGAGAATGTCTCTTATCCATAGAACAAGATTTTGTTCCCCCTCTGAAATATTACTAATTTCTGTTGAAAAATAACAGAATAACTGGAGTTGGGTGAGAGATGGCAGGCAGATATTTGTTATTCCTTAAACAGATACCAGCTTGATAACAATGACATAAATGTCTTTATTATCATTATTTACAATCATGTATATTCATTTCTGTCTTGTCAGATAAATCAGAACTGTCGAGGAGAGCAGCAATCCAGTTTGGAATGGGACCAAATTCCCTTTTCTTCTTTGCTTTCTAATGTAGGGCCCAGTTATTTTCCATATCTGAAGTTTTTTATTTGTTTTTGTTGTTGTTGTTGGTTGGTTGGTTGGTTTGGGTTTTTTAACCTCAAGAATTTTCTTCCATTCATTGGCTAGGTGTTGATACATATCCTGTGACTATTAAGGTTAAAAAACAATTCAAGAAGATGTCCTGAATTTCAGTAGTTCAGTTTTGTCAGTGGTGCCTTTTGCTGACATTCCTTCATTAGTTGTGCCTCACTCTGGGCTGGTGAATCAGCCCTGTAACAAAGGATGTAGCCACACCAGACAGAGGTTTGTCAGGAGCCTGTGTAGTGGTATGGAGTTGCCTCAGCTTGATAGCAAAGTAGAGGAGACTTGACCAGCCTGTGCATCCTTTTCACTTCATGGGACTGGGTTCCCCTGGTTATATGATGCTCTGCCCTGCTGTGATGACTCTGCCAGCTCGGGCACCTGGACAGAGCTGCAGTCCCAGTGCCCTGCCTGGGCTCTGCCATTGCTGTTGTCTGCACTGCTTCCAAGCACAGGCTCTGGGACCTGCCCGCCAGCTCCTGAGCTGTTCAGGCTGCTCCACTTCATTTCCTTTAGAAGAAACTTGAACCTCACACAGCCTTTCTGTCCACCTTTCTTATGCCAACATACATATGTGTCAAGAAATACATAAACATCCGTGGTTTTGGTTTTCTTTTAGGCAGAGAATACCCTCTAAAAACGTGTACTACTACCGCTGCCCCGACCACAGGAAGAACTACGTCATGTCTTTTGCTTTCTGCTTCGACCGGGAGGACGACACTTACCAGTTTGCTTACTGCTACCCCTACACCTACACCCGCCTGCAGCACTACCTGGACACCCTGCAGAGGAGGAACATGGACTACTTTTGCAGGGAACTGCTGGGACTCAGCGTGGTAAGTGCCAGCCCCGCTTGCCAACCAGCCGGGCTCCGTTATGAATGTCTCACTTAAACACTTACGGAACGTAACTCACCGTCCCCGCTCAGACACACACACACACACACACACAGATTTGTTTTACTGCTGTCAATGGCACAGGAGGAATTGTGTACCTGCTTGGTGAAATATACAAATGCTAATTTAATTTCACATAAAGCATTTCCTCTGCGATATGCAAGGCGATGCTAAATTCCCACGTAGGTTCGATTCACCTCTAAAGACGTTGAAAGATGAAACTGAAACAGCTCTATTAAGGAAATGTGATTTTTAGAGTACTCTGACCATTTGTCTTTCCGGAAGAGCTTTTTCTGTTTAGAAAGAAATGGGTTTTTTCTTGATAAAATAATGCAAAACATACACAAACCACCTATTTTATTTACTCTAAAAAATGCCTGCTTGGGTGATGTGATGTTAGAAGGGGTTTAGTGGTGTCTGTGTAGATCCTAGTGGCCACACAAAAATTAGGTGTCATAGTTCTTCTGGGGCAGGAAGAAGGGTTAATGGTAAGGCTGAACTTCTGCTCACTTTGCTATGATCTTTCTCTGAAATGTTGGCTGTCCAGAGGATTTGGCAAGCATGACTCAGCCACTCCCATGTCAACCCAGACATCATCAGATTAAGAAAATAATAGCTCAAATCTTGTTGGATTTTTTTAGCTCCTGCTTTCTCAGACTTTATAATGCACTTGTACCATATTCTTAATCTTTTCTCTGAGATCTGATTTGGTCTAAACTTGCAGTGTCTGTTTTGGAAACAGAAAGCTGTGATTCCTGGGAAGGCTGCTGATCCCAGCAGCAGTTTCTTCTTAAAAAGAAACCCAGCATAGATTGTGAAAATCAAAATGCAATAATATGTACACCCTGCACTGAAATAAATAAAAGGCTTCCAGCATTAAAGCAGGCCATTGAGATCCCTATGGTGGCATAAAACTTGGAGGAAAAAATTAACTTACAGAAAAGAGTGAAAACAGAATTAACAAAAGAAGGCCTTTTTTAACCCTTTTTATAGTTAAAGTACAGTTCTTGTTCCAAAGGTGACTACTGCGTATCCATGAACTGGCATTAATAATTAATCATTCCAATTAGGGGAACAAACAATTATAAGGGAAAGGGCTATTAAAAAAATAGAAAAGTAAAATCTGCAGAGGCTGGGAGGAAAGAGCACTATCATCTTAATGTGTAGAGTTTTAATTATTAATCTTAGAGGACAGAGCTGTCATTAATTCTGTAATGAAACTGATTTTGTTTCCTTTCACTCTGAAAAGAGTGTATAAACAGTCAAATTTGCATATTCATCAATGCCCTGATCTGACTGATTAAAACACTGAGATAGGAGGATTTGTCTTTTATCTGCATTTTGACAGACAGAGCTATACTCTTAAATCTTGTCAACATTGTGTTACCAGTAGTCGTGAAATATTATTTTTCATATTTCAGCCAACTAAACAAACAGATGCCACTCAAAATATGGCAGGAAATGTGCTGTGTATAAGTCCTGATTTTATATCTATATGTACACATAGAGTATGTTTTGCAGAAATGGGGATGATAATGTTTTGCAGCTCACCATGCCTGAGCTGTATAAAAAGCTTCTGAATCAGGCTCAGGCTGGAATCTTTGTGAGCAACGTTACAATCTCAGAGCATTTCTGGCTTTTCTCCACACACAACTGTCCTAGAACAGCTTGGTATTTTAATGTCTTTGCTGAGCTTGAATAGACTATTTCCATAAGTTCTCGGCAAGTTAAATATTTTAACAGGGAGCTTTGTTGCTATCATACATCTTTAAATGGTGAAAAACAGGATCCTTCATTCTTCACTGCACAGTGCTCCATAAAAGCAGGAGCTGGCTGTACTTTGGAGAATTGCGTGCCATATAGGATGGAGTCAGAGCTCAGAAAGTGAGCTCTGGCCCTGCCCTGGCCCCTTATGTAAGATAAGAGCAATCAGATTGGCATAAAGAGGCCCTCAGAAGCTGTTCCTGGCTGGGGACTGTACCTCTAGCAGCACTTGGTGAGAGGGAGTTTAAAGATGCCGTGTGAGGACAAACTCTGGAGTCCTCACGCTGGGCAGGGCTGGAGCAGGAGAACATATGAGGGGAAGGCTGCAGCACATCTGCTGAGCTGCCACGGAGCTGCTGATACCCTGTGGGTCATGCCAGGGCAATCTCACAGCCACGTTCTGCAGCCACTGATTGTGAGGCTGGAGAACAGCTGGAAACAGTTTTACATCTGCTGGGTTGGGGGGTGTTCAGCTGGGTCTCTTGGAGGCAACAGAATCTCACCACAGATCTTTGGTTTTTCTTTTTCTTTGTCGTGGAACAGTAAAACACAAGAAACCATGGTTAGATGATTACTCCTGAAGGCTTTCTGAGTGCACCTTTTGCTGCATGTAGTGTTTTCAAGGCAGTCTAATTTCTAATCTAATTTAATATTTTCTCTAAAGAAAGTACTATGCTTCCATTAACTCCTTCAACACTTTCAGTAATTCTATGAAAATTGAAAGTGAAATATCAATGTGGGACGTGTAATTGCCATTAGAATGCAGAATGGCAAAGTGGTTCAGAGCCAAATGGCAAAGATTCCCATTGCCAGTTTCAGTGGATACCTTAGCTATTTTATTTCCAACCTTTTAATGTTTATATTCTTTACTTTAGAGAGCTATCCCACATTCTGGGTGTGCCAAATGGTCTTCAAAATAGTCTCTCCTGCAAGAGAGCTGGGATGGTCACCCAGGTACCATTTAAACTGCTATTTTCATTCTGCCATCATTGGCCTGAGGTAACTTCAGACTTTCTATGGTTTGTCCCAACAGGTCAGAAGTTCATAATCTGTGAACATTTTTTTAAGTTGTGAAATTATTTTTTTGCATGTTATTAATCTGTCTCTTACCTCAGCAAATATTATGCAATATTTTACAGCGTAGCATAATTAAAAATAATTTTTATATCTCTCTGAAAATATAAGCCCAGGATCAATTTACTTTGACTGTACCTATTTTATGATACTTACCCAGTCTCACGTGCAGTAACAGTTATGTGTGTAGCATTATGACCCGTATTTCAGAGTTGGCAAAATCTTTGAGTGTGCTGTCATTTGAAGCTGGTTGTCCAAATTACCTGTGTGTGCTTGAATTGTGGAACAATTGATGAGACCTCTCCTGGTCTTCCAGTATCACACATAATACATTAAAGGAGTTGTGGATTAGCCTGGTACAACCCCTGCAGCCCACTTCACAAATCATCACTGGCTGGGCAATATTTTCATGTCACACCCAAAAGAGAGCCAAGATTAATGTGAGGCAGATATTTCCTTTCCCCGCATTAGGCAATGGTGCTTCCAAATTACACTTGAGGAGAATTGCAACTGCACATACAAACCACGAGCCTCAAAGGGACTTGCACAGTACACAGAGACTGAAATATGGAATTCTGTTAAATTAAATATTAAACATACATATTTTAAAACAAGAAGGCAATATGTCTAATGTAGAGCTCTGAAAGGGAGCCAGTCTCTGGAGTCAGATATGGAATACTGAGTGGCACAGATTGGAACACCCGGTGCTTCATCCTGACTCCACACCACTTCGGTGTCTGCTTCTAATTCACTTCAGCTACTCCTGATTTATGGGGGTATCAGAGAGAGCAGAGTGGGGCCCTAAGACTGTGAAAGTGCACACCAGCTGTCACACTGCTGCTTCATTGATCCTGCAGCCCCTATTTACCGTCCAAACGACTCGGTACCCCGGGAAAACCAGTCGATCGGTTCTACTGTTTGCCACTGGTCTGTTTTTAACTGCTCGGTTATGACCCCTTTAAAGCGTGAAACAAAGAAAATAGGCAGCTTTTCTAAGGTTAAATTTCCCATTTCTGCCTTCAGCTTTGGGTTATGTAATAACAGCTCTGTAAAAGAAAAGTATACTCTTGGTCTTTGAGGGGGAAAAAAAATAGAAGTTACAGGCTCCTGTGTGATGTAACACACCTTTGAAATCCTGTTGGTATCAGCTACTTGTTTCTCAGTAGTGTAAAAGTGCAGCTGCATGTATATTCACAGTCTCTTTAGTCAGTGCTGTATCTATTTACTCCTCTAGTACTGCTGTTCCCACAACATTCCTAGTATGGATCTCATCCCAAAACTCTATGTGAGATTTAAATGTTCCTACAGCTATTTTCTTAGCTGGGTTGATATCAGCAGAAGTGGAGTTGGATCTAAAAATAACACCACCAGCAGTTCTTTCCAAAATAAAATATGATTTATAGCATGTAATAGCACAGTGTGCTACCAGGGAAATTATATAAATAACATGAAAAATAACAGGGGACTATTCTATACCATCAGTTTTAAGGGAAATTTCTTTGTCACAATTTAAAGGGAGTTCTGTGAGATAAACTGGCTTGTGGGAATCATAGACAAGGAAAGATAGGCGAAATTATGTTACTGCTGAAAGTTGCCATCTGTCTGTAGGATATATACAACTGTTCATGGTAAAAACAAGAAATACTTTGGTGTAAGTTGGCAGCAATATATAGTTTTGGAAAAAACAAACTCAATAAAATCATCATTTACAGTTAATATCGTGCAAGGTTGCTAAATGTATAAGGTGGTTATTTCTTAAATTCCAGAAAGAGCACTGTTTGATATAGTAAAATAATTTCTAGAAGGATTTGCTTAAATTACTCTTTATCTAACTATGAGTAAAAAAATCTTAAACTGGGAAGAGGGATTCAAGTCTTAAGTCCATTTTACAGCTCACATTTTATAACTACCATTCTCCATTTAAAAAACTTGGAACTTCACCAAAAAAAAAAGAAGCTTTGAGCATAAAAAATCCATTGAGGTAAGAAATCATCTGAAGAAAAAAAGTGTTATGATCCACTTTATTAAGAAGAAAACCTCTTGAAAGGAACTGGCAGTAAATGAATTATAGGTGGCAAAGTTAGTCTATACAAACTGTTTTCATGCTTAGGTCCCAAGCTGCACCCTTTCATCCTGCAGCCACCCAGGGAAACCTTTGGAAAGTCAGTGACCTTTCTGAAGTTTTCACTGGACTTTTTGTAGCTGTGCAGGTTGGCCTTTTGCTTCCTGGCTCTTCCCATTACCCTGTCACACTCCTCATCTCACCTTCACTCCACACTTGTCCTTCATCTGCCTTGCCCTTTGCCTCAGATCTAACCTTCCCTTTTCTCTCCATTTGGTCCATACTTTGCTAAGATATCTAGAAGAGAGAAGTTGTGATATTTTGCTTTCTGCTCTTAGGTTACTTATCCTGCTTTGTTCTCTCCTATTTATTCCCCTTATCTCTTTGAGTTGTGAAGGGCAAATCCAAAAGAGCTGTTGTTGGGTCTTTTAAATACCAGGGCTGCTCAAGGTAGTCACGTTCTCTTCTGGGCACTCAGCACCTCAGTGCCATTTCAAGTAACGTTATACAACCTGTCTCCTCTGTCTTTTTTGTTCCCTCTTTGCTCCATCCCTAATAGGAACATCTACATTTCTGGAGTAGCTGGAATAATATGTGGTTTGTCCAGGCTTCAAACTGGAAAGGAAACATTAATGATCTGGCCAGAGGTCCTGAAATACTTGAACTAACACCCAAGTACAGGGAGAAATTTCAGGATCCGAATCCTTGTTTCTTGGCAATGGTGAATTTCAAGTAAAAGGCAGGCTTTAGTCATTCTGGTCCTCAGCACTTTCTACTGCTTGATGTGGTGCCACACAACTCTGTGTGGGAACTGTAATCCCAATGGACAAGCCAGTTTTGTCCACACACTGAGTTCAACCCTCAGACCCGGGCAGTTTTCTTTAGTTACTGCACCTGAAACTTCTGGGAACAGGGAGAACATATTTTACTTTCGGTGTTCAGTGCTCACTAGAACTCCTTTTTTTGTTGTGGCTTGGGAAATAACATAGCATGACCAATTAATATCATTTCCTAAAAAAGAAAAACAACCAGCAAGTCTGAGGTCCTGTGTATGCACCAAGGTGAAGCTTTTTCATAGTTCTAAAATTTATTTACTTGCCCTGCAGGCCGTGAATATATTTGGAAGGTACGTCAGGCCCTTAGAACCCTGTGAAAAACCCCGGCATACATTCAATCTTCTTTCACTTCCATTTACAGAAATTTGTTTTCCCTCCTTTGTAGCACAGCATTAAGCAATAATTACCATGTTGATAGTGCTGCTGAATGTACTTGCATGTAGGGGAAATGGGGCTGTGTGGAGCTATTAAGCTGCATTTGCCCCGGAGCACTTCACTGCTTTGACTCTGCTGGGATTTTGACTATGTTTGAGTTGGTTTCTGTGTAGATCTCCTGAGTGGTGACTGTGTAATGCATCTGTGGGGCTGGGGTTCTATTTTAGTCTTTCTTCTTTGACTGTAGACCCAGAAGATGGTTAGCCTGGGCTCACGTTACCTGTAGGGCTGAAACCTTGGGATCGAAGGTTTATTTAACAATTTCAAAGTCTGCTCAGTCCAAAGGATTTGGATTTATGTCTTTTAATTTAACCAAAGAAAGAACTATTTATTGATTTAGCTTTACACTAGCCCTAGAATGTAAATATATTATATTAAGATCTCTAAATACCTTAGGCAAAATCTTGTTCACATAATTTATGTAAACTGAGCATTTGTGGCTCCAATCCAGCAAAACACCTGAGTATAGGTTTAAACTTAAGCATGTTGAATAGATGAGTTGGAATCACTGGCACAGTTCATGGCACCAAGTTAAATGTGTGTAAAAATGCCTTTAAGCTCCAAGGTCAGAACAATCAAAGCTTAGGCCTCCTGCCCTAATGTTTTACCATGAACTTGTTCTACCACTATAACAACAAGGCTACAAGTAAAAAATACTGATCAAAAAATCCTGGACTTCAAGCCCAGATTCTCAGTGTTTCCAGCCAAACTTACATACAAAGTATGGAGGTGTAATAGTGTTTTTTTGTCTTATATAAGTGTAAATGGATCTGGTTATTGGTTGACTTATATTTCGTTCTTTTTAAATGTTTATTTTAATAAGCTTCCAGGGGCTTGGTTGTCTAACATTGCATCTTTATCTGGAGTACACTGAAGCTGAGAGCTAAATCAGGGATCTGGTCATAGGTTATGGTTCTATATACCCGCCTCTACCCTCTCTTCTGATTCATCTTCCATCTCGTAATGGTTTATAGCTAACAGATAATTCAAAAATAACTTGATGAATGAAAACAAGTTTCAGATTTGAAAAAAGGAAGAATTCCTTTTTTTTTTTTTTCCTGTCATCTCATTTTTTGGCTTGTTCACATCTAGGTGGAGAAGCTGGTTGAGGTAGAATATTCTGCAACCCTTTTTGCAGTTCTCTATAAATATGCTCAGGGTCTGTGTGTTAAGGGAATCCCAGCATTGCTCAGCAGCTTTGTTGTGGGTTTTTTTGCAGTGTATGAGTAAGGTGTGCATTTGAGGCCTTTTGCATAAGACATCTGTGCTAATCCTGGAGTTCTTTGTCCTTGCCAAGCACATGTTTATCTCTTTTGTCCTT
Organism: Myiozetetes cayanensis; assembly: GCF_022539395.1. Lineage (NCBI taxonomy): Eukaryota > Metazoa > Chordata > Aves > Passeriformes > Tyrannidae > Myiozetetes > Myiozetetes cayanensis. The sequence goes on along the minus strand of NW_026086826.1, from coordinate 6,921,945 downwards.
AAGCTTTGAAAGCTGAAAGCTGGCTCGAAGACTTCAGCCTACATGTCAGAGGGGATTTGGGGATATATCCTTATATCATATAGGAACGAGAAAATAAAGGAATAAGAACATATTTTGATGCAGATTATGAGACAATATAGACAAAAGCAGTGCAGTTCAGGTGGCCCCAGGTGGCAAAGTGAAGCCTTACTGTTGACCCCAGTATTTGAACATAAGTACTTGAAGAGATGAAGTAAGGCTCATGGCAAGGTAATATATGTAAGAAAGCACAGATGAGAGAAATTATATGTAGTCTGTGATCTGTTCCTGATTTCAGTGTGATTTTAATGGCCCTTGCTTTTCTGATCTGTTAGCCAAGTATTTTTGAATCAAAGAATAGTGCAGTGGCAAAGGACATCAAACTTAGATGTAAGGGAGGAGAGAACCATCCTTATTTTAAGACATCGTGTTACATTCAGACATATTTTATTTTAGAAGATCCTGATATTCCTGAAAAAAAAGAGTGGTTTTTTTTTTTAATATAAAATACCTGCTGCTGCTGAAGTGCTGCTAAATCCACAAATACTGAAAGCAATATTTATCTTTGTTTTGAAGACAAAACAACATACAAATAACATGAGGAGACAGGAGTTTTTTTAATGTAAAGCAGTAGGTACTTAATTGAAAACTGTTTTTCCACTTCTTAGGAAATATAAGACACAGCTTAAAACCTTTTTAATACTCTTTAAAAGAGATCTTACCTGGCAAGCAGTCCTATTGGTACATGAAAAGAACTGCATTCTCCGATAAAGATCCTCTCTTTCATGTTTTCAAACAGCAGCTGAGCACCATACTGTGGCAGCAGAGAACAATCTGAGAAAATGAACACAGATTGAAAAGGCCTCAGTTACATGACATTTCCACTGGAGAAAAAAAAAAAAAAAAGCCAGCCCTAGGCCCAGAGTCAAATATTTTCACTCAGAATCCCTAGAATTGTGGACATACCTTTCTACAGAAAGTGTGTTTTTCTGAACCACCTTATCTGATGTTCTAATAAAGGTGAAACATGGAGGAAGGCAAAGGAGAGGTGCCATCCATGTCAGGAATTTACACGAGTATGCAAGAAAGAAAAATCTGTTTCAGAAATAATTTTTCTCCCATTTATTTTTAATTCCCCATTAATTGCATCCAATTTTCCACTTAGTCCTAATTAGTTAAAATTTAAGAGGACTGTTACTTTCTCAGAATGTAAAGACTTCAGGATTTTATAGTACAGAGTTTTTTCTGTTTAGATTTTCTGCATTACAGTGGATTATAATAATACATTAATATCCATCATTCTATTTTTAATCAGCTTCTTAGTTCATTAGCAACAGCTGCACATTGTTAAATGTTGTTTGTTTTTCTTTTTTTTTTTTTTTAATTCTCTGTTGCTCAGAATTAAAATATTAACTAGTCTTTTCTATATTTATGAATTCTGAACTGTTCTGCAGCATGGCATGAGGGGAAATCTCATACCTGTCTTTAAAGAAAAATCCAAGGTTTTTTTAGAACTTTTGCTCTGACAGCCTCCAAAATATTTTATAGGAAAGGAGGCTCTCGAAGAAACCTGGATCATTTGGGAAAGCCTTTGGGGTTCGTTCTCAGAGGTCAGCCACACCAACCAGGCGGTTTCTGTGCAGTTCCACTGCCTGTTCGGGTCTTCAAATCCTTGTCAGGACCCTGGACAGCGCATCCCATTGGCCTGTTCTGCCCTTGGAACAGCTGAAAACACAAACTGCTCCTTCCAGAGCTCCTCATACATAAAACTGGACCCCAACTTTTGACATTTACACACCAAAAAGAAAGTTTCCCAGCTTGGAAACCAGGCCCTATTTGCAGCTGCTGAGCTGTTCAAAGTATGGTCCACAGTATTAAAGAAAAGAATTAGAAATAGAGTCTGCTGTTTTGCACAGCTTCTGTGATTCAAGACCTCAAGTCTGTTTTTCTTATTTGCCTTCTGAGAATGAAAAATAGCCAGTAATGTGTTATGTCTGATGGAAAATTTATAGGAATGTCAGAGATGACTGATTAAGGGCACTTTATGGATTAACAGATGAGGACTAAAACAGAGGTGCTGAAAAAATAGGAGATATTTGGGCAATACAGTGAGATCCATCAAGACTTGTCTTAGACCTAGACATGGATATTAATCCAAACAATGAATATTTCAAAAACTGAAAGGTAAAGCACAGCCTAGGAATGGTGTTAGTGCACACACCAGGGTGCTCAGCAGCATTGCATTTTCTTTGTCTCCACCATCTCCTGCTTACCTGTAGTCTGTCCTCCTCTCTAAAGCTTAAGGAAATGCTCTGGATCCTTATGTGGGTTAGGCAGTCAAGTTATCAACACCAAGTGCTTTGATAACTTCTCTGTGAGGAGCATCTACCTCTTCTTGTGGGAATTATTAATATAGTAGTTTCCTAGAGAAATGATAAAAGTTTATGTGGTTTTTGTTTGCTTTTGTTTTTATTTTGTTTGTTTTCTTTTTTTAACATAGTGGCCTCTTTATGAAGAATCGAGACAATTTATATCCTCACTCTCAAGAGCACAAACTGTTCAGAATGTGAACTCAGGAAAACAGAATATGTGTTTCAGAGGTGCACTTTGCTGCTGTTGTAACCATCTTTACAAGATACTGTGGCAGCACCAGATTTGCCTTCAGCTCCAGATGATTTTGAAATCCTTCAGAGCTTTAGGAATAAAACTGCACTATCCTCTATGTTTCTTTTATAGTAACAGATAAGGTTTTGAACAGCAAATAGCACTGCAAAGCTGAACAAAATTGTCCTCCTATAAATGAGACTTGGATACACTCAGAGCAAAGAACACTGTAGGCTCATACTACACAGACCCATAGGAAAACAAAGGAAAAGGTGTTCTATTCCTCATGGTCAAACAGAATTCTTGTCCATCTTGGCTGAAATTCCCATTAGCCATGGCAACCAAGAGAGAAATACACAGCAACAGATAACATCTAATTTAACGCTGACAAAGAGGGGGGATGCATTGATCTGTTTGGAAAAAAAAAAAAAACAACAACAACCAACCTTTCTTTTTCATTCCTATAATTCAGATTTTCTCATTACTGGACACAGATGGCAAAATATAATTTTATTAACTATGACCATTTGTTTTGTGGTTCATCAATTAAATTGCAAAGAGTACAGAGGCTGGTTCATGCCAGCCATTAACAGAAACAAGTTAGTAGCTGGAGCTATACTGCAAATGGCTATAGATGTTGCATACAGTGCTTCAAGATCATTTGTTGCTATGACAATAATGAAGCAGAATAGCTGTGGCCCCTGAAATCTCAGATTTTCATCTTCCCAGAGAAACACAGACAAATACAAACTATTCTTTTAGAAATCCGGACTTCCCTCAGTGGACAACAGTAGATTTCTGTATGTGATACAAAACAAATAAGTCACTTTCTGCTCATTAGAAATTAGATCAGAAAAAAGGGAAATCAATGTACTGCAAAGCTCCAGGACAACCATCTCCCCTAGAATTGGCTGTCTACTGATAATTGCACTATGAACCTCCAGGTAGTACCAAGAAAAGTAAAATGATGGCTCCTGTACACGTTCCAGCCCTCTCCAAAATATCCCCTATCAGCCAAGCACACTTTTGGTAGAAATGAATAAGAACTGCATGTAAAAATCCTTTGCTGTTCTCATGTGTCTTTCCTTATCTGATAAGAACTGCACCTGTGTTCATTTTTTACTGTCTGGGCAACAAATTGGATTCTAGAAATTATTTCCACCCCAGTTTCCTGTATCACCATGCAATGGCACAAATTTCCTGACATGCTCCATCTTACTCTCCTGTAACTGGTGACCACAGAGTAGTTGCTCTATAATCCCTCTTCTTACATTAAGTAGGGGAGTGACCCTTTTTATGTTTATGTATTTTTTGAATAGTAGATAAGCTCTCTTTTCTTTCATACAGTCACAAATTGTTTACTTTACATTCAGTAATGCTGAATCACAGCAAGAGATTTAGAAAGACCTTGGACAGATGACGATTAACAGCCATAAAATACTAATTCACAAAAGATACCTTCCTTGATTAGCTTCAGAAGTTGCTCCATGTGCTAGAAAGTAGGATAGCCTGTACTCTGGCAGCAGCACACACTATATAATCTATTAACAGAACATCAATGGGAGATGTGTCTTTAACACAATAGGGAGTCCACATGCACAGACAGTTCACAACATTGGGCTTTTCTGGGAATTGCTTTTACACAGAAATTTACTAGAAATAACAAAGGTGTTTGGACTTTGAACATTTCCTTTCTTTGATTCAAAAATACTCCATAATGAATGTATGGCAATGATCACAGCCTGCTGCATGAAAGTAATGTGTCCTAATAGTAAACTCTGGAACTGCTCCCACCTCAGCAGATCTCCCCAACTGCACTGAACTTACCCCTGGTGGCAGATTTATTTTAACAGTGATCATGGAGAGGATTCCTCACAGCAGCTTCACAATCCATCCTGTGTGCTGGGAATACCCATCTGCACCCCTGTTTACAGCCAAGGGAGTGTGACAGTTTTTATTCCAGGTACAGTTTGAGCTTAATTTCTCTGGGAGAGACTTTCACCCTGCCAGAGTTGGGTAAACTGATTGTATGTTGTTTAGGCAAAGGATCCCGAATTCCAACAGCCTGGAACAATTCTTCTAACCTAGAAACAATTCTGGTTAACATATATAGGCAAGAATGCTAGTCCTCAGAAGTCCACTGCATCTTAAAGCATTACAGGTGGATGTATCCTGATTTCAAAAGGTCATGTTCATTACAAGTCTAAACATCATAACTAACAATAAACTGGAATCTACTTGAATGGCGTTATTTTCTATAAGGAAAAATATGTGATAATTTTCACATTTCCTGCCTTCCAATCAGTACTATTTGGAATATTTAATGTTGCTAATTTTGGACAGCTTCTCCTTTCCTTTTTTTTTTTTTAATTAAAAATTATTTTTGCCTTTTTAATCTTTTTCTTTAATCCATAGAGCATCTGAAAGTTCCTCAGTCAAACAGAGTACTCATAACATTGCATTCAGTTTCTGTAAAATTTATGAAGGGTGGGGTTTTTTCACTATTCTCAAAACTATTTCCACTGTTTCTCTCATTTTCCATGACACTGAAGCCTTGGTTGCAGTCTCAGGACTCTCCCTCTATCCAAGTTGGCTTTCTTTTGAATTCAGTGTCTGTGGCAGAGGCAGCAGGGCAAGGAGATCTGATGTCCGACCTCTCCTGTGCTGTGTATCATTACAACAAAGGTTGTCCTAGATTACATCTAGAAGGTTTGCTTACTGTTTCAGAATTAACCAATAATTTCCCATAATTTCATATGGCAGAGGAGCTGCAGAGCCATGGCCAGCAGTGAAAGGGGGGAAAAACAAAGCAAGTCTTTGAGAAAAGCAGATGAGATCATCCAGTCAGCACGAGATACACAGAGATGTTTTCAGGAGCTGTTTGTCTTTCAGTGTCACAGCTGAGCCCGTGGTGACGCAGCTTTGTGCTGGCTTAACATTCAGAAAGCACTTCTGACAAACAGGGTCACATAATGATGCTACTGAGCAGATTTGGGAATATGTATTGCTGCCATTACTTCAGGGGTCAGTTTTAGCTTTTTGAACTTCAAGTTAGGGTGCAGTCATCTTCAATCACAATGTAAGTTTTGGGAAAATGTCTGTGATGGATGAAAGATATGCAGAACTGTTTGTTGGAGATTTTTTTTCCCATATATTGGTAATTTGTGAGCTAAGGTTGTTTCTTATCTTTATGTATTACTGTGAAATACCAGAGCCTTACAGCACCTTTGCAAATCAAAGAACTTGAATGTGTCCATATTGTGTTAAACAAAAGATACTAATGTGGGTCATGGCAATAGTTTCAAAGGCAATTTTTAATATTTTAGTCTCTATAATCCTCTGCAAGTGAGCCAAGAAATGCACTCAGGAGTGTCTTCCTTCTGCTTGAAGTCATCCTCAAGTTCCTGTTACAGTCAGTGAGCTTTCACAAGAAAGGTGATGCTTGAAAACTTGTAGAAATTATATATAATATTGCATTTTCAGAATGAATATCCAGCCCCTAATAATTTGCAGTTTATTAATTTAAGACATCTCTTTTAATAATACCCCAAATGGGATTATTTTCCTCATCTGTTTCGGAGCATTTCTTGGAGGAACGGAACGGTAAAGAGCAGCTCTTGGAATTCAGGGATAGTAGAAAGGGGAAACCCCTCATAGTCACATAATCCAAATATCTAAAAAGAACTGGCTTGAATTTATCTGCCATTGTTAAAATCCTGTGTTCCTTGTAAGTGCCTGCTTGTTCTGGAAAGAGAAGTGGGTGCGTTTGGATTGGTCCATCAGAGAGCTCAGAGACAGAATAATGTTCAATCACGGTGTTAATCCCAGCACAACAGTTTCTACTGAAGTGACTCTATAGAGGATTTATTCTCCCATCTATGCAGGTGCATAAAGAATTCTTTTAATGGGTGGTGCATATAGTGTTGTGAAAGAATAGACCTCTTTGTATTAAAATTACATGCCTGGGATTTTAACATAAAAACTGAAAAATCCCACTGTGCAAAACTGACTTAAACTCAATTTCCCTCTCCTGCTTTTACAATGTCAAGATGCCTGAGTGCTCAAGTGACTGAATAAGTACTAAATATTTAATGCATGGAGGTTACATTAACTGAGTCTTTGATCTGAAACTTCTTAAAAACATCTTAAAAGCCCTTCAAAAACCGGTTAGTATTTCATTACAGTCACTTAAAATAGATTTATTTTATCAAAACATCCTGTCAGAAACCCCAAAGCTGTGATTAATAACCTACAGCATTTTGACTAAAGCATCTCCTAATACTGGTTTCATAGTGTATCAACAGATTGCCTACTGTGGGTGAGGAATAGCTGGCCCTGTTGTCTGTGCCAGGCACTTGCAAGTGTGCAGTGTCTCTGCTGAGGGTTCCAGCAGGTGTGTGCAGTGGAATCCACACTGGGATTCTGCATGTTTGGTGCTGCTCAAACAGAATGTCCCTCATTTAATTCTGAGGTTAAATTTTATTTTTTTTTTCCTTCCTGGAATAGATGTTTTAGGCCAGTTTTGTGCAGGTGTTTCTGTGTTGTGATATTTACAGGTATTTGGGCAACGTGAGAAGTGGCAGAGATCAATAATTTATATAATCCTGGGAAAATCTGGTTTGTTTTTGATCTGTGCATAATTTGAGAGCACCTCTGGCTGTGTCAGGGCTCTGTCCTGTAGATTGTTTTTACTGTTCAAGGACAACAGTGTGAGTCTGTGTTGTCTGCCAGATGTGTAGAAGACAGAGGCAGGTCTCTGTGTAATTCATTTCTACTGCATCCAGCAGACCTTTAGTGCAAGAACTTGGCCCACCCAAATCTATCCTTACCCTTTGTTGTAGGTTTCCTTCTCATTGGCTCTGTGCACCTCTAGATCCCACTCTGAAATTCCCACTGTTGTTTTAGTAACACGAGACTTCGTGTCCTAACACAATGTGAACACAAAACTTGGGATCTTAAATGATTGATCACAAACCAGGTGGTCACTCTCGTGCTGAATTTTGAAATGTTATTCTGAGTTCATGGAGTTTTAGCTCATGCCCATCATTTCTGCTCCTCAACTTATACCTGTTTAACCAGTGGAAAGAAACTGAAAAAAAAATCAGTTTAGGAATCGGTCTGTTTCTTTCTCCTTGGTAATTAGTAGATTAGAGCAAAACGTTTAGTGTATTCTAGGATAATAAAGGAAATTAAACACCAGGCTCTGAGCTCACTGGAGGAGCATATGTAGTCATTTGCCATTATTTTCTCAAAACAAGAGTTAAGGATGTCTTCTTGAGTCTCCCAGAGTATTAGCAAAAGGCACATGGCTAAACCCTCGTGAACCACTTTGAAAATAGATTCCTGGTTTCTTCAGGGAAATGTGCTTTTGTTAGTGTATGTCTTGTGTAGAAGATGTTTTGCATATAAAAACCACGTGTAGATTGAATCCTGTTATATAAAGCAAAGCTGGTTTTCTGTGGAGTTCTTTTGTAGTACCAACATTAAAAGGGTTGTTATAAATAAAAGTGGAATATAATTATAAATGCCCTTCTGAGGAAAAAAAAAAAAAATCCTTGATTACCTTTGAATTCTTTTGCCCTTTAAAAAGGTTATATTTAACTGGTTCAGTTTCTTACTTGATGTTTGAGTTTCCCAAGGGAAATCAACCTCCAGAACGAACTGTTTCAATTGGGTTACATGACTTTACTTTGTGTCTTGCATTTGTTAACAGACAGGTTATATAACACTGCAGGCTAAATATACATTGCTCTGTTTTCAGCTACCTCTGCTCCTCCTGTGTTCAGGGGGATGACCAGAGAAGTGGGAAGTGCTTTGCCAAAGTTCTGCTCAAATTAACCCCTCCTGATAACAGCACAAACTGCTCGGCACTGGAGGCTTCGGGAGCAGGGTGATGCTATAAATCTGAAACTATAAAAATCTATGTAACGTTTTGATGTGCTACCCATCATCCTGAGCATTTTTTTTTTATTTTTTTTGTACGGCCAAAAAGACGTGGGTCAAATTCTGCCCCTATTCCCGACGGAATGTAATCTGTGGAAGTGCTGCTGGCTGGAACAGAATTTCCTTGAGTTACTGATGTTGTAACTGAGAAAGTAATTGGAGTGTGTGTGCTGCTTCACTGAAATGCAGGAGGCTGAATTCTGGGGGGATCTTTTCCATTTCTAGCTAGTTTTGGTGTTGAACAGCTTCAGATTCATTATTCTTGTATTTCCATCAAGTAATGCTTTCCTGGTAGAGGAGGAGATGAAAGGACCTTTTTTGAAAAAATATCAATAACCAAAAAGAAAGGGAAGAAAAAGGGGTTTCATCCAGGCTTTTTTTTTTCAGTCACTGATCAATAGCAGCACGAGAGTGCTGTATTTAGAGAAGAAAGGCAAGCAAGCAAGAATCTTAACTAACTAGCAGGAAGTTGATTGTAGCATGCTGGTGTTCAGGCAGCTGATAAGAGAGGAGGAAACATTTATGCTGAGAATCAGCAAAAGCAGGAACATGTTTTACCACATGCCTGTTTCATTTGACAATCCAACTTACTGCACAGGGGCCTTGGAGATAAATTTGGAGTAGTTCTGTTAATTGCATGGCATTAAATTTGGAGTAAGATGGACAATGAGCTGTGGCAAGTGATACTTTGATTCACCATGCAGCAGTGTTTGTATTTGAGATGCTACATTTGTGACAGAAATAAGAATAAATTATTGTTTAGATTGGCAACAACCTGTAGGTCCCTTGTGGTGTAAGATGGCTCACTGGAGGTATCCACCAGTCATTGTCCTGGCAGCTAATTCCTTGCAATAGGCTCTGATCTGTATGGGCTCATAAAGAAAACTTTATGGCCTTTTTCTCTGTGTTTAATTGATTTTTTGTCTTTTTTTTTTTTTTTTTTTTTAGGTATTTATTAAAAATGCATATTCTACCCAGAATCATTCCTAGAGTTTTTTGGAGCACTGCTGAGTAAGCCAAACTAAATATATATTTCTTTAGAGGCATCAGTGCTCTTGGCAGGCACTGTTATTTTTGCAGTCACTTACTGATTAAATTTTTTTTAAAAAAAGCTTCTGTGTTTCTTTTAGTCTTAGGTTAAAAAAATACTAAAACAATTACTTTAAATTTCAACATGTAATAAAAGAACATAATTTTTAAAAAAAAAATCCTTACAGAACACTTTTTTCTGTCTCCCCTCCCCAAATTTATTCCTTTTATTCACTGTGAACATGTCTTGTCTTGCCTTAAGTTTATTTAAAGTTGTTTAAGAGGCAGAAATAAATCCACCTCTACCTTCTCCAGTCTGGTTTCCTCTGTGCCTGAATTTATTCTGTGTTCAGGGTTAGTGGTTCAGACAGTGAAGTCAGACTTCTAAGGGAGTTGGGAATTTTGAATTACATTTGCAGTTCTGGATTTGTTGTGTGTATTTTTAGCAAAACGCTGGCATGCTTTGTAGGATTTTTCTTTTCCTGTGGTTCTGTTAATATTTGCACAGGAAGTTTGAATTAGAATGATGAAATATTCACTCTGATGCATAATGGTTTGATCCCCTTCGCTGCCACATTCTTCACAGCTGGGTTTTTTTGCTCATGTTATTTTGCATATGAACATTTATCATGCAATAAATTGATTTTCCTGTCAACTGTTCTCAGCTTCTGAAACCTGCACATTCCTGCGGAGTTGATTTTGCTGTTCCTTACTTGTCCTACATATAATTTCCTAGTCATGACTAACTTTAGTTATGACACATTTTGTAATTCTTAGCAAAATTTTGGTTACATTTTAAAATGTGATTGCTAAATGTTCCTTCTTCAGGTAGGAGACTGGTTACTTTTTACCTTTGGGAAGCTATTTTAGCTCTTTAGGTTGTGAGAAATTTGTTTTATTCAACATACTGTTGTAACATCTATCTTTTAGCTCAAAAAAAACCCACAAACATTTAAATGCTTAAAAAATTGACCTGCAATCTTTTATGCAGGGAAAAGACCTATCAAAATATGGGAAGACTTACCACAAAATCTTATCTGAGAACAAGCTTCAGGTTTAATTTCTTGCATGTGCCATCCCTGTATGACTTATGTTCTGGATTGCATTTGATCGTGTGTCTTGCTCAGCTGACTGAGGATGGAAACCTGCCTTGAGAAAAATGTTCCCCTGCCTCTCTTTTTGCATAGCTCTTATTTTAATCAGTATCAGAGCAGTGAAGGCTCAGTGTGATCAAGGCTCCCTCACTTCCATCAGCCTGTAAAGACAATTACTTGTCCAAGTTCAGTGAGTGCCCTGAAGGTCTATAACAACCTTGAGTCTTTATTGCCTTCAGCTTCTCCCCCGGGCTCCTTCTGCTCTGTCAGCCCAAGTGTTTGCAACTCACCCCACCCAAAATCAATCTCACCCCTCTTCTTCTTGATTTGCTGTCTTAGCAGACCATGTATCCTGATATGCAAATTGCTGCTTTGGTTTTCATCAAGCTTTTGGTATCTGGAAGCAAAATTCTGTAATTTGTTTCAGAAGTGATTGGTATGGTCTGCTTTTGTTCGACTTTGCTTAAAATTATTTGATCTCATAACTGTTATTCAGGGCTGTAATATGGAAACAGGAGCTCTTAAACATTTTTATTCTTCATCATCTTCATTAATATTGCTCTAACATTCAACCTGTAACCAAATTAATAGCATGTATACTCTGTGGTTTTAATGTTCCTTGCATCAATGTTATCTCTGTGTGTGTGTGTGCAGAAAAGATCCACTAAACCTCCTAATGCAAAATAATTTTATTTGCAGGCATATGGGAGTTAAACTTTCTTTCCCTTACAATTTTCATTAGACAGAGGCTTACTGGTACCATGGCAGAATGCTCAAATAAGCATTTTAATGTTGAATAAAGGTCAACACACTGGAATTTAAAACCATTAATCCTTTTGCTCTTAACGCAGGCAGAACTTTTACAGACTAAATAAGGCATTAAACAGTAGACTTTTAAAGTTCTGCAGAGGAGAAACACACCTCCAAATTGCCCATTTGGATTTCTAGAACTTTTCCTCGTTTGTTTTTTTAAGCAAAATAATTTTTGAGGGGTTTTGCGGGGATTTGTTTTTTAAACAGTGTTTTTATCATTTCCCAGTGTTCTGGTGGCAAAGGATGTTTCTGAGTTATGGAAAAAGGATCCCCAGTGTATGAAAGTACCATACAGCAGTGGAGACAATGCCAGTGCTTTCAGGTTGCAATATCAGTCTGGGGGTGCAGAGGCCCTCCTGGTCAGATGAAAAGAAGTTCAGGCTCACTTTAAATTAATTTCTGGACTTTGAACAGTTGTGGGAGCCCTCTAGGACATCACAGACTGTTAAATTAAACCTATATTGCCTTGTGTTGAACTTTTAACCTATGTATGACTGGAGTCTGTCTTTTGGGAAGGCTTCCAGTCTTGATTTCAAGGGATCAGGAAACAGAGTATCTACTGCTTCCTTTGGTAATTTGTTCCAGTGTCTGATTACTCTCACTGTTCAAAACATAAATCTAATTTTTAAGTTGAACTAATCTTGGATTATATAATTATTTTTTTCCCTCTGGAAGCTAATTTTTTGCTACAAGATTAAGAAATCATTTGCTTTGATGGGCGGGGGGGAGAGATGGGAAGGTAATGGTAATGCAACACATCGTAATACTTGAGTCTCACTTCAAGATATTTTATTCAGCCCTCAAGTATTTTCTGTGGCTTCTTGCTGTGTCTAGTTCAACAGCTTTTTAAAAAATATAGGTTCTAAATTTCCATCATTTTGTTCAGCTGTACAAATACTGTATTTGTTAAAAATGAAGTGTTTAATCCTGTTCACTGCTCCCAAAGAACATGTGCAAGGATCTCATGGCTGGGATGTTTTCAGTGGGGCTTATGAAATCACACGAGTGGGAAGGACCTTTGGGTAATTTTGATCACCCTTTCTCCATGGCAGGATCCACATTTATTCTAGACAGATTTTTGTGTTATTTCTGACAGTTTTTTCCAGCAGTATTCCAGAACATCCACAGGCAATCTGTCTTCTCTACTGTTTACTGCTTCTTACTACTTGACAGTTTTTTTCCTAAAATCTAGCCTCAGTCTCCCTGGCTGCTCTTTAAGTCATTTATGTCTTGCCCTATCTAACATCAGCACAAAGAGCAGTTTAGCAGTTTTGTGGTTTGGGGCTTTTTCCTTTTTCTCCTTATTTTTTTTTTCTTTTTAGAAGCCTTTTACTATTTTTTTTTTTTTTTACCAACCCTAATTCTTACTTATAGTGATATTTTCTAAACTGTAAATTTCTTCTGGATTGTCACCAGTCGTTCCTCCCTTTTTGGAGGTGCAGTTCCTCAGACTGGATGAAATAATGCAGCTGCAGCTTCACCAGTGCTGAGCAGAAAGATTCTTCTGTGTCGAGCAAGCTAGAACTAATTTATCCATTGCAGTAGGACATTCATCTTCACTGGAGCAGCATGATATTGTTGATGGATTATCCACGTTGGGATCCACAACAACTTCTAATTTTCTGCAGAATGGCTACCAAGTCAGTGGTTCTCCATCCCAAGCAGTTAATTTTTCTTGGCTAAATACAGTACTTTTCATGTATCCCTGCTGAACAAACACTGTGGCTTCCAAATCAGACCTTTAAATTACTGAGGTTACTCTGAATTCTGGTCTTGTCCAGTGTATTTCTAATGCCTCCAAGGAGGACATTGTCACAGCAAGTATGTTTGTGGTGCTGTTTTCCAGGTCATTAGTCAAAATCCTAAATGCTACTAGACCTAGGAGAATCTCATCCAGATTGTCACTCGAGATAACTTTTTGTGTTGATAGGAACGTTGTTAATCATGCCCTGACTGTGATTTTCTGAACCAGTGTTGCACCCCCTCTGTCCTGTTCCCATCTGAATCGTGCTCCATGGTTTGCCCAGAAGATTGATATATGTGGAAGAGAATCAAAACCCATCCAAAGTACAAATGACATCTGATGCTTTTCCTCTGTCCACAAGGCCTGTTACCCTATCAGGGAAGAAAATTAGATTGCTCTGACATGATTGCTCCTGACAAATCCATGGTGGATGTTATACATGTTCTCATTACCTTCCAGGCGCTTACAAGTAGTTTGGCTCTTTGTTTCAGTATTTTTCCATGAATTGAAGATAAGATGATTGGCTTACAATTGTCAGGCTTGCTTTTCTCTTTAAAATACTTCTTAGAGACAGACCTTACACTGTCCCTTTCTTTGGCCTTCCAGCTTATCCATTGTCCTTCTTAAGTTCCCAAAGATAAGCCCTGATGACTTTTGAGTTCTTAGTTAACTCTTAAAGTACCATTGGGTGAAGTCCATTAGAGTCAGCCTGTTTAAATACATCCACCTTATCAAAGAACTCTGAATATTGTACCTTCCCTATCTGAGGCTCAGATCTGGCCCTTTGCCAGCAATATTAATTGTGATAGATCCGTGATTGCAACTGACCTTATGACAAAGGCTGAGGTAAAAAAAGAGATATCCTTTAGTCCTTTTGGCATCATCCATCATGTTTCACTCCTTTCTTAAAGAACAGAATAGCCTTTCCTTGATATCCCTCTTACCAGAGTATCTATAAAGTGGGTTTTATTACCCTTAAGGATCTTCATGTTTGCATCTCACCTTATACACACTAATTTGGATTTTTTACTTCTGTCCTTACCACTTGGGTATTTCCTTTCCACTGCTGTATCAATCCTTGTTCTGTAGCTATACAGAATGACATAGTGACCAGATTTCTATGATTAACCTGCCCCTCATCATCCAGCTCTCCAGCTGTGTGTCTCGTAGATGGCAGCAGTAGTGCATCCACCTTTTCTTCTAGATCCTCAATTAAAAGGTTGGACTGTGTTAGGGTAATTCCTATTATTGTGGATTTCCATCAAAAACATCTGCATTACATGTTAATTTTTTAATTACTACTTCTAGGGGATCTCCTTTAATTAGCACTTCATGCACTGAACATACGCTTTATTAAATTTATGGAATTATCCATTTTTAAATGCTAATGACAATTTGAAGTTAGTCAAAAAGCTTCATGAAATTATTGCTGCAGAAATCAGATACATTCCTCCTCAGTGCTGAGATTTTTTATTTTACAGAAATGGAAATCAGCTTTCCAGCAGTAGAAGTAGAGAAAAGGAGAGGTAGGACAAAAAGGCTGGATTAGGATGAGTAAACCACTAAGGCCATGGAGCAAAGGTTGTCCCTAAGCCTTGGATGTGCTCAGAGGGTTGGATGCAGCTCCCACTGTCTCAGTGATCACACTTTATAACGCAGCTCTATTGCTTTGGACGTTTATATTGACTGAGGGGCAGCCTCAGTGCGGTCTGTGATGGCTCACAGATCACAGACAGATTTGCCAGCCACCACCAGCCCTGTCCCATATAATGGTCTGCACTGGCAATTATGATTCTAAATGCATTGGGATTGTTTATAGATCATTTTTTGATTTAACCAATTGAAGTGGCTATAATATCACTGCGGTACAACAAATATGAAGAGGGAATGAAAGATCTGATTAATACTGTGAACTGATGAGATGGGCCATTTGCTTACAAGGAAACCTGAAGGTTAGGCATTCATTCTCTAACAAGAATCAGACTTTGTGAGATCATATTATAGTTAATTGAAGAAGGCAAGTTCTAAGGATGAGAGTCAACCATTACTTATGTGTAGCCTTGTTTATTGTATGACTCGAGCTGACTTGCCACTTAGGATTTTCTCGTGTGGAAATGTATTTCTCTCCATATTTGGAGGATGACAGTGAACGTGGCTCTGTCACATTTCATTACTTTAGACTTTACTCTGTTTCATTTCAGTCTGCAGCAGGACTGCATCTGAAATGGGATTATTGACCCCTACCATTGATCATGCTGCCCCGGTGTGTGTGTGTGTGCACAGTTAGTGCTACTATCACAATATGAACATCTGAAGGTAAAAATAACACATGATCTGCAGTGTAAATAATATCTATGGATCTTTCCTTTCTCCCTCTTTTTTATCCCCCTTTTTTTTCTGAGGCTAGGTTAGTCCGTCAGTAGGATGAAAGGAAAAATTGCTACACTTGTGTTAAATTTCCCCTGGGAAAGTAAATTATGGACAAGCCTCCAAGGACAACCCAGAAAGAAAGGGATAAGATATTGATGCTCACTGTACCTCTCACTCTTTCTTCCTTGTCCCACAATTGAGCACTCCTTCAATGAAAAGTTACGAGTTCCTTGTTAAATTGAATTTCTCTCCTCCTAGTCCCACAATTTATTGTGACGCTGAAAATTTTATAACTTGGTAAAAACTGGCAGCGGCCCCATTTGTCCCAACAAAAGGCTATCCAGGTTTGAATAGGTTTTTGAAACAGAGCAATGAATGCTCACGCTTAAAGACAGATAGTCATGTCAGTTCCCAGCTTACAGGAGCTTTTTTAGTTACTGTATTTTTTCATCCATTTTAACCATTAAGCTTTTGGGGGTGGGTGGGGAGAGGAGGGAAGGGGATGGATGGAAAATTGGCAGGGGAGAAGAAAATGTGGAATGGTGAGTGAGTATCATTGTACCAGCATCACTGCAAGCATCACCCGCTGATTTCTTTAAAGAAAGGCTGGCAAACCTTGCCTGCTAAACTTCATACTGTAACATTTTGGTGGTCACTAGAATCTCAGTGGACAGTTTTAAAGTGAGCTTTTAAGGATTCATTTTTAAGCTAGTTCATGGCTGCTTTGGTTTTTATTCCCAGGCTGATAAGCATTCTGCTTGGTTTTACTCCCCTAAGCAAGGCAGGTTTCTTTTTCTCAGTGTGTTTTAACAGAGGAGAGAAGATGGGAGATGTTAGATTTTAACTTTGTTGGATTTGATCATCAGACCTCTTTTCCCGTGGCAAAAAACTATGAAATGCTGAAATTGTTCCATTGAGAAAGATGGTGAGAGGAGGGAAGGACTGGTCTGGTTTCACTCCAGATACTTTGATCCACCAGTATTTGACTCCATGGTGTCCTGCAGTTCCCATAACCTTCCTTGCAGTGTGGCTCCTGATGTCCCCAAGGCTGGCAGAATTGTTACTGCTTTCAGGATTCCTAAATGCTTTTCTTGTGGGCTCAGAGGTGAGCTGGTGAGAGCTGCCTGGTGTTTTTATTGTCCTTTACATCCTCCATCTGTCTGTGGAAGAATTGCTTGGGGTTCTGGTGAATCTCAGCTTTCACTGACCTTTCACACTGTGCCGGGGAGTGGCTGCACATTGGGCTGACACAGAGCAGAGAGAGCTCTGAATGTGCAGGAAGGAGTGAAGTGATGAAGTTTTTTGCAGTCTCCCTCACAATTCCACAAGTGATGTTGTGGCTGACCAGGAAAGTGATCAGTATTTGGCCATTAGAAATAATGTCTAGTTTCCAAAAATAGAGAAATCTTTGGAGACTGGAATCTGATATCCTTAGATATTCAGCCCTTGCTGTGGGTCCTGATAAGATGTCATGCAAGCCATAATAAAGCCTTGAATGAAAAAAAGAGCTTCTGATGATTTGTTAAAATACACAGTGTATGGCACTTCTGGTATCACATCTAAATGCTGAAAAGAAACTGCCTTTATTTTTTCCCCCAGAAGCTTTCTCTGCAGTCAGGCAGGGTGCTTAATTCTAGTGAAAGGGAAAGCAGAAAGACTGACATGCTACATGACATTCCAGTTATGGGGAAAAAAAAAAAAGGTAGCAGATTGACAGACCAATAAAATACACCAAAGGTTTTTCTCCTTTCCAAGGATGCATCTGTGGGAATGTGGAAGAGGAAAAGGCTGGGAAGGGTAAAATTTAATTACATATAAGCACGTATACATGCCTATATGCACAGGCAAACATTAATTCAACAGGTAATGATGTGTGTTCAAAACATCTTTCTTCTTGATGTTATCAAAAACAGTGCAGTTTTCTGCTCATCATCATGCCTTAAACTGGGCGTGCCATTGGTGTGACAAGTTGGGAATAATTTCTTCTGTGTGAGTTGCTGCAAAGGACAGAAGTCCAAGCTGAATGAGCAGGAATTGCTTCTTTTCTAGTTACCATTAACACAGAAATATGAGGAGGAAAAAAAAGACTGAGAATGGGAGGGGATGAGCTTAAGTTATGGAAAGATTAAATATTTGTAAATGTTTAAGATGGAGTTATGGATATTAGTCAAAGCATTTATATAACATTGTAGAAATTTTCTTGTCTTTGACAGTTAAATGGTAGAATATTTTGCACTTCATTTTGGACTTGATGTGTTGGTTTGAGCTCATCATGTGAAAAAGGCAGGGATGGTTTGGCTGAGTTGACTTTCCTGAGGGTGACTTTGAGGTTGCAGAGATTTAAGAAAAATGCCAGTCTCAAGTTAAGCTGTGGCTTTCCTTCATATGGAGGAGTGAGGATTTGGTTATTTCTTTTGCCACAGAGGTAGTTGCTCCATTTGAAGATCCCAAAGGCTGATTTGATATTCTTCTAAGAACATCATGTAGTTTGGCCTGTAAAGAACTACTTGGTTTGCATGTACAAATCAGCAAGTTTAGGTATTTCTGATAGCACTTTCTCAGTCATTTTTCTAAAGCACATGGTTTTCTGTGTTAGATTTTAACCAAAGGGTTTCTTACAACTGAGATGAAGCCCTCTAACCATGTAGGGTTGTTTGCTCTGTGCTCACTGTCCCTCTCTTCAGCCTCCTCACCAGTTTCTTATTCTTATTGCTCTCAGATTCATTCTGTCTTTCCCTCTCTCTGCATTAAGGCTTCTCAGTCCCATCACTGGACTCTCTTACTGTTTCTTCCTGAGTCTTTTCCCTATTTTCTGCTTTCAAATGGAATCCAGGGTAATAACTGAGCTGGCCCTTGCCTTCCTGCTGGCCTCCCCTATGCCTGCAGTGCCTCTGCAGGAAAGCAGAAAAGTAGAACCAGGAGGAATCCCAGCAACCTGACACCATTTGAGGTAAATATCAGGAATGTAGTAAAGCCTCTCTGGACAGAAAGAGAAGGCAGCTCTGCCTTTGGCACAAAGAATGATTTATAGCTTTGCCATAAATCAGTCATTTGCACAGGCTCCCTTGTGACATGTAATACATGGAATGGAGGCACCAAGGGAAATGTCACCCAATTGCTGTATATCTTCTGTTCTCTCTTTTACACCCTGTTTTCCTCAGGAAGTTATTTCATTGCCTGTTGTCAAGGTTTAACCCCAACCAGTAGATAAACACCACACAGTCACTCGCTCTGTCCCCCACGGTGGGATGGGGGAGACAATAGAAACAGTGTAAGTGAGAAAATGCAGAGATGAAGAAGTTTAGTAGGTAAAGCAAAAACCTGAGACATAAGCAAAGCAAACCAAGAAGTTCATTCCCCGCTTCCCATGGGCAGAGGGGTGTTCAGCCATTCCCAGGAAATCAGGGCTCCATCACATTTAATGGACTGGGGAAAACAAACACCATCACTCTCAGTGTTCCCTCCTTCTCTCTCCTTCTGGGGGCTTTATATGCTGAGCATGATTCCGTGTGGTATTGGAATATCCTTTGGTCAGTTGGGGTCAGCTGTTCCAGCTGTGTCCCCTCCCAAATCCTTGTGCACCCCCAGCCCCCTCACTGGTGGGGTGAGAAGCAGAAAAAGCCTTTGCACTGTGTAAATCCTTCCCAGTAATAGCTAAAATATCCCTGTTTTATCCACAGTGTTTCCAGCACTAATCCTAAACATAACCCCTAAACAGCTACCATGAATAAAATTATCTCTGCCCCAGCCCAAACCAGCACACCTGTAATCCTGGCAGTAATGTAGTATCTACCTGTAAGCCTCTGTTAGAATCTGGGGTGCAGAAGCATTTTTGAGACTAGTGGAAGTGGAGTGGATGGTGGGATAAGAGTTGGAATAACCAGGTTTAAGAGAGGTTATAAACTGAGGTACATGTGTGGATTGTGAGAGAGACATGAAGCACAATGGTTAGCCAAGAGAATTTTGAGAACAGTGCCCTAAATTATTAGAAATAACACTTCTCTCTGTAGTCTGTAAATAATACCAAGGCAATCCTTGAAATTGCTGTATGCACTGTCCAAATATTCATTCCAAACACACTTGGAAATGTTGGACTGCCAATAACAAATAGTAAATAGCCCCAGTGATACATGCCTTATGATTGCTTCTTCCAGTTAAAGAGTACATTCATCTTTACATGAACAAGATGAAAGTTTGGTCTATTACGATATAACACTGCGTATTGCATATTCGATATGTTAGATCAACGTTTCTACCTTGGATGTCTATAAAAGTATTTTACCATGAATAAGGAGAAAATAAGTATTTGGATTCTGTTTCCTTATGTTTGGGATTTTTTTCTTCTTCATTTTTTTTTTGTTTGTTTGTTTTTCATTTTGTTTTGTTGTGTCTTTTTTTGGTGGTTTTCTTTTTTTAAGAATGTGGCTCTGAGAGTATCTTTCAAACAACACTTTACTAGTAAAAAAATATACCTCTGTGTGTTTTCTGTCTGCTGTAAGGAAGAAAGGAGATGACAAAGATGATGCATTTACTCTGGCATTATATGACTATAATACAAGTAAATGCCTTTTGCCTTCTTGGCCATCAGTTAAATCACCTGTATTTTTTTTTCTAAAAAGTACAGTTCTTGCACCTTCTTTTTTCTGGTATTCTTCACTATGGCTGCTAGGGAGTCTAGTTCACTACTGAGCCAGGGAGTCTTTATTATGCAACAAAAGGTATAACTTTCCAGCATGAGATTAAATGAACATGAGAGAAATAATAACTGATGCATAAACATGAGTGTAATTTTTGTTTATTAGTTAAACCCATCTTTATAGACTCTGGAGTACTTTAGTTCATTCTTTTTCTACAACTGTTGCTGAAATGTTGGTAGTTTATCAAGCAACTCTTGAAGAGCCACACTCTGCATATTTGTATGTGCACAGCCAAACACTTGGGAATGAAGAATCCCTTCCCTCCTTAGAACCTGCCCAAGTCCCCATGAACAACTGGAATATGGATCCCCTGAGTCTGCTGCCACCTCAATTTCTTACCTGGGTTTGAAAGAACTGTTTATCCCCTCCCATTGTGCTACTTTTGGGAGAGCAACTTCTCCTGGCTTTGTGCAGCTTGTGTCAAGGAATGACATTTAGTCCATAGTCCTGTTTAACATTCCCTGCAGCACCAGGGTGTGTACGTGCAAAAGCTTGAAGGAGGAAGAAATCTAACAGTTCCTGCACAATATGTGTTGTTCATTCCTACCTTCTCAGCCTTTTTTCCTAGTGCCTCTCCCTGGGAACACTTGATGGATTTTCAGGGAGGTGGAGGCTGAGAAGAAATCATGCTGGATGATGTGCAATTTCCCTTAAGGTAATGGGACTTGTTTTTTCCAAGGTACTTCTGTGCCTTGTCAAAGATCTCAGTAGCTGCTTTTCAGGTTTGAGTGTATGCACACTTCCAGAATCCTGTTCATCTGAATGCTGCATCTCAGAGAGGAACAGCTAAAGAAACTTTTTGCATGTGCTCTCTTGCACTGTTAAAGGGAATTTTTGTCACTGACTTCAAGAGAATTACGAGCTATCAGCTTCCAGACTTGCCTATGGATGATGACCATGTGATTTATTTTCCTTTAGAGATACTGCTCTGTGAAAAAGTTCTAAGGAAACATCAAATGTTACTTTACCAAGTTGTCAGGCATTCTCAGCTATGCTAGACTTCCACAAACCTGACCTGGAGACAATTGTCCTCAATGAGCTCCTGAAAGATGGCAAAGTCTGAGTACTTTGGGACTAACAGTTTTGAGTTTGCTTTCTAAGTTCCTATATCTGAAAAAAAAAAAAATCTATTTAGGCACAAAGACAAACTTAGATTTTGTGTGCTGCACCAATGTGTTCTGGGAAGTGGCTGGAGATTCACTGTAGTGCAGACATAATGTCATCCAGGGCTGCATTAGCAGAAGAGCTAATGTGCTGTACCATTGTGTGCAGAGAAAGGCCAAGGTCTCAAATGCACTGGTCAAGCCAGCCTGTACCTCTTCTAATGATTAGAATGACTCCATTTCAGCAAATGGAAAAGAATACATTGAATTCTCCAAAAACTCTTTTCTTTGTCATCAGCAATGCCAAGTCTCCTTTTGCCTGAGTGGGTTAAGAGCCAAACTGCTCAGCTCTGTCAAAACTCAGGCAATTCTGAGTGGGTGCCAAAGCAGAACTTGCTAGTCTCTAGTCAGCTTTACAGCCACAAAATGCTGAATGAATGGGATACAAGTGGCAGCTGAGGTTCACAACTCAGGATCACAGCTCTGGGTTTCTCGCCCAAAATTCCTCCTGATTTCAATTTTATGCCTTCAAGTCCCTTTTTCAGGCAAAGTCCCAAGCGATGCAGCTGACATTGCTGTCAGAATATAAGCCCTATCGAGGCAAGATTGTTTCTTTCCTCACTGAAAATGGCATGTACATATAGGGCTGAATAGCCTGAAGAGATAATTTCTGTGAGAGCATTCTCAAGGTCCAATATGATCATTCACCTTCTAAACAATAACAGTGTGAATGTTTGTTCTGAAAGGATGTCTGCACTGTGCAGCATGCACACAGTTCTACTCTCTGAGCAAATTCTGAAGTAGATATGCAACTCGATTTCCATGGAGTGGTTTATATTCAATATCCAACTGTGATCCCTAGAGCCAACTTCTGAGCACCTCTGTGCTTCACTGTCCCATGGCACAAACTCTCTGTGTCAAATCCTTTATTGGGCTGCAGTCTCTTAGGCTGCACGATTTGGCAGCCTGGGTATAATAGCAGGGGAGGAATATCCGCTTGACTCACCTGGCTGGTGTCTGCATTCCCTTCTGCAGTGTGGAGTTATACACTAAATGTTTTCAATGCAGTGGCTTGGGAGCCTGCCAGCAGATGAGCCAGAGCCATGGTGTGTCCCAGGATTGTGGTTATAAGACTAACAGAGAGCCCAGAAGGTGCTGTCCGCTTCTCTCATTGTCAGGTGAATTGTGTATGCCACTACCAGCATCTGGAAAACAGTCCATTTGAATCTTAGTTGCCAAATCAAGTGGATGTCACTGTAACCAGCTCTGTGTTTACCCTAAACAGTGTGTGTCCTTATTTGTGCCTTCTCAGTCCCCTCAGACACGCTGGTGTTGATTGAATAAACACAGATGATAATCTCGATCAGCAATAAGACACTGATTCACACACGTCCCATAACCTTGGTGTTACCATCAAAAGTGCTGGAAGATGTCATTTGCATTCATTGCCTGGGTATAAAACCTCACAGTGTGAGTTTCTCAGTCTGTGTCTGTATCTGCTGAGTGCTGTGTGTTCTGATCTGGTTCCTCTGGGTCGAAGTTAGGGGTCTGTTCTTTGTAATTCAGTTGTCCATGTCACAAAAGTGGCTCGTAAGGATTAACCAAGACAGCAGCCATTCAGCTGCACAGCCTCAGCTCCCTGCTCAGGACAGAATGTGCTGTGTTCTGTATCCAAATGAAGTTGCAGGAGCAGGTTGAGGTTTGGAGAAAGTACGAGCCTGGGACTTTGGCTGGGACGGGTTCCTTTACAACTACAGCCCTGGCTTCTTTAATTACAACAATGGTCGGGACTATGACTCTTGCACTGCAGATGAAAAATTGAGTCCTGTACTTTCTAACATTTCACAGGCTTAGTTCTGACTCATAATAGTGATTGGAAAACACTGATCTGCTGAGTCATAAGTGTCTTTAAAGAAACGTTTGTTTACTTGTATTTTCAGGTCCATGATGTTTTTATTACACTATCAGTAGGCAGTGTGTGAGCAAATAAGAAGATTTCAGGTTTGGTCAGAAGGTGTTAGAAACTAAGGGAAAGGCTCAAATAGAATGCCTCCATATTTGTTTTTTTTCCCCAGTTTTCTTTTTTTTCATGGAATGACACACAGGATACCCACACTTCAAATACTGACCTGAGCATGTGAGCTCTACTCACTTCTTCCTTGTGTGGGAAGCACTCCCATCCACGTATGACCAGCTAGATGGTGAAAGCAGACTGACAGAGCAAACATGATCTGTTTTCTTTGACTTCTCTGTTTGCTGTCTGCCTGCCTTTCATGGTTCCTTTATGCAAGCAAAAATATTTTGTGAAGCATAAAGCCCTGTGGCAAATGCTAATCTAACCAACAATCAAGAGAATAATTGTTTTGCAGGGAATATTCTCATTCTGTAATAGGGAACAAAAGCCTTGCAATTAAGACAACAGAGCATTAATAACACACATTTATCATTCTATATGAGCTTATTATTTCCAGTCCTTTGCAAATAGTACTAATTTATATACCATTCCTTACAAAGCTGTATGTTAATGTGATCTGCATTGCTGTGTTAGTATCTGGAAATATTTTTAGCATCTTGCACTGTGAAATTCTCCTCTCTGGATTCTTTGAAGGACAGTGCACAACCTTGAAATTCATGAAATGTACCTTTAACTTGCTCTTCCTAGCCTGATACTGTCTACTACCCTCTTCCTTAAAGTCTAAGAACTGGATTATAGTTTCCTTCTAAAACAAACCAAATCCCTGCATTTTCAACTCAGTGTTATCAGGCTTCTCCCTCCTACCCATCTCATTTTGCCCTTCATTCTCAGACATTTCTTGCTCTCAGCTGGCTGTTTGTGCTTAGCTGTTCTGGCAGTCCCTTGCTCCTACAGGAGAATCTGTGCCTTTTCCTACACCATCCCATATGTCTGGGCTATTTTTCCTTTCTTGGTCAATCCAGATAAGTTTCCATAGTTGGTTCTCATGCATAATTCCCATGTTACTTTCTCCTTTGCTCTCTGAGACAGATGAATTTACTGGGAATGAAGCCACGGCTCCATCCTGGTGTCTGTCGGCTAAAGAGCCACTGGCTGAATTCAGAGGGGAGAATAACTTGCCTATGTTAAAGTGCCATTTGCAGATGTGAGTACTTAATACAGGATTCTCACCAAAAGGGTGGGTTTGTTCCATTTTAGCCACAGTCCATGTGCTTTCCACGTGCACCGATCAACAAGAGTTATTTTGTGTGTGGGACCTGAGTGATGCCCCAGTGGTTCAAATACCAGTGGAATTTATTCTTAATAATCTCTGCAGCAATATATAATTTTTTGCTTTGTAAATACTGAGGACTTGAGTGTCGAAAGAGTATTCAAAAATATTGCAGAATCATATATATATATGAATGTGGCTAGTTTGTAACTAATTTTTTGTCTTTCTATGGCTGTTGGAGTCTAATGCAGTTCTCTGGCTGAGATTAAGGGAATGAGCATATGAATAAATTAGTGATATTTAAACAGAGGTGTTAATTTGCAATGCATGAGCTGCTCCATAGTAACTGCTTATATGTGTGCTCTGACCTGGTGATAAATGGAAGATGCTGTCAGTTTACACCAGTTTAAGTCAGTCCAAAGAGAACATGTCTTCTTCAGAATGACTTGTCTTTTTCCCCTTAGAGGGTATTTTCAGTGAACTACTCACAGAGAAGTGCTGCTGGAGACAACATAAAAGATAATCAAAGACAAAAAAAATGGAGTCAGAAGTGTGAGAAAAATATTTGCATATTGGATCTAGAATAACATTCATCCCAACTTGAATGAGATCACTTGCCCAGCGTGGTTTTTGGTTTTACAGAGTGGAAAGTGGACAACATGTCTGAGATCAAGCCCTTCTAGTTGATCTTTCTTCCACCTGTTTAACTGCAGTTTGTTGGCATTGTTTGAGATAAGATTCAGTTGTTCAGAAGCATTTCTGGTGCTCTTTTAGATACCCTTGAGTAGCTGAGGAGTTCACACTGGGTCAGGAAATAGGGCAGAGCTCTCCAGACCAGCACCATTCCCAAATGGCAGAGGGAGGCTCTTGAAGCTACACTGAATTCTGATATTTGGGCAACTACATTCATCCTGGCTGCCCAAAAGACAAATTTATCCTGTATCTCTCAAAATTGTAAGTAAGTTTAGTGACATATACAGGCTGGTCTGAGGCTTTGCCATGTATTGGTATTTCAAAGGAATATGGAAAAAATAATTTAAGTAATTAATCTGAAATGTATGAACTTGTATCAGAAAAAAACATTAATTGGAAGATTTTCATTGCTTATTTGTTTAGTTTGTTCAGTTACCAGTAGATCTGAAGAATTTACAACTTTCCTTAACCAATATTTGTCAGCCATCTGTAGACTGAGGATAGAGGCAACATTCTATAAGAAACAGTAAAAAGGACTTTTTAGCAATCACTAATAACCACCTTTTAAAGATTTAGTGTGCTAACTTGGATTCCCAGACCGGTTTTATCCAACTTCAATCCCTTTTTCTTTGCCATGGTGCAGGGTGAATTACAGGTGGGTCAGTAGACCTTCCTTCACAATTAGAATTATTTATCCAGGTGTCCTGTCCTGGTTTTCATCACTTACCACTAACTATGCACATATTCATTATTTCCTACCTTCTTATGGTAAAAGAACGTGGAGGTTAGATAGAATCCCACAACAGAAACTGCCAAGAATGAAGATATGCAAGGGAAAGTCAAAGACTTCAGAACATGGTATTAAAGTTTTATCAATATAACCACTTGGAGGGAAAAAAAAATAATTCAAAGAATAAAGGGTTGTGCCATTGGAGACACAAGTTCTGTATCAATAGAGGGAAAGAAGGAGGAGAACAGGAGCAAGGGATTTATATACTTTTGTTTCAGTTTGTTGGTTTGTTTTCTTTTTACCTTGGAAGACTGAGTTCAAATTTTGGTCTGACAGTGAGATAAATACAGCAAATATATTTTTGACTTTTCCTTTCCCAAACCAAAACCAAATGTTTTGCTCCAGGGTATTTTTGGAACGTACAATAAATCAGTAGTAAAAGGAAAAAAAATTATTTAAACACTATCAAAGTGTTCCAAAACATCCATTGCCAGAGCATAATGGTATCCTAATGCTGCCACATAATGTGGAAGGAAAATAGGACACTTAGGGAAAGTAGCTTCTGAGATAAATTTGACATATTTATTTTGGAGGGAAGAGAGAGGGTCGTATGAGATTGTTTGATTTTAATGATTTGAATTTATGGTGGATAATAATTTCCGTATGGTTAAAGGAGTGCGATGTGACACAGTTATTTTCTGTGCCCCTTGGAAGTACGTGGTGAAACTTGTGTGGGGACAGATCCTTCCTCCATTGGACCAAGGGTGGGGGTTTCTCAAGTGAAGCCTTGGGATTTTGGCCCTTTCTTAATTTTTATTAATATTATTATTTTTTGAAGTGGTTTCAAGACCTCATTAGACAGCTGTGTGTCATTTCACTCAATCCCCTGCTATTCCAACCAAAATGTGTGATAAAGGTTGGTTTGGACTGTGTGTTTTTCCCTTCATCTTTTATCTGAGGGGCTGGAATTTTTTTGGGTTGCAGGCACACTGCTAATTTGGTCTGCTGGTACAAACATCACATTTCTGGCTAAAGGAAAGAGAGCAGGCTTCAGCAGGAGCTCTCATACTGTTGGGATCTGGAATCATTGCAAATTAAATGGCGTTATGTAAGTTTGCCCTTCAGAAATTTGCTTTGGGAATTTCTAAATCCAAATAAAAAAGTCCTTTGTTGCCAGTTAATGGAAAAGTTGCCACCAAATGATATAAAGTACATGCTGTTAGGTATTAGTGCCCAGACTCCACAGTGTTACTAGGGGGCTCGAAAAGCTGGATTAGCTATCTTTTGGGAATTAATTTGTTTATATCACTAAGTACGTGGTCAACCATACAGCAGTGTGATTAGCTGCCATGGATTTCTGTTGGCACAGTATCACTTTTACTGTGTCATGTAATTATTGTATTTTAGACAGGTTAGCAAAGGAGAATTCTGAGCCTGTAGTTACTTACCCTCCACTATCTTTTGGGAAAAAAAAAATAAAATAATACCTCTTTCCACTTTTATAATCTCCCATTACAGCAAGTGTTCTCTATCTCAGAAAATATATAAAGAGCAGATTTTGCCCTCTGGACGCCTGCAACTTAGTGGTCAATCTGTAAAGCTCCTGTTAAGTAACACAGTGACTTCTCAATATTTTTTTGTCCTTCATCTCTGTTCCATTTTAAGGATAAGAATCTAAGTATCTGAGTAGAAGCAAAATGAACTACAAAATGAGCCATAGCTGATACTTTTGTTCTCTGAAGTCTGGATTAGTATAACTTTGTTTGGTTTTCTCACACATCATGGGCAATTTGTCAAGTAGATAACATTAGTAGAATTGTAGTATTAAAACACTTCTGATCACAATCTATTTGGCTGTGCTAAGAATGTGAAAAAAAGTTGTAAATTGGTTATTACCTTGAGTGCAATTTCAATATAAAAAAATTCCTCTTAAAGTGAGACAGAAAAATGAGAATTTAAATCGGATGAGAAGGTGTGTGCTGACTGTACAAACGCGAGGTCTCGTTGGTTTCTGTGTCATTTTCCGTGGAGGATAAGAAGGATCACAGCCCAGTCTCGTGCTAAATAATAGGTCCTAAATTACTGAGCCTGCTCTGTCCCAGTGTATGAACTGCCTGCAGTAGCCTCAGGCTTGTTTCCTGCAGCAGGAGGAGGGAAAGCAAGGGCAAAATTGTCCTTGATGATTGGCCAAGCTCTCATCCCTAACAACACGGTGTCAGGGACACCATGTTGGAGACTAAAGCTTTATATATGTCTGGTTTGACCTTGCCATGTGCTTTGCATAAAATGAGGTCCTCTTGAGTATGAATTGTAATCCTCTTTAAAAGGACAAGGTGACATCTGAAGAACAAAGATTTGGATGTTAATGTAGGACCTACACATTCAGCCATTTGCTAATTGCACTGAGCACAGTGGAGTATCCTGAATATACGGTGTCCAGGGCTGCCTGAATTCTATAGCATATTGTGTGTACAGTATTCTGCTCAGCCTGGCAAATGTTAGTGAATTCAGTAGCACTTCTGTGGCAGTAATGACATGTAACCATCTGTGATTTTGCACCTGCAGAAGCCAGTGTCAGCTGTTGAAGTTCAGCAGCCCTGGCTTTGCATGAATTTATTGCCAAAAAAAAAAAAAAAAACCTCGCTCATTTACTAGCCGTGGAATTCAGATAACCCTTTCAGGGAGCTTCGAGCTCGTGCATATTAGATGGCAAAACAACAGCTCAGAGAGAAAGTCTCTAGCAGGCTGCCTTTCTTAATAAATACTGTTTGTACACTGTAGGGCTTTTATAGAGTAAATAAGAAGTTTATATGAAACCAATAGTGCTGCTGGTACTGGGACACTGGTCAGAGCTCCCACTGGTACTGTGGCCTTTTCCTGCAGGCATTGGATGAACACACACAGCAAGACAAGCTTCCCTCTGAAAGAGAGAGAGGGGAAAAGGTAAACAGAGGCACAGAATGGAGAGCTGGCTCTACAGGCTGTACTGCAGCTCCACGGGGAATTCAAGACTAAAATCTCTCTCTCCATTTTCCCACCAGTGCCTTAAACACCGCTTTAAACCATCTGTTCATGGAAGTGAACAGGATTGGCCGCTTTCTCCAGCTTCAGATTCTGCTAGCAGGCACTGACATGAAATGATTTTATATAACTAACCTCAGAATAAATAAAAACTTTGTTTATTCTACTAGCAAGAGTAGTCCTATTAAGTGGGAACAGATATCAGCTGTTTCTCACCAGAATGTGTGCTGTGCTTGGTATTTCTTGCATGACTACCCAGATTCATCCCAGATGTCATTGTATTACTTTGGAGATCCTTTTACAAAAGACTTTTGTGGAAATATGCAGTCTTACAGTTGGAACAAACACCATCCTCCTTTTCAACTGAGTCCTGCTGCACAGCCAAAATATGCAATAAAGAGATGAAAAGGACTGTGGGATGATGGAGCATGTTAGCTGGCACATCACTCAGCCTCTATGCCATAAATATTTGGTATCATAAACACTGTTCTCTGTAGACAGATACATACTTTTTAGTTTTCTGTGATGAACATGACCCTATTGGTTACCTGTTATGTTCTTGCTCATGGAGCAAGTGCTTTAGACTTTAAGGTGGACAAAATGTTTTAATATCTTGCTAAAATTTCCTGTCTTCAAAACACATTTTTTTGTCTAGAAAAGGTTTTGCTAGGATGAACATGAGGAGATTATTTTAAACTACAATATTCTCGTGTTTCAGGTTTTTCCAACATCCTAATGAAGTCACATAAGATACAGTCCAAATCCTGTTGTTTTCACCACATGTTCTCCTTTCCAGTGGGACAATTAAAAAGGTTCAAAGGCCATTATAACTTTTTGAGTAGGGAATGAATCAAAAAAATATTAGTTGCAAAATTGGCCTAATGTAATGGCAGTTTCCTACATGATGACAAATGTAACAGCTTTGCCCAACTTACTGACATCAGATAAATGATCATTTTTCCTAATTCTTGCCATTATGTGATTTAAAGAAGAAACATAGATTGCCAAGAACACACAAAGTGAATGAATGATTTTCTTTATCAGGCAGACTGGGGGGAAATCAATTTGTTTAATAATAGTTGGGTAAAAAATGATAATAGTTTAAATTATGTTAGTCACAGCCTTTGAAGCTGAGCTGTTTCAGCTGCAGAACAGGAAATGATCTGTGGCCATTGGAGGAGCAGACAATGTAGAAAGGAAGAGCTGAGAGAAAGCCACATCTCCACACTGGGAAAACTCATGCAGAACTCATGGAAAGTTAATTAGAAAGAATTCACACTAACTTATTTAAATCTATTTCTGTTCCTGTAGCCCTAATTAGGTTGTTGGCAGTGCCAGATCTCACGTGCAGAACTATTAGAAATATGAAAAGTTTTGTAAACCTGAAAAAGGGGAACAGCCCCCTTAGCTGTTGGAGCAAGGAAAATAAGTCCCATGTCTTTTATGCTACAGTATCAATGCACTCCAGAGAAGTATGCTAATAGACCACCAGGTTGGAAGCTTAATTAGTAGTTAACTCTTTTTATGAAAAAACTCTAGCACCTAAGAACTGGATCCTATTGACAATTTGTTTCTGGTACCATAAGTTATAACAAAAACCTTTTTTTTTTTTTTTTTTTTTTTTGCATAGTTATTACACAGCTTCTTCTCCAATTCTCCAAGTAAAGATCCTAATGGATTTAATGAGTATTTATAGCTTAAACAATAACAGTGCATAACCTCTAGGATCAATGTCATTAGGGAGAATCAATAACAACAGCAAAATCTCAGTGTGTCAGCATTTCACTGGGAGTTGTAGGGCCAGCACCACACAGCACACCTTCAAGATCAAATGGATTTTTTTCCTGTGGTTAAGGAGGCCATTTTTTTGCAAGTGGCTATAGGGTATTTATTTGGTAGAGGTAACATTATGACTTTCCACACTACCCTCCTAGTCTTGTGCTGAATTTATTGTATTAAAACTGTGGGCAAGAGCCTGAGATCTGTGCTGAGGGAAGTCAAAGTTCTGTGTAACTTTGTGTCTGCACTCAACTTTCTCATGGTAATTTATCTTTTTAAGGAAGGCTGAAACAATATGGTTTTAAGTACTTCAGCAATCCTAGTGTTTGCTGATAGTTTTTCTTCTGTATGCAGTAGTGGACAGGTTTTTCTTTTTATCTCCTGTTAATGAATTTAGAGACTGTTCTATGCATAATTTCTCCTACTCTTGCTGCTTAACACAGCTAATTGGTGAGGTTTTTATTAGTTTTCTAACAACTTCTTGTTCCTCCTGGTTATTTCCTGCAAGTCTTGCATTAGCATACACACAACATTTACCTGTTGATTTCTGGTTTGGACCTAGTGAGATTCCTGGAAAGAAAACCATCTGAGTCCTGAACTACTTTCTGGTAGTTCCCAGAGTTTCATGTCACTCTACTCTATACACAAGAGGACAAGGCCAGGAAAAAAGGGTTAGATTTGGAGTTCTTCTTTTTCATGATTAATACACACAATAATTGAAGTCACCTAATTGAGATGGATAAAAAAGAAATTACATGGTGCTGTTTTTTAAGAGGCAGGAAAACTTAAGTTTCTGATGCCTGTGTAAGCACTGACTTTTAGAGGAAACTGTTCTAAGTAACAATTTCATCCCTTCTTCCTCTTCTGTCTTCTACAATGGCTTTTGTGTAACAAGATCACGGGTCAAGTTGAATCAATTATCACCCACTTTTAGTCCTTTCCTTAAATGCTTAGTCTCTTGCTCTGAAAAGGAAGTCAAGAGGCAAACAGCTGAATTTATTCCTAGATGCCATGTAACAACAATTGAAGGGTAGATCCTTTCCTCATATTTTAAGCTCTCCTCAGTCCTTTACCAGAAGAGAGCATTGTGGTTATTCTCTAAGTCATAGATATTTTAGATGAATAGTGCTCAAATAGGATATAAAAATAACTCTGGGACATAATGAGGTAATCGGAAGAAGTTAATGCAATGCAGTTGAAAAAAGTGATCCAAAAAGATGGGACAAGATTGTCTCTTGACATGAGCCGTGTAACTCATCAGAGTGCTAAATATCTACCTTTTTTTTTTTTAAGCATCTTCAGTATTTATGAAGAGAAAATTAATATACTTTTCACTAACACGTGCCTCATTCATATAATACACATTGAGCAAAATAAACTCAGTGGGCCAATGGCAGGGCAGAATCACAAAGTACCTTGTATTTATTGCCTACACAGGTATTTAACATCTCTGCTAAGTGAGGTT
The DNA here is from genome assembly GCF_022539395.1 of Myiozetetes cayanensis. Taxonomy (NCBI): domain Eukaryota; kingdom Metazoa; phylum Chordata; class Aves; order Passeriformes; family Tyrannidae; genus Myiozetetes; species Myiozetetes cayanensis. Next base: position 6,889,657 of record NW_026086826.1, on the reverse strand, counting down.
GCCTCAAGTTTTCAACAAGAAGGTTGGATGAGAGGTACGACCCAGAAAAATACTTTCTTCCGTGACATTGTCAACAGCCACTCCCAATGAACACCAAAATAGTTTCGTGAAACCTTTCAATTTTTTAATAAGTCAAAATACACTTTTCTGACAGTATAATTGCTTTTCATACTGGGCCTTAAATCTGCACCACTATAAAAGAATAATGCTACAGTAGATCATTTGTGAAAACTTAATGAAAACTGAGTTAGTGAACCTCGGAGTCAGTAGACCTTGAAATTCACTTTCAAAAACTAATTTGCAGTAAATGTATGAGAAACATATTTAGACATGATAAACTTTCAGTCCTCTGTTAGCTAGGTGCAGAAGTTTATCTTGATTAACTATTTTTTTTCTTTTAATTAATCATTCAAGTAGGTAGCCAAGATGTTGTGGGTTACACGTCCACTAGTGACATTCATCCAAAAAGAGCAGAATTATTTATTTTTTTCTTTGCTTGCATAAATAATGGAATATGCCAAAACATGGCATTTCTTCAATTTGTGTATCTATCTTATACTTACTGAAGATCCTTGGGGTATTTCGATTATAATTTGGACAAGACAAAAAATACAGACTTGGTTGGGAAATGGTAACTATTTAAGATCTCTAAGCATTATTTTGACCTGAACATAAATGCTTCACATTGCCATCAGTATGTAGATGGAATTGTAACAAACACAGTCAAGAGTCTTCTGACTTCAACATTTTGCTTCCTCTGGAGCCCTTGTGTTGAAGGGAAATGAGAAGGGAGTTGCAGTGACATCCATGGGAGATCCATGATAAAGGACAGCACCTGATTTCTTTATGCCAAGCTGTTTTCCATTAAGGAAGAGCAGGGCAGGCCAGAAATGTTTGTGCTTGTGAGTTCTGCAGTAATGCACCCTCTTAAATGAGTTTTTTACCTATAAAAGTGAACAGCATTTTATTTAAAAAAAAAAAAAAAAAAGAAGTACAATTTCAACTCTTTTATATCAACTTCCTAGAGCACAAGGTAAAATATACAAGCCTGGAGATGGTTGACCCTCTGAATGGCAACTGGGCACAAGCCTTCTGTGTTTCCTTCTAACTGCTAATTCCTCAGTTCTTTCCAGGACTTGCATCAGTTGCTCCTGCAACTTGCAAAGCACAAAGTGAGAGTTTTGATGGTGTCAGATGGATTTCTCTCTGGTTCACTGAGTGGGCTGCAGGTGGGTTATATGGGTTTTAACATGATAAAGTCACTGTTCTTGGAAGAAGAGTGATGTTTAAAAGGTGCCACTGTGATTAGCCGCTTATTTCAGCTTTCAAAATTGCTCCTGTATTATATGGCAAAAATGTGAGGTCAGAAGACTCTGAAAGTCCATGTTTGCAGTCCAGTAGGTTTCCATGGCAAGCTTTCTGTGCATTTATTTTCTCAATAGCTTTTGTAAATGTAGGAGAGTGCAATCATTGGATTACCAGAGAAAGAGAAGGCACAGATATGTTAGTTTTGTTGCAACAAAATCAAGTTCAGTTTAGCTTGGCTCACTGATAAACAGAAATGATTAGATTTTGTTTTATTATCTGATCCATTGCAAAGCTTTCTCTTCTGATAATAATAAATAATGGTGAACAGTTACACAGCCATTGTCATCAATAACTCAGACCTGCCTGAAGATGAATAATATGTATTTGGCCTGATTTTAAAGATGGAGTAAATAAGATGAATGCTTTTCCCGTGGTCACTAAGGAAGATAGAATAAAGACTAAGTTGTTTCTCAGACCCATTCTTCATCCATAAAGTCTTCATGAATTTCTTGGTTAAAGCTGAAAAAATGTGCTCTGAGGTACTTTGGCATATCCAGGTACAATAGGTGATTTTCTGTTGTACTGCAGTTCCCTGAATCTGGGTCAGTTAACTCGAAACCTACTGATAGCACCTAAACTTTTGATAAACATCTTCCACTTAATATTGTGTCTTCAATGTCCTGGAAAATTTCTTTCTGAATGCCAGCTGGAAGCTCTTCCATCACAGTGCAGTGACACACTGGGATCAATGAGCTTGTCGTGCCTCGGTTTCGTTACGGTGCTGGGAGGGTGGTTGGTCCATTTGGTCCATTCCTGTTCCCACTGGAGTCAGTGACAGAATTCCATTAGACTGCCAGGCAGCAAGACTAGAACACTGGGTTCAAGTCCACAAAAGATGTGAATATGTTTACATTTATTGTAAGGTTCCTCCTACCTATCCTTGCATGCCTTTAAGGAGGTGAATAGCAGCTAGTTCAGTGAAATGAGGTTGAACCATCACTGAGTAAAGTGCTTTAATATTTACAGTGATAAATTGTTATAGGTCCAAGTCATTGCTTGGTAATAATAAAGAAAAAACTAGTTGCACACATATGCATTACTTGCCAAATCATCCAAGACTTGAGAGTTTCTTCCTTTTTGTTAATTGGATAGATAATGCCCTAATCTGTTTGGTATTGTTTCACTTCTATCTATCAGTCCCTTAAAAACACTGAAACAAGGTTATCACAGAACTCCAGATTTGCCCAGCTTTGTAGTCCAAATGGAAATGATTTACTGAGAGTGCTTTTCCAATCATTGTTCTTTAATTGGCTCAAGTGGAAATAAATGACGCATATCAGTTGCAGTGTTTGTAAAACTTTACAGTGTGAGGTATGACAGGGTGATAAAGTGTGTGTGATTGAGAAGGATGTGTTTCAAATATTAGGTGTCAGCAGGCTGCTGTGGAACTCTCCTCTGTCAGCCTTTACCCACTGCTGCTCACAATTACCAGTGGGAACCAAAATCACTTGTCCTGTGAACTTGTTTGGGTGAATATTAGAGCGTTCTTACTTTCTGAGTGATGTATGAAAAAACAGAATAGCTAAGCTTTCTTTATTTTTGAGAGATCTAATCAGAACAGAAAATCTAACAGAAAAAGAACTGCTTTCTCATAAACTGGAGTTAATGAAAAGAAGGATTCTTTCCATTTCATGTAAAGAGAGAGAAATGTAGCTAACTTTCTTAGAGAATACTGATTATCTAAAAATTCTTTTTTGTAGTGCTTCCATATAAGAAGCAATTCTCAAGTAAAAAAATAAAAAGGGAGGTTAGCACAGTCTGTCATTAATGTGCTTTTCTCCACTAATATTGAGACAGCACATTGTAAGTATATGTATCAATCACTGAAACATCTAGAACCATTTGAATCTTACAAAGCTGAAGACATTCCAGTGGCTATTTCCCATCACTGGCCCTTGGGTGCTGGACTCAGCAGGAGTCTCATGTCTCGGTCCTAAGAAAGAGCCAGTCCTTGACCTCACTGTTCTTGGTTTCTGGAAGCATGTGGAAGAAAACACCTTCCCAGCATGCCCAGAATAAAACAAATTAAAACCACAGCGGGGTTAAAGGGATGTGTCTTATCAATTTCACCCACTTAAACACAGAGTCAAAATAAAAAATAAAAATAGTTTAATTGTTCAGTCACTGATACATCACAACAAAGAAATAGGATTATGTGCTTAATCATAGAGATATTTATGTCATGAGTAGGAGTAAACTGCAAAATGCGAGGGGAAGAATGAGCTTTTTTTCCTGTGACGAGTATTGGTTGGCACCTTCCTTGATGGCACAGGAGAGGGATAATGCAATATATATTGCTTTTTAATCTTTTCATTTCTAAAAGAGCAACAATCCTGGCATTTGTACAGCACCATTAAATTGCATTCTCAGAGCTTATCAAACAGTTGAATATGCAAAGCGTCATTTCATGGCTACCTGCTTCTCCTGCTCTCTCAAGTTTGGAGTTATTGACAAGCCTCCTGACATCCAGGGCGATTCCACTCTGTTCTTTGACACAAATAACACTGACACATCCTGGAAATCCTTCCGGGCCGTATCAGCTGCAACATGCAAAGCTGGCCTTTAGCTGCTTTGTCTTGCTATTTGACCTGGGATTTGAAGCCTTTATATGTGGCATATCTCTGATTTAGAATAAGAGGCCAGGGTGGCACTCAGTGTGACTGGCAGCGGGGAGGAGAGCAGTTTCCTCAGAAGTAATGCGTGCACTCGGATCCAAATTCTGTCAGTGTGATTCTGGATATAAAAAACTTTCAGTCCTAACTTAAGCTGTCTGAATCATCCTTCCAGATCCAGGAGCCTCGTTTGCAGGTGTGGAAATTAAGCAGCTTGATTCTTAAAATAAGATGTGTGAATATGGCCTAAGTGCCTTAAAGGCAACTCATTTTTGTTCATCACTGCTAATTGCTAAGTGAATTTCAAGGTTCTTCGTTGTGCTAATTACAGGATACTAAGAAATCCCGGAATGAATCTCTGTGAATTCAGAGAGCATCTCTATCGCTGTACCCCTCAGTCTTTAATTATGATAAAATTACAGTGGGATTGCCTAATTTTCAAAGTTCAGTTTTTAAGGGGGAAGGAATTAGCCCCAGTTCCTGTCCCTTACGCAGCAGTAAAGAAAGCTCTTACTGTGTGCCAGCGTTGGGCCAGCCTGACTCATCCTTCAGATGATCGGCTTCATTACAGATGAGGACAGATGAATCCAGTGTGGAGGTGGTGTTTGGCTCACACAAGAGCCCCAACACCTCTGCAAATCTTCTTCTCTCTGTGGCCTACATCCACTGGTGCACAGAAATAGATGGCTAACTCTTATTTCAGGATTAGTTCTGAACTGAAGTTATAAACCACAAAGCACTCAGTTCTCTCTGCTGCAGGAACCACACACTGAAGGACAGTTTTGGAAAACAACCTGCTTTGCATTAGAATGAAGGGAATCGTAAAGTTTGATTGCTGTGGAGAAGGCATTTCCAAGAATTCAAAGAAATGGTCTGTTGCCATCAGTTCCTGCAGGCACATGTGCAAACAGAATCGAGTAAGGTAAATAAAATGCTGACCAGAGATATTACTGGTATTGCAAATATTATATTCCGATTTTTTCAGGGACCTTTTATTTATAGAAAGCCTCAGCTACATTTCTCAGTAAGTCAGTAGCCTTGTGGGTCAATTAAAATTATGTCATTAAGTTAATGTGGCAAAGAGAAAGGATCACTGCAAAAATAAAGTAGATTCTAACATATTCTGTGATAATAATGAGGCCTGATCTTTATTCCCTGTTTTGAGCAGCTGAGTAATAAACCTTGTTGAGACTTTGCTTGATTGATAGATGGCTTCTATCCAGTGACTCCAGATAAGACAGTAGGGAAAAAGCTGCACAAAAACAAAAGGGAAAAAAAAAGATAAAACTGATCTCGGGCTGTTATGGTCTGATGGCTCAACGTGCTACTTGTGTCTGCCAGCATATTGATTCTTCGCATTTGATAGCAGCAAACTGGCACTTTTACCAGCTGAAAGGATGGGATCAGGAATGACAGAGCACAGGGAGTCAGTGCCTGGTTTCTGTAGCTTCAAGGCAAACAAATAGCATAGCAACGATTTACTTTTGATAGGGATAAAGGAACCCAGTGAAGTTGACCATTGGTTGCTAACCTTGTGTTTTACAGGAAAGCCTTTGAATGATTTTCTGCTTGTTGTTGTTACTCAGCTTTGCAGAGATATTATAATTCAGAATGGACCCACAGGGTTCTCTGTGTGAGTGTTATTGGCAAGTTTGCCAGATGTGTGTGCTCATGTGGTGTCGCTCGGGCAGAAAAAAGTGTTGTAAATTGGTATTTTCATATATAAATGAAACACAATTAGCAATATGTTCTACACTAAGTAGTGACTGTGTTTGAAAGGACAGGGACTGCAGGACAAAAATGATTAATGCTTTAGCAAGTAAACCTCACAAATAATTTACAGGAAGAGTCTTGCTCAAAGTTCTACGTGATTAATTTGGATTCAGTCTCCCTATATATACAAACTCCTCCTCATAGCACTGTGTGTCCTATGCATGGGGAGAGAACAGAATATTACTGACAGTGGTTTATGTTACATGGCCCATTGGTTTATGTTCAGGAGTTGTAGTAGATATGAGTGAAATTTTTGAATCACATGAATTTGTATTGTGGGTTTTTCTGTGTGATTTTAATTGGATGACCGTTGCTTGAAATATCAGTTTAGATGTCTTGTACTAGAAACTGTGCCGTATTATTTACAAGGGGTCATTCCTATTCCTGACTTTGAAAAGGAAATGTCTTTATCCTCCAATTATACATCATGATTATCATTCACACTAAAGATCTTCGAATTCATCCCATGTTTCTCCATGAATAGTTTGGTTTGCTGCTTAGGAATGTATTGTACTCTTCGATGTGTAGTTGAGGAAGATGCAATCAGGTCAGAGAAACATACACATACCTGAAAAAAAAACCCCACATTCCTCAGCTGTTGCAAAAAGTCAGATTTTACTATAAATGAGCAGTATCTAGCAGTGTGCAGGGAGTAATGTGGGAACATTACAGAAGGCTATATTTCCTGTGTGTGGGTTAAAGACTTAATCCTTTATGTAAGATGAAAGGCACACTAGGTTTCTGAAAGGGTATATGCATTCACTGAGCCAGAGAATAATTATAGCACAGTGAGTTATAAAATTGATGTTTCTATGTTCGGTTTCATTGTCTTGTTGTAGCCTGTGTCTTAATGGATTAATTATCCCTCCATTAGTGTGTTTACTCTGGGAGGTGGAGTAGTACCTGCTTTCATTTATCTGACTTGGTTTTTAACTCTTTTATGAAACTTGGTTTTCATGTAATCATTTGGTTGTGAAATTTCCTAAATGGCTAAAAGGGGAGGGGAGGAGGGAATAGGTATGCCACAGTACTTCAGATTTGGGTTCTATCCAGTTCTCATTTGATCTATTCAGGATTCAGATTTTTGTAGAGTTGCCGATGTGGATATTTAAACTTGTGATTTATAACAAGGAAATGATAGTTGTAAATTGGTTTACATTTTTGTTTGCCTTGCCACATTTGTTCTCTCACTGACTCAGTCACCTAATGTTGCTTGAGACTCCCAGCTGCCGGGGTTTGTGGTGTCAATCTCCCCAAGTTGGTATCTGATGCTTTAATCTGTTTCTGCCTGGAAAACCTTTGAGGACTTTGGAGCTTGCTGAGGTGATTGCTTTTCCCCTTTGTCTGTCCTTCCATATGCCCTTGATAAAAGTGTATATACACTTTTTCCATACACACCTGATAAAAAGATGCAAAGAATTCAAGCCCCGTTCCAGTTTCTTACATATTTCTTCCATTTCTTTGTACCTGCTCTTTCTATTCCTTATTTCTGGCTTCTGGTTATATTTAGTGTCGGTGTCAAAGCCGGTCTGTGAATCCTACAGCAACTACAATTTCCTTTCCTACACGGAATGAAATAAAGACTCGAAATAAGCTCTTGCTGTACCAGTTGCTCTAAACCAGCTCTAGGTTTTCTGCACACAGTTCTAACATGCTGCGCTGACAACTTTATTAATATTGACATTAATTTTGCAGATTTCAGTTGCGTGCTAAGATGAGGGGTTTGATGTGAGGGAAGATTACACAAGGGGAAACATTGATTGCTTTTACAAGCTTTCATTTCTGCCAGAGAGCGAATCTTCAGTAGTTGCTGTACATCAGAAGCAGCATTCCTTGTCCTGTGGATAATGTCCACCATGTGACTGGAAGAGCAGAGGTGACTGATGCCTCCTGCACTTTTCAAGGCGCTCTTTGGAGGAACAGACAACTGAGCTGGACTCCCTCCTGGGACTTTTCCCTTCTTCTATGCACATCCCACCATTTTGCAGATGCAACCAGTGCACGGTGTGAAGGAGGCTTTAATATTGTATTTGATTTAATTATATATCATTATGCCTCCTTTAAAATAGGCAGGCTGTTGATAAAGAAAGAAGCACACATTCCATTATTTCTTTGAATAACAAGAATGAACTCTTCAGCACAAGTGAAAGCAGACCATATGCCTTCCCTTTGGGTATCCCTTGGCACTGAGGTTCTGGCATCGCAGTCCTTCGTGTAGGAGCCAGCAAAAGATGTTTAATGGCTTTCAGACTCCGAAATGAGTTCTGCGGCCATGTGTGTCCCTCTCCAGTTGTCTGAGGAGATGAGCTTGAATTACAGCTCAGCCACTGCTGCCAAGTACTCTCCATTATTCCAGCAGACCAGGTTGCCAAGCAGGATTTATGGTCCTTTTAACTCAATATCAGGCGATGGAGCAGCATTGTGTGATACAGGCTGTGTACCAGATACCCTTATCAATGGAACAGGACTCTCTAAAATCAGGGAGGTAATCAAGTCTGTAACTATCACATTGGTAATTGGCAACACTCAGAACATAGTTAAATATAAAAATACAAACTAGGAACGCCGAAGAAATGACTTTGTTTTTGCTGTCGATTAACTTACTATGCAGATCATACAAATTGCTTTCACATTAAAAATTTCAAACCTCCTTCCTTGCCCTCTGCCCATGAAGTTCTGAATGTGCTTGCAAAATACAGTAGCTCTTTTGATTGGGTACAATCTTGATAATTACAGTTGAATATTATTTTTAATCAGTTGTGATCTGAGACAAAGCAGGCTTGTGTGTTGCTAATAGCAATGAAGCTCTGAATATATTAAGCTTTATTTTTCATTCCTATGAACAAAGAGGTAGTTATGCTATAGAAGTAAACATTTACATTAGGATCTAAAAGAACAATTGGTTTCTTCTGTGATATTCACAGTTTAAGACTCAGTTTTAGCATGAACCAGAAGCCTATCCTTCAGTTATTTATAGCCAGGAAAAAAAAAAAAAAGGCAAATAATTTTAGAGTGGTCTACATATATTTGCAGAAAAGATAAGCTATATAACTGCCTGTGCTATTGTATCTCTACTAATTTGAATATAATGAGCAAACTCTCACCTCACAAAAATTGGGTCCTGGGGGGTTAAAATATTAGCTTTTTATCTCCAGTGCTATAAAGAACGTCATTGCCATGCCATGCAGCTAATTATATTAAATAGTTACAGATATAAAATACATTGGAATAGTTGTTTAATAGGCAGCCAAAAATAAATGGCATTGCAGCTATAATTTTCTTGATTCTGTTTTTCCAAAGTATTACTGATTTGTAAGATGTTTTGAACATCCCTGTCAGTGATACAAATAGCACTGCTGACCTTTAGTGTAAGCTCAAAAACAACAGCTGTAAACCACAGGTAAATTAGAACATGGCTTATGTCAGGGTGATTACAGTACCTTTGTACAACCAAATAAAAATAAGAAACAATGAACCAAAGAGCAACATTTGCTCTTTACTGTTCACCATGAAGTGTTCAATATTCAAGCAAATTATTCTTCTGTGATAAATAAGTGCTGGTGGATTTTACAGGACGTTGGACTCAGCTTCAAAAAAAAAGCCTTATGCAGTGAAACCTTTAAAAAGATATTTCTTTTCCTGTGTCTGTGCTAGACACAAGCTTCAATACCCTTTATGTTATATACAGATCTTCTCGGATTTTTGGTAAAAACTCCTCTTATCAGCATATCTTGTTCTGACTATCTTGAATACATGTATGTTTTTCTCTCCTATTTTGTCTTTTTGCTTGAGAAGAAAGGCTTTGCATTTCAGAGGATACCAACCAAAGCTAAATTTGTGTTGATGTTTACAGTTTCCAATAGATTTCTGGATTACTAAAGAAACCAATTATTCAGCTGAAATAGTGAGACCTGATATTCTTGTGTTATTCTACCATCTCAGACTGTGCCAAAAGAAGCCATCCCAAGTTCTGGGGGAAAAAAAAAAAAAAAAATCCATGGAAAAGACACTCCCAACTGTACCAAACTCTTAGATAAATAAAACATGACTTGAGCAAACCTATACTGGAAGCTCAACTGCTTTCTCAGAGCAGTCTCAGTCTTCAAAGTATGTTCATGTTTTGCTAGTTAGTCCATTTTCAGCTCTGTGCCTTTGGTTGGCTTTGGCTACGTTTAAACTTAAATCCAAAAATAATCTGCAAAGAAGGACTATTTTTTTTCTCTGTGCCCCTTTCTCTGTGCCAGTGATGAGCTGGCATCTGTTAGGTTCAATTAGATGTTTCCCACCATGTCTGCAGGGAGTAAATGCCTCGGACATTTTCCATGGAGTGTCTTTGTCTGTCCTAAATCGGATCCATTTGACTTATTTGTTGGTAGTTTTATTTAAGCAATAGAAAAATGAGGTGTTGGTAACATAAACCAGGGCTGAAAAGGAAGTCTTTTGGGGATTTTCCTGTTTGGAGGAAGCAGGATCTGTTCCTCCAGGGCAGCACTTCTCAGAGATGTAGGGCTTCATTTCCGAGTTCCATGGAGCCATTTTGGTCTTTTATGTCAGCTTCAATTCCTCTTCCTCAGAAGTTTCGTTTTTTAAAGGATGTAATATTAAACGTGACAGGCAGAGATTATATGTCTTGCCTGTAGATTTTGGGAAGTGATATGATTTTCTACCTGGTGGTTTTCTTCTTGTTCTTCTTCCACCTCCACATGGATTTCAACTCTTTGGAGCACCTGGGAGTGCCTGGAGGATGGGTGTTGAGTGTGGGGCGCTGCAGGGGATGAGTTCATCTCTGTCCTGGTGCCCATTCACTGGCAGAGATCCTCATGTGAGTGGATTCCCATGCCCACTGTGGGCAGTTCTGTGGGAAAAGCTAGGCCTGTGGAGATAGCTGGCTCTGTGCACACTATTCATTGTGCTCCTTCGAATCAAGGGCTGCTTTGGTTTGTATAATTTTACGAGCTACTGATGCAGGACCTATTGATATTTAAAAAATAATTATAACAGTCAGAGTATTGAGTATTAAAATGCTGCCTTTATGCAGTATCTACTTTTCATATTACAGCATAAGATTTTCACTCTACTTTTGCTATTATGAATCCATTACATGTAAATGAATGAATACTATTGTTAATAACCATTTACAGCATACAGTGTAACAGCTCCAAAGGAGCTATTAGAGTTTACTGTATGCTGTGAATATATATGAAGAACAATACACAGACCTCAGCTAAACTGTAATGAGCGCATTGACATAATATCAGCTCTGAAAAGAATCTGCATAGCATGTGAATGGCACAAAGTCCAGACTCCTCCTCTTTAAATCACCCGGCTACAGCGTTATGTGATGGATATCATTACTGGTAGCAGTTCTGCAGTGTTGCTGGTCATGGAGTACACCCTGATAAGCTCTTGGGGCAGGGACATCAGTGTTCAGTTCTCCCTGTCACCTGCTGTAGTGCCGGGATGGCCCCTGTGTTTGGGGCTTGCATATCAGCATGCACGGTGTGTGTGTAGGGACATTCATAACTTCACCTGTCTGATTTGGAATATTTTAGGTAGATCCAGGTAGAACCAGTCCAGGTTTTGTGCAGGAAGGTGCATTTGTGTCAGAGGAATGTAATGAGAAAACATTTGCTCCGTGTGTGTGCACGTCCCTTTAGCGATGTTGGGGTTTCGGTAACACCCTCAGCACAGATGCAGATCTAAACAAGTGCAAACATGCAATAAGCTTACATCAAACCACTGCAGTATAAATTTCTTCTGCTTCTAAGGCAAATCTGGAGGTAATTTTTTCAGAGGTAAGGTACGGTTTGCCTCTCTGTTAATTTATTCTAACACTCCAGTGACAAACTTTATGGTCTACTGCCTCATCACCAGTGTGGTAAGGGACTGCTCAGAGGGAACTCAGCAAGTGCTCACAAATTGCTTCAGTTGCTACATCCATTAGTCTGACCAAGGACTTTCAGTTCCTACTTTTTCAATTATATTTTGTGTTTTAGTTTATTGCATTTGATTGAAGCTTTAATCTCTTCTGGAGGAAATGTACTGAAATTCTTCATATTCATTGGCCACACTTAGGAATTACTGGAAATGGAAACTTAAATGGCTGTCCAAATTTGGTTCTAATATCAATAACCTTGGCTTTTTATATCCATTTTAAAGTTTTTTTTTCCTGGTGATGTTCTACTGACTTCCCAAAATGTGAACCAGATTATTGCTGGCTGGCACAGAGTTTCATGAGGAAGGTCACCAGGCTCATCCTTTAATTTTAGTTTCCTGTGAGCCAGTTGTAGCTTCTGAAACTTTCCCAAGAACCAGGAGTGGTACCTAACAAGCAATCCTTGTGATGCTTGCCTTTCTGAAATGCAAGTGGAAGGCAAGGTAGAAGGCAAAGTTTTGATCTTTGCAATCCCCAAAAATTGCCAAAACACAGACAGCTCCAGAGGGTAATGCTGCCCCGAGCTCTTGGACTGTCCATGGCTGGGTGTCCTGCAGAACTCAGTCCTGAGCTCCAGTGGCTCAGCAAAGTCAGTGGCAAAATTGCATTTTGAAGTTTTAGGATCTGAATTCCAATCACATGGAAAATGTGAAAATCTCCCTCTCATGATGTCAGAAAATGAATTAAACTGTTTGAGCCCAAGAAAGGATAATAAAAGGCCCATATGAATCAAAACAAAGCGAGTATCCCTCTGGAGTTAGGGATGAATTTCCTTAGGCCAGAACATGAGACAAATGGAGCAGCCCCACAGCAAAACTTCCTTTTTCAATTTGGCACTAGTTGAAAAAAATCCCACAAATGTGCAGACAGAAATGTGCCCTATTGGGCATTTATTTTTATATTTCGGGGAGGTCTCAATAAAACATCTAAATGGTAAATTCGTGGTAAATCTGATCTGTGCATTTTTCCTCAGCTATACTGAAGGTGATAAATTAAAACTTCTCCTCTCCATAGTATATATTTCTGATGGAACAGCATATGCTCATACCTTCAGTGTTTGTAAAGTTAACCTTATTGACATGAGCCATCAGGGGCACTGTTAAAGACCAGCAGCTTTGTCAGCATTGTGCTGTGCTGGTACCTGCAGAGTTTTAACAAGTAGGCTGCCTGACAACATCAGAAAATCAACACCTTAAAACTTATGCTCCATCTTCATTGTTTCTCATGTCTAATCCAGAACCAGTTTGCTGTTATTTTAGTATCTGTTTTCTAAGCACGTCTCCTTTAATTAGGTCCTGTGCACTTCTCAGATTTGTTTCTTTGCCAATATTAAACTGTTTTCTGTATAGCAAGCAGATTCCAAGGCAGATGTCCAATCCTTTTGGATTTTGCTTACTGATTGTAACAAATTTATTACTTCTTTCATGCAAACATAGAGCAAAATTCCTTTGTTGGGCGACAGACCTACACTGAGTATCCATAAAACCACATCAACACAGCAGGAACTCGGAAGCACTAGTGGTAATAACTTCCTCTGCGTGGCAATTCCATGTGTTTTACTTTAGATTTCTGGTTTTTCCTCTCTTCCATTTCTTTGGCCAAGATTTTATCTCAGGCTTGAACTTCTCTGGTATATGCACTCTGTTCAAAAAGGCTGAAGGAAACTTGTCCAGGAAGCCTCTCTGACAAACGGAATACCCAAGCCACTCATAGCTGGGAGTGCAAATCAAGTATACATCAATAAAAAGTTAGAAATAGCAAAGGCCAGAGGTAGTGTATGGAAGGATTGGATCACTTTGGGAGAGTAGTCTTTTAACAGATTTAGTTTTAGATGCAAACAGAAACAGATTTTGTTCATTTCAGATCCCAAACTCAAGCACACTCAGTGAAAGAGCAGAATGAGGTTCTGCTCCCTTTGAGAACCTCAAAAACGAATAAGCAGAGAGTAAGTTCCTATTTGAAGTTGGTGTCATCTTAAGAGATGGTGTCTCTGAAGAGGTCCAGGCTGTGCATCTGTAACTCGAAGGAGTCTTTGCAGACCCTTTAGCCAATGCTGTAACTGTCACCTGTCTGTGTTGTAGTTGGTTTTCCTTCTTATAAGGTCATATTCTATGCTCTTTATAAAAGATATGTGAAACAAAATTCCTGAACTATTATTGGAGGAATCTGCTATTTTTCTAAATAGCTATAACCATTGTGAAGATCAGCTTCAATTTATGTCTCATTTATGCATCATCAGTCCTTTCTCATGCATCACAAGTCTACACCGAGACTGTCAGACTTACTGGCCATGCACAGAGTGATTCCCAGTGTACTTGCAGGAGTTTGACTGGCTTTGTTCCAGGCTGGAGAGGCTTTGGATCAGCACTGCTCCCAGGGCCACCACTCTCCTTAGCACTGACCATGCTCAAAGGGTTCATTGTGCAGACACACGAATTCAGTGAGCCTGCTTGAGTGGATATAGTTACACATGGGGTGAGTGCTGGGGACCCCCCTGAGCCCAGCCAGGTTGTGTTGCTGTCAGGCAATTAACTTCCCCAAAGGAAGAAAATAGAAATGTGTCATTTAGGCCATCCTGTGCATTGTTTGTACGTACTGGAAAGCAGAACAAAGCACACCTCTGAACAGCTCACAGGATGAGTATTTGTTTGTTTTCTCTTTGTCCCTGTTAAGACACTCTCAATATGCCAGAGCTGAGAACCTTTGATTTATCACCTTCCTGTGCTTGGGGCTTTATTACACTCATTGCTTAAGCTAATGCAGGTGGTCGTGCCCTGCTCTGCAGCTGGTTTTGCTGTTCCTGATGGTTGCAGTTCAGGTTTTTTTGCTCTGCCCCTGTTTCTTACACGTAGAAATTGATGCTTCAGTTTATTTCATTTGCATTTATTAGTCCTTTATCATTTTATTGCCACTTCTCTGCTGTGACTCTAAAGGAAGAACAATGTTTATTCCCTCTGCCCAGCAGGGTTTAAAACTGATGCTCAGTGCTACAATTGTTCTTTGTTTCTTTATAATGTGACATCATCTATTGTTTACAGTGTATTTACGAGCAGCAGAGGCTTGATGCCTTTTATATCAGAATGCCTTCATTCTTCCTAGCAGTCTCCTTATGTTTTTGTAAAGCACTAAGTATCCTGGTGGTGTTCAAAAAAGGAACATGGTTATGAGCACGACAGAGAGGGAGAAAACTGTCAGTCTAAAAATGGTTCCTCTTACTCAGCAAATCCCCTCTCTCTGTGTTCTGAATCGTCGGATGGCAGTGACACAGAAAGCTTTTAGTAATCTTTAGTGCACCTGTCTGTGCTCCAAAGCCAATAGGACTCTGAGGGCATAAGATGGATTCTTCTTTGACTCACACATGTTGGTGTCTACAGCTTTCCATCTGTGAAGGAACTGCTGCATGTAGAGTACAGTATTAATTATCTGTTAAGTAAACTGGGGGCTGAGTTGTATTTTCAGATGTTGTTTAGGAACCAAAATCTCTTGGCGTTTTCACATCAGTGGGATTTTACAGAGATTTGTTTTAAGATAACTGTTGTAGTCACGTGGTGAACGTGGATTGTTTGCAAGTAACTCACATAGGGTTGGGGCCAGTGCTCCCATACCAGAAATTGTGTAGTGGTCATTATCAGGAGGGATTATGGTACAGATCTGTGTTAAATTACACTGAAGAAAGTAATACCAAATTCCAGCCAGTCCCATATAAATAGATGAAGGGTGAAATTAAAATTTTGCTGAAAATAATATGCTAATATGGAAACTAGGGTCATTAAATGAAAGAGAGTATGAAGAAACAAAACATTCAACTTGATATTAATTTTTTTAATACTAGAAGTTACAGCTTGAAGACTCAAAGGGCTTTTCAGATATGGAATGTGAACTGTTTGCATTTTCATGAGGCCAACTTTAAAATAATGTCCTTCCTGATTAGCACAGTGAGCATCATTGCATTTAATTGGGTAATGACCTCTGCTTAGTGAATGTTATAAACTAGAGTGAAATTTGAAAAGAGGTACAATAGCAAGCTGCAGTAATCATGTTTCTATTGGTATTGCCAGTTGAAGATCATGAATGATAAACATTAAACCACAACATGTAAACAGTTTTTTCCCTGCAGAATTTAGGCTCAGACTGATCACTTGTCTCTCTTAATATGATTTGTCCTGGCTATTGAAAACAAGGACTCCTCCCTCCCCCGATATCTCTTCTAATGTAATTAGCATCTAGTCAATAATGTTCAGCATTTCATTTTACCGCTTTAATTAACAAATTCAATTTGTTCAAACCGCTGTGAAAACAAATTAAAAGCCCAGTGAATAAAAACCTTAGTGCCAGAGATGTGTCTAAGGTGTTCACCAACTCTTCCTCTGTTACAGGACCATCTTTTGTGGATTTTTTTTCCCCCTGTAAAAATGATGGGGATTTTCAAAACTTGTTCAGATCCATTGTGGTGGGGTTTGTCTGGATTTTTAACACTGTCAGAGATGGTTTCAGGCCCAAAATGCTGAGTCCGAGGAACAAAGCAAGACTATCTTTTTATGATGCCTAAGCTGGGAATGTTGATCATTTACTTTTGAGCATTTCCAAAGGTTCATCACTGCTCTTCCCCTTGGCTCTTGCTGCGCCTCTCTCCCAGTCTGCACCAACAACTGCAAGAGGGACTTCTGGTGCAAATGCAGCAGAGTCCATGTGAGGCACAGCTGCCTCAACAGCAGCCTGTGTGAGGCCAGGACAGGGCTGCTGCTTTTTGCTTCGGCTTTTAAGGAGTGGAGTCTCCTGAGGTCGCAGCACTGGGTTCCCCTGCTGGTCTTACCTCTCCCATCATCACCTGCCTGTGCCTGGGAAGCCACCGAGATTGCGAGATCCTCCGTGCCCAATATTGCCGTGCTTTCCTTTTAGTTTTTTTTCCCCCATTTCCTTCTGTAGATGAGAGCATTTGTTGTACAAACATTGTCAGAGCTCTGGAAAGGTTGAAACAATACAGATCGGGTTTAATAACTACTGTAAATGTCCCGCAAAGTTGGTCAACAGAGCGGCGTGTATTTATATGCACAATAAACACAAACACAGGCAACCCCCATACGGCTGTTTGGAGGTCGGCCTTCCCTTCCCAAAGAAGGTCACTGGCAAGTGTGGGCTTTCTGCCAACGTGCAGCATTTAGCTTTGCAATATTCATGCAATGGCTTTTTAATATTTACAGCTTTAGATTTGACACAGCTCTCCTTACGTATTCTGATTGCTTTGGCTTTTTCCGAGACCTTCCCGAGGTGGCTGTTGGGGAAGCACATTTAAGAGAGTAAATGTTAGCTACTGAGCAGTGCTGGGCTTGGAAATCAAGGCTTGCTGAGGTGAGTGTCTCACCTCCACCAGCCAGAGGGGCTCCAGGAGATTTGTTGTTGGGATTTGTTTGGCTGATCCATGTGGGAGCAGTGGGCTGTGCACGAGGCTCCCTGCCAGCGCTGCTCCACCTGGGTGCTGTGGTGTCTAACACACCACGAAGTTTAGAGTGTGAGTTTTCCCTCAGCCGTGGATCTAGTTTGAGTAGCTTTCCTTTATCTACAACCTGTCTAACTGCAATGTCATAGAATTTGTTAGGTTGGAAGGGATCTTAAAGACCATCTAGTTCTGTCCCCTCTGCCAGGGGCTGGGACACCTTCCACTAGACCAGGTTGCTCAAAGCCCTATCCAGCTTGGTGTTGAGCACTTCCAGTGATGGGGCAGCCACAACTGCTCTGGGCAACCTCTTTCAGTGCCTCACCACTGAATATCAATATCAAGGTATCAGTCAGATGTATTTGAGAAATATTTAGTTAAAATTGCCTGAGGGGTGAACTGATGTAGAGAAGACTGACAGTTTAGAAGGGATTTTGACATGAACTTACTTCTTCAAGAAACCAGCTAAAAAAGATGCTCAGTTTGCTGTACTTCCCTTTGTAGTGCCCTGTGGATGATTTGCTGTGTTGTCTCAGTTTGAGAATGTGTAGCCTTTGCTACTCCATTGAGTTCATCTCCACTTGTATGTGCTGTGAAGTTCATTACATTGCAATTAAACATCACATTTGAATTTTTTTTTAATATGATCACTTCTAAAAGTGATCTAGTATTAGCCAGATATTCATGCCGTACAAGAAAAATTTAGTGTTTGCTTCAAGCTGAAGTTTGGAGGAAGTGAACCAGTGAAACCTGAGATCTAGTGATGAACGAGGCTGTGAAGCAAAAAACATGATCATGTATTAATGTAAACAAATGGATGCAAGAGCTTTCTGATTATCCTCAAATGGGGGTGTTTAGAAAATTAATGTTCATATAGTCCACTCTAATTTCTCTGCAGTGGAGTCACCAATCTCTATCTTTCTTTTAAAATTGCCATTATAATATTTAGTGACACATACTGGTGGTATTGTCTGAGCAAATCTGTGTCTAAAATGATTGCATCTCTGCTCAGATATGAATAGCTCATGCCTCTCTGTCTCTCTCGGTTTCCTTTATT
Source organism: Myiozetetes cayanensis (assembly GCF_022539395.1). Lineage (NCBI taxonomy): Eukaryota > Metazoa > Chordata > Aves > Passeriformes > Tyrannidae > Myiozetetes > Myiozetetes cayanensis. Next base: position 6,871,478 of record NW_026086826.1, on the reverse strand, counting down.
TTCTCTTATCTTCTTTTCTTTTTTTTTTTTTTTTTTCCAAATGTAACCTCATGCCAAATGGTATAAATTATCCAACCATCTGTCCCCCTTCTTCAAAACCCTGAGGGAAAATAGATCTGAAGTGTAGCTCATTTTCACCAAAACTGCCAGTTGTAATAGATCCTGACTTTTGCATCCACTCATCTCGTAACTGGTGGGAAATCCCATAGCCTTAAATATTTTGGTAGCTAACTCAGACCCTTTAATTAGCAGGTGGCCAGTTTTGCCCTTGTTCAGTGGTGGCAGAAGCTCCTGGACCTTCTGATTTTTCTCTCACCTGTGACCAGTAGAGGAGCTCCCCCTGCCTGTTACTTCTACGGCATTTTCAAGAAGTGGATGAACTGTTCGCATTTCCCAGATATTTTCTTTGAGGTTTAAATAATTTCATCTAGTTATATATCCCCCTCCCCCCTTAATTTTCTGTCTTGTAAAATAATAATAAGGAAACTGATTTTGCTGCATGAGCCAATTTGCAAATCAAGCAGCCTTTACGTTATTTCCCTGTCTGCTGAGTTTCTGCTCCACGATTCGCTGTCTCCCGTATATGTTTCCCCTACTCTGTCTTTCTGACTTGTCAGCTGAAGCTGAAATGCTAATTGAAATCGAATCAGCTTGTCAGTGTGTTGCCACTGTGCTGCTCTTCCTCTGGTGTGCTGAGCTGGTGTGTTCACTGACTGGGGGGATCCAAAGTGCAGGTGAGCTGCTCTTCTTCCTCACGGCTGCCATCACACTGTGCAACGAGCCAGACTTGTTGAACCCTGTGGTCCCCTGTAAACTTACTGTACTGGAGGCATCCTCCAAAGTCAAGTCTGTAAATCGGTCTCCCAGTGAAGGCAGCTGACCTTGGGACAGTTCTGAAATCCTGGAAAATTCTTCCTTTTAGCTGGAGTCGTTATTAAATGGGGAACTCATCAGCTATGCTTCCATGTTGCTCTCTAACATATTGCCTCATCTTCTGATTGAAGAGATAAAGGGACTCAGATCTGAGATTAGGAGAGCTTCAAATGTAAAGATCCTTCAAAGATACCTAGCCCTGGTGGCATGATGATTTATATATTATCACTAGAGCTCTGCAGCTGAGGTGAAGTGCATGGTCTTCCAGACCTCATATATAAAAACCTTTTATCTTTCCAAGAGATCCATATGACTCTTACACCAGTCTTCAGAGTCTATACAAGGTTGAAAAGTGCCCATGTTATATTTGGTAACTTCAAGAAGAAGGTAAAGCACATAATTTATTTCCCCACATTAATAATGGTACTCATCTTAGGTGAGAGCTTTTTTACTGAGATTGTAGCCAATGTTTCCTCGCTGTTGTGTTAATTTTACGTAGCAGTACATGAATAATACACCACCAACAGCACACTCCCAGAATTTGCTGTGGTCAGTAAGATCTGTCCCAGCTAGGCCCAAGGGTCTTAATAAACCACGTAATTCTGCCTTGTCCCTAGGATTTGCATCTCACAAAATTTTTCATCAGCTTGAAGCTCACCTGTTCCCATTCCTGTGCAACTACATTTATGCTTTCAGTCATCAAGTGAAGTGTTATTGCAGTTGCACACAGAAACACATTCTTAGATGTTTTTTGACTTTCACTTCTGTTAAATTGACACTGATAGGTGCCCAGCCATGATAAACACCAGTATATAAGGAGGCACAGAGAAATTCATATGCGTTCTGGTATGTGAACCTCTGGTATCCTTTGAAAACATTTCCTTTGACTCCGTAGAAAGTAGGTTAGCTGGAACTGTTTACCTTGCTACAGAAAGAATTTCCAGATAGCAATTTTTAGTAAAACAAATTTTTAGTCTTTGAGCTTATCTCAGTGTGACAGCTCTTCCATTTCAGACAGATTAAAATCTTTTCCAAAGTACGCTGGGTTGGTGGCTATCCAAGCATATGTCATTAGGCAAAAATGAAGGATAGATATTGGAAGATGTATTTTAGCACTCAGGTATTTGATGTTTTTTTTCTAAAGTGACTGGTTCTAAAATAAATTTTATGTGTTCACTAAGCACAAGTAATTATTCTCTTAGCAGACCTTGGTATCCCACAGATGTTCAGTGTGTCCACTAACCCCACTATGATAGCCCCAGTTCTTCCCCTCTCCCCAAAATGTGCCCCATGAGATCCCTTGGGCAGCAGAAAACAAAAGTATGGCTTGTCTTGAGTTTTCTGTTCGTGTTGGCTGTCAGGCATTGTTGCCAAATAACAGGTCTGGAAAATGTAGAACTTGATGCCAGAGGGACACTGTGTTGGATCTTTGCCTTCGCTCGCCTCCAGACTTCAGGAGGAAATTACCAATTATTGAGACTTAAGTTCTTTCAAATGTCACTGACCATCAGGTTCAAAAGCAATTTCATATGATCTGGATTATACCAACAGAAGAAGTGATAATTTTGCCGCAGAAGGCCGGCATTTCCTGCAAAGACTGTATTTAAAGCTTTCTCTAAGTGCTAGTCTAGCAAGATGTGTAGAATCTGTTTGCCTTCAGTTTGCTATCCATAAAATAAAGATAATGGTACACCTCAAAGGTGTATTGTCAGGCTTAATCCATTAATTTTTATAAAGTTACTTTCAGCTTCTGAGACAGAAGGCACTAAAACAATGCAAAGTATTATTCATACTATTATTATTTTATGAGTCATACGAAGACATTTCTTCCTCTTCATAAGAATTCCAATAAGATCTCATTTCTTTATTGCACTGAGACAATGTTTTAAGTTTTCATATTTCCTCAGGAGCAAACTACAGTTGTTGGAGTTGTCAGCACATTTTTAAGGAACTGGTTCATTGTCCAATTCCTTTTTTGTTCTTACTTCTGTTGATCTATAACTCTAATCTGACAAACTCCCAGAGACTGATACCTTCCAATTACCTGTAATTTGTAATGTCAGCTTAATAATCTTGCATTTCTACAAGCTCAGGTGGATAACCACTGTGCTGAATCTGAAGAATTTGTGAATTTTTTTGGTCTTCCAATTTCGAAGAGATCCATAATAAAGCATTAAAAAAAAAAAAAAATTAAAAAGAGGACGGATTACCTTGAATTGCTGTTTTATGAAGGTATCTGTTCTAATAACTTCAGCCTAGGTAGGAAACCACACAACAGGTGTGTTAAATAAATTAAAAAAGGACAGATGCAGGGTTGCATGGGCAAGATGATAATTCCAAACCAAATGCATTAGCATAAATACAGAAATCTTAGCTTGCTGCTTGCCTAACTAGTGCCAGATTGGAGTGACTTGTAGCTATCACTCAGAGGCAGAGGAAGGTGTTAAGAACATGTTTAAATGAGAAGATGATGGCAGCTCTACAGATTTTGACAGTCAGTTTATCTGAGGCACAAGTTCCTTGCTCTTTGTTCTTCCCCAGTTCCCGAGGGACTTGATTTTCAGAAGTGCTGAGCACTTGCAGCTTCTATTGACTTCAAGTGGAGTTTTAAGTGTTCTGCACTTGTGAAAATCATGCCCAACTGGATTAGGACAAAGAGGTTTTTCTTTCAGCATCAGCCAGAAATGTCTTTTCTTCCTACCTGACTTTTCCAGCAAAACATAGTTACTATTTCCTAACAGGCGAAATTGTGTTATTTTCATACGAGTTTCAGTTCCTTGCTGTCTTAGTGAATATGTGTTGGACTTTATTATGCACTTGTACCATTTCTCACAGAATCAAAGAAATAAGAGATGGAAAAGGCCTGCTAGGTCAGCTACCATGTCTCCAATAGTACAGTATTGTTCCTTTCAGTAAGTTTTCTTGTGTTTTGTCCTTCCTAAATACTGGAGATATCTATGTTTGAGGCTGTAGTGACAAAGGCTGCACAACAGTTTATCTTTCTTTCAAAAATAATGCACATATTTCTAAAGAAAAGAAAGAAGAGTATTTTTAATCCTCCCTGCAAATTGAGTAAGGCATTCCTTTATTCAACAGGCAGAGGCAGTTGCTGTCACTAGAAATAAGGGTGTAAACTGCAGGATTCCTTGCAGATTATATTTTTATTTAAAAAAAGAAAAAAAAAATGATTGCATAAAAAAGAGATCTTTGTCTTTCTTAATTTCTGCTCTTTTGCTGTTTCATGGCCTTTCTCTCTCTCATGATTTCTGGATGCTTCTCCACTCTGGCTTGTGACCAGAGATGCAAAACACCCTGAAGAATTCATTCCACAGTGTGTTTTAGTTCCACATTCAAATATATCTTTGGCCACCCTGTTCTGGAGAAGTCACTGCAATAGACATAATGGGCCATAATTCTGCCATTAAAGCCAGGCTGATGAGAGGAAGAAGTGTAGTCATTCCAGTAATAAAACTGACTGCCCAGTACAATATAGCTCTCTCCCTCCCCCATCTGCATTAAATATAATTATTTGAAGAACAATCTCTGGATACATTTCAATAAAACACTTTCCCATAGTACCATTTTCCAGGGCAAAATAATTTGTTGTCTGTGTTAAATGCCCTTATGAAAACAACCGTCTTGTGAAATTTTTGTTATTTACATGATGAGGCTCTCTAAAATTTTCTGATAGGAAGATAATAATTGTGTTCTTTAAATTTTCATTGTTATATCTCTTTAAGATATAGTACCTGAATATTTCCTCTATTATTATTGTTGTTGTTGTTATTATTATTATTAAAATGACTGACTAAAAACTGAAGGAGGAAGGTAACCTTTAATTTATACTCCTGCTCAGGAAAAGGTCTTTTTATAGTTACATTCAGGTCATTATGGTTTTTTTTTTCCTGTAGATCATCTATACTATTAAATGGTGGTTTATTCCAATTCAGGAGACACTTCATCTTTAAACCTGTACTTACATTAACTTTTGTACATGGTTGCCCAGGCAACAATGTAATTGCATGAAACAATGGCATTCTCCTATGTACCATTTATGGCAAGTTTGCATTTGAAAAAACTTCTTGTCTTATCATCAAAGCAGAATTTGTAACCTTCTGACAGCTGAAGGAATGTTCAGGGGCCTTGATTCATATTCATTTTTCCCTTGTAATTTTAATGGGTGCCATCACCTTTCATTTTCAGGGTATTTCTTCCCCTCCCCCCCCCATACATGATACTTAGTGTTTTAAATGAAAATTCTAGAGCAGGCAGAAGAAACTGATTAAAAAATAGCTCCAAGAGAAGGCTGCAGGTACCATTCTTCCAGCTTGTAGCCTGTGAAATTGCCACTGTTTAATTGATCCTCTATAAGCTTATCTTTCCAGTGAGATGTACCATTATTGTACATTAATCAGTGCCTCCAGACATTATCACTGAGGTAACCAAGAGCTAATCAAGCAAGAATGGAGCTGGCAGACACCAGGATGTCACGGGTGCCTTGCTGTGTACGAAGTCTGTCAGAGTTTCAGCTTCCAGAGGGTCCTGTTTTCGCAGGGCTGCAGACTTTGTGTAACCTTGTCATAGCAATGGAAGGAGGGACGAGCATCCTGAATGCCAAATAGGTGGGCCTTGCAGGGAGCCAGAGCTCCTGGAATCCTCTAGATGGCAAAAAAAAATAATAACAATAATAATAATAATGGCAACAACAATAATAACAATAACATCAACAACAACTACAAAAAAATGCAAAATGTTGACGTGTTAATCGTTTTTACTAAATAGCAGTTTTCAAGGCAGGAGAACCAAGCAAAGCAAATTTACAGTGGAAAATATTCAAAATATATTAAGCAGTCATTGCAAAGTGCCACTAGGAATTGCACTCCTGCTTTTTAATTGATTTTATTTTATGCTTGCTCGTATAGAAAAAAAAAAAAAATGCCACCACAAACCACTGAATTTTCCTGCACGCAATTTCTGACAGCTAAATGCCATATTATGAAAATAACAGAACAGAAAAACAATAAAGAGGTGTACCAGATTCATTTAATCAATTTAACTAAAACTGTGCTTATTCTGGTTGAAAGATCTGTGTGACACTTCTTTGTCAGTTGACAAAATCTGTAATTTGGGATAGAATGGAGCCTAAATAAGGGAGGGAAGCAGCTGAATCTTTGTGCTGTAGGTTCTGTCACGTGAGACAAGTTTCAAACGATGGCATGTGCGAGCTGCATCTTTCTTCTTGGCGTGTCGATGCCTCCATGGCATTCTTCAAATATTTCCTCAGACCTTCTTTCTGGGGGTAGTAGAGAAGCCCCTCTAGAGCTGGCATCAGCTGGACCCTTCACCAGTGACGTGCTGGTGACATTCATTTGCAGGATTTACCCCAAAGATATCCGAGGACTTGGGACCTACAAGCATACCCTAATTGTATCCCTTTCTAGGGTCACTAGAAATTAAGCAGTAGAGCCAGAACTAGGATTTTGAAAAGTCACTGTATTTTGCTGGCTCTATTTTCTTCCCAGTTACCAAGAAATTGCAAATTAAATAAGTACAGTGTGAAAGCATTAATAAGCAGATTTCTCATAGTTTTCACTCTATAATTCCACTGACTTTTGTTGATGTGTTCCAAATATAAACAGGTAACAGATCAAAATTTGCCCACTGAATACATATACAGTAAATGTAAAACACTGAAGCACATTGCCTGCTGGCGTTCATCCATTGACAAAAAGGAGTTTTGCCAGAAGGTAGTTTGGCTCATTATAGCTAGTAATTTGAGTATTAATAACTGGAAAAATATTACTAATCGTTGCTAAGCTTTATTGATTGCAGTCTCAAAACTCTATTACTTCCATACAGTGAACCTGTCAGCGCTGCCTTCCACCTCTCTTTGATTTCAGTGAGGATCATATATTCTTGATAGTTTGCAAGACCAAAGCCATTAATGAGGATGTTTTCTGTTGGGTGGGAGGGAAGGATTGGTTCTGTTTAATTAAAAAAACCCATGAAATAGAAATACTGCAGAGGGATAAATGTTTCCCTTTCTGAATATAAACATCTTGGCATCACCTCACTGTTTATTTTCAAAAACTGCCTAAGTTTTGCTTCCATATTTATCTAACAGCAGGGGATCATTATCCTGTGACAAAGTTCTATTCCACTGACATTATCTCTTAATTAGAATTCATCCTTTCCTAGTTCCACGTAGTCAGCCTGTAGTTCCCACAAGTCCCATAAAGCAGTGTACATTTTTGGAGGCAGAGGGAAGAGGGAAGGTCTCACAGACCATTAAGGGCTGTTTAATAAGCAGTCTGGTGTGGAAAAGGCTGCTTCCATTCTTGGTGGGCATATCCGTGCGGAATTGCCGATGAGGGCCCGCGTCTGCCCTCCCTTACGTCACGACAACTGGCTTTAAGTGATGTGCCAGGCCAGGGAGGAGGGCACTGCCACAGTCCAGACAATAAATTGCTTGTCCTCCTTAGGAGGCGAGGAGAGGAATGAGCTCAGGGCTGTAGTCGCGCTGCGCTGGGGAGGTGGTGGGGCAGACAGAGGTAAAGAGCAGTGTTGTAAGGTGCTCTGCAGTGTGTTGGGAACGTGCACTGGGATCACAGTCGTGAATTTCTATTGCTAAGGCAGGTCACACTAGTCTCCCACGACTCCTTTTATAGAGAGGAAGGCACTTTCAGCTACTAAAGCACCTTTCCCTTCTCTCAGGAAGTGTAAGTAGCATTATTCTGTCGGCCCTTTCACAGCTGCAGATCAGCAGCCTGACACCACATATTTGGGTGTACAAAACAAAAAACACAATGAAAATAATAATGTAGAGATGTTAAGGCCCTTGCTCCTGCATCATGACTTTCGGTAATCTGTTGCAGTTTGCTTACAGCTTCACTGAAAACATTTTGATGTCTGAGCAGGAGGCACCAAGTGAGAATATTGAAGTAGAAATTGTAAACAGATATTAATAGCTCTATTTCCACATCCTGCTTTTCAGTGGGTAGAGAGGTGAGCAGTCCTTCCTGCTGGTGTTTGGACACACATGATCTTCTGAACTAATTGGCATCTCATACCCTAGGAGTGCCTGCCTGAGCAAGAAGAGCTGCATCACTTGGCAAAGGCAGTGAAACATTCAGCAGCTGCTCTAAAGAGCCTTTTCCTTTGCCTGGTGAATTTCTAAAAAAATTTAAAAATCACAGCAAACAGACATAAATCTATGGAAAATAATCATTAACCATAGCTTGGAAAGAACAGTGCCTGCTACTGGAGTAGCACCATGAAAAAAAATCTGGTGTGAGACTCCTAGACAGCAGCTGTGACAGAGACCAAAAATATAGAAACACTCCCCTAAGATCAGATCCGTGAATGTTGGTGAAGAAAACTAGAGTTCTAATTGCCTAACAAGTTTCACGTAATATTAAAGCATATGCTTCAGCATTAAATTATTTCGTTTTAGTGATTATGAGGAGACCAAAGGGAGTAACCTTACAGCTGTGTGAAAAAAGGCTTTGGGGCTTTTTTGCACTTCCTTCCGAAATACAAGTTATTAGACATTGTTAAGGAAAGAACAATGGGAAAGATGGTCCATGAGATTCATTAATTGTGGCAATTTCTAAGCTGGCATGATTTTTTGAAATGGTTTCCTGATAATGTTTTGCTATGAAGTAGCTCATGAAGATAAAAGAAATTTCCCTTAAAAGTCCCTAGTCTGTAAATTAGCCCATGTATATAATTTCACTTAATATTTTAAAGTGATTTTCCCAGTTCTGCTTCTCACATTATTGTCATTCTTCACTTAGAACCTTTAAACTTGTTCAGATGTTCAAACCCTTTCTTTGTCCAGAGATGCAAAAAAGAAAAACCACCAAAGATACAAACCCAAACTCTCCACAAGTTTATTACGTTGCCTAATTGAAAAGTTTGCTAAATGTATTTAATGGTGTGGTGTTACTGAGAGCTGTTATAACTTTATTGTACTGAATTTTGCAATATGATATTCCACTGTCAAATATTTCCTTGATCTTCATTAAGGCTATGATTCATGATAATATTATATCATTTAGACAAGTTCCTGAAGCAGTGTTTTATTATTATTTGTTAATTTATGAAGCATAGTTTCACTGTATCATCATATTTTATAAAAATAAGGAAGGATGGAATATTAAACAGCAAAATGCATCAGATACTCAGGCATAAGTCAGCTTGTGGGAGACAGTGTGTGTAAGGAGACAAAGGAGATAGATTACATGCCATTCAGGAACATCTGACAGTTTTCCTAAATGCTATCTTTCCTTTTGCATTAGCTCACATGCCTTTCACTTCTTTGTCCGTGTGTTGCTAGGTATTTAATGTGAGGGTTTGCATTTCTTGCAGAATCCTTTGATTCTGCAAACTTCAAGGAATCTTCAGCCATCCTGACTCTTTTCTGTGGCTTTAGAGAATCATGGAATAATAGAATGGCTTGGCTTGGAAGGGACCTTAAAGGTCAGGTAGTCCCAGCCCCCCTGCATTGGCAGGGATGCCACTCACTGGGATCAGGTTGCTCAGGGCCCTGTCCAGCCCAGCCTCAAAACCTGGCCTTGAGTTCTGGTCCCCAGTGAATCTCTGCTGGACCATCCCAGTTAACCCCCTGGTGGATCTACCCCAGTGCATTTCTCTGTTTGCAGGAAGGGGATGTGGAAGTGCCAGGGCAGGCCTGGGCCTGGTTTGACAGGGTGAAAACATTGGATGTGGAGAGACACGAACTGTTAGATTTGTGGCAGATGTGCCACAATGTGCTCCTCATCCTCTGGTGGGACTGACATGACTGGGGAGAGCCAGGCCCTCCAAGTTCCTGGTGGAGACACCTTTGGGGAGCCCAAAGCTCCTCTGCCAATTCTTCATTTCCACCGCTTTGTGGCTGAGAAAGCAATTTGGAGTGTGAAACTATTTAGCTAAAGTTTGCTGCCTTTTCTGTGATTTCTGATGAAAGGTCTGAGTTTCCTGACTGCAAATAGATAGGAAGTCATTTGCCCTCCTCTGCATGTATCTTTCTCCATTTTATCACTGAATTTAAATCAAGGTATATTTTTGAAGAAGCATAATTACAGAGCAATGTGTAACTTGGTCACATTTTTTAGAAAAATAAAAATGAAAATCTTATGGATTTTTATCCATTTGTGGAAGGAACCAGCTGATTTGAAATGTAAACACTTCAGTGCCATAAAAACCTCCATATTAAATTCACATACTAAAAATATTTATCAAAATAATATATGAAACAGTATAGCAGAAAAATGGTTCTCATATATAGAAACTTAATGGATCTTCCAAGAAAATACCTGTACCAGCTTTGATCTTGTATGATGCATTTTGCCTTTATTTAAGGAAGGGAAATCTAAGTTTCTCAGCAAGTATCGAGGTCTGTGACTGTGTATTCACCACACAATGCCAAGTAGTAAAGTGCTTACAAAAAGTACTGCACTGAACATAGTGATATTTGTCTCCTTTCAAACACTGGCCATTCCTAAATTCTTCCAATTCCATTTGTTATGAAAGAGAAGTATTAAAAGCACTTTTTTTTTTTCTTCTGTCTTCAAGTTCCCCATTAATGGTCATTATTTTCCTGCTTTTGTCCTTTTTCTCCCCCTTGCAATTTTGCTGTGAGTGATTCTCTCTGTCATCTTGCCGTAAATTGATTAATACTGCCCACTGATGCAGTGCACCACATGGCTAATATATCAGTTAAATGGAAACAGCAAACACCACCTGCTCCTTCAGGCAAATGGCACTTTGGAAAATGGAATGTGTAATCAATAGAATTAAACCTTAAGCAAAGCACTGCAAACAAATCCAGGGGCAAGGTCTTCGTAACTCTGTGGTATGAAAGGTTTTTCCTTTTCTTTTATTTTTTTTCCCCCACTTAAATGATCTGTTTGGCTTTCTTTCAGTATATCAATTATTTTCCATGTGATATAGAGTATTATCACTATAACTGTTGTCATACAATTTGATACTGCTTGGATCAAAGGTGATTTTTTTATATGAGAAGTTTTAGATGGGTCTGCCTCCCTTTATATGTTGGAGATACACAGGACCTATTCTTGTCAATGGCAGTGATAGGTAATAGGATAAATCCTTCTCATTGATGGTGAGATAAATGCTGCTTGAATTTAACTTTCAAATCTGCTAGAGGCTGCTTAGCAGTAAGGCATTTGCCTCGTTTGTGAGCACTTTAAAGATTAAGGATTTGAAGAGCAGATACAAAAGACACACAGAAGCTTTCAGCTGATGTCAGAATGATCTTCCCATAAGAAATATTTTTTTAGAAACAACAGCACTGCTCAGCTTTACTTCCCCAGTGAAAGAATGAAACTGTAAGACAGGTTTTTACAGGGAAGAGCAATAAATACAGAGGATGAAATAGTAGCAGAGAACTTGTGCAATTTGCACACGAGGGGAGAAAAAGATAATCTGTGCCTGAGATAATTTGTAAGTAACATTCAGCTCCTCTGGGGAGGTGAATCGTCACCTGGGGGAGTTTAGGCTGCCTAACACAGAGTGTCTAGTTTTGGTTCAACAAACAAATGAGGAGAATGAGCTCTGCCCTTATAGGTAGCCTCCCACAGGTCAGAGAAGGCTCTCAGCATACCTTGCACATCAAATGGTGGCAATGGCTCCAGACACTTCATGAATCTGTGGGTGAAAGCTCAGGTAAGGCTCCTCTCCTGCCATATTCCCTACCTGTAAATTGTTGCCCTTGACAGATCTGTGAGAGTTTGTTTAGAGATGTATTTTGTCTCAGATAAAGCATGTTAAAGAAACAGATCAGTCCAATCATTAGCACATACCAACTGAGGAACAAGCAGCCCAGCTCCAGTTGCATGAAAATAGCCCAGGTCTATCTCACTCCTGCTTCTAACAACTCACAGCAGACTCCATTCTCTGTTTGGGGTGTACCAGTAATTACGTTCTCGCTGGCAGGATTTAGAGTTTGGTTGCCAGGGCCCAAGCACCATGTAGCAAGTGTTTTGGTAATGAATAAAGACGGCAATCAGCAGCAACCTGAGAGCAAGCTGAATGAGACAATCTGGCGGGCACTGAGGGGGTCCTGCTGGCTTGCTCAGATGGGCAGCAGGCAGGGATGAGATAATTGATAGGAAAGGGTAATGAAAGGAAAGGAAGTGGGAGGAGGGGGGGAGAGAGGAGAGAACAGATTTAGAAAATAGACAAAGACTTTGACCTTAAAGCTAATAGGCTACTTAGGATATTATTTTATAAAGACCAGGATAAAATGAGCTGGCAGCTGAATGTCAGTATAAAATAATCCTTTGTGTGTGTGTGTGTGTGAGGGTGAGTGCACACACATGCGCATGTGGTGGGCTGGGGAGGGAGGAAATCCCCATGTGCAGACCTGAGATGGTTTCTAGGAAATAATAGAAACGGGAATGGGTATCCATAGGATCCACGGTATTGCAATGTTCTCCTACCTACACAGCCTGCTGGAACATTTTGAAGTCAGGAGATTTGGAGGGGAGAAATTCAAGGCGAGGGAGAGATATGACCTAGACAAATGCATGTAAATATGGAAAGGTTTCATATTGCAGAAAATCAAGTCCTCATTTGAGACATATTGAATTCAATGACGGAGTTCCACGGAATTTTAAAGACCTTGAACTATCCTGACTTTGAAAAACTGAGTGGTTAATTTTCTTGCCATCATCAAAATTGTGAAAACCCTCCAAAGAAGCAGCACATTTCCAATTGCATGACCAGGAAAGGGAGAGGTTTTAAGAGTAATAAATGAAGTTGTATATACTTTTGTTTGCAAATAAATAACTCTTGCAATATAATTATTCATTTAGCCTTCACAGGCACCAAGAAAAATAATAAATCCCAGAAAAAATCCATAGTTGCAGGAGTCAAACTCCTCCCAAGACACAAGAGACAGCTTTGTTTTGTGGAAGGAAGCTATTTTCCTGTAATTTTGCATCCTTCTGACACCAGGCATGTTTCTACCCAGCCTTGTGGGCGTAAGAAAAGATTCCCACTTTTGCATTGCTGTTTCACTGAAGATGGATGGATAGATGGATTGATGGATAGATGGATAGCTATTTTAAGAACGAACACAGAGTTCAAGGCAGACAGATAAGAAGATGGCAGTACAAACCAAGAGGAAATATTTAATACCAGGTGACAGGGCTTTGTTTAGACCCTCTTCCGTACTTAAGGCACATATTTTTGCTTAATATTGACAAACCTGTCAGAGCCAGGCCCTTGAAGATTTCCTCTTCGGTAATCTATTTGTTTCCTTACTATTGTTGTTGTTTGGTTTTTTGTTTAAACAAATTCTGGATTTAGCACAGGCCATCCTCCCCAGATATTCAGGTAAGATTTCATGAAGGTTTTTGGTATTTTACTGACTCTGCTAGATGCTGTAGGAGTGTGTGATCTGCTGTGTCACCATGGCTGGAATCCTTGGTCTGATAAGTCAGATTGTCTTGATTTGAGGTAGCACTTTGATAGGAAACCTCAGTACAGGACAGGGATTTCAAAGGACATATTCCTGGTGATTCAGTAACTAATTCTCCTCTTCTGAACTTATTCTAAAAAAAGTTGTTACAAAGTGCACAGCTGTGCTGGATGTTCTTGGCTTTGGGCAGAAGGACGCCAGCACTTCAGGGTGTTTGCTATTGAAAATGTACTATGCAAGTGAGAACTTACCCCCAAATGCAGCTTTTCCCTGCCCAAATTTCAGACAGACATGTATTATTCTTCAGTATTATTCTTCACTTTCTGGGATTTTGAAAAATTTCATGCTGTGCTGCTGTGTAGAGTTCATCAGTGCACTGCTTTCTCGGAAATACGGGAACATGTATAAAAGAAATTATTCCATGTAGAGTTTCACAAAGCACTTTGGGATCCTTTTAGATAAAAGATATTATATCAGACATTATGATAGGTAGTACTTATTAATACCTGTCATATTGTGACTTTCTCAATCACTTTTACCCTGCTTGGAGCGCTCTCGGGAAACTCTTTTACCCAATTTACCGTAATTGTGACATGACCCATATGGTCCCCTTCTCCTTTCCAGGACCTTTGGAAATATATTATAGATGCTCTCCATGACCTTTCCTAGAAGCTTTTTAATTGAAACGTTGTCATGCAGCTCCCACCTTTAAAGTAATTTCATGTTTTGATGGCCTTCAAACACAAGTTGAATGTATATTACAAAGCAGGGAGGGGGGCAATGGAGTTGTTTTTTATGTGGGGCTGGACCTGCTCAGAATGCTGCGTGGTCTAAGACATTTGCCAGATTCATCTCCAGTTTTTAGCTTTACCAAATAAATACTAAGGCTGCAGAGGCTTCCTGCAAGAGCAGTGCTTGGCATGGTATAGTCCTGTCTCCTTGTTAGGACATTATGGTGCTGTGAATTATTTTTGTTAAACACGGTAATATTTGTGGCTTGGGAAAAGGAGTTCTATGACTTCATTAAAATTATCATCCAAATGTTTCTATCTGGTTGACAGAATGCCTGTGTAGAGACTTTTGACCTCTAGAAACACTTATGTTGTAGTCTTGTAAGCTTTAAGGTAGTTCAAATAAATTTTTTTAGGATATTGGCCAGGAAACTAGACTGGGTAATTCAGATTCAAACAAGAGGAGAGAAAGCTACAGACTTAGCAGTGGATTCATTTCAAAATAAACATTCAAGCCTATTTCATTTTCTACATAACGCAGAGGACTGTAAAAATCAGCACAGTAAGTAGGCAAAAGGGATCATCCCCCCTATTCTGAACTGTGAGTAGAAGTCTGTTGGTAAATTACAATATTGTTCCATCACCAAAAAAAAAAAAAAAAAAATCAAACCTTCACTAAATTCAGAAGAGAACATTATTTATTATACTAGGGCAAAATGCTATATTCTAGTCCAGAACTGAATTTATTCAAGCTGCAGCTTTCTGTTGTATTGGGGTTTCCACCAGTTTCATCTTTTGACCTTCCACAGGTAAAGAAGCACAGAATATGCAGCAAAGATCGGTCACTGCAGATAAAAAAGTCTGCAATGTTGCTTAGACAAAGGAATTATTCATTGGGCCAGATTCTCTGTTGTGTGGTTTCACTTTGCTATATTGAGTTCATTGACTGATTTTTATTGACCTTATTTCTTTGACTTCATCGCGGGTATTCTGATTTCCATCAGCTGAGGATCTGGCTCTCAGTATTTAATTTGCACAATAAATTTCAGAAAGTCTTTTGAAATGGAATCTGCAGTGTAATTAATGAGAACTGATGCTTAACATTGGATCCTTTCCCAATACCCTGTTATGCAGCACTAAACATTATGGGCCAAGTACTGATTTCACATTTTTACGCCAGATTCCCATTGACCTCTACAGGAGTTTCATGTGAGAAATGATAGCAGGATATATCCTATTATTGCCTGAAAAGGTCAGTGTTCTGATAAAAGTGAATGAAGCTGTCTTTTTCATAGCTGTCAAGCAACTTGGCTTAATGTAGTCGTGGAATCTCACCATGATAATAGAAATCTGGCACGCTTGCCTTGGTGCACCACATTGTATCTGACCGTGAGCCCTTGTCCTTGCTTTATATGATGGCTGAAATTCAGCCCTTCTGAGTGAGATGTTAGTTACTGGAAGTGTGAGCAGCACCACTTGGAGGAAAATGTATGCCTCTCACACCAACATGTATTAACCATTTGTATTTATGGTTCTAATAATTCTTTGCTGAGTTTTTACTCCTGTATTTCACGTTCCTTGCATGAGGGGGGAAATCGTTCAGTAGATTTTTGGCTCTCGGTGTACAGTTCAAACACTGAGACAAAAATCAATCCATTGCTGGTCAGCCAACATTTTTTCTACCTCTGGCAAAGAATAATCAAAATATTCTCTGAGTTTTCCGTAGCTGTTATTTATCATTACTGCAGTTCTGTGGCACCTCCATTTTCCGTCTGTGATTTTTGTCTGCCTCTTGATCTCCCAAATTGTTTTAAGTGTGCTCACATAATGCTGGTTAGGCTGCTTTGTGTTATCATGCAAGGAGACTGCTTGTCCACACAAACCACCAGAGGAGGGTACAAGAGTATAAAACCAAAGCCATAAAAACCTATTTTGTGGCACTTTCTCCCCTGCAGCATTGCTCAGTGTGCTGGCCCAAGCTGGAGGAGCACTACCCCATCTTCTCCAGCTACAGCTTCCTCTGTAAGAACTGACTTGAAGCTTGAACTCCTTGGTTCAGGCTCAGAGGCCTTGGATATCTCCATCCTTTCTTCATCCCCAGGCTTTCCATTTTGTTTTTCAGGTGCCAGGCTCTCATCCCCTGAGCCTGCACTCGTTGCTCATTCTCCCTTCTACTGTGGATCTGCAGATTCTCCTCTTGCAGCATTTGGAAAGGGCTCAGCCACATTTGTCCCCATTTGGTGCCTTTTTGGCCCAGTCTTTATCATGACTCTATATAAAAAGCATACTTGTTTTTTCAAACCACTTTTTCAAGCAATTGGTTGCACTTCGTATGTTCCTTTCCTTCTTTCCCCTGTGTATTAAAAGACAGAAGGATTCAGTGACTTCATAGAATTCCCAGTAGCTGCCCAAATCCTGTTTCAGGGAGAAGATTCAACCTGATGGTTCTTGGTCTCTTATAATTTCTATTTCAGCTTACAAAGTTCTGTGTCAAGAGGACCCTCCACATGAGCTCTTGGGAGAATGAAATACATATGGGGAAAAGGCTGTGGGGTGCCTTCTAGGCATTTAGAATTCTTTCCTTTGCTTGGCAAAACTAAAAAGAAGTTTGCTGCACTGTTACCCAGAAAGACAGAAAAGGTTATAAACTCAAAAATATTATTTAACTAATTTTTTAAGCATGCCTTTTTGGGATGTGATAGACACACTGCATAACATATTTCCTTGTTTGCATCTATGAATGTAAATATATAGGTGAATACATATGTGAGATATGTATACATCTGACTAGAACACAATGAATAGAAGTGGCTAAATGGGGAGCCTTGCCATGGTGCTATTTGTGAATGGAAGAAGGTAGGTGAATTAAGGTTGATTTTGTCCTGCATTTTCACTGATGATCCAAAGCCTTTTGCATGCTTTGACTTTCTTTAGAGAGCAAGGAGCAAAATGGGAGTGCATATTGTAAGTGAGCTGTGATAGCTACTGGCTTTCTGCTTTGGATTAAGGTATTGGACTGCCTCTGTAAATGTCTCCAGCCCTAACTGATCCTTTTCTTTAGCATCTTGCTGAGATTTGCTCTAAGCTAGAGGCTTGATCTGGGGCTTTCTCAGTAATCAGTGAAGAAAAAGGCGCTTCCGTAGTGAATTTGATCTCAGGTTGGCTCCGACGCTTCCTGCAGGTGTCTGTCTCTCTTCCTTAGCAGTGCAGATTGCTTAGGGAGACTTAACTCCCAAATAAGGTGCACCAATTCAGTCACAAAGAAGTGTGACCTCCTTAACGTAATCCAGGGATGAGTGGATCTAAAGCAGTGTAAAAGAGAGGGAGCCAGGCTCCCTTTCCTGGAAAGGAACCCCGATTTTGGGAAAAACTTGTGTTGTCTGAAGTACTCCAGATTTTTTTTTTTTTTCCCTTTGTGGTGTGTGCTCTAAGTCTGTGTGTGTGTCCCCAGGCTTTCTTAGGGATGACATGGGTGTTTGAGGAGTGGTATTGTTTGGGTAAGACTTGATTTCTGACAGGCCTTGTATCACTTTATTATTTTAAAAGCAGACTGCTGTAGTGAATAGCACAGAGGCTCCTGTATAAGCTTCCTTTTTGGGAAACAATGATCCCATCAAATTGCCAGTATGACTCATGCTGGGTGTTTGAATCATTTTTATTACACTGCTGATGATGGCTTGGAAAAGTCAAGTTTTGGTCATCAATTTATTCTACATCTTTTATATTGACTGAGTCTTGTATATCAGAAACATGGTCAGCTAGACATTTTTATGAGTCCAAGGAAAGATGTTCTGTGTAAATAACACATAGCCAAGAATAAAAAGCCAAATGTGCACATAGGACCTGATAATGTGAAAGTGTGATGGCTTTAAAGCTGTATTTTGTTTGTAGTATACTAAATCAGAGAACTGGATAAAGAGATTGCTCAGCTGACAGAAATACACATTATGTTAAAGGACTGAAAAGTTTGAATATTACTCAGAGCCAGCTGGGTTCTGAAACACAACTGAGAACAGACTGTTTTGGGGGAAAAATTATAAAAACCCACAAAAAAACCCACAAAAAACAACCCCAAGGAGCAAACCTCCCCCCTCCCTTTCTCTATTTCTTTTCTGTAGTGAATTGTTTTCCAAATATTTCCATCCTGGTTATACAGGAGGTTGGAGTGGGGGCAGAGGGAATCAATTATATTATTATTTTAAAGTAAGTTTTTAATAGACTGGCATTGGTTATTTATATACTGCTTAGGTAGCAGGGTAGCTTCACTGTGGTTTTTCACAGGATTTATTTTTCACTTTATAGCTTTCTTTGCCCAAATTGCAACTATTTAACACCTCTCTCTCTACAGTCTCCCACCTGATTACCTAACATCATAACATCTGCACTTTGCAATGAAGAAGGGTTTGGTTTTTTTTTTCCACTTTCGTTGTATTCTAGCCACTACATTAGGCTGTGTTTTAAAAACTTAGTAAGAAGCCTCAAGAAATGCTCCAAGAAAACCCTACAGTAGAGTGTGAGTCTGTTTATCTCATTTCACATTAGTTAAGGGTAAGGCTTGCATGTAGTCCCATTATAATCAGTGGGAATACTCCCATTAGTATGGCAAGCAGGATTTGGCCCTTTGTTTGTGATTACACATTCCCTGCCTGGTCTCTTAGACTGAAGGGTATAATAAAATTAAACTATTGGATTAGAATGGTAATTTCAAAACACAAATCAGCAAGGGAACATGATTACATTTGCTTTTGGAGGATAAAGTGAAGCATTCCTATTTCTCTCTTGGTGTATCTAGGCTGCCTAATGGAAGTAATTGTGTGTATCCAGAACAAGAATGTGAAAAACTGCAGAAATAGGAACTGAAAAAAAAAATTCCCACAAATTCTTCTGATTCTTCTTGACATTTAGATCAGCAAAGATATCTCAAAGCTACCAAAATCGTTAAGGGCTGCTCCTGAACAGATTTTATCTGTGCAGAACTAAGAATAGTTTTTCTGTATAAATAACTGTCTTTATCCAAAAAAAGAAGCCACCTTTTTCTTTTCTTGATGAACTAGGATTGTGACTATAACATGATGTGCTCTGGAAGTTTCAGCTGGGTTGTAGATGTTAGGAACTTAAAAGTTCATCCATCCCTGTTTGCCTCCAGAAGATGATGAGAGCGTGGTTTACAAAACAAATGCTTTCATTCAGGGCTTTGCTGTTAAACCTGGTGTCCTGTGGTAAGAGCTGGTTTTCACAGGGCATCTTGGAAATTATTGAAAACTGCCTTATTGAATTATGCACATTTTGGATCCATCTCACAGCAATTTGCGTTTCAGCTCCTACAAAATTCTTTGAAACATAACAAATTAAGCTTCTGTGTTTTCTGTCAGGATAAATAGCATAAACCTCATTTAACAGACAAGCAGAACTAAGGCCACAAATGAGTCATGCTCTTCCATCTGCACTTGGGTATCAACCACCCTTTCAGCTCTATGAAAGCCACTTTCCCACTGGATTTCTGGTTTCCCTTCTTCTCACCACTGGGCCCTGGCACTTCAGATTCTTTTGCACTGAGACAGGCTCCAGTATCCTTTCTTCATAACTCCCTAAATCCACATCATTGCATTTTTTACCCAAATTATTATTTTTTAATTTTTTTTTTTTTAATTTTTAAACCTACCATCTGCAATCTGCACATCCTTCAGAGCAGATTCACTTTTGCAGAGCAATACAGAAACCTCAGAAATGCCCTGCTGAGGCAGGCAGTGGTCTGTCTAACTCAGTGTGCTCTTTCCCACAGTGGCAGCCAGAGATGCTCTATAAAGAGAGAGGATGAGCCTGGCCATTACCTGCAGTCCCTTTCCCTTCTCAACCTCTCAGCAGCCACAAGAATTGGATTAGGGATATCAGTGAAAACATCCCTGCCTATTCCCTTTAGGAGCTGTTCATGGACCTGCTGTCCCTGAATAATCTAATCTCTTTCTAAACTTGCTGATACTATCTGTCTCCACGGCCTCCTATGGCCACAAATTCTAGAAGTTCAGTGCCTGCTATTTAAAAACTATACTTTTATCTATTTTAACCCTTTGCTCCACTGGTTTCAGTAGGTTTTAATTGTGAGATTTGGTAACAGCTCTGTTTTCTGAATCCTTATTACTCACAAATCCCAGGATTCTGTAAACCTCTATCCCATCTTACAGACTTCTGTACAAGTTGAAAAATGTCAGCATTTTCAAAATCTCCTAATTAGGCAGCTTCTTCATCATCTTACTCAAAACCAATTGTTCTCTGTACCTTCTTTCCTGCTATGTCATAGATTCATAGAAATGTAGAACCCTGTCAGGGCTTTCTTGGCTGCCATTGTAGCAAATACAAGTGGGAAGTGAATATTTGACGTGGTTTTTCTTAACACAAAGGGGGAGGAGTGGAAAGAAGTAGTTTACTTTAGCTCTAAAGTTTTCAGGATGTGGTCTTCAAATAATCATTTGAACACAAGTCTGCAAACTGGGCTATTTAACATTTTTCTAGTTTTGTTACAGGTCAGGGATTTTCTCTGCTCACAGTTTAAGAAAGCAGCAGAAATGTAGTTCCAGCAGTGGTTAGGATGGTATATGGCTAAGGGCAGAGGTTTATGGTTAGGAATGACCAATAGAGTAGGTTATCTTTAGTCTGATTCGAGTAGCTTCTGTGTGGTTTATTCTTGTTGTTTTTCAAATTAATTGGTACTGAAACAGGACCAAGATTTAAGAAAGTGAACAGAGAACAGGTGGAAAACGTCTACTCCATTAAAATGATACCCAAATGTTTTAAATGCTCTGTCATTCTAGTGGCCTGTGGAGGGCATATCAAACTCCTTGTAGACCAAATAAAATGGTAAACATCTTCCCTCTGTCTGATATGCTTGCAGCTGTTGCAGCTTTTTTGTGTGATTTACAACACGAGGCATTTTGTTAAGGCAGGGAGACACAGCAATGCCTGTAGGATTAACCAGAGATGTGGGTGGAACAAAGGGGACCGTGCCCCAGCCCTTGCCCAGATTCCAAGTGTCCAGGTTGTGCACCTGGACACGGAGACTTGCCTGGAGAGGGAAGGAGAGACCTGAGCTCTGTTGCAGGGAGCATATCCTGGCCTTCCCACAGCAACTGGAAGTCGTGTTTTGCTTCATCTGAATAATTTGCTCATGGTTCTTGCCTGAACTAAGCAAGTGGGATTAGGTGCAGCACAAACACAGGCCAAAAAGACAATCTTTGTCTCTCAGTAGTTCACAGGGCATGTCCAATGGGCTGACCATACTCTTCAGCCTTTCAAGTGACTCTGAAACCAGAATTGCCCAGGGATCCACGTGCTACCATAATGGAGCTGTGCATGTGCTGAGCAGGACATGCTGGGTAGAAATGAATGTTCCAGTGTCTGTTCAAAATTAAGCAAGCTGGCTTTTATTACAATTTTATAACATAAAGAATGCTGAAAGTGTATTCTAATAATCTGTTACTAAGCAAATAAAAGAGGATTATTCAAAAATGTATTTATCCTCATGGCAAGCCCTATGAGATCATCAAGTGTCCTCTAACAGGTAGAGATGTTATACAGGTGAAGATGTATAACAGTGACATACAGTTGTGTCCCATACTTGCTAATAACTGCCAGTGATATTCATCCTTCCATTTCTTTGTCAGTAAAAGAAGTAGGGAGTTATTAATTAAACACAGTGAAAAAAGAAAATGAACAGAAAATATTAATTAAGGATTAGGTAAAGCTTGCTCAACTGGACACATGGGTAATACTGTAGGAAGGGAACTCATACTTGCTGTACAGGAAAGGATCTACAGAGTTTGCTCTACTGAAGACTCAACCCACTATAAGGAATGGTGATGAAGTGAATTATATGGTTGATATAATAAGAACATAGCCTTTAGAAACTGGTGGGGTTTGTTCCCATTAGGTCTCTGAAATTTATAGTAATATCTGTTTAAACACATAGAGATGAAACTTCCATTTCCATGCCCTGTGTTAGATTGAAAAGATATATCATTATTTTCAGAAACTGGCAGAGAGAGTTTGAAAGTCTTTTAAAACCATATTGGGAAGGCATTTTGGTGTTGTATGTAACAGCAATTCAAGTAAAGGCAACTGCTTCAAACAAGATATAAACCAATCCTCTTACCTTGCTATAACCCCCAGCATTCCTTAAGTCCTTCTGGAGAGAGAGTCACTAGTACAGGAAAGATTTTTCTTTTTATGGTACCTGATATAGACAAATTTAGAAATCTCACAGTAAAAGCCTATCTGCAACAGCCTCAGATTTCAGGAAGCTTCAAGGAAGGCAATGCCCTCTGAGCCCCATTGCCAGGAGCGTGCAGGGAGTGGCAGGATGGAGCACTGCCTTCTGCTCATCTACAGAAAGCAGTGTCTGCTTGGCTCTGTCTGACAAACAGACCTGGAAACAAAAACTGCCATGATACTTCAGTCCAGCGAGGCACCAGTGGAGTTAATGTGTTTCAGCTGCACAAACTGCAAATATATATAACGTGGCATGTATAGAAAGGCCACTGAATCTTTAAAGGGAAACAGGCAGAGCTAATAGGTTTCTTTGAATATAAACATCAGTATATATTTTCGTGACTCAACTCAGCATATTCTATATGGGTTGTAATTTTAAAATTAGTGGTTGAAGGGAGAGATAAGCACCATCAATAAATTAAACTGTAACCCAGCGGTTTAGTCATGAAAGGTTAAAATAAACTTGCTTGATTGATTATGAATTTTAAACAGTTTTTCTTCAATGTAATCAGTGCTCTACCAATGTCATTGCTCATTAAAGAAAAGATTTTCATTCCAACATTTGATTGAGGATGTTTTTTCTCATTTGCATTTTGCTTTCTACCGAGTAAGCATCTTGCCTTCAGAATTATTAGATTTTTTTTCCCCCTCGTCTGTCCATAAAAGCCGTAAAGTGGGATGGAGCAGTGATTTAGAGGGATACTACATAAAGATTGAATGAAGATATTGACTACAGGCCCTAATGCAAACAGGACTGTCTGATGGACTGCCTTTGACAGGATGATGGAAGGGAGCCTTGTGGCCTACTTAGCTGCCCTTCTAATTGGCCTTTATGAATATTTAATGAAATCAAGATGAAATTCAATCAGAGCTTTTACCTGCTGAATCTTAGGGAAAAAAAGCAGGATATTATTAGATTTTCCCAGCCCTTGTATACAATAAAACTGTACTGAAATGTCCGTGTGTTAGTCAGGTGGCTGAGCTATGCCTTTTATCCAGGGACTTGGTTTCTTCCAAAGGAATTAACCTTTTTACCACAAAAAGCAGCACGATTTTCCATTTGCATGCATCACTGGTATTTTATTACTGGCATAGTATAATGTTTAAGCCATAAACAAGCAGCAGCTATTCCCTTTGAAAACATACCCTTAGCAAATTCTTAGTCTATGCCAATTTGAAGCCTTTTAGGGAACTTTGAGGTCATATAATAGTTGCAGAACTACATAATGCTGTAGCCTAATATTTTGTGCCACTTTGGTTGATGTATGAGAGAGAATTTGCACGATCTCATTTCTCAAACATAATCTAGGTTGCATCAATAACATTAAATTATAGCAATGAGGTATAAAACAGTCTGACAGTCTCCTGCTGTAGTACACTCTTACATTCATTTAAATGTAGATTTTGTTTTTCTGAGTGGAATGCCAGAAAAGCTTTTCATAGAAGCACAATGGACAGATTAATCTATAAATGGCAAATTCAACAGTGAAGAAGGTTTTCCCCATTTTTAGTTTTGTGAATTTTATCTTACTCCCCCAAGATAAGCTGTTTATTCACAGTATGTTGCTTTTATGCATTTTTCAGTATCATTGCTTTGGATAGAAAGGAGTTTGGTACTTAGAGATAAACACAGTGTGTTAATACTAAGCAATGTATGAGCAAAACCTTACAGATGGGACTAAATAAGAACAGTTCAATATTGTTATTTAAAGGCTTGATTCCTTTAAATAAAGCTGATTTTGTGGGCATCAGTAATGCTGCCTTGGGTCACTAATGCTGATGTCACCAGGTGTATAACACATACCTGAGCAGCAGACGGGTGCTTGTGTTATTGGGTGGGGCACGAATGAATGAACACCCAATTTCCCTCAGTTTTTAGATATAAACTCTCCTTCCTGAACACATACACTAATGGTAAAGTTGTTAGGATTGTTTTTACAGGGCTGTGCATGAGGGCAGTGTGACAGACTCCCAGACTCTGTGAGTAGCTTTTAGACTTCCACGTGTCTGGGAAAATATCAGGAATAACAGTAAATAAGGAGATAACATTCATTCTGGGAGAGCCCACAGGTCTGTGCATTCCAGCTTCTTGCTCCAGCAGTGCCCAGTGGCCAATACTCAGGGGAAATTTAACAGGGTGAATCCCTGATCCTAATGGGCTTCCACTCCTGAGAGCTGTTCCCGTCACCCCCAGGGCTTGCTGAGGGCCCCCACCTTGCTGAGGTTGCTGTAGGAGCTAGAAATAGTCAGAACATAAAATAAAAAACAGAAGAGAGTGGTAAATGTTACGGCAAAGCTGACCCAAGTGGCAGCACTGGTGTTTCTGCTGGGATGTCCCTGTATGTGCTGACACCTGACTGGGAAGGCTGAGCTGACTCTGAACAGTCCTGGCCATGAGGAGCCCCAGGGCCATGAGGAAGCTGCTTCAAAAGCACAGGGTTAACAGAGAGGTGCCTGCACTCCTCTGTCAGCTGTTACACTGATGCATACTTTAGCTTCTAACTGTGTTTTTCATTCTCCCTTCCAATGGTGTATGGAGCTTGGGAGTTGGGAATTCACAAGCAGGATCTGAATTCACACAGAAAGAGCAGTTCTCCCCAAAGCTCCATTCCTTCAGCTAGCTTTTTACCCAGGGGACTCTCATCTAGTGTAAACAGAAGCCTACACCCTGAGGACTTAAAACCATTTTAGAAGCAAACTAAAAATGAAGTTATATGAGCATATTTTGCTTTTTTGAGTCTTCTCAGTGTATACAAAAAATTGAAGGATGGATAAGAGAGTGAATTCTTATGCATGTATCTGTATGCATGAACGCTGAGCTAAGAGAAATAAACACTTGACAGTCTTTCAGAGGCTAAAGACTTTGTACAAAGGCAGACATGGAACTGGCAATGAAAGTATAAGGCTCTCCACATCAACCTTAATTTGGATTTATGTCAGCTGTACACATGGATGAGATATTTCAGCCCACTGGTAAGTGTGGTGTGTTCTTTGCATCTTATTGTCCGAGGTCCTTTTGTAATCCATCCTTAGAGAAGATGTAGATAGCACATATATTTTCAAACATCTGAGAAAAGAGAATTCACCACAGTACCATCTGCAGTATTTCTCAGTAACTGCTCAAATCATTTTGTAAATCTTTGTTTAAATGGGCTGTGAATATCCATGTCACAGATTCACTTTCAGTAGATTGAACACATCAGTTTGTCTTCAGATCAAACAGATATGCAGTGGAATTCCACAGAGAGGTTGGATTGCTTGTTTAAACATAAGTTTTGTGGTGACAATTCAAATGAAAGTGAAGTTTTTCATAAACATGGTCAAAACAAAGTAAATTTTGATGCATACACAGAGCAGTGCTTAGGAAGATAGTCTACTTGCTTTCTCAGAAACTATATCCAGGATATCAGTAGCCTTTGGACAGTGAAGGCCATGACAGTGAGTGATAATTTTTAAAATATTTTTTAATTCTTTCTGTTCATCCTTCTGTTCAAAAACAAAATGTATTTAAAATTCCTCTTTAAATAGCCTGACTAGTCTGCACTTGATGCCTTGGAGTTCCATCCAGCTTTCCCTCTTGCCTGAGCCCCTGGCAGTGACCTCAGCAGTACCAAGGCAGGATATAATTTACCAAATGAACGATATGGTCTGAGGCTGATAATGAAGTTTATGTTCAAGTCAAATTCAGCTGTTCATGGGGGTTGCATTCCTTCCTGATGTTGATTAGAAATGGAACCAGATGCTTTAGATTTGGGGAGGATTGCTGGCACTAGTGGAGGTGGCATGAAGGTGGTAAAATACACCAGTGACTCTCCTAATATCCCAAAAGGTCTGAGATGAGTGAAACGTGTTCTGGTTTAGGCTTAACATATTTCAAATGGAAAATTCATTTGTGGTGTATCTCTGTGTATTTCTTTTCTCATTGGCAGAAACCTCTATGACTTGAGAAACCACTGGTTTCTAGAAATCATGGATTTGATCTGAATCTCTATTAACCCAGGGCAAAAGATCAAGTTGCTAATTATTTTGTGGCTAATCACCAGCATGTGAACATGCAATGGAAATCAGAAAGGGCATTCACTGGTGTTCTGGATAAAATGAATATTTGCTAACATTTCTGAAATCATACGCATTTAAAAAGGAATTGGTGTTATTTGGTTCTTCATTTATAGATTTAGAGACTGAGTAGCATGGGGGAGCTACTTTAGAGGCCTTGGCAAGGCTGGGACTGGAGTCTGGGGCAAGAAGCTCACATGGCAGGGGGATGGATCTAGAGGATGTTTACAGTTGCTTTCATGCCAAACCATTCTATGACTGTCCTCTTTCTCTCTGTCCATCAAGGAGTTAGGGGAAGATGTTATAGGGGTCAAGACAAGAAACAAGAAACAGAGGGCAGTGTATTTCCCAGGACAAGAAGTAGCAGCAGCAGTTGCAGAGGTTGCAGAAGGCACCTTTCAGTACCCACTGCAAGAACCACTTGTGGGTTTAACAACCTGTATGACTGAATGAGCCTGAATCAGTTCCAGTCCAGCTTAGTCTGCAAATCATTACAATATTACTTTTTATCAATGTTTACAGTAGGACACATTAAGATGATATATGTGCATTCAGGTGATAAATGCCTCATCCTTCCAAATGCACCTTTTTTTCCTCTGTTAAAGAGGTCTTTGGTCTTTATTTCCAAAACTGAGGAGTGACTCATGTCAAATTCTTAGCTATTGGAGCTGAGAGATCTCAGTCTCTTGGGAGCTGCTCCCAGTTGTGTCACTGAGTCTCTCTGTCACCTCAGGTACATCACTCTTACCCCAGCCATTTGGGAAACAGCAACCACACCAAATGAGATCAAAGAGTCACTTAATTCTCTAACCAGTAATGAGCTGTAACAAACACATCATTCAGAGTTCCCATAGTAGGCAGCCATGGAATAACATATCTGTAGCCCAATTTCTTCTAAAAAATACCAGAAAATGGTTAAAGTCTTTCTTGAAGCATAAGAGCTAATTCCTCTACTTCTTTCTACCCAGATGCAAACCTGAATATTCTCATTAGATGTACAGAAATCAAATAATTCTTAAATAATACTGTGCTCCTTTACTGACTTGTGCTAGAGCGTTTCAGAGATCAGCTGTGCATGTTGTAAGAATTATTCCTATAATGTTTTAAATGTTCAGCCCTTCTGTTTCATTGAACTATCCTCGTCTCCTGCCATTAAATGTGGTAAATTGCAGTCAGCTTAATTCTTTTATACTATTGCTTACTGTCTGTGTCCTTTTCCCCCTCTAAATTAGGAGGCCTTTGATATATGCCCTGTTGATACAGAGCTATATATCCACAATTCCTGTTTCATAGTTAACACTCTTTCAGATACAGTGACCAGAACTTAATGCAGCAGGTAAAGATATATTTTTAAGGTCTGGAGTACTATTCCTGTCTGATAATCAACTCATATCTTTATGCTGTGCAGTCCCCTCTGTGTAATACATTTTCAGATCATTTGAGGATATATATTACCTAGAAGCAAAGTACTGTGCCAGTATTATCTGGTGCTTTGTACGTCCAAGAAGTGAATTCCATTTCCTGGACCAGAGAGAAATGAAACCAATATCCGAGCCACTGTATTATCTGTATACAAATTCAGAATGCTCTGATCTCTCAGCCTCAGAACATGACACAAGATCTTGCCTTAACTCTTGTGGTATTAAGTTGATTAGAGATATTTTATCCAGGGGTATCTCTGGACTCCAAAGCTCAGCAGTTAGAGCTTTTGCCCAATTTCATTTACTTTAATCCTGCTGTTCCAACAGAACTTCAACAGAGGGTCTTCTCTTTTGCACATTTTATGGAGAATGGAGCTAGCTGTAAAACAGCATTTGATTTCAGCAATTCAACCCCAGGCCAATTAGTTTGATTCCAGTCAAAATTGCATTCAACAGTGATCAGCAAACATTTCTAAAAACAAAGCAGTAAGCAGCAAATACAGATGCCAAGAAAGAGGATGCTTTCCCTGTGCATTGGATCAGAGCTCTTTACAGAATTAAACTTTGTAGACAGGTTATATATACACCTTTCTTCAGCAAACAAGGGGGGAAAGAAAGAAAATCACAACTTCACAAATGGGACTGATCAAGTTGAAGAATTATCCCAAAAGTCTAAGAGCTGAAGTGGAACACAATTTGAAATGAGATATGAGACCTTCAGGTGGTGTAAATCAACTAATGCTATAGCACCTGAAGAGTTGGCCCAACATCCTTGGACTGGGATAGGATAAAAAATTTCGTGCAGAATTTCCAGAAAATCAGATTCCTTCACAGGAGCTATTATTATGAACAGAACAATTAAAGGGGAGGAGTGGTATGTTAATATTAATAATATAATATGCAACAATCAATATAAATTCATCCCAGAATATAGAGTATAAATGTTTCATTATCATGCACCTGAGAAGTAGGATGCATTTTGACCAGAATGCATAGGAAAAACAATTACACAGATGTGTGTACAATGTTGTGTTGCAAGGAAATAAATTAAAACCTTAAATTATTACTAAAGAGCTACAATTCTCTCCCCCTCACCTCCCCCCCCCCTTTTTTTTTTTTTTTTTTTTTTTTTTTTGTCAGGGATAATGATTATGTTTATGTTCCAAAGGAAGGCAAATATATATTAGTCAGACTACTGGTCCAGGACTGAAGCCTATGACAGTATTTTTAATAAAATACAGTCTATTTAATATCCGCTTTTTTTGTGTCCTGCACAACTTATAATTATTGCCAGCAGGCAAAAAAGGGAACAGTAGGGGAAAAGAATACAGTGAAAAAAAAAATCTTTTCTGATCACTAAAAATGGTATGAAAAAGATAGGCAGGACATATTGGAGACAGTGCTGGGGTTCAAGTGACCAGAATGAATTGTGCATACACTGTGAGACAGTCAAAGCTTGAAAAGGTCTAACAAAACCTGCATTACCTCACAGGAGACAGAGCGTTTGTAAGATCTAAAACCTAAAGCAAAACCAGTTTCAGCCTGCAGGCCCCTTTGGAGTCTGGGCTGGGCAATTACAGGTCCTGCAGATGGTGGAAAGCTGAAGGTGCTATTTATTTTTTGGTGGCAGACCAAAAGTACTCACACGGATTTTTTTTTTTTTAAAAAAGCTCCTTATTTGCTTTAGTCTCTGTGTGGCCTCCACAGCCCATTCTGTGGTTGCTTGGAAATGGACAGGTTTTCAGAAAGCTGACTCCAAGTTCAAGGGCCAAATTCTCTGTTGGCACAACTCCACCAACGCTGATGGTGTTAAGCCAGCAGAAAATTTGGCTCCAAGCACTGTCTGATCGGCTGGTCTATCCATAGACTCCAAGAAGCCCAGAAATTTTCAGCACAGTTTAACTCAGGGTAGCTCAGAGTGGTTTTCACCATAAAATCATGACTAGAGATGCTGTCGGATGTGGAGTAGAAACACAGCGTTTACCTGTGTTACTAACCATCCCCTCTTGGAGGACTTGGCTCAAATTTGCAGGAGCAATGGACTCAGGAGTTTAGCAGCCAAGTGCTATTTCTATTCCCTTAATATAGCCACCAAAAAATCACAATACTGGGAACTCCTTATTCCACTGTGGAAGCCTCTTCACACGACATTCCCAGTTGGTCAAACCCCAGGCATACTGACAGTGCTGTAGTGGGGTGGACAATGCCCTGCTCATGCTGGGTTATATCACCAGACCAACTTATTTCAGCAATACTGCTCCACTTTTTCAGGGTTTTTAAGGAACGTGCTTGTCGGCCCTTTATACTGTTAGATGCTTCAACAGTTGGTATTTGTCACTCTAGTGTGATGTAGAGTAAATAAGTCCTCCCATATAACTGACATTGAATATTCTCTTGGAGAGACATTTTGATTCCAAAATTATTCTCTACAAATGCCATTGCACCCAGATAACTGTGACTGTGACTTGCCACCCATACTGTTTATTTTATTGTGCCTGCAAGTCCCTCATTACAAAATGTTGCCCTATCTGGATTGATAATCCTGGCCCAGACCATTTAGAGAAATACTGTTTCCTTTCCCAGTTTTAGTGCTGTACAGCTTTTCAGTTCTATCTACCATTTCTATGAAATCTATAATCTTCAATTTTGTGGATGGAGAATTGAGATTTTTGGGGGGATTCAGGGGGGTTTTGGTGTTTTGGTTTTTTTTTTTTTTCCTTTACTTTTTTTTTTTCCTTTACTTTTTTTTTTTTTAGTTCTTTCTTTTACTGCTACAGCCACAGGCTTAGAAGGTAATTTATAGAAGCATGGTAACACTCTCTGCAACTAAAACCAGGCACTGCTCCCCTCACAGTGTTCATACCGTTGTGGACATAAACTCCAAAGGCCTCTTTACTAAAAGGACTGATGGGAGAAAAGAAAACTCAGTGGTTTTTGCAAGCAAGCCAGAGCTCCCTGGCATGCTCCCAAAAACTGCTTTCACTGGCACTGGTGCCCCATAAGCACTGAATTCGTTTTCTCATACCAGGCTATTTATGATTCTCGTGTGAGGCATGAAAGTCATTCATCTTTCTCACAGGACAAGCAAGCAGGGCAAGAGCAGTGCTAACACTGAGCATGTTGTTACCATTACTCAGTACTAGATTTATTGGCATTGTATCTTTCGAAGTAACAGGAGGGAGCTCAAAGCCATCCTCTACAGCAGCTGTTAAATAAAAGTACTCTCTGCTAGTTGCTTTCATATTTTAATCCCAAATCAACCAGATTAGGGTGAAAGAGGAGAAGCAGCACTACAGGGAATAGAGACCTGCATAGACAGCAATGAGATGGAGAGCTGATTTCATACCTTTCAGCTAGTGCACAGTGGGGATCCAATTCTCCATTCCCTTCCTCAGCCAAGTCTGCTCTTCATTTCTGTGAGTCCAGGAGAACATGCTCATCTGTTGCCTTGTTGGGAAGAATTCTTCTGGTCTAACCTCATCCACTGGAGTTAAACATCTCATTGTCTAGATTTACTCAGTAATGGATGGAGACAAAAAAAAACCCAGCACATCTACAGGGCAATATGCTCCATCCTGAGTTTTCTGTTTACAATAGATGGGATTAACTGTGCTTTGGAGGGACCTGTTTCTCTTATTTTAAGAGAATCCTAATTGACCAGTTTAGCTTTGATGCATATCCTGTAAAGATAAGTGAGATGGATCCCATATAGTATTACTTGACATTTTCAAAACATGTCTATGAAGAGAAAGTTCTTCTTCAAACTTTGTGTTTGAGAGGCTGTAGACAGCCCAATAATGCTGAAATCCCACTGACTTTAGCAGAGCACAAATCCTCTACTTGTGTAGTGTTCTTTCAGGTTTATCTACCTATGCCTCCAGCTATACAAATTACCATTAGTTTTGTTCTAGGATTTGTATTTTACTGCTATTTAGTATCTCCTAACTTAATTTTTTAGTATGTCTTCTTTTCAGTATAATAATCTGACAGAAATTAATATCGGTTCCTGCACTAAAACTGCATGATGGAGATACAGAACTTTTTGGGTGAAAATGAGGGAATGCTTTTGCAAGCAATGATCTGAAAATCCTGTTCAGATCAGCAAAGTCACTTCATCCCTGATTTTCCTGCAGGGGCTTAACTTACAAAGAAACTTCCCCACCCCAACCATCCCATGGGAAAAAATCAACATTGTGCCTGTCATCCCTCACATGAGCTGCTTCCAAGCAGTTTTTCCCCATATACATGTGCAAGAAGAACCAACATCAGGCACACCTAATTCTTCTAGTCTAGTCATGGCTTGTTTTTTATCTTCTTCTGGAAGCTGGATATCCATGTGTGTGTATAGCTTTGTTTGGGTTTGTGGGATACCCGCCCCTCATGGGTCAATTATGACTGTTCAGTATGATGCAGCTATTTTCTTTTACCTTCTTTGTACTTGTTCTCGTGGCAGCAGACCAATCTGTGAGCCTCAGATGTGGTAACACATTCTGCATGCATGGACCTGGTGTCTAGGAGGTTATAGCTCATTCTGTCAGAGTTTACTTCTCTCTGTCTTGTTCTCCAGAGTGACTGAATGTTTTTCCCCCAAAGCTGCAGAAGCATCATGACAGATCTACCTGCATACATCTTTGTCAAAAGTTTTCCTAGTTACTGAGCTTACAAACCTTTGGGAAGAGTGTTCATAACACAGCTATATTTTGGTGCAGTAGCTTGGAGTTTTCCTTTCTTTTCTTTCTTTTTTTTTTTTTTTTTTTTGGGGGGGGGGGAGATTATTTTTTTTTTAAAATCACTAACAAATTGTTTGTGCAAGACCTGCTTATGCATCTCGACTTTTCTTCTTGCCTGTGCAACCAGTGCCACACAAATGAGCCCCTAACCTCAATGCTGAGCAGGTTGCAAGCCCTTTGAGCCTCAGCAATTGTTAGATGCTCATACTAATGAACACAGGTAGCTGGCACAGGCAGCACTGGTGGATTTCAACCTGCTGGAGGTGATGACTTTAGAGGCACAGAGAGAAGATCAGAAATTACAAAAAAAACCCTTCCATTCCGGACTGTTGGGAAGGACTGTTGTTTCTTTCATGCCTAATTCAAAGAGCTTGCCCTGTTGGATGTGTGGCAATGTTTGTATCAAGAGTTCTTCCTGTTCCTTCAGGAGTCTCAATCTCTTACACTTCTTCAGATGTCTTCTTCAAGCTTTGTCTTCTCAAATACCTGAACTTAATTGGATTTCAGAGAATAAACAGAACAAAACGTGTTCAACCCTTAACCTCCTTTCCTTTTGTTATCTCTCCTAGAAGTTATGTCCATTAATGCTAACTGGCTTTCTGATTCAGGAAATCAGCCTTCCAGAATGGCATTACTTACAGGGTTATATTTAGTGCCACTTGAAATTCATCTGACTTGTTTTGCTTGTTAGTTCTGCTTATGTAATGTGTAATGTGGTTTAAGCATTTCAAAAACTCCTTTCCCTATTTTTAGATTTTTCTTATTCTATAGCATCTCTTGCTAAAGAGACTTAAACTTTCTAAATGAAAGTTTCTGCCTTCTTTCTCTACTAGTGTGTTGAGAATCTTCCTACAAAGATTAAGTTTAAAATACCTAATCCACAAAGAAGCATCAGAGACTGGATGCTTCAGGGAAGTAGCTGTCCTTGTGTGCCTTCCAGCCTTTACAAACTTCAGGGTGAAATTAATTTCATCTGATGACAAACCATAGTTAAGACCTTGTTTGAGCTGCCAATTTGGGCTCTTTTTTAATGTCTGGTGTGTGCAAGGAAGCTCTAAAAGATGATTCACTCTCTCCTAAGACGTTTATCTGAGAGAAGTAAAAAGATTCATCCTATAGAAGGGATTTTATCCCTCCACTGATAATAGAGACAAGATAACTAACTACCCTAGATGTTTAGTTTCTAAATATCCAAGGTTGTGAAATTCAGTCAGTGCTGTGACACATGGAACACACAGACACAATATTACAAACACTGCACACAATCTTATGCAAATCAGTGCACCAAATTATTCCTGAGCAAGGAATGTAGCTGAACTTCATTTGGGCTGCCCAGATAATACGACATGTCCAGTGGCTCTGGCATGGCAGCATCTTTATGAGTGAGAAGTTAAAGTGATGGGCTTATCCCAAGCTTAGGAGCTTTAGTCTCCAGTGAACATTTATCACTTGCTCAGCGTGGTTTTCCAGATGTGCAACATTCACTGTAGAGATGAACAGGGAAAAAAAAGTGTTTATTCCTGAATAAAGCTGAAAACTCTTGGTATTAAGGTGTCAGCCCTGACTGCTATGTCAAATGGAGAGGCTGATCACCCACCTGTCTTGCTTCTAGTAATTTTCTGAAGATGCAGGTCTAGAACCATTTACATTAAGTGAGAGTTTCTCCTGCAGTCTTTAAAGAAGTGTAGGGACAATTTACAAAATGTTTGTTAAAAGTAGGTGCTTTTTTCCTCTTTATGTCCAAGAAAATTCTTATTGTTCAATCTCTTTGAGTAAGTATTTTAAAAATAGCCTGGTTGTAATATATTCTGTGTGTACTTGGGATCAAATGCAATTTCTTCTTGGAGATTTATATGTAATTATTTTATCCAGGCTCCTTCCCCATTTAGCAATCTTAACAGTGCCCAAGGTTACTTTAGACCAACATTGATAAAATTCATTCTCTGATTAAAAAATAAAGTCTGATATCAAAACTCTATGTACACCATAGACTTCCATTGTTATAGAGTCCTTATTGTCTTGGGTTCATAGGCTGCAGTCTTTGGAATATTGAATTACTCTACAGCTTTCTGCATTCTCTTTCCCTCTCTGCATTTTAAAAAGTGTTCATATACGATCGTTTTATTGATGCCATTTGAATACCAACAAATTTGCTAATTCTTCTAAAAGCAGCAGATGCAGGAATACAGCTGTTGCTCAAAGACTTCCTTTAGGGTTTCTTGGCTGTTAGAAACCCCCCCCCCAAAAAAACCAGCAAGTAAGTGTTTTGGAATCGCCCCTCCTTTAAAATACTTTAAAAAAAATATCCTGCTATCTATGATTGCCTTTATATTTGTCATGGAAACCATATAATGTCTGGAATAGGTAGTGTACAGTGTGAGGTTAATTCCTTTAGATGGTGAAGTAGTAACTTTTTGAAGATTATGCAAGAAGTTTATGGCAAAACCAATAACAAATAACTGATATTTTAGACATGGTATCATCCACTCTGATATAATGAGCCCAAAGTGTCCTGTGAGGGAAGAAGGATATTGTTCTACAGAGAAAAGAAACAGCAAGGACTGTTTCTGTTATTTTATGTCACTAAATCACAGTTCTATTCAGGCTCCATTGTTAGTAAATTTAAATAAAACTAATTGTCAAGAACTGCAAGACATTTTTTTTTTCCTTGGAATTTAATGGAGCATCACTTAACCAGCCCCACCTACAAAAGCACAACCACTGTTTTAACCAAGCTGGGGAAGGAAACAGTCAAATGATATCTCATATTGAAAAGTACAATTGAAATAGCAGGTCTGGAATTTTAGCAGAGTCCAACACCGCTAATACATTCATTGGTATTTAATGTGTGAGCGCACTAAAAAGAGAACGTGCGAAAGAATAATTCTGTCCTGAAGAAAAGGACTAAATAAAATTACAAAAAAGCTGTGGAATTTCTCCACTGGGCAGTCTCTGCTGAGCTCTCTGTTGAACAGATGAAGTAGGTCAGGGAAGTTTCCCTTCCTCAGACAGTGCTCCTACCGAGGGAACTGAGAACTTGGGCCGAAGTGTTTTGTTGCTGCTGGACAGATCCATGGAGGGGGAATTAAATGCTGAGTGCAATGAGAAAGGGACTGACTGCTCCCACAGTAGTGCAACGCTGCCAACTGGGCCACTCCCAGCACGTCTGGTTGTGCAGCAGGGCCTTCCCCAAGCCCTGGGGACCAAAGCTCCTTCTAGGAAGCCAGGAGGCAGGCAGGAAGAAGGGGGCGCTGGAAAAACACTAAAACCAATTTCCACCAGGCAGAAGAGCTGAGGAAAGCAAGGAGCTATTGTTAGGGGAAGGAGCAGCGACAGTCAGCAGGAGACTGAGAAGCACTAATCACTGCTAAATCACTGGAAGATGTCCCCACTAAGCAGAATTGCCACCCCTGCTAACCAGCAGCCATTGACATTAAATATTGTGGAGCTGAGCTCGGCTCTCTCAGAGGCCTGCTGATTAAAAATGCCCTGATGAAATGGTGTGTACAGTAAGAAGTGGTACTTAGTATTTTGTCTTCATAATGCTTTAAATTGCTCTATATCCCCACAAGGTATTTTTCCATTCTCCATTAAAAATGGGCAACTGAGTTGCAGAAACACAGAACTACTGCAGGGCTCGACTGGCTTTTTAAAAAGGGCCTGAGTTAACCCCGTTTGCGAAGTAATAATGAATTGTTTTTCTTTATCATACCTGATTTCAAACCCTGACAGTGTCTCTAAGTCTGTCTTAATACTTCTTGCTTAACATAGATTAAAAGTTATATAAAGGGCCAGAAACTGTCCCTCCCACATCAGTGCGAAATATTATGGTTCATTGTTTTGCCCATGCTGATTTATGGTTTCACAGCAGTAGCTCCATTAAGCTCTAGAATGGATTTGCACATCATAAAAGCATAATGCTTTCAAATTCTTTGTGTTTTAGGACAATTTAATGAAGTAGTTAAAAATTATTCCAGACTGAAAATGGTTTCTGCAATCAAGAAAAAAAAATAATCTGGTAAAATATAGGAAAGCAATTTAAAAAAAAAAAAAAAGAAAAAAAAAGAAGTCAAAACAACTCACTGCTGATCATAGAAAGATACTTCTGAAAAAGAGGAGCTCAGTGGGAGTGTTTTCCTTTTTCTTACTTACTCTCCCAAGTGCTTGTGATGTGCCCTGCAGTAACGGCACTTTCTTTGTATATTGGGCAACTTTTAGGGAAAATTGAAAAATAAATAAATAATGCTCTCTTTGTTGCTGAAGAAGGACAGATTTTGACTTTGCACAGGAACTCAATAGAATCTTCCCCAATCTGGAAAACCTTACTATAGAAGGAGAAGGAAAACATCAAGTCGTGCTCTTACGTGAGCAGAGGAGATCTCCTCTCTTACTGTGTCCTCCACTGCTCTTATGGAATGGCAATGTCTTTTTCTTCTTCCTCTCTGCTGTGGTTTCTGAGCAGAAACAAGTCACAGCTACGTGCCAGGCTTGCACCTCATCCTTAGCAAAGTGAATGAAATGTTTAGGACTCCATTGCCCTTAAGGATTTGTTAAAGCTGGTAGGAATTTTACCCTGCTGTCTCCTTACAACGTGCTCTGGTGTGTGGAAGGGAAAGGGTGAGAGGGTGGAAGGAAAAGGAAAGCAGTAGAGTAGGAAATTAGGCAGGATTTACTCATGGAAGTGGCTGTAGAAGAGATATCTGACCACTCAGTGCTCCTGTGAAGTGTCCCAGGGCACAAGTGGTTGCCTGTGCTGGTTGGATGGAAACCATCTACTAGGCCTGGCAAATGCTTTGATATAATGTTGGTCAATGACTATCCCTTATCCTGAAGACTTGAAGGCTTTTATCCAACACTGCATTATCTGAAAATATTTCATGGGAAGTGGATATCATCAGCAATAGGGAGGGAAATGGAGATTTTCCCTTTTCTGCAAGAAGAAATCCTCCCAGGCTAAATTGCTGGGGAATGGTCTTGTTTCTTTGTTCCTTTTATGTTTGTTAATATCTTGGCTTTAGAGAAGAAGCTTGTGGAGAGTCCACCTGCTGAAGGGGGGCATCCAGATCCTGGTATCAAACTTCTCCTGTGAATAATCCAAGGAAAACCCCTCAGTCAGTGTTGACAATCCTAAGAGCGAGCTCTCTCTCTTCAAAGCCATATGTGTTTTGTTTCCTCTTGAATCTGTAGAGAACTCCCTGAGGCATCAAAAGAGAGACATGGCAGTGGAAAACATCCCTCATCCTTGCCATCACTTGACTCCCTCACAATGTTATACAGAGAAAGAAAGGCTGCCTCGGAAAGAGCAGTGCTGGAAATCAATATTTGATCAGATCTGCTTGTGTTTATTGACATAAAAGAATATTTCATAGAATCATTGAGCTTGGAAGGGACCTTGGGAGATCGTCTAATGGATGCTTAATGTCAGTAAGTGTTTTCTAATCGGATTGGTCCTTTTCCATATACAGAAATGGTAACTCTGCCTCCAGGCAGTGACACCAGCTACTGAGGAGCTCATGACAGCTGCTTTCAGGGGTGGCTGGGCTGGCAAGCACACTGACACTGGAATAACTGGGTTTATGGCTCAGTTTCCTGCGTGTCACACAACACTCACGTGTGCTGCTCAGCAAAATCCTTCTGCCCCAGCACTGGGGTTTGTCCTAACAGCTGGTAATGCAGAGGGCAATTGTCCATGGAGAAGTATGACATTATACCCATGATAAGTGAAATATTGGTAAAATGGGCACTAACCTTCAAGGTGGTTATTATCACAGTACTTCAGTAAGGCCTTTCTCCAGCTCAGGAATTCTTGTGCAGCCAATGTCAAATTTCACAGTTTACAAACACCTCGTTCAGGAACTGGATGTTTGAAAGACGTATTTTACTCTTGCAAAAAAAACCCTTTTCATTATTCATTACTGCTAACTGGAGATCCTGCTCCACATGAGAGAGATGCATATGTCCACCCCCCACCATGATTTTGCTATTTTAAGAGCTGGTTGATATGCAGTTTGCAGGTGGCTCAGAAGGTGACTCATGGAGAGTGTTTCTTATGTCTCTAGAAAAGGCCAATGGCTCCTACACAGGTTTTGGCTGCATCCCTCACACAGCTGCTGAACCCCACTGTTGCTGCAGGATAACCTGAATTCTATTGTAACCATTTTATTGGGGTTTTTTGGACTTGCAAACCCCATCATAACTACTGCGCTCCTACTTGGAGTAATGATCTCTCTTTTGAGGCAATACTTGAGACCTGAAATTTGTAAGCACTGAAGATACATGATTAGATGCATTTTTTTTCTTTTTAAAGATTTCTAGTGTTTCTTGTAACTGTGTGTATATTTGCTTACAAGTAATAGTTAATTCTAGTAGATAGTAATAGTCCTTCTGTAATAGCCAGTCATTTTCTGAGTATATTTCTATAAGTACATTACACATTATTGTCTGAATATATCTTCTCTGCATTGCCAACCTGGGTAGAAATATTAAGTCTAGTTTCAAACTTTCTTGGGTACATCAGGAAAGTAGCTGGAGCAGAATGATCTCAGAATGGGCTGGAAAACTTGCTAATGTCAGGATAGCATTTCCTCCAACAGGTTACAAATTCTACTGTTCTTATGCTGTTGAGAATGGGGAATAATACATCTCTCAGAGCTATCACTGCATATTTGTTATCAAGTATTGCTATAGATAGGTGATTTCCATAACCTTATTCACACCCCATGGAGTAGAAAACGAGTTTATCAAGGCATCTGTAATGAATATGTGAGTGCTGTGGGGAGTGGCAAAACAGGACAGTGCTGAAAACAAAGGGAAAAAAAAGACAAATACCCTAAGCTTTGGATGGTAAAATGCCAAATGATAACAGAATATTACATGTTTTGTTTACCAGTGGTTTTCTATGAGTTGTTTAATATCAGGGAAGCGAATAGATAAGCGTATGTGAGGGAGCAAGGATGAAGAGCAATAAAGCAGAAAATAAATAATAATAATAATTAAAAAAAAAGGTTTGAAGATGCAGAAAGTTGCTGGAAAACTGATTATATAAAATAAGTATAGACACCTTAAAAGATCAAAATGGCTGTTGCAAGTGAAGCTCTAAAGAGGAACCTTTAAGGGGGGTTTTGTACCTGCCCAGATTTTCGTGGTTTTTCTCTCCTTTCTGTGCCATTGCTCAGGAAAAGACTGTTGGGTGTCCGGACACTCCGGCAGGGCTGCTGTGCCTGCACAGTAAATCCAAAATGTCTGACATGCCTTGCTCTGACTGCAGGGAAATAACTGTACATTACAGGCTGGTTTGGAGGGTGGGATTGCTTTTTTTCCAAGTCATTGAACAAATGTGTTAAAAGAACTGAAATGTGATGCTTTTGTGTTTTACCAAAACTGCAGGGAAATCACTTTTTTTTTTTTCCCTTTTCTTGTCATCAACATATTTTCTTTATTCATGTAACAGTAGGTGTCATTTTTCTTTAATTATGCCCAGCTATCATATGTTGCTTTTATTTGTTGAGGATGTTAGTTTCAGGGAAAATAATTTAGACAGTTCCATTTTTTCAGGCAACAATACACTAAATCCTGTGCTTACAAGTTGCAATTAGATAAGAATTCTTCTTTCCACAATCAAATGTGTCAGCTTCTTACTGGAAAGTAATGATGAATCAAACTTATAGTGTAAAATGGGAAGATCAAAGCATTCAACGAAAATGTAATGAAGAAAATACACTTTTATGGCTTGGCATTTTAAATGTCCTCTGTTATATATCACTGTGGCAGCATACAATGGTATAAGTCTTTCTTTAGGAATGAATACAGATTAATGCAGCCTCATTTTCTTTGCCAGAATTTACTTCTGATGAGGATATTTCTCTTCCCTCACCTCCCCCCCACATACATTCCCCTCTCTTCCCAACCCTCAGACCTAAAAGTATTTTGAACAGTTTAGCCTGTCAACAAGCCTTTGCTAAAGGTTTTTGTAGCATTTGGTAATGACTTCTAATTTATGTGACTAATTATCCCGGGATAAATAGAGATGAGGTGCTTTAGGATAAGGCTAATCTGCATGTCTGCTGGAAGCTTGAATAGTACATTTTATAAGGATACAAACCCCAGAAATTCAATGAAATTAAGGTTGTGACAAAAGGCAGGCAAACTCGAAATGGAGGCAAACACTTCTCTTCCTGAACCTCTGCAGTTGGATGGCAGAAAGGCACTGAGGGCATGAACAGCAGCACCATTCCAGATTCTGGGGGTTATTCCCATCCATACTGAGGCTTTAGGAGGTTTTGCTTATATACCTGTCTACTCAGGTGTATTTTCCTACAGAATGGCATCATGATCTGCCTGTCTTCACTGTCCATCATGTCCCAGTTGTGTTGCCTTTGCTTTTTAAATCCTGGTTGTTATCTGTCTATGCCCACCTCACCCCGATTTGTGCCACAGCATAAACAGGCAGTGATGTATGTAATTATCTACATACATACAGCAAAGAACAACCTGAGAACAAAAAACTTAGTCCAGCATCCCAGATAGAACGACCTTATTCCGGTGAAAGAGGAAAAAAATGAAAGAAAGGAAATATTTATGCCTTTTTTCTGAGCTGTGCGGTTCAGTTTTCAGAAGAGCTCTTGAATTTAGAACTTGACCTCTGCAGTGCTATGCAGAGCAATGCATGAGTACTTTAGGAAGTTTAGTCTCATTTTCAGAAGTGATTTAAGGGGTCAGACTTCTCAGGATGCTTTACAAAGCCAGTTGCAGGTTAGTCTAGTGTTGCTCTACGCCAGAGAGACCGGGTTCAGCACCACTCTGCTCATTTCAGACTCGTGTTTAGGCATGTACTCAAAATGTCGTCCTGCTTGCTGAAATTGCTTTTGAAAACATGATGCCTTAGTATTTTAGGAGCCTCCAATGCACTGCTTAAGACATCCAGAGCTAAGTTGCCCAGAGCAGGGAGAATGACAGATTACTCAATTCCCTTTTCAATTACTTAACCACGGGATCATCATTCTACTTCACTCAAATTGTGGTATATTGATTTCTGTTGTGACTCAAAAGATTTTAATTTTTAATAAAAAGTTAGCGTGATGTTCTCTTTATGTGTATAAATCCAGAATAATCTGCCTTTTGCAGACAGGG
Source organism: Myiozetetes cayanensis (assembly GCF_022539395.1). NCBI lineage: Eukaryota > Metazoa > Chordata > Aves > Passeriformes > Tyrannidae > Myiozetetes > Myiozetetes cayanensis. The sequence goes on along the minus strand of NW_026086826.1, from coordinate 6,829,828 downwards.
TATTTAAATTGAAAGACCCCATAATACCTGTCATGTTTTTAAGGAGCTCTCCCTGAGTTCACAGAACCAGCACCCTCGTGCTTAGTTTCCCCACAAGACACCAGTAACAAAAAAGCCTTTGAGACTTAGATGAGAGAATTAGAACATAATGAACTTTTAAACATCAATAACCCTTACCAAATGTTGCTAAAAAGCTCTCCTTGTACATAATCAGAGTTTCAGAATATCAGCTGATGTAAATTACAGAGAAGCAAAAGGAAAAAGTTATCCAAAGCCTTTCCTATCTTTCTATATATACATACAGTAAAATAGGAAAGGGGTATGTATATGTCTATATTTATATACATATAACTGTATGAATATATCTATCTTTCTTTATCCTCTTTCCTGTCCAAGGCCAAATTAATATGAATAGATCTGTGATTCTGGTACGGGTAAATACTAAAGAACGTGCCTTAAATTGCTATTAGGTTGTGCATACTGACCCCAAACTCCATTTTACTGAGAAATGAGGTAACAACTCGGGTGAGCAGATTTTCCTTCCTTGGGCATCCCAGCCCAAGGCAACTGCAGAGTAAGGTGCAGCAGGTTGCTAATGCAGCCCACCTTCAGGGCAGTGCTCCCTCCCAATCCATCAGCAGCTCTTAGAAACCCCCCTGTCCAGGTAAAAAGCTTTTATGCCAGCAATCCCAACAGTGATAGAAAATTCCTAGGTGTTTTTCCATTTGAAAATGGAAAAACTAACTTACTCTAACCCTGAGCTTCCATGGAAAAGCTGCTCAGTGAAACTTGGCCTGAGGATTAAAAGGAAGTTTCTTGGGGACCTTCTGTACTTTCTGGCACACTTCCCAGGAAGGGACTAATCAGTAAAAAGCCATTCTTCACACTTGTTCTTTGGCCTGTCCTTCTGTGACCTATTTTCTTGACTAATCCTGTGATTTTTATCCCAGTCAATGCCAAATTGCTTCTGTTTCTGCCTGCTCCTGGCCAGTCCTATTACTCTTAGCTCCCAGCAAGCTCTTGGGGGGACATAAGGAATTCTGAATGGTTCCTCTTGCTCCAAGTACTCTGCAGAATCAAAGGACAGTATTAATAACTCCAAAATTCAACAGCAGAAGCATTCTCTGTATTGGTAAATGAAGACTTCTGTGCAGATAAGGTCTTCCCTAGAAGATAGAATACCATAAGGCCAGTCTGTGTGTGTGATGTGAGGTTTGTCCTCCTGAAAGCAAAGAAACCCTCGTGAAAAGCTCTACGTGATGATCTGTGAAGCTTTTATGTTGTTGCCAAAAGAGGGAGCCCTCACAGAATTCTACATGCTTTAGCAATATTCTTGCTTTTGTGATCTGCTCTTTAAAAAAAGCTCTGAATTTTGTTTTTCTTACAAAACTTGAGGGCTTTTAGGTTTAGAATAAGTTTGTTGCACAGATAACCTGAGCTGTGAGTTGTGCCCTCTTTGGTTTCACAGTGACCTCAGAGTACAAAGAGAGAAAATAAACTTTACATTTTTCAGAATTATTCAGCTGGCTATCATTAAGCACACAATTTGTTTTCATTAAATGCCATATTTTAGCATTCGAGTGTTAGAAATAATGATCCTGCTAAACTGGACAATGCTGGCTGGGCACTAAACTTATTTTAAATGATACATGATTTAGTGTGTTGTAATTTGGGTTCCATGCTGCTTTCTGTTTCTGTGAGCCGGAATTGTCAAAACTGGTACCCAATTCAACCTCTTGGTCATCCCAGAAGGATTTTTTTTTTAATTCTGAAATACAGTGTTTGAGAAGAATGAGTAGGATCTGTAGAGTTTGCCTGATGATATAAAGGGTAAATTAGTACTGGGTTTATTTGTAATCACTTGTAGAATGCAATCCAAGAAATTTTGGAAGGGATTTTAAGAATTGCACAACTTGCTACTGATTTTACCAGTGGATTAGGTTCAAAGCAGTGAGAAAGCACAGGTACTTTTATTAGTGTTTATCTGCAAGGGGAAAACCTTTTTTCTCCAGTTCTGCAACAGAGACTGCAACAAATAATAAGTTTACCAGAGAGACCCGGTAAGTGTTGATTCATGGTTCACCCTTCCCTCTTCTGAGCTTGAACCGGTTAAAGGAAACTCTGGCAAGAGGAATTACAAGTATATTAGCTGATCTCTGCCATCTTTTCTGAACCTGTACTGTTCCCTAGATTAGTTTCCTGTTGAAGAATTTATTTTCAGCCTGATGGTTGCTGTGACTCTGTGGCTTCAACACCCCCTTTGGTATTTTCTCTGTTTTGCCCAGTAGTTCTCTCTTCCACTGCCTGAGCGGATATGACAGTCCAGCCTTTCTTATCTCCCCCAAATCAAAGCCAAACTTGCAAAGTAGCTTTATTTCATGGCAGCACAAGGCCAATAATTGGGCAGTAGGATTCTAAAAAATACTTTTGCTTGATGATTTGAGATATTTGCCTTACTGTGTTTAAGCACAAAATCAGAGGCTCCAGTCAGACCTGCCTTTGTGAGATTTTGATGCTTGGAACCAGATTCCCAAAAATACATTAGTGCTTAAAAAGCTTTTGGGTGCCTAATTCACTCCCAGGTCAGTTGTTCTTGAAAAATGTCACATCCCTGCTCTTGGCAAGACTGAAGTATGACATAGCAGGATTGTTGCATCGGAGTAAAACCCTGTTTAAAATGCATATTGCTGATTTGTTGTTAACAGATCCTGTGTGAAGGCTGCTGTGGGATTATTGTGCCATAACAGTGGTGAGATTCAAAATAAGTGCAAGGAGTCGAGTGGCTGAGATAGGAAGGATCACATTTAGGTGATAACTTTTTTTCCTCTTTTCCATTACGATGTTGTTGTTGTTTTGAACACTATTAGTATTCCCAGTGCTGCACAGAAACATAGGGGAGACTTAGGGCAGGAGCTAAGCTGATTGCAATCAAATGACGTGATAAAACAGAAAAATAAACCCTAAAATAATTGTATGCATTTTATTTAAAAGAAGAACATTCAGAGTTAAGACTGAAATGGCCAAAATGAGTGTTTCTGACATTTTATGGATGCTCTGCATAGGTAGTGTGCCTCCAAATATTGGATGCTCTGATATACCATATGTGCTGCAATTCCTAAGCAATACAACAGATGTTTTAGGTGATCAATTCAGAACTCACTGGCTTTGTTTAGCTCTCCCCATTCCCAATTTTATATGATGTGAATGTGCCTGTCATCATAAGTAGAGGAACAGTTCCATATTTAAAAATCCATGCATAATTCAAAGTTGACACAGTAGCAATACTAAAACATCCCCCAACCTAAAAAATCTCATGTTCTTCGGAGTCCAAAACACTGTGGCCAGTAAAAATTAGCTTTGTGTGGCTTCAATCAAAACTTAACTATTCTTTTGAGTTTAGGTTTATTGTGCAAGGCAGATGAAAGCCGACAGTTCTGATTTCTTTGCTGATCAGAGGGCTGGGGGAGCTGCTTTCTTTGCTTATTTGTTTTTAAGAAAAAAATCATCTTATTTCTGTGTAATCTCCTCCAAAACCAGCTTCCTAATGGCACCTTTTTATCTTTAGTTCTCTTAACACTTTCTTCTCTACTGCCCCTTCCTTTGCCAGCTCCTAGTATGCAAAGTGCCTTTTCTGCCCTGTGATCAATTTTTCTTTCTTTTTTTTATCTTTGCTTTTTTTTTAAAGAGCTTTTTAACAGTCATCCCCAATGATTTTACTTAGTTTTCTACTCATGTGGGCTGGAAATCTATTCAGTCTTCATTAAAAAGCTCATTTGAAAATAGTGATCCCATTGTATTGTCCGAACCGTTCGGTTTATTTATTTGGGGGTATAAAAGAGGTGAACTCTGGTGAGACTTTCTTCTGGAGTGGTCTGTGGGGAATAAACTTGCCTGTCTGCCTCTGCAGAGGCTGGGACTGGTGAGGGCAAAGCCAAGCAGGGCTCCTGCACCAGCTCCGTGTCTGCTCTGCAATCTGAACCCACAGGACCGTGGAGAAGGGAGCTACAATTCAAAAGGAGAAATGCTCTCTGTCTTCAGTGCCCAAAAGAAAAATTTAGGCTCACTGGGAGCAGGAATGAATCTGACACCTAATTTTGCCACTATAAATTGGAACGTTTACATTTGTGTTGGTCTTTAAAAAAAAAAAAATTATTTAATTTTTTAAAATTCCTGAAATATTGCTGTCTGGCACAATAGAGTTCAGGCTAAAAACAAGGATAAATTTTCCTGGCATGTTCACCTGTGGAAACTTTGTTCACCTTTCCTGCAACTGTGAAATTGGTTTGAAATGATGGACTGGTGCTTTCTTCAGAGTTATTCTCGACATGCCACAGCTCCTTTGCTAACTAAGAAATATGTACTGTTTGGGGAAGCAAAATGCTTTCCAAACACAGTGTGTGTAAACGTTGTTGTAAACATCTACATAATTAATTTTTAAGGTTAATGTTCAAGGGATGTTTGGAAACCCCTTGGATTTCTTCTAATAAACGAAGAACGTAAACAAGGGTGATGGCAGCAATTAAAATACAGAACTATCTATTTCTAAAAAAAAAAAATGGAAACTTGAGAGTGACTCACAAATCATAGGTAAACATCCACATTTCAAACCACTGAGAGAAACATATTTTCTGTGTAACCCAAAGGAAGACTGCTCAGCAGGAGCTTCATGACACAGTTCCTACACTCTTGCTAAATGTTTATTCCATGGACATGAGTAAATCTCAGCTTCTGTCTTCTGGAGATCTGATTCTGAGGGACACAAACTGCCTTCAGTGATGGTCTCAACAAGGGGAACAGGGAAAACTCAGCATTTGGCTGGACTGAACCCTGAAGCAACTCCACATTTGTGATGCAAAAAATCAGCAGTTTCGTATCAAAATTGGTTAACAGGGTATTTGGTTCCCTTCTCTCTTCCACCGAAGTCCCCACGCTTCGGGTACTGCTCAAAACAGTCAAGTGCTGGCCAGTCACCACCCAGGCTTCTCACAAGTGTGTGTTCTGGGTTTTTCAACCTCTCCTAGATATACATCAGGTAGCAGGTCCCCAATGAATTGCTTATAGAATTGTAAAAGAGAGATAATTTGAAGCACTTAGCAATGAGGCTAATGAAAAGAGGGTTTCAGGCCTCTTATCTCTCTTCAGGTACAGGACAAATGTTGTTCCCTATTTTATTAGCCAGAATAACCTGACAGGGACTGAGGAGAGGAATAAACTGGTGATATCTGGATGGCTTTGTTTTCTTCTGCAGGTCTCCCTTTGAGGCTGCTCTCCTCCAACCTAACTCAGCCTGGTGATTTTGATGAGCCCAACTTTTATTTTCTCCTTTAACATGACATATTAGTTGTGACATATGTAGCTCTCTTCAACTGTTGTGAATAAAAATGCCTCTGGAGTGGCTTTCACAGTGTAAAGCACCTGGGTGAAGGATTTGGGCTAAAACATCAAATTTAAAAAACTTAAGATCAAAAAGTCCCAGTTCAGATGTGTAGGGCTAAATGCTCCCTTGGTTCCAGTAGCCTTCACTTGCTTTTTTTATTAGCATTTCTAGAGACACCACCCATAGATTAAACATGAATCACACTGGACAGTGTACAAAGGCAGAGTGACCCTAGGAGTGGCTGTAGAGTCCCAGTGCTGCCCTGTTAGCCTTTAGGAGTTTGGGTGTGGGTTACAGCCCGAGTGGACCTGGTTCCACAAGTTCTGTGGCTCAAGATACTCAGTTACAGGGGATTTAGTAATGATTTTAGCATGTGCCACAGAAAAGTACAACAAAATTACTTTAGAAACAAATCTCTTTGGAAAGTCATATTGTACCTTTTACCTTCAGGATAGCCCTCACTTGTTATTGCCATTTGATTTCTCCAGACAGTGCTGTCACGGGCTGTAATTAAATAGGCAGGTTTTAGAAGAATGAAGATTGGAATGCTCTGAATCATTTGTTAAACTGAATATGACAAGCAGTGGGCTGGTTTGGAAAAAAAAAAATTTTGAAGAAAAGAAAACCAAACTCACTGCCATGGATTGTGAAAGGAAACAGACTCAAACTGAAATTAGATGAAAAGCTTGAAATTAGATGAGACCATGGTAGTCAGGCATATACATTTATATATTTGTCCATACACACTAGATTCTAATTTACCTTTTCACTACAATTTTTATCATGTTGTCTTGACTTACATACAGTAATCAAGAAACATTACACAGTATGGGGGGGTTGGAGGGAGAGATTTTAAATAATCCTCCTAATTCAAATGTGAAAACACAGTTATTTTCTCTTCCCTCCTGCCTGTCCCTATTGCAGAAAAGTCTTTGGCTATAATGGGGGCTTGACAGCCTGAGAAGAGCTTGGAGAGCTGGCATCAGTTGCCCCTTTGTTGCAAAAGAAAAAAATAATGATTTTGTCCAGCTGTTGTGCCAGTCTTTGGAATAGAATATTTCCTATCTGATGAGTTTATATTCCCATAATATTAGCAGTTTGAAAATGCAGATGAAACTGGGCTTTAGCACATCTGCTGGACAGAGGAAATGAGGAAACAAGGAAAGAGAAAGAAGAAGTGAATGTGACTGGAGTAAAGGGCTTGTGAATTTAGAGCTGAAGATTAAAAAATACAATCATTGGTGCATTTGAAATCAGTTCCATTGGGTTCCCTCCCACTGATTTCCTGTGGTCCCTTAAAGAGATGCTGCTTTTCCTGGGAAATGTGTGTTCTGCCATGCTGGTGACACGTGGTGTTTTAATTCTGAGTATTTCCTATGTTTTTCTTCTGTATCTACAGTGCACAGCATATACCAGTTCCTTGTGTGAAATACTTGTTTCTAAACCTTTTACTCCTCTGTGTCCAGTGCAGAAATCAACAGACACACCTCACTATATAGCACACAGGAGTGCTTGTGTGTGTCTGTGATTCTACAGACATATATCCAATATATTTGTGCCTGTACTTACATACAACTGCAGCAAATGGTAACTGCAAAACTCAATTGCAAAACCAAATAAGCTCTGTCTTTTCCTTTGGGGTTATTGGGTGCATGGAGCTGTAGGTTTGAGGCCGGTGGCTTTGCAGCTGAATGGTGCTGGCACAAACGGAGATCTCTATAGAACAATTTTGAAGATCATATAGCCTGTAGATCTCATGCAAATCCTTTTGCAGCCATAAAGTTCTCCCAACATTGACTCTCCCTTGTGTTACACAGAAAGCCCAGCTACTACAGGTAAAAATGTTGTTTGCTTGTAGAGCCGAAATCTGCTCTGCTGAATTCCTAAATTCCTGAGATGTTTGGATGTGATACACCAAAAATCCAACCTATTATTGAGGCTTTCTTCTAAATAAAATGTCATGCATTGCTATTGCACACAAGTCACTTGGTTGCCTTTAAATATTGCCATCTCTAAGTGGAAAGGGAATATATTGTGAGTGTTTGCAGAATCCCTTCAGCCACGGGAAGTGTGGTTTGGAAATTGCTGTGCTGTGTTCTCACTCAACTCACCTGCAGCTCAGGGAAACTCCAACACCTTAAGAGAAAGTAACATCTGAGATAAACACAAGCAGGTAATTCCCACCATATCAGAAGTAAAGGAAGGGAGCTCTTGGCGGGGGGAAAGGATTTAGGCTCTAGGGAGTCAAGAGAAAATGGCAATGAGAGAAGTGTTCTGTCATGTTTATTTTCACTCTGCTGCTGAATCACAGGGACTTCTTAACACATAACTCATAAGTTTTATGCATGAAAACGCAATCAGTTTTGGGAAATTTCATATTCAGAGGGAATTTAGTCCTGTGTTGCATCTTTTATATGCCTTTTTCTTCCTTCTGTTTGTATTGCTGTCTTTATGGTGTGAAACCACAAGAGTCCTGCTTCTTAAAAGGTTATCAAAGATGTGGGATTTTTGACTGGCCTCAGGTGTATTAGGAAGTGGATAGTGTCAGGGCTGTAATTCAGAGCTTTGTTTGTCAGTCAAGTGCTGCCCTGTGCAGGATTCTAATCCAGAGCAGGAGCCAAACTAAGTGCAAACACATGCTGCTCCTGGAACAAGAAGGTATTTAAGTTCTTAGAAAGAAGGACTCTACCAGTGAAAATTTCTCATGTTTCAGAAAACTTCCCAAGGTCTCCTTCAGACTCCTTTTTTCCAAAACAGCAATTTCTTTGAACCCAAGTCAGTCTTCTCACTACCAGCCAATTCTGGCATGATGACAGTTTTTTAAACTTAGTACTGGTTGACATGGAAAGAATAGGACAGCTGCTATTAAACTGCTACTAGCTGGTAGCTAAGCTACTCTGGTTGGACATTAATTTGGAACTTAAGTCCCAATTTGAAAAACTATTTATTTAGTTATAGACAAAAGAAGGTTCTGGAGAAATGATCTGCTGGTCAGAGCACTTGTAGATGGATATAAGGATCTGAAGTTCAATCTCAAGGTCCAGATGGGCCAGAGCAGGGACATGAACTTCTGCATTTGTGCCTCCCTCGGAATCACAGGCTCCTACAACTGCATGTTTAGTTTTAAAATTGCCTATGTTGGGGGTTAATTTGTCCTGTCTGTTATCTAAACCAGCCCATAAACAATGGCTAGTTAGTCAATATCCCATTACTGGTATAGGTAGATATGCTTTGTTTCTAATTAAACATTAATTGAACACTGTTGCCCCCCACCCCCAACAAATGGTGGACTTTCAAAGTTCATAATTACTTTCACAAATGATGCTCCTTTCCTTTGTAAAACTTAAGGTAAGACAGGAATCACAACTAAAGAATGGCTGTGCAATGCTAAAAAAATCTGCATCATGTATAGATTTAGGTTGTTAACAGCACTGTGTGTGGTCTGTATAGATTTTCCTGCCCCTGTTTACTCTATTTTTTCAAAATAAATAAAATCTAAAGAGAAGGGTTTATTAGCTCCTGCTGCTCACCATGTACTTTAAGACATAATCCATTGTTTGTGGCATTACAATAATCTCTACAGGCATTAAATAACTGATGTCACAAGCACAGGATTATAACCACAGCTCTGCAATTTACATAGTAATACAACAAAGCATGAAAAACCTGCGTGGCAGTGTGTTACCAAAACTAACCCTTTAAAATGCTGAGTTACATTGTGGAATGAGTAGATCCTGAACCCTTGCTGTGTAAGTACATTTGTCTCAGCATTTCAGGTTTGGATTAACATGGAGGATAGAAGCCTATGAAACTTGGAGGTCTGAGTCAAGTCTGCCAGTTGGGTTCATTGAAGTGATTGGATTTGCTTGCCATATTTTGACTTGGTTCAAAAAGAAACTGTTATTAACTAATCAAAGTGTCCTTTTACATCTGAGAAGATGTCTGTGCATATTATACATCACAAACCATGAAGCTTCTACCAATGTACTTCTATTCCTTCATTAAGGTGCATAAGGATCCTTATTTACAAATGCACAAGGACAGAAAACTAAAGAGGCTTCCTGTTGTCATAAATCTTATTGGCAAAGTTAAGGATCAGGTTATTCCAAGGCAGTTCATTCCTCCTCTCTTTCCAGAGATAAGATAACCTGAACAACTTTTTGTTGTGACTGTTAATATTTATAGGGAACTGATGGGCCTTTCTTTGATTCCTAGTGGTTCACTAAGACTTGGGTTACTATCCTAATAAGTATATGTAAATAAGGCAACCTATAGATGAAGCACCAGTAGATGTCACTCAAGAATATGAGGAAGAGACCGTGAAATGAGCGTGACCAATAGAGCTGAGTGTGCACATTGGCAGTGGCCTCTGCACAGCTGCTCAGGGTGCTCAGCCACCCATGGCTTTGGGCAATGATCCACTGCTTTTGGTAGTCACCTGCTCACCAAGGCTTTGGGGCTGTGACCTCCCATTTCTGCCAGAGGTACTACAGAGTGTTTGTGTGTCTGTCCAGAGACATCTCCCATGGCTTTTCCACCTTTCCTTAACCTTTGTTGTATTAATATTCTTTCTAAATAGCTTTTGAGCACAACTGTAAGAAGATTATGCATGAATTTTTTGTTCCTTAGACAAATAGTTCAAAGGGGGAGAAGAAGAGTCTTAGCTTCTTGTTTGGCAGTGTTTTAGAAAAATAGGAAGGTAACAGTCATCATTGATCTTGGGAAAGAAATACACAGGTGTCAGATATTAAGTAGAAGAATATGTGCACTAGAAGTATGAATAAAGTAACTTAATAGTTCGGCACTGTCTTTCAGTATTTGGACTTGGTTTTGATTCTAAACCAGAATTGAGTTACCAGATATTGCAGCGATCAAGTGTCTGTAGAGGTCACTGTTAAAATGGTTTAAAACACTCATTATAGTTCTTAGCATGAGGAATAACATATCCCAAGCCACTTTATAAATGTTCTTCCACACCTATATTATCAATAATTGATTCCACAGAGTAGGCTACAGCAGATGCAATTTGCTAAAATCCCAGTCAAGTGTCAACAAGCTGACTGGTTCATTTTATCATTATGCCAGGAAATTTTAGCAGCTAATCATAAGGAAAGTACAAAATGTGAGATCTTGTTTCATTATATGAATAAAAGCCTGTGATTTCAGGATGGAAAGAAAAGATCATTGCTCAGCATAATGTGAAAAAAAAAATGAAAAAATGAAAAAAAAGAGAGGCAGCAGCTTTAAATCATCAAATTATCCATTTTAGCAGGATTTGAATTAATAACTTATTGAGATCATTACTTAAATCAAGAGTTTCTCTTTGGATGTAAGTTGCACTCTGAAGGGAAGGAGGGTACAAGGAGTGAAACTTGCATTTGAGGATCCAGGCAGATGTGAAATGCTCGCTTTTTTTCAACACCTTTCTTTATCTCCTTCATTACAAAAATTTTCCAGAAGTTGACTAGCCCTGAATATTTCCTAAACTGTCCAACAACAAACAACTAAAAGAAGGCTTGCACTCCTCTGTCACAAAAGTGTCTTTGGATAGGAGCCCAAAACCCTGAGGTTCATGGCTTGTCACCCCTCAGGTAGCCATGAGAAAGATGGGACACAGCCTTTAACCTTCCCACTCTGCACCTCCTCCCTCCCCTCGGCTGTAAATCCCTCCAGGGCAAAACCAAGGAGCCTTTATGGTGGGGCTTGTGGGCAGCCACTTTTTTGCCAGATTGCACACTTGGGATCTCTTTGATCTCTTCCTGAACTTTTGGGTTCTTTCATGCCATAATGTTAGAGGACAGCTTTCAAAAGCACTGACATTATGGAGTGTGGCAAGAATAAAGGCCACAGAAATGTGAAATTCACCCTTCAGTACATCCTCATCTTTATTTTGTGATAAGATACACTGGTTTCAATTACTCTTATGTCAACACAGTTTATAGAAGAGAAACACTAGTTTAGAAGTCAAAAGGAAAAGGCACTATTAGTGACAACTTGTGGCAGAGTTTCCAGGGGGAAAAAAAATAATTGTGCACTTGATTTCAATCTTAAACCCTCCAAACTGCACAGTAAATTGAAGGTTGCAAGGCACAAACACCTGTTCAAACTGCATTGAAATTAGAGGGAGGAGATCAATAGCAGAGCCCAGTCCAGGTAAAATATATTTTGGAAGACAAAATCCTCGTGTGATCCCCGAGTCACTTCCAGGTTCCTGCGAGGGGACTGTGGCAGGAGCTGGTTTTGAGATGGGCAGCTGCCTTTGGGTTCACAGCTGCAGGAAACACTGCCCACAGAGGGAAGGCAGTGAAATGGCACAAACCCAACAGCAGCTTCTAAAGCTGATGTCAGCTCTGGGCTTAGGAATTTTCTATGGAGACTCAGAGCAAGGCAGGTAGAGATGCCCTTGCTGTCTAGAAAACCTCTACTGGCTGCTGGGACGTGGGTGCCTGGAAGCTGAAGAAGCTCCCAGCACAGCGGCCTCATGTGTGCCACAGATCCCTGAATGGCTGCTGCCACCTCCATCCTCCCTTACCTGCACTGCTGGGTGCTGGGGGCTTGGAGATGAAATGCTGGGACAGAAGGCAGGGGTGAGAATATTTTTTGGATCGTGGCGAGAAGGAGGAGTAGGAAGATGACTTTATAATTGCTTTTTTATCACTCTTTCTGACTATATTGACTTTATGCTTGACACAGCTTTGGCTGGCAAGTAAGGCCCAGATACATTCAGAATTAGATATGACTTAGGCTCATTCTTACATGAGAAGAAAATCATCGGTTGCTACAGAAACAGCTCCATATCAGTCTCGTGGGGCATCTTTGCATCTGGCTTTTTTTCCTTCTCTTTTGCTAATCTGTAGATAAGAGTCAAAGCAAGTGCAGCACATCCCACATCTCTATAAAAGGTTGGAGGAACTCTGCAGAGAGCAAAGTGTGAAAGAACATCTCGTAGATAAGCTAAACTTAAATGAATGAGTTAATTTACACTCCCCCTGCATTTTTTTTTTTAAGTTTTGCAACTCTCGCTAAGTTAATTGAGGTGAGAATTAAATGACACCAGTCAGCAAGTATTTTAAAGACCACCAAAATTAAGGAAGAGAAAAGAGGCACTCAGAAAAGGAGTTACTAAGAAACAGGAAAAAATCCTAGGGGTGAGGTAGAATCTGTGTCGAAAAAATTGCAGCTTGCAATGGAATAATAATCCATACTGACTTTCAGGCAAGTTGTTTAACTTGATAAATTCAAGGAATTAGTTAAAAATAAGTGTATATTATGGGTGAACAGGGACCATTCTGCACACTTCAGACCAGCTCACCAGCGACGTTCTTCAACTGGTTTTCTAAAATGTAATGAATTCTTGATGCTTAGTAGATTAATATTTATTGAGTGAATCAATGCTTAATTTATTAAAAAATTGCCTTCCTTGTATTTTAATATGATTTATTACTCATCAGTGCTTATTGCATTAATTAAAGATTGTGTTAATTTTGTGGAAGTGAACACAATCTGCTGCAGGTTTGCTGCACTGGGGGGACTGTGCCTCTGGGTAGTGCCAGCCATGGAAACTGCTGGAGGTGGGAAGCTGGTATGAGTCACCTCTTCCTGCCCTTGGGATTTCAGATAGCCAGCCAAGTGGAAAAGAGGATGCTGCCCCTCAAGGGCAGGACAGGATTATGGCAATAGCAGTACTGTGATGATACGGGGAATGTTTCCGTTTGCCTCCTTCAAATTACGGCTGATGCTGTGGAATTCATTTTTGTGTTCCTTATGGAATGTCTTCTTGTCAACGTAGGTGTAATCCAGCCTTAGAGACATGGGAAACTGTCACCACTTTCCCAACCAGGAACGGCAGTCATTGCATTTCAGTGCTCAGACTGTAAGAAATTCTTGGGACAGTAGGTTGCCTGGAGATTGGGATGGTCCCAAGCATCTCAGCAGGGGCAGGTGTTTGAGAAGTGGAAAATTCCTAAAGGCAGAACAAAAAAAAAAAGCCAGACATCTTGTGAGCTGAGTCTTTCAAGAAATCTGTCAAAACAGGGAGAGGGTGATCGTGCTGGAGGGGGGCCACAGCTGCAATTTACGTCTTTCAGCGCTGAAGAAAGAAGTGAATACATAAAGCCCCACAGCCATGATACTTCTGGTGAAATTATTTTATTAATGGGTGTGACATTTGTAATGTCTCTCTCTTTAAATTCAAATACCGCTGTTTTTATAGCTACTCAAAAGTGAGTCTGCCTGTTTTTTAAAAAAATCCATCTAGTTACTAGGCTGCTTGCATCCAGCTGAGCCCTGGAAACAGCAGAGAGCTGGTCCCTGAGATCTGAGAGCAGGCTGGAATTTCCAGAAAGTGATTGGACCCATAATTAGGGTATTTTTGCATGTTTAAATGCACAGTTGTGGGACGCACTTTGCTGTTTGCTCCTCTCCGGGGCTGGGCTGTGTGTGCACAAACTTCCCTTGACGAGGTAAATCAGAGAAACCTCTTCAAGGTCCAATGAAGGTCAGAGCAGAGGATTTTTTCCTCTCCTGGTCACCGGGCAGGCAGGAACCGCTGCGCTCCAGCCCGGAGCGTTTGGGTGGAGCCAGTGCCAGGGACCTGGTGGCATTTCAAATCCCTCGCAGCACTGAGGTGTTAGATGCTAAAGATCAGTGCTGCTCCACTTGAAGTCAGAGAAATAACTTGAGCTTAAAGTTCAACATATACACAGAGATTTCCTGGATCTGGAGTTAATTTGGTTTTTTTTCCCAAGGTCAGCCTGAAGGCAGCATCCAAAGTTAAAGAAAAAAAAGTTCAAAACTGAACGTTTGACTTGTAATAATTTAATTTTATTTCCCGTTTTGTTTAAACTCTCTGACGTGCTTTTGTTTTCCTGACATATCAAGTTAAGCTATTTAGGCTTTTATTTAATGTTCATTTTTACCCCAGTTAATAGACTCAAGTCAGAACTGGGGGCCAGTCAGGCTGCATGCCTTTCTCTCTACTCCAAATCTTTGCATTTTGCAACTTTCTTTGATGCAGGATATTTATATTCCACCTTTTTTTTCCCAGTAGAGGAGCTTTCACGGAGTATAGGCTTTGGATATATATTTTCTGCTCTAGCTGTTCATTAGATATACAGCATTTGGAGTTCCAGTTGTGCTGAGAAATGTAAGCAAAGCTTTTGGCCCAGTGGGGGCTAAGCTCTGGCATTTCATAGCTTTGTACATATGAATCAGGATTAAGGTGCAGGATCTATATAAAATTTAGCTCATTAGGAGATATTTTGTCCTACGGCTCCCGCTGGGAAGGGGGGTCCTTTGCTTACACACAGCATTCCTCACTTTGCTTTACTGCTCCCTGGGAAAGGAGGGGGTGAGCAGCCCCCTGCAGAGCAGGTACAGCAGTTCTTGTGCAGGGGACACAGAGCAGCAGCAGGGTATTCCTCTCCCTTTTACCAATATGCTGGCACACCTGGAAAAAACTCAGCATACCCTGGCCTCAGTGTTTTATACTAAAGCAAACGCAGTCCAGCACAGGGCTAAGGTCATGCTCGGGATGACTTCCCAGAGTTAAGAGAATGAGGAGTACCTCTGAAAACAGGCAGGTGGGACTTTTCTCACAAATGTGATTTGTGTTGTACCAGATTTAAGGTGCTGAAGGCCAGAATGGTTCCAGAAAATGTGGGGCTTTTCAGCCTGACACCTCACTAGGCTTTCCAGCAGGCCTCATAGCTCAGGTGTATTCAGTGGATAACCATGTCCATGCACTTCAGCCAGTGAAGCTTTACTGCAGAGAAATGATGGGTTTGGAGAGGAGTTTCATCAGTCATAATTTCCAAGGAAGAGCATTCACAGTAGGGAATACCAAGTCAATGTTGCCTCCTCAAGGACTTTCAGCTGTCACGCCGGGAATACAGTGAGTGCAGTGATGAGAATTAGATTAGAAGAAGATCAATAGGGCTGACAATAAATGAAAGTAACACAGACATTACTGAGCAAATTAGGAGAGAGAAATTAAACTGGACAGTATAATCTTCAATACAAGCTAGACACACTAGTGTTGGGCAAAGTTAGGGAGAAGACAGTAAGTTAGAAAGTGCTGTGATGAAGAAGCATTAACAGCCTGTGAGATGGGGAAAGCCCTGCTTCTGATGGAAAGCTCTGAGCCCACAGAAAGGTGGAAAAGAATGATAATGGTCCAGGAGCACATGGATTTAAGTGGTGGGCTACAGGTGAGGAGATCACCTAAGACTGGGAACATAGAGCAGGCAGCAGCACTGGCTGCATATCACAGGGAAAGGGAACCTCACCATCACAAAGGCTTTGGTGGGAAAGCTTGTTCCAGGCAGAAAATTTTCCTAACCTTCTCACAGCACAGGTTGGTTTGCCCTGTGAAGTCTTGCAGCCCTTCCAGAAACACTCCTCTGTGTAAACTTGATTATTTGCCATAACAACTCCCTGTATTTTGCTGTCTGTAGAGATATCCACTGATGATCAAGTCTGGCAAGCTTTTGGGTTGAGGGATATCTGGTGGCAATGAGATCCATGGGCTGACTGTGCTCAGCATGAAAAGAAGCTTTCCTTTTATCAGTCTTGAGTTTGTCTAGATACTCTTACATGTCTTTGAAAGGTTCACCCCAAGGCAATATAATTGTGTTTGATCACATACAGGCATTGAGTCAGTGATTGATATGAATAAAGAACTTAGAGTTGCTCGTCCTGGTTCTGTGTCTTCTTCCCCGTGGAATCAGAAATCACTTTTATAAATATATCGGTCCATCTGTGCTTCTAGCTATCCATTTCAAGTATATGTTCCAAAAAAGAAATAGTAACACTTTATAAGTGCAAATAAAAACACATTAAAAGGACTGAGCAAGGGGTTTTTCTTCCTCATAAAGTGCATGTGGATCCCTTCCAAAAGAGTTACTGTGAGCCATGTAACTTGCAATTAATTCTGCTATAAATGTCAGAACACTTACTTTGCAGGTCTAAGCTGACCCACTAAAATTAGTCCCCTTTTAACAGTTCCTTTTATAATTTGTTTTTCAGCAGAAACGACGGCTTGACCTCCTGACAATAACCAGCCCCGGTAAGTGAGCTCTGCCGCCCGGCTCTCTTCTCTTTTCTTAAAGAGATGGTTGTCTAAATGTGTTTTTCCCCCGTCTCTGACATGCAAAATGAAAAACACTGTTCCCCAGAAAATCTTTCACCTAATAACAAGTGACAGCTATATTGTGCTTGGCAAAGCCCCGGGCAGTTATCCGTTCACAGAGCTGCCTCTTCAGACCTTTACTCTATGAACTGGAGTGCTGATATTTCTTTAAGCCTCCTGGGGTTACAGTTAGTGGTATATCTGCAGGGCAGATGCCCTCAAATTCACAGTGTGTGTTCAAGTATCACGGAAATGCAAGCTTGAATTTCCTTGGTGGCAAACGTGAGCAACTGGGGGAGTGAGGAGATGGTGGCCCTCTATGGGTGCGGTGAGAGGCAGGAGGTCCGGGCTCAAGTCTGAGAACCTCAAAGTGGATCTGAAAATATTTAGGTAAAAGGAAAATGCTTTAAACTGCCTGCTTTGCGATGGCTTTTGTAGCTTGCCTCTTGAGGAGATAAACCAAACTGTGTTATATTGGGAAGGTGTCGAGCTCCTTGGCATCGTGAGTTTCCAAGTCTCAGCACGGTGGTTGAGATGCAGGTTGGTTCAGTAGTGCCCCTCTGTGACCTCAGCTCTTCAGGATGGGTGGCTTCTCATTTATTGCCATGTGTCTGGCTCACTTTCTTTCCATTAGCTGCTGCAGAAAGTTTGCTGCCCACCAGCTTCAGATGTACGCCCTGCTCAAACAGTGCCACATTCCGGTTAACTTTTCCAATTTTTCAGATGTGTGTATGTATTAAGCTCTCAGGTTGGCTTTAACTGGGACTAATGAGTTCTGGCCTTAACTGGGAATAATGTGTTAGCGAAGTGAACAGGTGTTATGGGGAGTGAACAAAATGTGACACACATTTACTTGGATAACAATTTTGCATCGATAATTGTTCTGACACTCTGAATGTAGATATAATCTGTGACATGGTTTCTCCTTCACTAACCTTGTTAAAATAATAAGAATTAAAATAAGGAGGAGGAACACTTTGTTGGGACAGATGTTTGAGGCTATTGGCAATTGCATCACATTTCTGCATGTTCACTTTTCATGCAGTTTGCAATTATGTTAATGTATGCTCAGGGCACTTGCTGATAAAAGCAACAATACAGTGTGATACATCCATTGTCACTATTCTGACTGTAACTTCAAGGACAAACATGGCACATTTTTCATTTTCTGTATCTTCAGCATTCCCTGTTTCTAGAGGAAAAAGAAAAAAAAAAAAAGAAAAAAAGATCTCTAAAGGTCTTAATCATAACACACACTCAGTTCTTGGATAAGGGCACCAAAGTCCACAGTCACTTTTTTCAGTAAGAGAAAAAGAGGCTTGAGGACCAGAATAACTTAATATGACAGTTTTCTGTAAAACAAAGTTATGATACCTCATCATTTCCAGATGATTCACTGGAACAGTGAAAGGGTTGACTAAGCTGAGTTTGTGCATAGATGTGGTCACAGTAAGTAGCTATAGCATCATATCTCTCACTTTAATACAGCAATCTACTCAATCAACACAGCAGTTAGCTGGAAGGCTCTTCAATAACTGTAGGTAGACATACTGCACTAAAAGGGGGGAAAAGCTTCCCATAACATATGTTTTTCTGGAATGCAAGTTTTGCCATTTGATATTTAACCAGAAATCTACAATATGGGGTATATAGGAAAAAAAATAATATTTGTTCCGTGATTACATAATTGAGTGCATATAGTATTGCTTTCAATAACGGCATTTTCAGAAGAAGCTTGGTGCTGGATCAGGCCAAACTCACCAAAGAGCCTAAAGCTGAGATTTTTCAAAGAGGCTGAAAAAGTTAGGCACTTAATTCCTAGTAGGATTGGAAAATGTCAGCCTGTGGATTAAAGGGTCTAGTTTCAGCTCTACAAATACAAAAATAAAATAAAATAAATCATAGCCTTAGGGCTTTTATCTGTCTTTGGAGACTGCTACTTTAAAATATTTCATTCTTTGAGTCCTAGCTCTAAGATCTGACGCTGCCAGTCTGCTTTTACGAAGTCTTGATATCGGTTATGATGGCTGAGATCAGCCATAATCACTGTCATCCCTTAATTTACTGATTCAAATGAGGCACTGGGCTATTTGGTTGCACCTGTTAATCCTCTGGGGCTTGTTTCTGTTCTCCACCTTGCCGCAGGCAGGCAGCCTTTGCTCCTGGTGGAGCTCACTCAGCCTTACTTAGAGTGGCAAAGTCCTCTGTGGTTCACAAGCAGCATTGGCTACCAAAACCCTATTGCTTGATTGTAAGGAAAGACAAAGAAGGACTTCAAAAACAAGGGTGACCTCTGTGATTTGCACCTCTGTCATGATGAATATCGTCTTTCTTTTGTGTGTGTGTGTGTGTCTGTGTGAAACTCTTGAGCTGGATTTTGTATATTTAGTCAAAAATTGATTGTGATTCCTTGCAAGTATTATAAAAGCTCTTCTCCATGTGCCACTACATACTATTTCCAAAAATTGATCAGCCAGTTAATGAGACTAATTGCAAGATAAAATAATGCCTTTAGTGTCAGTTAAGGAGTGTTGAGACACAGGTGCCAGAAAGTTCAAAAGTGGGTTTGTGGGATTACAGAAACCTTACATCACCTCATGGCAGTCACACTGTTCCCCATGGACGTGGCTGTTGCACCATTTCCCAGGAATCAGTAATGGCTCAGAAGCAGTGCCCATTCCTTGTTCCCTGAATTTCCCCCCTGCCCATGCTGTGCTGAGCCCACACTGTGAGGCTGACCCACCAGTGCCTCCTGCCTTGCTCCAGAGGATTTCCAAACCCTGATCAATGCATGTGTGGCCTTGTGAAACCTTGCTGAACAGGTGCTCGACTTAAAAGCACACTTATATGTTAAACTGAACAGGTATAGATCATTAATCTGTAATCTGGACGGAGAGAAGTCTGGAAAAAAGTGGGGGGAGGGTGGAAGAAAGAAAAAGGAAGAAGTACAGACGCAGCTCCAACTACACAGTTTGTATGCAACATGCAGGGCTGACCTCTTCCAACACCCCTAAGAGAACAGCTACAGGAAGCTCCACACCATGCCCCAAACTGGAGGAAGTCTTTGCTTTGCTTTGGATCTCCAGAAACAGCCAGACACAAATGATGCATAAGCTGGGAGCGAGCCAGACTCCCTCGTGCTCAAATATATTCCTTTGAAGCTACTGACACCCCTGTAAAACGTGGAGGGGAGTTCACTGCTCTGCCATTCTGCTGAGTAGCTGGAGGAATGTTAAGTTAAATTTGTCAATGCTCTTGCCACACTCCTTTCTTCTTGCCCCTTGGCACGTGAGGTACAATTAGGCTGCAGCGCCGGCACAGCTGAGGGTGCTGGAGTCAGCGCTGACGTGCGCAGTGGGGTGGGGGAAAGACATTAAAAATTCATCAGGAGCTGGCAGGGAGTGGGGCATAATGAGTTTTAAGTTTTGGTGATTTAGATTTTTCTTCAAACTCGGTTTTACCTCTGAATTTGATCAGAAACGTTTCCTTAACGCTGTTCTGATTGTCTCGGCGGTTTAGGAGCGAAGCGTCAGGTGGTTTAATTTGGCCTTGTTGCACAAAGAAGGTGAGGTTCTGCCCTTAGTTTGTGGGTGATCATGTTCTAGTAGCACTTTGAACATGCACATGCAATCACATCACATTTTTTGGTAACTGCTCAATAGCTGCAAATAAGATATCCCTGTTTCCATAGCTTTTCCATGGAGACAAAGCTTTTTGCATCTCCCGTGTTTATGATAATAATACAGCTTTCCAATTTCTCCTCTCAGTAAGGTAAGTTCCTCTCCCACTGAAGTATTTTTTAATTATTGATACCATAAATGGAAGTGTGTTGGAAACTATTGGCTTTGAAAATAGCTAACATGTGATATTATCCAAGAACCATCAGGAAAATTCTTTTGAAATTCTCTTTGATTCAGCCGTCCTCAGGGCTTTATCCTTCTCTACCAGTTTCTCTACTGCCAATTTAAAATAACATTCTCTTGAAATCAGTGCAATGTCAGGAGAAATTCATCAGCACTGTAGGTGCATGTTTCCCAGATGTATATAAACCTACTACATTTGGCAGCAGTAAATTGATTGCATTTAAAAAACCTGGGGTAGTTGAATATTCTGTAGTGCCCAGCTTGGCTAGAGCATGGAATACAAAGCAAGTTTTTTAAGTTTCTTTCAGCTCTGTTTTAGGTGAAATAAAGCTCCATAATTCCTGCCTTTTGATTTACTCAGATTTTCCTGATGTGCAAACCACATCAGAGGTTAACATGCAGGGACAGATTCCTAATCTCTGTTGAGGTTTGATAAGAAATGTTAATGACTCGTGTGTGCTTCCTCCTAATATTCAAGCTCTTACACTTTTAAACAGGGTAAAAAGCTTGATTTTAAAAGTATTTACCAGTCTGATCTATGTGGTGAAATATTCTCCCCCCTTTAATATCATCAGTGCTGCATGCTCTAAAAATGTCTCCATTTCATTAATTTGTGATATACTGCTACCCTGAATTCTTTTAAGGTGGCTTTAGCTTCTGCCATACATATTTTACTGCTTTAAATTATAGATACAGGACTGTTGCCTAGTTAATTTCCTCTGGTTAGGAAAATATATTTCTGCTCTCCTGGCATTGCATAAAGTGATATGTGGGATTTGCTATATTTTTTAGCTGATTAAGTTTTGCATTTCTACATATTACTGCTTATGAGACCTCAAGTAAAACTACGTAAAGGAAGGAGAAGTTTTATAGTATATTTCAAAGTTTCATTTAACTATAAATTCCACCTCTAAGCCCTGCTACGAGACTTTTCCATTACCTTCCTGGATAGTCTGGCTATCAACTTCTCTCTAATTGAAGCATGAAAATAATATGAACTCAAAGTCATGAAGCTGTAAGACAGGTATTAGTAGAAATGATACTGACTAATAAAATGTGACAGAAAGTTGTTGGCGGCCAAAACTCAGGGTTTTTTTGCTAGCCCTCATTAATTAATAGTACATTGATTTTGGTCTAAGTATGTGTCAAAGGATAGCATCAGAGTTTTTAAAGAGCCTTACATAACTACTGTTCATGTTTGTTAGGGATGCTTCACATACTAGTTTACTTGGAAAGGTGGTGGAGAAAAGAAATTACTTATGATTCCTGTAACAACTGAGTCTTTTAACGCTCAGTGATAGATAGAGGTGAAATTATTTCCCATATCACTAAGACACTGGGTGTTAATCCACCCATTTACCTAAAATACTATAACTGGGGGAGTCAGAACCTCATTTCTCAGCAAGGCAATAGACCCTAAATGGTTTGTCTGAATCCACTGCACAAGAATTTCTGTACCATACAAATAAAATATAAATGCTAGAGTCTCAGCTCAAAGTGAAATTCCCCTGTTGTGTGTCTTAGCTGAACCATAAAGCTGCAGGAAAAAGTTTGCTCCAGACTTGGCAAAACTTTAGTAAGATGATGTACTAACAGAGAGCAGAAAGAGAAAATATGGACTTTTTTTTTTTGTGCCATTAGGATGGCTTCAACTGTCCTGAGGCTAATTAGGAAATTTTACCTATCCAATTTCTCATCTTTACTGGATCTGAAGAGCTGTAAGAATTTCCATTTGCTGTGATAAGGAGAAGTAATATTGTTGCTTGTAATTACTCCTTCATGCAGATCAGTACCTTCCTAATTTTTACTTATACCTTTCCATTTGCCAGAATAATAACTGCAGAGATGCCTCCTACTCACTGAACAGTGTTGCTGTTCCTACTGTCTTTTCCCTTCATTTATATGTCCCAAGAGAATAAGTCCTCCTTGATCTTTCTGCCTGTCCCCTGACCTATCCCAATCTGGCTCTCCAAACATCACCTGCACCTATCTCAAATATCACAGTTTTGAGTTCTATTAAAATGACACTTTTTTGATTCAGTGATGAAACCAGAATTTTTTACCCATTTAGTTGTAAAATATTTACTTTCAGGAAGGCTGTTTCATCCCCACCTTTGCATTTTTAAAAAAATGACCTTTTTTTGGATACATGTAGAATAAGTGATATTTGCAAAGTCAGAGTAAGACTGCAGAGAAGATATTCTAAAGGCTAATCCATTACTTTTGAAGAAAAATATCAAGCTTTTCCACAATCCCTTATTATTATTCTGGGTCACCATGGTGTTTCCATGCACCTTGGCATGTCCCTTTAATTGGATCCTTACATAGGAAGGTCCGGCATAGTTGCATTGAAAGCTGACATTTCTAACTAACTGACCTTTTCAGGCCCAGTGACACTCCTATAATGATTATCCTCTAGCATTGTTTGGACACAATACCACATACTTCACAGCACATAAAGAATATGTTCTTTGAGAACTATTCAAAATGCCCAATCTCGAGTTAGCAAAATGAGAAAATTGGGTGCAAACATTCATCAGAGTGTTATTGTGCAGGTATCGATTTGAATGCCCTTTCATTTCTCTGGGAAAAAGTGTTGTATTATAGAGCTCTAAATTAACTTCTGTTCTGTTTTTTTTCCCCCAGTAAGTATAAAAAGGTCAAATTCATTCATAAGGCTGAATAGATTTGCAGGATATAAGCAATAAGATAGCAATCAACCTTCAAATAACCTTTAAAGAGACAGTATCTTTTCTTATGAACAGTAATTGATCTGCTCATTAAGTCACTGCGCACTCTTTGGGGCTCACCTAGGCAAAAATGTGTAAGACCTGTGACGAAAGGATGTCAGCTACAGCAAAGCAGGAATAAATCCTCACTTGGAAATATAAATATTTTACGGGTTTTTGAGGGGTGTAAAGTTGAGGAGAGGATTGATGTTGCTATATGAATTCCTTGACTTGCCTGTTATAAGGGTGAGTGAAAAAAGGCACAGAAAAGACCTCGAAGTGTGAATTTGATGTTCGTGAGGATGACGATCATAGCACGTTCATACATGCCTGAAACCTGGATTACATCCTCCACTTCCCTTATGAATTCCCTGGCTGGTGTGGGAGGGTGATCACTGTCTTTTGCCTCTGGTTGGTCTGTGTATGTGGGAGCTCTCTGTGTAGTTGGTACATGTGTAGGGGGTTGGTGTATGTATAGGGGATCCCCAGCTACACACCACACATGGTTTTGCCACCACGTGTTGTTCTTCTCTTAAAATAAGTCAGTAACTGCTTTCTTTGCACCATGAGGGCTCTCGAGGTGTGTGTGTTGGGGGAGGAGGGGTTCATCCTCTCTGCCTACACAGATGTAAAACCTGCACCCAGGTTGTTGCAGCGCTGTCTCCCCGAGTGCAGCCTCCTGTCACCCTCCCACTGTCCTGGGCTGTGGCTCTGCAGCTCCTCTCGTGTAAGCGGGAGCTGCTAAAGGGCTGCTGGAAATTTCTCCAAGGGAGCTGCATGTAGCCAGAGACTCCCTTAAAGTGCTGGGATTGTCAATTTAAGATAGCAATCAGAAGATTAGTGTTCTGGCCATGTCCGTATTTCATTTCTGCATGTAAATCCGCGTTATGTTTTTAGTGTTATTTTTATGAATTGCACATAGGCTGAGGACTATCTGTGCATAATTGACTACAATGAGTTGTCTTGGTTTTTATCTTTGATCAGAATTTTCAGAGGCAGCAAGTATCCCAGGTGACGACGCTTTTTATGCAGTAAATGTTTGCACATGAGGCTTTCTGTTTTACTTCACAATGTGCAGAATGAGCATCTCGCTCATTTAGAGGGAGTGAAAATGAGCAATTCTGTGCACAGGTGTATTGTGCGTCTTCTCTTTTTGCATAAGCTCAGGGAAAACTTAAAATAGTAACTTTTCTTTCTCATTAAAAGAAAAACCATTTCTTGAACATCAGATGTTTTTAGAAAGAATGGAAAGCGTTCTTCCTTTTTAATGAAATTTTAATTTTCAAGGTCACCTGTATGGAAACAGCCTCTTCATTTATGCTTTTTTTTTTTTTCTTTTTTGCTTAGTGACCTGAACAAGACTTAGTGCAAATCAGTGTATTAAATATCTAGAAGACAGCAGAGGGTTATATTGGCACTACAAAATGGAACACATTGCAGAAATGCATGAGCCAGCAGAGACCTGAACTGCAGAGCTGAGCTGCTCACAGCAGACTCACCGTGTGGGTCCAGATGCCAACAAACCCCGTTACCTGGGTGCTGTGTCTGAGACAGAGAAGCCCTGAGTTGTTTTCTTCCCTGGCTTTAGGGTGCTGTCATTCCAGTGCTGATGAATTGCACCTGGACCTAAATCTTGTCTTGTGACTTTTTTTTAACCTAGCCAGTCCCACGCAGGTAACTGTGCTTCATTTCCATGTTAGCAGCATCCCTGTATCCCAGTCCACAGGGGTGTCATCCTGCAGGATGCACCGTGACACCAAGCTGCCCCTCAATATTTGGCAACTTAAGTAGACAAAGCAAGGGGTAATGGGCAGGAAACATGGAAAGAGGATGTCAAAAATAAGAGATTATTTTTGTAGAACTGCATTTTTATTTTTGAGGATCTGCCCACTACTGTCTTTGTGTCACCTTCTGGACTCCTGTTCCTGTAACAGAAAATCGGAAAGCAGTGATGATTATACAGCTACAACGAGTGGCACTGAGGAACAGGGGAGCTGGAACTACACAAAGGGCTTTTTCTTAGCTCATTTGTTTCTAAGAATTGCCAGTGGGCTCATTTTTCTGGTATGCAGAACATCTTCTGTTAAAGCAGTTAGCCAAGGTCACAGGGAAACCCACAAGAAAGGATAACCCAGAGCCTCTATTATTATTTTGAGCTTCTAACAAAGGAATTTTTAGTAGAGATTTGAATGGGGAAGGTGTGATGGTTTTGTGAATTCAATTTGTGAAAGTGCAGCATAACCCATGGTGGAAAAGTGACTTGTTCATCACACAAGCTCGGTGCAGTATTGGAGGGAGTTATTTGAGATGCTGCTAAATGAGATAACGTGAGCACTGTTAGGCAGTAGTATCACTGCAGTGTCCTTAAAAAGCAGGTTAAAGGAAGGTGAAATACTGTTTTAACACCACGGTCTGCTCCTGGTGTTGCAGCTGCTGTGGTGTCTGCACAAGACCCTGCGCTGGACCGTGCAGAGGCTGCGAGTGCCAGGACAGAGAGGGCTGCCAGAGGAGCAAGGCTGGGGAGGGGAAGGGGCACAAGGCAGCGAGGGATAAGGTCTATAGTAGGGCCTGAGGAGGGCAACAGAAACCAGAAAGTCATATTTGCAGGGCCATACAAATCAAAATGAAAATAAGTGTGTTCAAAATACCTGGGAGATGGCAGGAGATTGTGTTATTCTTGATGCTTTATTATATTACCTGCCCTGTTACACAGCTGCATCCCTTGTCCTTATCCTCTGTGGACTACCAGAAGGAAGGAAGGATTTTCTGTAGAGACACTTATTTTCCTGCCCATCCTTCTGGGAGCCTCAGAGCAGTGCAAAATCCTGCTGTGCTGCTGCCAGCCCTTGTGCTGAACCCGCTTCCCAGCCGTTCCTTCCAGGGACTGTGAGGGTGTAGGGCCTGTGGCTGGATATAAAGGGAATCCTCACTTAGACCTGCTGCACATTTGTTTGGGAATCTGATCCAGAGCACTTAAGTTGCTGCTGACTTGGACCAAATCCCGTAATTGTTGTCAAAGGTTGAACAAACCTGACAGCAAGAGCACCTTCACATGATCCTGAAGTGAACCCCCTCATTCCAGCGGGTGGGCTTGAGTTTTGCTACCCAAGCACTCCCATCGTTTTCTGTGTACTGGAAAACTTTCCTAAATGCCCTGGTTTGGGTACCTGGGGCAGCTGCTTTGGGCTCTGGGCTGGACCACAGGCAAGCAAGGCACAGGGGCCATCTCTGTGCCACAGAGCTGGCTTTCCCACCGGATACATGGCCACTTGTGGCATCTGGACGAACACCCCCGTGTGTGTCTGTGCCCAGCACCAACTGAGCAGCTACATCACAGTGCTGCTGCTAATAAATATAAACCGTATGGATGTCAGGTTGCCCTGGGAATGTATTCCCCCCACACAGCGGGCGGCTGTGCCGCGCTGCTCAGGAATTAACTGCAGTGCTATTACTCTCTTAAGGCCTGGTGTTATAGTTCTGTTTTCTTCACCTTTAACCCCACAATGGATTATGACCATACTTTCTCTTATAACTAAATGCTCTTCTGTCCTTTGACAAAACAGATTTGTGTCTTTTCATAGCTTTCTGTAGAGGGCTAATAATACATGGGAAAGCTTTA
This sequence comes from Myiozetetes cayanensis, assembly GCF_022539395.1. NCBI lineage: Eukaryota > Metazoa > Chordata > Aves > Passeriformes > Tyrannidae > Myiozetetes > Myiozetetes cayanensis. Next base: position 6,803,112 of record NW_026086826.1, on the reverse strand, counting down.
CTGCCCACAGGAGACTTTGCCTGGCCGCAATAATAAGAAATGCTGTTGAAAAGTCATGATCAATGTTAATTCAGTTATTTTTCATTTTCTCTTTTTTTATAATGAAATCTTCTACTTTGTGCATTTTATCCAATGCTACCCCATGAATTGCTCATTGGAGAGAGGGGTCATTGGTTATAAAAATGAGTTCTTGTTGTTTGTCCTCATATGAAAATAACTACAATATTTTAAAATGATGGATTTGAGAGAGAAAAAAAAATAGTGGAATCTTGGATGTACAAAAGATGTAAATATTGTTTTTCAGGTTTTATGGTTCCCAGATGCCTCCTCTAATTGCATAGCTAGCCCTGAGTTTATTAAGTTATTTTCCAGAGTCAAACTCATTTGTAAACATGTCAGAATAAAAACTAAATTTAAAAAACAAAACCTTTGGATTAGAATTCTGGAGTGATAAACAAACTAATTTAGAATGTATTTGCATGTAATTTACATGTGCCAAAATAAGATTGCATGTGGTTTGTAAATACAGGTCTTGAATCTATTTAACATTACAAAATAGCACAGAAGAAATTAATTGTAGCTTAAAAAAAAAAAAAAACAACAAAAAAGGTTAAAATAATAAAAAGATGGCTTAAAATAGCCCATGTTTGAATGTGATTCAATGTGCAGAAACTGGTAAGGAGAGATAAGCAGGCAGGGAAAGCTGTAAATTCTAGCAGCAACATCTGTAGTAGTTAGAATACTATGTTTTATAGCAATTCCTTACCTCCCCCCATGGACGTTACTATGGCATGCAGTATATTTATTATTCACTTTCTGCAAGAGATGTTTTCTGAGCACAGCCTTAAAAATAAGGTCTGTTTCCTTTCTTTTAATGTTCACATATTCGAAGGTGACGCCGTCAGCTTCCATTTGAAGCATCTTGGCCGATTCAGCCTGTGTGCTTTGGCTCAAGATAACAATTCATAATTACTCAGGTTATTAGAGTGGCACCAAAGGATCCATCAGCAGGTCACTTTTCTAGGGCAGTCACCATCTGGAGAAGACCTGTTGGTTCCAGCCTGCCAGTCTTCCAACCTGAGTAGGTGAGGCAGCTGCAGGGAGGGAGGAAAAGGCCAGACAAGCCAGGGAACAGCGATGGTGACGGGACTTGTGGAGTGAGGGGACACTCAGGGAGGAACAGGCTTGGAGCAATGACCACATGGAGCTGGCAAGGTCTTGTCAGGAGTGTCACAGGTGCTCAGGGTGCAACAAGATTCATGGTACCTCTTTTGCTGCACTGCCAGAAGGAGGCTCTGACTGTGGTTTCCCCTGTGGTTTTTCCAGCCCAAGTGGAATCACAGAAAGGCCTGCATTGGGAAGGATGTTACAAATCCTCTACTTTCAGCCCCCTGCCATGTGCAAGGGTTGCCAGCTGCTAACTAGATCATGTTGCTCAGGACCCTCCATGTGTCAAGAGTCAGGCTGGAGGATGGGATACCATCTACACGTGCTGTTTGTGAATTGTGCAGGACAGAGGGAAATATCATCCGTGGAGATCTGAGGCAGAAGGAGTGACACCAGCCACGAGAGTTAGTTAGCAGGGCTTGCTTTGGCCACTTGGCTTCTGCTCCTGCTGTCAGTGCTGAAATATTCGTGTTCTGGGCCTTGGGATTAAAGCAGCCATGGTTTTGAGGGAAGAGGAAATGCTCTTTGGAGAGGAAGGGACTGAGTAAATGCAAATGTAAGGACTGAATTTAGTAGTAGTGAAATGCATTGCTGGAGTAATGGAGGAAAGAATGCTTTATTTACTATTTTTATATATATATATATATATATATAATGCATGTTTTCAGTCTTGTCTTCAAATACCATGGAATATCCTTTTCTATATTCACAGCCTAGCAGCCCAGAGTTTAGAAGTGGCAGCAGAGTAATCCTGCAATCCTTGCTGTAACAGGGTCTGTAAAGCTCATCGATGTTGAATCTCACTTTTCGTTTCAGACTTTGTTCAGAATAAGTAGAGATGTAAGGATTTCCCCCCTGAATCCTGTGATTTTTTCTTTTTCTCTACACTGGCTTAATTTCAAATATTTTATTTAATTTTAGACAAAGAGTAAGACTAAGATAAAAAAGAGTAGAGTAGGGAAAAGCAGATTTCTTGGGATAGGAGCAGAGCTTTGTGGTGTATTTGCTAGTCAGGATTTTGTTTGAGTACCATGGAAGAATATTATCATGGAGGACCAGATGTCAGGAAGCTTTCCATACGTTTTTCAGGTCATAATACTTCTATTTCAATGTGCAGATAAATGTTTCTAAATATTTTCTTGCACTTCTTATCATTTCATCTCCAGAAGAAATTAATTGTAGCTGTAAGAAAAGGGGTTTATTTCCCACTTGGCTATGAGCCATTTTGTATATCTGCTTTAAATGTTAATTATTAATTAGGATATAATCTATTTAAATCTCTTTAGCTGTCCATTTCTTCCAGAGAAGGCAGCTGGATGAAACAAGAAACACGCATCGTTATAAAGATGATAAATTAGCCTCTTATCCCAGGAGAAGACAGTTTCTCAACACCAAGGTTGAGATATACCAGGGGCTGGGGTGGAGGAGCCTCCCAGCTCATGCCCACTTGGTGCTGCACACCCAGAGTGAGGATACCAAGATGGCTTTTATAACTAAATTATTGTTAGTAAAGGAGCACCGTTCCCATAACTTCCATTCTACCAGTTACTGCTGCTGGTGAATGGACTTGGTGGGAGGTTGAGTGTTTTCGAGTTGCATTTGAAGGTGAGGAGTGAGAAAAAAAAACAGTAGCAGGTGATGTTAGGAAAAAATTCCAACAGGTAATAAAAAGCTTTTGCAGGTATCCCAAGTGAAGCAGGTCCCTTACCTGAGAATCAGTGAAGCTGCAGCACTGGTATGTCTTGCAAAATCTGCTGACTGAATCTGCAGTTTTGGGAGAGGGGAGTGGAGGTTATATATCTCTATACAAATGAATGGTTTCTTGACAGAAAGCATGTCATGACTACCTTTATCAGCTGAGTCCTGAAGATGAAATGTGAGGCTGGTAATTAGCACCAATGACCAGCTGTGAAAACAGGAGTTTCTCTCATTTCTTTTAATCATATTTTTCTTCAAATATTTACATATTTTATCTCTTATTTATTACAAACTTCATTATCAACATCAAAGGAGACACTTTGGATTAAGATTTTGTATATTTGTATGTTTAGGTCTTTCTTTATTTGCCAAGTTAAATGCAAAACAGAGCCCTTGTTTATATGAACAGTATCAATATGGACTTATCTTATGAATAGTCAAAAAGCTGGGGGCATTAAGTTGCATAGCTCATCAGTGTGGCTTCAAACCTCACCCAGCAAACAGCTGAATGACTTTGGAAATCTGCAGCGTGTTCCTGAAACTTTTAACTGATACCGTCGTGTTCCCTGACACAGCTTCGTGGTTCACAGATCAGTGGCTGCTAAAGCCAGAACATCTCCTGTATTGTAGCTGTGTCCATTGTTCAGAGATGATCAGCTCCAGAAACAAACATGCTCTCCATGCTGATATTACCTTCAAAAAATTCCCTCAGTGGAACACAGACACACAGCCCAGTTCAGATGCAGGTGCAGATGCTGTTGAGGTCAGTCACAAATACCTTTGTGGTGCTGACAATAATATGCCTTTTTGTTGTTATTATTATTGTAACCAAAACTGTCCTGTGCTGTTGTGACATTGCTAAGAAACACAGAGAAGACAGACACAACTGAACTTTTGTTCTGGCTGGGACTTTTGCAGGCAGCTCGGGCAGATGGTCCATTAAGGATCCAGAGCCAGAATACCTGCATATTGCTGATTTCCTTAAAATATGACTGGCAAGAGTGATGTTCAGCTGTGATGGACTTGCCTTGGACAATGAAATCCAGAAAGCAAGTCATTGCTCCCAGGATGATATTTCATTGTAGAGAAGCTAAAATTTCCTTAAGATAAACGGATGCAGTGTCCCAAATTTCAAAACAGTAGTGTTGACTGAGGGGCTTTTGCCCCCCAGGAGTGACGTCCTAGAATCATTTGAGATGTCTGCTCGGAGCACAAAAGCAGTCAAAAATGCAGAGTGTTTGAGAATATCAGGAAAACTAAAGAATAAATTAGATGTAACAATGCGCTGCTCACAAAATAGGTGGTAGAGATAGCTGAGGTACTCTGAAAGACAATGAGGTTGATCAGTAAAATGACTTCATCTGAAAAGAAATCAAGTAGAACTGTGATGTTTTTCTGTAGGATTTGCCCCTAGTGCAAATGGAGCTTGAACTGAGTTTCTCAAGTTCGTGGTTTGTTTTTCTTTTTTTAGTTAAAAATGCTGCAGCCACTGCTGCATAACTGTATTTTGAACCACATGATGATGGATAAATACAGCAATAAACACAAGTTACTACTGCCCCATGGATCATAATAAATTTATATTCATTAAGGGTGAAGAGAAGGTAATTGCAACCTGGTACTATGGTGTGCTTGAGAAATTCCTATGGCTGTAGAAATTTCTTAGCAAATATTTCAACAGAAAACATTTTTCTGTTCTTTTTCTGTGGTATTTACTTTTTTTCTTTATTATTAAGAAAAATTGTATATCTCCAAAGCCACATCCCTTGACATGAAAGAAAACAAATTTAGCTAAAAATCCGTTCTGGTTCAGTGATACAACGAAGAAAGCATTTTAAATTATTAGCAAATGTTTAGCCTTAATGGGAATAGGGAACACAAATAGCTTTCAAGTATAAATAGAAGAAAGAGGAAAAAAAAAGTTAAAAAAAAGGACATGAAGGAAAAATCCATGTGGGCAAAACTAAAAGTTCTAGTTTAGTATATATGATGGGATGTCTTTTATTTTAAATAAACTGCAACTTAACAGGTTTTAGTTCATAACAATGATGCAGAAAAGGCAGATGCACCGAGTAAGAGTTTCTTTTCCTTTCTGTCACTTTGGGCTGAAACGCTTCTAAGTCCAGTAATAACTTAAAAAAGGATGTTGTTAGTGATAAACACTCCTAAATCGGGAGGCTGAGACAGACACCTCTTGTACAAGAGTCCCAGAAGAGCAGGGACCAGCTCCCACCCAAGGCTCTTGTAAATGTTCATGTCTCAGAACACGGGGGGTGCCCTTTCATTGTGCAAATACTCACAAAGGCAACTCATGTGACTCAGGTTAGCACAGACTGGTATTTTGACAACAACCCCCAGGAAACTAATTAAAAGACTGATGGAGGTTTAGTTAGCAAAAGTTAAACACTAATGAAAGGCAGCGAGCGTTTCATGAGGAAGAGGATTTGTCAAACAATTCATTTTGGCCTTCGAGTGTGCTGTAAATTTGGTTGATATGGTTAGCTGCGTGATCTTTTTAAGGTGTTTGATTTAGTACCTTACAACTGTTTAAAAATATAGAATGTATTCAATAGGTTAAAGATCAGCCAACTGACATGTCTCACAAATCACTCATCATGGGGGGACCTCACTTGAATAAGGCTCTTTTTAATGGGTTTCTTTTCACGGTAGTGAGTCCAATGCGATTTCTAATGATGATTTGTTGGTGATTAAAGCATCACTGTTGAGTGGTAAAGAAAGATGTAGAGAGGTTAGTCATAGAGTGCAACCTTGATCTTTTGGTGGGCTGGATCCAATCACACAATATGCATTTCAGTATAGAAAACCCCTTAGATTTCTGCTTCTTAACGCCAGGAATGCAGCTGAAGCCTGTTTAATGAAACAATATTGACTGAAAGAATTTGGGGTTGTGTTTGTCTAGTAATTAGGTTGGATGAAGCCTCGAAAGGTATATACTCAAACCAATTATTATTATTTTTTTGGAGTACAGAGAATATACACAGGGACCTAGAGCAGATCAGAATGTCAAAACTATATCTCAAACTACTTTATACTTCAACATGTGCTATTCTGGTATCCTCTTGCAAAGAAAAGGCACTGAAGTAAGGGGATTTGAGAAAACACTTTAAATTACAGGACTTCAAACTCTGTTTAGGTCATCAAAAGTGAGACAGGGAGGTGACGTGATAAGCATTTGGAGGTAGGCTCTGGGCCTACTGACAGCATGTGTGTAGCTGTTTTTTAGAACATACATCCTCCAAATTACATTTTTACTCGTGTAATTTACCTCTTGTAGAGCAAGCCTTTCATGCATGGTCACATTTTTGTCTACACCCATGAAGGAGCTACACTCAAAGGCTTTAATGGAAGTTCTGTCCCCACATACACAGAAAATAAGAGGTCAATTTACAAGCAAGAACCTATTTACAGCAGAGAACTGTCAAAAGATAGTTTGTGTGTCTCTCATAATCAGGACCAGAATCCCATGGCAACAGGCAAAGGTTGTACAGCATGATATGGACTTTAAAGCCCAGTATTTACAGTAATATTAACTGCACTGGATGGTGCATGAGCTGGACTGGTGTTCTCCCAGGCTGGCTGACATTGTATGAACTTTCTTGCTATGGAGGGATGAAATCAGTGCTTGCCTGGGTTTAGATTCAAGTAGGTAAATAATTTACAGCTTTGTTTGGCTCTGAATCTCTATATAATGCTCAGATCCTGTCCAAACAGGCAGAGCATCAGAGACAGATTTCTGAGAAGATCTGCCCTTTAGTCAGAGGAGATAAACATATCTGAGTATTACCAGGGTATGATAAAAGTGGAGAGTTATGCTAGTGGGGAGCAGTGTAGTCAGAAAAGCTGCAAAGGAGAAGTGGTAACAGTCAGAGCTTAATAGAACTTGTGAAGTTTTAGAATAGAGTATGTGTAGTTTCAGCACAAGAGCAGAGCTCACAGGTCAGCTCTCCAATACTCAGGGCAATTTTTTCCTGATTTCCAGGTGACCAATTAAACCATGTAAACTAGTAAAAATATTTCCTGCTGTGTTAAGTAAGAAAGACATAGACAAGAGAACATGGGTGTAAAGCACAATTATTTGTCTGCTGAAGTTACTGTGAAGTTACATAGTGCTACATGGACAAATGAGAAGATACTTACAAACCCAAAAATGGCTGTATCAGACATAGATCAGTCATCAGACATTGAGCAGTCTACCAAAAATGACATCTCTGTTTTGCTTCCCTCCTCTTCCACACTGAACAAAGTGTCCCTTGTGATGAACTACCCCTGGAAGTATTTGGGCTACACTGCAATGTCCCAGAAAAAACAAAACAAAACAAAACACTGTTGGAAGCATGCAGAATAAAGAGCAAAGAGAGCAGACCTGCTTCTAAGACAGACCATATTACTCATATTTCAGATGTGGAACACTGACAGTGTCTCACAGAAGTTAAAGATCAAAGGAGAAGTGGGGAGCTTGCATCGCTAAACTAACAACATGGAAGAAAAATAGCCTGCATGGAGTTGAAGGTTACTTTGCCACTTACCTTTCTGTTTGTGTGGTTGGAAGTTTGTGTTTCCCCCTAACAAGGGGAAGAATTTAATGGCTTTATATTATTTGGAGTGAAGTGAGTGCCTGCGGGCTTGCTTGATGAGCAAAGTGACATCCTGAGGAAACGTACAGCAAATTGCAAACAAAATCCTTATTAGTAGTGGCAGTTACCTCCTGGAGTAGGATTGATTTGAAATCCCTGTAAGGATAGTGCTCTCCTCGCTCAGCCAACTTGACAAATAAGAGCGTTCCTTAGGAGTTCATATTCAAGTTGTGATGGAGGTAATAGAATTTAACTTTCAGATTCGAAACAATTAAAGCGAGGTACTGAATGTCACTGTGCCTGAGAGACTTATTTTAAAAGTTACACATAGAGCCCTTTTCTATTGTAAATACAATAAAAAAAGCTGCTTTTTTTTTTTTTTATTTTTGGTGTATCCTTAGAGTGGGTATGATGAGCAACTGGGATTCAAGGATTGAAGATGCTCCCAAAGAATGGGAGCATTCACTGTGGGGATCCAGGGATCCATGTTTTTTTCTCAGCTCAGAAACCCAGAAAATCATTTTGATCCGTGCTCTGCCATACTCTTGAATGTGACAGGGAGAATGTTGAGATAGTCTGGACTATTTGACAACAGGAATGTGAAGCAGCAGACATGGTATTTTGCAAAGTGTGTTTTTGGTTTTTTTCTTTTAAAAAAAAGTCGTATGTAAGCAGTGTAATAACAGCCTTGACAGGAATCAAAACAATCTGCAGTATTTGTTTTATTTCCCATCAGCCACTACTTATGTCACTGCAACAAGAAGCGAAAAGTACCAAAATGTTCATTCCTCTTTGCCCCGTGCAACTGAAATATCTGAAAACATTTACTTTCATCATGCAAAGAAGCTCTGGAGTGGAGACAATTGAGATAAATACTCGGATCTAATCCCAGCTCCTGTTGCTCAAGCTGTGTTTAGATTAGCAAATTGTATGGACTGACAGAAGTGGATTTTTGGAGCAGAAGATTTGGCACTAAAGACATATCATACCTATTCTATGCATTCCTGAGGTTTTTACGTTGGATCAGCTCCAATCTGCTCCAGTGGCTTGAATGCCTGTTGGTGGCTGGAGCACTTGGAGCACACCTTCTGATTTCATTTTGTGTGCTCCAGGATTGCTCCGTGACGTGAACCAAAGCATGAGGAGCACAGACACTCAGGGAGACCGGCTTCAAAACTTCAAATGCTTTGCATTTCATGTGGAGGAAAGAAACGTTTCATTAACTTACTGGTTGTCAAACAAGTTTCTCCCAAATTCTCTTTAACTCGGGGCACCACCAAAATGCACTCAATTTGAATTGGTTTTGGTATTGTTTAATTTAGTGAGAGAAAAACTGCTGTCAACAAAGTAAAATAACAGCTGTTATTATAGTGCATCACGTGGAAAGGCAAGCATCTAAGTACTTGCTGGTTTATGTTTTAAACAATATTTAGTAGTAGTTGTCTTTAGCTTTCGAAGGTTGAACTTCAACACTTGATAAACAAAATTATGTTGATAATCATGTGTGAAGCCATTCGGAAATGCTATTAATATTTCTGTTAATTAAATATATGTCCATGTCCTCAATTTTTTTTTTTTCCTAAATGAAAATGTATTTTTCCATTTTAAAAGGGCCAATAGTAATCAGAATGGGCAGATGATATGAGAATTACAAGCTCACTAGCCTTCTAAGAATTCACATATTGCTACTCTGCAATTTGGCTGCAAGCCTTGAAAGTTGCATGCAATATTTAAGGCTTCAGCCTGCCATGAGATCTGTTGGTGTATTAAATGGGTATTCTGCAGTATCTGCTTAGGCTGCATCTCAAGTATGGTAATAGCCTGTTGTGTGTGGATCCTTGAGCATTCAGAAGCAATTTTCCCCCTTAAAACTGGCAAAACAAGAATCTAAGTAATTTTTTTCCCCCCAGTTTTCTTATTTGAATTAATATTGCACTTTTGTATGCTGTATTTTCTACAGCCTAGGAGGAAAACCACAAAGATTTGTCACATTTTGTGCATCAGGGCTTGATACATGGAATGTCCCAGCACACTATGACACTCCACTGCCAAATGCATTTTCCTTCTTGGGAAACGATTGACATGGATTGGTGCTGGAAATGAGGCAGTAGCTTAGCTGTTACCAGTCTGTTCCTCTAATGATAATGCTTTGTTTTTGAGGAACTTGCAGTAATCAATTGATCTCACTTCAAGGAGGATTTGATAAGTATTGCTGATACTATCTTTCATAGATTTTTTGGTTGCTTCTATGTGAATTATTTTTAGAAGTTTCTCCTTTATAATGCACTTTTTTTCCCTTCTCCCCTTAAACTTGTATGATTTCTTACTGAGCAGTATGAAGGTGCTGCAGTGGGGGAAACACTCAAATATTTGACCAGGGAGTAGATTGCATACAACAAAAAGCATGGGAGTTTGGTTTTTTTAATGATGAGTTATTCATTCTTCTGTTTAGTCTTGGTTCCCTAAATGATCTGTAAGGAGAGAATCTAGTTGATAGAAGTAAAGCCAAATGAGAGATTGATTTACCCCAGAAATACTACTCAGTTTAGCAGATTTGTTTGTACGACTTCTCACTTGGTAGCAGTCATTTGCTAGTTACTATAAACAAGATCCAACTTCCAGGGTTACTCTTTGTTTGTGTACGGGCTCTAGACTTTTACACTCTAGATATCAGCTTTTAGAGTGTGAAGACCTTATTCAATGACACACCAAAGTCACTCTCTTCTGAAAAAGCTGGTACATTAAAAATGTCTAAGAACATTTCCTCAGTTTCATCACAGCATTGGTCTTTTCTTCTCAGTGGCAGACTTGAAAAATTTGACAGGGTAACCTAACACTTCCAGCACGGTGTTAGAAGAAAGATGCTCCTATGCATAAGAAACAGCAATAACATTACATAAACCACTCTTCTTATCCATAATTCTTTTTGGGTCTAGGTTATTCTTTGAATTTTAATGGAGAGTATGCTGAATGCTGACAAACAATTAAATTATGGCTAGCTTTGTAATGTCGTTTGTAGGCTTTGTTTGTAAAATGTCCCTTCTGTTTGTAAAATGTCCCTTTGTTTGTAAAATGAGCCAGGTAGACCAGAAATTTCCAGCAGTGGAGTTTGATTTGTTCCTGGCCAGGACAGACACAGCCAGGCCCTGGAAGGCCAAGCTGTGTCCCAGTTTGCCTCCACTCCTCCCCTGAAGGAGAAAAGCTGGAGGAGGAAGAGAGCAATCCAGTCTTTGTGCCCAGTCAGCCCCCGGCCTTTTTCCCCAAGGCTGTCAGCAAGGGTGTTAATTAGCGTCGATTGTGACAGCCAGGAATGGGATTGGTGCCACAAATGCATCGGCTCTGCCAGCAAACAGCCCATAGATGGACGTGACTTTCACTCACCACCAACCTGGGCTCTGATGTAATGGCAGACCTGAAGGTAAAGTTGTCAGATTTATTGCTAATCCTTGTGAACTCTGAACCCCTCCCATATTCCTTTGTTTTAGAAGAAATCCTGGAAGGCTGCAGTTCAAGTGTTTCATTTTCCAGCTTTAGTCCTTTCCCTCCCTGCAGGCAGACTGCTCTGGGAGAACTTGGATATTGATGAGGATATTTTCTCAAAGGCATCTGAGGCTTGTTTTTCAGGGATCAAAGAAAGGAAATAATCTGGATTTTTACAAATGGAGACATGACAACATTGATGTTGTATCTTCAGTGAATTGCAGAGTTAATATGTTTCATCTGTTTTAGAAGCTATTCTGATACTAATGTGCTTTTATGCCTTAAAAGCCCGTGACCTAAAACCAAATAGGAAGTACACTATGATTTTACCATTTGCTTGTTGAGAGAAGCAAGGTGGATGGATTTTCATGTCCTAGTTTAGCTTCACTCTTGCCCATTTTTTTCTCTTTATCGTTTTCTGCAATCTCTGGCATTATCATTTCAATCCATTGATTCTTTGGCTCTGGGATCACCAGATACTAAGGTCTCATTTGTACTCATCTCCACCTGTTTGAATGGCAGTCAGAGACCCCAGCTGCCAAGCTCTGCAACATTTTGCTCAGTTGAGGACTGTGGTTGGCATCAATGCACATTTCATTTAGTTACACTGGCAGCTTCCACACGACCACTGGGCTTGCTATAGGTGCAGACGCAAGTGTTTTGGTCATTTATTCCTTTTACATCATCTAAAAACATGTAAAAAGCGTGCCCAGGCAAGTTGTTCCTTCGTCCAAATTTCCTTTATTAAAAAGGCATGCCATTTTCAAGGTGGAGGCATGCAATCACACTCTTCACTTGGCATCACGTCCTCGTGCTGGCGGAGATGTTTGTGCTGCCCTTGGCATTCCTCCTCTATGTTTTTCTCCATCACTCTTGGGGTGGCTTTGGCAGCTGCACTGGCCAGATGCAGAGCTCTCTCCTCTTTTCCAGCAGAGGCATGTGAGGTCTGTGTAAAAAGCTTGCTGGCAGAGACTCTGCATTTCGCCTGGCTCTGCTTTGCTTCCCCAAGACTTGCTCTTCATCCTCTAGATGTACCATCTCCCGACCCACAAACAAGCACGAGCAATTCAGTTTCACAGGGTGGGGGTTTGGAGAGAAAGCAGCTTACCTAAGGCACTACTAGTGCCCTGTCTGCTCCATTTCTGATGTATAAACAGTTATTTTGACATTTAATGAATTTGTCATCCTATATCTTGGGAAGCACAGAAATACCAAGCACCCCTTTACAATATGCAGTTCTCTGAGCAGAATGAGTACTAATGGCTTCCTACAACTACAGGTTTCCTCATCTTTAATGAGTAGTGAGATCATACTACACATTTTCTGCTGATGAAGACATTTCAATAGTCTCTCACCTTGAATGGTCTACCTGTTTTCATTAAAAGTGAAGGAATCTCTCATTTTGCAGGCTACCACCCTTTGTCTAATAGCTTGAAATTGTTCAACAGGTTCAAGAGTTGCTGTAAGCATGCATACTCCAGGGAAAAACATAACCCACAAAAAACAGGAGATACAGTTTTTCTTAGTCAGTCTTGAATTTGTCAGGAAATTTTCAACTAGGAATGTTACTGCTGACCTCTGCCAAGCTGACATTGTCCTGTCAGCTTGTGCTGGCAAAAGAGCAATATGCTTTAATAATTTGTCGCTGGTGTTTATTATTGTTAGGTGTTGCTTTTGTTAACAAACACTAAAGATCCACCTTTGGAAGATTTTGATGAAGTTAGTGAATTTGGTAGGCAAACACTTTATTTTAGGATATTTTAGTTAAATAACCATGAAAAGTTCCATCTTCAGTCACTGTACCTGAAGGACAGAATAGTGAAACCTTATGCTCCCACTAGAATTCAGGACTTAAATGTTCATATATAGAGCCACATCATGGTGACAAAGGAGAGATAACTGGCCAGCAGGTCACCTTGCCTCACATGGGGAAAGCATTTGGAAGAGTGGGGAATATTCTGCAAACCTGATGGTTGTTTCTCTTTTGTGCTCGAGAAAGACTTGATGGTTGTTCTCTTCTGTCTGTAAAATGACTCGCTGTTTTGACACCTGGGATTTGGGTTGTTGGAAATCTTTTCATGTTAAAGTTGGTTATTCACAAATGCTAATGGTGGTAATATTAGCAGTATACTTTGTAACTTGTCACTTAATAATCTCAGTCTTTATGTAAGAATCAGGGTTTTTTCATCTCCTACCATTAACAGGCAGAGATACATGACTGACTCCTACGATGTCATTTAGTGTCACACTCGGGAACAGGCTGTTGGAGTCATGGCCTCTCTCCTGGACCTCTACCCAGCAAACTGTTCCACAGAAGTATATTTCTGCTCTTTCCATTTTTCTAAAGATTTTTGCTCCACCTTACCCAGTGCATTTTTATAGTTGCAGACATTTATAAAGTACCCACCACAGGAGTATTCAAGTGTCGCAACATTAAATGAAAAGCAAAACCTAAACTCTAAATAAATAGTCCATACTCAACACCATCTGCTTTACCCACAGACCTGTTGCTCATGCTGAATTTTTCATGAGAAAGTGTTTGATTTTTCCAAAGAAGATTCCTGAGGGAATCACTACTGTCTCACAGAAGAGCCAGATCCAGGATGCCTCACCTAAGGATGCTGGCCAGGAAGATGTCCACGTTCTGATGGACCATTAGGTGGAACAGTGTGTCCAGAGTGTCCAGAGACCTCCACCAGTAGTGTCAAGCCAGAAGGCTGCCACTGAGGATACTGGGCACTTGGGATTGTTGGTGACCAAGGAACATTTCATTTAGGTCAGTAGTTTTACCCTACATAAAGATCACAAGAAAATGGAGCCATTGTATTTGATGTTCTGAGGTGGGCGAGTTGCTAGATCACCAAGGACTGCATGGTTAATAACCAGCACTTCAGTTTGCACCTGGAATGAGACTGGCAGTCAGCAGGAGCCCAAGAGCAGGTGCAATATGCTCTTGTCCATTTACTCATCCTCTGTGGCAGGCAGCCACCTCCTGCACCAGCTGAAGCTGCCAGATGTCCTTGGGGTCAGTCCCACATCGCACGCATTGCAGTAGTCAAGAGTTTTACTTGCTGTTTTCTTTTGTTGACTGTTCCTGCCAGGGTCACTATCTGAGCCTGTCAGTAAAAAACTCCCAGTAATATTTCTGCATGCCTCCTGGGGACTGCCCTTGGGATACAGGGGACCTGTTTTGAGGTTGAAGCCTCCTATTGCATGTTAAATTTTTGGTTTTCTCCATCTGATAGCACATTAGGTATCACTGATGTCTTTTTAGATTATTATCTTTAGTGAATCATTTGCTCATCCTGCATTTTATCCATAGAAACAGTAAATTTCCCTTTATCAAGAAGGGAATTTTCCTGAAGCCTCTCCAAAATGGCATGTTGCATTCTGTAACTATTAACTTCTTATCTTCTTATTTTCTTAAACACCAAACTCAGCAGTGCTCCCTTTCAAGCTGAATTGGCAGAACTCGTGGTACAACACACTTGTAATTCAGTTCAAGTGTTTTCTCCAATGGCAGCAATGAGCTCAAGTTACATTTCAGCCCCAGCTGACTGTACATGTAGGTTATAATTTTCTGAGATACCCTCAGATTGTGGTATTTGCCTGCGTCATGAGACGGTGAAGAACATCAAACCATAAACATAATTTCTTTATTTACAATTCTAATTAAGGTGCATGTTTAAATGTTTTGTGGGTAGGAGGCAGTATTGTTCACTGGTTGACATTTTTAAGAGAAACCACTACTGCAAATTGAAAACTCTCCTTAGACCAAGCAAATTGGAATAGTGTCTGTTTGTAAGAAACAAAGGAAAGAATGGAGATCATTGGGGTACCAATTTTACATTAATATTTTATGGGATTTGCATTATTTTTCACAGTAATCCTACACATCCTGATTTCTTACAATTTTCCTCTTTTATTTTGACTGGTTTTCAAATTGTTACTGAAAGGGTAGAGTTAAGGTTGCCTTGCATACTTTATCATGTGCCTGTATAATTCTCTCTTAGCCACAGCCTTAATTTGTGTTTTTCTGGCCTTTTATTGCTTGGGTTTGGGGTGAAGTTTTGTTTTGGTTTTCTTTGTTTCTTTAACTGTTCGGAGTTTTGTTGGGTTTTTTATTATTATTATTAATAATAGCTGTGCAAATTCTTTCAGGGTTTGTTTGTTTGCCCTCAGACTCTCAAGCTGCTGCATTGTGTTCTTTTTCTCTGTGATAATATGAAGTGTTTGCTCTGATGGAAACAATGCCCCTTTTCCTGTAGTCTCAGGTTTAAAGTGTATCAGGCTTGAGTGTATTTGTTTGTACTTTAATAATATGCACACCCCCTGTGTGCCAGTGCCGCTGTTTCCCTGATGGTAACCAAGAGCACTGCGAATCCTCGTTCACCAATCCTTCTCTGCTCTTAAATGTCATAGCTGTCAGCAAAGGAGTGATGTAAAAAATACTAGAACAACATTTTCTAGATTTTTCCGTGATCTGCTGCTGCTTTTCTCTCACGCAGAAAGGGATGGGAATCATTCAGCAGGGACAGCTTAGGAAATGATAGCAGCTGAGTAAATCTGACTCATGGAACTAAATATCATGGATCAAATGGGCTTGTGCCAAACTTTCCCACTGGATTTAATGTAAGACTCTGACCCTCGCAGTATTACAAAAGTGGGTCAGATTTTCTGTGCTTGTACAGTAGGTCTTTTGACATTTTGCCAATGCCAGTATGCACTATCAAAGGTTTTCCCATCAGCTGCCAAAGAGATAACTACAAGTTTTGAATTCCAATATAGGGGGTTATTGAATGGCCTCAAGAAGATAACAGGGGGAGTGGATCACAGTGCATGTTACCCCTCTGTGTTGCCATGAGGAAGTTTGGCACTGAGGCCCAGCTGGAACCTAGATGGCAAAGATGAAAGCATCGGAGAGGAGAGAATTTCATCAGTGCACATTGGGAGACATTTCAGTGTCCCCCTCAGACCTCTGTACCACCAGTCTGAGGCCATTCTGTTGTGTCCAGGAGGGGCAAGTGGGCTGCACTGGAAACATGTGGCTTAACAGGGAGCTTTTCTTGTTTGTTTTCTCTGCTTAGGTACTAGTGGCCTAGTCCTGATCTTGACCATTCACCTCTCACTCTTAACTCTCTTAATTTTAATACAGAGATTTTGCGATCCTTCTGTTTCTTCCCTTTTTGGTGGTCGTTTGCAGTCCCCAGCCCGAGAGATCCAATGCCCATTTTCCTCAAAATAGTGATGGTTTTCTTCTCCACAGCCCCTCTTGTGAGGTACAGCTGGTGAAATCTGTATTGCTGCAGTCTAGCTTTCATCTGACTACAAGCCCTTAGCTTTCCATTTTTTCTGTCTTGTCCACTTAGCTCTGTCACAGAGGTTCCACAAGTTTGAGAACCTGGAGTTCTCAGCACAGTCACTTTTCCCCCTTGCCATATTAGTGGCATGACAGCTTGTCATCACAGAAGTATTTATAGTGTTGCAAAGTGCTTCACAGCCTCAGGTAGGGGACAGGAGAACCGAGAGCTAAGGATAAACCAGGGTTGGATGTCCATCATCCGCAGCAGGTCTCAGTTCATCCAAGGCAACGGTGGAGCGATGCCAGAGGTGCAGGGCAGCTTACTGGTGTGACAGCCAATGTTGCAATTGTAGAAGCTTGACTTTTTTCCAAAATGAAACAAAATCGAGTCTTCTAAAATGGCGATAATCCTCCTTACATTACCAGGGTGATACTGGAGGGGATCGTTTATCTGTGAGTGTGCTGTGTAACCTCAGACTGGCTGCACGCCAGACCCAGCCTCCCTTGCAGTTCCTATAACTCTTAATTCCGGCAGCACAGAAGTTAATAGTTTAGGAAAATTTTGCTTTTTTAATAATTAAGTCTGTAGAAGGTAGAAATCAACAGTACAGTGCGTTTTCCCAGCAGAGACCGTAAATTAATTAGGAGCAATTTGCTGTCAGAAACAATTTCCATAATTTTAAGTAAAAAAGCAGAAAACCCGTTTTTATCCTGAAGTGATTTAACTCCTGTGAAGATGAATTATGTGAAATTGTGATTTACCTGCTCCTGGCTCCGGGTACCCGGAACAAGGTGGATGACAAATCAGGCAGTGGTAACCACTGCTGGGGCAGAATTTCTGAGAGTGATGCCCTCTCTCCCCGCCTTTCAGATCTTGACCTTTTCATAACAGAATTGTCTTTGACACTTGCAAATTCCTGTCAGGAGATAATGAACAAATTGCAGTGCTAATCGAACACAGGCCTTTCCCAGGCTTTTGCCTGATAGTTACGCACCAAAGGTCACAGTCTAACTAATGAGGGCTTTGGGTGATGCCTACACAATATGTGGGCTTTTCTGAAAGGCCAAAATTTATGGGTGCCACTTGGGGACAATTCAGCTATCACAAGCATCTTAGAAGTACAGGAAGGGATGATCCATCCATCACTAAAGCCCCATTATTGGACTTAAACACTCAGCCTAATATGCATAATTGCCAGACCTTGGGCTCCTCAAAAAGGCCTCAGTGTCATTATGATAGATCCTCCTCCCTGTTTACCAGGAAGAATGAACATGAGATGG
Source organism: Myiozetetes cayanensis (assembly GCF_022539395.1). NCBI lineage: Eukaryota > Metazoa > Chordata > Aves > Passeriformes > Tyrannidae > Myiozetetes > Myiozetetes cayanensis. The sequence goes on along the minus strand of NW_026086826.1, from coordinate 6,785,589 downwards.
TCCATTGTGGCATTTACTATTTCAGCCCATCAGGATTTTAGGGTGATTTGCAGATATCAAGTCACTGGGATGCTGATTTAAATGAAGGGAACATTTGCAGAACCATAAATTTGTCCTGTGAAGTCTATTATTTTCTGCAGCTGATAAGCGTTAAAAAATTTACTGCTTCACACTTGCATTTTCTCCTTTTTTTTTTTTCCTTTTTTTTTTTTTTTGGTGGCTTTTTCAGGTGTGAATCTATTTGTTAGTCCTTTTGTTCTTTGCTGATGTACAATTAAAGCAGTCTGACCTCTAGCTGCTAAAGATTTCACCAAAATGCATTTCAGAAACTGTGCCTTCCAGTGGATAAGATCTGCAGTATCACTAGTTCTTGCTTTAAAGTGACACGTGCACTTGATTACAACCATTCCAAAATATGTAGGAATTAGAGGCTAGAGATGAAAAGGCACTGGAAGATAAATTAGGGTACAATCCTCAAAATCTGCAAGTCACCTGCAGAATATTAAGCCGGCCTGGAGCACGTTAATGCAGCAATGCTGCTCAGCCCCTTCCTCAGGGTGCTGGCACCAGATCTCGCTCTGAGCAGTGGCATTTGGGCTGGTCTCCACCCGTTCCCATCACACACTGTGATGCTGTTCCCTCCCATACAAAGGTCTGTGGGATTGCCATGTGCAGTTCTGCAGCTGCTGCATTTCAGTGGTGGGTGAAGCCATCCCCACATGGAGCTGATCTATCAGTTTGGCTCGCACTCTTGGATTCTGTGGGATGTAAGGTGCGACAGAAATGGATGCTATATAAATATTTTTGAGTTCTAGAAATATAGGCTACAGGAAAAGCTCAGATCAGAACTGACAGCGTAACCAGGATCTACATTTCACACCACAGCGACAGTGCCTTGTGTGACACAGTCTGCTTAGCACTACCCAGCATTACTGTACATTCCACATCTTCAGAGAATGATGAGATGTGAGCTTCTTAGTCTGGCTATTCTTGTTCTTTCATATTTATTTAAGAATAGCTTCTTCTTTTTTTTTTTTTTTTGGCCACTGATTACCTTGAAACTGTCTGATGGATTCAAACCTCCCACTGGATGAGAAGTTCTGTTTCAGCATTGCAATTCTTGCTAACTGTCTGGGTAGCACATAGAACTGCTGAAAGGCACTGAAGACACCCTCTCCTGGTCATCCACTGAATGCACTAATTTATGTTTAAATGAGCTTGCAAGTCCTATTTGGGTTATGAGTGTGTTTATTTAAGCATACGTTGGGAAATTAGTGCTCATTTAAAGTCAGAGTCTGAGACAGTGACATGAGGCATCTCTTTCAAATTGGTCTGAGCACGTGCATCACATGCCAGGTCCGGGTAAGTTGTGCTGGATGTGACAATCTTGGACACACTGGTCCGTGCAGTGAGGAGCATGCTGTGTAACAGGGTTTGCACACTGCCACCGAGACCAAAAGCTGAATGACTCCAGGGTCTGTCTGTCCTTAAAGCTTTGGTTTGGGTTAGGAACTTTTGTCATTCAGTCTAAGTCAGTGAGGTTTTGTTCTGAATCACTTTGCATCGCTTTACCCTCCAAGTAAATCCGACAGCCATTGCTCTTCCTGCTCACAGTGACAGCACCTGAAAGACCAGACGTGAGATGTGTTGAATGAAGGCCTTGTCTCAGTTGCAGCAGGAGGTATGAGAAAAAATCAGAGATATTTTGGCACTTTGCTTCATATCTATTTTGTGGAACCTTGCACTTTTGAGGGAAATTGTCTGCCATGAGCTATACAGCCCATTTCAAAACACACAGCCAGCTCATTCCCATATAATATCCAGCATAAACCCTCCGAATTCCTGTTCTGTGTACAACATGCCTGAGTTAGAGAGAATCAACTGCTATTTTGGCAAGGCATACACTGGCCAGGGCATGATCTTGTTTGGAAATAAATATATAAAACCAACATGAAATCAGGAAGAATCTGTGCATCTGGCACACACAGCATGGTGCATTAGGTATTACAAAACCTTTCCAGGAATATACACACAATTTAAAAATAAATATACACCGTGTTGGGCACAGAATACATTGGTGATTACACTGTGGACCACTTGAGCATTGCTATGATATAATCTCTCTATCTCTTCAAAGCATTCAGCTAGTCAGACTTCTTATGGGATCGTTTGGTCTTGAAAGTTGTGAAAAACACCACTTTAACAGGAAAATCTCTCTCATCTGCATCTACCCTCCCCTTCAAGGTCTTCCTTTCAGTCTTCCAAGTGTATGTGCTACACAAGAGCTGTTGTTAAATTAACAACTTTTGGTTTTTATCTAAATTTCCAGTTAGAGGTTTCTTCAGGCAGAATGGGTTGAACTAGGATGGTGACCTAGGATAAAAAATTTGATTTTTTTTTTTTCCCCGAATTAGGTCAAGATTTGGAAAGTTCCTTGCAGTCCAGACCTAATCTGGATACAGTCTTGACTTAATGTTCCTGCAGCCTTTTAGTAAACAACTGTTAAAGTTTTCAGGAGGAACTTTTAAGAGGTTTGTTAGGGCACAGTCCCGAGTCTACTGATGAACAGCACTGCTAAAACTCCTCATTGACAGGCAATTCTACACCAAGATAATAACAAACCCCTTGTCTTCACAGCTGTTAATTTTCTTTCTGGAAGACTGGGGTTTTGTTGGGGTGATTTTGTTTTGCTTTGCTTGTTTGTTTCCTTCTTCTAGATAAGCCCTACTTGCTATTGAGCAATTGAAAACGTTTTTGCCATGGGATAGGAGACAGGTTCACACCTCTGGCCTCTTGGAACACACTGATCTTTTGGTGCAGGTGTGTGGGAGGAAATGTGTGAACTCCCACATTGTGAAGGTGTTAAACTTTATCAAATGGGCTCTCCTGTAACCTCTTGGAGACCTGCTGCTATCCATCATAACAGAAATAATTTCCATCTGATTTTCCAAGTGGTTGCACTGGTGGGGTTTGAGCAGTAGGGCCCTCTGATGGTTCCACTTGAATTTGCTTTGAAGCACCAGGTGGGTATTGGCTTCTTATATGGACTGTGCTTCTGTGCATAGTAATGTGAAATATAATGTGCTCTTAGCCTTGTCATCTAATTAAGAATGGTATTTAGTTAAAACAATTCCCAGCCTGGGAAGATCATTGCAACAAGCACATTTGTGGCTGGGGGAGAGACTCAGTGAAGGCAAATCATGAACTTAGCAGTGTCCTATATATTAAACGTTTTGTAAAAGATTGGAGCTAGGGGAACAAATAACCCAAGTAAATAAGTAAAATTCCTTGTGTTGTTTGGGGGGAGGAGATATTGTTTGGCTTGGATTCAAGAAAGTGCTTAAAAGCATGTTAAACTTTAATGAGGTAAATAGTCTCATCTCTGTGGTGCAGAACGTTTAGGCTTAATTTTAGGCACACGCTTAAATTCTTTGCCAAATTGGGGTCTAAAAAAGAGTTATGCTTTTGCATTTGAGAAGCAGGGATGATATCACATGACTTCTATATTTAATCGCAACTACTGAAGGCAGCTGGGATTTTGAATACAGAATACTTAAAGCAAACTGTTCTTGATCAATCCATAGAGAAATACTCAGAGGGAGAAAAAATATATACAGTAAATTTGAATAATGAACAGTTTTGAGGAAATTGCAATCTGCTTGCAGACATTTGGAGAGCAGAAAAGAAGCTAAATTTGTTGAGTAAGTTACTTGCTGTGATCTATTCTCTTGGCTCTAATTAGAGAGAAGTGAGCAGTGAGGGAACCCAGAAAATGAGACTGCTGTGGACTGAAGTGCCCAAAGAGAAGACTTTAGGTTGGAAGGGTTTTTTTAAAGTGGATTATTTTTCCCCAAGTATTCTTTAAATAGGAGGGGAAACCGTAAAAACAAACAGCTTTGATGCTTGAAAAATGTGACAGAAAACATTTGTGTTTTCTTTGGAATTCAAATCTTAAAGTTTACTATAGCAGTTAACTATATCAGTTAACAGCTGACAGCTTTGCGATTTTTTAACATTACAGTTCATTACAACATCACTGAAATATTTTCATTGGCTACTTCAGCTCAGACTTGCTCATTAAAAGCATTTAGGGTCACGATACAGCAAATCATTCTATCTTTGAAGACCTTGCATGACTGATGGCTGCTGCGTGAAACCCTAAAATATAACAACTGTCGCTATTGTTTGTTCCAAACAAAGCTTCCAGACATCAAATGGAGGGTCATACCTGGCAACTTTTAAATTCAAACACTACCCCTTACTTTGTAGTAGATCCATAGTGGGAGTCTCTCCACACAACAAAACTCACTCTTTGTAGTAACAGGAAAACTCATTTGTGAAGGGCAGAACTTTCTCAGGCTGGTGGTGAAAAAAATCCGTAGGAACACAAAACTATCACATTATCTGTCTGCTCCAAGCTCAGGTCATATTTCTTTAGCCCTCTTTTCTTCAGTACAAAATATAGATCAGCAGTGTATGTTTATTAAAAAAAAAAAAAAATCAAACCAACCCAATCACAATGCCAAGTAATTAAGAGAGTAAATGGAACCTCTGCTCTCCTATCACCAATATTGTGGGGGTTGGAACCAGGTGATCATTAAGATCACTGCCATTCCGTGATTCTGTGATTAGCAACTCATTGTAACCCATGAGAAATCAGCTCCTGGATTTGTTTTGTCGTATCTGTTGTACAAGAGAGGAGAGTTAGGAGCTCCTGCTTTGAAGATTTGACGTGACTGTAGTCCCAGGTTACTTTGCACTTTCTAGAAACCAAAGAATGTTTTTACTGTGTTTTTATTCTCTCCTATGCACTTAAAGTGTATGTGGTGGGCTGAGTGCTTTTTAATTGTTTCCATATCTGCTTTTAAATATAACTTCCATTCCATGTTTCCATAGTTTGTTGTTTAATTACTGCATCACCACTTGGAATTCTCTTAAAAAGTTCTTACACACAATTAACTGAACACAATTGCAGGACATGTGTCTTGCTACTGCAACTGGGCAAAATACAACTTTCTCCCCCATGAATTCATAACTCCAAAATTATCTGCCTGGAGTTATGGAGTGACTTCAAATTTTTTCACAAGCAGAAGTGATAGACTTTAGTTCAATAGTTTCCTGTTAGTCAACTTCTAGCAGAGGAGGTGGTGTCCATCCTAGCTTGAACAGTCTTAGGCAGTGAATGGCAGCACCTCATTCCTTCCTACTTTCTCTCTCTGCCAATGACCTTCTTGTTCGTGCCACTCAGATCCATGTTTTTTCCCCTTGATTTCATTCATTCTATTGTAGCCTTGCAGGGTTGTTCTCAGGGTAGAACAGCTTGTTGAAAGGTGTTTATAATAACAATTACACCTACTCCAATCACTAAAGTGTAATCTTTATCTTAATCAAAAAGAAAAAAAAAGGAGAAGGGAGGGCAGAAGAAAAAATATACATCACAAACTACTGCAAAGTTCTGCTTGAGTTATTTTTCAATTACAGCAGGTGAAGCAGAATGAAATTGTTACAGCCATTTATTGATTGTGCTACTATCCATTAAGGTACAACAGAAGAAGTCCATCATATTGTGTAACAACTTAACTATTTAAAATAACAAAGGCTTCCTATTGTTTCCCTTTTTACCATTATCCTGACAAATACATTCTGCTTCCGTGCTGGAAATCAAATTCAGGAATCATAATGAAGAAATTCTGTATTCAAGGTGACATTATTTCTTCCCTCAGCTATTGAAATTCTTCAGCTTTTTCATTGAAAAATAACTGAAGCAGAACAAAGGTAATGAAATATATTAATTATATTAATGATGTTTTACTGAAACTGGCTGCTTCCTAAAGAGAGGGCATATATAACTGTAAGGAGAGATTCTATCAGTGGGCCCACGATTAGCAGGTAATACTGTCACAGTAGTAGCTTTAGCTGCTTTGAACTCTTCAGCCATCTGAATGACAAACCCTCTGAAGCTTTATGGTGAAGAGCAAAGTTTGTCATGTCTTCTCAGGTGGGTGGGTGCTCTTTGCTGGGGAGGAAGCCAGTGGAGCTGTGCAGTGAAGGGCAGATGTAGTGAGTGGTGTTGTAGCGTGGAGATGTTGGTGACAGCAGGCTGGAGGTGTGCTCTCAGTCCAGCAGCAAAGAGGTGCATAAACTGGGTGTTAAACTGGAGCTTGTAGGTGATCCTGATGACTGGATACCAGCGCTCAAGAGTAATTAATAATGATATGTCGTTGCTATTGGCAGTAGTTGATGTCTGATCTGTCTGATGAAGAACCACATGGTCCTGAGCTGGCTGCTAAAGCTTCCTTGCAAACTGTGTGTCTGTGTTTAATAAGCACCTCTGCATCTTATTGGCAGCCCAATGGCAAAGGTTTTCTGAACCTGTTTGGGATTGTGGTAAAGTGGAACCCCACAGAGGGGAAGTTTTCTCCACATGCCAAAGAGAAGTCCTGCCCTAGCAATGCCAACTGGTGCTGCTTAGGGAGAGGGGTGTCAGAGCAGGGCTGTGCACTGTGGCACTTCTTGTAGGTTCTAGCAGTGTTTGCTGCATAGGATCAAACCACAGACATGTGGGGTATTCAGTTTGTTTCATGTTTATTTTCATGAGTTCTTACTTTCACCCACATACCAGCTTAAGTTTCCTACTTGTAAGAAAAACAAAATCTTAGGGAAATGAAGATGACAGATAAGATCCCTATTCTGCTTCCACCAATGCTAGCAAAGAAATTATTAGGACAGAAGCCAGAGCCCTTTTCTCCATAGTATTGACCATGTCTTAACCTTGTTGCCAGTTCTTTTCCTATGTTCAGTTGTCAGACATTCTTCCCTGGCACTGATAATCTCATGGTGTTGTGACAGCTGCTAACATGAAACATCCATTGCCTGTTGCTGCAACCACAACTTCTCTGGTTGAATGTATTCACTGCACATAAGCTCCAAGATTTTTGTGCCTTTTTTTACCTTCAGGTAAATTAGATTTTCGATTTTGAATGCCCATTTAGCGATGAAGCAAGGCTGGCATTCAGGCTAGAGCACGGCTTTCTTGTACAGTTATTTCTGTCCTAAAATCCCTAATGGCCATTTTTTTGAGTTTCAAATAATTGTAAAGTTTTGTTGCCAATTCCTGCCTCCTGCCCCACTGCCACTGCGGGTTTGTGCTATTGCAGCCCTCAGATGTCTTTTATTTGACTTGTACAGTAAATACCTGTCAGACCCCTGAGGTTGTTTCATCAAACAAACCCCTTGATCTCCATAATTGATGCTGAAATGCTCGATATGAATACCAGTTGTGTGTGTCAGTTTGCTTTAGGATCGGCTCGAGCGATGTTTTTGTAGGGGAACTCTCCTGCCTTTGTGCACTTCGCTCGAGGATGCACTGAGCAAAAAAAAAAAAAAGGAGCTGCACATCACGTCTGGGTAAACATTTGCTACCCTTTGAGCTTTCAGATCTCTGGGGTGTTTTCTTTCTGAGCAGTACAAGTTTTGCTGAGTTACCTGGTGAGGAGGTAACAGGCCACACATCTTGCTGCACTGAACCAGCAGATACCCTGAGATTGTGTTGTGCGATTGCACATCGGGGGTTAATTTTGCTCTCCAAGCACATTTGGGAGTGTGTTCAGGCAGCACACAGAGTGAAGTCTGGGAATCAAAGCAAGCAGGCTATCTCCTCCCACAGATCTCGCAGCAAAATTTAGGAGCTGAACGATGCAACATGTGCATAAAAGCTTGATAATGTTTTTAAAACATATCACTTGAAATATGTTAACGCATATGTTCCTTCATTTAGAACTCTTTCATAATACATAATTTGGCCCTTTAGCTTTACACCCAGCTCATTATGGCTCATATGCAGAGAGAAACATTTTCAACATTTTCTCCTGGTCTTTCCCCAACACCAGCATAACCTTTCTTTCCCACCTTGTGAAGTCCCTTTTTTGCTCTTGGCATCTCACTTTCCAGCTCTTTCTATGCCATTTCCAGTCTGGTGGCGGTTTATCCCACCAGTGTTTCAAGCTGCAGTCTGCCTGAAGGAGAATTCAGCTTGCTCTCATTTCCAAAGTTTAAAGGTTTCCCACAGTTCAGATTTGCCTGATGGTCTGTCTGTAAATAATTGGTTCTTTTTAAGCATCAGGTTAGGGTGGGGTTTTTTTAATTATTTGTATCAAGATTAGATAAACAGGATAACAGAACTCCATTGTTACAGAAATTGTTGTGAAACAGGCAAATTTCATGTTAGTTTTAGCAAAAGGTTTAAATTCAGGTAAGAGTGTACATGCATATGCACACAAGCCATATATGAAGACCAGTTTAATTTCTCAGTCCCAGTAAGATAATAAGCCAGTAGGTAGGATGGCATTTTCATTTCAATACTGGAGGTGAGGCAGACAAATATTGTTCAGAAGTTCCTTGGATAAGGCAAGGTAATGCTTTTTGTACCATGCTTTCAGTTAAATAAAATATGTCCTTTACACAGTGCTATAAATTGGCCTTGAGCACACCTCCAGGTGGAATTACCTTTGCTTCCCAAGAATCACACACTGCAGGCTGCCACGGAGTCCTTCATGTGGGCACACATATTATAACCCTGATTCTTTAAAGCCACCAGTTACTCAGATGTATGGCTTCATCAAATCAGGCTCTTTCCTGTCTTCGGAATTTTATGTAATTTGTCTCTCACTTGTTCCCTTTCAAGGTCAAAAGCAATCTCTGTGCTTCTAGGAACGTTATACTTCAGAACAGAAGTAGAGCAGAAGCAGAAATTTTTGATCCTCATGATTTTTACTAGAAATTCATTTGTCTCAGCAGATATGGGGTGAGCAGAAGATACTGAGCAATACCTGCAGGGAGCAATGTTCTTGCTCTGTCTCATTTTGTGCAAAGCGGGGTAGAAGCTTCTGTTTTAATTATCACCATTAGATGACTTCCCTGTGCACTGGGGTCACGAAGCCTGAGCCATGAGATTTTGAAACACCAGCTGCTGCTCATGGGGAGAGGAGCTGAGATGTTCCCTTACTCTCTTGAACATCTGAGAGTTACCTGTCGGAGTGACCTGGTACAGAAATATGAGAGTCCAGGAAGGAAAGAACAAAACTGGTACCACACTTTTCTGCCAAAGTCTAGCATTGAAAAGTTGAAAAGTGGGTTGGAATAGGAAAGAAACTTCCACATGAAACCTTTTTTTTTTTTTTTTTGTGACTAGCAGTCTGGTTTCAGAGTTTGTACCTTTCTGGTTCTGACTTTGATTTTGTTTCCAAATCAAAATATGGATGTGTTGGATTTTCAAAATTTATTTACATTTCCCTTTCCCCAACTTTCCTTTCTTGCTCCTCACCTTTGCTTGCTGCATATTCTAAGTGTGTGTGAAGAGCCAGAAAATACAAATGGCACTATAGCTCCATTTCTAATGCCTGGTAAACTTGTCATTTTTCAGAAGTGAAAGTTTTATGCTCAAATAGCTCAAAAATCTGCCTAACAGTACTTTCTGTGTGCTATTTAAACTAAAATACAGAAAATACTTCAATTCCTGAAGTAAATTAAGTCTATATTTTGATAAGTCAGTAAGCATGTCAGCTTATTCTTCCTTTTCCCCACAACATATGGGGCTTTCTGTTTATTGTCTTTCTCTAATTTTCAGTATTTTCCTTTGAGCTTTTGTCAGCAAAGGCAAACACTTCCCTCTGTGGTTTGTACCTCTTCAGAAAAACAGTAGGTGAATTTGAGTAATTTCCTCTTGCGAGAATGTATTTGATTTGAGAGTTTAGGTGAATTATATTCTGCTGATTAGTGAAGCAAGTGCTGTGCTCCATCTGCCAGAGAATGGGAATGGGATATTTATAACGTGATGGATGTTACTGTTGGGTGGGTTTGTAGTGCTCCAGTATGACTAAGAGATTCACTCGGTTTGTGGCTGCTTTGTTAGGTTTGCTTTAAAGAGGACAGGCTGATTTGGGGGTAGGGAGTGTTACTGCAGAATCAGGGCTTTGTGCAAGAACTACCATCGATGCCCTCAGCAACAGTGGCAAGGTCAAGACATTGACTCTTTCAACAAAAAAATTCAGGAAAAGAAATGCAGAGAAGTAGGGATTGACACACAGGGAAAACCATTTCTCGGTTACATGTGAATATTCAATGTTAAGTTACTGTGTTTCTCCTCAGAGCAATTAGAGAAGGTGAAGATGAAGTTTCTTCTGAGCTCATTGTGCAGTGTCTAACAGAAGGTTTCTGCTGTCCTAGTTTTCTCTGCATTGCCCATCTACATTTATAAATCTAAAATTTACACCTTGGCCCACCCCAGGAGCGGGTGGGTGTTTCAGCTCTGCAGAAATGCTCAGTGGTGGTGTCAGGGTGGCTCTACTGAATGCATTCATTGATCTCAATAAGTGGAATGGACACTTGTAGACACTCCTGTTCATTGCTTAACATACTTTTCCTTCCAATATGACCAGTGCAACTACTTTCCAGCTCACAGAGATGACACAGTTAAAATAACCTAAGAAATCTCAAAAAGACCCCCCAAACCAGAACTAATTTCAGTAGAATTGCACGAGGATGTCTTAGTACTGAACCATGTTGAAATCTGCTGCTCTTTAAAAGTCAAAGGGATGTATTCTGCTCTGAAGTAAGGCACTTGTTTTTCTTAAGGTCATACAAAACAAAGCCCATTATTTGAACAAATGTCAGAATAATATGTCTGTAATGAAATACACTATTTACTCGCCTTCAGCATTTGAACTGTGACAAATCTGGAAAGGAAATCAACAGTTACTGCTCTTGTTAAATAGTCCTTTTAATATTACAAGTAAGTTTACATTGCTGGACCCATGTGTACTTTAATGATTCCTGCAAGTACTATGACTTGGCCCAAAGGAAAGCACAAACCTCATACTTTATTTTGTGTGAATTAAATGCAGCTAATTAAAGTGAAGGGAAATTAAAAAGAATTAGGTGAAATAAAAGCGCTACTGTAAAGCTTTTATTAAAGCCTTTTACAGTGAATAAAGAATGTGCAGGAAAAAATGAGCCTCTGATTCATTTCTGAAAGAACTCCTTTCAGAATTGGGATGTTACCCTGATAACCAGGCAGGCCTTTTCCTATTGATGGAAGTGTGAGACCAAAAGCTCGGAGGGGACAGTAAGTAGGCAAAGCCGAGGTGAAGAACATTGATTTTGAAGGCTTTGTGGCACTAGAGATGGACAGTTGCTTTCCTAGGAGTTACTGGGAAAGACAGAAGGGAAAAAATTATTAAAACTCACTACCATCTGTTCCTCCGAGCAACAGAAAAAGGCAAAGTGAGAGAGGACATAGCAGAATCTTGGGAAACTGTATAAAACCAAAGCAAATAGATAGGGGAGGAGGAGTCAAAGTAGATGAAACAAAAGTTGACTTATGATGTTGAGAGAAACCATGGAATGATGCTAAGTTTGAAGTAATTTTTTTATGATATCAAACCTAAATGTTTTAGTTCTAAATCTGGTATTATTGTCCTCAGGAGACACCTCAAGGTTTTGTTTGTTTGGTTGTTTTTATTGTTTGGTTGTGTTTTTTTTAAAAAAAAGCTCTTTTTTCCCTCATTTGTTTGTTCTGACTTGGAAATAAAATTCTTGCAATGCCAACATTTCAAATACTATGGGAATCCTGGGTGGCATCCAGCTTTTGCTGCTTTTATTGTACCGTAGGACCCACAGAAGGACTATATTGCTCTTCCAGCACAGTACGGTTTTTCTGAACAAAACATCTGTCTTCTTCTGGCTGCGTTAGTGAGTCAGGATTTTTTCCCCTGAGTGACTGGCTACCCTGTATACACCCAGCAGAACTCTGGATATCTTGGGATGAGAGTGACCACTCTGAAGAGGGCTCATGTGAGGGATAACAATCTCCAGGAGTGGGCTTGGTGCTCATGGTGAAACACACACTGGAAAATATCACTGAATGCACTAGTTTTATATATTTAGGTTCATTTTCAGTTCCTACTTATGCCTTCATATCTCTTATTTTCAGGTCATTTAAATAAGAGACATGTGGTGGGACTCTATCATTTAAGCAAAATTGGTATTCTGCCATCCATGAAATTGCATGGACACCTTCAACTTATCCCAAAGTGCAAATTAGGTGTATTTCTCTCCTTTAAAAAGTCACTGTGAATAAATGCTTAAAAAATGGGTCACAAAAAACATTAAACAGGTTCTTTTTTTTTCCCCCCCTCCAGAGTTCATTTTGGTTTTGCCAGCTCTCCTCTCCCTCCTTCCCAGCAAATATGCCGAGTTGGATTGTTGTTGACTAAATAACAGGAATATTTGACACATCTGCCAGCAACTTATTGTTTCAGTCCACGGGTTCATATTTCTCCTATTTACTCCTGCTGGGGTAGCTTCTTTCATATAAGGAACACCTGTACTTCCTACCGTGCCCACAGGAGCAAGCCCAGGAAGATGCCTGATGCATTCCCAGCCTGTGACTGTGTGACCACGTTGCCATGCAGTGTTTAACTCCCCTGCCTGTAAATCCCAGCAGCGTTCAGAGGAGCCTGTTTAACTCCTCTGCCTGATGGTTATGTGACAATATTATCCCACGCTGCAGGATGTGTGTGGCCATGTGGCACAGGAATGTATTTGGGTTTGCTGCAGGCAAAATACAGGAGGAAACATCTCAGTGGCGTGCTTCTGCCTTCCCCTGAAATGCCAGGTGTCTGGGCTCAGATGCACTCAGGAATATCCAGTGTAATTCTGGAATTTTGCAAGACCAGAAAAGCGTAACTGAAAGTTGTTTCCTTTATGGTAGCGCCCCTGTCTTACCCTAACCAGTGATGCCACCAAGTTTTTGACAGTCATCCCAGGAGATTCCTGGATTGTCATCTGCTCCAACAGCCAACCCAAGCCAAGGAAACCTGTGCCATGCTTGAGGGATGTTTCTCTGACCTTGAGGGACAGAGACTCCCCATCCTTTGTAGCAAGTGGCCGTGGTATCTTGCAGTCTCAGGTCAGAGCGGTCTACTGATGTCTAAACTAAACTGACCTTGCTGAAGTAAGAAGTCCATTTCTTCTACCCTTTCCACTACACAGAAAAAATCATTCCTTTCCTTCTTCACAACAGACTTTTAAACATCTGAAGTCTGCTTTTTTTAAGGCCAAACAGCTTCAGTCCTTCCAGCCACTCACTGTGTGTCACCTCTGTACAAGTCCTTGCTCTCCCCTGGACTCCCTGCACAGTAATTTCTTCACTGCTCCAGCTAAGGCCCTAGAAAAGCTGAATAGAGTGAGAAGATCAAATCCCAGATTTCATATTTGCCTCATTTTGTAGAGTCTGATGCTGTTGACTTGTGTTGAGTTTCTGATTTAAAATATGCCACAGTTTCTTACAAAATCTCTCTCTCAGGTCGTCTTCAAACTTGTATTTGTTCAGTTAGTTATTCCTTATGTATAACCTTGTCCTTATTGATCTGTCACCATTTTTTCATCAGGCTCTTTCTCCAATTTGTCATGCTCATTCTGAATTTTAATCCTGTCATACAATATTTTTTTGTGGTATTTTCAGCTTGATGCCAAGTGACAGAGTCCCTGAAAATGATTAAGGGGGAGGAACAGGATAGTCAGTCTGGATAACTTATTTCCTAATTCTGTCATTTATTATGAATTGTTTGGTCTCTATGAAATGCTGTTAGTAAGCTGATGCCTATAGTATCAGTAAGATGTATGTATATCTATTATTTCCTAAGGTAGATTTTTTATGAAATATTGAACTGTTATGAAAAATTATAAAACATTGAAGCTGAACATGACAAAAATTGGCAAAATACCAGCATGGATACACATTTCGGGTTCAGCAATCTGAACAATCTGAATAATATTGGCTGTTTGCAAGCCTGAAGAGCAGAAAGAGCAGATAAAGCTTACAGAAAGGTTAGTCCCCAACTTCAAATTTACAATACTATTTGAAAGATGGTGAACACTTGAAATTTAATCTGGAGTAACAGCAGCTTGGCTTCCCAAGATAAGAAGATAGTGATTCAATTAGTTAATGTGTGTGCCTACACTTAGAAATAGTAGCCTAGCTTTTAATGATGTAACACGTTCCTCCATTTCTTCTTGTAAGGTGACTTGCACACTTGTTTCTGCCTGGAGGGTTAAGATGTAAAATGGGATCTTTTAATAATCCCAAAAGGCAGGACCTGCCTGCACTGTGCCATCTAGGAAAGCTTGATTTGCTCTTCTGGGCCTGCTCCAGGTCTTGAAGATGGTGCAAGTTGGATTAGATTTTAACAAGGTAGAATAAGATGAATACATAACAAGACCTGGTCCCATCCTTATGTCGATTGAATGTGCTGTAGTTGTTCCAAGCCTAGTTGCTTCACCAGCTTCTCAAACTGCAGTTCACATACTGTTGGCTAAAAATGAACGAGGAAAAATACATTTCCTTACTGGTTGTGCCTGAATTTATGACTACTGAGCCTCCAACTTTCAGTTATGATCTGTCTCATATATGTAATAACACATTTTCTGCGGGTGATGAGGTTGCTGTAACTTGTGATGAACTGCAGGCAGCAGTTTGGTTTATTTTGTAATGCTTCTTTGTGTGTACCTGAAAATGGGTCATTTTTCTCCTGCAAGAATCACAACAGGTATCTCTGCAGGGGGACAGAGAGCAGCTGAACTGCACAGGGAAGGAGGAATGCTGCTGTTAGGATTACTCCGATTAAACTATTGCTGTGGCTGGAACAAACCTACCCAGACACAGCCTGTGAGCTCTCCAGGTGGCAATTGTTCCCAGGAATAAATAAAAATGGTGATGATGAAGGTTACCTCTTTAAACACATATAGAGGGGGAATGGAAATTTGTCACTTGTGGGTTGTGCTTCAGGGACGGCAGAGATTGTTTCCTTGAGTGACCTTTATAACAAGAGGTGTCAGACTCCATCCTGTATGTATCAGACTAGCGTGACATTGGATATTAATCCTGATGGAAAAGGATTATGTGATTTTCACAGGCACTGAGATAGATTATCCTTTCTGGCCTGGCTGGAAGGTAGTGAGAGTCTCTTTCTGCAGATGCTGGCTGGGAGCAGAGTGTTCCTGGGAGAGCAGTGCCAGAATAACCGAGCATGAACAGCAGCTCTGGCTACTTGAACTTTCTTTTTACTTTCCATTTGTTTCTCTTGTGCTTTGAGGACTTGCTCCTTTGAGCAGGGGCAGTGGCATGGATGGTATGATACAGACTTAGAGAACTCTCTCTGTTAACAAGCTCTTTGAAACAGTGAGTAAAAATACCTGAAGGAACTTTTGGCAGCTTTCAAAAGACATCCCTTTTACCTTGTTCCTAGCTGCCTATTTTAACACTGAAGCTTTTGCCCAATATTTTGACAAATAATATTTTGTTCTTATGTCTGGACACAACTGATAATTTTGATGTTTCACGGTATCATGTTAAGCCCTGGAATCTCTGATGGGTTTCATACTGGATAATAGGAGAATCAGTCATGTTTCTGCTGATTTGGGACTGACTTCCCACTGCACCTATCCTAGGGACCATGTCCCATCCTCTTACCCCCTCTAAGTTGCCTCCTTCAACTTCCCTGGGCTGTCACACAGAAAATGCTGCTTGCAGGAAGGTGCAGGAATGTCTGATCTTGCTAGAAAAAAATAATTTTGCTGCTGCTACAATCCATTGTGTCACCATTGCTTCTAGGGCTGAGGGGCCTTGACCCCCTGTGTGAAAGATGTTTGCTGTATGAGAGCTGTTCCCCAGCTTCTCCAGGGAAAAAGCAGTGATTTGGGTAAGGGGTTCAAGGGTTGGATCCTGCTCACCAGCTGCACCACGTTGTGGGGTTAACTGGTGTCACTTCAGCCACTTCCTGGGGTATCAATTTACTATGGCTGGATCATCTCAAATACAAATATATTGGGCTTTGGTTCACTGTTTTGTTTTAAATTACAGTAAAAAATCAGTTGTACAAAAAAAGCTTTTGGGGAACTGGCTAAAGCCATAGGCTTGCACTGGGACACTGCAGCCTGTGACCTCTTGCTGAAGTAAATATAACTTACATCACTATTTTTTTCTTATTTGGTGTTTATAGACTCAAGCATTAAAAAAAATACATGAGAAAAAAATATATTTTAAGCTCTTCTTTATTTTCTTTCTGACTTCTGAGAAATTTCATACAGAGAGTATTTTCTCAGACCTTCCAGAGCCTTATTCTTACTTTTTCCTGAAGTAGGTAAGATCAGTTTCTCCTCAGAACTGTACATTTTTCCCTGGTGCCTCGCCAGGAACCTCAGGGACTGGACACATGGCTTTCAGACAGCCCAAGCAAAGAAAAATGAGGAAAAAAAATCCCCTTCTCCCTGATGTGAGAGCAGAGCTGTTTGCACGCTGTGTCAGGAGCTTCTGCTCGTTAGACCTGCAAACTGCCCAGTGAAAAATGATCTGAAAATAAATGTGCAGTGAGTCATTTTTTTTCCTTCTCCGAGTTATACCTTTAATTAATCTCAATCAGTTTACAAAATCCATTTTTACCCAGATTTAAAAAGCATGCACTCTGACAAATAAATCTTGTACCTTGTGTACAGTTTGTGATTGTTGCTGCTCACGACCTGTCAGCAAATGTATCATTACTAATTGCCTGAATTCCAACAAATCAAAACACTCTAGTTTTATGTTAATGAAGGAGTTGAGCCCTTAAATTGCTGTATTAGCTTCAAACTGCTTTAGTGCATCACATGGAGGCATGTCAGTTTAAATTCAAAAGTAATAATCCAACAAAGTTGTCAATAATTGAAGACAGTATACATAGGCTTATTTATTTTAATCCAGTTAAGCTTGGGGGTTTTTTATTTGGTTTGTTTTTAATTTTTCCCTTACCCTCAAATCCCTTTTGGACCTGAGAGACCAGTATATATACACAGCAGGTGAAGGTCATTAAAAAATTAGTCTATTTACTTCAGCAAAACCCAGGCTCAGCTCAGGAAATCGCATGCAAATTACAAACAGAACCAAAAAAACAACCTGATGATGGTAATATGAACAAAATTATGTGATTTATGACAAGAAGTGCAACCATTCCATCTCCCTTATCTCTGCAGTAGGGCTTTATATTTCATCATCCAAGCTTGCTGTGAGCACTCCACACTTGTAGCCTTGTTGTGTTCTGACTTACTGCCCTTCCTGGGTTTGTACCTGTTCTGCCCATGTTTATGCAAGTTCACATTTCTGCAAAGAGTAAAAACCCTTTAGCTGCATTGTTACAGCTAATTTGAACTAACTTAGGATCTCATTTAATCCCTTTTTCATTTAGTTTATTCTTTTTAAAAAAATGAGCACCAGTGTACATTCCTTCTCTTAAAAGGGACATCTTTGTGGCTTCAAGTTGTATTTTGCAGTAATTTAAAAATATTTTTCTCTTCTTTTCACATCTTTGCTAGCCATGCTTCTGTTTGGTGTGTCATCTCAAAATGTGTAACCCCATAAACCTGTATCTCTCAGAAAAGTACTAATAGTCTTTAAAAAAATCACTTTGGGAAATATCAGATTTTTCAGAATAATCCAGCTAATATTTACATAGCATACTATCAAAGGTATATCTCTAATGTTCAACAGGCAGGAATTTATTCTTGAAAACTAAGGTAAAGGCAGCCTAATGTGGTGGTGTGCTGTTGGGAAGGCTCTCGTTCCCACTGGACATACCAAGAGCCTTAACACAAACCTGAGAATAGTCAGCAGCCCCTTTCTCAGTTTCACTGCGCTGCAAAAATAGTTACCCAGAGCAGCAACCAGAAATTTGACCTTATAATGCTCTACACTAATGCTAATCATTGTTACACTAATCTTGCTTTCTTGCTTTCTTCTGTCCCTGGATCGTTGCATGCTACTGATGATTTTTTGGGGAGATTTTTATTGTATGTGGAAGAATATGAGTTGGGCAACACTCAGGGACTGCAGCAAGAACTCTCCCTATACTCAGGCTTTTACTAATACAGGGGCATAGGAAAGAGAATTGCTTTGTTTTGGGTGGGGATGAAAAGACATTGATTTTAACATTGTGGATGTTTATCACTGGAAATGATTTTTAACGTGTCTTAGAATTCTTACTTGTCCATGAACTAGAACAAGCATAACGTAAATAAAAGGTAATAAATATTCAGGCCACACTACTGCTGAATGACAGTTGATGCTTTCAGTGGAATTTACCTATCCATCAGTGAAAACCTGCTAATAATTTATTATAGTGTGCCTTCTGAAACACTGAGACTTGGTTAAGCAACATTCAGCTAACGAAATAGCACACCTTAGGCAAAACACCTACAACATGTGCCACTCATCGCTGCCAAAGACTAAAATCATTCTCTACAAATGAGACAAGTGAAAGGCAGTTACATGTTGTGCCAGGGAACAGCATATTCCTTTGGATTCAAGGGCATTCCATCTCAGGGTGCTCACTACAGGAGCTACTTCCATGTGGTCTTTGTGGGGGTCCTTCTCTGCAGGACTGACACTGCAGACTCACTTGCCAACAGGCACAGACCGGGAACCCGACCAGCCCACTGTCCTTTCTGTAATCAGGGAGTTTTAGGAGACTTTTTTGTGGACACTACCTTCTGTATCCTGGCTCAGGAGCAACAGCTAACTACCAAATTGCAATGCATTGGCTAATCAGCTTCTCCTGCTGTTCACAACTAAGCCTCTTGCTCTTTGAATCCTTTTATTGCTTCCCTGTCTTTTCTATATTAACGCTGAGCCTACTGTCCCTGCTGGCTAAGTCCCACATAATCCAAATCTTTTCTTTAGCTCATCTCTGCTATTATCTCCTGTATCCCTTCTACCACATCTACTCCTCAACTTCATCATCAATGAAACATAAATACCTTCCTGACACAGCTTTCCAAATTTTGTCTTCCTTCTTTAATGACGTTCTTGCACCTCTAACCTGCATCATCTCACAGCCAGCCTGCTGTCTCGGACTGTTTCTCAAGTCTGAAAGCATCAACCCTCTAAATCTCAGCCTGCAAAAGCATAGTCAGATGGAAAATGTTGTGGTCTGAATATCTTTGTTAGTCATATATGTGAATCAGAGCTTTTTGTCCTGCCATGTGAGTTTCTGGTAGCTTCAGTGGGCTTACTCATGATAGCAAATGCTACATTCAATAGTAGGCATTTGCAGGATCATCCTCTGTGATTGTAATCTCTTTTAGATGGGGAATGTGTCAGCATTTTATAAAGGGATGTAAAGATGCGTGTGGCCTTTACAAAGTCTCCCTAATTAATGTTGCTCCCTCAGTTGATTACAGGAATTTACACATTGCACTGTTATAATACAATAGCCTGTTTGAGTTTAGTATTTATGAAGAAAGGACAGGAAGAAAAAAGGGAGAAATTTGTGTCAAATGCTCCTTGATCTGGATATATAATAAGGATATAATGTCCATCTGTGGATATAATGTCCATCTGTTTAGAGGTGCCGTTAACAATAGAGAGATGTCCCTGTGGTTTTTTTTCCCTAAATTCCAGCTTGTGTCTCAGACTTGCATTTTCCGCAGTCTGCGTCTATGATATTTGGGATTTATAACTTGTTTCTCTATGAACTTTGTGTGAGCATCAGATTGCTGAACTCTTTGACAGACTGAAACAGAGAACGAAGCTCAAAGGCCAACAATTCTCCCTTACGCAATCTAGAAAACAATTCTCTAAAATATTACATCAGCTGCTGGCAGCTGTAGGCTTGCCTGCCTGCTAATTTACTATCACAAGTGTTCCAGAATCCTTTGTAATCCAGCCATTGCTATTTATATTCGTAATGATTTATTTAAAGACTCTGTACATGTCAGCATAAAGTCATCAGAAAAAGCAAAATGAAGATTAGTGGGCTGGAAGCGCATAGAATGGAGAAGAATAACCCAACAATGGAACTGAGATAAAGCTTAGACACAGTAAATAACTGAAAAAAAAAAAAAAAAAAAAGGCAATAGCTTTATTTTCAACTCGTCATATATG
This sequence comes from Myiozetetes cayanensis, assembly GCF_022539395.1. Taxonomy (NCBI): domain Eukaryota; kingdom Metazoa; phylum Chordata; class Aves; order Passeriformes; family Tyrannidae; genus Myiozetetes; species Myiozetetes cayanensis. The sequence continues at coordinate 6,765,620 of NW_026086826.1, read as the reverse complement.
AGCCAGAGCCTCTGATTTTGCCACTAGGCAGTTCCCATCAGAGGCTATTAAGAGCAGGGAAACAGGTGTCTGGTGGCCAGGGAAGGAAATGAGAAGCCGTGACACCTGAATTGAGATCATAGACCTGCTCCTGCCTTTGTGTCTGGGGAAAAGGCATTAACTGCTTGATGCCTCAGTTCCTCTGCTCGCTGTAGTGGCACCCAACTCTCAGCTGTTAAAACTTTTTGCTTATTTATAAGATTTTTTTTTTTTTCCTATAGAGAACTGTAATGATGCAAGGCAACTTTATTATGTTCTGTGGAAAATGAGAAGTTAAGAAAAAACGATGAAGGGTTGTGTAGTGGAGCGCAACACTTTTTAGCACTGAGTCTCTAGGTCATTCTGAAGCAGGGATTTGAGTGGTGTCCCTTAGGATTTGCTGTTATACATGCTGAAATGATCAATCAAGGATAAAAAATGGACTGTTCTCATCTCATAGATCATTTCACAGTGAAACAGTTAAACTCCTGGCTGCTTTCTGAAAAACAGAGATCTGCATTAATAAGGTGACCTTATCAGAGCCACCCCTGGGGGGAAGGGAGGGAGAAAAAAGGTTGTGGAAAGAAAGCGAATCCTATTGTTAATCTTTTTTTCAGGGAGACTTGGATACCTGAATGCAAATTACTTTATATTTAAATTGTGCGAAAGCACAAAAGGTTCGTGTCTACAATTGACAGTTATTTCATTAGCTGACTCGTGCAGCCTTGCAAATGGTTTCTGGTGTTAACTTTCCTTGGATTTGTTTTCTTTGTTCTTAGCAGATCTTGCGACGGTGATCATTTTGATTAATGTATTCAACACCACTCCTGATTCATGTTTTTTGCAGCAGTCAATGTTCTGGTCCGGGAAAGGAGAGACTATAAGGTAGCTTTAGTGTTCCTCCAGTAGTGCCAATCTGATGGGCTGGCTTCCAACTGGAGATGAGAGAAGCATGGAGACCACTGTAATGTATTTTGCATGGTAGTGGCCCCAAACACAAGTTAAAGCAGGTTTTAATCATCAGATGTAGGATTGCTGCAGCCACATCCCACTGTGACAGCAGATGGGTGCTGCATGGGCTTTGTGGGGATGGAATATCACCTTTGTATCTCTGTGAGCTTCTCAGGGCTTGGTACACTGGCTTTGGGCCTCCGTTCAGATAGGATTGTGGTTCAGAGTGGTTTTCTACATGCCAAAATTAGAGCCTGTGTACTTGTCTGTTTAAGAAAGCTACCACATTAATTGAGTTATTAATCTGGGAGGGGTGGGGGTTGAGAATCCGTAGCTTAAACTTATCCTGACTTGCTTCAGGTCCACCTATCTAGGTATTCAGTCTATGCTACATATTGGAGGAACCCATAATCAGTTCAGGACAGAATGGTTCTTCCTATCCCTAAGTTGGTGGGCGATCTCTCATCTGGATGTGCTGGCCTTCCATTGACCTGAAAGATGAGCTTCATCAAGCTGCTCAAGTTTTAGTAAGTTGAATTTTAGGGTAGATCCTTTCAACCCCACCTACTGGTCTAGACTGAACAGCATCATCAAGGTTTATGCACCAATGTAAAATAAAACCTGTTATGAAAATTGCTTGATTACTTGTCCCAGATACACGTCGATACGGAGGCAAGTTGCCAGAGGTGTGCAAGCTCTGACTACCCTTTCCTTCTTTTCTTCTTTATTTCTTTCACTCGGAGTACATTTCTCTTCTTTTCAGAACTTTTTGGCATTAGTTGTTGCAATCAATCTGCCGTTCCCTGCTGATCGCCTCTTATTGCATTGGTTTTTCAAAATCTTTCATCAGTGCCTCAAGCGCTACATCGTCCTTCAATCCGCGTCAGGCTCCGAGCCCTGAACCACAAAGACCTCGGGGACCTGGGCCTTAGTTTCTTCACAAGCCACTTGTCTCCATTAACCCTCCCCGAGAGTCACAGCTTCAGGAATCTTAGCATGCCGAGATCCCAGGACAAAACACTTAAAGATACAAAGGCAGAGCTTCAACAGTAAAATCAGAAACTGTCCGGGCCCAACCACCTCTTATAAAAAACCATCACTTTGAACCTGCTCTTCATGTGCAGAGGAAGTGAACTCATCAGGACACTTTTTACTTCCTCATGAATATTTTGGGTTCAGAGCCTTGAATTTTTTGATCTTGATTTTACACGGTCAACTAAAAATATATATAAGAAATAAAAAGTTTTTAGTTTTTGTGTCTATAAGGGAGGTGCTGAGAGAAAGCACTGGAAAGGTAGATTATTTTTTGCTTCACAAGTCTAAGTATTTTCCCTGTTCTCTCTTCTGCTTCACAGCAATAAATATAACAGGATTTTGTCAGCCTTTTTTCTTAGGCTTAATTCTTAGCTGTAGATGTTTAATTTAAAAAAGTGAAAGACAAAAGCAGGGATAGATGGGAATGAGGATCAGGGAAGTAGAGGGACAGCTGAAACTCAAGGGAAAGGGAATAACAGTATAATTCAAGCTATGTCAACTGAAACAAAACAGCATTGTTCATTTTCTTTTAAACTGTATTTGGAAGTAAAAATCTTTAAACAAATATTTGTAGATAAAAATCCATCTAACCTAGCTTTTTCATTAGCTTGGTACATAACTGGACAGCTCTTCCAGCTGATTGGGGAAAAAACATTCTGATCCTTTTGTCCATTATAATAACACTGAAACCAAATAGGTGATCAACATGCAAAATATTAAAGAGAGAAACAAATATTTTCTTCTGCTTACATTTGCTTTACTTTTTTTTTTTTGCCAAATGGTAGACTTTCTGAACACTGTGCCAGAGAGCTCTTACTTGTGAACAACAATTTCAATGTTTTGGGTTGAGTTTTAGCTTAATGTATGAAACCCACGTTCTTGCTGTCACGAAATCTCCATTTTACCACTTTTGTAATATTGTTGGCATATGTCTCCAGCTGTCTGTTGCTGACATAGAATTGCTTGTGATTATCTGATGCTGAGCTGTTCTGCTCTGTTTTTGTGGTTTTAATCTCTCCAACAGTACCTGAACATGCTGTGCAGACTGTGATTATTGGGGCAGAATACAGTCATCTTCGAAATTTACTGTCCCACACAGAAAACTGGAAATCCTTATGATCTTTATATCTGGCTTGAATGCGAACTGCACTTCGTTCTGATTTCATAATTTAACATTGCAGACTGTTGACTTATTGACTACAACGTTAGCATTTTCCAGATTGGCAGACAAATTGCCTTGTAGGAGTGTCTATGCATATTTATACATCATCCAAAGGTTAAACGATAGAATACATTTTAATTGCCTAGAGATAACTTGGCAAATTAAATCTCTAGTACCAAAACTTCTAAACTTAAAAGATGAAAGTTAGGTACTGCAACCCATGGTTCTTTTCCAAGTAAATAAACCACTCAGCAATAGTGATTACTGACAGTCTTCCACTGATGTTAATTAAGTAGCATCCCACAGACATAGCTGCCATTTTAGATGAAATTTTAAGACAGAAGAAATTCTGGTTTTCTTCTTAGTCTTCTTAAGCATGGAGTTTATATTTCTTTTGCTATTTTAGCAAGGACCACAATCAAATAAACCCCAAAATGCAAAACAATTAAAGTGAGACATTCATATGTAAACACTTTTTTTCACTTCCAATTGTCTTAAAATCTGAAGATGTAAAAAAACCCAAAAAACCCCGAAGAAGCTAAAATATGTAATGTGCTGTAAGAGCACCAAATACGCTCACTGAGAATATTTTTCAGAGAAAACATAACCTTGGAGCTGTTTAAGTATTTAAGAGTAAGACTAATTGCTACTTACATTTTTTACTTCCCACTTCAGCAGTACTTTTCTCCCTAGAATACAGACCCCTAAAGAAATTACTGAGGAATAAAAAGCGTCCCGCAAATTGGCTGATTTACAGTGACTGCTCTAATGTATGTGCTCTTAAAATAAGGTCTTACACATGGACTGGGGAAATCCAAAGCACAAATACAGGCTGGGTGGAGAATGGATTAAGAGCTGCCCCAGGAGAAGGACTTGAGGGTGTTGGTTAATGAGAAGCTCAGCATGACCTGGCAATGTGTGCCCACAGCCCAGAAAGCCAATTGTATCCTGGGCTGCATCCAGAGCAGCGTGGTCAGCAGGTTGAAGGAAGTCATTCTAGTTAATCTTTAAGGTCCCTTCCAACCTAAATCATTCTATGATTCCATGACTCTGTGAAGTAAATTCCAAGTAGTTTGCTCTCAGTGGAAGAAATACATTACCCTACAGTAGCTGGGTTACTTGCTGTGCCTTTGTCTTTGCACTGGATCAGTAAGAACTCAAGTGGAGCACAGTGGATTAGTGTGAGACTGGGAGACACATTCATTCCTTTCCTGGGGGTTTTGACTAGAAGGAATGATGTATGTTTAGATGAAGAAAAGGGTTAATACAACTGGAGATGCAGAGTGGGAGGGCTGAACTCCTTCAGCCCAGTGGGGGAACCAAAGCCAGGCATCTCACTTGCCAGGCAAGGGTCCCAACGAGGAGCTTATCCATGAAAAATGGGAGACATCAGTGAGGTGTCCTCCTGGTCTCATTGGTTGATCTTGAAAGAAATCTCTCTTGACTTATGTTTTGAAAGGAGCTCTGTAAATATCTACTAGAGGTGAGGATTTCAGGCTGTAAAAGTAAGAAGATGGAGGTATCCTCTCTCAAACTTTGCTCCAGAGGAGGATGGGAGTTACAATGCTCTGTGCTCCACAGTTTTGGTGGATGGGTTTTTGGCAGCTTCCACACTGAGCACAGATGGTCTCTGAGATCTTGTTCTGAGACAGCCCTGCAGGGTAAGCAATAACTCTGTGGGATTTCTTGGATTGCGAAGCTGCATATAGATATTTGAGGCCTACTGGAGTCCTTTATAGGTCCAAACCTCTCTTGGAGTCCATTTTACTACATGACGTGTGAGCAAGAATGGCTACTGTCCTTGTTCTTTTGATTAACAGAGTCAAAAAAACCCCAAACAACAAAACCTGTGAGAGTTGTCAAGAGTTATTTCAGTGACTTTTGGAGAGAGCATGGAAAATCAAAATCTTGGTGTCATGTATGGTGTGTAAAATCAGTGAAAAGCCTCTGTGGGAAGTAGCTGATCACTAAAGCATATATAGAAGCCTTAGAATAATGAAATTATTCTCTTGCCCCTTTGGTTAAATTATAATTGGTGTCCTTGTTAGTAATCACACTATAGAATTAAAGACTGCCTTTCCCTTGGAGATAGATTATGCCTTAATGGAGTTAAGTCCAGCTGGTGGCCTGTCATCAGTGGTGTTCTCCAGGGCTCAATACTGGGGCCAGTCCTTTTTAATATCTTTATCAACAACCTGGACAAAGGGATCGAGGGCACTCTCAGTCAGTTTGCAGGTCACAACAAGTCAGGCAGGAGAGGTGGAGGGCAGGAAGGCTCTGCAGAGGGCTCTGGACAGGCTGGAGGGTCTGAGGCCAATTGTATGAGGTTCAACAAAGCAAAGTGCTGGGTCACACACTTGAGTCACCACAACCCCCTGCGGGCTGGGGGCAGAGTGGCTGGAAAGCGGCCCCATGGAAAAGGGCCTGGAGGTGCTGGTTGGCAGTGTCTGAACATGAGCCAGTGTGTGCCCAGGTGGCCAAGAAGGCCAATGGCATCTTGGCCTGTATGATACAGCCTGAAATAGTGTGGCCAGCAGGACCAGGGCAGTGATTGTCCTCCTGTGCTCAGCACTGGTGAGGCCACACCTCGAATCCTGTGTCCAGTTCTGGGCCCCTCACGACAAGAAAGACAATGAGATGCTGGAGTGAGTACAGAGAAGGGCAACGGAGCTGAGGAAGAGTCTGGAGCACAAGTGTGAAGAGCAGTGGCTGATGGAGCTGGGGGTGTTTAGCCTGGAGAAAAGAAGACTCAGGGGAAACCTTATAAATCTCTAAATCTACACAAAAGGAGGCTGTAGCCAGGTAGGGGTTGGTCTCTTCTCCTGGGTAACGAGCAATAGGACAAGAGGAAACGTCCTCAAGCTGCACCAGGGGAAGTTTAGATTGGATATTAGGAAAAATTTCTTCCCTGAAAGAGTTGTCAAGCATTGGAACAGGCTGCCAAGGGCAGTGGTGGAGTCACCATCCCTGGAGGTATTTAAAAGACGTGTAGATGTGGCACCTGGGGACACGGTTTAGTGGTGGGATTGGCAGTGCTGGGTTAAAGGTTGGACTTGATGATCTTAAAGGTCTTTTCCAACATAAATGATTCCATGATTCTATGATTCTAGATAGTGTCTCCAGGTCAGAGGCAGGGCAGATAATGATGTCTAGTGAACTGCCATTACTTGTTAAGAAATGTGTCAATTCATCGCTTTTTGTAAGTGAAAGTTTATCTAAACCATTATTAGCTTACTTCCCAATCAGTTAACTATTTGAAGCACAGTCCTGAGCTATTGCACTGTGCTGCTTCTGTTTTAGCCCTTAAACAAAATTCAAACTTCCTTTGCTCTGTGGGTTTTTTTTCTCTCTTGGATATTTTAGATAAAAACTGAAGGTATGCTTTATATTTATGTTCACTAAATACTGTGATATATTCTCAGTAGTGCCGCCTTTTGCTTGTAATAAAATCCCCATTGCCTCCCCACCTATCTTATCTTTTGCATTTTATTACCTCTTATACGTACTGGTATGCAGAGGGAATTTGGAAAATATAGGCCATTTGAAAGGAATTCTGTATGTATCATATCAGAGAATTTGAAAGATTGTAGAAATATTTCCAGGTCCCAAAGAGTTGATCTTTACTCCAAGATTTAATACAGGGATGGACACAAGCCCTGTTTGCTCTCGCTGTTCTGGAAAGACTGGTTTTGCAATATTTCCTGTCCTCAGAATAGTAAGACAGGTTCTGATGAATTTAGCAAAGTCTGCATGCTGCAGTGCCCCAGACAGTTTCTTATTTTCCTTGACATTATTTTTTCATCAGTTTGGACTGTGTAGTATCTGCAGACGGTGTATGTTCAAAATATTGGATTGCTGTGGTTTTTTGCATATAAACCTTGTAAAGGAAAAGAAATACCAGACTGTGTGTACAAGCATCAAAATCTGATTATATGCAGGATCTAATCTTAATATCACACCATCCTCACTGCAAAGCGTTGCAAGAATATTCCAATTCATATTCTGAATGGTGTGTTTCTCTGCAGTCGTCTTGCAGAACTCTTATTCCTACCAGGAGAAAATCAGTACACTGAACTGAATAAAAATGTATACATTAAATTGCTTATTCAAATGTCCAGCTTTGATGTTTGTAGAGAATTTAAGCAGGAGGCAATATAACCTGAGCTTTATTTTATTGATACAAGAGGCTAATGCGAGCTACAAAACAGGAAAGAATGAGAAGTTGTATAATACGCTGGAAATGTGAAAAAAATGCAGATTTCAGTTATTAGCTTTCACAGTTGCATTTGCATAGAAATGTACTAACGGCTGGATGACATTTCATGCATGAACTTGATAGAGCACCCTTAAACATATTCATGTTAGAAGAGTACTTAAAGGGAACCTCGAACTCGAACATTCCCGTCTTTGTTTAGAAAAAAACCAAAAAACCCTCTAGTTTCCCTAGGGTATTCCAGTACAGGGTATTTCTTTATGAAACAAAGCTTTCTTTGTTATGAGAAATTCTGTGACAGCCTAGGATGGGCCCTTCTTTTTGATCACACTTTAAGAAAAGATCCTGATTCCCCTGAATGTTAAATATTATTGCACAATAGATGTTGCTCAGGCTTTTGTGGAAAATACCAGCAAAGAATGAAGCCCCTTGAGGTTTCAAACACCTCTTGGATTACCAGTTTCTTATGGCATTTTCTATTTTGAGGGAACACCTTCCTTGTAAGTGGGACAGAGATGAATGCCGGTCATCTTTGCTGTGTGAGATGAGGGGAGTTACTGTGCTTTGAAGAACTAGAAGAATTCTTGGAGGGGTCCATCACAGTTATCCCCTGGTATGGATTTTTGGGAGCTGGGTGACAGAAACTCCTTCCAGTTAACATTTAGGGTTTTGTGTGCTGTTTTTGTTTGGTTTCGGTTTTGTTGTGTTTTGGGGTTTTTTTGTTTGGTGGGGTTTTTTTGTTTTTGGTTTTGTTTGATTGGTTTGGGTTTTTGTTTGTTTGTTTTTAATTCAACTACTAGTGCAGACCAGGTGCAGCTTCATTTGTAACTCATAAATGATATCTGGTCCTAGTTAGAATGGAAAGGCTCACAGAGCACAGTGAAGGTTTTTAGATTCAGTGAGCACTTGCACTTTCACTTGCCAGCAGTTTCAGCATTCATTTTTTGTTCTTTTAATTTAAACATGATTATTAACAAGACACAGCTGAGGAAGGCACTTTGCTGAAATATTCCGAGGATTATTCCTGCTCTGTTATCTCCCTTTCACCTTCCACAACAGGATTTTACGTGCTCACATTAGTTGACGTTCTTCAGAAGAGCAGCTGGTCCATCTCTGATTGTGACTTTCATTAGAAGTAGAAAACTCTACCTTCTGAAGAAGTAAGATGTGAGCACTAATTCCTGGGAACATTTTCTAAAAACTCATTTTATTCTGAAATATAACCAGCCTTGAAAGGGATTAGAAGGAGTATGACAAGAGTATGAATTAAAAAGCACTGCATCGTGAAAACATCTATTTAAGCAGTTTTGACTCTGCCCTCGCACAGCCCTATTCCTGCTGCTGCTGATTGCCAAGGACCTTCCAAAGCAGCAAGAATCATCTCTAGAGCCTGTCCTGTCTCTTGCTAAAATCAGATTTCTAAAGGAAAGTGGGACTATGTGGAGGTACCTTTCTGGAAAAAACGCGGTCCTGCATTTTTAGTAGCTGACCTCCTTTCCCGTATTACTTGTGTGAACCTCTCAAGCAGAATAGGTCTCTGCAGAAAAGGGCTGCAGGATCATTTTTACTGTCAGAATGAGACATAAATGCCAGTTCAAGACAGAACAGTTCTGTACAGATGTGAAAATAGAAAACCAAAGTGGAAATATTATGAAAAAGGGTCATTAATACCATCTTGCTCAGAAGCTCTGTCTAAAGCATAACATAACCATAGGCAGTGTCTAGTAGTGATATTTTACACTGAAGACCAAAGGTTACAAAAAGACTTTAGTCTTTGCCAAATGAAAGTCACTTTTCCATCTAAAGTACAGAAGGAATAGAATTCTTGCAGTGGTGCAAAATCTATGCATGTAAAGCTACTTTTAGAGTCATATTAGTAAAACGTGTGTCAAAAGCCAGGGAAAAGTCTGGTTTAAAAAATGGAGAAGGAAAAATCTCAAATAAAATTCCCAGTAAGAGTGAAAATATATAGGCTGAAGCCATCAGTGGATGGTTGCGGGGGTGAAGATCATTTGGGCTGCAACAGCAATATTGTCTTCGAGCTGGTGGCAGCAGCACCTAAAGGACATTTTACAGGTGAGTCCACGCACGAGTCAGCTCAAAGAAAATGTCTTTACTCCTTTCCTCTCAGGCAAGAAGTTTACAGCATGGAAAACAGCACACTGTCTGAGTACAGGAGATGGTATTTAGCAAGATTTCGAATGGTAAACATGAGAGTAGGAGCTTGAAACTCACAACCATTCGAGAGTCATTTGCAGCTCCCAGCTCCTGGCTCCCGCTGAGCACGGGACTGGGGAGGGTGGGGAGAATTGCTGCTCACACCGAGGCAAGAGAGAGGCAAGAGAGAGCCGACTGGCAGCGTCTCCTGGTTCCTGTTGACTTTCTGTGGGCACGTTTAACCTGTAATTTGGAAAAGGAAAATACAGTCTGGCACACGTTCTTGAAGGCTTGCCAGTCCCAGATCTAGCCATTGCACAGCCTGCCAGAATGGGAAAGATAAGTATCTTACAGACCAGTATCCACAGCAACAGACACTGGAATTTTATATTTTTAATAGGTATAAAAACCCAAAGAAAATAATTACTTTTTCATTTTCCAATTTTATAATAGTAATAATGACCTTTAGGTCAAGAATTTTCAGCAGTTAATGACTGTCTGGCTTTTTCTTTGGTCCTCAGTTTCTTCAGCCAGTCATTAACAGTGAGAAAAGTGCCTTCTCCCATGGTCACTTTGGCTTAATCGTTACCTTTTCATGCTACAGAATATACCAGCTGGGAAATAAGTGCCTCCTATGTGAATGGATCCATAAAGTATTCCTTAGGTTTCATTTCTTTGAAAGAATATTCTGTTAGGATGTGGGAGTCTCCTGTAAAAGATGATTATTATCTTCAGCCCCAAGAAAAGTGAGATCACTCTCAGGAATTGGGACTAAGTAGCTTTGCAGTGATGCTTTTCCTCTTCTGAGGATGGTTTAAGGCCACAGATTTCAAAAGATTAAATCTTAAGAATTTATCTATGCAATCTAGGTCCCCATACTATTCTCTTGGTAATGGAATGCTTTGGAGATTATACATGGACAAAAATATTTTCTCATCCATCTTTTGGGGGTCACACAGGAACTGGACCTCTTTTGTTTGTTTGTATGAATTTTTACATAAAAATATTTATATATTTTATTTGTAATCACTGTGACACTGAAAGCACATTGTGACAACACTGTCTTGAGAGTTAAAATTTATTTTAAAATATAAAGGGGAATAACCCTCTTGAATGCTTACCCTGCTGTCTGTCTGGATAGCAGAGTCCCTCCTTCCAACCACCATCTCTCTCAAAACACCTAGAAGTTGTACATGACTTTGTTCAGAGGAAGATTCATTTATACATGGGAATGACTTTATCTTGCGCTTTATCATAAGATAAAAAATGAGAACCATGGAATGGAGATATGTTCTGACCACCCTATTGATCATATTCTTGGTAAAAATTAACCAGACCGTGAGCAGATCATATGCCTGTACATACATAAACCTTTGAACAGTCTTCAGTTCTTGTGCACTGTTAGCTGAGTTCTTCTTTAAGCTGCACGAGTTTAAATGTCATAGTTAAAATACACTGTTACCTAAAAAGAATTGTGAATGTATCTTTCCTGCAGGGTATATTTGACCTTGAAAACAACTGTGTAAGAAATGCACTGCTTTAAGGCTAAATAAATGCACAAGAAAACTATAGTTTTCTAAACCACATATTCAGTGTGTGGGGATTCCTAGTCCAGTGTATGGTTACGGCTGAGTAGTCAGGTAGTAGTGAAGCACCTCCACTTGAACGGTAAAAGAAAATGGGAATTCCTTCATTAGTAGATTTAGAATCAATATGGTGTCCTTTGAGAGTTTGGCATTAAACGTGGAAGTAATGTGAGTGATGAGCCTAATCTTAATGTTTTGCTGTGAAAGAGATTTAGCACCTGCATAACTTTTATTGGAACTATTAGCTTTACATTTTGTATCTCCAAGTGCAAACACAGAGTGCACATCAGCTTTTTCAGTGCAGGCATCAGCTTTTGCTTGAACACCTTCTTCACTTTTCAAGAAAAAAATCACCATCAAAATCTAGGTAGTGTTCCAAGAAACAGCCACTCAGGAGTCGGGCTGGGACTGTGCTTTGTGGTTTCTGGACTCTCAGAGTGACAATGTTACTTTTTAAGCTGAGGCTTCATTTGCACTGTTTCTGAAAGCAAGATAATTTACTTCTCAATAGTTCTTCTCTGTGTTGTTTCTAAAAGACTGGACTTGCTACAGGATTTAAATTTGGTGACGTTCCAGTAATTCCCTTAAGAAGGACTTTTAAAATCTACACCTATAAAATAGCTCTACACCTTTAAACCTCAAGCTCACCTCAGTGTTAAAGCAGCTGGCAAACCATTAGTAGAAATGAGAGAAGGTCCAACAGACAGCAGTGACAAGACTTGTGTTTCATTCGGTGCTTTAATGGATTTTTCCTCAGCTTTACGGCTAACCAGTGCAGATTATTTATAGATTTTAAAGCCAGAAATTAACACTGTTCCTTGTAGGCAGAAGAAAAATGTATTGGATCATTATTAATTCTTTAGCATTATAATGCCTTTGGCTCAACGTGTGTGCTGGGCACCAAGAGTAAACACGCATTTATCATCCCAACCCTTATCTGTTCCAAAAACGTCCTTCAGTGGAGAACTGTGAAACAGCCTGTCTAGAGGATTTGAGACTGTTTATTTATTTTTTTTTTTGCTGCTCATACAGAGATCTTTAGAGCCTTTGCTGTAACTGAACCTGTAAAATGTTGCAAATACCCAGTTTAGAGTGTTCCTTTACCCCCCAGAAAAAAACCAACCAAACAAACAAAAACCCCCACTAAGATGTTAGTTGCTGTCACATGCAGTCTTTCAGTTTTCTTTCATTGGGACAAATTAGCCAGGCCTTCTCAGTATCTGAAGAGATCTCTCCCCTTCCATGTCAACCTTCTCCATGCTTCTCCTGTTTTTTCCAGTCTCAGAATTTTCCTGAGCTCCTTTCCCTCAACAGCAGTCTTACACATTGCTGCTGGAATTCAGCTGCAGAGGGAATACAATCCTAGTAGGAGTCAGTGTACCCAATCCCTGACTGGCCACTGAACTTAGTAGGGCAAAATCATCCTTCATGTAATTTTAACAGTGTCCATGGAATAACTCCAGCGATCAGCCTGTCCCACAGTCTTCCTGCAGCTCCCTGTACCCCACTGTAACACGAGGTGGGAGCCTACAGCAGCTGTTACTATCTGATCAGCAACCCAATCCTTGCTGGAATTTCATTTCCCTCGCAGCCTTGCGACTAGAATACATTTGTCATCCATACTTTGTAGCAGACTTATATTTGCCTGTAATTACATACCAGTCTGGCAATACTTTATTGTTTACATAAAGTACTGCCATTTAAATCCCCAATCTTAAACTGAAGTATTTGCAAAACTCTGTAATTGCTGAAATAATAAAGCTGCCATTATTGTATGGGAAGTTTACAGCTTGTTGCTGAAACACTTACACAGGCTTAACTACACCTGTATGGATTCCTTGGGTTTTCATGTGGTGCTTAAGGCATACAGAGTTCTAATTCTGCGGGGCACAACTCAAAGCTTCTGGCACTTTCACAGAACAGCTGAGGTTGGAAGGGGCCTCAAGAGCTCATCTTATCCAGACCATGCTCAAGGGGTTGCCCAGGACCATGTCCAGAGGCTTTTGAGTTATCTCCAAGGACAGGAGCTCTAAAGCTGTCGGGGCAACCTGTGCCAGTGCTCAGTCAAAACTGAACTTCATGTTTTCCAGCTTGTGGTCCATCCCCATGGGCGAGGAACTCTGTAAAAGATAACATGGAAAAACAAGTTCATTGTGGTTAAACTCAGTGCAATGGGTACATACAGTCCTGCAAATGCTTAGTGATATGCAAACCAGAAAAGATCATCTATTTTGATTTCATTTTGTGTTGGTGTTTTGCAAACAGAAAACTGGTGATGCCCCTCTCTCGCTCTCATTCTGTGATTTTTTTTTTTTTTTTTTAACCTTTATTCTCCACATCTTACTGTCCTGTTCCTAAGACTGGCTGGGTAAAACAGATCTCAGGACTAGCAACACGGGGTGAGTTTGCCATAAGCAGTGTTGCCACATTACCCTTTTTTTCATACAGGAAGCTCAAAACATCCATACTCAGTATCTAAGTGTCTCCAAAAGTTTGGGAATTCATGCTAAAAATGGCATGGTGTCTAACCCTTGTTCTGACACACCTGCACGGGATTTCTGAGCTCCCTGTGCTGCTTTGGGGGAGGATGGGGAAGCTTTGTGCTCTTCCAGCACTCGCCACAGGACGGTGTGATTGAGTGCAGGTGGTTCTGTGTTACTGTGAGGACCTTCAGGTGAAATCTGTTGCTAAGTGGCAAATGAGTGTGGGGTCCTGTGTTGTGTTGTTTGGCCATAAAGGATCTGGTCTCCCCTTAAGGGTCTCCCCTGCACTCCATGGCTCTTCCCAGGCCCTTGGAGCAAATCTCCCTGTGTCACCTCCTTGGAGCCAGGAAAAGGCCTATTTCTCATCCAGAGGAGGCTACCAAGTCGACCAGAGCGATGGAGCACCTCTCCCATGAGGAAAGGCTGGGAGAATTGGGACTGCTCAGCCTGGAAAAGAGGTGGCTTCAGGGTGACCGAACTGCAGCCTGCCAAGACCTGAAGGGAGGACACAGGAGAGATGGGGCAACCCTCTTTCCAAGAGCATCTAGTGACAGGACAAGGGGGAATGGGGTCAAATTGAAAGCGGCTAGGTTTAGATTAGGTACCAGAAAAAAAATTCTTCCCTTTGAGGGTGACGAGGGCCTGGCACAGGGCCTGGCACAGTATGCCCAAGGAATCTGTGGATGCCCCATCCCTTGGAGTGTCCAAGGCCAGGCTGGACGGGCCTTGAAGCAACCTGATCTGATGAGAGGTGTCCCTGTCCGCGGCAGGGGGGTTGGAACCGTGCAATCTTTGAGAGCCCTCCCAACCCAGGTCATTCCGAGGCTTTCTGGAACGAGGCCTATTTCTGGGGAACAAAGCCTGTTTCTGTGGAACGGAGTTCTCAGCTTGGGATAGCTGAGCTTCCCGGGGCCGAGCTCGAGCTCGCGCTGCCGGGATCCCGAGGGCCGGGATCTGGGATCGGTCCCAGGGCGGGCTGAGCCGCGCCCCGCCCGGGCGCTGGGACGGAGCCAGCCCGTGCGGCGGGGGCGTGCGGCCGCCCCGGGGCAGGCCGGGGCCGGGCGGCCCGGGGCGGGGGGCGTTAGGGGGCGTTCGGGCGGGGGAAGGCGGCGGTGCCGGGAGCCGCTCCCGTTCCCATTCCCGCTCCCGGGGGCCGCGCCCGCCCGCCCCGCCCGGCCGCGCATCGCGTCGCTCCGCGCTGGATTGCTCGCGCCTGGGCGGGCGGCGTGTGTGTCTGTGTGTGTGTGCGGGGCCCGGCGGGGCGGCGCGGCCCGGCCAGGCCCGCTCAGCCGAGCGCAGAGAGGCGGCGGGGCAGGAACAATACGGTGCGCGCGCGGGGCCGCGCGGCCGCCCCGCACCATGTACGCGTTCGTGCGCTTCCTCGAGGACAACGTGTGCTACGCGCTGCCCGTGTCCCGCGTCAGGGACTTCAGCCCCACCTCGCACCACGACTTCGACAACCAGAAGGTCTACACCGTGTACCGCAACCCGGAGGAGGCGGCGGAGGACGGCGACGAGAGCCCCGGCGAGTGGGGAGACCGCCTGCTGCTGCACAAGGCCCAGATCCTGGCGCTGGCAGGTGAGGGAGGGACGGGCCTCGGGGGGGCCGCGATGCCGCCCCCTGCCCGTGAGGGGGCGGGAGGGACGCGGGCAGGGCGGGGGCGCTGGGCCGGGAGGGGTGAGGGGATTGAGGGGGGTGGGGGGGAGCTCCGAGCGGCCTCAGGCCCGGGGAGGGGTCCCAGCCCCACGGGGCGGTTCCCAAAACAACCGCGACCCCCGTGGTTCACCGAGCGGAGTGGGGGGGTGTTTGGGGGGAAGGACGGCGGGAACTTAATTTATTTAAAAAAAAAATTAAAAAAGTTTAGGTTATTTTGCCCACGCCACGTTTATGGTGCACGGAGTCATCTGTGTACCTTTGCGGCTGCTGCCAGATCAGAGGGGTGCTGTTTTATGTCCGCTTTGTTAGTTTCGAGTGACTTCGCGGTCTGGAGCCAGACCTGCGGGTGCTGCGCTGGTTAAGCGTGGGTTTGTTGCGTTTGGGTTGTTTCATGTCTAACCTAGAAATGCCTCCAAGCCAAGAGGACCAGTTAAAGCATATATTAAGAAATAAACCCGTATTTTGGCCATTTGGATGAGTTCAGCCCCTGTGAGACAGTGCTGTTGTCATCCCCAGATGATGCCTCTTTTTCCTTGAAGACTTTGTGTAGTTCCCCTGCAGCCCCAGCAAACGCTGCCATAGTCAGAGTTGACATGGAAAGGAAGTTTGGTGTTGTTTGCAGCGAATTTTGGTTAGTGAGGAACTTGCCCAATAGGCTGTTGAAAGACAACACGGACCATTTGAAATGTCGGTCTGGACAGCAAAGAGGACATTGGGTTCCCATCCTGACTTTTGCGCTCAGGGAGAAGTACTGGTTGTGTGTCTGTTTCCCCAGATATGGAATGCGCTTAAAAAACTCTTTTTGTTTAGCATCAAGTTCTGAGAAGGCAACACTGAGTCCCGATGTCTAAACAGAGTAACTTGGTGTTAAAGTCATGTAAAACTGGTATTTTTCTAATTTTGTTTTTGAAAGTAACAGTTCCTAAACCAGTTTAGCCTGGTGGTGGTTCATTTTGTTCCTGACTCAGCCAGTGACTTTTGCCATTATCCTGTTTCCAGTTGTGGCCATAAACAGATACCTGGAAAGAACAAGGAGCAACCAAACATGAATGTTGTTTCCCTGTAAAGCTTTTCCATTTTCTGAGTATTTGCAAATCCAGGAGTTCAGGAGAACCTGTTAACAGGGCAGTCTGCCAGAGGAGTGGATTCTCCTGCTAACTTTTTGTTGTCCTGTGCCAGCCCCTGTTTTGTCTGTCCTGTCTATAGCAGAGGAGGAGTGGTACATGACATATTTCTTGCAGATTGGTTGTCACATCCATGGAAATCCATGATCTCAGGGTCCAGGGCTTGCATGGCCTGTTCTCAAAGGCAGTGTCCCAACTGGACTTCACCTTCCTCTTTCCCACTGGGGAACTGGAGCAGCTCTGCCCTTTCAGTTCTTCGTGTTCATCTCAACATAACCAAAGTGCTTCAGAGAAATATCTACTGATAGACACTTTGTTCACATGTTGAGCCTACCAGGTTGCCTCAGTTTTCCAGGAGAAAGTGCCTCTCCTTTGCCAATGCCCTTGTTCCAGGCAGTCTGTGTGTACCTAATACGTGCTCTCCTGTACAGTTTCTCTTTGTTTCATCTCCCTTAAACCAGCACAAACCAATAGATGCTGTTTCCTCCAGAGAACAAGACCTGTTACCTGTATTAGTGATTTGCACTAATTGCTCCCCAGAGATTTAATTTCTACAGGAGATTGTCCTGCAGAGCCAGGAACACAAGGAAACACATGACTGTCTTTATTACAGCTGTCACATCTCAATATATCCTGACTAGAGCTGTAATTTACGTGCTTGGAGAACTTCTCACCTGAACACCAAATGAATCTTTGCCCCTGTGCTTCTTCCCACCCTGCACCATGTAAAAACACCACAGTCGAATCCAACATAAGTTGCACACAAAGGGTCACTTACTTCTAAAGTTGTCACTTCCTCCCCAGAATGTTAATATTGATGTTTGGTGTCATTATGTTTGTCCTATTATTAGGTTAAAAACCTGGGAGAGGAAAGTTGGTCATGCATGAAGATGTCATAGCACAATATTTGCTTTGCAGTGACCAACTCTATTTTTACAGATTATGACAAGTTTTTATGGCAAACATTGCAAGTCTGATGTTACACAAACTGCTTATGTAGTTAAAAAAATAATTTTGCAAGTCTGCAATAAGTTTTCTTAGTATAGAGCTTTGAATTTGAAGGTTTCCAGCCTACCAGAGTAGGAAGGTAAATAATGTGTACAAAGTTGCTTTTTATATTTTTATATTTTTAAAATACACATAGATGACTTTGAATTTTTTTGAAGGAACCCTTAGCTGCACAAATCAGTACATCAATGACCTTAAGGATTTTCTGGTTTGGTCCAAGAATTCCTCATTAGCAACAGGTTTCAGGCTCAAAGTTTTGGTACAGATATTAAATTTAAGAAACAACAAAAAAAGGATAAGAGGGGAAAAGTTTTTTTTGGGCCTGAAAAGTGTTGTTTTACAACTTGAATGGTGACCAATTTTTTTGCACTTACCAAGGCTACTCAAGTAAGCAGAGTTGTTTCTATTTATATATATTTTCATGGTCAAACACTGTCCATGCAGTGGAGGTTAATGATAGTTTGAGAAACAGATCTACTTGTTTTTCCTTTCTAGAAACTTAAAAAAACCAAGAGGAGAGAACACAGATACAAGACCCATGCCAATGTCTTTTACTTTTGAAAAGAGTTTTCCTTTCCTATCCTATCTAAAGAAATTTAGATCCTTTTCAAATGTCTACCCTTGTCAAGTAGGAGTTCACACAGGGCTAAGTACATGTTATGCCCATAATACAAAGTTTTATTGGGGCATTGGTTGTGCAAAGAGTTCATAAAACAGTTGTCCTCATTTGAGAGAGGCTAGAAGCAATCCTTTGATCCTTCCTGGCGAGGTTGGATGGTTGGACAGTTTTGAGGGATATTGTTGCTGCAGATCAGAGAGCACTGCTGTAAAGGCATCATAAATTTAAAAAGAAAAATAAAAGAGGGGAGTGTGTTGGGACATTCTCAGAGCATGGAGTGATTGTGACAGACTTGGTACGCTGCAGAGATAAATGGTGGTGTGCTTTGAATACTGCAGTGAGGAGTTTGTGGTGGTGTTACAGCAGTGGGAGATGAACTCGGTGCTGTGCCCTTCTCTTGTGTGCCTGGCTGGGAACTGCTGACAGTGCTGGGATGGGTTGGTCTGGGAACCTTCCACTTCTTCAGAAGTCAGCCAAAGACTAGGGCTCAGAAAGGTTAACCCTGCTAAGACAGTTCTACACCTTCCAGCCATAGAAGGCATATTAAAATGAACATTTTGCACCTTAACAAGTTCAACCAAGAGCAACTGATGCTGTGTAGTAATAAAGGAATAATTTTGCTTAGCTCTTGAATGGAAAATAGAGCATAGCAGACTGGTGTTTGACTATATAGCAGTTTCTTGAGGTGGCATGTTAGCTGGTCTGTCTTGGTGAGAATACAAAAATAGCAGATGGCTTTCCAGGAGGAGTTTGACTCTCTTTCTGATCTTCCACACCCTCCCCTTTCTCTTCTTTACTGTCCTCTCAGAATACTCAAAAGCAGGGTTTTTTTTGTGCTCCCTCTTCTTGAAATCCCTATGCCATTTACAACTTTTCTGCACTTGTCCAGTATGGCCACTGGCAGAATTTTGTCTATGAACCTGTGCACCTTGTAGGAGCATGGTCCTTAGGTGACCCTGTGGGAGCTTTCCTTTTCTTTTCAAAGTGATTGATACAAGGTGGAATGAATTGAGTTTCAGGGACTTCTGAAAGTTCCCTACTTCAGGCTAAGTTTGTTAACAAGTTAATAATGACTGTCTTCACAACAGGAGGCATTCTTTCCTGACTGTAGTAAATAATTGCTCTCTCTAGCTGCTGCCCTCAACATTTCCCACCCACAGCAATTCCTTAACTGCCACAGCAAATACGTGAATACCTGTGTGCATCCATATCCTTTCTTACCCCTTTGTAAAATGCTGTGCTCCACTTTTTATTAGAATAGGTCAGGTGATTTTTTTTGTTTGTTTGTTTGGGGTTTTTTAATCTTTAAAAGCCTGTGCAGCTCATGGTGAGGTAAGTTACTGTGTATCTCAGAAGGATGTAAAATCTCTGTTCCTAGAAAAAAAAAAAAATGGTTCTAGGACTGAGTTTTGAGTAAGGTTGAGAATGCTTCAACTTCTTAGTGTATATATGAATAGTTCATGGAGGAAAGTTCCTTTTCAAATTCCGGAAGAGGTGAAAAATTTACAATATGAGATCTTATATATCAAAAATATACAAAATTTAGGTCAGGAAGTTGTCTTGATGTGTAACATTTAAGTCAAAGCTTTTATTGGTGTTTCTGTAGTTTGGTGCATTTTCTCCTCCTTGCATCATTAACAGCTTGGGGCGTTGGAGTGCGTTGGTCACAGTTGTGGCCACTGTACCCACTGATTTATCTTATCCCATGTTCATGTGTATCCCTCCACGTGTGGCATTTCCTTTCCCAGGGCAGCTGGCAGGCTGATTGACCTATTGTGGTAGGGACAGCATTTGCTAACTCGTTGTTCCTGGGAAGCTCCAGGTCTATCACCTGTAGCTCAGGTGGTGTGTGACAGGGATCTGGGGAGAAATGGCACCAGGGGAAAAGTCAGAGCAGCTGCAGCTGCTTCGTGAGTGATCCCAAGCTTTGCCCTGAGCAAAGAAGTGGCAGGAGGAGGCTGTAGGAAACCTTCCATTGCTGGTAGTAGTTCCTCACAGACTCTTTTTAGTTTGTTTGAGTTTTCCTGGCATAGTTTGGGAGTACCTGTGGATGAGCTTGTGTGTTGTTGCCCTTGAGCTTGATGTCCAGCCCTCCATAACTATGGAATCATCTGCTGTAGCTGTGGATTGGGTCTTGCCCACTCCAGTCACTGAGGGAAACAGCCCAGCAGGTTAGGTAGTGCTGAGGTAATCTTGTTCAAAATTGGGTTTTTTAATTTATTTTTTGTTCTTAACTTTTCACTGTGATATTTGACATGTGTGGCTGACTTCTTCAGATATTTAGCTCACATGCTACTGCTGTGTTACCTTTTCAGCAGGTAAAAGACCTGGGTTGTGTGGAGAGGTTCACCAAATCATTTTGCATAACAGACTAACTAACATCACACTCCTAAATATAGTCCTGAGCACCAGTGTGGCAGTATTCATGAAAAATATTTAAAGCTGAATTTCACACTCATTTTGTATTTGATCCATATTTGGTTTATTTTTAACTCTTGTAAGATGAAGGGTGGAAGTTTTTTTTCCCCTTCTTCTAAATTCTACTGTAGGAGCATAACTGAGATATGAAGGGCTTGTACAAAGGCACAGTTTTGTGTGGTCTTTTTCGTGTCTGTTCAGTGTTGAAGTCTTAATATGACACATTCACACAAAGCTTAAATGGCAGTAGCAAAATAATTCTGAAACTTTGAAAACTAGAACTGCTAAGTGGGACTTTGGAGTTACCCTGATGATAGTGGTGGTGGTCGTATGTTATCAGCAGGATAAGATGCCAGTAAAAAGGAATTAAAAGGCTGGGATTTATCAGTGGAAGAAGATTTTACGCTTATATTTAGTTTTTTCTTTCTCTGTATCACCGTGCTTATTCTGGATATAATTTTGCTTGTTTGTCTTAAACCCTTCTCAACTGACCTCCTTGTTCCTCAGTCACGTTTGCTTTTTGCTCCATCCTAATAGTCAGAAGTCATTTATTTATTTTTATAAGATAGAGAAATACAGGTGACCTTCACTATTCCTGTTTTTCTTGGTCTAAGTACTTTGGTTGCACCACATAACACCAGTTATGCTTGTAAATGTTGTATAAGCTTAACTAGGATACAGTGAAAACATGAACTTGAGGATTTTAATAAAATTGACTTACAAAGATAGTATGGTTTTGGTAGCTATGGTAACTAAGACTAATTAAAATATGCTAAAATTTGCAGAGGATTGAAAAGGGGGGAAATGCAGGTTAATGGTTTTGTTTTTGTAATTCAACAGTAAAACATTTTTTTCCAGGGTATTGCCTAAGTGCCAGTCAGTCAATTATTTGCGTTTTTTAAAGAAACCCTTTAAAATAGTAGAGGCTGAACCACATTGTAATTTTTGTGTGTAAACTAAGAAAAATGCATAAATCTCCCCTATGTTTCCATAGGAAGCTCATTCCTTAGGCAGGGATAGTTGTGGATTCCTGGAGTGTTCACTGTAGGCTGAGGCTTTATCTGCTGGGGGCTGGTGGGCAGCATCTCCATGGCCTGTGTGATCCTGACACCATGATCAGGGTTTGGTCCTAACATAACTTTACAGTGTAATACAGATTGCCTGGTGAGGGCAGCCAGATTGGCAAATTGTAGCTGGCATTGAGATTGATGGTCTCTTCAAGTGAACTTTTGAACTTCCAAAGAAATGCATAGGTTTTACTGTAAATATCTTTTGTAAAATATCACATTCAAATTTCTGAAAAATAGTGCCTGTAGTTGAGTTTCACTTGTAGGTACAGAGGAAAAATTTAACGGAGGGCATTTTCACATCTTACTTGTTTTCAGGGGTTTCTTTTTAATTTAATGGTAATACTGTATGAGTGTACTTGTTTCAGAAAGGATTAAGAGAGTTGTTCTGTAGTAGCTGTAATCCTTTGTGTTCAACATGTGCAGAGTATTGTACAAATATTAACAAATCTGCACAGCACTTCCGTGGGGTAGATGGGGACAGTAAGATGAAAAGTTTGAATTATTCAAGGTCAATATTTAAGTAAATATTGGAACCAGAATTAAAAATGTCCTCAGTCTTGTAAAGAGAATGATTTCCTGTTTCTCAGTGTAATGTCTTTTCATAACTTGATCATCCAGCTCCATCTGTTTCTACCACAGCCAAGTGCTCTTCTACTACCTCTAAAAGTTAAATGAAAGGGAGAGTTTTGCTGACAAAAAACAATAACTATTTTTAGCTGTATTAGTTTTGAGCCATGTTGCTTTTGGTTAATTATTTTTGGTAAGGCTTTGTATTTGCTTTTGAATTAAGCAATAGATTTCATATTAATAATGCAAATTAAGAAAGAAGATATATTTAAGTTTTTCTTGCAACACAGATCTCACATATCTGGGCTGGTACTCAGACTGCAGATCTGAACAATCTGCTGATAAGTGAGCCCATGTAAAAGAAGAATGTTGCAAAATATTTGAGTGTCTCCATGTGCATTAGAAATTTGACTGCAAATAGGTGGCCATATAAATAACTCTCACTCCTACCAGTATTAGACTGAATATCTCAGTTGTTCCACTAGAGGAAAAAGTGCATTCAGACCTCAACACTGTTTGCTTCAGTAGCTGGCATGGTAGGCTTTGTTTAGGTTACTTTTTGTGAGAGCAGGAGCAGGTCCCTGCTCTATGCATTTACTTGTATTTTGTACTGAATATCAATGAGAGAGAGCCGGTCTTGATCTGGAACTTCAGAGAGAACTTAAGAGCTAGAGGTGTTTATATAATCTGTGCTCTGCTTCTGTAGGATATTGGCTCCTTAATCTTCCTCTCCCTTTTAGTGCCTTTGTAGAAAACAGGTGTGTCTTTCCATCCTCAGTGAGCAGTTTGGGTTCAGGCTTCTGGCACATCATCCTTCTTGCTCATCATCTCTAAACCTGTCCAGCTGTGGTTTAAGACCTTTCTATCTCGCCTTTCCCCAGTTTGATTAACAATTATTTTCACTCTGTTTCCTATTCTTTAGGCTTTATTGAAATTCACTTTACAAGATTTAACAGCCTTTTGGGCCAGTTCCTCAAGTGCACGTTTTCACTTCCACGTGCTTATCAGCCCTGCCTGTCACAGGGCTACTTGATATGTTGTTCTTCCCTGACTTCTTTGCTCACTCTTCTTTATGCTCTGAAGGCTCAATCTAGTCACTTGTTTGTGTGTTACTGTCATTTTCTCCTTCTGGTGAAGTGCTGCAGGGCTATTTAGTTCTTCAATTTTTGGGAGTGATACAAGCCCAGATGATGGCATCTCTCAGCTCTGCCTTTTTATTGCTAACTTTTCTCACTTAAATTTGTTGTCAGCTTCCCTTTCTGACATCCTTAGCAGAAGTCTTTTTCAGCTTATGCTTTGGATAGCCCAACATATCTTCTTACAATTTTTGTCCATTTCTCTTGGATTCAGAGTGGAGAGAAGGAATAATTCTTTTTGTCATTCCCAACCCAAAATCTTGCTGTCTCTTACATGCACCTCATCTGCTTTGTTGCTTGCACCCAACTTTGTCTTCTTTCTGCTTTCTGTCCATCCAAATACACTTTGTGTATTACTTTAACTATACCCGATATTTATTTCTGGAATCTTTTCCTCTGTCCTTCCAACAAAGCTCTCCTCCAGTCAGCAAAAAAAACCCCACCCAAAACAATATAGTAAATTATACTACCCAAATCCTGCATTGACTGTGGCAGCACCTGGTTGACCCCTCTTTTGCGCACACCCCTTTTTTAGCTGCTTTGAGTTTGGTGACACCTGTCCTCTTCAAATAAGTTCTGCATTTCTGCTGCCGTCTGTTGCCCTGTGTTTCTGTTACTGTCATTCTCAGCCTGTTCTGCTTTGGTAGTGCTAATAATCTCAGTGTACTGCCAGCTCAGACATGTTTATATGAGACATGCATTTTCTCTTTGTATCCTGACTATCTTCTGAGACTGCAGGATCATTACATTTTCTGAAATCTTGGCTGTTCTTCCAATTTAAGACCTCCTTTAATTTTTCCATTAAGTTAGCTAAGAAAGTGATTTATAGTTGTGGTTTGTTTTGTTTTTTTTCTCGTTTCAAATAAGCTAGGTGGCTTTTTTATTATTATTATTATTATTATCATGCTGGTTTTCCTTCTCAGTCACAGCAGTATTGAATATTGTTTATTTGTGTGTAAGTGGCACTTAGGAATCCATGCCCTGTCGTGCTTGGTGTATTTGCTTTGAAGCACCACGTGTACCTTTGGTTATGGGTTCTTTGCTTCAGTCCTTTTGCATCTTTTACTTTATGAACTGTTAACTGATGCATGTCCTGCCAAAGCTGGTGGTGTTACCTGCCCACAGAAGCAACCTGGCAAAATCGGTAGCAAACAAGCTCAGTGCAGTCTTGTGCAGGTGCTGTCCATATGTGCTGGGTACGAGCCTGGAAATGGGAAGAGGGAAGGTAAGTTTTTTCATCTGTCAGGATATCATCTTTCACAAGGGGTGGAATTTTTTTGAAGGCTTAGGGGAAGGATGAATTTTGTTCAAGGTTCTTTCATTTTATTACTGTAAGATTTATGGCATTGCCAAGCCCCTTCTTTGGACTGATACCAGACCTGCCATCCCTCATCCATTTGGAGTGCAGAGCTCTCTTCCTTTATTTTTCTCAACTTTTACTCCAAAGGTGGAAAAAATTAAGCATTTGAACTATTTTTTGAAGGGATTAGTTTTTGTTCAGTCCTTATTTCCAAATTAGAAAGTAGGGAATGTTTTAAGGAGACTTTGAGATTTCCATAGTGTTATTCTACATCCCGTAATTGGGTTTTCAGTTTTAGAGCAGTAAAATATTTCTCTTTAACTGACTTGCTTCCTGCCCTGTTAAAGTCACTCTCTCTGCGTCATTTCCCTGCCCCTCTAGACTTGAAGGTGTTCCCTTTTGGCCTGGACCCATCCATGCTGACACTAAAATGAGGGCCTGACTGAAGAGAGCATTCCAGGAACAGCTTATCCTTTGCTGGTTGATAGGGATTCTCTAATGCAGGGTCGCTTTTTTGGCTTTTATTTCTTTGAGCACTGCTTAGGCCAAGTGTCTTCCCAGCCACTCTGAAATTCCTCTGCAGTTCAGCTTTGGTAGGAGCCTGTGTTGGGAGAGCTGCTGTCATGTGCTCTGGCTCTTGAGCCCTGTACTTCAGTGCCTTGAGGAGTTGTCTGCCAAGATCTCTCCAAGCCTGACCTTTCCTTGGAGTGCAGTTATTCCAGCGTGCTTCACTCTTTATATCCAGTCACAGAGTACTCTTTATATCCAATCACAGGATCTCTGTCTGGAAACAAAAGCAAATTTTCCTAATTTCCAGTGCCTTTCAGAATGTCCCCTCCTAAAAAACAAAGGGAATCAATGCCAGCCAGTCCTGTATCGCGCATCTACCCTGCATATTTTAAGTACCTAACAAGGTACTTGTAAGAAACTAGGTATGTTAAGTGCTAGTTCTCAGTAGCTGACACCACTGAACCACTTATTTCATATATAGGGAAAACAATAGATACAACTTTGTGACAATCTGATTGTGGCCACCTAAGGGAAGGTATAATTTTTAACTTCCACGATGGTTTAAAAGACTGGGAACAAAGTCGAGACAGGTGATTTTACAAAATGAGGCTCTGAGCTACAACGTTTTTAGGGCTGCCCTTCTCTCTCCTCTGTAGCCTCAGGCACTGAATTGCAGCTTGTCCATGCCTTTGGTTCATATTCTGATTTTCTTCTGGCTCAAAATCGTGGGGGTGTGTGGTGTTTTTTTGTTTTTTTGTTTTTTTTTTGCTGGTTTGTTCTTTTGTACCTGTCTTTTGTAGGCTGGAAAAACAGCAGACAGAGCAGTTCTCCGTAGGACTCTGTAAATGCCTGTTCATATTTCTCCTACCCCTCCCCCACATGTCCTCTCTCCCCCCCACACCCCTTCCCAAATTCCATTAATATTTACAGAACAAGAGCCAGTACTCCAGCATTAGCCTCAAATTCAGAATGAGATTTTTCTGGCTCTATCTGCAGCTGATGCAGAAGACAACGGAGGTTAGAAATGCACTTTAAAAAAAAGAGAAAAAAAAGAACAAAAGGCCTTTTCATATCCAACACACTGGATGGATTGTGTTCTGCTTCCAAAGACCAGAGCATATGTAAAAAAATATTATATGTATTGTTGTTGGGAGGCAGAGGAACATTTATATGCTTACTGACTACATTAAAAGTTCCTGAGCTTTAACTTATATAAGCTGATTTTTACTGTTGTTTCTTCAAATTTTGCGGAGGGATAAAAGAGTTCCCTTCTTCAACTTACTGGTTCATGTACAGATAAACAGCAAACCCAGCAAGTCTAATGAAGAGAAAGAGAACTGTGTTGATAGTTACATGCCAGTAATGTACAAACTAAGCATTTGTAAGGAGATAAATAAACAAACTTACCTTCAATCAACCAGTGAAGTTTTGCAAACATAAATTTCATAGGTGAACTGAGAAGTTGGGTGGAGAACAAAGAGAATGAAGAATCCAAATGATTTGCTCTGTTTTCTGTGACCCCAAACTATTTTCTTTCATTTGCACTAAGTGGATAGAATGTGTTCTTAACCTTTGTGAATTGACTTAAAAATAAATAAAAAAAAATATTTCTGTTCTTCCAAACTGTTTTTATTTTTATGTTGTTTTATTCATTGTAGAGTATTTACTGACTTCTGTAGTCTGCACAGGCAGTTGCTCCTCTGTGATTGTTTCAAAGTTTCTGCAGTTTGTGTGGGGTTCTGGCTCCTGGTGACCCCTGTGAGTTGCTGGCAGACAATTTTTTTAACTGTGTCAAGTAATGGATTGTGTCCATGTGATTGTGAGGCCAAGGGTTACTTCAGAGCACAGAAACTGATCTGCATTCTTTAAAAGGAGAAAGAGGTCATCCACATGTTCTGTGGAACATGATTTGGCAAAGCAGTCTAGAGAAGCTGGCTCTGCAGTATCCATGCGCTGCTCTTCCTCTAAGGAATTGTGAGAACATATTTTAGCAAAGGATTCCTCAATCTATCCAGTAGCCCAAAGTACACAGACACAGAAAAGTTAGTGGGTTTCATTTTTCTCCATTCAATATGGGTTCATTTATTCTTATATTTCAGTTCTTTCAAGAAGATACCAATGCTCATCAGTCAGCCCTTTAGTCTAGAAGTTTGTGGGTATTTTAGGGAAGGACTTCCTTCTTTTCTTCTCAGCTGTCTGGCATTACAATTGGCTTATCTCACTTTTCTGATGAACCTACATTTTTCCAGATAGATGAAAACATAGTGGCTTATTTTTCAAAACTGAAACAGTTGGATTGCCTTTTTGTTTTACTGGGATAAGCATCCATGATGCTCTGGGGAATGGAGAATGATCTAAAATAAACCTAGCTGTTTTTTGTTGTTTATCTGTTTCTTTTTGCATCTGTCTTAGTATTTATTGCTACCATCTGCGTTTCATTTCAGGTTGTCTAATGTCTTATTCTGCGTGTTCTGTGCCTATTCTTTTTACATAGCCTTGGGCTGTAATATCACCATTTGCCTACAAGAGATCCATTTCTATCTGTAACAAAATGAATTGCATTCATCTGTGTAATTCATTTCTAATGAATGCCTTGCTCCTCATTAAACAGTGATTTACCTTTGTTTCCCTTTCCTACACTGTCAACACGAACCATTTTGAGGTCCTGTGGAGAGATGCTAATTTGAGAAAGCAAAAGTCAATGCAGCTCAGCACTCACAGGGGCCATCCTCATCGGCACTTTCAAAAATGTTCCTGGGACACTTCGTGAAATAGAATTTGCAGGTGGATAAGAAGGCTCAGAACTTATTCATAAGCTTTCAGTGTACAAAGACAGTGCTTGGCAGTTTAAGTGCATTTCACCTTGTCAGTGTTGGGAACAGGTGAATCTCTTAAGACCTTGTCTGTTCTGCAGGAATTTTACGTATCACAGGCACATTTGGGGACACTAAACTCTTGGTTCCTTGTCCTCTCCCTACCTTCTCAGGAATATTAAAATATTTCAATTTTGGTTTTTTTTTTCAGAGTAGTGTTATTAAATGCTTAATTTTGAGATATGTCAAAATGTTTCAGACTTGAAAATATTTTACTTCCATTTTTCTATGAGATGCCAAAGTTAATTACCTTTGTATATCTAAAGGAAAAGGATTAGTAACATTAACTAATGAACTAGGTGTTGTATAGTAATTTTGTTACAGATTTGGTCCTTGTGCAACTTTTATGTAATACCCTTTCAAACTCTCCAGCAGCATTCCCTTTTCCAGCCCTGCACTTTGCGGAACAGCAGAATCTG
This sequence comes from Myiozetetes cayanensis, assembly GCF_022539395.1. NCBI lineage: Eukaryota > Metazoa > Chordata > Aves > Passeriformes > Tyrannidae > Myiozetetes > Myiozetetes cayanensis. Next base: position 6,737,314 of record NW_026086826.1, on the reverse strand, counting down.
CTGTGTGTGCAAATAGGTCTGTGCTGCTGACAGATGATGGTTAGAGCATAGGATGAATTACCAAGTTTATTTTCACTTTAACCCTTAGCAGAGTTTGAACTGCAGCGAAAGATGAAAACACTGTCGGTAAACATAATTTAAAGCAATACAGATGGTTTTCAGGAAGTTTTATTTACAACCCCTGCAACTCTTCCTTTGGTGATGGTACAGGCCACTCACTGACACTTCTTATCACATAAAATTTAGCTTGGCATTTTTCAGTATTTATTCTGGTGTTGAGCCAGATTGATCCCTATTGGAACTCTAGAATTCTCAGTGGGTATCAGTTGACTTAGACCATGGATTAATTTAAATGTGGCATTATGGAGGGGATTGGAGCACGGGAGGTTGGTTTTTTTTAACTGGTCTTGCCTAAGTCATGTAGTATTTGGAAGTAAGAACCCTGATTAATGTAACAATTTTATTTTTAATATACATTTTAGAGGACAAAACTGACCTTGAGAACAGTGTGATGCAGAAGAAAATTAAAATCCCCAAACTCTCTCTCAATCACATAGAAGAAGCTGGGGAGGTTACAGATTATGGGGAAGAAGATGTGGAGCTTAGACACAGTAAGGTACTGAAGTCTTTCCCTTTTGGTTTTTTTCTTCCTTTCCTTTTCGTTTTTCTGTTTTGCAAGTGCTTGGGGCACATACAGACGTCTCAGCTTAAGAATTCCAGGCCTGCTTTTGATCCCCTTAAAACACTGTTTGGTGAAATTGGGTCACATTGTGTGTGGGGGTGGGGTTTGGGTTTTCAAAACCTGATGTAAGTGCAACTGAACGTTTCCCTGTGTGTCCTGTCTGTGCAGCTTAATTGCCATCTGAGATTTTTGGAACAATACTCTTCCAGTTTGGCCCAGAAAGCCTTAAAAGTCCCCAGTTCCATGACGTGGCACTTGTGACCTATTGCACGGTGCTTGTTTGGAATTCCAAGGAGTGCTCTGAGGCTTCCCAACTACAGCAGTGGCTGAGAAGAATTGACAGGACTGCATCCCTCCATTATAACTGCCAGTTGCTTTTTTAGGTCCAGATGTCAGAAACTCAGTATGGAAATGTATTTATTTTTTTTATATCAGATGATTTCTTTAAAAGTCTGCCAACCTTCAGAATAAAATACTGCTCTGTGGCTTCATGTGTTTTGCAGCTGCAGGAATGATACTAGTACATTTCTTTATGGTGGGCCAGCTTTTTTTTTCTCCTTTTTAATTTTTTAATTTCTTTAGAACATGCGGCAGGCGTAGCATCAAATAATTTCGTTTTCTGCCACATTACTCTTGGATATGGTGGTATGGGAATTGATAGTGTCAGCTTCTCATCTCTAACCCACAAGCTGCATTTGCTTTCCTTGCAGTTGCTTGGAAATTCAAATGCCTTTTGATGTTTGGCCTATAAAACTTAGTGACTTTACCCATCCTGTCACATATTCATACCACTATTGAGGCCTGAGAGGTGTGATTTAATCTGTGGGGTTTGTGCAGGTGACTGAAGGTAAAATTCTCCTGAGAGTTCAAAGGGCGTGAAGCCTCTGCAATGCAGTATTAATATAGAAGGGATCAGTTGGTAAGAGAGATGAGGCTGGATGATACATTCAGTCTCCAGCTTCTGTTTTTTGAATCCCTTTCAATGTTTGCTGATAGTGTTAACTCACTCTCTTGCATCAGGCAGTTGGGTCAATGTGCTGGAGGAATAGTCAGGGAAGGTTCTGTCTCCCAAAGTGTGGGAAGGGCAAGCCCTCAGTTCACAGAACAGCTTTGTGCCCTGTGCTGCTTTCATCTCTGGTGCCATCACAGGTGACAAATGTAGCACACAGTTGATTCTTTCTCTTACTGACCAGAAAATCAATTGCTGTTGGAAATCTGAAACTTCAAAGAGATGTAGATCTACTTTTTTAAGAAAAGAAATTAATGATACAGAATCAAGTGACATGTATACACTGAGTTTGTAAGTGTTGCCCAGATACAAAAAGGCCTTTACCTGTCTCAGAAGTTTGTACCTGCATTTAGCCTAAATTACAATTATGTGTTAGTTATTATGTATATTTTATCCACAAGAATCTGTTAGGCAAAACATTTTTGCGGGTTATTTTTGGAAACCAGGAATATTAACCATTTCCAGGTCTGTGGAATTTTTGATTTTATTACTTCTTACTGCTCTCCTAATTTATTTTTTTTTCTTGTAACGTGCAGAGACAAGATGGAAGGAAACAAAGTGAAGGTACACACAAAAGCATTGAAGCAGTTGTTGCTCGCCTTGAGAAACAGAACGGGATGAGTCTCAGTAATACTTCCAGCCCTGAGGAGGCTTTTATGGAGACTACAGAAGGCATGAACAATATGGACGATGCTGTAGTTCCTCGGATTCTGTACGAAGAATTGCTGAGGAGTTACCAACAGCAACAAGAAGAAATGAGGCACATTCAACAGGAGCTGGAGAGAACGCGGAGACAGCTTGTGCAACAAGCAAAGAAGCTCAAAGAGTATGGGGCACTCGTGTCAGAAATGAAAGAGCTCAGAGACTTGAACAGGAGGCTCCAGGATGTACTGCTCCTAAGACTAGGTAGTGGTAAGTGCCGGACTTAAGTGGGACTAGTTTGAATGAATTTTGCAGGTGTGATCAGTAGTAACGGAAACGTGTTTGAAGAGTAGCGGTGGTTGTTAAACTGGACATTGAATGTTAAAGGGGTTTTCTGCTGTGGCTGTACAATATGTGTTGAATTTGTATGCTATGTACGTCTGGGTTTTTCTTTAAAAAGTAGAGGTCTTTGTGCTGGTGTGGCTGAATCAGAGTTCCATTTTAAGCAGCTGTATTTTAAAGAGTCTCTGACCTTCCAGTATATGCTGAAAAAGTTAATAAAGTGTCATCTGCAAAATACACCAGTATGTTCCAGTTTAAAAAGGGTAAAAAAGAAAAGGCACTGGAATGACTAGTTGGGCTAAAACTAATTTCTTCTTTTCAGTTAGGGTTTTTGTTTATTGTTATGTAACTGTGTTACCATCCATTTTCTGACCCCTCTTCCCATTAGTAGCTTATTAGAATGTGATATATTCCTAAACTTCTTAGCAGTGGCTTTAAACAGCCATGCTATTTGAAAAACAACGGAGTGTTAAAGAATAATGAAAAAAACTTTTTATATTAGTGTCCCATTTATCAACACTTGTTACAAAATGCAGGTTTGTGTAATTTGGATTTCAGTTTTAACTATCTCGAGTCAATTGCTCATTGTTTGGGTTTATAAGAATTATTTAAGCATTATGTTGGAATAAATGGGAAAAAAAAGACAAAATAAAAAGTTCATCCTTTTCATTGAAGATGGTACCCTTGGAATACCTTTAGAATTTTTACTAATTACATTTACTCGCTATTAGAGTGTGGTACTGCTGTGTTGAAGATCTGCTCAGTGACTGAAACTTGGTTGAAATTTGTGCATCCAGACTTAGCATGCCGTTTCTTACGTCTGCCTTTGTGTATCTGGAAACTTAATTTTTGCATGTAAATTGGATATTGGCTCTTCTCCTGTACTGGAACGAGTGCATGCAATCTGCATGTGGGTCTGAGTTACATTCACCGCAAACCTGAACCTGGGAGAGCATGTGCCTGTGCTGTAGCATGTGTTGAGGTGTGCCCACAACTTCGGAGCCAAGTTCTCGGAGTATCCGACTGTTGGACCTGGGTGTTTGATTGTGAATGCTCGTCATTGTTACACTGTGCGTAATTAAAATGTCGTTACTTATTATAAACATTCTAGTTAACTTTTTAAATAAAACTAAGTAGGCAAGGTTTCCGCAGCTTGAAAAACGCAATGTGGTTGGCAGTAGATTCCACTGAGCTTTCTAAAATTTTCCTTGGATGGAAAGATGTTTCTTCATCTGCAAGTAGTTAGCTGGAATTTATGTGAATGGAGCATAAGCCAGATGTTGGTAGGCAATGGGGCTGAACAGCGTAAAGTACCAATTTAGTTGGTAGACTTGACAGCAATTGGAGTGGTGAGACCAGCAGTGAAATGAAGACAGCTACTGAATTCTGTCTCGTTTCTTTCACTTTAAGAAAAAGGATGCATTTTTGTCTTGAGCCAAATAAAGAAACCTTAGAAGAAAAAGGTGGGAGGGGGATAAAGAGGAAAAGAAACCCCCAAACCTCTTGGAAAAAATACTGAATCTTCTCTAAATATTGGGCATGATTTTCCATTATATCAGTCTGGCACCTGCTTTACACCTGAAAAGAAATCTCAATTACATTGGAGACAAATTCTTTTAATTTAATCACATAGCTGGGCAAATATCAGCTATAGGTAACTTAGAAAAAAGAAATCTCTTGTTATTTTTTGGAAGGAACTTTTCACGGTGACAGAGGTAGAGTTTGGCCCAGTGGACTGTGTCCTTCACAGGGTTTGCATTTCCTAAGACTCTGTATTAACTGCTACTTACTGTGTTGCTTTCCTTGTAGCCTCATTCACAGTAGAGAAACGACTGTGTTCTAGAAAGATCAGTGCAAAACTTATGAATAATTAGCAAGGGAGACATCTTCAGCACATTATAAATTGGAGAGTCTGATGACAGTATGAAAAAGTGTTACTTTTAATCAAGAAATAGATACGTAAAGACTTCTTTAGTCTTCCTTACTTTTCCATCTTACAAATGAGGTATGTTTGGGTATGTGAATAACCTCTGAAAATTGTTCCGAAAATAAATTACATCCTGAATTCATCTTCAGTTGCAGTGATCTCTTAAACCTAGAGTTTCAAATTACATGTAATTTATGTTACACTGCACTTCTAGCAGGCTGGACTTAATGCAAACTAATTGCATTTCTGTTTCACCTTAGAGACTTCTGATTTCTTTGCATGAGATGACAGCTGGTTTGTGCTGATGAATTGCAGCTGTGGGAAATACGTGCCTGTTGCCATTTTAAACCTGCAGATCAAATACAGAACAGCCTCTTGAGCTAAGGCTCAGTCAAGTAGTCAGTCTCCTAATTTCCCATCAACGTGCTGATTTCAGTGAGGAGCTGGAAGTCGATGTGTTTAGATCTAGACCTTCATCTCTGCTGCTAAACTTAAACCACTCCGGTGGGAAGAGTGAGGTTTTCATCTTCCACGTGGTGACACTGAATCGTTCTTTGTTATAAAAGAGCTTCAGAGGTGGAGGTGGCAAATACCAGTAGTGAAATCAGTACTGATCCACGGAGACATGTTTAATCTTAATGATTCTAGCATGTTACTGCCCAACAGATGCCTTCCTGGAGGAGGCAGGCCTTTGACCAGGGCTCTAGGGACCAAAGCAGTGGGAAAATGGGATGACTGTTATGGAAGAGGTTATGGTATCCCTCCTGGGAGCTCCTGGAAGAATGTGTGCAACCTCTTGCCTTGCCTACTTTGGGATCAGGAAGTTTGTAGGCCTTTGCAGTTTTTCACCTGAAAGCACATTAATTTGCCCTCTTTATCAATAGAGAGTGAGGCAGTTTAGAGAATTAAATAACTGACTGTCGCCTATAGGGACTTTAAATAGTCTTGCAATCTTGGACTGCAAAAGAATAATTTCAAAACCTTCTTAAAAAAATAGTTGTCTCCGTGGCAAGATCTGTATGGTTTTCTATGGCTGTATGTGGCCAGAAGCAGTGAAGTTATACAGGGATAATGCTTGGGAGGTGTTAGCTCCCTGAGAAATACTTCATTTTCATGTTATATTGTTGAGAACTTGTGTTGCTCCAAAGTCAGGGAGTATATTCATGTTCATTCAGAAACATTGATTCACCAACACGTGCATACAGACCCTCACGATTTTATTTTGAATCCCAGTTAAATTTCAACCACCCAGTGTGCAGGGTCTTGGCACTGACACCAAAATAGTGAGAATGAAATGGGATTTATGTCTTGCCACATGTTAGGAATTACTGGTTTTCAGCTCTTTTAGATTTGTTTGGCTTTTTGATGTTTAAAAAAAAAAATTAAAAACCAACTAGAAAAAAATACCAAGGTTTCTACCAAGTACAAATTCAGGAAGTACCAATATTGCCACTTGTCAGACTTGTGGTGTTTTGTTTCAAATTCTGCTGGACCATGTGGAAAAACTTGTTGCTTACAAATGTATATTGGCTACTTTATCAGTTAACTTATTTTAACTTTCTTACTAAGTTTTGAGTAGGGTGTAGTCTAAGATGCATTTTAGTGGAAAAGAGATGATGAAGGGAAGCCTTCTACTTCTTCATCCTGCATTTGAACTTGCTGGCCTCTCAGATACTATAAGAAAATTACAGTCAGGAGGAGAAAGATTTTGCAATAAAACATTTAATTCCTTCTTGCATTCTGAAGAATTGTCTTTTTTTTTTTTTTCCCTGATCCTTATTACGTAAGTGTTAAGCCTTTAGCTAGTGGTATATATTTTTATTTGTCCCATTCGTTATTTTTAAAACAAGATGCAGAGCTCCAGTAGAGAGGGGAAGCTTGGAGTGTGGTGTGTGGTAAATTGGGCACACAGCTCCCATTAGCAGTCAGGCAGTAGTGCAGGTTGCTCGTCTAATTCACAGCACGCTGGGCTGAAAACGCAGTTCGGTGGTTGGCGAAAGCGACTGTGAAAACTGCCTGGTTAGAGACGGGTTTGTGTTTGGCAATCAAAAATCAGAATATAAAAGAAGACTTTTAAAGGCTTTCTTTTGGTGACTACTAAGCAAGCAGTAGAACCTGAGTTACAACTGAGGTTTTCTGAGCTGTGGTTATTGTGGACTTTAATCAGCTCTTTTTTGTTGGGGAAACTCCAGAAACCAAATTGCAGCTGTGTCAATATATGACTATAAACAAAACAGTGAAAGACTCCTAAATAGCAACTAGTAGAACTGTTTAAACTGAAATAAATGTTTCCTGCTAGGAAGAAGGTGGTTGTACTTAGGTGTCTTCCTCAAATTGACTTTCAAAGTATAAGAAGATTGAAAATAGCCCTTTGTTGAAGAATGTTTTCTTAAGGTTAACAGCTAAAAGTTGACTTCTTAATGTCACACTGGCAATTACATCCCTGCATCTGCTTGTTTAGGTGTGCCCATGCTGTGAGCAGGCTTGGAGTGCTTGAATCAGTGTAGATCTTTCCCCCAGTCTGAATCAGTCCAACAGCCTCAAATTTAGCCAGTTTAGTTTGTCTTGGCCGTACCACTGTATACTCCTGACAGTGGAGGTGCTTCCTAAGATTACAGTGCAATTATAATACAGACAGCATGTTCTTGTGACGTCCCTGTGTGTGCCATGCTTGCACTGGGGCTGGCTCCTAAGACACTTTAGTTGGTGGCACTGCAGCGTAGGGTTGGCTGAGTTGCCAAGACAACTTTTAGTCGTTGCTGAGCGTTGAGTGGCAGCCAGCTGAGAACATTTAGCTGGGTATGTAGGTGTAGAATAAGCTATAGGATAAATGTCAAATGCTGACAACGGAGGAAGCGCTGCTATCACTGTGTAATAATCCCTAAATGAAACTGCACAAAGTAGGAGGAATGAATGCTGTGCTTGTTCCAGGCACAGGAACTATTTAAGATCCGTGACTAAGGCAGGAGTTGTGGTGCCAGCGTGACTTGCAAGAGTGAGATCAATTCAGGGCTTGGTCTTTGTGCACAAACACAGGAGGGACCCTGAGGGGTGACGATGACCTGCTGATTGAGTTGTCCTTTGTTGAAGATGTCAGGGTTGGGCTGCACAGTGGGGCAGTGCTCTCAGCACCTGCCTGGTACGATACAGCACTGACAAGTGTGTGAGTTTACCCTTGGAGCTCTTGGAAGTGGCACATTCCCCTGGTGCCCAGGGTCTAAGCTGGCAACTTTGCTGTGTTACCGAGCCACCGCCCCTGCCTGGAACCTCAGTGACTGCTGGAGCTGCTCGTGATCCTAGAGACAGACATCAAGGGACAAGGATAGGCTTGAGGCCATAGCCTAGACTTCTGGTGGAGCCACTGCAATGAATGGAATCATGAAATCCAGTTAATTCAAGTGATTTTAGTTTGTTCTTCTGTCTTTTTAGGAATATTTTATAAATTTGATCTGAAAAAGAAAAGTCAATGACTGACAAGATAATTATCCTCATTTGAAGCCTCAAATATATGCTTAGTAGTATTCTATTGTTTAATCTGTGCATAATTTTTGTTGATTACATTAAAAATAAAAATCAGTGTTGGATGGATTGGACAATCACAATTCATTTATGTGGGGTTTTTAAACCTTGGATGCTCTTTCTGTGCATGATACTTTAGCTTAAGTAACCTGTTTCCTTTATAGCATTTCTGTAGATCCTTACTATTTTTTATACACCTCTATTATATCTAAAGATATTTGAAAAATTTCTGTAAAATTTGTGGTTCTATGTGGATAATTTATGTAATTATCACAGTAAATTATGCAGGTTTCCATGCAACTATATAGCAGTTCTTATTTGAAGAATTACTATTGTTGCTTTTGGTTTATAACTTCAGTGTCATTTTAGCATAATTTCCTTAGTGTGCATTGAAGAAATATTACCCATATCTGTAATTGTCCTTATGCTTTAAGAATAAAGTTAAACATTTAAATTAAAATTAAACATTTTAATGTTTATAAAGCAGAGATACTTATCCTGCTTTTATTTACTGATGTTCAGAAGTAGGATTTTGGTTTAGATTACTTCTGACTTTAAAGTGAACGTGACTAATGTGTTATTTTATGCTAACCATGGGTGATGAAGGGATTGATTTCATGTTCTCTGGGATAGCAGACAGCTCTCTTTTCTTAACTGTCTAGGACCTGCCATTGAGGTTGAAAAAGTAAAACCTGAATCAGTTGAGCCTGAGCCTGAGGTACAGAAGACCTTCAGTGAGGAGGCAAATACATCAACGTACTATCCTGCCCCTGTTCCAGTAATGGACAAGTATATTCTCGAGAATGGAAAGGTATTTTATCTTAAATATAGCATGAATAATTTGCAAATGTCCATCAGGTGATGTTCTTGTGGAATTTTCATGATCTTGGGGGTTTTGCACGGTAGCAGCTTATAGAAGCTTCCTCAGTTTTCGTAAAGATGTGCTGTGATGCTGAGAAAAACTGTGAAGTTACACAAATGTGAACAGCATGGAGAAATATCCTCAGTGATGAGGGCACTGAATGCTGTGCAACACAAGGACTGTAGTTATTAAATATGCACGCACAAGCAAATTGACATTGTCTTCAATTGGTGACATCCATAAATACACCAAATATCGAGCAAAGTCAGTAACTCTCATTATAAAGTTACATTAGTCTGTTTAATTAAAATACTTTTTCCTAAAAGGTTTTTAATGTTTGTACTGTGCTGTAGTCATATTGCAGAGAAGCCTTCATGGTTGTGTTGGAGTCCAGGAGGTAATTATGAACTCTGGAATGGAATGGACTCCCTTGAACCCGATAGGAGCATTGCCACTGAGTTGAGCTGTTGTGGTGCTACTTTCCAGATACTTTTACAAAGTTGGTGAAGTACCATCTAGCTCTAGTTTGCCAGACCCTGACTGGGAGCTTTTCAGACTTCAGCGTGTTTAACACGGTCTGCTCATCTACCTAGACCTGCTTTTATAGCTGTCACCATGATTATTAAATGAACATTACATTTCTTGTACGAAACTATATGTCCTTCAGAAATGCCTATGCAGGTCCTGTTTCTTGGTGTGTATATATATATATGCATTTGGAACTATAGTCTGAGAACCCTTAAGGAGGAAGCATCCATTCCAGCTTTGCCATACAGTGGAATTACTGATGGAGTTGCATGACATACTGCATTTTCAGATTTGTGTTGAGAGTGATTGCACAATTGTCTGTCCTTCCTGAAGATGAATTCGACATAATTGTTGAGGGCAGAATGCATGAAAAAAATAGTAGAATCTTGGCAGTTTGACAGGTTTTTGCTTCAGATAGCTTTCCTTGCCTAATATATTTAAATATGTCATTTGCTTGTATATTTTGTGTATATTTGTGCAGTGAACACTTAGAGTATATTACTGTGTGAGTTACCTCCTTCTCTTCCACTTAAGTTCTATGGGATAGGGCTCGTCCTTTAGTATTTGTATCCAGCTTTTCCTGCACCTTTTTTTTCATCTGTCAGCTTCTTGGCACTTCTGTTGCTGAAGTTTTCTCTGTCTTTACAGATCTTAATATCTGTTTGGTTTTCTTTTTGTAATTTTGGTTCTTGGTTTGCCTGTTTACTGAGGCTACGGCCAGCTCAGATGCCAGAAATGTGAACTGATAATGTATTTAGAGTACTGGAGGCTGGTTTTCTTCAGTTTTCCTTATTTATGCCTTTATTTCATTATTCCTTTATTGACATGTACCACTAGAGTAGCTGAAATACTTTTTTACAAATCTTGCCCTTTGTGGCATCAGATTTGATCTGAGTAGGATTCTTTCAAAGCAGATAAATCTCTTCCCTCCAGAGGGAGAAAAGACTTACTGAAAAGGAGCCCAATGGCATTCATTTAAAGAAAAGAAAGGAGAAGGAAAAAAAACTAGAAGAAGGAAAAAAAAAAAGAGATCATCTTCTGAGACACATTTGAGATCTATTGCAGATGTTAGCACAGTTCCAGTGGTGAGCATTGCTTTGAATTTGCTGTTGTCTCTGTTGCATTGTGCTTGAAGGTTGATCCTGCAGTTGCTGAAATTGGGAGTAAATTTCCCATAGATTTCATCAAGCCAAGAGTCCGGCCCGTGGGGCAGCTCTTCCAGCAAGAAGGAAACGTCTTCTGAATCTGGAGTACAGTAAACTTCCCGTAGCTTTGGGATTAATAAGAAACAGTACTGGGCCTGTTGCACAGAGAGGTAAACTGAGACATGGACAGATGAAATTCCTTACCATAACAGTGCTAGAAATAGAAAAAGAGAGACGTAAGATTTCCGTGGCTGTGACTGTCTGTCACATAGTTGCTCTTACCATAGGTGTTTCATACCAGCAGTAATTTTTTTAGTAAGTGAAGCATGTTCAAAGAAGAGGTGATCTGTCTAAACCATAAATATTAAAAATACTTCCTGTAACTTGTTCTTTTCTTTTAAGTAACTTCAAGCTAATGAATTATGTAGTAGCCTAAGAGACTAAATAATCTTTCGCAAAGGCAAACCCTAATTTTGGCAGAGAGGAATCAGATTTTTGATCAAATACAGCAGTCTCTACAACTAATGTAGTACAGACATTCCAAAATTTGGTGTGTCACAACATTCCTAATCTTAGTTATTTTCTAAGTAACTTATAGTTGTTTTTCCAGATAACTTCTCCAAGATCAAACAAGAAATAACTGAATTGTGAGGCACAGGTCTGCTCACTCCTGATTGAAGTTGTCTTACAAAATATGTAGAGAGCACCAAAGAGTGTGAACTTTTTTAAAAGCACTTAGGAAGAGGCTCAACAACAGAGAAGGGAAAGAAAAAGAGGGTGTTGGTGTCGTGGTTATTACTAGTTTAATTTATGTCCATTACAAGATCTAAATACCATGCAGACTTATGAAAAGCTTCTTAGAATCCCTTTAGTGTAGAAGATTCTGCAGGAAAGGCAGTTTGCTTTATGGTTTTATGCTCTGAGGAAGGTAGAATTTTCATTTGCTTTTTATAACATAGCTGGTAGCCAAACCATTCATATTACTCTATTTAAGTTTTTAAAACAACTAGTTGCTTTTGAAGGATGCCGTCGTAATAAAAAATTTCTTGGGGTTATAGCCCTTATTAATAATTAAAGCCGGTTTCCATTTAAAGGAAAAATGGTATCTGGTTGAATACAGGCAGTAAAATTATGGGTATATAAAATTTTACAGTAGCTTTGTCCAATTTTCATTGCATTTAATGGGACTTACGTGATACCGTTCAGATCTGTATGGGTAGCAGGCACAGTTTATGGAAAGCCACATGAAAGGAGTAAAAGCACAGAAAAGTAAGGGCAGAACAGTTAAGGGAAATGGAGTCTCCTGATGTAGTTTTGTGGTAGGATTTTGTTCACAGGATTTTTTTTTTTTAAATCATGAAGTGGCAGTAAGTTTTTATTAAAGTGTTACAGGAAGGACTTCCATTGGACCAGATCTAATGAAAGCTAGATTTTGGATATACAGCAGTCTAATTGATACATATTTTTGGTATGTTGCACTTTTTACAGATTATCTGAAAGTAAGTGCAGTGAACTCTGATCAGCAGTTGGGATGCCTTGATCACGCCTTAGCTTGTTATGGATGGTGAGCAAGTGTGTGTCCCAGTGAATGAAGTTCATCACCATGTGAACAAAGCTTCTGTGTGCAGAGGTAGTTCAGGGGTCTGCACTGTACTCCAGGAACTGCAGTATAGACATACCAGGTACAAAATACTCTGGTTCCACACAGGGCCAACATGTGCACCCTGGCTACACTTACGTCAGACCTGTGCTGGTTACCTGGGGAGTTGTTTCCTCGCTGTTGCTGCACAGGGTCCTGACTGTCAGGACCACCAGCTCAAACATACAGAGTGGCATCCTAAGGACAGTACTCAGATTCTTGTCCTGCACTGATCTTAAGATTGGAGTGCTGGGAATCGTGTGGTAGAGACACAGAGTAGCCCTGTGGGAGTCAGCCCAGCACAGTCAGTGCTGAGCGAGACTAATAAACAAAACTAGACTTGAGCATCTTCCCTTTGGAGACTCCACAAAAGCTTCACAATGCATTTCCCAGTACCCATATGTAAGACTCCGAAGGGCTTTTACTTGAAAAATGTACAAGACTCCAACAGTATCCACCCTCTGGATTATTAGAAGAGCTTTCGGTTCTTTTAACGCCGTAAGAGAGAGCAGAGGAGGAAAGCTGCACACATTTTCTGTTTTATTGGTAAACTTCAGAAAATAAGAGCACTTGGCAAAAGTTTAAAGGGTAACAGTCAACCAAAATAAAGCATTCCACAAAGCATTGACTCAGCACATGCTGACCCATCAACTTAGCAAAATCCAGCCCATCTGGTCCTAAGTTACCCAAAATATCAGGAAAGGAGATCAGGAGAAAAAGAAGGAAAGAAAGAGAGAAAAAAGGACAGCTACCACCCCTAGATCCCCATGGCTGTTCAAACCCTCTATCTCCTGGACTCCTGTAGAGGGATCTAGGCTGGATCTATTTGACTGACAGCTGCTCCAGGGTTGCCCAGTGAGTCTCACAGGGGTTGGGGTGTGGGACAGGGCATCACCTCACCTTCCCGAAATTTGACCTGTCCCTCCCCACACAACACACCATCTGAGTCATTCCAAGCCAGTAATTAATATAATAATCCAGTGTCTCTCACCATATTATCCTGCTTTACTACTTCAGTGAAATATCTCTTCTTCCTATGGTTTGGATAATGGGAATTTTGGATAATGTTGCAACAGCAGGTCATTGCCTAACCACAAAAGAATATTCATCTGGTACATTGATTGCTCATGGTAGCCACACTTCATGATAGAATTGGAAGCTTTACAGAGCTTCCAAACTCTCTTGGCTTATGTTGAAATTGGAGCTATCAAAATCCCTTCTCCCCTTTCAGTTACTTTAAACAATCAGGCTGAATTTTGCCAACAGGTGCAGGATATGACTTAGGAAGTAGTTCCCTCTTTACTACCTCTGAAATATACTTTGGGTAAAGTCTGTTTCAGTTGAAGGGAAGTGTTTCATCTCGCTCCTGAATTAGGCTGGTGCAACTGCTTGGTTTATATGCTGTGCATAACTTTATAATACTGGATGTGTTCACTGTTTCCTTCTTCGATCTCTGTTCCTGACCACAGTCTTTCAGGAGACAGGTTATGTGGGGGGGAAAAGTAGTGATTACAAAAAGGAACTATATTATATATAGAGGTTGACTTGAACTCCCTGAGCCACAAAGTTGGAGAAATTTCAGAGTTAGGCAAAGTGGATTTGTTCAGCCCTAATTACTGTTATTATAGTACCTAACATTAATGTTCCTACAGCACTTGGATACTGTTGTGTGCTACATACCATAGATAAGTTGTTATTATTACTACCTTCTAGGTCCATCTTGGCAGTGGAATTTGGGTAGATGAGGAGAAATGGCACCAGCTGCAAGTAACACAAGGAGATTCAAAGTATACAAAAAATCTAGCGGTTATGATTTGGGGAACAGATGTTCTCAAGAACAGAAGTGTCACAGGAGTTGCAACCAAAAAAAAGAAAGATGCCGTTCCCAAGCCACCTCTCTCACCTCACAAATTAAGCATTGTCAGAGGTAGGTTATTTGAAAACTTTTGCTTCCTGCTTTGGAGTTTAACCATTAATCACTGAGTTGAAAGATGCTTCTTTTCAGCTCATTTAAAATTAACTGATTAAAAACTGTAATTCAGAACTGCTATTGCATTGTGAAGTGCATACATACCCAGGACAAGTCAAACACATTGCAATAGCTGTGCACAGTGCAGGCCTTCACAGCTGAAGAGTTGTACATTGACTTCAGCGAGGTTCGAGGGGATCACCATTGCAGGGCAGGACCCTCAGCCTGGAGAACAACATGTTGTTCTAGAATTCATTTATAACATAATGATTTATTTTTTTAAATGCATATATTCCTTTTAACAAGACCGAGAGTAGCTTTACTGCATTCTTTCATCCAGAATATAACATGCTCTGGCATGAGGCACAGAAACCATTATAGCTGTGACTATAAAATACGTGTACCTTCAAAGGCAAGAAAGTATAGCTTTACCCTTTTAAGTGGAGGAAATGGAAATAGTAAAAATTAATTGCTGCACTTGAATTGGAATTTGGACAGGAAGTGTAAATCGCTGACCTCATCTGGCAGGGAAAATTGCAATGACACTTTCAGTAACAAGCCCAAGTCCGTGTATGTAGTACTTGGAGAGAGAGAAGGCCTTTTCCCTTACTTAAAATAAATGGTGAATTCCAGTCCCTTTGTATCATCGTGCCTGTGTTGCATCATTTCTGTCTCTCTTGGTATTTCAGGCTTCTTTTTAAGTCAGAACTGAGTTGGTTCCTCATGAAATACATACTGAAATTGGATTTTTAGGTTTTGTGTCCATACGAAATTGCAGTAGGGCTGAAAGAAATCTCCCTTTGATTGAGATTCATTATTCTGCATTTCCTGTTCTTAGTTGCTGTGTGCTCTTAACTGTGACCTTGTTAAGAGGTGGTGTTGTAATCTGCCTTGCAAGTACCACATTTTGGAGTAAGAAACACGATTCCTCCTTGAGTGTGTGCGTGTGTCTGCGTCTGTGTTGTGTGGGGAAAAACTGAAAGCTTACCTTCATACTGTCATCTTTCTTAGTTTGTAAGAAATGAGTAAAAGACGTGGATTCTTTTTGCTAATCTGCTTCAGGAATATATGTGGAAGTGGAAGCTGTTCCATGCTGATTTTGTAGTTCTGGCTGGGGCCTTCAGGTGCAATCCTTACCCCTGTAGCTGACTGTTGATGTCCTGGCCACGTAAGGAATCCACTCTGTGGCGGTGGCTGCCCTTGTCGGCTCCAAGTGGAGACAGAATTGGTCACCCAGATGCACACTTACAAGCACACAGTAAAAAGGGGTTATTTTTCACTGGCCTATTGCAAAGTGTTTCCTAGTTTCCCTGTTGCTCCTCAACACTGCTGGTGAGGTTGCTTCTGTAAGAATTTCGTCTTCTACTTCTGTCAGGGCCACTGTGTAGCTTGAGCCATTTAAATGACAAGTTCCTTCTTACTCCCTTTGTTTTGACTAGGGAGAGTTTGGGAGTATGCTCCAGCAGGTGCATGGTGAGAGGCAGAGGGGGCCCTTCCTTTCTTCTCTTCCATACCTTTACACTCACCAGAAATTCAGCTCTTCCCTATTTCCTCATTTTTCTGTGTTTTCTGTCATATTTTTGCTTTCAGCCTTGACCCTCATTTGAATGCTGTTACATACCCTGTTTTTCCATGTTCCTCTTTGCAGTGTTTCTTTCACCTTGTCTTTGATTCCCATTTTGTTAGACTCAAGCCTGTACAATCTCCTCTTGGAGCAGTTAAACTGCATGGCCAGTGTTTTACGTGACAGGCTTCCTGTATTAGTGGGACTGGGTAGCTCATAACCACAAGTCTCCATATTGTCGTGTCCTTTGCATTTGCGTCAGTGGTAGCAGGACTTGGCCCACTGTGGAGAAGAAAACAAAGCAAAAAAAAATGACCAGCAAGTGGAAAAATAGATGAAGTGTGAGGAAGTTCAGGTTTCCATAGCCAATGATTTGGATCAGGCATGACAGAAAGAAGTGAAAGTCCTTGTTAGTCTTTGAGGTCTACTTGAATCTTTGGTCCGTTCAACAATATGAAGGGGTGTCTTTATGCTCCTCTAAAGCCAAAAAACAAGGAGAAGAACCCCCAAATCACTCTTTGGAGCCCTTAGGCCAGCCTCCTTATACAAGTACTAAACTACTACTGCACCCCCCTCATAGAAATGGAAGAGATGGAAGAAGAAAAACTGTGATGATCACAGATCACTCTGGGTCACACTGACTTAGAGAATTACAGCTGATGAACAAGTTCAGTCAAGTGATTCTTTGCTTGACGTTGTGGCTAAACAATTAACACAGCCCGTTCACTCTCACTGGGAGTTCACCTTATGAGGTGTATCCACCACAACCTGGGAGTGTTCCCGAGGTTGTTGCAGGGCAAGCTTGTGACCTGCAAACACACTGGGTTTCTTCAGATTCTCAGTGACGTGCCTCTTCTTAGGTGTTGCATTTCTAACCGCAGTTTACTGGTGATCAGCATTTCAGCTGTCAGGCCGTATGCCGATTAATTTCACTTATTTTATATTCAGTACATCTTACAACATAAAATTCACATTGCTTTAGATGTTCTCATCATTCTGTGGACACAGACTAACTTATTTAAAATAGGTTTTTGAATGACAGCATTAGCTGTTAATGTGTCTGATATCTCTATAGCTTCTTAAAAATCCCCACTGTGTAGTATGTAATAAAGAAATGATAAAAAGTATGATGCATGAGCACTGTTATAAACCTTGTTAATGCAAAATAACCTTTTATAAAACTTCTCAGAGGTTTCCAAATGAACTACAAGGCATGCATAGTACTTAATTTTCATAACTTTTTAATATGGTGCATTAGAAATGTTGTAAACCATGTTAATTAAGCAATAATCTCTATGGCTTTCTGTATATGAAGCAATAAACGGTTAGTGGAATAGATCACTAGGCAAAGCAGAACAGAGTTGGTTTGACCAATCTGGGAAGCCTACACAAAAGAATACATCATTCTGGTTATGAAAACAAAAAACAAACCCTCAAACCTGCGTGTCACTAAGGAGCTGTGTGTATAGCACCACTTCAGATTTCAGTAACCTCTGCAGGATTCTGGCACCAAACTACCAACTCTGTGAGGAAAAATTGTCTCAACTTTCACTGCCCTGATGGCTTTTGCAGTTATTACTATTGCTTGCTTTTTGTATTCCAATTAAGTTCACAAAGTGTGTTGTTCAAAGAGCAAAGAGATGGCCCTTGACCTGAATAATCTACTAATAAAAGCGAAATACGCCCAGAAACAGGGCATCCAATAAAGACACAGGCATTAAAGAATATGGGGCAGATTTAAAAGTAAAACAAATGGGTTAAAGTGTTCTCCTTGACTGGTTACTGCTTCTCTTCCTGACCAATATTGTTTGCATACTCTCCTGAAGGTGTGAAGGTAGGAGTGGCTCACGGGGAACTGTAGATAACGACAGTTCACCTGGGAAAAGACTAAATCTGCTGTGCAGATACAGGAAAATACAAGAGTGAAGCAGGCAAGACTGACACTGTAAAAGGTTGGGTTTAGCCTTGTTTCTGTATAGAAAGCCTATTAATGTAGTCACAGCATAACTGGAAGTTTGTCATGCCAAAGATTCAAACCTGGTGAAAAATGTTAACTTTAACAAGATAGCCAGTGAATCAAGGAAAGCTCCTCTTGCCTTGCAACAAATATATACTGTGGTTACTCAGTGCTTGTCTCTTGTGTAGTTAGCCCAACTCAGGGCTATAGTATTTTCTAAAAATATCCTAATGACTCTTTCTTTCTTTTTTTTCTTTCTCCTCAGAATGTTTGTATGATAGAATAGCACAAGAAACTGTGGATGAAACTGAAATTGCACAGAGACTCTCCAAAGTCAACAAGTACATCTGTGAAAAAATCATGGATATCAATAAATCATGTAAAAATGAAGAAAGGAGGGAAATTGCAAAGTACAATTTGCAATAAATTTTGGATTTTTAATAAAGTCTTAGTGTTTTACTTAAGTGTTGTTTTTTGATTTGTGTGGCGTTTTTGCCGGTGGCAGAGGCTGACTCGAAGCGTTGCTCTCTTCCTATCGCTGATTCATTTTTCGAGCGGTTCTGTCATGGTGTAAACTGCTTTTTAAATAATGTAAGATATGTTGTAAGTTCACTCACAATGAAAAATGAATTTTCAAAGGTTTTTTCCAACAAGTTGCAGTTTGTTACCTGCAGTTCTGTATGAAGGTTGTAATTCTGCAAACACCAACCCATTTGGCCTGCGTATAGTTTTACTGGAGTTAGCAGATCTAAGCTGCAGTAAAGATCTGCTTAGAAGAAAGAACTGTACAAAATCCATTTTGCTATTGAAAAGGGGTTTATTGTATTTTAATCAGTGTTTTTCTGAACTGAAATTTTAATCGCTTGTTTTTAGAAATCTTTGTTTTGATCTCTAACAATATATTTGATCAAAAACACAAAAAGAACTCTTCTTTTTCACTTATTATCTTGTAGGTAGATCACCATTGCCGTCATAGTTTAAAAAAATACAACCAATAAACAACAAAAATCTCAAAGCTGTAAGTTGTAAAATCATGATAATTTATTTTAATAAATAAATCTAAAAGCAGTTCTTTTTCAGGCACCAAAACATTTTTCAGATTTCTGGTTGTGGTACCAAGCTCTTCAGTGTGTCCATATTACTGTTCTTGAAACACTCTCTTTTTAATGTATTTGTATTTTCAAACAATTTAAAAGTTGCCACACTTGTGGCAGGATTATGTACAATAGAAAATTTATTACCATTTTGTCTGGGTCCATAGTTTAACAGTGGACACTTTTAGTATGAATTTAAATTAAAAATAAAAATAATTTTCTACATTGAAGTTAGACTTGCAATGCAAAGTTCTGAGGAATAATTTGTCATTTGAATTATATCTTATCGTCTGTAAGTAAAAGAAAATAGCCTGAAGTCTTTTCTCATTAAGGATTTAGAGATAACTTAAGGTCTGGATTGATGAACTTTTAGGATTTGTTATATTAATGATATTGGTTAACCTTTAATGTATTTTACACATACAGATGTGATTATTTACCTTTCAGGCTCCTGTTCCTGAGTATCAGCATTTGTTTCTACCACTGCAATTCTGCTTTCTGTAGTCTTGAAAGACTTCCTATTTCCCATCATCTTCCTGTAGCACTGGTTTGTTCTCATGTGAAGCCTATTTCAGTGTCCTGTAAATGGAGATAATTTGGAAAGGAACAGGCTGCCAGGGAAGTGGTGGACCCACCATCCCTTCAGGTATTTACGTGGTGGGTAAATGCCATATTTATGTGGCACTTGGGGACATGGTTTAGTGGTGGAATTGGCAGTGCTGGGTTAATAGTTGGACTTGATGGTCTCAAAGGTATTTTCTGACCTAAATGATTCTGTAATTCTTTGAAGGGCTGGGGTGGGTGGAAGCAAAAGGGGAGAGGAGAGGAGGAGGCATGCTGGAACTGCAGTGCCTTTTTTGGAATAGATAGAGAAAGAACACCAGGGTGTTTCTTCCTGTACATCACCTGCACTTCAACAATGTCTCAATTCAGGGTGTATTTGTTTTATGCTTTCTAAAGTCCAATTTCCTGATTGCCTTGTGCCAATCTAATGCCATGCTGCCAAATAGGTGCACCCACTTTCACTGCTCCCTGTCCCTGCATTGCTGTCCCTTCCCTTACACCGGTGCTTGTGATTGCACAGATGAGTCAGAGCTCACTGATTTCCAAGGTTTGTTTCATAAGAGCTGGTGCCAACAGGATGCAGCCAGGGAGCTTTCATGGCCAGGGACAGGAAGAGCAGGAGTGTCTTTTTACAGTGTCTTAAGCGTGCCCTGAAATTGCATTTAACAGCCTAGCTTGTCTCCTGTTAATATCAAAAGTGTTCTTAGGTAGTGTTTAATGAAGTGCATAAATGTTTATGCTTCCTAATTTGGGATGCTAAATAGCAAATTAGTGTTTATAATGTCAGTGCATGTATCCTTTTATTAATTAAAGAACAAAATAGAGATAACATTGAAGAAACATTTAAACAGCAAGTTCCCACTTTTCAAGCAGACTTGTAAATGTACTTTTTTTTTTTAAGTGATACTAAGGCACTTTTTTTTAAAAAGTGATGCTAGTTTGGGGGAAAATGTTCATAATTTCCTCAGTCTTTTATGGCTTTAGTGCTAATGTGTTTCCATTGTAACAGATTCTTTAATGAGAAGATCATGCTGTACTTCTTAGAAGATAAGCCTATTTGAGACAGCATTTTATGAAACCTGGAAAAAGCAGATTAGAATTTAATTAGAGTTAGGACTCCAACCTGGCCCCAAAAATCAGAGGTGGTAATTCTTTCTGCAAAACCAGCATCATCTTTCGAAGGCTTCTCCTTGACAGACTTGTCCCATCAGATGTTATCGCTGCATATTGCTGAAGAGTTTAAATGTTCTCCTTGGGCAAGGTATCTTGGAAGTCTTCATTAATTTTTCTTCGTGGTGTTTTTATCAGCCAAGGTCGGTTTTTTTGTCAGAGTTCAGCAGAGGTGTTTGGGTGGCACAAAAAAAGTTCACTTCCTTCGAAGCGAAATGTCATTGTGGGCTAATGAATGTGTCCTGTGGACTGGGCAGCTGGCATTTAATGTCAGCATCACCTGAAGCCTTGTTGAGTTATGTTGAAGGAACAGGACATACTGAAGGTAAAACACCTTTTTATTGTATTGCAACTTGAACTGAATCTTTGGATTGCTGGAAATAGGTTTTTGCTAATAATAAGCCATTTTTGCACCTTGTGGTTCAATGGCATCGTGGAGGGCTCTGCAGTGGGTAATGTGAATAACATCTTTACACTTTTGTTTGGTCATTACTCCTGTCTTTCCCAGTGTGTGTTTCAAGTAGGGAAAGAAGCTACAGTTACTTGTTCTGGCAAAGACCCAGGAAAAATAGGAACTTTAATGGGGTGTACTTTTCTGCACTGCAATACTGAGGTATAAATTAACTGTGAATCTAATTTCATTTTCCTATACTGCATTTATGGCCAGGGCTCTTCTTGTTGGTACATTAATTCTTCCATAATTGTGCTGCCTGTACACAGTTTGCTTTGCTCATAATGCGTCTGCCACAGGAAACTTTATAGGAAACTGCACCTACTAACTTTTTCCTACTCTATCTGAACTTCATACCTGTACATCATGGGAAACAGGAGAGAATTTTGACATAAAATGAAGTAGGTTTTATTGTACCCAGTAATGCCCCTCGTTCATCATTCTAAGGTTTGTGCTGTGCCATTACCTCATACTGTAAACCTGGATTTGTAAGGATCAGAAAAACACAGATTTAAGAGGAAGTGACTTTTTGTGCTGAGAGATCAATGCATGCTGTTTACATTTTTCTAATCAAAGAAGGAAGAAGGTATTACTGTTATATGAATAATCTGATCTTCTGTTGCCACACATTGCTGCTGTAATTTGTGATATTCATGACCTGATCTATATTAAAATGCCTCTGGCACACTTGCAAGGAAGCAAGATTAGAGTTAACAAAAAGGGCTTTATTTTCTATTAATGATTTTATAAGGGATATGAGCTATTATATTAAAGGAAGGAATCCTACCAGGGACTTTCAATACCTGAGTCAAGATGTCTAGCAACTCAAAAAAATGAAAGCTAGTATTTATGAGAGAGGAAAAACATTGTTAGTTTCTGCTGTTCAGAACAGGTTTGGATTTAGTGGCGCTTGATAAAGATGGGAGTTTTGGTTTGGGGTTTTTTTGGTTTTTTGGTTTTTTTGAAGAACCAGACTAAAGTATTTATTTAGTTACCTGCAAACTTAAGTAGGAAATTTTAGGTTGCATTTGTTAGGTCTTGGGCATGGCTGTCAAAAGCAGGTACATCCTCCCTGCGGGAGGTCAGTTCTTTGCACTCTACCTTTGATGTTGTATCTGATAGATTACTTCGATGCTGCTTTGTTGTCTTAAGCAGAGATTATTGTCCTCTTGAAAGGTTTAAGCAGCAATAAATTGAACTTTTTGGGATTTAGTGAAATTGTAAAGATAATTCTACTTCATACTTCCAGAATCTATAGACTTCTAAAAATTCAAGCTAAGTGCAGGTGAATGTTAAAATGACACAGTCTTGATGCAAAACCTCAAAGGAGTGGGAATTTTCTAAATTGGGAACATTCTGTATTAGCTGTAGCTTCACTGTGCATTAGCTGTGTTTGTAGCTCTTGAGAAAAGCAAATGTGGCCAGTTTCACAGAGAGGAAGGCAAGGCTGTGTCACATGGAGCTGTGCTGAGGGTTGTTCCAGTATTCCATCTCTTTGGGGTCAGAATAACAACTCTTCAGCAAGAGACAAAGAGACAGAATGAGGTGGTAGTTTCCTCCACACTCTTGAGAACATTTGTCATTCTGTGCGTGCCTTTAGTCCCGGATTGATGAAGTCATAACATCAATTGCTCAGACTTTATTGGTGTCATTTTTTTCATCGTAACAGTGTGGAACTGTGAAGTGATTCATACACCACCGAGGCAATAAAAACGTTATGAAGTGCAATCATTGCATGTTTCATGCTCAACAGCTAATTTTTAATTTCACCATCTTGGACATTTCTTTCATCCCCTCGGGGTTCCTAAATAGGAAAGGAGACTCATTTGGACTTGGAAAACAGGAAGAGTGATTCAAAAAGAAATTAATTTACGTGGTGGTTCATTTGTTTTACTTTTGCAATTATTTCTGCTGTTTGTGTCTGAACTATAATTTTCATTCCGCGCGTCACATGCCCACTTGTTCAGTTCTGCAGTGAAATCACAGTCCTGTGGTTGTGACATCATTTGTTTACCATAAAGAGGAAAATACCTCACCTGTGGCATCATATGAAGTTGCATTTTGGCTGGATCAGAACAAAGGCAAAAGTGGGGCTGGGAGGAGAGGAAGAAGCTGGGCCTAAAGGGTTTTTTTCTGTGCTGCCTTCTGGCTAGAAAACTTCGTCCTACAGAGGAAATCGTTTCCTCCACATTTAGCAAAATATCAACTTTATGTTCCTTGTTTATTGATAGTAAAACCTTAATGGAACTGAAGTCTTTATGAATATATATGTTTATTGCATCGGGCTACTGACTTTCATGCTAAATGTTGGTCTTTAGTGATTTGAAATTAAAGAGTCACAGAAAATGTCCTGAACCACCCAAGAGAGGGGTAGGCTGGGGGTGGCTTATCTTTTATTGTACTAAAACAATTGCTAAAAGTCCTTTACAGTTAGCATGAGCTTTCATGCTTTTGGAGTGGAGAAGGATGCAGGTTTCATGGGATAGGCTGATCATCAGAAGTACTGGCTGTGAGCATCCTTTGGTGTTCACCCTGCTGAGCGTGGAGGATGTACTGGGACAGCAGCAGAGGGAATCTGCCTTGATTGTTCCATATCACACTGGTACCAGCCCCTTCCACAGGGGAGACAGATGGTAAAACTTACATGGGAGAGTTTCATATTCTTTCTTTCATGGGAGAGTTTAATATTCTCTCTTTAATGCTCAAATATGTCTTTAATGTTTTCCCAAGTGTTTATATAACTCTTACTGAATTGTAGTTTAGCTAAAAAAAAAAATGTGCTTTCATGTCTCTTCCATTTTTCTTGTATTAACAGAGTATCAGTTTTATGGGAGTTTTCTTTCTCCTTGTTTAAGTTGGGGTATTTAACCCATTGATACCTGAAAAGAGTCCACTTGGACGTTTTGGATTTGTGAGCCAGATGAACTATGGTTTTCGCTTTCCATGTGTAATCCTCTGCAGGATTTATGGAAGTACCTTTAGAGAATAATTCTCCAAATGTGTGGGATAGGAGGTAGATGGAGCAAAGCATCTGCCTCTACCTTAATGTTCTGTGCTTTTATTTCTTTAAGAGTCTTAGATTATGAGAAACTGAAACTCTGTAAAGTAGGATTTTGCATTTTTTTTTTGTCCTGCATTGTATATTAAAATTCTTTGACACTTGTTGGTTTCTTGGTGTTTGCAGGGACACTTCCATCTTCCAGGACCAAGTTCTGCATTTCACTGTAAATCCTTACAGGAATAAGCAATCGAGGGTGTGGAATTTGGGGCTAAGCAAGGCTGAAGGTGATGTAACATCATCTCTGCTTTGGAGGACAGTGCAAGGAGCCACCCTCCTAGCCAGGATAGGGAAGGACAGCCCTAGAGTGTTGTCTTTTCTTTAGGTATTATCCCCTAATGCAGCAAAGGTGCCACATTGGTAAATGTGCAACTACCACTCTGTGACTTTCTTAAACTTGTAAGGGAGCTGAGATCCACAGAGCCACAACCAAATGTGGAGGAGGACCCTACTCCTGATGGTGCAGGAAGCCAAGGAAGAGCTTGTAGAGGGGTCACACAGGCCTTTCACCTTTACACAGAGAATTAACTTCAGATGAAGCCAGTAGCTAAACAGCAAAATCTAGAGCAGTTTAACTGGCATTTAAGGTTTCAATCAGTGAGACATTTTATTAATTAAAAATGTCCAATCACTCTTAACCTGCCTGGAATTTAACCTTTAACAAGTAACATAATCAGATTTTCTTCTGCCAGGGACCTCTATCTGGTGCACTTACACAGCTGTATGAGTGCAGATGTGATGTACTGTTATTCTGTATAAACCTATCTATTCCATGTAAGTCCACACCTCAACAATGTTCTTGTTGTTACCCAACCCTGCCTGTTTTCCTGGTCTTCCTTTTTCATTGCTGTTACCTCTGCAAATGGGAGTCTGTCCTCAGTGCTTTCCTTAGAGGAGTGAGGCAGGAGTGCTTCACGATTCCTGCCTTGCAAATTGTCAGCAGGGTTCTGAAGTGAAATACCTGCTTGTTAGTCTTGGAGATAAGTGACACAGAGCTGGAGCATTTCCTTGGGAGATCTGGTAGTGCTGCTGTCACTGGAAGGCAGACTTTGCTATTTGGGGACTTCACAGAGCAACGTTTTCTTCTTACCCCGCCAAAGCACAGATTGTAGCAAGGAAAGTTTTATATGAAGGTCTCAATGTGGTAATATGGAACAAGCAAATCTTTCAGCCAGTATCTCTTTAAAACATTTATTTCTGAAAACAGAGGCTCCCCTGGTTTTTCAGACACTCGGTGGCCTGGAAGTTCCCCACCCAATTGCATCACCGAGGTGAGTGGTGGGAAACGGGCACTTTGACAGATTATGCTGATCTATGACTTTATTATGCCTTCTGCTACTTCCTTTTCCCATTCACTGTATGAAAAACAGTCACCTGTTGAGCATGGGCAGGAAGAGCCATTTCAAGATTCTGTGACCTGTGGTTCTTGGGAAGGACATTTTTAGCTGTGGGTTTACAGACCTGAAGGTGTGCAGGCTGTGGTGCAGCTGCTGGTGGGCCGTTCGAGGAGGTGATGTGGCTCCTGCAGAACACATCAGGAAACTTCTCTCAGTTCCTCCTCTGAGGAGTAACCTTGGCTGGACCACAGCAATGCTGCTCGGAAAAAGAGTCTTGAAAAGCCATCAAAGTGTTAAATCCATCTTTTCCTTGAGTAGTTTATTCCAGTGGTTAGTTACAGTTGCTGCTCAACTTGTGCCTTATTTCTCTGTGGATTTTTCCATGTCAGCTTCTTATTCCTGGTTCTTGATTTGTCTGTCTTAATATCTTCAGTATTTCTCCAGCTCCTGAACACCTTGATAGGCTGAGTGCCTTCAGTCTCCTACTACACATTTTCTAGGTCTTGACTCATTTTTGTAATATTTTTCCTCTATGTCTACCCAAATTCATTTATTTTTATGGGATTACTCTCTGTGGAAGAGTTCTTGATATTCTATTCACTATCATATTTGGTTTAGTTAATGTGATACAGTCTTGTGTTTTAGGACTCATGTCACTTAGAATATCATATACAATAGTAATTGCATTTTGTGGGGCAACCTAATTTACTTCTGTAGAAAAAAAAACCCTGATGTTTAACTATTTCTTAACCAATACTGTATTAAGTGTAGCTCTGTCCTGAAAATACTGTTCTTCAAATGAGTGTTTATGTCTAATCACATTCCTCTTTGACCTGGTACTTTACCTATGCCTGAGATGAGGCAGAGCACGTTGCTCCTGCTTGCCAAACTGCTTATTCAGGTACTCACAGCTCGGCCAGGCAGGTGGGTGATGGTGTGGAACTGGGCTCCAAAGAGCAGCAGAGTTTCACAGAAAATAGGACACTGAGGTAATACAACTTAGAAGAAAGGGAAACCACAGCCGTTCTACCACTGCAAAATGCATCTTACAGAGTTTTCTTGGTTGAGAATGCCTATGGATTGCCACAGAGTGGTGAAGAGATATTAACCACTATGTTGTGATGTATTCTCATAATCAGGAAGGGTATCCTTAGAAAGAGATATCAACTTTTATGGAATTATTTCAGTTTGGAGCCTCCAACCAAATCCCATAAAGGAATCAGACCTGATGGAAGAGCTTGCTATACATCAGCCCTTGCTGTGTCTACTGTGATGAATTAAAGTTGCTTTGAATAGGACTTACGTATATTTTGTTTGACCATTCCTGCTAAATGATTAATATCCTCTCTTAACCTCAGAGGTAAGATGAGGAACTGCCAAGTTCCTCCACGGAGATGGTTTAATGAAAATTGTTCTTTGCCAGAATTTTGAAGGTCAAAACCGACTTAAATATGTAAACAGACGTTCCATCAAGGTAAAGCAAAAAAACTTGTAATTAATCTTTTTTTAAGAAGACGCTTCCTTCCTTTGAGAATTTCAAACAGTGCCAGACAAGGTTCTTCTAAATTTCCTTCATCATCTCCCTGAAGATTCCCTGTTAATTAACTTAGTCATTTATAAATGTTATGAAATCATGTTATTGACTTATTTCTATTTGTAAAGGCACCAGGAAATTTGTGTACTGCACCTTTTGAAAAGTAATTAATGTTTCACTCTTAAATGCCTATTGATATTTTTGTGTTTCATATTGATTTGAAATTAATATCTCTGCCAGTTTAAAGCTCACACACTGGTTTGTCCAGCTTTCAAAGAATGGGCAGGACAGCATCGTTGAGCTGTTCCAGTTAAAATGATGACCTCGAGAAAAAAATACTTGCAAAGTTCTGCTCAGTCTGGGCCTCCTCCTTCTCTGGGGCTGATGGAAGGTGGCCCTTTCCCATGTGATTTGGGAGGGGTTGTATAGGTTTTAACTGACTAGAGGCTTAATGATGGGAGGAGTAAGATCAGAACAGTTCAAGTACATGTTGTAATACTGAGGGCAGAAACAAGTTGATTCTCTCAAGATGCCGTCCCGATGCTGCAGCATTATTAAACACTCTGTGCAAGGCCTTGGTGATGTTTTGCAGGGTTATGGGTGGTGCACAAGTTGCTCTTGTGGTCTCCTTGCTTACCTGACTAATCCAATTTCCTGTTCTGGAGGTCAGGTAGAACCTGTACCCGAGAGGTTTCACCTTTGTGGTGCAAGATGTTGTGGGGTTTTCATCCTCTTTAGGTGGGGGATTTGCTTCTCATTAATACCTGACCTGTGGTGGGAAACACAGAGCAACACTGGATCCACTCCCAAAGGCAGCTGAGCAGCTGGTCAGACTGCAGAGTTTGGTACATCCACTCATGGGTGAGTTTCTCCCAAGGTGGTACTTTGTGAGAAGTTCCTTTAGTCCTCTTCTCAGTGACCCTGCATGGCACATTCCTTTCCTTGAACAGGGGATATACAGGTAGTTCTGCAGAAGTTTATCATCTTTTACTGCTGGATAACAAGCTCTTTTCTGGTCTGGAAAACAAACCTTAGTGGAACATTTTTAGCAGAAGGGTGTCTTGTTGGCCAGTTAACCTCTACTCTGCATATGAGAATTACCTCTTTGTACTGCCAGGTACCCCCCAAATGTAATTACTGGACGAATCAGATACAGTATGATTAAAGGAATTCATATTTGTTATTCAAGGGTTTTCTCTGGATTAAATACTTCAGCAAAATTTCAGTAGCCGGTGACCTCTTTTGAGAAGTGACTCATTGCATTTTAAAGGCTTTATAACCAAGTCATCCCTTCTTGTCAGAGACATGGAAGATGAATAGATCGTTCTTGCCTGCGATTTCCAGTCTCAGGGGAAGTCCCTTTTCACTGCCTGTGGTGATGCTCAGCTGCATCACCGCTTTTAATTGCCTCCAGGCTCCTGCAGGACTTTGTGTGTCCCTTCTGGCATGACCTACATCCTTGCAGAACCACGAATCCCTCGGCACTGGTTAGTGGAGTCTAAGCTCAGGACAGAAAGTCCTGTTGTCGCTAATCCCAAGCTGTCTCCCAGTGCTGTAAGCTATGTGCCAATCTCTCTCTTGCTTTCCTAAATTCATGTGGCATTATTTTGCCTGTAGAAGGATACAAATGAATTTTCTCTGTTAAAGATGATGGCAGAAAAGGTGAGTGCTGTCTGGAGCGTTATGGATACTGGGTGTGTTATTACACTGAAAACCAGAGAGGGATGTATTAAAAAGAGCACACCTACCTTATCCAATCAGGAGTTCACACATCATGATATATATGTATTTTTTCTTGAAAGATGGTATAAACAGTGGAACAGTCATTCTAGCTGTAGCCTGAACTGCAGGTCAAATCAAACTGTATCAATGTGTCAGGTAGGTCAGTTTAATTTGGAAGGCTTGGGTTAGTGGAGGAATAAGGTGATGGTACTTTGGGTGAATTAAAGTAAACATTATGGTCTGCTGTGGAAAGGAAGCATTTATACAATATAAGATCATCTTATTCATTTTGGATAGTTCTCCAAGAACGTCTCTTCCACCCTCCTGTAGCACTGGAAGTGTCTGGATCTGCTGCAGGACTTCATAACATGGGATTGAAGTTGCTGGCCCTGTACTGTCGAAGGCTCAGTATTACACAGGTTAATCTCTTCTAAATTTGCTTTTTCTACACGTAATGGTAGATAAACTGAGAGCTTTATTCTCTGGGACTTGTTTATTTTGTTTCCCCCCACCCAGCTTCCAGGTGAATTTACTCATGAGCAGTGTGTGTGTGTCTGTTCTTGAGCACATGTTGCTGACAAGTTTGAGCAGCTTTTTTTGTGTGTTTCAGAGGAGTTTATGAGAGATCATACCCACTGTACCTTTGCTAGGCTGACCTGTCTTAAACTGTGCTTGGGAAATACACTCACCTATTTGTCTGCTGTTGTCCTACTCAGCTCCTCCTGTACTTGTCTGATCTTCCTCGATCGGTGATGCTTTCGTGCCGAGTTTTATCTGGGGTGCTAACAGTACATTATACAGTGGCATTATCTTTCTGGAAGTGCCTTTCCCTAGAAATATCTTCTGTGCTCTTCATGGCTTTGTCATGCTGAGGGCTCATAATTCAGCAGTGATCAGTGGATCTGCTGAGGTTGTTATCCTTCCTTTGAGGTAATGTATACCAGACTTCCTATCACTGGAGGAACTTGCCGTCAAACTTAATCTCACCTCCATTATTCCACTTCTGAAAGTCATCTTGAGGGATCTCTACTTCTCATCTGATATTTCTCTGCTGCTACTTCATACTGATTTTACCTTCCAGTATGGTGCCATTCGTACATCTCTCTAGGGTCTGTCCTTAACCAGTGCATATGTGAAAACTGCCTTTGCTTTTATGTAGATTTGTACCCATCCTGAAACTCTTTGTAAACGTTTAATGAAGCCTCAGATTGTCCTACCGGGGCAGGTATTCTCCTGTCAGGAAATGACTGATAGTTCTCAGGAATAGGGAGCTGGTGACTTGTTCAGCATCATGCCTTGAGTCAGAAATGAGCACTGATGACTTAATCCCAAGTCCTCTGCTCTGAAAGTCAAATAACAGTGTATGCATCTTAGAAAGGAAGCTATCCAAAGACTTGTATAAAATGGGGCAAATGTGAGTGAAAGCTTGAGGTTGGGATCTGGAAAACCATCTGAAGTTAAATTTAATGGGAACTGAGTTTTCAAAGCTCTTGGGTAGCTTCAAATAGTGAAACCTGGATATTTTAGCCACTGATACTGATACTTTGATGGATATTCTTTCTTGGGGTACTGTACCTGTACTTTTCTTGGGTAGTATTGGAATACCAGGCTGAGCTTCACCATTGTTTTTCTTTATCTACTTTTTAAAGATGAGTAGCTCAGGTACATAATGCCATTAGCTGATAGTACACAATGCCACTCTCATCTGTATTTGCTGTTTTAGTAGCACTTGAGGACTTTTGGCAAGATTCGTTTTGAACTTCCTGACTCTTGAATTGCATGTGTAATATCTCTGGAAAAAAAACCCACCAGATGTCAAAGTTGGTCCCTGATGCCCCCAATTCTGTTTGTTGTTGTTGTGTTTATTGTGCAGATTAATCTCTGCACATGGAGTGATTGTGAGCTTAAGTAATAACGTGGAGTGAAATCTCCTAAGTAACCGAGTTACAGGGAGCGCATTCCTGAGAAAGTGAATACTAAGCTTTGCATCCGGCTGTGTAACATGGCACCTCCCTTGTAGTTTGGATTAGTATAATTCCCTCTGCTGCCTCAGCACCGCCTTGACTTGCTTCACTTCTCCAGGATCCAAAACACGCATCGTGTTCCCACAGAAGTTGCCACTTTGGGATTTGCACGCGGTTTTACCTGTCCGTCCTCTGCAGCCACTCACCCTCCTGCCTCTGAGCCAGGGAGAAAGCACTCCAACTGTAAGCTTCTTAACTTATAAACAAAAAAATAAAATTTAAAACATTGTGCAAATTACCTTTTTGTTTGTTTTGGGTACAGGGTAAGACTATCCCAGTTGTGTGCAAAGGTTGAGAATAGTGTTTAGCCCCAGATAGGATAATCTTTTGATGACAAAGGTTCAAATTTGCAATTAAATTGCTGCAGCTTAGCAAGTCACAGCATTGTGTAACTGTTTCTGTGTGAGAGCATTGGGTCTACAGCAACTGCAAACCTAAAGCCCTTCTCTGTGAGCCAACAGAAATCAAACTAACTTCAGGGTTTTGCTGTGGAAGTGCACACGTGGCTGCCAGCACATGGCCAGGACAGGAATCTGTGGGTGAGGTGGATGCCAAGGGTTAGAGTGGATTGTGTTACTGTCTTTCCACTGGGGAAAAAAAGGACTTTTTTTCCTCATTTCCCACTATTTCATTGAAACCAGAATGACCCCAAATTAACTTGTTTGCAGGAGTATCCTGTTAAACAGTCACTGACCTGTGCTTGGTCACAGGTCCTAGGGCAACAAAAATCTAGACGAGAGTGCACCTTTTGTTTCTCAGCTCTCTGGATCAAATTCCAAAGACTGTGATCTAATCCTGAAGCCCCAGGTCTGGGGATCTTGTTGCATTCCCTAATCTCTGCATGTTGTGTGTTATTCTGTGGCCACCCAGCCCAGCCCTTGGCGTGGGACATGGTGCAGGGCCACGCTGAATTCCTATTAAAGACAATGGGAACCTTTCCAGTGGGTCACAAACCAAGCCTACAGGGAAGGAATCTGCCCTCTGCACAGGAGCAGCCCTACTGCTCGAGCTCAGAGCAGACACAGCGAGGCTGAGGTGGCCTTGAGAGGAAGTTTCTTTGGTGAGATGTCCTAGTATGGTGTGTTTGCATAGCTGGGCATGGTAAAGAGGATTTCTTGGGAACAGCTTTTAATCTTCGCCGATGCGGAGCGCAAACACTGTTCTGACATCAATCATGCTAATGACACGTGTGTACACAGGGTAACAATCACCTTTTAAATAGGGGAATCACAAATACGTGCTGACAGGAAAATATATTTAAGCAGTTTCCAGTATGTGCTGTAATAAGTAAAGCAGTCACTGTATTCCACGGAACTGCATGCTTTAAATGCCTAACAGAAAAAAAAAAAAAAAAAAACCAAACCAAACAACCCAAAGTGAATCACAGTAATAGAAAAGGAAGTGTTTACATCTCTCAAAACATTCTGTACAATAGTCATTCCTCCTTTATAAATTTGATTTCAGCAAATTTGAATCCAAATGAGATGAAGTTTGAAACATAAGCTTTCATGGTAAGGTACAATTCGGTGTGTAATCTTTTGCAGGTGGCTGTTATTCGTTTATTATTTGTATTTCCATATTGCTTAGCAACCCCAGTCCTGGACCAGGACCTCGCTGCTGTAAGTGCTCTGCTAACATCAGTGGAATGGATGGTTGCTGCCTTGGAGAATGCACTGTCTTGTAGTGAAGCCAAAAGCAAACTAATGGTTTCTCATTCTGTCCTCTCCGAATGAGAAAAGATGAAGGCTGACTGATATTTAGCGGTGGGATTATAACTCTTAAATTACTGAATCAACACAAATATTTGGGGCCCTGTCAAGCATGCAGGCTCAAGTGTGTGTAGTTTTCCCAGGTTTTGTGTCCTGATGGCTAAAATGGGGAGTGCAGCCTCTGAGAGCGAGGTGCAGGCAGGGTTGCTGCTCTCTGGATAACCATTTGCTGACAGAGCTGCTCATGCGAGCAAATAACTACTCATGCTTTGCACATCCCTGCAATTAAAGAGGAACAGCCTACCCTGCATTGTTAAGTACTTACTAATACCTTCCCCGTGAGTGGCACAGCACCTGTATCTTCAGACAATCAACGCACACCACGCTGCACGCATTTACCAGGCAAGTTATGTAAGTCAACATTTGCGAATCCGTATCCGAGTCCTCATTTAACCTCTTAAGTAGGAACGTCCTGATGTTTCAAGGGTTTGCAGAAGGCAGTAATACCTTCATCTGAGAGCTGGAAAGTTGGAAAAAGTAGGCTAACTTTTAGTCTCCCAAGTCCTTTCATCAGCAGATTCCGGGCTCTGACACAGCTGTGCCTGAGCGCCTGGGAGTAGGGATGGCTGCTGTGGGGCAAAGAGGAGCCGCTGAGCACTGGCAGCCTCTGTTTGTCAACCACGGCCAAGCTTTCAAATGGTGAGGGGTTTGTACCTCTGCTTCAAACCCTCCCTCTGGCCCTGCAGCAGCCCTGCTGTGCAGTACCCCTTTAGGTAGGAAACATGACTGTCTGACGCTAGACGAGGGTTTGGGCGCTAAACTGGTAAAAACTAAAACCTGAGCGGTGTTAAAATGCACCGGGAGGTCCTCTGGAGCCGTTTTCAGTGCTGTGCTAGGACGTGTTTGGCTCAGAAGTGGTGAGAATAGTTTGCTGCTCCCTGACAGTGCCCAGATGCCACACAGGACCAGGCCACGGCCAAGTGCCTCAGGACAGCTGTCTCAGGACGTCGGTGGTTTGCATACGGTGGCACATTTTAATAGCAGGTTCTTGTGCGCGGAGGTCACACAGGGGAACCACGTGAAATGCCTTTGTATCAAGAGGTTAAAAACAACTTATGTTAACTCTGGATTCCAGCCAAAGTTACCCAGCTGTTTGGCTGAGACTGGGAGCTGACAGATCAAAAAAAGGCACATGCAATTAAAATGTCACTCTCTGGAGAGACAGAGAGAGAGGAAGGGGTGGCCATCAGTGAAACCAAAGTAAGGCAGGTTTGACTGCAGCAAGTGGCTTGGGAGAAGGTGGACCAAGTCTGAACACTGTGGGCACATGTTCACTTTCCCCCAGAGTGCCCTGGGAGATGAGACAAACCTTCCTGTCATATAATCCTGGGTGCTGAGATGTTCCTGGTAACAAAGGATACCATAAGCTTTAGTTGCTGGAGCTGTGTGGCTGCAGTGTCACTAAATGAACTTGACCTTTTTGACTCAGGATGACAAATGCCTGATGTAGAATTTACTTTTTTTTTTACAGAGATAGTGACAAATAAAAGATTACTTTAAAATGTTCTATGTATTATGGTTCTATGAGCTTCAATATTATTTTACCAGATATGAGTACTGATTGACTAGACTGTTGTTGCCATTTTGTACACAACCCTTCTTAATTTGTAAATAGTCTCCTAGTCACAGGTCAGTAATTGCTCTGTACATGCCAAATATTTGGTTTCTGAATGCAGTGGCCCATGCTTCTAGTTTGAGTTTTCTCCAACTTTACTCTCCCTTCCTCCTTTGTGCACACAAAAATCATGTTGCCTGTGTGGGAGCACGTTTTGTTGTGCACCTCCCCTTCTGGTGGTCCAGCAAGCTGAACAAACTCGTTGAGAAAACTCTCTACCCAAATACAAAGGAGCTAATCTCTAAACTTTCCCAGCAGGACTATTGAAACCAGTGAAATACCCCATTTTGATCAGTCTCCTCTGTCGAGAAACGGTTCTGCCGAGAGCGTTCCAGTGCCTGGCTCCATCGGTAGGTGGTTTTTCACAAGTGCTCTCCTATGGAAGTGTCATCTTTTTCAACCTTGACGTCATTGCCAGTGGACATGTTGTATCTTCTCACCTCAAACGGAGGCCCCATTTTCAAGAGGGTGTTAATGCCACTCACTGAGATGGAAGGAGGGGGAAGGTTTTTCTCAGTGCTGATGCCTTAGGAGGAGAGGGTCTATTTTTGTAAGGCTGTAAATGGCTGCAGCTTGGTTTGCAGTAAGTTTAAAAAAAAAAAATGTTAGAACAAGTTCGAGCAGGCCCCTGCTAATTTATTTCTAATCGGTAGGAATGGTCATACAGTTTTAAAGCTAGAAAGAATCATTGCCTTTCTTCATAACCTCACCCTCTGATTTTCACAGCCTGCCTACTGCTCTGCTTGGGCTTTGGCATCTTGTTTTGGACACAGCCCTCACAGCCTGACCTACAGATACTGCAGTTTTCCACTTCTGTTCCCTTGCCTTGCCTTATGCTGCAAATATTTTGTGGGTATGTGCTACCTTAAGACCACTGCATTTAGAAAACTGGAGACTTTAACAACATGCAGGTTTAAACCTGGGCTGGAGAGGTAATAATATGTCATTTTTCTATCCTACCTGAAATGCTAAGTTAAAGCAAATTTCCACTTGTTGTGGGATTTTTGGTTTACTTTGTTTTTTAATAGTATTACTATTTTTGTTATTAGAAATTAAAGTAGTAGCCTCAAACTTAGAGCTTTTCTTCCTCAACAAACTCCATTCTGCCCGAAGTTTTTTTACTATTGCATTGTAAGATTAATAGAATCCTCTGGAACCTTCAATTACTGCAATTTGTGGAGATTTCTGTTTTTCTGCAGGTCTGCAATCGCCAGAGACAGACATTTCTACCTTTGTATGTTCAAGAGCAAATGACTGGAGTCAGGAGCTGATCAGTCTAATGTTATCTGACAATGGGCGTGTGGGATTTTCCAGCTCTGAAATCAGTGAACTATTCAAAGTTGCTGCACCAGCCCCTGTCTTTCTTTCTCAAATTAGAGCTTACAGAGTCAAAAGAAACTTGTGGAAACTTGGGACTTGCCTCCCAAAGAGGCGAGGTGCTGCCTGACTTTGCCTCTCTGCAGGTCAGCATCTCTCAGCTGTGGATCCATGAGCAGGGAGGGAGTGGAGCAGGGAGGGAGCTGTGGCTCCCAGCTTTGCCCTGCTGCTGGTTGCATCTCTCAGGGTATTAATTTTTGCTCCTGTGCTGCAGGTTGTTGCAGATTTGCCTGGTGTGGGGCTTGGGGGTTCCCATGTTATCAGCTGTGGGACCAGACACGGCTCTTTCATCGACTCTCTGCTGGCTCTGGTGTTACTTTTCCCAGACATGGAGTTGAGGTAACACTTCTGTCCTGCACAGTTCTGT
The DNA here is from genome assembly GCF_022539395.1 of Myiozetetes cayanensis. Taxonomy (NCBI): domain Eukaryota; kingdom Metazoa; phylum Chordata; class Aves; order Passeriformes; family Tyrannidae; genus Myiozetetes; species Myiozetetes cayanensis. The sequence continues at coordinate 6,701,447 of NW_026086826.1, read as the reverse complement.
AGGAAAGGCTGTCCCCTCACATGCTGAACACAAGGTTCAGTAAAAATACTGGGCTTTTTAATGCCTTCTCTCTCAGTAGTCTAAGGTGTTATTTCTCATATAACCAGCTTTTTTTTTTTTTTTTTGTATTAATGCCTTTATATCAGCACTGTCCCTTTAGAAAAGGCCTTTTAACTTTGGTGACAGCTTGGATGGTGTTCCATGTGACGTATACTCAGTGGATGGAGGGACCATCCTACCATGGGCTTATTCTGGTTTGCTCAAACTATAAACAGCATGTAATGGAAAACTTTTTTGCCTTCCATTCTCTGTGTAGTCTTTTGATATTAGTAGCTGACAGATTTCCACTTCTTAGCATTTGTTATCTGCTTTGTATGTGCCATTTGTTATCTCCTTTGTATATGACAACAGCATAAAGCTTTTCTTGTACATATTTTTAATGAAAAAGCCAAAATGTTTGAAAGCTAAAACGGATATTACTTTTCCCATGGAGTACACAACCTTCTTTTGATAGCCCAAACCTTTGATAAAGTGTGTTGTAAGCTAGGCACTGCATTCAGAAAGCAGTTAAATATTTGGTGGTGGACCTGTTCTCTTTATAAGAGCCGAGCATTTTACTCTCAGAAACGTAGTGAGAAACAGTGATAATTACAGACAGTGCTGAGGTGCAGCATTCAGGCCTTTGATTCAGTCCCGAACTCTTTCAGAATCGCAGTGCTGGGGTTTGGTGCCTGGCTTCATTCTGTGGGAAGGACGGAGGGGCAGATCAGGGGCTGTGAACGCGCGGCTGTGCCGTGACAGCTGCTCATCGAGCGCAACCAGGGCCAGAAGAGAGCCCTGTCCTTTCATCTCGGCTGCTGGCGCTGAGGAAACACCTCACTGCTGTTGCTGCAGAGGTTTTGCAATCTGCTTGTGAGGTAATGGCACAAGGGGCAGAGGAAGGAAGCTCCCTTGCCACGGGACAGGGTTATCTGCCGATCAAAGCCATTAGCGGTGGTTACCGCGCTCCAGCAGCCAAACCCCTGGCAGCGTTCGTGGAGGCCTCCTGGTAGTTTGGGAAGGCTTTGAAAGCGAAGGCACGACCCCAGCCTTTGATGCTGTAGGGAAGGGCAAACCAAACCAGCGTGCTGCTGGTCGTGAACTCCCGCGAACTCCTCTTTCTCACTCTGATGTTTGTCTTAGAGGCCCTGGGCTAGAACATTGCTGTGGCATTTCACCTCCTGGCCCGGAGCCCATCGCGATGCCGCTGTATAACCTTGCATAACTGAGCCTTGTTATGAATGACTGGAGAAAGTGCCATTACAGATCTGCTTCTGCCGGGGGGCACTCCCCAAAACAGCTCACAACAACACCCTGTGTCTAAAAAAAACCCAGGCACTGCGTGAATTCTCAGAGCCTTTGGTATGCTGGTATTACAGCAAGAGTCAGGGCTGCACATGACCCACTTACAGTCTGGTAAAGTTTTCAGTTTTGCTGTTTTCTCATAGGGAACCACACTTTACCCTATGCTGTCCATTTTTAAAGTCCATGCCGATTAAAAAAAAAAAGAACCAAAAAAAAAAAACCCTCCAAAAAAACCCAAAACCAAACCAAAAACCACAAAAAGAAGACTTCTCTATAGCTGTAGCATATGTCCTCTCATAAATCCCCGTGTCATTATGATTTTCACATTGGCCTGTTGTTGTGTGTCTGTGTTATTTTGCCTCTCTGTGGATATTCCCAGTTCTCACACTCCCTGTCCTTAGCAGCTGAGGTGAATCTCATGTGCACCCATCTTAGTGCACCCCTGTCTCTGTTTTGTTACTGATAGCTGTGGATTATGCATGAGAATGCCTTTATATTACAGAAAGAAAATAACGAACAGGAAGGAAATAATGAACTTAAAAGGAGAAGTGCTGAAACCGCTTGTAGTGAAAGTTTTTCCAGCAGTGTAGCATAGATTGGCGGCAGGAAGAAACTGCCAGTGGGAGAGCTAGAAAGTGTTCTTCCTTTGTAAACAAACGGCTGAAACTCCTCTCTGCAATGTGTTTATGCCCTCTGTGAGAGATAGGCATCTGTTCACGTAACCCTTGGCGCTAATCAGAAAATCAGAATCTGCTTATCAGCTCCACTCTCCCTGTGCTCGCTCGCTCTCCTGCTCGTTTAGCTCCTCTGTTTGTGCCGCTGCTCTGGGAGGGCTGGGAGGGAGAGATGAGGTTGGTGCAGCGTGAAACTCTTGGCTGAGTTGATCAAGCACTTCATCTGGGTGTGCTGCTGGAGCCCTGTCTTCAGGGCAATGTGGGATCCCCTCCCCGAACCTCATCCCCATGAGATCCTGGCCCCTGGGTGTGGCAGCAGGGGCTGCCCTGTGGCACCACGAGGTCTGAAGGTACTGACAGCAGACCAGGCCGGTTCAGTGTTAGGGCTCCACTCCGCTCCCACTTCATGGCAGCTTCTCTTATCTCACAGCACTGCTCCTGAACAGAATGATGCACTGCTGGAATAACATCCCCTCTCCCACCCCATGCACTTTTCTGTAAGATGCCCATTTTTTTGCTATCTTTTCAACTTGAAGTAGTGCGTTGTTATCAAGATTTAGCACACACGTCACATGTGCTGGGTGACTTAGAGCACGGGATGTAATCTCAGTGCTGCACCGCAAGTTATGAATTTGCTAATTAGCACCTATCCTTGGCATAGGCTTCTGGTTAGTGAGGAAATCCCGTAACCTTTCTGCCTGGAACTGCTCTTTAAACAAGGACGCTAATCTTTATGGACCTGATGGGTATGCTGTGCCAATTCGCCAGTTAATATTTTCAAAGCACTTTGAAGATGAAAAATGCTGAGTATTATTGGCCTTTTATCTAAAAAAGACATTTTAAAACATGAAGCTGGGGAAAGATCTGCATAAATTAACACGTGTTGATTATGCTCTATCTTTCCTTTTCATCTGAATGTATTAAGTAGCAAGAGAACTGTGAGAATTTGTATCTTTCCTTTTCATCTGAATTTATTAAACAGTAAAAGGACTCTGTGAATTAGTAATCTAATTTGAACATCAAACCAAAGGCAAAATTCTTGCTAATCCATCTTGCGGATCTCTCATCTGCAGTAGAGTTTTCTTGCATATCTCAGGTTGAAGAATGAAATTTCTGGCTCAGGTCTTGATACTTTCTGGATTGATGAGACTTCAGTAAAGAAATATTTTTCCAGTTCACCCTGGAAGGTCAGTAACAACTCTACTTTGCAGTGAAAAAAATGATGAGCATCAGTCAGGCCCGAGTTGCTCACACAAACCTGTAACGTTGAACCAGGTAGCTTGCACTGATTTCAGGAGGCAGCTCTGATTTAGAAACTCCTGTGATTTTCTTGTAATTTAACAGAGCAACATTAGTTCAGTCATATGAACTTTTTCCTTCAGTAAATGTGCATGATAATGATAACTTTTTGCACGTTGTGAAATTTAACTCACACTTCCAAGATCTTTTCAATTTTGAAGTGCAAGATAATAATACATTTGCTGTGATTTGGTTTGGGGTTTTTTTTTATTTATTTCCCAAATGTGAATTTCTGGAGAAACAGATATTGCTAATTTTAATAGAGGGGATATAGCACAAGAGCTGGTGAAGGATTATGTCTTGGCTTTAGGGTTCAAGAGATGTTGCAGCTGAAAAACTCTCTTTTTTTTCGCTCTCCAGTTTCCAGTTTTGGGGTGAAGGATGTTATGGATGTTTGGTGAAAATCTCTGAGGAATTTAAAAATTTCTCAATGATAGACTATACCAAGATGTCATGAGTAGAAACCTGTTCCTGATGATCTGGCAGAAGAAAAGCAAATTCACAGCTACTTTAAGAGAAGTCCCAGAAGTTAGGATCTCTCCAGCTTGATGCTGATTTCGGCAGCAGATAGATATTTGATTTTATGTAGCCAACAAATGAAATGAGAGTGTTGTGGTTTGCTTCTTTTGCTTTGAAGTGGTGCAGATTTAAAAAAAAAAATAATTTCCTCTTTGTGCTATGGTGAAATGTTCTGAATGGAGGTACTTCTGTGCTGTGGAATAAAAATTAAACCCCATCTTTTTAGCAGAAATGAAAGTCCTTGGTAGCCACTGGAGTAGCTCTAAAGCTCATCTGCCAGTCAGTTTGTTGTTCAAGTAATTAAAGAGGTCAGGCACAAAAATACTGTGTACCTGGAGCTTTGCCAGCCTCTTTCTCCCATCTCTTATCATGCTTGTCCATTTGGGATTCTTCCACAAGCTTTGTTATATTCATCGTGTAGATTAGTGGTCTGCAACTATTAACAACAAACTTTGATGCCACAGAGTGGGAATTGCTTGAATAAACAATTTCACAAGTAAATGGAGTCACAGCTCTGAACCAAGAGAGCTCCAAACTTGTTTTAATTTACAGGGGTCAAAAAGTAAATGGGATTGTTGCTTGGGGAGGTAACTTGAGGAGAACACTCAGTGTTCCCTCACAACGAAGGGATGAAGGGCAATAGATTTGATTGACTTCTGGAGTTTGGTTTTAATTGGCTTTATTCCTACCATCACCAGCACAGCGGACACCCCGTGCAAGCAGAGGAGGGATGCTGGTAGGTAAAGGTACATTTTTTTTTGCCCTTTCTTACCTGTTCAGAGCAGTTCAATACAAACCCTCCACAAGGGATAAGCAGGAGAGTTTTCTCCAGAGAACAGGGGACATGGAGCAGGGGAGGAACCACCAAGAGGAGTGAATCTTGGGGCACTTGTTTCTGCTCAGGTTTCTTGAGCATCTCTTTTCCAGATGTCCCACAGCTGCTTCCAAGAAAGTGATTTTATTTTGTTTACTTGCTTGTAGTCTGGATTATTTGTGCAGAGGAGTGGAATTCCATTTCCAGACACTTTTAATTGCAGAAGACTGTCACTTCCAGTAGGGTTTACTGAGTATTTCCTGAGAGATTTAACAGGATATAGGGAGATCAGTCAGGTATCTGTAAAACAACTGAGGTAGTGCTGTTCATTCTGGATTTACTCACAGTCACCCTCGGTTGCCAGTGGTAACGGGGCTATTTCTGCCTGTTTGTCAACCCCTTCCCTCCTGCTCCAGCTGCCCTGGGAGGTGGGATGGGGTGAGCAAACAGCCTGCACTGCTGCTCCCCTGCCAGCCTGTGCCAGATGGGAGCAGGAGACCAGAGACTAGGGAATGATGTGGAGAAGGCCCAGAGGTGTTTTGTGGAAGGAGTTACAGAGCATGGGGCTATTGGGATTACTGGAGGGGCACAGGGAAGCTACAGCAAGCACAGGCCAGGCTTCCCTTTGAGCTCAGCTGCTGGTGGAGTCATTTAATCCCAGGATTATTTTCTGGGAATAATGGAAAACCTATCACTAACCTTCCTCCCAACCCAGCCAGCTTCCCACCAATTCTCTTCATCCAGCCTCAGCACGAGTCAGTGATCAGGAACTTCTCTTCAGTAAAATTCTCGACCATGGCAGAAAGCTCCTGTTCCTCCGTGCTTTGTGTTCACTGATAATTTGTCTCTGCATCCTGATATGCGCCCTCCCCTTTTCACCCTCACATAGCTCTGCCTTCTGCAGCCGAGCATGAGCCAACACCTCATCCAGGGTGTTAATAAGTGTCACCCTCCCCGGTCAGCGGGTCCTGGGGGCAGGTGCAGGTTTCAAGAGGGAGCCTCAGCTTTGCTCTGTCAAACGAGGGGCTGTGCCTGTCCCCACCGTGCAGCCTGACCCCGCCACCCTCCTTCCTGGGGACCACACGTGGCCCTTCCCCTCGGCACAAGGAAAGCTCCTCAGGCACGTGCCCTGCCCTGCCTGCATCTCTCCGATTTCTGAATGAGCTGTGAAATATCGTGTGCGCTCTTCCTGTGGATAATTAAAGGCGACACAGATGGCGATGCCTGCGATGTTTTCCGTAAGTCACAGCACGTAACAGAAAATGAAGTGATAGTTTTAGGTGGTGGCACATGTAGCTTCAGGTGTTTGTTTAATATTCAGCGTTCATGCTCGGTGAGAGCTGGGATGTGCTTTCAAATGTTGCTCCATGGCTGTGCATCACTGAACATTTTTTTCTTGTTTTACCTTTTCAGGGCCTGACAGATGGTGATGTTTAGATTAAAAGTAATTTCTTTATTAAGCAAACCCCCGTGTTGTCAGTGATTTTTTTAACAGGAGCTTCATTTGTTGAAACAAGACAGTTGTGCAGCTGAAGTGTCTGAAATGGATGGAGGGCTTTAGAAAGACACCTAAGAGAAACTCAGTGTCTGAAGAGCAAGTAGCAATTGTCACATCCTGGGGCTGGCAGATCCAGCTTCTGTACCTTCAGTGTTGTGAGTGAGACCTCAGGGGAATCACAAAGCCTTCCTTTCCACAGGTCTCTGATTTTTGCATTCCTAAACAAGGATAAGGGAATTCTGGACATCCTAAAAGTAGGCTATTTTTCTATATTGTTTTTCACCCAGGCATTGACCATGGATGTATCACATGGAATAGGTGCTATGGGCAGCTCATGCATGGAGTAAAGGCCAGACCAGTGAAGGATTTAACTTCTGCCTAAGGGTTAGACCAGCTTCTGACTTGTGGTGAGGCACTGTCAGCAAACCCTGGAAGCCTTGCTGAGCTTAAATCATGTCCCTCAGCAAACAGGGATACCTGGTAGGGTTCTGATGGGCAGGAGGTGGAGAATCAGAAAAAGGAAGAGAGGTTTACCATCTGTTAGAGTGCCCTCCAATGCCTGTGGAGTGAGTGACAGCTGTGTGGAGCCATGGACGTGGTCCTCAGGGTCACTTCTGCCACTGCTTGGTTCCCTGCACTCCTCTCTTCACATCTGATAGTCATTCAGCAAGTTCCTGGAGGGCATCAAAATGCCTGCAGGTCCTGTCCCCTGTGGGCAGTGATCAGTGTGCTGTGCCTGGTGTGACAGTGCAGACTGCAGCTCGGGGCTGGCGCTGGGTTTCTGTGCAAGGGAGATGGGTATTGGGGGACTCCACAGACTACTTGTATCACCAAACACATTTTAAGGACTAAAAACATAATGTCTAGTTAGTTAGCCTTAAGTTTTCCACTCAGCACTGTGCTGTAACATGTTCTTCTTGGAAATAAAAATGACTGTCAAAGAAAAACAAATTTTAATTCTGCCACTAGAAGCCACATTTGTGGGGTTTTTTTTGTTTGTTTTTTTTTTTTCTCTTAGGTTCCTATGGGAAGGTAGATAAACCTTCAAAAAATGAAAACACACTCTCACTAAAATTATTCTGCTTTTGGGGTCACATTTTAATCAAAACCATACCTGCCTTCAGGAAAAAAAAAAATAAAACTGATTGAATTTAATAACTAAAAGAACATAAACTGTCTGCTTTGAAATGTATAATCTCACATGACATTTATTTCATAATGTGATCAAATCATATATGTTGTTATGGGGACAGTCTTTATTAAAAATGCCATTTATTTTAACAACTGCAATAAAAAGAAACCCATACTTTTTTTATTGTGGTAGAGGAAAAAACTACTATTAGTCTGCTTTCAGCTAAATGAAAACATCTTTCAAGATTTGCTCTAAAATATTTAAATAAAGTGCTATGGAATTTATTCATTTGCTGCCTTCCAGCATGAATTAAATTATCTTAAATACAATAAATGATATAGAAGAATTTGTTTTGGTTAGGCATATCCTTTGCTGATGAAGAATAAGATCATTTCAATATAACATTTTAATATAGGCCTGTAATTATGTCATTGAAAGCCCAGTTGGATCACAGTAAAGCACGGAGCGAGCTCTCCAGCTGCAGCCAGAGCTTCCTAAAGACACCAAAGGAGAACTGCCAGTACGTGTCCCCATTAAAAAGGGAATGACTGGGAGACCACAAAGCACAGTGAGGTGAAATGCATGGCCTGGCACTGTGCAGTGAGTCAGGGAAGGGGAGGGGTGGATTGACTCCCTTGCCTCGTGGGATGGTGGTGGGGAGGACGAATACATGTTCTTCCATGGGAGTTCACAGAGCAGATGCCTCACTGGCAGGAACATCTTGTACCGTGACAATGAGATGTGTCCAAAGGATGGTGATGTTGCTTTGCTTGCGCTTCCTTGGAGCAGAGCGTTTTCCCAACGGCTCCAACCTAAAGGCTCCGTGCTGTGGTTTGCCCTACGGTGTCTGAATATACCCCAATTTCCCACTCCTGGTGAAGCAGAACTAGTACAGAGATGTACTGCAGGAATGCTCTTCAACCAGACAAGGCCTGGGCCAAAAACACATCACAGTGTCTGGAACATATCAGATCTGGAAGACTGGGAAGGATGGGGCCTGGTTAGCCCTCAGCTCTGGAATGGGGTGCCTCCCCTTTGTTCAGCTGGCAGCCCTTCATCTCTGCCCTGCAGACTGGCTCTTCTCTCCTCTTACCCCAGCCTGAATAACACCAGAACCAGGGGAAATTGCTTTATTGCAGCTGCCGGCGAGGCAGGAGCTGTGGAGCGTGCAAGGCACCACCAGAGCAGAGGCTCCACATCTGTGCAGGTACCTCAGGTACTCAACTGAGCTAACACAGAGGTGCTGTGCAGGCTTGTGGGCACTGTGGGTTCTGTGGGATGCTCACAAAACTCTCTACCCTCCCTGCTGATCCCTTCTAGGTCATGTTATTTGGCCATTCATATAACCTAAAGCGCCCACAGAGGGCAAGCTGTTTCCCTTCCCCTGAGGCTTCCCTAGAAGTGCATGCTCATGTTTTGTTTGCTTGTGTGGGGTTTTTTCTCTTATTTGTTTTTATATTTGGTTTTGTTTGGGGTTTTTTTGTGGATATTTTATCCACTGTGGTGTTTATGCTGTCCCAAAAGTAATAGAGCTCAACTTGGCTTTCCACTGACTTTCCAGGGACTTTTCTAGCGATGTCCTGTGAGGTTTGCTCTGACAGTCCCTGCAGTCTCCTGGAGCACAGAGGGGCATGGACTGAATTGATTCTTGGCAAAGAAATTAATTGTAAGTGGCATTAGAGACTTCAGGATGAAATGCTACAACCAAGCTACTTTCTGAAGTGTCTAAGAAAATGCTGAACTGTAGTTTGGGTCTGAAAGTCAATGAATAGTTAATGCAGTTCCATGACAACAAGTGATGTTAAGGTCAACAGTGTTCAACCAGACAAAAATGTGACTCTCTCATCTGAAAATCCAGAGGTTTAAGGATCAGTCTTAGCTAAATATAGTTCCCAATGATGTTTATTCCATACCCAACTATTACTCTAATCAACAGCCTTTCAGATCTCTTAGAGGTGGAGAATTAGGCCTAGGCATGGTAAACAAATTTGTGTTTACATCCACACCCAGAACTCTAGTTTCTCAAGAGGAAGTAAGGTTCTTGGTCATCAAAGGGGACGCATTTGCCATATTTTATCTGTAAGAGTCTGTTTCAAGAAATAAAAAGCATGGTAGAAATACTCTTTGAAAGTATAAAGGTACCAGAGAGGCAGAGGGATGCTCTTGAGTGGAAGTGTTTTAGAGTGAATCACGGTTGTGCAACTAGTTTACCTAACTCATTTTAAATCAGCAGAGTGACAGGTGCAGAACTCTAAGTGATGAAGGATTGCTCCGTGATGCTGTTCGAGGCATCGGGTTGGACTGTGCGCAGTCATTTCCTCCTAAATTGGTTGTAGTCCCCTTTCAAATTGTCAGAGTAGTTTTCTTCTGCTTCGTTGCACTTGAGAAGCAGGTGGACAGCAAGCTGCTCAGCCTCGTTTGATCCACACGCTGCTGTTCAATGGAAAGAGCAAATCAAACTGGAAAGGCTCTCTGGTGCGGCTGCGGCGCTGCCTGTTCCGTGGCTGGATTAACAACGGGGAGATGCTGGCAACCTGGACAGGAGGGCAGCTCTAGTTTTGCCTTTCTTAGGGTACATTAAAGAAGGCAGTGATAAATTTAGCTCCACAGTGCCAAGAATGGCAAGTGTCAGTGTGACACTCGAATGCAGAATGTATAAACTCAGCCATCACTGCATGAAGCATCAATTTATTGGTTTTGGAGCACAGAGTGGTCTAGTTCTTGAAGTACAGATTTCATTGGATCTAGGTTTGATCTCGCTTTGGGAATGAATTTCCACTGGCCTCCTTTCCCTCCTGTTCCCTCATCTGAGAAAGGGGGAAAAAGAACAACTTGGCAAGGCTGTGGGGCACAATTCACCCAAGTATGCAAAATCTTGACTTCTTGCATGCAGTATGAGGAGCATACATAACTTTTGTCAAGGTATTTCTATGCTCTCTTGCTGCACTGAGCAATAACACAGAAGATGCCAACGTGCTCTATGTGTTTGTTACCTACAGAGATTCCTTTGCAAGGACGAGCGCTGGCTTATTTGAAAAGTCACCTGAGGTTTAGGCCACAGGTTGTGAAACAAAATGAGAATGGAAAGAGAACATTGCTTGTCAAATGGATTTGTGTTCTCTCATAATGAGAAATCAGCATCCTGCGAAATGAATTTGCGGAGAAATTCCTTGGAGCTGTTCCCTACCTTGATCCTAGTGAAAGCTTAGCCTGATTTGAGAAAAGGGCACCCAGGCAGTAATTTGAATGGCACCTCTGCAAAGCTACTTTCATCACTGAGTCTTACAGGGTGCCTCAAAGTTATGACATGAGCTGTACAAAGCATCCAGGCACATCCAGTGTGGTCATGCAGAGTGGTTGGTGATATCTTTGAGGCTTTTCACTTGTCACTTGTCTCAATGTCAGTCTCAGTGGATAGTAAACTCTCCCTGCCTTTGAAGGAACCGTGCAGAAACCATGGCTCCTGATGCAGTAAGATGCTAGAAAGGACGTGCACATAAGTGATGGTCTTGTTTATCTCCTCTTGTTCTCCAACAGCTTGCCACAAAATGTTTTTTGAGCACCTCTGTCCTTCATGAGACCAGCAGACTGGGTTACCTTTGGTGCACATTACACGATATTTGGATTTTTTTTTGCACACTGTGGTATTCCTGCTCTGTTTTTCCCCACATGTGGGAACAAGGCACGCTCAGTTAAGAAAAGCACAGGCATTTCAAGGAGCCCACTGGGTTTATATACTCCCCAGCTCCAGTGCAAACTGTGTAATCAGCTTCTAATTTTGGATGTACTTTCCTTAACGGCGCAGTGTGCTTGGAGACGGATGCGTGTGCTGGAGGGCTCGGATGCACCGTCTGGAGGAGCAGGGAGGTCAGCTCCATCAGCAGGAGCTGACACAATGATGGAGGAGGAAGAAATGACACAGCAGTGTGGGGAGAGAAAGCGGGAGGCCAAGAGACTGGCACAGCACCTGCTCTGCTGCGTGGTGCTGCTGGAACAGACCGGGTGTTGGGAGATGGGAGGCATTTGTGTGTGTCAGGGGGGATCCTGAGCTTTCAGAGGAGGCTGAGAATTGCTCCTCGCTGTCTGTCTTGCAGCCCGACACTGATGGCTCAGGAGCTGCCCTGGAACTGGAGAATGGAAAGAGTGGTGAAGGGAGGGTGGGCAGCACACAGTGCTCCTTATAAGGGAGGGAGTCTCCCAGCTTTTCTCCCAGCTTTTCTTTCGTTAGCCACATGCTGGGGAGGCAGCTCTGGAGGGGAATCCGTCTCTGAGCAAAGAGGCGACTGCAGGGAGCGCAGGCCAGGCAATGGAAAGGAGCGTGGTGAAAGGGAGGAGCAGGGAGAGGGTCCCCACAGGAAGAGCTTAGAGTTGAGTATTACTGACATGGGTTTTGAGCACGTCCCGAGTATATGTGGAAGCACAGCCCTGCCGTGCTGCTGCTCCTTGACTCTTAAGGTCTCTCTGAATTCCTCTTCCAGCAATTCCACGTGGACTTCCAGTTACTGATGCTGCAACTGAGAGGCATCAGGGCAAGACCTGTAAACCCTGTGTCCAGGAGAGGCAGAGCTGGGCTTGAGCCACAGCCTCAGGGCACAGACTTTGTCCCTGTAACCACAGCTCCATGTGCCTTTGGGCACTGAGACAAAAGCCAAGCCCTTGTGCACCATCACCACTTCCCCAGTTGGAGCAGGATGGACAGTCCCAGCTTGGAAACAGGCACAGAAGCTTTCTGGATTGGAAAAGGAGGCTCCAAATGTCCAAGTCATGTCAGTGCCAGGTTAGGAAACCTTCCACTGCTCTGCAGCACCGGTATTTCGCTTGTGCAGTTTCCTGGTGGTGGCCTTCTCTGATGAGGCTTCCTTTCTCTAATACTTTACCCAAATACAAAATGTGGGAAAGAAACAAAATGACACATAATTCTTGCCACAGAATAGAATAGGGCTGGATTTTCATTTAAAATCCCTCTACCCACAGATCCTGTGAATTGCAATGGCACAAAATTGTTAAATTGCTTTACATTTGGGAAACCTCAGTTCATAAAAAATTGCTAACAATTTATTTTTGTACTATATGGTTGACATCCCTCTCTCTCTCTCTCTTTCTCTCTCCTCTCACTCTCTGCTGGTTGTATGCTGGTTTTTTTCACTGCGTGTCTGCTGAGATTCCAAGAAAAACCCAAGTGTGTCATACAACATTGCTTTCTGATTTGCAAGTTAAATAGTTTACATAGGCAAAAATGTGGAGCAATTGGAATATTCCCTACCCAAACACTTAGGGACTCAAACTGCACATTTTAGCCTGGCAGGCCTCCACTGATATTTTTAGCTAGAAAAAAAAACATTTTGAAGTAACAAGGAAAGACAGATCAGATCTCGGATGGGGGGAAGGGGGGTGGTTAAACCACCATTGGACATTTTTGTGAATGTTGTATTTTTGGTGTTAGTTTACATCTTGCCCTGTGTTTACAGGAGTGCAGCACACGCAGACTTTGGAAGTTTAGGCCCTTCTGAAATGCCTGTTCTCGAGATGGGGTTAGCCTTCTTGCTGATTGATTTAGTCTTTTAGAAACAGGCAAACCATCAGGAGCTTTCTGCTCAGAGAGATTAGCATTCATAGCCTGCTGTTTTTTAATTAAAAAAGCCATTTAAATACAAGGGTTGGGGTTTCTGCCAGCAACCGTTAAAAATACTTGTTTTGTAATTATCCCCCAACCCCTTTTTCTATTTAATTCTTTCTCTTTTTTTTTTTTCCTTCTTTTTCTTTTTATTTCTCTTAAATCCTTGACAGATTCTCCCTGCTTCATCTACCTGCTCTTGTGGCACTGCACCTCCCGCTAGGGTTAGCAGCTGGCTGTAAATCTCGTGCCAGCCCTGCTGCAAGCAGCTGGCAGGAGGTGTGGGAAGGATGTGTTCAACATCCGCTTTCCAATGACTGAGTTTATCTCCTGCCTCCTGTTTGGAGGATTAGGGACACAAGCCCAGCTTTGTCGTGACTGCAGTGCCGTTTCAAGGATGCAGGACCTCAGGGGCATCATCATCCCACCTGGAATTCCCCCAAAGTAAACATGTCACTGTTTGCACACACGGGAAGGGGACGTGCTGTGGGTGGAACCTTGAACAGGTATGAGTTACTATGCCAGGTTGCCAGCGTGTGTGAGCTGTGCTGTGGGGTATCTCTGCTTGTCTCTCGTGTGGAGATTGGCTTGCAGAGAGTTGTCCAGACAATCTCACTGGGGCAGAGCCTCCATTCATGGTGGTCTGGGGTCAGAGGTTGGAACTTGATGACCCTGGATGTCTTTTCCAAACCTATGGAGGATTTGACTGGATTTTCTGTTTCACCTGGTTCTGCAATCACCCTGGGTGCCTCCATACGTTATGCCTGTGGTAAATTTGTAGCTGTAGATATATTGTTGTTCAGGCTCATTAAAAAGGAGATGACCAAAGGCATTAACCTGAATCCTGGCTACTTTTTGATTGCTTATGAGGAGTTTACATCTAATGATTTTTGTGTTCTTAAGTCTGCTTGGACTTTGGCCTTGGGCTAGTGCAGAAACCCTGACTCACAATATGAGCATCATCATCCAGCAGCCTCGTTTGCACAGAACTTCTAATATTTGTACTGCTCTGCAGCAGTGTGTGGGGCCATGCAAGCCAAAGGGTGAAGAGACAATTCCTGTTATGGTATCTGACAGGTGACTGACAAGATCTCGGTTCATTTTCATTCTCAGTAAGAGTCTCACATGTGAAGTTTCAGTCTGTCCTGACCCTGTTTTGCCCCTTCTGCTCCCTCGGCCCATTACCATCTTCAGCTCCACCACCTCTCCCCTGTATCTGCATCTCTCTCAATTTACCTTTGATTTCTGCCATTTTCTTTTTCTCACTAAAGAATCCCATGGCTGAAATCTCATCCTGGGGATGATCTTTGCCTCTCCTGGCATGTTTCTAAATGCAGCTTTAGGATTAAAATGGGGAACATGAATCTAGAGTTTGAAAACTGAGCAAAAAGGGTGCAGAGCTAAGGCAAATTGCAGAGGCTGGGAGCAGAAGCTGATAAATGCACAGTGAGTAATCTGAATCAACATGTTGCAGAGACCCTAACTAGTGTGGGAGCTTGTCCCTGAACCCAGCCCAGCCTGCTGGTTCACCTCAGAGCTGATGCTGGAGGCAGAGGTGCCAAATGTCCTTGACTACACTCACCTCTTCTCTGAAAACATCCTGCTGTTGGTGAAGCATCAGCACATCTCCGTAGAGGGTGTTTCATTACTGATACCTCGGTGTGTTACTGATACCTCTGAGCTGGTCAAAGCATGAAAGCAAGATTGTCAGTGACTGTCTTGCACTGGTGCTGCGAAATGGGCAGGGAAGTTCAGGTCTGGTCACCACTGATATAAACAAAAGGTCATTCTCTTTGCTGCTGCCTTGGTCTCCTGGCTGCTGCAGGCTCCCTGTGCTACCTTTTCCTTCTCCACAGCTGCACTCCTCTGGTTTAGTGTTACTGGTTTGAAAAGTGCATGTGGTGATAGTGCTTTTGACAAAATATTCTGCAGTCAGGAACAATTCCTTGGGGCAGCCTGTTGGTATTAGGTTGGAGGCCTAACCTCCTCCAGCAAATATTTAACACTGGAATGATCTCAGTTTCATCTGGCTAAAAACATCCCACTGTGGTCCTTGAATCACATGAAACTTTTCCCCCAATAAATTCAGGAAGTTGTATCCTACACAAATCAATAGCCAAATAAAGGACCAGATGCCAGCCCCTCATCTGATTTTAAATGCCTACATCTTTTAGAGTTCCCTTTAATTTTCTGATGGCAGTTTTCTGTTGTATTCTCCAAATGAAAATGATCCACGTGCTATTTTACAAATATGCAAATACAATTCTCGTCTGACTTACAGACTGCACAAAAGCTTAGGAAAAAGTGTTGTAGAAATATTAAGTCTCATAAATGTCTCTATTCAAATCAGTACTTAAAATTAGCCTCAATTTGTGGTGGAAATGCAATAAGACTGGAGCAGAACACTTTTGAAATCCCACTTGAAGTGATTATGTAAGTTTTGAGATATCTTCTACCCAGTGCCAAAGCCCATGAAGATGATTTAATCCCAGGGGGTTTCTTTTTGAACCAGTATTTGCCCTGGTGGACCAGGGGTATCAAACATCAGTTTGCACTTGCAGCAAGATGCCAGTAAAGAGCTTCTTAACCACCCTCACCCCCCTCCACCCCTGACATTAATTTTCTTGTTTGCATTTTAATTTTCTCTTGACAGGCACTAACTGAACAAGTGCTAACCCTCAGCTTTAAGGCTGTAGAGGTGTGAGTGCACTGGTGAGGAGGACCAAGCAGAGCAGGTGGCACGTGCTGTCCCTGTGTGGTGTCAGGCTGGTGGGCAGCACTCAGGGGGAGCAATGAGAGTGACCAGCTCTGCCTCCAGTGACTTCTTGCAGTGTTGACACAGGGCAAGCTGCAGAGCAGGGTGAAGGGATTCACCTCAGTCTCTGACCAAAACTGTTTACAGAAAGGCATCCTTCTTACTGATTGCTGCGTTTTGTACAGCCATCAGAGCTGCTGGTCCTTTTGTTAATTTGTGACCCTCTAGGTCCCACGAATCTTTCCCTGGAAAGGTGTCTTCCCACAGCACTCTCCAGCTCAAAGCCAAGGATACCAGCAACCTCCTTCTTCCCTTGATTTCCCTCTGCCTTTACAAAGAGTGTCTCCATCCAGACTTCTCTGGGAGAGCAGCTGGGTCCACACCAGCCTGTGCCTGCCCACCCAGTCTAGAAATGCCTGAAGACAGTCTGTGCTTGGCTGGGGGCATCCAAACCACCAAGCCATGGCACACAGGGGACTCCAGCAGTGTCCTGGGCTCTGCTTCCATCCAGAGAGAGTGGCCCTTCACACATTAATCCCAAAGGCCACGTGAGCCTGCAAAATACAATATAAAAACATGTCCAACCCAGTGACCGGATTCTCTAAGTGACTGGTTCTTTTATCAGAGCAAGCTTTCTTGTGCCAAAGAGACACAGAGAAAAAGTTTGCTCCTCTCCTGGTACAGATCAGTCTCGCTCCCGGTGTTACTGAAATGAGGAATAAGATCTGCTTTCTGACAGCACATGCCGTGAGTAACCTCACCATGAAGTGGGGATTTTGACTCACAATTCAGAGTTTACAGGGGAGCTATGCCTGCCAGATCATACCTTTTCTAAAGCAGCTGGAATGGGTCTTAAGGTTCTTTATTCTTAGTAGTATTTTGCTGTCAGGAAACAGCCATGAAAGCCAATAGCAAAGCAAAATGTCTGATCTCATCTCCTTTCAGAGCTGATTCTCAGATAGGATGAAGGCTTTTTGCTGCTTTTGGTTACTAGATAAGCTCACATGCTGAGAGCTCTAGGTGGATCTGAAGGATCAAACCCTGTTTATAATTCATCTGTGCTCAAGGTGAGGCTATGTGATAGAATTTCCATTTTTATAAGTTTGCTTTTAAAAAAAAAATAAAATAAAAAGAAGAAATGGAAATACACCAAAGAGTTTTGTTCAAAGAGTCCCACCTTAGGAAATGGCAGAATGAAGTTGGGTTTGGTCTCTTTTCTGAACTCTTGCAGGATGGTGTTAATAACCTTCTTTTAATGTAGATTTTGACCGTGCAATGCATGCAGAGAGGGGAGTGCACTGTGTTTAACACATCTGTAAACGCCAGATCTTATAAAGCACAAAAGTCAGAGTTGTGTGGGCTGAGAACAGCTGACAATCCTCTTCCTTCCTTGTGTCATTTATATTTTGAGTTGGGGGGGTTGTACAGTATTTCAGGCATTTGTTAAAGATGTCCATGTTCATTGTAGAGGGGTTGGACCAGATGACCTTTAAAGGTCCCTTCCAACCCAAACTAATCTATGATTCTGTTTGCAGAAGTGCTTTATTAATTTTGTCATGCAAAATGCAAAGCTGATCGTTATATGAAAAATGGCATTTGAAGGGGACCTCCGGTTGGACCAAGAGAAGAAGCAGCTCTTAAGGTGTAGCTAATGTTTCCTCTCTTAGTCTGGGAAAGAACTGTGGGATTGCTGTTCAGGTCTGAAGAAAGCCCACATGGCCCATAAGGAGAGAGAGATGGTGCAGCATTGTGTTTTATTATGAAGAACAGAAGTTACTCATGAAAAATAACGCACTAGTGTCAGATCTTAGCACCTTGTGGAAGATTCTGTCACCATCCAAGTGGTTTTCCTGTACAACAAAAGTCTGGGGAAAGTTGCCAATGCCTGTTATATTGAACAATGTGATATATGCGCTTTTTTTCCTCACTGCAAACGTTTTTGTGTAATGCAAGATGCCGATCTGTCTGAAAGCTATTGATAGCTTCTGTAGTTTCTCATGGGAGAACAGGGGAAAGAGTGAACAGAAGAAGTATTTTAAGTGATATAGTCATATCATATCTTTGTTTAAAAACATAAAAATCTAACTGCCTTAACACTCTACCACGTAATTCCACAGGACATGTGAAACACAGCACGCTACAGCACTTAGTCTGTGAAGGATTCCCTTGTCACTGTCAAAATTGTTTTAGAAGTCTAAATTAATGCATAGCACTGCATTTATTAAAATGTGAAATAATCATAAATTTTTCATTCTTTGTACACTTAAGCTAATTTTCACATAAATGAAGCACTTGGCAGTTGAAATTCCACATATGGTTGACAGTGATGTTTGATGTCAGAACAATGCCCTGAGCTCCATGCAAATTAAACATATTTTAATTATTTGGGATATTCATTCTTCTCTTACAGTGTGTCTAAGCAGAATATTAGAAGGAATTTTAAGTGTAATTTATTGTCAGCAACTGACTCCAACAGCCAGGGTGGATCCTCTTGCCTCTTCTGCCGCCGAAAGGGAGGTGACCCAAAGTGAAAATTAGGAAGAGCACAGGAGAAAGCAAAACTTTCATTAAGCTTCAGACACCAGTCTGGCATAATGTGAACACACTGAAACTCCCCCTCCAGCAGTGACCTTTGTGCCCACAGGGCAGAGCAGTGGGGGCTCTCAAGGGGAGGGAGCCACGCCAGATGCACACAAATACTGTACAAACCCCCTGACTCGAAATATAAATGATGCAAAGGTTGCATTTGGAACAGGAACGAACTGGAGCTCTTGCTGTTGTTTCCCAGGCATCCCAGGATCTGGGATAACCCCAACCCTTCTCTCCCTCTGAACTCCAAGTTAAATAACAGATTTCTAAGTATCACAGGCACCTTTAGGAGACAAAAACCAACAAAACCTATTGGGCTCCAGTTTAGGCAAATGAAAAGGTTTTCTTAATTTTGGCTAAGTGCTAACACACAAACTGGAGTGGAGACACTTTCTGAAAAATGGGATCATGCATGTCCCCAGGGCCTTGTGCAGATGATTTGGGTCAACCCTGTGTAGTGATCTGAAGCCCTAAGACAGTACAAGCAGTAATTAATTCTTTATCACATCTGTTGTCATAGGATTGCTTATGAACATTGACTATTGTTTATGAGCATTGCTTTGCAAGGCTGCTTAGAATTTATTTGCACTTTTAGTAGCACTTCTGATTATTTTTGGACATAAGTACATTGATCTTAAGAAGCTGGAAGCAAATGTGGCAAGTGAGGAATTATAGTCTTTGATTATTGATTCTTCCAAAAGAAAAATTTTAGTTTGAAACAGAAAAAAATCACCCCCAATGGAAATTAAAAGAGATGTTCCAAAATTCTAAGGAACTTTTGATGAATTTCAGCAGAAGCCATTGATTCTGCCCTCTATTTATTTAATAGTGGCTGACTTAAAAAATTAAACAGCCTTCTACTTTCCTTAGGATTAGTTTTCCTTTTGTGTAAAAGCAAGTCTGTGCCTTTTGCTAACTATAACCTGTGTAAATCTTTACCATGGTGTTCAGGTGCTTTTTCTTTGTGAAAGTGGAAGGATCCTGTTGTCATGATCACAGGTTTTTGACTTAGTTCTTGTTCTTGAAACAAAGACAACTGGTGTTTCCTTGAACCTGGCTTGTTTCTGGGTGGGGTTTGTTGTTTGTTTTTTTTTTAATGTATCATCTGTCCTCTGGGTAAATTTAAATCTCTGACCCCCTCTAGCTGCTGTATAGAAGAGCTCCTTGTCTCCTTCCCCTTCTCCCCTCCACTGCAGAGATGAGGGGTGAAGTTCTGAGGAGGTTGGGGCAGGAAGACTTAAGGAAGATTTTTGGCCCAGAGAAGATGTTAGGAGATGAGATTGAAGGCATCAAGCCAGTGAACCTTAATGGCTCAAGAGTCAAAAAATAGCTAATAAGCTTCTAGATTATTTGGAGGAGAGATTCCAAGGAGTTTTTCAATCAGTATCTTATTTTCTGTGGGAAAGCTTTGGTTTTTGAAATGTGGATGTAAGCACTCCAGTAAGTTCTGGCTCCCTAAACCTTTCTCCTGTGGGTTTCAAGTGGAGGAGCAGATATTAAAAATGTACAGAGGCACCATTAAAGATGAGAAGTAAAAATTCTGACACTTTAAAAGTGTTGGGTTTTTTTTTTTTCTCCTCTCAACTTTTCCTGTTTCAGCTTCAGGAATGAAAGCTTCAGTGCACTTATTAACTTCCCAGTTAATGAGATCTTGAAACAGGGATGTTTTGCTTTGCTTTCCTCTGGCTCATCACACCGCCTTCTCTTTGGAGACTGGCCACAGAGTGAAGATGAGGAAAGAAGAGTGCAAGACTCATTTATGTGCTTGATGGTTGTTGCGAGCAGAAAGATACTAAATTGGCTTTTTTTCAACTCAGTCCTTCCCCTGTGTGTGATTCAAACTTGTTTTTTTGGCACCTTCAGACACAGCAAATACTGGCGGGTAGTGTGCTGTTCACAGGCAAAATATGCTTGCAAACCTTTGTCAGGCACCTCAATATGCAGATATAAAACTCTTGGAGATTGTCTCTGCTCCCTTTCTTGTTTTAAGAACCCCTGCCACCCCGTCTATTCGTGTTCCTACAATAAGGCATAGAGCTAGGAAATAACATGGAGCATCAGAGCAGGTTTGCAGTTGAATAATGTTGGTAAGTACCACACACAGGACATGGCATGAACACTGTGGATGGCTAGAGGAGAACACTTGTTTCTTGTTTTTCCCTGTGGAATTTCCAATAGGTGATGACACTGGAGTAGAAGACATGGGGAGAATGGGCCTCAGCACTGGGAGGAAGGTGAGAGTTAAAGATATTCAGAGTAACTGATTCTGCTTGAACTGGCAGGAGATGGAAATATTTCAAAGTACCTGAGCATTGGACAAAGCTACAGGAGGACTGAGTAGATTTCTCTGATCAGTATTTCATATATTCCTATTTATAAATGAACTGATCCTAAGTAGCCATTGACTCCTTAGCATTAGATGTATATTAGGTTGGTTTGTGTGTGCATGCATGTGTATCATTCTTTTTTAAGCTGCCCAGTGTGAATCCAGTTTTAGAGAGAAGTTGATCCAAGCTAGTCTGAGCACAACAGGGACAGCTTCATAAAAGAGGTGGCAGAAGGAAAATCAAAGAATTGTGCCTTTGTCTGAGTTTTAGGAGACATTAAAGCTATGGGCTGAGTTTGTCCTGAGTTAGGAATCCCTGGCTACACGTAAATGCAGAGCTCTGAAAGAGGAGGAAGATGATTACTGAGTTGGTCCATTAGCAGATAAAACAGCAAAGTGCAGCCAAACAGAACATCTGCACAGGGCAGCAGGATCCAAAGAAATAGAAACTCCTCCATCTCCCTCCTGTGAAAAAAAGCCCAAGTAAGCCTGGCAGTTCCTCAGGTCATGAGGCAGAGTCCACCTCGACTGTTCTCCCAGGGCTGATGGGAGAGCGCTCTGCCAACAGCCTGGGAGAGGCCGGGCCAGCACCACCAAAAGGTGTTCCTCCCTTTTCCACTTGCTCCTACCACGTGCTTATCACTTCAATCCAAAGCAGATGTTTAGGCAAATAAACAGCCCTTTTGCTGTGCTTAAGGGTTAATGAGGTTAATGCTGGGAGATGGTGAAGCCTGAGAAAAATGGCTCTGCATTGACTTGCTACCTTGTAAGTATTTAACAAGCTGCTTTGTGGAGGCAGCGGGGGCCGGGCTGGGCTATTACTGAATAGATTGCATCAGTCTAATGAATTGGTGGTCACAGCAGATATTGTTGAGGATGTGGTGTCTGAAGATGGATGGGATTGCATCCCTAGGTTTTCCTTGCTTCGGTTCCATTCCTCCTTTTTCTACTACTGCTACACATTACTAATCATTCCATTAACGTTCAAGAACAGAGTCCTGAAATTAAAGAAAGGTGTTTAAATGTGGCAGGATAACACATAACTCTCCCTTGGTTCCTCACTTACAATAAGAACTGCTCAAGTGATTTGGAGAAGGCTGGGGGATGGATTTTAAGTGTTAAGGGGGGGGTTCTTCTTCTTCTGTTGCTTTTGTTACGTCTAGGAGGGGTGAGAAGGAATAACAGAGAGGTCAGTGTAAGTAGGAATAGCAAACACAAGTTTTCATAGCCTATTCTCATCAGCTGAAACATATTGACTGGGTCAGTGTGAAGGTGCTGAGAAATGGGGCTGCACATTGGGTAGGTTATCAGGATGGTTATACTCAGATGAAAAAGGACTTTGTGAAAAAGAACCTTTAACAGGCAGGGAGGGACTTTTCTTACCTAGAAAGAAGAAAAGGAAAAAAAAATGGAAGCACCAGGCACCAATAGGACAGTTTAACATCTTTAATTTTTTTTTTTTTTCATTTTTACACAAAACTAAGCCAAGCATTTTTGTTGCCTTAATAGGGAAACAAGCAAGGTCCTGAAAGTTGCATTCTTGGGAGTAGGCAGTGGCAGCAACAGGGACTGCTGCAGTCATAGTTACCCTTCAAAAACAACCAAAATGCCTTCTGTCTTTTGGTTTTGTCAAACCCACCACTGTTTGGATGTTTTGCTAAAATGAGTGGAATTCCTCCCTTAATGGGCTTCTGAGTGCTGCTCAATAGGATTAAATTAGAACTGGGATTCTTCTAAGAAAAGGCCTGGAATCAATTGCAGTATTGATGCTATTCCAGAAAAGAGAGAGCCAGCATGTATTCAATAAGCCTCAAATAATGCCCAGTGCCTTTCACTGCTAAATGCCTTTTAAAAAAAGTTTTTGTCTTTTCTTGTCTAGGTCTTTAATTAATCTTCCTTCTCACAGTCTTCTGTCATCTCCAGAGCATTTAAATATATTGCATGACCGACTCATCCTTGTCCAGTGTAGCTGGTTTAAGAGTTCGGGTTTGCATATGCAGACAATGTTTGCAGATAGGGGAGCTGAAGGACTGATTCAGGTAAAGCAATTTAACTGTTCAAAAATGCTTGTGAGTGCTTTGTCAAACTTCTTTCAAAGGCTTTAACATGCCTGAAGCTAATTAGTAAGAATTAGATGACTTGGAAGATCTCCCTTGGTCCCTGTCTGTATCTTTAGGTCTGTGAGAAGCATTAAATGTTTTAAGATCTGAACCAAAAGGCCTGTGGAAGTCCAGAGCAAGTACCCATTAACTTCTGTGGCTTGGATCAGACTTCAGATAACTGGAGGAGGAACCAGGAAGCACATGTGTGTTGGAAAGGACATGCTGTAGGCTGTGAGCATCCATCATCTGGGTTAATGAATAATGAACCAGGATATGGTTCAAAACCAGAGCCTGAATCCAGAATCTAACATGAAAATCATTTATTTTTGGTGTACAATGTTAGGATGAGTTGGCTGAGAAGGGAGATTAAATGGGCTGAGAGCTCTCCAAGACCTTGTGGGTTTGGTGGCAATCGTGTTTCCAGGAGGTGGAACATTTCCTTTGCAAAGGGTTTTTTCTCCCCTAAGCCTAGGGAGATCTTCTTGTTGGGATTACAGAACATGCTTCATATCTTCATCTGTGTATTTATCATAAGCTTGATGGAAAATAGGTAAATTTCAGCATTTAGGCTGTGTAACTGGGCTGGGTACAGAAGCTGCCTGCCTTGATGTATTTCCCCACTGTATCAACACTGAAATTCCTTGCACCACTCTTGTTTTTTTAGCATCACTAATGTTGATGTAGGACAATTTACAGTGCCTTTCAGGATGGCAATTAAAGAACCCAACAACCACACAGTCAATTAGTGGGGAAAAAACAATCAATATAACATACAATGAACCCTAACTAGCAGGAAGACAATTAAGACACTGGAGATAAAACAGTGACCAGTGACAAGTGCTAAATCTCTTGCCAGGAGTGTAGGTGGGAGGAATGAACTTAGTCTCTGAGGATATCTATGTTTTTCCTCACCCTTGCTACTGACACACCCCATCACATTTGCCATATCTGTTAAGCCCTAAATTATTTGCACCACAGTATCAGTCCCCTCCAGGAACTAAAATAGCAATAGGAATTTGGGTCTTCAAGTTTCTACGAGCTCCATTTTGATTTTTCAGGTGCTGCCTGGTCAGCCTTAACCTCCTGGTGCAAGTGGTTACTCCCTCCCACCCTCAAGGCCGTTCAAAACCCACAGAATGGATTTTTCGGGGTGCAAAGCTTTTTGGATTGTTTGCTTTGGCCCAGTTGACTAGCATTGGTTTGCTGTGGGTTGCACAGGGGCACAGTTAAGGAAGGCCATGGCTGGGAAGAGCAAAGGAAATGCCTCTGTGCTGGCCTGCAGGGCCGTGGGTGCTGCACGTTGAGTCTGACAGTGCTCGTAAGCGTTTGCTGAAACAGGAATCATACAGCAAGTTATGCAAGTATGGCCAAGATTAAAAGATTTAATGTGCTGTGTATCTGCCAAAGGCATCTGAGGCCCAGCGGGGGTAGTGATGCACCGAGGGCCGATCTTTTGACAGTGGTATCCATGTCTGCTCGACTGATCTGCTATAGTCTTGAAGAGCAATATATAGGTTTAATGTGCAACAGCAGCAGAGCTGTGTTTCCTTTCTCTTTGGTGCATTAGTAGTGTCATTCATAAGTGTTCCCGAGTTACCCTGCCATACTGCAGGAGTTAAAAGTGCAGAAGTTCATGAATAAGTTATAACCTGAACCCTATTAATAGTCCCACTGATGATACGTTATGGCAATCCTCTGGCTTCTCCCCCACCCTCCAGCTTAACTCTTACTGTGCCTGTCAGGAACTGCTCTGTGAAATGCACTGCTGATTGCCCTTCTGTGGATGTTGGTGAGCTGCAGAACAGACATGAGTGAGCCTGCTTTGTTCTGCTTCAAAGGGAAGTATCTCTAGATGTTGTCAGAGTCCCTAGTTTTCATTCAGAGTCAGGAAGGTGGGATTTTTCCAGTGCAGGTCCACCATGTTTCATTCGTGCTACTGCTGAAGGACAGCAGTGTTTACTTACTTACTGGTGCTGTGTTTACTTACTCTCAGCCAGGATGGTAGTGGTGTTTTCTAAGGCTGATGTTTAAAGCAGTTATGATGTTAGAGGGCGTTGGTGGAGCATGGCTGAGTCCACTTCATTGAAGAGACAGGAGAATATGTCACTTACACAGAACCATTAATCTTCTGACTTCAAAATACTTGTTATTAAGAGCAACATAGGTTGGAAAAATGCTACCTGGCCTTATAGAAGTGCTTTCCTTGAGATTATAGGGGGACTTTCATTCTCTGGTAGTCAATGCCAAAGTGACATGTACAAGCTGTTCTTTGCTGCTGACTTGGGCTTCTGAGCTGACCAAGTCTTTCTACCTTTCTTGTTGTAACAAACACCTCCCCACTTCTGCTCAAGCAAAATACTTCCTCGTTGCCTCTACAGGCTCATTTTTTACTCCTCCATCCCTGTTCCATCTGCACCATTTATTTCCTCCATTCCATCTGCAAGAGCAAACTCTTGACATGAGTCAAGAAACAGGCTTTGTGAATGATTGCAAATTCGGTCTTCATGTTTACCTGCATCAGGATAATTACATGAAGTTAGGATGTAAATTCATCAGATGCTACTTCATTCTTTCCAACCTTGGCCTGAATGCATGAACTTGAACGACTTTGCAAAACTTTTAGAGAAAGTATTTTTTAAGGCCATTCTTAGAGGTAGAAACTGAAATTTTCCATGTACCACATGCACCCATACAACCCAGAAATCTCCAGCAGTTCTAAAATGTTCCTTAGTGTCATTACTGAAAAGAGTGCATTGAGGTGAGCCTGTGCCATGCTGGAGCTCGGTGAGAACAATGGATAGATTTGCAAACTGGAGACCTTTGGAGAAGCTGTAGTCAACTGATACAAAATAAGAAATTGTTCATGGAAGAGTTTATGAAAGTGCGATGAACCTAAACTACCCAAACCCTCTAAAAAATCAAATACTTTCAAAGTATTTTGTACACATAACCTCAGACTTCCCAAGTGCATGTGTTGTGAGTGTGAACAAAATTGAACTTTGTTGCTTCCTGATTAACATAAAAAAGGATTAACTCTAATTTTATGGGAGAACAAGAGATTGTTCATTACTGATAAAGGTTGCATTAAAACTCTATCTATATAGATTTACAGAAGGGAAAGTGGGGAATTTATCCAGTATTTTAAACCATATGCCCCACAGATTTTCCAGCACCATGGAGAAAAGCTTTATAAACCAGCCCAGATAGATGGAAGGCTGTGATAGGTTTTCAGCTGAAGGCATTGCTGAGATATTACAGTGATAGTCATGTTAGAAAAGATGATAGATTAGATGCAGCCCCACTGGAGGGGGCATGTGTGCACAGACTACTGAATGCTCTGTGCACATAGAGATACAGCTCTGAAGCCATCACTTAGCAGCTCTGAAATGTCTGTACAATTTTTTATGCTGTAATTTTGTATTGTTCATAAATATTCATGGGTACTGCTGCTTTTCTTGATCTTATTTTAGTGAAGCAGCACAGTCTGTTGGTTAGAAAAGGAAGCTTGGAGCCACTCGGAGCTCCAAACTTCTACCCAAATGCTGCTGGATTCCTGGGTTGCTGTAAACCAGGCACTTAACCTCATCATGCTCCAATTTTCCTATCTGTAGATTAGCTATCGCATAAATAAGTGTCTTCCTTGCAGGGGAGTGGAAGGTATTAATTAATGTTTGCAGAATGACTCGAGCCCCTCTATTGAAAAGTGCTCCAGAAGTGCAAATGGATTATTGTTATTATGATGCTTTCCCATACTGAGCCATATTGAAGTGAAATGCTCTACTTTTATTAACTATCCTGGGGCTGGATCAATGTGAGTGGTGAGACATCTCCACATCTGGGAAGTGTTTCTCCCATTCTGGACGGGTTCCACCTTGTTAGACCCACCAAAGGTGGAGATCAGAGCATCAGCTGGTTAAAGTAATGGGGGGGAAGGGCAGGAAGAGTGGAAGTCCCATGCTTTTGAGGAAAATCGGCATTGAAGTCCTGGGGACATTATGTTAATGGCATTACTCAATTTCTGGAAGCAATGCTGATTAAATATTCATTGACTTTGATTATACTGAAATTAGGACTAAAGCGTGAACTCAAATTGAGTGGAATAATGGCAGTGTAAATAATGCATACTTTCTAAATTGAAAACACCAGCTTGTGCTCTGCTCCCCCTCTCCCCGCCCCCTCGGTTTGTCATTGTGCCATTTGTTTAGGAGATGATTATACTGATGTGTGCATATCTAGCTATCATTTTTACCAGCTGGGAAAAAATGTGAAATTAAAGGTTTTCTACATTGTTTGCTTTTCCCCAGTCTTGGAAAACAGAAGTAAATACAGTGCAACAAAGACTAAGCTAGCTCCGTGAGAAGGGGTTAGAGGCTGCTGCTCAGCACTAGTCCTCTGCACCTCTCCTAGAGGGTGAGAAATGTTAATGGCAATTGGGCCCTTGTAGGAAGAGACCAGGAGGAAATCAATCTGGGATGTTGCAGGGCTCAAGGAGAATAGGGTTGGTTTAGCTGTAAAGGTAACAGCTGGGGACTGGGTTCAGTTCTCTGGTCCACCAGAGGCTGCACGTGTAACCGAGGGGACAACATCTGTCCTGTGTGTGCCGGAGGCTGAATCACGACTGTTCATGGAGTTCAGGCTCTGAGGGGATTTTGGGCAGGTTCACACAGACATTGAGGAGTCCCTTTTAAGCAGATCACACCTGACTCCAGCCCTTTCCTCCAGCTGAAGCTGGTTCTTGCAGAACCCACCAGTTCCTGCTGCGTTGTGTGCATTGTGTTGGACAGCACTCAGCCACCACCCTGCAGTCAGCTGTGCAGAGTCTCCCTCAGGAAAACACTTCCCTCCTGTCCTCTCTCTGCAGAGGGGTAAGAACAGAGGCTGGGCCTCATCCTACCTTTCCACTGGCCCTGATGGAGCCTCTACTCCTACCCCAAACCCCGCTGGTTTCAGAGGGACCCGTTACTCCAGGTCTGCAATGCACAGGTGTGCCACACCGCCCCGCTTCAGACTTTTTCCTTCATATTTGTGTTACTAAAAATGCATCTTTTTAGCTTTTAGGAAGGTGACGTCCCAATGGCATCGTTTTAAAAAACTCTTTTTAAAATCAGCAGCATATTATTTTTAATACAATACATAATGTAGAAATTGCAGGGAGGCTGTTACGGCAGCGTTGCCAATCAGGCGGCTCGTGCGCAGGGGGAGCAGGGAACTGCGTGGGTTCGGTGGGCTCAGGACTACACACTCTAGAAACCAAACCGGTAGTTTTTCGAAAGTTCACATGCTGATTGCGAAGAAAAAGCCCATTAAAGAGCAAATCGTTTAAGGCACAGCCTTCCTTCAAGCCCCAGGGAGCTTGCTTTCTGTGACAGCGTGATGGAAGGGTTT
Source organism: Myiozetetes cayanensis (assembly GCF_022539395.1). Lineage (NCBI taxonomy): Eukaryota > Metazoa > Chordata > Aves > Passeriformes > Tyrannidae > Myiozetetes > Myiozetetes cayanensis. The sequence continues at coordinate 6,673,396 of NW_026086826.1, read as the reverse complement.
CTCAGTCACACTCAGCTTTTCCCTACGCAGCAGGTCTCATTGCTACCCGAGATTTACTCTATTGTGAAGTCCCCACCAGAAAGTAGAGGGGGCAGGAATGCTGTCTAGATCTGCCTTTTCTCCTCACAGGCAGAGCGGTGCTTGCTCCCACCCCAGCCTGCTCCAGGACTGCGCTTCGTAGCCAAAGGAGCGGGGGTGACTTGCACAAGAAAGGTGCTGCTGCCGTGCTCACAATGCTGCAGTGTGACTGACTGCAGACACCATGGGCACTTGGACCCATTCAAGAATGTTTCTGCTTTCCCATCCATGAGTATTTCTGCTTTCTGTTTACCTTGATGTGTGTCACCTTCCCCACCACCCAAGGCTGTGAAGATACCAAAACTATTACTTACAGTTCCCAGATAATCAAATCTGCCACGTTCTTGCTCCTTTGCCAGAGTGGCTTATTTCCCTCTAGGTCCTGAACAAGATGAAATTAATCTTTGGTTCATGTTTCTGCAGCCTTTGATGTGGATCAAGTCTCTTTCTGTGGCTGTGGAATCACTCCACAGCTAAACCATGACCTTTATGTCTTGTGTGATACACGTATGTTTCTCTTCCCAAATGTCTTCCTCTTCTGGAGGTGTGTTTGTGCAGACATGGGCTATAACCCCACGTGGTTCCTCTCCAGGCACTGAATTGGTGGCTCATCTGCATTCCAGTGGTAGGGGTTGGGAGTGGTCTCCTATGTCTCTGTCCTCCAGCTACTTGGAGGGTATTGTGTGGGGCCTGGCAGGGATCCTTCCCTTCACTGCCACAGCATGGCCAGGCTGGTGGATCAGCCTGTGCGGCTTCAGTTGTCTGATTCTTGTGGGGGAGGAGGAATACCCTCCATCTACTGTGGTAAATTTGTGCCTGGAGTGATTTACTTAATCCATCTGCGATGCTGTGAAAGCAGATGTGAGAAGGAACCACGTGCCCTGCTAAGGCTCACAGACTCCTGCTTTTGTTCCCCCCTAACCTGTGAGGTGGTGGTGGGATTTTAGAGTCGCTCTAATTAGATTATTTTCTTTTCCAGCCCCTTTTTCCAAGGACTCACTTTTTTTGTCCTCTCCTCTGACCTCTTACTCACATTTTCATAGCTGCAGATGAGGTAGGGAGTGATAGTTCTGCTTTTGGCTTTTTTTTTTTTTTTTTAATGACCAGAAACTCCCAGTCAGAGGAGGAAGCTGTGGGGCATTTTGCACTTGAGGTTCTTCTGTTCTGTGAAATATCTTTTATTAAAACTGTTATTCACAAATCAAAGCAAAGTCACCACCTGATTAAAACTTGATAGGATTAATTTCTTTCCAGGCTGAATGAATTTAATGACATAAGCATAAAGATTTGTCTTTTTCCTCCTTAGGAATCTCCTCTTATTAATTTTACCACTGCAGCAAAGGAAGATAGCAGCACCATTTCATATAAACATCTGGACTTGCAGAAAGTTAGCAAAGTGCTTTTTGGTGTGCAGAATGATAAACAAATGCAGAGGAATGGCACAGATGTTAAACAGAGGTTTGTGTTTCAAGCTGAATAGTTGTACAGTGGCCATGGTTTTCAGATTTTTATAAAGGGCAGAATTTTAGCCTTAAGAGTGTTTTAGGCTACTTTGATTTTTTTTTTTTTAATGAAATATGTAAATGAGATCATCCCACCTGAATAGCTGACCAGGCTCAATGTTGCCATTTAGCAATAATTATCTGACTTGTCTGTTAAATTAGATTGGGGCAAATCTCCAAGAACTACTCAATCTTAGGAAAACATGATAAATTTTAGACAGATGTTGGGTTTTTTTTCCTAAAAGGAGGAGAAATATGTGCTTCCACCATAGTACAGGCTACTTGAAGAACTCATGGCTGTGCTTTGAAATGGGTTGGGTAGTTGACAGATGTCTCTCTCAGAAGCCTTGGCTATTCCTAAGTTTCCTCCTGATTCCAGTTATCACCCTGGGGATGCATTATGTGGAGAACAGGTGAACAATCAGTGCAAAACTACCTACATTTTACGATGTTCCCCAGCTGCCATGCACTCCTGTGTGGCATTTGGTTAGGCTTATAGCTAAACACAGCTTTCCTTGATGGATATGTTGACATTAGTGCTTTCTTGCCCTACTGTAGCTTGCTACCAAACTGGGAAGTTACAGCATTACCTGTAGTGTCCTGGATCATGTCTGTGCTCTGAGCCAATGTACCAGCAGCCTTGAGTCGAAGTGCTGGGTCACAGGATATCGAAATGCTTGGATGATCGTTTCCAAAGTGTTTAGAATCCATTTCTTCCCTTCTCTTTTTAAAAAAAATCTCTTTGCAGCCTGGCACAGCATACACGTACTTAATAATCTATGCTTGTCTCAGTGTAAATAATTAATCAGAAAGGGAAAATAATATAAATCCTAGCTATCATATTGCTATTAAAATTGCAGAAGCATTAGTGCATCCAATAAGTATTGTTTCTGTAATTAGATAACCTTTCTGGGCTGTATCAGCACTCAGAATAGGGAACACAGGATCATCAGCTTGGAGGCACCCATGGTAGGAAGGAAGATGCTTTGTTTCATTTGGAGACATGAATTTCCTTGCAGAGGGAAGGAATTAGCCCAACACAGGAGTGGAGATAATTTATGTCTCCCTTACCCAGTCCTCAGCTGAAGCAAAGTTGTTTCCTTGAGAGCTGCCCTAACGTGTGCTGGTAGAGATCTGCCTTAAGCAATCCAAGGCCAGGATCACCAGGACCCAGGTCAGCCTCAGCTGCACATCTCCAGGCTTTACTCCAGGGATTTAAATCCCAGCTTGCCTTCTGCTGCTCCTGCCAGTGGGTGGACAGAGACCTGGGCAGGATCTGCACCCCCAGTGGGGGTTTCTACCGCTGCTCAGGTGAAAAGCTGTTTTCAGCTCAGTGGAGGTGTCCTCTGGACTTGTGCTTGACCTGGAATAGTCATTTCCACAGACTGATGAAGTGAGACAGTGGGGATGAACCGCTGAGCTGAACAACTGGGGATCTGCCAAACCTTTTCCCAGGGTTTCTGTTTTTTTGCTTTGATTGCAAAGCTTTCAGTCTGCAAGGAAATGGGTAGGAGAGGAGCACATTGTGATCACTAAACTCTTCCTGTGACTGAAACCCAAGTTCTGTTAGGCAAAGACGGGCAAATATTCACTATCTCCCCAGCTGTGTCAGCTGCATTGCCCCTTTGAGCCTGAAGATGCCTATTAGCAGCATTAATACTAACACTGGAAGGACACAAATTCATAACCATGCTTTTTCCTTTTTTTTTTTTTTTTTTTTTTCTGAAATACTGATAAAAGCCCATCAGGAGACTGCTGAATTTCTGTAAGAATGGCATTCTCAGTAATACCAAATAATCAGGTTTTCGCTTGCAGTTTGAAGTCTCAGTACTCATGGCAGACAACCAAGCTTTCGTATCTGCGTACAACACTATAAAATAATTATGCAGAGAATTCATCCTATGCAAGACTGTGAGTGAGAGTTTTTTACAATGTGTTTTTGCCAGGCAACTTGGGCTCTCCCTGCAGGGACTTACATGGGCTGTACCTGGTTTTCTCCTCTGAAGAGACTGTCATGCTCTAGATTACATATGGAAAGAAATCTGGCTCTGTCACCACTCTCATTACTGCGTATTTTTTCCATATGGCAAAGCTAACATATGGTTAGTGGAAATTGGGGGATTTCTGTTGCCCAAGTCCAGGACTGGATTAGAACGGATGGTGTTGTCCGGGATGGAGACATATGGACAGATGCTTTAGGAGCATCTTATTTAGAACTCATCAGATTTATACAGTGTAAGAGTAAATGCTGTTAGCTCGTAGTCTCAAAAGTGTGAAGCATCTCCACACATTAATTTAAACTGGATTTTTCCAAGGAGCCTGAACAGATTAGGTATCAATCCCATTACATTTTAATGGGAACCGGACACTTTTCTTTATTAGGTTCTTTTGAAAATCTATCACTTAAAGATCAATCAGCGGAATAATTGAAATTAGGCCATATCTTAGTTGCAAACAATTAGTTGAGGTTTGGGGCTTTTTTTCAAGTGTCTAAATCACTCTTAAATGATTTGAAAAAAACCTCTGTGTGTGCTGGCACTGTGGGGGAGTTTCACAGCCTCTCTTCTCATTAGACATTACTGCTAGAGACAATTAAAACCCAAAATAAACTAAACCCCAGCAGGACAATGATTGCAAAATTCTGCAGCGCTTTGATGGACATTCCCAAACCAGCCAAACCCCCCATTGCTGGTGGAGAGGATGGTCCATATCTCCTCTCTCCCTTCAGTACTGTGTGAAAGTCTGGGGCCTGTAGTTCTGTAGAACTGCTGGACATATGTCTTGTGTCTGTGTCCAGCTCTTTTCAATTTCCATCCAGGTGCACGTGCATTTTTGCTGTTACAAATGAATACTAAATAAAGTACTTCCTCTCCTGTAGGCATAAAAAAAAGCAAAGGGGGAAAGAAAAAATCTTCCTATAGTAATGTTTCCAGAGTGGCTTTATTTTCCTTTGAAGTATCTGATGGATGAAGCTGGTCAATCATCCAGAAGCTAGTTAACGTTGTTATACAGGATGAAGACTCCAAATCAAAAATAAATTATCCTGCAGCTGCTTCTGAGTTCTCCAGCATGTCCTATCACAAGGATGCTCCTTGAACAAATGTTTCTATGGGCAACATGTGCTGTTCTGATAGCACTCATTAGCTCTCTGCATTGCAAGCTCAGTGCTTCTGCCAGTCAGGTTAATGCTGAGTTATGGAGAATCTCCTTTCCTACAGGGGCACTGCAGTGGGCAGCCTGACCCATGGGGGTGCACATTTTCCACTTGTAAAATCCTCCAACTCTGCCACAGTAGATGCAGCTCCATGTGCATTGTCAAGGAACGTGTGCTGGATATGGACTATTGAAATATTTGTCATTTGTTCACATTCGCTGATGTACTGATTTTCAACATAGAAATCCATATATATGTGGGATTTTACTTGCTGCTAGTAAATGTACCTTCTTTATTGATGTTTAAAATAAAATTAATACTAATATTGGTTGGAGGTGATAAGGATTTAATTGCTCCTTTATTGAGTTGTTACAAGAGGAACTATGATGTGTAATCTGCTGAAGCTAAAATAGAGTAGCATGAGTTAATTTTATATTGCTACCAATTTTGTAATTGTAATGCGCTTTTCCAAATTGCTGTTTTCAATGACTCTTGATTCCAAACCTGAAAAATTTGATTTGTTTGTCTCTTGATCTTGTGTCTGTTGATTTTTGCCTTCTGAGATCGTGGTTCTACCCTTTTCCTTATTTTTCCCACTCCTAATCCAAAAGTGAATGTATTTTATCTGATTATAAGCTACTTACGAAATACACATTTAAAAATATTCTTACAATTTATAGTTGATATATCACAAGAGTAAAGGGGGCTGAAAGCAAAAGATAGGCAGGAAATAAGGTGTTAGTTTGCCACACCTGTGACTCAGCAGGTATTGCCAATTTTCATTTTGCTCTGCCAATTTACTCAATGACTTAAATATGTAGCTGAAGGTGGTGTTTTAAGAGGGGAAGTAGCAGGACAAAGGGGTTTGCTGGTGTGTGGTATATTTGCAGTTGAAATATGGTGTCACCTACGTGTTCTTTGTAACTGTGAAGCTGTACAGTTTGTTAAGAGGAAGGCTTGGCTATTTGCTGTTGAGGAGCTGTGAATGTGGGACCTCACCCTGTAACCAGAGACGTCTTTGTAGCCCTTCTGCCAGCAAAGAGCTCTGGCTCCAGGGGTTTGATACTGGCCCTGGAGCTTCTGCAAAGTCTTCTGGTGGCAGAAATAGCCACTCAACTCTGCAGGTATGTGTGAGCATTGTTTGTCAAAGGTGACTCGTGGGGTGGTGGTGTAGGATTTGCACTAAGTAATGTTCATGTGTAATTTCTGAAATAATCTCTGTTTTGTGGTAATAAGGATCATCCTCCAGCACACGTGGAGTAAGGAGGCTTGACCACAAACATCCTGAGTTTTCTCTGCAAGGATCTTTTGTTGTTCTGTATAGCTAAGGGCACTTAGGAGAGGTTTACAGAGAGAAGCTCTGGCCCAAAGTTGCTTGTGTTGGAGCTGGGAGAAACAGCCAAACCTAATGGGAATAGTTTTGAGAAGTCTTAACAGTATTAGGTAGTGCTATAGGGGCAGGGGTGCTATGAAACACCTGGTGCCCAGAGTGGCATTGGGTAAGCCTGCTCTGATGTTCTGGGAGATTTCTGTATGTGTGTGTATATATATATAATGTGTTTATATGTCTGATCTGTTTTTGTGAGTTTACATATTAGAAATAGCCTGGTCTGTAGCTGGTGGCTTGAGCGTGGGATGAGCACCTGCTTCTGCATATGGAGTAAGGATGAGGCACTTCATAACTTCTTACTTGGCCCTGGGTATATCCCCAGGGATTTGCCTCTTGGGTCTCTGTCTGCTCTTACTTAGAGGGAGCTTTCTGAAGCAAGCCAGGAGAAGTCTCTGGGTGTGCAGACACAGACCCATGTTATGTTGCTGAATATGTTGGCAGGTGAAACTCAGCTGGGGTGTTACTGTGGGAGTGTGAAGAAGTGTCTGTGATCAGAGGGTCTCCTGTAGCACTTTGTGCCTGTTCACTGCAGTGTGTGGCCACATGGGATGGGATTGGAGAGTCTGCATCACCTGTAGAGGAGTTTACATGAATAACTTGCTGGACTGTGGGGCAGTGACACCAGACTGAGCAGCACAGCTCATGGCAGAGGGATGGATGGCTGATGGTGCCAGACAGTGGCCACTTCTCTCCCATTCAGTGTTACAGACTCAGACAGGGTATAAATGTGTGCTGGTGCACGGCAGTTCACATCAGACCAGTGTCCAGGGGTAAATACACTGTTCAGTGCTTGTGTATTAGTGCACATGCTCGTTGAAGCAGAGCAGCACATCCACAGATACGTGCAGGGACTCCAGCATTGCACAGAGCTGCTACCTCAGTGCTGATGTGTGAATGTGAGCTGGGGTCTTGCTGATGAGCAAATCTGCATTTTCCTAACTCAAATTCCCTGATAAGTCTATTAGCCTTGAACCTCTCCCTCCCTTACTCCTGCCCTTTCCCGCTCTACAATGCAGGCAGTCCTTCATCATGGCACTGAGAATTATTTTCTTGTTTTAAATCTCAGTTTGAAAATGTCAAAGTTCAGATTTTGGAGAGAGAAGTCCGGGTGCTAAAAGCAAGAATGTTCTTTTTAATTAGAGTTATGCCCTCAAGCAGTGAGAAACCATTATGTTTTTATTCTTCCTCTGTACTTGTTCCAAAACCTTTTACATGATCAGACTAAGAGGTAAGTGCAAATGAGTAAGCAGCTAAAGGAGTAAAGCAGATTCATTAAAAAAAAAAAACAAAACACAGGAAGAACTACAAGTCTGGCTATTTTATATTTATGAAATAACTGACATTTTTGGATTAGGCTGCTGTTTCTAGAGACAAGATATTTGAAAAGACCATTTCCCTATCAGAACACTGTGCTTTGGGTGTGTGTGCAAAGCTAAGCGCTGTTTGTATGACATCTCTTTTTATCATTTTCAGTTACTTGATATGATAGGTGACACAGTGCTTCAGCCAGGGAGGCTGAAGAAGATGCAGCTTTCCATTAGCAGGGCCAGATACAGCTGTGTGTGCACCAGTGGGTGTGATGCCCTTGTGGGTGTCCAGGGCTTCTCCCTCCCCCTTGCAGCGTAGCCAGAGAGAAATAATTTACTCCTTATCTTGGTTTACTGCTGAGTGGGCTTTAAACCTTAATGATCATAATGAATTTGGGGAATGAAGACATTAGATTACTAGTGTAAGTTACTGGAATACTAAAAAAAAAAAAAAGTAAATGAGGCATTTGGGAGGGAGGAATGGGTATAAAAAAAAAACCGCCACAAGAAAAACCCAACAAACCAACCCAAAACTCCAGTGCAATTTTTTTAAATGTTTGCAGAAACTCAGATTAACTTTTGCCTTTTTTTTTTTTTCTTCTTAAATTTTGGAGAGTGCTGTCACCCACAATAGTGACAGGGTCCTTCTGGTGAATGGATGAGAAGCGCATTTGTGCCCATGGATTTTACTGTGGTTCCATATTCCTTTTGGCACATGACTGACCTGGAAGTGCCAGGACTATCTTGTGCTTGAAGCTTCTCAGCTGCAGCTGAGGATGGCAATCACCATGCATCACTTGTGTGAACCTGTGTTACCAAAGCCCAGCTCATGTCACACAGTTCGGTGGTTCCTTCCCAAATTGCCTGCTCGCTGCTTGAGCACCAAGAGCCCAGCTCTGGGGCAGCACTAGCCTGGAAAACTAACTGAGCTTTCCCCCATGGTCATCAAATCTAACTGTTCACACAGGCTCTGTGTAAGCTGTTTGCTTGCAGAGGTGCCTGTGTGCGTGCACAAGATAGATCCCCCAACACACGCACTCGCAGATACATTCCTGCATAAATTATATTCATGTATTACATGAAAGACACATCAGCCAATGTGTGAAACTCTGACAAGCAGGAAACTTTGAGATAAGAGAGGGGGGAAAAAAAAATCTCACCTTTTCTGTCTTATGTTCTTCATGATAAATTTTCTTGCTGTGAGTATTATAAAGGAGGATGTTATTTGATGCGAGATACAAAAAGTAGGAAGGTGTTATCGTAGAGAGGAAGGCACTTTGTTTACCCTGTTCTGTCTTTGCCACAAGGTTGTTCTCTGGCTGGGAAGGTGGTGGGGAGGAAAGGCCTTATTTTCAGAGGTATCTGGGACTTTATTTTCTTTTCAAGGTGTGTGTTTTAACATGGGACAGCACGAGCCTCCATGTTGAGCTGCCCTGTGGGGCTGTAACCCTCAGGCTGGGAGTGGTGCCCACTGTTAAATTATTCTGCAAATCCTGAAATAGAGGAGGAGGTGAAAGCTGCAACTGTGTGTTTATCTCTTAGTGCATTGGGCGGTGAGGATCCAAGTCCAGGGCTGGATATCCTTGAACGTGGTTCAAATGCATGGCAGAGTCAGTTGCCCCAAAAGCCAAGTGCAGGCAGCCTGTGCACTGTGACAGCTGAGAGCAGGAGTGGGTGACTGGGGCACCTGGAGGCCTGGCTGGGACAGATGCTTCTGGGCACCACTGTCATGTGCAGTGTGATGTGAACTGGGGATTCTTGCTGGAATGCCTATTTGCAGCGCCAAACTGGCTGGAGGCTGCCAGCATACTCTAGCCAGAAAGCGATACTGCTTTTGGGAATGGCCCCTTGACATTAAGGGGACCTGCAGGCAGTCCCTGGAGAATGGGGGCTGCATTTACACTGACCTTCAGGCTTCCTCTGTGCTTGCAGGAGGTTGTGGTGTTGGTGTCACCTGGGATGGACCCAGCCCTGCTGGCTGCTCTGGCTTGGGCAGCGACCAGCTGAGATGTGGCTTCTGGGTTATGGTAGCTGCTCTTTCAGCATCCGCTAAACTAAATCATCTCATTAGAGGGATGCCTGGAAAAGAAGCATTGATGGCTGTAGTTATGCTTTGGACCTGAGGTTTGAACAACAGATGTGTCTTGTATCCAGAAGCCTGCATGTGTCCAAGACCAGATTTCTCTCTTATGGGTGAGAACTCAAGAGGAGGGTGATTTAATGGAGCACTGATAAAGTCTGACTAAAGAAAACAGACTTCTGTTTAGTTTTGGTATTTCTCTTGCTAGTTCATTAAAAAGTGTTTTATTTACTTTAAAGGTTTTTGTATTTATTCCCACCACAAGGGATAGAGTGAGGAAGGGCAGAGATATCAGAAAGAAACATTTTGATAGCAGTTGCTGTCTGTCTAGATGCTAGCTTTCTTCAGGGAAAATCTTAACTGGCATGCTAGCTTGTTGAGTACTGAATAATAAATAATGAGGTGCAAGGTGGACAGATGGGTGATGGATGAGTTTTGCAAGGCTTCAAGGTAGAATTTCCTTTACTGATTTTTTTTTTAAAATATTTTATTTTTTGAAGCCCAAATCAAACAAAACAAATAGATTATCAGTTGGAAAAATAAAAATCCCCATTCTCCCATTTTAATTGAGTTTAATTTCCAATATGTTGAAGAAAACAAAGTTTCTCCTGTTTAATGCAGTTGTGTCTCTGTGTGCAGCAGTGCCAGGGATCCTTGAGCTGCTGCTCCAGTGGTCAGATTTGTGTTATTCCCTCAGGTGTTAAAACATGAAGCAGAGGATGTTCACTCATGGTGCTTTCCCTTAGTGACTCTATCTGCATTTCTTTTTTTTTTTTTTTATTCTCCTTAATAATGAACCGTTTGAGTCTGGAAATAAGTCTTGGGCTGTGTATGGCAGTGCAATAATAAGTGGGAATATGCATCTGTTTATTTTGACAGGGACCATTTCTTGTGAAGGTGTTTATTGTGGGTTCCTGTTTCCTAGTGTGTTGACAGTTGCCTCTGTTCTGTGATGTAGTGTAGATATCAGGATTTTATGGCCTGGATGTTTGCATTCCCCATATTCAAGTGATTGAGTGATTTAAGGTTTAGTCCTGGCAATTCAGCCTATGAAGGGCTGTGGGGATATTCTCTGTGCTGTTGAAAACTAAGAAGATATTTTGTACCTGTGTGGGACTGAGTGTGTGTCCCTACATCCCACTACCAGCAGTTTCCCAGCTGCTCCCTGCCAGGACATGGGGCAGCTGTGTTGTGCCAGGAGCAGTTGAGCTGAGAGAGGGATATGCAGCAGGGTGAAGCTCCTCTGCTTCTGTTGTTCTGATGGGAGATGTTAAAACTGTCTCCTGGCCCTTTTCCACTGGGCAACAGTATTGGAGTGTTTGCTGTTTCCTTGGGGGATTACAGGAGTCAAAGAGAAGTTAAATGGAGATGGCCTAAATAGGAGCTTGAGGTACACGATCAAAGTCCCTCTAATGCTGCTGCCAACTTGTCCTCTGTGCTCTAAGTCCCTCCCCTTCCCCCAGCAGTAGCTGCAGTCCTCAGCAGAAGATGCAGCTGCTGCCTGCTTGAAAAGTGTCCCCAGAGACTCAGCCTGTTGTCCCAGGCTTGGCTGCTTTCATCTGTGCTCTTAATCCACAGGCTTGTGAGCCGGTCCCGCAGCATTGGGAAGCACGAGCCGTGTGGGAGATGAAGAACTCTGGAGTATCTGTGTAGCCTGAAGGGCACTACATTGTAATGGGGGTGCTTGATCAAGCTCTTTATTGGGGTGTGTTGGCCTGGTGGGGAGAGACCCCACCTTGTCCTCTCCCTGTGGTGGTGACACCTGCCAAATCCAGCCCTGGAGTTATCAGGGTGTCAGAACACCTTGGACCTTGGGTGACCTTTCTGAAATGCTGTGTCTCATTTAAATTGCATAAGGGAACTTCTAATCTTTCAATTAAAAAGCCAACTATAGAAGAGGCTGTCTCAGCTGCTGTGCCTTGATAAGAAGGGAAGGCTTTACAACTTGCTGTCAAGTCATAACTCCTTCGTGCACACACAGGTCTGCTCTGCCAAAAGCAGGCAGAAATGCAGAAAGAAAGCCTCCCATCAGTTTTCATCTCTTCATTGAAAACTATCTTGTCTGACAGTGAGTCTTTTGAAGATAGATGTTTTCCACCTGTGGAACTCGCCTAAGACTGTCAGCATCCCATTGCTGTTGCCTGAGGACTTTCCTGCATTCCCTCTCTGAGCCTTGCAGTCTGAGATTCCCTCTCTGCTTCTGCCTATTGAAATATGAAAAATAAAATAAAGAACAGGCCTTAAGAACATGGGTCTGGCTGTTAATCACAAACACGTTGGTGCTTAGGCATCAAAAGCTGAATCATCCACTATTTATCCACTGCTGGGAGAACATAATGCTTAAGTTGATGGCAGCAGAAGAATTGTCCTACAAGTGTTTCTACATTTGTAAACATTTAGGAGGAAGGGGAGTAACTGCCTTAGGCTAAAATAAAAAACTTATCTTGGACTTCTGGGTTACTGATCAGGAGTTTCTTTTATTTGAGCAGTGCTTCTAATCAGCTGAAATAGCAAGTGCTGTGTCAGAGGATTATTCTAGGAAATGAGTATCACGTTTGATTATAACATTGATTTCGCACTTATTAAATCCCGAGCCAAAGAAGGTGTCAAAGAATATTATTTCTATACAAAAATGTTTTGTTACAGGCAGCATTTGTGCTTGCTAAGCCTTCCCTTAAACTGATGGTTATCCTTTAAGAAGAGTGTTCATTTACTGAAGTGAGGACACGGGTGTGTTTTGCTGAAAAAAGGGAAGCCTGGACATTTAAAACAGCTTTGCTTTGCTTCCTGGAGGTGCCTGTGCAGAGATACATAAAATTATAGAGTGATTTAGGTTAGGAAAGGTTTTTAAGATTGAGTCCAACCATTAACTCAGCACTGCCAAGTCCACCACTAACCATGACCCTAAGCAGCACATCTACCTGTCTTTTAAATCCCTCCAGGCATGGTTACTCCCACCACTTCCCTGGGTATATATTCCGATGCTTGACAACCATTTCAATGAAGAATTTCTCTAAATATTCAACCTAAGCCTTCCCTGACACAGCTTGGGGCCATTTCCTCTTGTCCTATTGCTTGTTACCTGAGAGAAGAGACTGAGCCCCACCTGGCTACAGCCTCATTTCAGGGAGCTGCAGAGAGCAATGAGGTCCTCCCTGAGCCTCCTCCAGACTAAAGAACCCCAGCTCCCTTGGCTGCTGCTCACAGAATGTGTGCTCCAGACCCTTCACCAGCCTTGTTACCCTTCTGTACACATCTGCATGCAGTGGGGGTGATGCTCCAAGTGCCTGCCTGCCTAGCAGCATGGGGAACTTTTATTTCAGTGGTTTGGGGCTTCAGAAAACTTCTGCAATTGTTTACTGAGAGAGTTGAATCTCTGGATGTGTCTGAGCCTGGGGGCCTAAGCCAGGATCAGGGGATGGAAGGGAAAGAGCACTCCCAGAGGAACAGGGAAAAGAAAATGTTTAGTAATACAAGGTCAAATAAGCAGCCAGACACTGTTTCTTTGATATTATTTGTAGAAGTGGAGCATGGTTAATGTTGAGGTTATTTATTTAACAGAAGAGGCTGTTGTGAGTCTTCTCTTTAGCTCCCCTCTGAATGTCACTTGGTAGCTTCTAATTCCCCAGAGCACCAAATGATTTGTAATTTTATCTTAAGCTATGATGTTTCTGCTGGGAAGATACCCAATCCTGTGCACAAAGTAAGCCTGTGAATTGTCTCTGATTCTGTGAAGGGCACCATCTGTGTGAATGTATGTGCTGTATAGAGGGTAGAAATGTGCACATGGATGTTGACAAATACATTAGAAGGCTCAGTGGTTGAGTAAGATATTTATTCTGAAACCCCATGGAATGACTGATGCTCAGTGTCATGTAGAGTTCAGCCTATCAAGAGATGCCTGCTGAAAGCTAAAATCAGGTATTACGTGGCACCTGAACCTCAGTACCAGTCCAGGTGTGTTTTCTCTGCCCAAGGCTAGTGGAAGGCGAAGCAATTTCATATCTAGTGATGGTATAATTCAGGGTTAAGAGATGCTGACTGTCTGAACCATTGTGCATGTCTAACAGGGTGTTTTAAACCTATTGCCTGTGACCTGGCTGGTTCACAGCAGCCTGTGAAATCCTGGACACTAAGAGGTTAACCAGCTTCTTCCTATCCACCAGTAAAGGCTATGTGCTGAAAGAAGGGGACACCAGAAACCTGGAATGTTGTGGTCTCCTTCTGAGTCAGCTAATCGATAAACATTAATCTATTATGCCAATTAAATGCTTAGCGAAGGTGAAGCGCTGTGTAAGTGCCAGGTGTTGTGGGAAGCCTGGGGTCACTGCAATGCCAAAGGTGCTGTCTGATGGATGGGAGATTAAACAGAAGTCTCGACTACAACTGCTCATTAATGATTCTGTAACATTTTTCATGACAGAAATATTCCCTGGGAATTGAAGGTGAACCGATCAAAATCTGAATTATTTTTTTTTTTTATTTTAGCTTCTGGTCAGTTAAAATTGGATGCAATGCTGAAAACCAGTATGAGCTATGAAAAACACTAACCTGAAGGTAACAGATGGTAAAAGAATAATGATGGATCCAGTCAACAATAATTTCCTGTCCTATATTTTCTCCTGGCTGGGGCACTGTGCTGCATGCTGAAAGGCTGAGCTAATTTCCGGACTGTACCATGGCCTTTCTGTGTGATGAGATCAGATCGTATAGGCCCATGCTTCTCATTTTGGATGCCTGGCTTGATTCCCCTGAGATGATTTTTGAGCTGATTCTTCTTCCAGCATGTGCACTGACTAGGCTTGGGGCTGGACCTGATCCTCGGGCTTGAAGCAGAGAGCTTAAAGCTCCACTTGCCAGCAGCCAGTTCAGCAGTGCTGAGCAGCACCCAAGTGCTCTGGAGGTTGGATCCTGTGCCATTTGGCCAGTACCACACAGAGAAGAGCTTGAGCCAAATCCCCCTCTAGCTCTAGGCGAGTTCTTAGCCAGACAGGGAGACTTCCAGCCAAACCAGCGCCTAGAACCTGAAAGTGAAGTCATCCAGAGTTAATGCTTTTCGTAGGCTGGAGAAGGAATGAAAACCCACCCCCTTTACAGCTGTGTTATATGGCCAAGTTCATTACCATTTATTAGGCAATGATGAGCTGTACTATTGAAATGCCTGTAAATAAGCAAACCATCTACAGATGGCCACTTAATAGGCTCTGCTTCCAGGTTGTAGTACCTGACCCCGTGCACAGATGTTGCTTTCCTCGAGCAGCTGTGCCGTGCGGATCTGCTTTCTGCCAAGGAACCCTTCCCTACCTGCTCTGGCTGAATTTCAGCTCCTTGAAATCTGTGTGCTCCTGCCCCCACACCTCAACCCTGCTCCCAAGGTATTATCCTTTCCACAGTTTGTTGTTTGGAGAAGCAGGCTGTGGTGCCTGTCATCCTTTGTGTGCGCTTTGTCTTCGTGCCAGCTCGCATCCCGAGGAACTGCAAAGTGGCACCCGCGCTCTCTGTCTCACAGCAGGCATGTTTTGCATTTACTGACACATGGGGAGTGACTGACTAATACTAACATGAAAACAATTCTGACAGAACAAGGGCTTGATGCAGGGAGGGGGGAAATATCCAGGAAAACAGAGTGTGTTCAGCATATGCTATTGCTTTCACCAGTTCAATAAATATTTATTGTATTTCTTATAATTGAGTTTCTCCACTGTAAACCTAAATGGAAGAGAGTGTAAGAAGTTTAGGCAGATGGCTTAAAAAAAAAAGAAAGAAAAAGATCCCCTACCCAAGCACACCAGCATCAGTTTCTCACAATATAAATGAGAAAATATTCCAAAAGAAATTTCTCCCAGGAGTGTGCAGATAAGGGGAAGGAGAAAAACAATAGAAAAAGCAGAGGAAATGCAGCCCTCCAGCCTTCTCTCTGCCTTGATTTGGGACTTGAGGTGTGTACAGGGCAGTCTTCATCCGGCAAATTGATAGCAGGTGAATCCTTTCATCACTAGAGCTTTTAAACACTAATAAAAAAATAAATCTATGGTTAAGAAAAGGCAGTAACTAGGGTCATAGTAACAGATGTTCTGAATCCATTAAAGATGAGATGGTAGAAAAACTACCTGATCTGGTGGGAATAAATCTGAAAAATCCATAGGTCTCATGTTGGCTGGTTGTTCTGTTGGATAGTGTTTCCCTGGTCACCTCTCCTTCATTTCCACAGCTGACTGTTGGACATGATCTTTTTCGGTCTGCCCACTCTATTTACCAGGGTTGAGCTGTTAAAGCCTTGCTCCTTGGATTTAACGAGAGTCTTCGGGCTGTTTGGAATTTGTCATTTTTAATGCTGCTTTTTGGCAGAAGCATCCATGTTCTGTGACATTTCCCTTTAATTTAGAGCCACTTTGGAGCATCTGTAAATGGTCATGAGATAGGAATTTTAATTGTTTTAATTATATTTCTATCTTCCCCAACCCCCTCTCTCCAATGGACCTTTTTACATTGCATCAGAGAGAATTTTCTTCCCCCCAATGCACTTTTCAGATACTGACATCTGGAGACATTCATCAAAGAGTAACTTCTACTACAAACCAAAAAGCCATTAATGAAGCTGGAACTATTTGCATAGTAGAAATTATACTTAATAACCTTTAAGGGGAAACCTCATGTGATTGATGTAGAATACAATTATAGTTAATGGTCAGGGTGCAGGGGTGTTCAAGCCTGTTGTTTTTCATATCTGCTCTTCATCTCTGGCACACTGGGGCCAGAGCTCCTTTGCAGCAACTGGAGGAGGGGGCTGATCCCAGTACCCCCACTGAAGGGCATCATCTGGGGTGCACATCATACCTCAAAGGTGCCCTGATGGCAGGGAGGGGACAGGCACTGGATGTGCAGCAGTGAGCTGGGCTAGTCTGTAGCTGCTGTGCTGTTCACCGAGGCCTGTGGGAAGGCTATGGCATTTCTTTAGGGGCTGTTGGAAAAGAAGACATCAGTTGGGACTGCTGTGTTAGGAAAAAGAAAAAAGAATTAGGTTTGCTTCAGATGTGAGGGTCTAACACCCAGCTGCTGTTGCCTCCCTCTGTGCAAGGGACACAGGGAGACTCCAGGAAGAAAGTGTTGCCTGTACTGGCCCTGGATACGATGGATTTCTTGGAAAGTTCAGGTGTTTCTTGTATTCTGCAAGGATGGGTTAGTAGAGCTAGCAGGCAAACAGCCCAGGAGGTCACTGGGAGGAGGAACTGTGCAGAGGTGACACAGGTGCTGATGGTGTGTCCTGCAGGGGAGCTGCCCAGAGCAAGTCAGGCACAACTGCATTAAATGAAGTGGTTTTTGCACCCGTGTGAAGGTGGTAGGTGGGAATTGAATGTGTGTGTGTGCCTTCCTCCTGCCCTTGTGACTCAGAAGGGATCTTGGCTTGCTCTCCTTCAGCCACACTCCTGCCCCAGTCCCACTGGGAGCCCACCAGAGAGGGCCAGCTCCCAGTTCAGCTCCCAGCTGGGGAAGGGCAGGATCCAGCACATAACCAAGTGACAAGGGGATAATTTGGTAAGTGTCTGATTCAATTGTTTTTGTGTGCCTGTGTGATCAAGTGAGCAGGTTGAGCTCTGAATTCATAGCAGATTTTGGTCCTTTGTGATGAGGTAGGTGGTATTTCTGCAATTTGGAGCTTCTTGCATCCATCCAGTGCATAGTGCTGGGTCTGTGGTGCCTGTATCCAGGAAGAGTTGGTGCTGAGATCTTTAAGAGTCCCTTAAAGTACTATCTCAGGACATCTAATTATGCTACTCCTGAGCTGCCTCTTTCTCTTCTCTGCTTTTTCTGACCTTGATTACTGCCCACTGTGTTTTCGTTCTCCAGCACTTGGGTCCTGGCCTTGGGCCAAACAAACAAAAAAATTTATTCTAATTCAACATAAAGGTAAAGGCATAGTCTTATCTCCTGTGTTCGAGGTGAAGGTAAAGGGCTGAGCTCTGGGGAAGCAGATGGATATTTCAGAGTCTGTGTGCTGTAGGATCAAAACAGAGCTGTGGAGAAAAACAAACCTGTATAGAGAAATCTGAACTATTTAGGGGACCTCTTGTTTGTTATAGCTGGCCATTCAATCATCTCCATTTCTGCCTGAGAAATATCAATCCTAAATTCTGCCTTTTTTTTTTTTTTTTTTTTTTTAAATATGCAAAGCAAACCATGAAGGTATGCTCTATTAGCAGTGCTGAAGAGCAAATTCCTCCCTCCCACACAGGGCCAAGAAGGGAGCAGAAGACATCTGTGCCCATGCTGGGCCCTGGGCTGCTTGGGCCAAGGCACAGTGCTGCAAAGGGGGGTACGGGAGCCAGACCCGTTCTCTCCACGTTTGCAGCAAATGTGCTGTGTAGGGGGATGCTGAAGTTCTATATCCCTCTAAGGATTTCCGGATTACAGAGTTTGTTTTTCTGTTTTTAAAGGGATCAAAGTTTCTAAGCTGATTTTTCGTTCAGATGTCTAACTGATAGCAGTGACAGTAGAGGAAATCAAAGGAGGGAATTATTGTCTGTGCATCTCAGTTAGTCATTCTTGTGGCTGCCTTTATCTGCCAGAACATTTCTGTTCCTTAAAGCCACACTTAACATAAACATAAAACCTTTTTGGCAGGTGGGCTCTGTGCTGGTACTTGGATTTTTGGATTTTTTCTGTGACAGATGGAGTCTTTGTCCTTTCAGATCTGGGGCTTTGCACTTGCATTCTGTTTTCAATTGCCTTTTTATTTATTACTCATCAAAGGGAAACAACATAAAGGAAGCAGGAAAAAAGAATATTTAGTATTTTTTGAAGGTGAAAAAAAAAATCCATCAATACTTCATGAGCTTGGGGGTCATATTAGTATGTCTTTGCAAGCTGGTTTCCTTGAACCAAGGCATGATTCCCTGTCACAGGTAGGCTCGCAGTTTGAGTTGCAGGTTTCTGCATACCAAAGAATTTGCCCTCAGAAAGTACTGGTAATGATAGAGGACAATGGCTTTGCAACCTCATAGGTGTTGACCACCATGTTTAAAACTTTAGCAGTGCCAATACTTAGCTATCCATAGTATAATCTGATATATCAGGTGTCCTGGTATGGACTTGCTCAAGCAGAAGAGTGCTTCAAAGTATAAAGGGCTCATTGCTGCAGGATCTGTTTGCCAGTGTCTGCTCTTTAGCCATGCCTGTAATTGGACTGTGAGTGCTCTCTCTGCTGGACTTGCCAACCTTAGATGAATGTGAGGCCTGGAGGGGCCACTTGACATCCAGGCTCTTCATAACTCTGCAAATTCAGTGGTGAAGTTTAGGGCACGGCCTGGCCTTCAGTGGGAGGCAGCTGCAGAGGGTCAGGCGATGCCTGTAGCTCTGGTTGAATCGAAAGGTGTGAAAAAGGCAGGGCACGGATCTTGCTCCCGCTCTCCTTCCCTCCCTCTCTGCGGCAGACCTGATTTCATATTCCAGGCATCCCTGCACCTGGTGCCTCCACGGTGTGAGTGGGAGTTCAGTGACTAAGTTACAGAGCAGCCTTGTCCAGGAGGCAGAGCAGCCCAGCATACCCACCTTGGACAGGAAAACAACCCCTCCTTCCCCTGGCACCTTGCCGTGTTGTTTTCATCAGCCACCCACACAAAAAATAAGTAAAACTTGCCTTCTGCTGGTGAGTGCAGAATCTCTGAGAAAGCAAATCAGCTCACCTGCTGAAAGCTACGAGATCCAAGATAGGAAGCAAGATGCTTAAATTAGGATCCTATTCAAAATGAAGTCTGTGCATGATTATTCTTTATCTTATGGCTCCTCAAGGATGTTTAGAGGACATTAATGACTTGCCTTTCTCTCTGAGAGATCCCTGAGCAAATTGTAGGTTGCACACAGTATGATAAACCTATTCTGCAGTCAAAGGCATGCCTGGACCAGTCTGAGCCATGTTTCATTTGTATTACAGGGCCATTAGGTGGCATGAAAAATAGTAATTTGTCAAGCTTCCACTTAGCACTGTGCTCGAGCCAATCTATGAGCTCAGTGCAGCTACTGCCTGTCCCTTGTTCAGCTGGGGCTGGGTGGCCTGTGCAGAGCTCTGGGTACCCCCACAGCCAGGTGTAGACCTGTACCACTGGAGCAGGTCTGAACTTAAATCTGTATTGTGATTCTGGGGTACAGCTATCGAAGGGGCAGTTGTTTCTGCCAACACTGAAAGGCAGCCATCTCTGGGGGAAATGTACAGGTTCACTTTTAACCAAACTGCTTAGGACTAATAGCAAATAAGTTTAGGTTTAGAAGGCATTAGTAAAGATAATTTGAATTTCTCAGATAGCAGTTACTCTCCAGAGTTAGATACCTTCCTCTTGAAGAAATCATGCTGGAAATAACTGATTAAGGGTTCAGTCTGGAGTTTTCTCTAAAATCCTATTCTTTCTTCTCTCCCTTTTCACCTTTAATCTGACTGGAGGAGTGGGTTGTGAAGTGATGTCAGTGAAGTGACTCTGGTTTGGGGAGAAGCTCTTTCTCTGCAAGAACCACCAGCACTGCTTTTCGTGGAGTCCAAGTTTGAGTTTCATTGACTGTCTCCAGTTGTAGGACTGATCCAGCCTGGGAGGTGTGGTGGGATCACAGGCAGAGACTGCGAGAGGAACAAGTGGATTGAGTGTTAAGGTTTCCTCAAAACAAATCTCACTACCACAGATAATTGAATAGATCTTCTCTGTGCATAATCCAGTTTTGTGAACTCAAGAGACACACTTTAAAGTGCTTCATTTTACCCCCAATTAACTTTAATTCATCTTTTCTTGAGCTCTTGAGAATGGAAACCGTGCCAGATTGGTTGTCTGAAGTTCTTTAAAAAAAAAAAAAAAGGAGACAAAAAAAGTGAGGTTCACACTGATTGCACCAAATTCTTTAAAATAAGAGCATTCAAGTGAACTATTAAATTTTCACCTCTATGGAAATAAGGCTCTATGTGCAAAGTGGAGAGCTTGACAAGTGATTATTACTTTCTGTGCAACATAATGGCCTTGAAGTACCACAGGAAAAGAACCCAAACCCCTATCGCTTTAACTTATTCATTTGAAAGGGTCTAATGAGTAACATTAAATGATCCTACCACAGAAGCACATTTTGGGGGTGAGCCACTGTCATTCCATTTTGCATTAAGACTGGGATGTATTAGATATGACTGCAGTTCTAGTTGTCCACAGAGGCATAAAACTTGCTTTGGGATGACAAGAATGGGAGGAAATAGGACACTTACAGACCCCACAGAAACTGCTAAGTGATGCCATTTTGCACAGGCACTCCATTTTGTATAAATGAATAGTTTGCATACTGTATTTTCTTTTTCTTACTCCCCTCCCACTTTTCAATGCACAGG
Organism: Myiozetetes cayanensis; assembly: GCF_022539395.1. NCBI lineage: Eukaryota > Metazoa > Chordata > Aves > Passeriformes > Tyrannidae > Myiozetetes > Myiozetetes cayanensis. The sequence continues at coordinate 6,652,532 of NW_026086826.1, read as the reverse complement.
GATGCTCATTTGCTGAGACCTTTGACTGCTGCAGGGGGCTTCTGTGGGCAGGGGAGGGTGAGACATAAAATAAGGGCAGGAACAATGCTGAGGAAAAAGGAGAAACAGGGTGCTGCAGGTACAGGGCCTCTCAGGAAAAGTGTTAAAATAGACAGAAACCTGTTGGACTTTTCCAACATGTGAACATTTAAGTATAATCAGCCAAGCAGTATTGCAGTTTGGGAGTACAAGTGCGGTAAAAGACTGAGGTGGAAACTGGAGAACCACTGGGCAAGTCACAGAAGTTCCCCTTGTCTTTGACTGAAGTCCTTTTGCCAGCAAAAAAGTTATTCTTACTGCTTTGTAACTCTTTAATCTGGCAATAAAGTCTACTGTATAACAAGAACACTTGTTATTACTGCCTGATCACCTAAAATTGCTGTGCAACAGGAGAACACCTAATAGCCAAAGCGTTATCCCCATGGAAGGAAATGATCCATTAGCAAAATGCTATAAACTGGCAGGCAGGAGGGCAGCTAAGCATTTTGACCCTATTAGCCTGGAGATAGGAAACCCAGTAATCCTAAATGTGATTGCCTCAGAGATAAGTTTAATTACTGAAAATGCTAGACCTGCAGAAAGCCTGCAAAAATCCATCTTTCTTTGGTAGCAAAAAGAAGCAATAAGGTAGTCTGGCAGCTGGAAAGGGGGACAAAGAGCCCCATAATTACTCCATTTCATTCTTCTGTAATACTAACATGTGAAAGGCAGCAACTCTCTGCATGGGGTTACAGGATACCCTCTTGAATAAGTTATTTCTGCTGTGTCTCTATTTCCTTTTAGTGTTTTTCTCTAGCACCGAGGTGATGTCCTCAGCTCCCATCTGTGCATACATGGAGATGTGTTGTGCCCCATCCTTCCAGTTAGAAGGGTGCAGAGAATGGACGGTCACAAAGATCTGTGTCTACAGAGAAGTTTCATTTCATGAGCATAACTCCATGGTGCTGTTAATTGTAGGTATCACAGGAGGTTATGGAAGTTAGGATGTGAGGTGGGAAACTCCTTGGAAACTGGGAGGTGGTTCTTTTGAACGTTTTAGTGTCAGACATAATAACTATGAATTCAATCAAGCATCCAGGTGGGCATGTGAAATGCTGATAATACAGGTGCTTTGTGACGTCCCTTTGATAGCTGATACTTCTGGGAATGAAGGCCTAAGAAGGCAATTCATGCTGAAGCTGATATCTGGAGACAATAGCATCAACAGGTTGTTCAAGTTCTGTGTCCTCAGATCTGTTTCAATGCTTCAGGGGCTCAAGCACATGGCTGTACAAATCATAAATATACACAGTTGTAGAATTACAGAATACTTTTTTCACAGCACTAACTCTCTTCTGTTTATCCATGGAAGCAGAAGTAGTAGTATTCCAGGTTATCATTAATTTAGGTCCTTGCTGGCAGTAGTTGATCAGGAGCTCTTGGCTACTTTAAATAAAAGTGCTACTTACATTGCTCGAAGTTTTAAAAAAAGTCTTCTGTTAACAGCTCAGAGAAATGCCAAGACAGCTAAAGGCTCTGCTAGATGTAAGTCCAAACAGTGATATATCTTGTATACCTTTACATGACTGCCTGCCTTTGGCCTGTGGCTGATTAAGTAGCCTGTATTACAGTTATCTCAGTGAAGTCTTAATAAACTCCACCATGAAGAGAAGTCTCATGCTAGGAGCCCAGCCATGGACAGGGGTAGAAAGAAATGGTTGACATCAAGGGGAGCTGAAGGTTGAGCTGGTGATGCCTGCCTCATTTTCTCACCTTTCTCAGGAATAAAATTAAGAACTAGAATTCAGAGGTCAGATGCATCAAGTAACATCCTGTTTGATGCCAGTTGTACTGTGGTGTGCTTTGGGAAATAATAATCTCTCTTCTGGAAGGGTTTGGCACATTCAGTGTGGGTCCCATGTGTTTGCTTGGGGGTATGAAGAGATGGTTATTAGCTCTGTGAAACTACCTGTGGTGTGAAATGGTGAGAGCCCTGAGTGGAGGTTTTTGCATCTGTTACTGTGTGTCAGTGTCTCGACCCAGGGAAGCGACTCGGCAGAAGTCCCACAGATGTGTCCTCAGAGCCTTGTTAAATGCTTAAAACCGTTCCAGCTAATCCATGGGAAACAAAGCGCAGCTGTATCCACAGGTGGGGACTCAGGCAGCCCAAGCCAGAAGAAGGCAATATTCCCTCCCTGGGGGAAGATGTGGGGGGAAAGAAAACGCTGTGATCCTGGAAGCCTCCTCCAGGGCCTCAGGGGCTGGAAGTAAATCCAACTTCTCTGTTTAGCTGAAAGCCAGTGAGGACCTTACAGCTGTTTTTTCAGACATGATCAGATGGGAAGGAAAAGTTAAACTTCAGGGTACAGTTGTGGGTGTTATCTGACCCAAATGGTTTACAAAACAGTCTCCGTGATCGAGGAGAAATAATTGTGCTCTTTAGCATCTCAACAGCAGAGTGCATCAATCATGTAGGAAAAAAACAAACCCTACCCTACCCACTAATTGAAATAGGAGTTGATTAGCAGCGGGTGCAGCACCTGCTGTCATGGCAGGGAAACTATTTGTTAAGGAATCACTTGGAAAGGGCTGGCATTGGTGGTGAGCTTAAGGGACAGCCGTGCCCTTATGTCACTGCAGGAGATGGACTGATGAACTGAAACTAAACAAGATGACCCCCACTGATGGTGGAGAGGCAGCAGCCTCCACTGGTAGCTTGCTTCCTCCTTCCCAGGCTTTGGCGTGCTGTTGCATGGGGCTACTTGAAAAAGCCTCCAGCAAGTCTGAGACTTCAAAAGCCCAGATGTGAGAATTTCATTTTAATGCACTGACACTAAGCCCAGGGTCATTGGTAATATCTTGAAGAAATAACAAGTGATTGTGTAAATATGTGTCCCCCAGCCGTCTGCTTCTGTTAGACAGTGCTGGGTATTTTATCACAAATTAATCATGCATTCTGACAGTAGCTGGAGTGGCATTTTCTGCTAAACTTATCCCTTTAATTAAATGTAGATGCTCCTCCATCTTCAGGCTGACAGTCTCAGGACACCTGTTTAATTTTTTAATTGGGGCCAATGGCCATGTCTGTTCATTGTGCTTTTCCTTTTTTGCATCTCCTCATCCCCACACGTGTTCACAAAATGTACCAAGAAGAGCTACAGATATTGAACAGGACAGGCTGGGCTGACAGATAAGGTCACTTCAGCAAAGAACCAGAGCACTTGTGTGCTTGAACTCAGAGGGCTGCTGTGTCTTTTAAATGCAGATTGACAGAAGTGTCCAAGGGACAACCTTTCTTTTCCATAGGAAGCATTTAATTACTGCTTTGCATTCAGTGGAAATGCTCACAAGTTCCTGCACTCAGATCTCTCTGAATCGTGATGTGTCTGATCAAAATTTTCTTTTTCTACCATCTAGCCTGGTTGAAATGTGTTTGAGAGAGATTTCTGTGGGGGATTTGGAGAATTAAAATGGCCCTTTTGATCCTCTTAGAATCCCAAAACAACGAGTGGGTGAGCTGTTCCTTTCTTGTGAGTATCTTGATAAATCTGCCCTTGCTATGCGTAATTTCAAAAGACTGGTTTGGAAATATTGTCTTGTTTAGCGATTATGTTATGAAGTGAGGGTTTTATGCTTCATTCCTTCAAATGGAGGATTTGGCACTTTGTTTACTTTTCTCTGGATTCATAGTGAATGTCAAGAAATATATTTTCATTAGTGTTTTTAAGTACTACACTTTGTATTTTTAGCGTTTTTCCAGCTAAGGATCTTTGGAGACCTCATAGATGGGCAACCTGATCTACCTGGTCTAGGGTAAGGTGACCCTACCTGTGGCTGCAGGGGTTGGAACTAGATGATGTTTAAGGCTCTTTCCAACCCAAACCCTTCTATGATTATGTGACTATAATTAAGCTACACTTGCATCACTTCAGGTCTGTTTTGCTCCAGGACTGTCTTGCTCACCACAGGAGGTGGGTGCTGGTAGCATCCCTTAGTAGAAAAGACTGAAGGGTCTTCACAGCTTTCCTGCTCTCTGAAGACACTGTTCTTAGTAAACACCTTTTCTGGGTTCTCCAGTTCAATCTGGAAGGAAAGCACAGCTCTTTGCTCATTTTGGTCCTGTTTGTACAGTGCAATTTGCAAGGTAACAGCTGTCAGATGGCTTCTTCTGGAAGTGAAGCTTGGAATAATATCCCACTTATTCAATTGACTTGGGTCAGTGTATACCAGGGCTGTTTGTATGGTTAATTCCCATTGCTGTACTTTGCACCCTGTTCATATTGCTGATGTTTTAGGCTCTGGCAGGAAATGCTCTCTGGAACAAAGTAACTTCATGTTGCTGGTGTTTTGTATGCTCTAAATCCTTCCTAATTACCACACTTGTGGCAGTCTGCCAGCTGCAATCCCATGCTATATTGCATCATTTCTGGTCACCTGTCCTTGTGTATGGGTGCCCTGGATTACCTCACAGGCACCTTAACATGGTGCCACTTTTCTGTCCTGGCACTCAGATCAAGGTGTGTCTCTACGTTTTATTTGTGATGAGTAGTTGTGAACTTCAGAAATACCTGTATTTTATAGTCTTTTATGTGGAGTTCAGTATCCTATCGAAGCACTTTGACTTACCTGGCCTGGACTCGCTGGTACAGCAAGGTTTCTTCCAAGACGAAAAAGTCTGTTCCCAAAATTGTGTGCAAAAAAGGTGCATTTCAGGCACATAGAGCCTGTATCCTAATTCAGGTTGGAGAGATGGAAAATCTTTCAGTGTCTGTCAGAGGACATGAATGGGGAGGGCGATTGTAGAGGAGACATATCATGCTGCAGTGAGGGAGAGACTTCCAGGCACTTTATTGTTAGATGGAAGTTGGGAAGGCTGAGGGGCCTTCTTGGATTGTTTTTAAACAGTTATGCTGCAAGGACATTTGAGCTTTTTCTCTTTGTTAAAATACCCTCTCTTCCAGAAAAAGACCTGACAAGAAAGAGAAACTTGGCTTCTTTCACAGAAAAATGCATTAACAAATAGCAGTGGGGCACAGTAATCCTGTCTTTTGTTTCCTTTCTGTGTTGTTTTTGTAGCTTTCTTTTTTTCTGGAACATGCAGTACAGAGCAAACTCAGTAGGGGCTTAGAGAGGGGACTGAAAGAGGCAGTGGGTGCTGTTTTCTGACTGAGCAAGGCTGAGAGGACTGCACTGAGTGTCTGAATGTCAGGAGTTAGGAACAGGAATGAAGTCCTGAAGCTGAGTTATAACCCAAACTTGGCAAGTTTTGGTGAAATATGAAACCTGACAAATACTTGTTTAAAGCACTGACAACCACCTCCAGGTGCTGTGCTGATCTGCCCGAGTGCTTATAGGTCTCCAAAGGAAAGAGAACTCGTTAGGTATGGTTGTCTGGGTATTGCTCATGCACCTCTCTTCCCAGGGCTGGATTCTGTGCTGGGGTAGACACAACACAGTACTCAAAAGGATTCTTGCACTGGCTCTGGATGTTTCTACCCTGATTCAGACCACTGAACCAGTGCAAAGCACCACATGAGCAATGTACAGGGCTGCTCCCCAGTCTGGCACTCGTGGCAGGCTTTGATGTGGTGGTTCATATTAAAACCCTACTGTTTAGGAAATACTTTTACCCCTCTCTTCTGGAAGTTGCCCAGAAATGGCGGGTGTCTGATAGCCTGATAGCATTTGTGAATGAGTTGGTCGCACTCCAATCCTTAATAGCCATCTGTATTTCCCTGCATCAGACCACGATCCAGCTCAGTTGGTCTGATTAGCACAGCCCCAGAGGGGCCACTGGCTAAATGTCACAGTGAGCAAAACTCAGCCTCCAGCTCTGGGCTGGGTCCATCACACCAAGAGGTGAAGGGATGCTTATTTTTGGTATTGATGATGCTGTTTTGTCAGACTCTGTTTCCCATCCAAAATATTCTGATTCCCCTAGGTCTGGCTTCATTGTAGCTTACTTTGCCTGTAGCCATACTAGTGAAAATAATGAAAGAGTAAAGGATTGCTTGGTGTGAAGAAAGGTGGAAGAATTGGGCCCTTGATTAAAGCACTAAAAATAGCAAAATAGAGTTTCAAAGAAGATGTAATTACTTCTTTTATCTGCCCAGCTCTTATCATTTGTGACAGTTGCTGGATGTTTCTTGGTGTGTTTTCAGACCTGTGACTTGATTGCATATTGGAGAGTCTTTTATGCGGCTCCTGAACATTGCAGCAATCTTTGCTTAAACAAATGTAACAATGGCAGTCAGGTACCCGTTGCATTTGCTATTTTTTGCCCTGTCAACTCATCCTTTCAGAAGACACAATTTGAAATCAGTTTCTTCCATATTTATTCTCCATCAGTGAACTCCCAGATCAGATTTGCTCGGGTCTGAAAAGCCCAAACAAGGTTTTCTCTGCGCTGAATGCGCAGCCCGGCATCTGAAACTCAAGCTGTGTTCTTCCCGCTGTCGGCAGTCACGGCGCTGGAACCACCGAATCGTGCTGGAGGTTCAGGAGGTGGAGGGGGGGAGAGGGGGATAAAAAGAAATTCCTGTTTTACGCAAATTGTGTTATTAGGAAACTAAATATGTATTGAGCCAAGCGCCTTTTGCTGTGGGTGAACTCCGGTGTTTGTGGAGCTGCTCCGAGATTGCACAGGTGTTGTGGAAGGGGAGAGCGGGACCACGGTCGTGGAACAGGCTTTGAAGGCAGCAGTGGGTGGTACCACAGCATCTTCCAACTGATGTTGCCCTTCTGTTTAAAAGCAAACACAGAAATACCCCCTTCAGTCTGTATTGTTTCCTGATGCAGCCCATTAAAGAGACAAATGGGTGCACAGTAGCCCGCAGTACTGTCCGATGTGCTGTGGTTGAGACACAAATGACAGCTTGACAATTTCCTGGGTGTTTTCTCAGCAAGGCTCTTTTTAATTGTTAGAAGGTTTTCTCTTCTTCCATTAGTGTGATGTCATTAGACTGCAGCTCGTGGGATTTTACACTGAATTTTTCATGCTGGGAAGCAGAAGTGGTACTTTTCTTATTTTTTGGCTTGTCATGGTTTTGATTAGGAATTCAACTGATCCCTGTCCAGAAGAACCCTTACCAAAAGGCAGCTAGGGAATTAATAAGTAAAAAGTATGTGAAAACTCTTCGTCAAAGTTAGAACAATAAGCATTCCTACAGCTTCTTAGTCTTCTGTCTGTCTCTCAGCCCTCTTAGCTGGAACAGGGCTATTTTAATTATTAAAATATTAATTATAATTAATATTATATTAGGAAAGAAAATTATGCTTTCTTCTTTTGAGTTGATTTTGGCTTGAATGCCCTGCTGTGTGCATGGGAAGTTGTTAGGGATATTGTGAGGAATAAACTGTGCTTTGGATACTCAGAAATGTTTTCTGTTCCTTACAGTACCTTTTTCTTTCTCTCCAAGCTTCAGTATTCTGGATCTAGTTGGAAGACCTTTGGCAGAGGCAGGATGACAGTTAGAAACTCAGTTCTTTTTTTTTTTTTTTAGTATAAAAAGTCAAAATGTCAGTGGTAGTTTTCATGTGTTCTTACCATTGAGCTAGTTGGGCAATCTACTCCCTCCACCCTCCCTCCCCACCTAAGGTTAAATCAAACTGCTTATTTATTTTGAAGGAAAGAACTTACCCCCCAACGCCCCCTAGTTCCTTCCTCTGGGGCTGGACTTGAAATTTGCAGTTTATGGGAGGCCATCTGCCAGTTCAAGGAACGTGAGCAGAAATCTTTCCCTTAATGAATGAGTTTACTTGCCATTAATATTGTTGATTGGTTTCATGACAAAATACTGTGGTGCTAAACAGAGAGAGCTGCCTTGTCTTCCATACAGGAGCTGCTTATCTGCTTTGACATTACAAGCTACTTCATTGTATATTTTCAGAGGATTGTGAAATTTCTTAAAGCAAGTGGCAAAAGGTGATTTCTTTTTTTTTTTATTTCTTCAAGTCTGTTTGTGCCAAAGTCTTGACAAGGTGAAGCCCCGTGTAGTGTATTTGTTGGCATATTTCCTTGCCCTTCTGAAAGTCTGTTTTGATTTTGTTGGTTTTCTGCTTTGTGCCTTCCAGCAACAACTCAACTTTAACAATGCATGTGAAAAACTCCATGAAGAGTTACTTTTCTGTGATGGCTGGCTTGGAAACAACTCTTTTCTGTGACTTAGATCCCTACTTCCAGCTGCCAACTGAGACGTGCAGTGCTTACCCCACTGGATAGCAGTTATACAAATTGTACTTGTGTGGGCAGCACCTGTCAAGTCCTCAACTTAAGTGCTCAACTCGGAGTCCTAAAGACTTTATTCCCATGATTTGTTTTTATTCCTCCCCTCTGTAGTGTGTCATCATAACTTCTGGAGTCACTGACTGCTATCAGCTAACCAAATCTGACAGGAAAATGGTAGTCTCAAGGGTGAGTCCCTAAAATCTTTGGGGAAGATGGTTGATGAGGCGCTTCTACGACAGCCTCCTCTGCCCACATCTGAAAATGTCAGCGTGGACTTGGCTGTTCTTAGGTGAGAGAAAACTTGCATGGGAGAGCTCTTGGGCAGGCTTGGCTGCAGGAGGGATTTTTGGATAAAGGTTATACCGTCTTGGTTGCCTGCTCTGGTCAGTGATGTGGCATGAGTCTGTGGGGAAGGGAGGCTTCATCTGATGCTTGCAGAGGTCCCCGTGGGACCTGCAGGCTGCAAACTTTGCCCTGTGCAGATTTAAGTTCAGCTGCTGAGGTCTTCCTGTGATGGTGGTGGGCTTGCTCAGACCTTTCATGGGATTTTTGGCTCTTCTCCCTTCAAGTCCCTCAGTCAAAGGTTTCTGTGCAGGTTTTGTTAGGAGCAACAGACAAAGGCTGACAGCCTTGGAGGCTTGATTCAGCTACCACTCTGAAGTCTAATCCTAACTCAAGCCACAATAAGCATTTCCACCTGCAGAACTGGACTGGGAGCTGTGGGGTTGACAGGCTCTTTAGTGTGTGAGTTTGCCAGCCTCTAAAGCTCTTGCCTGTGCCCTGAGGACACGTGGCTTGGAGCAAGAAATGCAGAGCCAAGGAGTTGAGCGGTGCAGAGGGAAGGGCAAGGGGAGAGCAGGAGGCTTTCCCAATTCCCTAAAGTTTCTATTCAGGGTTCATCACAGCATCTCAACTCTTTGACTGTCTTTCTCGTTACATTTAAAATTTGAGGAGTTGGGAAGTGGTGCTTTCGGAAATGTAATTTAACTCTCCTGTAATCCTCAGCTATGTCTCAATGATGATAAAAGGAAATCTGGAAGAAGTCACAGTTTGATGCCAGAGTGAGAGGTGTTTGTCTTCCCTTCCCAGGGAATTTAGGAATCGCTGTCCTGTATCATGTTGTTCCTTTCTCCCTGTCAGGCCAGTCTCCATCTTCTCTGTGTTGAGTTGTGTCCAGATCAATATCCTCCAAACCCTTGGATTTTTACATGTGCTACAAAATCCGTAGCCCCTGCACTGTTTGGGTATAATGAGAGAGACCTCCTGTGATGGCTCACCTGCTTGTGGCTATTACAGAGCAGATTTCCTTGCTATCTATCTTGGCATGTCCCCAGACTTTGTTGGATACTCTGGGATTAAATCTGGTTTTCACTTCATTAAATGATTTTGAAACATGGACACAAACCAAAGCCCAGGCAGATGACAGTCTTGATTGTACCACGTATATTTTTTCCCACTTAAACTTTGAGTGGAGGAGTTTGTAGCCTTCTTAACGATGTTTGGCTGGTGTCTGAATGGGGCTGAGATGGCAGATTGCCCGAAGCGCTGTGACTGATCTAGAATGAGCTGGGAGCCTCCACATCCTGGGGAGAGAGGGACTTGGCAGGCACCATGTCCCACTTCCTAATGTCCTTGGCTTCAGGAATTTCTCATTTCTTTAGCAGAGAAGCCCAGTCAGGCCCAGCGTGTTGGAAAACAAATGTGCTGCGGATGAAAATGGTCTGCTTGTTTCTTAGCAGATCCCATTTAAATGGCAGCGTGAGCCTAGAGATCATCTGCTGCGTGCACTTTTGTTCTGAGCTTGTACAGACGGGTGATTTGCATGGCCATCATTTCCGAAAGTGTCATCTGCCTCAGACCAGATGTTCACCCTTCCTCCACTGAGACTCTGCTCTTTTCTTCTTGTTCCTTACTCTCGAAATAAATCTTCTGTAGACATCATCATTCAGATTGACACTTGATAGTCTCCTTTTGAGTGACACACATCCAGCTAATATCAGTGTAGTTAATCATGCTGAACCCTCCCCACAACAACTGCTGCAGTTCTTGCCACCAGTCCCTCCCAGCACCCCTTTTTTCAGGCCTTTGCATGTTCAGGTGTAAGATGGAGGTAAATGCCCCCAAACCTATTGACCCCCAACTAGTAGGAGCATGTTGTGGTGGGTTTCAAGGACAAGACTAGAATATTGTCTATTTTATATCATGACTCAAAAAAGAAGTTCCCAGCTGTGTAATATCTTTTTACCACCTAACCTGGTGCCATGAAAGCATCTCCAGTTTATGCTTTGTTGCTCAGGTTTCTTATACTGCATTTAGTTCTGTTTCTGGAGTTTCTAATTCTTCTTGCAATAGGTGAAACCAACTTTCATTCACTGGGAAAGGACTCAGAGATCTTGAATTGCTAAAAGAAGTACAAAATATTAAACAGTAAAAGGAAGACTTTCTATTCTTTTGGTTCTCCTCTCCTTCTTCCCCCTATGCCTACCAAGCATTTCAATAATGTAAAGATACTTTTGGACAAACTTCTAAATTCCCTTTCTCAGACTGAATAGGGCATGTAATCCCTACAGTAGGATTACTTTCATTTATGATGATGTCTTTGAAAGCTTATTGTTCTTTAAACATTTCTTGGACGCTGCATTTGAATTTGATCTTTTTTTTTTTTTTTTAACAGATAGCAAGAGTCCTGTCCATTGTTTTTGTGCCTTTCTTTCTGTACTATGAGTCAAATGATGGAACTAATTATAAGGAAATGAAATGTTGCCTGGTGTTTATTAGGCCCTGACAGTGTGGTCTGTGCCTCGTGGAACAGGAAATCACAGTCCCTGCTTCAGTGCTCTCATAAGCTGAGCAGGGCAGGGGATATTACATCCAAGCAAGCAATGTCTGGGATGCATCAGATCACCAAAGCTTGGTCTTAAAGTGGTACACAGCTGTTTGCTGCAATTTGTTGGTGAATTTGTTTGCAAGGTCTGACCGAAGCGTTGCCTCTGCAGAGATGCAAATGGAAGGAGGGTGGTCAGGCACGTAAGAAAGAGCAGATTTTATGCATGGGTGAAAGGTGAGACTTCCACAAGAGTGAGCAAAAGATAGAAACCAGCTGGGAATCTTGAAGGGAGCCCAGGTAGTGAAGGGGGGAGGGTGAGTTCTTGGGGAGATGAGGGTGGGAAACAGAAAGCTTGGATTTAGAGTTGTAGGTGAAATGAGGACAGTGGTGTGACTTCAGAAGGGGATTAGCATAGCTGAATGCAGAAAAAAGAGCAGAATTACAGAGTAAGTGCATTGGGCAGACAGAAAGCAAGTAAGAGGCAGAAAACACCAAGGCTGGACCACAGGTAGACAGTGAATGTGAGGTAGATCAGTGCTAGATTTCTGAAAACAAAGCTTGAGGTTAGGCTGAGCAAATAAGAAGTGAGCAAAAGCAGATGGCAGGGTGGTTTGAGTCCCTGAAGATAAACAGGAGAGTTCAGTGCTTAGCAACTACAGTATTCCCAACAAAGCATTAAATAACTCTTTCCAAAAAAATCTTTTCCTCTTTGTTTTCTTTCTTTTTGGAGTGCAAAGCATTGCTGGATTTAGAGAGGTTTGGACTTGGACCTGACCTGGGAGGGGGAGCTGGGCCAGGATGGCCCAGTTTATTATGCTGGGCAGTGTGGTGCTAACAGTATGGGTTGAGTGTTGAACTCGCTTTTAGATCCTGTTTTCTCTGTCTACAGGTACCTACCTTTAATGCAGGTAATGCAGAGGGAATAAAACAACAGTATAGGTAGATGGATGGAGAGCCAGTGCAAAGCCTGCAGCCTGTTTTGCAGGAACTTGGATGTGAGTCCTGCATGGGGCTGGCAGCTGGGGCTGCACTTAACAGAGCAGCGCCTGCTAAGATTATAACTTCTTTTGTAGTTGTATTTTTCTTGGAGGTTGATTTCCATAATGTAATGCAGTAACAGGATGCAGACATGTGGCATGGTTGGGATGGCTTATTTGCATGAATGCCAATCAGCTGGTGCTGGCAACTGCCTTTTTTATTTAAAAAGGGAATCTCCCATGTCTCCTTGCTCTACCTGCCAGCTAATCAGCAGGAGATGGGACATCAGATCCCTGTCTTCTCTTGTGGTGTCTCTGGATTAAGACTCGGAGATGATAATGCCCAGGAGAGACAGACACTGCAATCCAGCTGGATAATTTCCCTGATCTGCTTGTTGATGTGTTTTTCAAATGGCTGCAGTGTCAATGAAGTGAGCTGATGCCTGTGCCAAATTCCTGTTGAACTCGCCCTGCTCCTTGCTTCCCAGCACAAATTTCCACCCACCATCCAATGCTTTGTGCCCTTTGCTAACATGCAATTCCCTGCAGTGCTCTCACACTTCTGGTTGCTGAGATGGTTTTGTGGGTTTCCCACACCCCTTGTAGCTGAGGAAGTTCCCTGTCCTTTTTGTCCAGCTGGTGGCCTGGTCCTGCTGGAGCCTGCAGGGAGAGTCTCCAGAGGTTCTGTATATGGTGGTGTGCCCAGGATGAACAATGAAGAGTGGCATGTTCAGCTCCAGCTATGAAATTGGGAAACAGTGCTGACTGCCAAGCCTCGAGAAGGATTTTTTCGAACAACTGGAGTGTAGAGCTTTGGCTTGCACACCTGAGAGTGCCAGGTGAACTATGAATTAATGTGTAAAAAGCCTTGGGAAAGTTCACAATTGTGTACGTTGTTATGAAGTCAATAACCAAGTTATGTCAGGTCTATTGAGCTGAATACATTTTGTGATTCTTTAATTCTCCTCTAAGCTTTCCTTCTCCTCTAGTGTGACTTTTTTTTTTTTTTTTGCTTTTCTCTACTCCCTCATTCCTCAGCACAGTAACCACACCTCTGTGTATTTCTTTGCTCACTGTAAGCTAAATAGGGACAAGTTTTTTATAGATGCTGAGATTAAATGAGGCCCTCTGGAGAATTTCAAGAGGGACCAGGCCACTTGAGCAGATTGGAAAGGGTCCAGGATTGCATATGGGCAGCAGGCTCTGAGAGTTGATGTGAGGGGTGAACAGTTCTTCCATGTATCAGCTGCCTTTAAGTGGTTATAAAACAATCCACCACAGACTGGGAAAAGGTTGAAAACATATGGAATCATTCACTTGGCTACCTTTGAGCTAGAAAAGAAAATAAAGCTGTGTAATTTACCCAAAGTATGTGTAGGTTACAGTGTCACTTTTTGGAGAGCTGTTTTAGAGTTTGGTGCTAAGGAAGATGTGCGTGCTGGGGTCTTCTCGGTGCAGGCAGGGGGCACTCTGATGGAGCTCCAGATAGTTTCTGTACCCCCAAGGTGACTGGGATGTGGTAAATAGTCTGCTGCTTGGGAATCAAATATTGTGGTTTGTTTCATTTTGTTCTGCACAGGAGGGACAGCAAAAAAATAAGGGAAGATGCAGTAGGTGATTATGGGAGAACAGTCACGCTTTGACCACTTGCTAGCCAAGTAGTCTTGAATCCTGGCTGCATGAGATTGGGATTCTCCATGGTAAATCTACTTGGCTTTATTCCCTAAGAAGTGTGACAGTGGCAATCTGTGTCTCTGAAGGTGGCACTCCTTCCTCTTGGGCTGAATTGCCAAAATTCAAGATCATGGCTGAGGGCTTTCTCTTTCTCCCAAGCAGAACCACGATTTACTGGTGCAAGTCTGCTTATTGCAGTTAACATGTAAACCCTGGTCTACTGAAAGGAGCAGAATTAAATGTTGATCCTGGTCAGGTTTTGACCTGCCTTTCCAGGAACAGTCTGACTCGAGGGGCTGTTTTACAGCTTCCTACCTGTGCTTCCTCCCTGTAGGGTTCCTGCCCAGCCTGCAGTGGTTTGCAGCTATGGGCACTGCCTCAGCTCACAGAATCACGGAATATCCTGAGCTGGAAGGGACCCAGAAGGATCCAGTCCAACTCCTAGTCCTGCACAGGACCATCCCCAAGAATCATACCATGTGCCTGAGAGCATTGTCCAAATGCTTTTTGAATTCTGTCAAGTTTGGTGCTCTGACCACTTCCCTTGGGAGCCTGTTCAGTGCCCAACCAGCCTCTGTTTGAAGAACCTTTTTTTCTAATATCCAACCTCAACCTCCTCCTGCCACTGGTCACCACAGAGAAGAGATCAGTGCCTGCTGCTTCCTCAGAGATGAACATGTCTTAATATTTGTGAGGGTTTTTAAAAACTATTTTTACATGAAGGAACAATACTTGACCCTTCAGACAGCTTCAATTACAGTGGTGACCATTATCCCAATTGTCTTCTTCTAGCTATACCTGTGAAGCACTTTAAGACTGTGGGACATATACCTCCCCACTAGCAATAGTTCTGTGTCCAATGAGATGTGAAAATAAGGCCAGACTTTTGAGCCTGTGCTGTTGTTTTTACGGTGGGTGTGCCAGACTTGGTGCCCTGTGCCATGAAGGTTTGCCTGTCTACCATGGGTGGCAGTGCTCTTCACTAGTCCTTGGCATTTAGTTGGTGATGGGTGCTGATGGACACCTGGCCCTGCAGTATCAGAGCTGGCAGATGAAACATCCTTTGAGAAGATCTCGTGAAGGGGCAGAGAGAAAAGTGGGAAAGCAGACATCATTAAGTGCCTGCTTGATCCTGATTTTTCTGACATAGTTGTCTGGAGTGGAGGAGGGAACTGATCCAAGCAATCCCTTCCAGTTCTTGACCAGTGCTTGCTAACTTGCAATTGCTTTTTATAATCCCCACTTTAAATGGGATATTTGCATAAATTGGCATGAGCTGCACCAAAACAATCACAAAAGAAGCTGAACTGTATTGGATGCTGTTTCTGGTAGCACTGTCTGCAAACAAAACAAGATGTGCAGTACAAAACCCATTAACTCCATGTGCTATATTTATGCTTTGTGTGTTCAAGAACAGCATGTTGCTGTGGGCCATCGTGTAATCCAAATTGCCTTGTAGGGGCTCAGAGGTTTAAACCATTCCAGAAGTTTCACAGCACTTTCTTCCCTCCAGAGGCCACCTGGCAGCACTGCAGATTTTCCACATGTGATTTTCATCTAAGGCCTTCCCCAGCTATATATAAATCAGAGTAGCAAAATTATCTGAGGATGCCAGTAACTCTGAAAAAAGCCCTTGGGGGCTGGGATGTAAACAGGCCTTTCCTGAGGGGATTTCATCTATGTTTCATTGAGGCTAAATTCTTCCCTTGGATGCACTATGCAGCTCTTAAAATAAATGGTTTTAAACTGTTTTTAGGATGCTGCATAAGTGCTCTTTCATGTCTGAGCTACACTGGGTCAGTTCTGCCTGAAAGGCTGGTGCTGTATTTCAGGTATTACCCAGAGGTACCTATTGATGTATTGTCCATGACATGAGTGCCTGGCCAAGTTATCATGTGGTTGCTCTGAGGAGGGGGAAATGGTGGCTTGTCTGGCTGAAGATACAAAAGGGGGAACTTTCTTTGTAACAGGACTTTGGGGTCACCCTCCACAATTTGTTTATATCTGACATTAGAAGGCACGAACATTTTAGCTGAAAATTAGGAAATCCCAAAGGTGCTACTTGTGTAGCACTTCCTCAGTCCTGCCAAAATGTCACCACTTAAAAATAACAAAAAAAGCCCAAAACAAAATAAATCAATGTTACTGATGACAGCTGCTAAGCGTGGCTCTTTGCCTTGTGAGAAGACCTAGCTTGCAGAAAGGAGCTCTGGGTCCCTCTTCCCATTCTTGCACAGGAGAAGGTTGTAAAGTAGCTATATTCTCTCCCCTGTTAGTGAACCCACCTCAGCTGGAATGGGCTAAGTTTGGGCCTTGCTGCTCTCCAAAGGGTTTCCTGGGAGGCTGTTGACTGATTCACCTTTTACATGGGGAGTCTTGTGCCCAGCCTGGAGCTGGGACTTCCCTCTGGAGGGGTTAAGGGATAACAGTCAGCCTACCTGAACAGGGGGATCCCTCTGTGCAGATCAGAGAGCTCTGGAGCTATTTAGGTACCAGCAGATTAACATGGAAGTCTGTGAAGAATGTGGGCATAGAAGCTGTATCCTCTAAGTGGATTCCAATACCATCATACATAATTAGCAACTTATATCTACTGAAGTGCATAGGAAACTGTTGCCTTTGCAAGCTTTGGATTTCCTTGCCTTTTTTTCTTTTCCCCTCTCCTGACACCTGCAGTAGATGAAAGCCAACTGTGATGAAATTTCTCCTACTTGGTGCACTCACAGGGAGTAGTTCCCCCCAGGAGAAAGTGGAGGAGGAGGAATCCAAGTGCTAAGACTGTCAGTGTGAAGACCCTGCCATCAATGCAGGCACTTGGAAGCTCGAGGATAATGGAATTCCTCAGTGGCTGTTACTGCCAGTCACCCTCTGGATATCTGGGCAAGACATGCCTGGTTTTCTGCCAGTGCACCCTCTGGCACATGTGGAGGCAGGCAGGAAATAAACAGTTATGTGGAAACAGGTTTTTGTTCACCTGGGCAAAAGGTGCCACAGGAGAAACCTTTGTGGTGGTAGGAGAAAGGTGGGGATAGAAGTATCCAGCAGTGAGGCACTGGATACAGCTGCTTCTCAGTTACATTTGGATTGGCAGGAAAGATAATAGAAGTGTGATTTTCTTATTTTTTTTTTATGTTTAGCTGGAAGGTGGCACCAAACAATTTCTCTTGCCATGGCAAACTGTGCTGTTACTACCCCATCTAACAGAAGAGGTGCATTTGCAGTTAGTCCTGAGATTAAAAAATGAGAGGACTGGTGTTTTGTTAGCATGGATTGTGGACTAGGGATTAAGACATTCCATAAAATTTGGCACAGCTGCAGAGTTTTTGGCCCAAACCTTGTAATTCATTACCATAGGGCTCTGCATAAATCTTTCCATAGGCAGTTATTCACAATATGTGGTACCTAAAACTGGTTAGTGATCAAAGTTGTGGGTTTTTTTTCTTTAAATACTAAAGCTAGTTTTATTTGTGGTGCCTGATATCAGTGGTGGGTAGAAGTGATTAATTTCTTCTGAACTAAGTGGGCTTTAAAAAAAAAAATGCAGCAGGTGGATGATGTAGTGCTGTTACAGCTTTCCTTTAATGTAGGAAAGTGGAACGTAATTGCATCAAGTAGTGGTTTTGAAATATCAGATGTCCATTAGTGCATAATTAGCAAGTTAATGATGTGTTGCCAAACATGTGGTGACCTCCTTTTCTCCGCCAAACTTCTAGCCATTGTTGCTTATTGCATTAGCTTCTTGGAAAAAGTGCACCAGTGGCGGTATCTGCTGGGCCTGTCTCCTTGAATTACTGGGAGTGGACTGGAGGTCTTTGTAATGCTGAACGTGTGTGAAAATATTATCCTTAATTTTTGCCGCTGCCCTGAGCACATCTGGGACCAGGAAGTCTGGGCTACCTTAAAACACAGAAAATCTAACAAAAGCGAAAGGTGAATAAAAGGAAAATTCTGAGCACTCCATAAATAGAAGTGAGTTAAATTCTTACAAATCTGGATCCAATGGGCTGCAAGGGCCTGAGACCAGGATCTGGTACATTCATAGTGCACAATTGTCTGAAGGAATAGTTACAGATTTACCTTTATATTTGATTCAACCAAGACTGACTAGCTTAGGAAAGCCAGGTTATTCACCAAAGTGAGTCTCTTGCAATAAGCTTGAATCCAAATGTGGACATTTTAATTGGAAATGGTTGCTGATTAGAAAGGAATGTTCCTGTGTTCATTTCTGACATAGTACATTATGTTAGGTCAAGTTCCTTTTGGTTCATATTAATGAGATGACTGCACTGATGATTTAAAAAATAATAATTAAAAAATTGTTCTCTTTAGCTACAAAATCTCTATGTGTTTGGACAGCAAGTGTTGTCTAGGGTGAGCAATTGCACGTTCCATCAGAACCAATTTCTGTGTTTGATTATGGGCTGACAAATAGCTTTGTGCACATTGCAATATTATTCCAGGGATGATACTGGCCTTGGAAATGCTTCGTGCTCAATGGAAGATGCAGTACAGATTTCAGTGGATAAAGTAAAACACTTAAAATTTGCCTTATAATTTGGCAGCTACAATTTAGATATTTACCTGGGGCTTTTGTAGGGTAGTCAGCTGGACTTCTAAAGCCAAGAATTTTTTTTTTGTCCCAAATCAAGCTTGAATTACCTTGAGCTGTAAGTGTCTGGCATATCTTTATACTCCTGTGTTCTTTTTCTTTGCCATGTCCAAGTTGTTCCGCTGGTAACATCTGCCTTTCTTTTGATCACCAACTCTCATTGTCATGCCTCCTTCCATGCTGGCTCTCACACAGATCTGCCTCCATCTCTTGAAAGATTAAGTGATCTATCTCTCCCTTTTCCTGTTCTTTTTGGATATAGTTGGTTTCCCCCATGAAAGATGATGCCTGTCTCCTAATAAAGATGAGTTGTGTTGTGTACTGCTCTGGATGGTCTTATGGGTGTTACCTTTAAAAATGTTGCTTGTGCTAGTGCTGTGTTAAGGTTTACAGCTATACAAGAAATATTTCTTGCTTTGCTCAGTCTGAAAGGCCCTGAGTTGTAGGGTACTGGACAGCCTACAGCTCCTGTTAAATATATATTGGGCCAAATTCTTGGCTTGCATAACTCTGTATGTTTATGTTTGCTTGGACCATGTTCTTATTTACTTTAACTTATTACTCACAGCATCAAACTGTAAGTCAAATGGTAGAGTGACTCAGAATTCTTCAGTTGGCTGATGAAGTCAGGATTGTAGCCGATTTTTCTACCTCTGAAACTTACTCTTTGTGCTGAGCACAGCCTAATCATAGAAAAATAGAATATAAAACTTTGCCAGTTCTCCATCACTTGAGTTTGGAGGCAGGGCAGGATGCATAAAAAAAAAGTTAGAGGTTATAGAACAAATTTTTTTCGCCTTATTCCAGAGGAACACAGAAGAACTTAAAAGTGTACACAGGAATAAGAAAGTGACATTTTCTTTGCAATAAATGTTTGCTAAGCATAGGAGGCAAAATTTAGTAACAAAAATAATTTTTGCTTAACGCTGGGGGAAAGAGAAGAAATCTTCTTGTCCCCAGTTTAAAAAGATCTTGCTAGATGCCAATCCACTGCAGAATTTATTCAAGAAAATTGTGGTTGGTTTGTGTGTGGGGTGAAAAAAATGAGGTTTGGAGATGGAAGTAAAAATCACCCATCTGAGCTCTGCCTGGGGATCAGCTGCACTGTGCACACCTGCCCTGAGGTGCTGGAGAAGAGAACGTGGGTTTTGGTACCACCTGACCTGGGTTTCCACCTCCCAGGTGGACAAACCAGACAGGGCTTCTCGATGGTCTATACTGCTGTTGTTACACAAAACCTTTTAGATGGGAAATGAGTGTGTAAATATTCTGCTCACCAGGTACAGCTGTTAAATCAGGTCCTGCAAAGCAGGATCACTGAGTCCCGAGCACTCAGCTGTGTCAGTGGTGGTAGTCTCCAAATGCAACCTTAGTGTGTTTGAAAGAGGAAGACGACAAAAGTAATTTTCTGCAATGTGAAATCTTTTCTTTCTGAGCTCACTCACTCTGTTTGGGACCTAAAATTACATGGGAATGAAACACCTTGACTTAACTAGATCCAATTTTGCAGTTAGTCCTTCTAGAGTAGTGGATTGGACTAAGGAAAAGGCCTTCTGCCTTTCTCATCTGAATTTTTCTGAGTTTGAGCAAAAAAAAAAAAAAATCTAAGATTTCTTGTGATAATATTAGCCTGCATGATTTTTGTTCTGTTCAGAAGAAATATGTTTGATGGGAGAGTGGATTTCCAAATGTTCTCCCTTTTATTTTGGTATTTATTTGAGGTGGTAAAGAGGGCAGACAGAATGTCAGGAACTGATGAATTTAAAGAAAGGTAAAAGAATCATCATTTAAACTAGGCAGAGACTGGTGTCACCATCTGACAGTTTAAGGCTTTTAGAAATCTTTCCCATTTTGAGCTGGATAAAGCTGTGAAATGATAAGCAACCAGGGTTTTTTTTGGTTGAGCTAGGGGAGGGAGGATTTTCTGTATCTTTGTTAGAGAACAAGTCAACTAAAACATACCTTTCTTATTTTCAGCCCTATCCCCATTTCCCCACTAACTGTGGGGGAACCAGTCAGGTAGAAAATGCAGATAAGATAGGCACGAACAACATATATGAAACTTGGGAAGACTACCTTAACTTTGAAACTCAAATTGTGTTAAAATTAATCTTTTATAGCAAAACACTCCTTTAAATTAATTAATGTGTTATTTTATTTTCCCACATAATACCATTTATTTTAAGCTTCCTAGTTGTTTAAAGACCTTATTTTTGATCAATGGCTGGGATATTTCATAAGTAAGCAGGGGTTTTTTCTGAAGTGAAATGTATATCTTGAAGGTGTAGTAAAGGAAGTCAAGGAATCATACCTTTGCCTGCTCTTTAAAAGACTATTTTTAATCTTGACATCCTAAATAACTGTTTAAATCATCTACAAGAAGAAATATATCAATACCATGATCTTATATTAAAAAAACCCACCAGATGTGACTGACAGAGTATGTGTATTTATAGCTTCTCTATTGCTGCTGTAATCTACATTCATTTCTCTGTGACTCCAGAGTTGTACAAGCAAGACTGCATCTCTTAAAAGCATTTGAATGATTACTTGTTCATGTCAGTGTGTGTAGTGAAGCAAAGGAAAATTCTTCTCCTTTCCTCCATTAATATACCCTGTAAATAAATACTTTTCTGATCTACATCATGCATATTCATTCTGTAGAAAATCTGTGATCTCTTATGGCCTTGGATGAACTGCCTTTTCTTTAATCGCTATTTTTCCTCGATGCCTTTTTAGAAACGGAAAATGCACTTTAAAGTTCTCTGTAGCAAAAGATGCTGCCGAGTATTATGAGCAATTAGGATATGCTTATTTTAGAAGGTTGCTTGAAAGAGACTTGACAGTAGGAAAAATTGGTGCAAACTCTGCTTTTTAGAAGTGGTGCACCTGGGTTCTGATGCATTATGCTCATGTGAAGAGGACAGGACCGGGTCTCTTTGGAGCACCCATTTAGCTGTCGGCAAGTGATTAAGTGGCACTTGACTACGTTCTGCAATACGTGGAAAAGTCTGATCTTTACCTTCTTAAACCAGAACCTGTGAAGTAATAATGAAGGAAAGAAATTCGTGGAACGAAGTTAATAATATTTTGGGTTTGCACTTTTCCCACTCGTTTTATTTTAGACCGAAAACAAAGTGTGTCTTTAGTGAACTGGAATGATCAGCTACCTAGAGATATTTCCATTAAAGGTTTCTACTGCAGTATCATTTTAGAAGCTGTTTTTTTTAGTTTTCTTTAGAATGAAAATGTGCTGATAAGTCATGGAGGGGAAAAAAAAAGAAAAAAAATAAAAAGAAAAAAATCCTTTCCCCGCTATATTTTTCTCGGAGGATTATTTTTATTACCGATGTGCATGAATTACAGTAGGATGCGGTAGCTGGATCAGGCATTAATACAACCCTTCAGTGTAACGTTTCAGCCCTAAGATTAATCTAAATCTACCCAGGCATCTAAAAGCAAATGAGAGGAAGTAGGAAATGAAGGCTGGAAAAAAAAAAAAAGGAGGGAAGAGGAGATCTATCTTAGAAGCATGATTTTTGTAGTTTTCCTGGATTATAGCGAGATCTGGGAGTGCTGGAATGTACAGTCTCTGGATTCTGTAGAAATACAAAAAATTAAGTGCCAAAAAAGTGCCTCTTTTGACAGCTCTCTAAAAAATGTCAGTGACCTCTTTGTTCTTCATCCACTTTTCCACAGCACAAAGATGATGTGCTTGACCAGGAGACTGGGCACTGTAATTTTTATTGGGGTAGGAAGATTTGGGGGACTCCTGTTGAAATCCTCTTGTCTGCAGAGACAATGGGGAAGGGTGAGATGTCAAGGTCACTAAAACTTGACTTCTCTGCTTGTCTGAGCCTGTATCTTTGTTTCTCAGCTTTCCCCTCCTTCATCCCTGTGCCTTTGAAAATATGGGGACAACTAAAAATGATATTTTTATTTTTTTAGATTTCTGGTGTTTTGGAGAACTATTATTGTCTGGGAACCCTGAGGCAGAGACTCCTACTGCTCTGAGCTCTTTCCTTCCCCTGCTTAGGCTGGTATGTTGAGATGGCAGGGAACACTGTCACTGCCTTTTCCCACACAAATGTGCAGTGCTTAGTGTGACAGTGTCCCACCCGCACTGGGGGCCTCCAGACACAGATTAATAAAGACTAAAGATGATAAAATTTTTTGAACAGTCACAGCTCATCAAATAAACTCCTACCACGCTTAGAAATTTTAAAAAAAAAAAAAAATCCATTTTAAAGGCAAAATTAGCCACACAGCACCTGCCCTGATTTTTTTTTTCTTTTTTTTTTTTTTTTTCTAAAGTAGCACATCTCTTTGCTGACGCTTGACTGCAGTGACTCATCATAGGAGGCTAAATCAGCCATGGAGCGTAATGCAGCGTGACTGATTTAGCCAGCTCTGATGCAGCATGATGAGAGTAACTTGGACCAGGAAATTTCAGCTTTCTCCCTCCTCTCCCAGGCTAAGAACAAAGGGAAAGTTAAGCATCTTTCCAGCAGTTAAATATCTTGCTTAAGGGTGAAGCTGTTTGTTTGTTTTCTGTCAACTGAGAAGCTTGTGTGTAGGAAATAAACATTAAGATCTTGAACCAGAACTATTGAGGGATGTGCAGGCAGAGCTTGTTAAAAACATCTGAGTATAACAAGTCTTTAGTGCCTTCTTCCCCTCAGACAAATTACTCAAATGTGTGATGAGGACTTTTTGAAGATAATTCCTTAAAATATTGCTTTGTTAGGTATAATATATGTGGAATGTACATGCTGCTTTTGGTCACACTGGCGATGTGTACACGTTTGAGACCTGATTAAATTACATCTGCTCATCCAGTTACTCTGCATCAGCTGAGCCACCCCTGCTGCCTCTGGGCACTTGTGATGCCCTTCTGGTCGGAAGCAGTAACATCATCCTGCCCAAACACCTTTTCCTGGGATTTAAGCACAGATAATTTGTTTCACAAAGGGTGAGCATATTGAACCACAGGGATCATCCCAGGTGGGAGGCTCCTCAGGACTGGGCAATTTGATTCTGTGTCTGAGCTTTTGTTTTTGGATGCTCTGTACTTTTCTGCCGACATGAAGGGAAGTTGGCTTTATACTCCAGTCACTGAAATTCAGACCAGACCACAGTGCAGAATGTCAATCAAATCGTGCATTTTGAGATGAAATGGAGGAGTAGGCTCAGAGGTAAAGGGTGAGTGAGAGTTTCCTGTCTGTGCTGCGTGTTCTCAGTTTTGTAAAATCAAGTTGGAAGCGAGTCCCACTGAACAAGAGTGGCCATATTTTGCAAAGGGGAAATGTACCCAAATAATCCTGTTCAAGAAGATAATTGGGCTGTTTGAAGTAACCAGCATCACTTGAAACTGGATCCTAAAATGGAAGAACAGAAAATAGAGAGGTACAAAGAAGGAGCTTTTCTAAACATTTGTGTTTCTCCAGATGTTTGCCTGAATCGCGTCACAGAACAAAGTGTCAGTGGCTTGTGCTGTTCTTTCCAAATGTAGATATTAGGGTAATGATGAGGAACTCTGCTTACACAGGCTTTTCTGCCTTGACTATGGTCCCTGGCACCTCTTCTTACTGAGCATCAGTGATTTAGGAGTCTTGCAACAGAGACTTTTGGTGCAGGTACTCTTTCAGTCAGCTTGAAGTGCTGGCCTTGGGTATGTGTGCATACCTATATATTCATATAAAAATATATATTCTTTTTCTTGTAAGACAAGAGGTGCAGTGAAGAAAATGGGTTTAACTTCACAATTGCCTTAAATCCTGCCTGGGATCAACTTCTGAGCCCAGGAAAATCAATTGTCAACCCGTAGTCCAAAAGAACATCCTGTGAAACTACATCTGATTTTGTTTTCTACTACTTCCAAGAGTTTTGATATGAAAAAAAAAGATATTTCAACCCTGGAATTCAGCAAATAACCTCCTCCAACTTCAAGTGAAAAGGAAAAATTCATTATCAGATATACAGATATTTGTTTTCTCCCTTATTGCTGTTCTGTGAAGGGTAGATGTGTCGACAGCTGTTTCTGCACGACATGTGCTAGTTCAAGTACCTCTCTTGTGCTGGTTCCCATGCACTGGTTTTGAAATACTTATTGATTGCATCTTTTCTCAAGGTTTGTTTCACAATACAGCTCAAGATTTTTAGATATTAGTATAATAATGATTGTGATCTATACATTGCTTTGCAGCCTGAAGAATGTCATTGTATAACCAGAAACTCTTCAACTGAACTGCATCTTGTTAGATACAGTGCTGGGCCAGCATGGCTCAGTTCAGAGTCTTCTGTGGAGGCCAAAACTTTGTTATCCTTTTACTGATACTTTTGTATAAGGTATATGATGTTAATTCCCTAAAGGACCTATAAAAACAAACAAAACAACATCATGAATTCTGATTTTTTTGCTCTTATGTGATCAAAGGAGTAGGAGTAAGTGGAAAGCAGAGTTGTGTAGTGAACAGTGAGGATCACAGGCATATTATCCTGTCACTTGGAGTCAGGCTTACTGACTATCCACCACAGAAACCTATATTGAATCTGAAAGAAATACCTGAAGACAACCTTGTGCTAAAGGGTAGAGCCTGATAATGATGTTTAATAATGATGTATGAACTTAAAGTAGGAAAGTAGGATGGCATAACCAATGCATTGACAGAGAGGGCAGGATGGGTGAGCAATTGGTGTGTGGGTTGGGTTTCTGCTCATAGGGGGCTTTGTGGATGCAGGATGAAAAAAAATGTTACGTGTAGCAGAGCAGATGTTCAGGAACTGCATAATGCAAAAATTGCAAGACTTCAGCGATTTGTTTATTAAACAAATCAGTATTTAAATAAGCTGCACTGATTTTTTTTTTCATTCATCTAATATATCCTATATTTTCTTCAATTTGTATCTCTGTGCATACTTAAAATGTTACTCCCTTGTACAGCTTTGTTAAAATATTTTAAGTGTTATACACTTGTTAGTTTTAACATTTAATCAGGACTTTATTAAGCAATTGAATTGTCTTCATCACCTTCTACAAAAATACCAAACACTTTTACATATTTATCTAGTACTTCTGCCAGAACATGCCAGCTACCTTACAAACATACTTAGTTCATTATAAGTAACTAAAATACTGAGCACAGATTTGAGAAATGGTTGTTCTGTGTGTGTCAAGTGACAATTCTGTGCTTTTTTTTGCTAGTACTAAGCTTAATTGTTTTGCCTCAGTGATGCAGAATCTCACAGGCTGCAGTTCACAAATAGTGAGTTCATGTTTCCACTGCAGTCCTTTCACTACTGAGAAGTTAATAGTGAGTGGTGCTCTTCAGTGTCTTGCTCTTCACTGGAAATCCTGTTATTTATGCTTGTTCCCAGGGGCCTGGGGTTATATCTGGGGTTTAACTCTATTGGGAGGTGATAGATGATGTGTTGTTGTCTTCAGCAAGAACCAATTTAAGCCTGAAATTCTTGTCAGGCCCACTCTTTCCAGCCTCCTCCAACATAATGTCTTTCCAGCCTGAGGCCATCTTCCTGCCCACCACTGCTCCTGTAGGATGTATGAATTTTATTTTGAAACCCACAATGATTTTCTTTAATAACTGTGTGAAGGTGTTTATAAAACTATTTTGAGTGAGGGGTGACGTGTTGGTGCAGAAATGCACAGAGTATCGTGGGTTGGAGGGTGTACTCTGGGGATCACATCCCCTGTTTCCCAGCCAGGGCTGGGCTTGGCTGCCATCTCCACGGCTCGTGAACTCTGTGTCCTTGGATAAGCTGTTGAACACTCTGTGCCCTCCTGTGTTTGTACAAGAATGCTTATCTCACAGGTAGGGATTAATCAGTGTTTGAAAAGTAATTTGAGATCCTTGATGAAAAGCACTGTGTAAGAGGGAAATATGTGACGTCTTGGAGATTATGATCACCCCCATTTCCCTTCCCGAGCTTAAGGGAAAGTGGTGAGAGGGTTTGTACAGGAGGGGGAAAGATGCTTCTCTCTGTGTGTTTCTTTACAACACAAGGCACCAGCTACCCCTGAAACCCATGTGTGTTTATCTTGCATATGTTGTTATGTGGTTTCAGTTATCTTTGCAAGAAAATGACTGTTCCGGCTCCTGAGACCCGTTTAAGCGATTATGACCTAAGTTAGTTCACAACAACCATCCTTTACAGAGCTTAATCAATAAACCCTGAAAGCAAACTAATCTTCATTTACTTTTGGAGGCCACTGCAGGAAAAGCAGAATTGTCAGATAAAGCTGGGGATCAGCATTCCTACCTCAAGGCCAGGGGTCAGATATTAGTACACAGAGACTGTAAATATAGTTTGGTTGAGCAGATGCTAAAATAAGTATGGTGGGAAATTATACCTCCAGGGGACAATGCTTTAATGCATGCAATAACTGATAAGATAAGCTTCTTTATTACCAGAAGAATGAATTTAAAAGCCATATATAATTTGTCTTCATGCTTAGGGGAATGAGGGAAGAGAGTGGACTATTAGGTGGAGATAAGTGGCTCATTGGAATATTGTATTAATATTGTGCTATTTCCAGGAGATATGAGGTACATTAACTGAAGGATGGGAGGCAGGACACCCCAGGTAAAATACAAATCAAAGGGATGTTTAGCATGGTTTGCTTCCTATTATGGAAAGTTTTCTTCATTCAAACTTGGTTCCCAGTTTGGAGTTGTTAGCAATTAAATGTGAAGGGGGGGTGGATACTACAGAGGATACTGCATCATGGATTACTACTCTGTGAGAAGTAAATGGGCCAAACTTTGTAGATGTCTTCCCAATTCCACTGCAAAACCTGTCTTCAAGCTTTAGAAATGCAATCTTCTGAAGCCCACACATCATCTCCCCATGAACAAACAGGCATGGGAGGTTAAAGGATCTACCTTTGAAAAATAAAATTTGTCTGTGTACACAATAGAGGGCTAATGGTAGTGACAGTATTTTATGTGGTAAGCATTCTTAACCACACTGTGTTTGTGGTTAAGACTCCTCTTGCACCTCCACTTTTCTTAATTTCATGTTTCTTCCCAATTCTTCTAAATTGTGAAGCACTTGAAAGAAAAAAGAATATTGTGACTGTATCTGCTATCATATATCTGGCCTCAAGGATAATAAATATAGGGTTTCCTATATATAAAAAAGCCTATTTAGTAGTTTATCCTCTCCTTTTATTATTTTTGTTTATAAATGAAAGAAGATGATGGTGGATATACTTTACCTTCAGTGCTGGCAGAGAGAGGACACTTGTCATTTGACCAGAAAGTAGATGAATGCTGGAAGGGACATTTACTATGTATGTATCTAAAAGTGGAATCATAATTTCTTTGCTGTGTGTGCTGCATGTTTATGTTGAGGCAAATGCCAAAACTTCCAATTATTGTGCTTGCATGTTGCAATTTTTTGGCAATCTTAATGGGCAAAACCCTCAGATTTTCTCTGAAACAGCTGTGTATGGTCTTGCATTGTACATATTACTTTTGAAAATTGAGAGTAGCCTCCTTATTAATTACAAGAAAACTTGACATAGTGAAATTGATGACTCAATCGTAATTTAATTTTGTCTGTGTATAATATGGAATGTACTGCCTGCAAATGCCCCCTTTGTCCACAATCTTCTTTGACTGGGACATCACTTCATTAGGAATCTCTGCCAGGAGAAATCCTTACATGGAGGGCTTTCATGTAGCTTTTCATGGGGAGAATAATTGAGTTCCTAGAGGACCTATCTGATTTGAAGGCCAAAACTTCCTTGTAATACAGACTATATAAAAGTAGTATAAATTACAGCGAGAGATCAAACAGTGCATTTAAATGCACTCTAAGAAAGAAAGGAACCACGCTATAGTCAAGTTTTTTGATTGTTCACTAGCCAGGTATCCATGTTATTTAGGAATCATCTTGATGTTAATCTTTTTGAAAACCTTTATGTATATTGATGATCTCATTCTACTTAACTTCACCTTCAAAAACATGTATCTTAAATTCAGTGACTGCTTTGTCCAATTTAAATGTATTTCACCTTATCAATTTCTTTTGCTGTGCCAACTTTATTTCGTCTTCTCATCCCAGTGCTGTGGATAATTGACAATTGATGATAAGCTTTACAGAGGAGATTAGGATAAAATTATGTTTCATTAGGCTGGAGTCATACAGAAGTGCCTAGCCATGGATAAAAGACAGTGGCACAACTCTTGTCCTACAGAATGTGCAGTGTGAGGGGTGAACTGAAGGTCACACATAAAAGCAGAATTATAAATGTATTTCTGTAGGACTATATAAATATAAATTACTTACAACTGTTTCTCCATGAGTTTTACCAACCTGATAAAACTTGTCTTTTGCTGATGTACAGTAACTTATCGCTATATCCTTCTTATCTTCTTTTCCTTTCTTATTCCTTCCTTTCCTATCTCCTCCACCACGAGCATGTTATTCTAACAGCAGACTAGAGGATCTCGGTGTTTATGTGCATTTATTTCAGAAAAAAATTGTCTTGTAAACAGGAAAAGACTTGTTAAGGATAATTAGTGAGAGATCAAGAGTTGAACGCTAAAAAACCTCCCCAGAGACAGAGATGTATCAGTAATTCCCAGAAGCCTTTGATTCTGAAAGGGTACTATCTCCATCTTAATAGTCTACCTAGAGGATGCATTTTAGGTTCTGGTTATTAAGGGTCAGTGTTAGTCTTTGCATCCTGGAGTCTATTTAAAGGCCATTAGTATAGGTCGTTCTGTTTCATTAAAAACAGTTCAAAGGAGAAAACATTTCAGGATGTTCATGCTTGACTCTTGATTTCTGGAGACTGATGGTCAGTACAGTGAGGCCTTGACTCCTGCTGTGCAAGTTCTCAAAGTTTTGTTGTGACTTCGTTAATCTAACAAGTCACAATTGATAATTGTGTATTCTGTGATTCTGAGTTATCCAAGCAATTAATCTTTAAAAAAACCACAAAACACAAACCAACAATCAACTGAAAGCACGCCCAAACCCCTAAAAACAAACCCCAACCACCTGAAAAGAAATATGAAACATAAGAGATAAAATCAGCAATGGTTTTTTGAGTTTAGCAGTTGAGGCAGTGAGAGAATGAAAACATGCCATGAGCAGGCAGGTATCTCTAAATGCCCTCTGGTCAGTGTCATGGGAACTTCAACAAGCTTTGGCCTTAAAAACTAAAGATGGTTTACTTTTATCTCATTTCTCTGGATACAAATTGAGTCTGACAGTGTTAAGTCTCTGTAAAAAGCCTTACTACAGTAAATGTGAGAAACCTTTGGGTTTCTTCTGCTGGTGCAGATCCTGAAATGAGTGTGAATACTTGAGTCTAGAGGTTTTCAGCTGGGGCTATTCATTTTGGATTTTTTGGTTTTGTGGGGTTTTTTTTAGTTAGTTATTATTGTATTTTTGAGCTGACTTCCATAGGTGGTTGATCTCCTTGGAGACAGTTGTTTTGGAACTCCTATGTGACTAGAAGAATCTCTCCCTCCTGAATCTCTCCTGAAAAGAAGGATTTTTTAAATTTTTTTCCTATGACCAGCTTTAGGAAGTTGATTATCCAGGTTCTGCCACTGTGGAATCAGTCTTGGGAAAAGCTTACGAAGTTATAATTAGATTTCTGCCTGTTAAGCTTCCAAATGTACAACTTCCACAGATGTATATGTGATGCCTCTTGCCTGGTTTCAAACTCCTGCCAAGTTCTTGCCTTGAATTTAAGACATCAGTAGGTAGGAAAGAGACAGCAGAGCACTTTAACTTAGGTGGAGGGAAACGTATTATGGGAGACATATTTCTGCTGTCAAAAGCTCAGCCACCAGTCATCTGTAAACAGATTCCCCTTGGTCACCACTGAACAAGGTCATCACACTTCACTAATGGAGATGGGCACACAGGGATTTTTTTTTTGTTAGTTCCTTTCATTCTTAGCGTTGTTTTCCTCATAATTTTAATCTGAGTAAGACAAAATGACCCAAGAAAGCGTTGGTGGGAGTTGAGTGGGTTGATGCACTGGATTTTCAGCCCTTGAGACCTATCTTCAAATACTAGTCTGACTTTCAGATGAAAACGAGCTTGCTGCCTGTCTGGTCTGATAGTGGATTTTGCACCTTTGGTAAAAATGCTGCAAGTTTTGGCTTGGCTGACTGCTGGCAGGTTTACAAAGGGAGTCATGGTGTTACTCAGGTGTTTGCAGTGATAGATGCTGTATCAGTACTGCAGGAGACACTGGTCAGGAGAAAGGTGAAATGTCAGAATCAATCTGTTTTAGGAAAAGACACTTTCTGAGGGAGGCTGGCTTACACTGAATTTTTAACAGCACAGTCTGCTTTCCTTTCGCTACATGTATCTAAACATAACTTTATTCATCTAGGAGGCATCCTCTTGTCTCCCTCATTTCCATTAATGCAGAGTTGGATTTCAACAGCAGGCAAACTGGTGTTTACCACGGCAGCGCTTGCCATGTTGACAGTGCTGAGTGATTCTTAAGTGTTCAGTAAATCAGTGAAATTTTCTGAACAGTGGGAAGTTTTGATGTCATTAACAAAAGATGCATGTTAACTAGCAGCTGCAAATTAATTAGAAAAATAAATTAAAGTTGCCTTTTTTTTTTTTTTAATCTCCTATCTGCTTCATGCTGTGTGAACCAGCCAGTCTAGAGCAAGGATGTTCAAATAACCCAAACGTCCAGTGCTTTCAGGATCTGAATACTTTCTCAACATTGACTGTTTTATGCCCTGCACTGGCTGCTTCTGGAATATTATGATTCAGAGCATTGCTTGTCTTACAGTGCTTTTTCCTGTCGGTTTTCATAACGTGCTCATCTGGGGAGCACACGAACACCTTTTGGTTTGGCAGCAGCCAGGACAGACTCGTGTCTGTGTGAGCAGGGTACAGTCTTGCCAAATGGGCTTCATTTGTGCTGAAGGATCCCATCCAAAAACAGGCAAATGGGATCAGGGAAGGCAAGGCAAACAGCACTCAGTGTGTAATGATACCAATAAATGAGTGTTTGCCTCATGTTTCAGAATACAGGAAATCATTTTATAAACTTGTTAGGGTTGTGTTTAAGCAATAACTTCCTACTTTCTTCTAAAGGGAAGCAATCTTACTTTATTTCCATTTGCTGCTTCTAGCTGTGTCAGCTTCTTTAATTATTGCTATTTAATTATGTCTTAGCATTTGAACTCTCCTCGTTAACCTTCATGAGACTGAGACACCTAGGATAATGCAATGGCAAAGCCAACATCTTGTGTAATTTTATTTTTTTCTTCGCTCCACCCCCTTCCCAAATCTCTGGAATTCATTAATTGAATGTTAGAGCATCTGGGCCACTTGAGTATTCGAATCATGCAGCAGCATGGGTAGTGTTAGCCTGCTATGGCTCAATAAACTCTCATTCTCTTGTTCACGGTTCATTTGAATTTTGCAGAAAACTCTGGAAAAAAAGGACAAGGCATTCAAATAAAAACAGTGCAGATAATGGTAGGAGGAGATGAAGAACTCAGACAAGTGTTTACCCTCAGTACTGTGTGTATGTGGCACTGTCATCCCTCTCATTGCAAAAAGGAATGGGCTTTAGAGCAGAAACCCACAAGCAAGAGTACCTAGGCTCTGTTCCTCTGTGACCTTTAGCTGTCACTGTAGCTGTCCTCTCTATCTGAGAGCAGAGTTTTTATTTTATGCTGCTAAAGTAGCAGAGCCTAATTTCTCATTTGACAAGTGCTCTAAGATCCTGTGAGGAAAGGTATAATAAAAGTGCAAAATAAAACTATATGTGGCAGTATTACTCCTGATTCTAATGGATTTTAGTAGGATCTTTAATCCCTTTATCTACCATGAATAGATGCATTGTCTCTAAAAGGAGCTTTAAGCTCTTTCACTTCACTTTGGTAACACCTTGGCAATGCACACATGCCTTTAGAGTGTGTCTGATGACTCTGGAAAATGAAAGTGGAGGAATAAAGTATAATGACTGTGATGGGGGTTCTTTAATGCAGTTGCTGGACCTAAGAAGGACATTTATAGTTTCCCCCCATTTCTTTGCTCTCCACAGCACGAAGATATGGCTCATGCTGCCTTTTCTCCCAACACAGAGTATTCCCAGGACCTGGCTTGGATTAGGCAGTCATGGAATAAAACTTACACTGTATGACACCTAACAAAACTATATCTCTGAACTGAGGTTTTACTTGAATCCCTCAGCTGTGAAACTCCTGTGTGAAGTAAAGCAGGATGAAGCTTTCACACTGAGAATTGCTTGTGGTAAGCATGGATGCACTAGTGGTAGGGAAGGGCTGACATTTATTGCACAGAGGGAGAAAGGGGGAGAGACTAAACTATGGATTCATCATAACTAAATGTGAGCATTTACCTCAGCTGCTCAGGTTGGAAAACTCCATGTTCCCTTTGCAGTCAGCACAAGGAGGCTGGAAGCTGCAAAGGGTGCCTGATCCCACTAACACTTGCTTTGCCCTCTGGAGGTGGTTGGCTCCTCACTTTAATACTTAAAGCTAGGTGGGATGAATCCTGGTTGAAAGCCAAGGTACAGGAAGGCAGTTAGGTGCCTGACTCCTCCTTTATCATCTAAATCCCACGGGTTCAAAAAGGGCAGAGCTTTTTTTGAGTATCTTTTTGGATGCATTCCTGTCTAATCTTTTTCCTGAATCCTCAGTACTTCCTTGGCAGACTTTGCTCTCCTGTGCTTTTCCAGGGAGCCAGAGGAACTCTCCATTCCTCTGCCTGAGGCCATAACTGACCTTTTTTCCATGTAACATTTGTTGCTAGTGCTGGCAAAGGAGCTCTCACATCAGCTTGGCTCTGTGCTGTCTGAGTGCTGGGACTGATGTACAAACCTTGCCATTGTCAGCACACTAAAGGGATTCAAGGTTTCTACTTTGAATGGGAGAGGATAGTTCTCCTTTGAATTTAGGATCTGAGTCACTGTGCCTTACCCAGATATGGCTGTGGGTGGCTCAGTCATGCAGTGAAAATTCTTTGCTTTTCTTTGGGGACAGAGTTGTGTTGAGCTTTCCAGTGGTCACATCAGGCTGTCACCACTCAAGTTGAGTGTCACTGTTCTGGCACTCCTGCAGTTCATCTCTGCTGCAGAAGTAGCATCCCTACTGAGCCTGTCACTGCTTCTTTTGGCTGCTTGTTATTTCTTGCTGAATTTAGTGATGCTTTGGATTTTCCAAGGACTGGTTCTTCCTCTCCCAGTCCTTGATAATTAGGAGTCTGGAAGAGATGCTTATTTTGTCTCTCCTCTTTACTGTTTGCATTCTGCATTTGTTGAGCTTCAGCTAGACTCTCTCTCTCCATCCATCCATAACCAAGTGAAACCTCCTCCCTAGAAACCTTTGATGTTGTCTCTTTACAGAGACCTTGCATTACCTCGAAGGAGGCTGTTGAAACAAGCTATTTCACTGCTTTCCTTTTGTTAAGAGCTTGATTTTTTTTTTTTTACCCTTCATGGAGAAGTAAACAGTTTTCTTTTCTCAGCTTGTCTTTTTTTTTTTTTCCCCCTCTTTCCTTGTCTGAAACTGAAGTGGAAAAGAGGAGTGGAAAAACCATAAGCAGTGCAAAGAAAATGACAGATTGCTCTGTGTCACTAACTCTGCAGAACAGGTCACCAGTCAGCGACATGAGCCTCCTATTGCCTATGCTCAGTGTTTCATATTTTTTATTTGTCTTTACTGTTATGTATCTGATGTAGACATGCATTTTTTTGACAATCACCAGCCAATAATTCCACATTTGTCAAAGAGAAAATGAGATAGTCATTGTGTGGCCTGGTATTACTGGGAGGGCAGATTAGATTTGCTCAAAAATGGTGGCATTTTATGGTTACTTTTATGCTCTGTAAGTAGAGGAAGAGACAGATTGAAGAGATTACTTTACAAAAAATTCCATTTCAAGTCACTGGGGAAGCAGGTAACCTTCAGATCTGAGCTTTGCATAAGAATGCCGTGGAAGAGGGAGGATTTCTATTAACACTGCCAGCTTCTTTACAAAAATACAGTCTGCTGCTCTACATCTGCCTTCCTCCCTGCCTGTTTTCTCCCTTCCACCCACCTTGTCCCCTGGCAGTGCCATTAGAGATGAGCCAGTGACTCGGGGCCATTCCTTAGCCGAGGCAAGTAGTCAGAGTTCCATTGGCTCCAGTGGAGCGGTAACGATTTATGCTGGCTGAAGGATGGTCCCTCGTGGTTTGAGCCTGACCCAGCGGGTTTTTTATCAGCAGTCCTGGGATTTTTGTTTGGTTTTCTGTGGTGACAGAGGTCGCTTGTAAAGTTTTCACCTGCATCCGAAGTTTGAGGCTGTTCGTGACTGGGGTATTAATGGTTTTCAGAATGGCTCTGAATCAGAAGTTGGGTGAACTGGTTTAGGGAGACAGTTAAGTCTGGCTTCTGATTGAAAAATCTATGGATTTTTTAAAACAAACAAACAGTAATAAAAAGCCTATTTGTCAGAACTGGGAGGGAATTTGCTGGGAAAGGATCTGTTTCTGTGTACAATGTGCTTTTCTTATTCCATGGGTTTTCAATAGAGACTATTACTGGAGGCTAGATGGACCTTTGTGTTATCCAGATCATGTGTCATCAAATCAGGTTTTTATTCTCCTATTTATGCTTAGATTGTGGAAGAATGGAACTATTCTGCCAGTTTCGTGACAGCATTTGAGGAAGGATTGTGGTTTTCTGCAGGGTATACCCCAGTGCATCTCTTATTTCTTCAGTAAGGAAACAAAACAACCACTGTAAAAATGCTTTAATAATATTGACTGCTTTCATGCAAAACCAGAAAAGAATGGTCTTGTGACTATTAGCAATACTTTTGGGTGGCAGCTGAGGAAAAAATAGGAACTTCTGGATACTCTTTAATCCAAACATCAAAGCTACATCTACCTTTATGCTTAAGCTGTGCACCTGCATAGGACTATTTCAAGAGTAATAAATGAAATCGGAGTGTGGCCCATCATGCTTCCCTGTACCCACCACAAAAAAATAAATTGAGGCAATTAGATTAAAATAGCTGTGTGTCAAGCTCAGATGGGTGGCTATCCAAATACCCACCAAACAATGTTTGTTCTAATAAAGATTCAAGGATAATCTTTCGCCGCTGCTTTAATTAGGTTTAAATAAAAAATAGTTTTATGTTCCATCTGTGACTCCTGTGCATTTATTTTTTTCAGGTACTTCAGGTAATTGCCCATATTCCCCTGATTTATCATATTTAACTTCATCCTGCTTTTTAATCTTCTGAAATGCAGCACCAGTTTCTTTGACACCGCTTCACATGATGCAGCAAGCTACATGAAATCCCAATTGCAGCTTGGGCTTACCTTGTTAGTCACAGAAACTCCAAGTGGTAGGACACTCTGCTGTACTGGCTGGTCGATAAGCACACAGGGGAATCATGGATCTATCGAGGTCAATGGCAGAATTATCTTTCTGTCCACAATTTCGTGCCTAGAGAGAAAATACTACTTACCTAAAAGGCCTGAAGATGTTGAATAGGCAGGACGGGCAGCTAAACCTGGGAAAGGGAACGGAGAGGTCAAACAGGCTGTTGTTTGGGCTGTGATGAAGCCCTGGGGCTGGAGATCTGTTGAAACCTGCACCAGCTCCATCAGCTGGTTATGAAGGATGGGTGTTTTATCACAGCCCTTTGGATTCTATCTCCATTTTTGCCCAGATTGTCTCACTTCAGAAACAAGAGATGATCCTTCTTGTTTTTGATGGTGTCTGGGTACTCTGTTATCTACACCTGCTTACATAAACAACCTCTCTGTAGAGTTAGCTGTCCAAATATGAGAGAAGCAGTGGATCTCGTGAGAAGTCAGGTATTTATATATCTGTGTTACCCTCTCCTGTCACAATATTTTTTCATTTAATTCTTTGGCCCAGCTGTTGCTGTAGTAGATAACTCTTACAAGGTTTGCATTGCTATAACTTGGTGACCTGTTTGGTTCCTAAGTAAAATAGGCTTTTTTTTTTTTTTTTTTCAGATTGAGAAAATTTAACTTTGTGTGAGCTCTGCACAGAAATAGAACAACTGCTGTTGAGCTTGTCAGCCCTGGCAGTGTCCTGTTGAGAGGCCTCCTGGTGTCAAGTGCACTTGCCTTCTCAATTTGAAAAGGAATTTATATTTGTAATGAATATTCATACCATTAAGACATGGGTGATCCACAGATAAAACAAAGGTTTTTAGCCTCACAGAAGCAGTACTGTGAGAATAAAGTATGAAGGGAATCTTAAATTGCACAACTGTCTCATCACAGGAGCCAACGGGTGAAATTCTGCCCAAATTGATGGAGTGGCTTTCATTTACCCCAACAGTGAATTTGTTACCTACCCAGCCAGACCTAATACTTTTTGACATGAATAGATGAGAGGATCAGTCTATTAATGCAGAAGATTTAGTAGCTATTTGGTGAGTTTTCCCCCATCTTTGACATTTCAGAATGGAGCTTAATGATGCAGCAGTTTAGCACAAACAATCCGACTGCAGGGGGATGTTTCTTTTCCTCTTTTTCTGCTGCCATCTCCAGGCTTGGCATCCTCAGTATGCTTGTGACTTGGGACAGTAGGTTCCCTTTTCAAGTGCACCTACAGGCTTTGCCACAGCTGTTAAGCTTCCTTTGTGAAGCAGGAGTTCTACAAGGGCACAGGTTAGTCAGTTTTTTCGGAGCTTAAAATAATCCCGTTTCCCTGGTTCCTCAGAAGATGTTGTGTTTAAAAAAAAATATTAAAAAAAAAAAATTACACACTTTAATAGAAATACTTTTCCTTCATTAAATTAAATCTCTAAAGCCCAATAGCATTTTCAGTGCTTATATGAAAATGCCAGTGGGGATTTGAGATTAAAAGCGGTATTTTTGTACAAGTCAATGAAGATCTCAATAGGAAAGAACACTCTTCAAATATAAATTCCTCCAGTATCGAGAAAGACAGATTTTTCTGCTTAGGTCCTTGATAATACTTCTGCCAACCTTGTTATGAAATTCTGTTTTCACGTATCTGATACAAGGCTGTTATATATTAGCTCTCCATTTAATGAAATCTTATTAATGGTGCCTTTTTTATTATAGAGATATGCCAAGCTACTCAGATTTAATTCGTGTTTAACAGTAAACATGAGGTACTGTGACCTATTTGTATGCAGCTCAGGTTCTGTTTTCTAGCAAAAATGATTGAATGGCATATTTAAAATAAAACTAAAATATATCTACTATTGACTTATATTGGTGTAATCCTGGACATATATTGTCATAAAAGGCCACTTACATATGTGTGACCCACAGCTACAGGAGTAGGAAAGGAATACAATAAAAACCAAATTCCCAAAAAAGGTTTATTGGTGGTTTGTTGTGGGTGCTTTTCTCCCTCTTCTGATGTCTCCTATCTATTCAAGCAAAAAAACCCTCCTAAAAACCTGAGGTCTGTGTTTTTGTAGATAAAATACTGCATGATCAAGGTGCAGATTTTGGGAAAGCGCTTTCCAGATTGTTTTACAGTGAAGAGAAGAAACAAGCATAATTTGGCTTTAGTAATAAATGAAAGCAGATGTAAAGGGTTTATTTTTTGTGGGTTTTTTTTCCATTCAGCGATCTCAAAGCTATGTATAAAACCAGATAATCATTACTAGTGCTTTTTTAAATGGAGGAAAATATATCAAGAGTTGTGAAAACAGAGGTCAAAAAATGTAGTGTGGATATATACAGTCTCCTATAACAACTTTTGTCGTAGAATGGTCTGTGTTGGAAGGGACATTTATGATGAGCAATTCCAACTCTCCTGCCATGGGCAGGGACCCCTTCCACTAGACCAGGTTACTCAAAGCCCTGTCCAGCCTGGACTTGAACACTTCCAGGGGTGGGATATCCAAAGTTTTTCTGGGCAAGTTGTTCCAGTGCCTTACCACTCTCTCAGTTTTGAAGGCACCTGATCCACTGCTTAAAATAATCATCAGTTCTTCAGTAGTCACCTGTTCTCCAAGAAAAAAAAAAACAAAATAAGATTAAAAAATCCCAGTTAACTCAAAGCAGCCAAATAGAGCATATTTAAGGACAGACCTTGAATTGTGCCCCTGCCTTAAATTCACGTGTTCTGTCAGCACTGAGAAGGTGCTCTTACTCTGGCTTCCCTCCTGCAGTTACACTGACAAGCCAGAGACAGCTGGGATAGAGGAACAATATTTTGACACAACTCCTGTAATTTTAGGTTTTCCAAACTGCGTGTTCTAAATTTGAGCCTTCAGAGAATCCCCATCCTCAGGCTTTGGGGATGGGAAGAGGGTCTTATTTCTTCATACTGAAGATACTTTTCTTTGTCACCTCAGTCAATATTCACTGGATTAGCTGGTGACCAACAGCAATCATGATCCTGTAATCTTCTATTCAGGGTGTTAGTGTGGAAGGAGGGAGAACAGCATTCTGAGTCATGTCCTATTTAATGCTATGTACTTTAAAAAAGAAAAAATCTGCACTATAATATGTTTAGGATACTCTTGAAAGTGCAAATGTGGTTTCAGGTGTCTTCAGGCTGAACCTGGGGACTTTGCATATGCTGGGTAAGTCTGCTTAGCCTGTAAGTATTGAAAAATCAGGGATTTTTGCCACTATTTTTTTACTCCTGTGATTTTGTGGTACTCTTCCATTAAGTACAATCTGGAAATGCCTGTTAAAGCTAGCAGGAGAGGAAGAGGTATGTGGATATCTGGGAGACTTGGCCAAAGGAAGAACTCTGGTTGCCTATGGATACTGACATCTCCTGAACTAGGTGACAGCTGAGTGCCGTTTTTGAAGATCTAAACTGTGGACTTAAATGGGATTTAGGCTACTTTAGTGGCTAAATCTGTTTGCGGATTTATTCCTGAATGTCTTTTGAAAGGTTACTCATCAGTTCAGTTGAAGAGCAACAAAAAGAACTTCTATCCTCATATTCAGACAGTGCTACATTATGTGTTTGATAGAGGACAGTGACCTTCAGAAATTTTTCCATCATTTTAGAAGCTTTCTCAAAACTGGGACAGTGGTCTGGGCTCAGCCTTGACAACTTCTGAAAAGTCCCTCCAGGGTTCAGTCCTAAATATCATTGGTGTGGACATGTCTGGTTTGAAAGTTTCAGTTCTGCAATGATGAGACAAATCTGCTTGAACTTAATGACACGGGAACTTTCTTTTTCCTTCTCTGCCTCGGAAATGTGCAGGACTGCATTACACCAACACTCTGGAAACAAAACCCCTCAAATCCACTCTGACTTTTGCATGCGCTCTGTACAGTAATAACTGTGGCTAATGGGAAGATAGCTTCTCCAATTATTAGAATCAATAGATTGGGAATGCAGAGATAAAGCCAATTAGGAGTAATCTGTTCTCTGTTTCTTCTAAATCGGTTCATAAACTGAGAAGACAGTCATTGCAACGCTGACTTAGTTTTTCGTTCAAATCAAGATTTTGTGTCACACACTGCTTAGAACAGCAGGGTTAGGTCTCAGTTGCTTTTGTTTTTCAGCTTCTCTGGAGTCTCTTTATTAATTTTTCTTTCATCTGAATTAGCAACAAATCTCTCAAATGTTTTTGACTGGAGAAGGGTATGTTTGGTTAACAAGTGTGATTGGGTAATGTAGCTTCCATGAGAGATCTGTGTCAAACAAAACAGGGACTGTCCCCTCAGCCTGGTGGGGCCAGGGATGTGTGGGGAGATGGAGTACAGGTGTTTTGCTGGCAATTATGCCAATGCCTTGGTAGCCTGTGTTGGATGAGGTGGTTAACCCATCTTTGCTTCAAAGATTCATCCCTTGAATGGGCTTGAAATTGCTTTTCTCTGACTGCGCTGCCTGAAAAATACCTTTGCTGTAGCCTGAGGGATATTTGGGAAGAATTATCAACTCCTGTGCAATTGGGGGACACTTAGCACAAACAGGGATGTATGTGGTCATGTTGTGTTCACTGATTTTTAACTCCATGAGGAACCCCAGTGTTGACTCTTTCCTCTGAAGTCTACCTTTGATAAAGGGAAACAGCGTTGGATTCCAGCTCAGCTGAAGGTCATTAGCATTCTCCTGCTGTATTACATGCAGATTTTCTTGGCTCACAAGAATAGCATTACATGGAGTATGCATCCTATATCAGCAAAAGAAATGCATGCATGCAGAGATATAGCCAGGGTTTATAGGCTTATTAGAAGATGTATAAACAGTCCTCTCCTCCACCTCCTCTGTCCTTATTTCCCACTGACATTCCCCCTGGCTGTGTTTTCCCTCCCTCACCCTTATGCACTTTCAACAGATTGGGGTGAGAAGGGTTGTTTTTACTTTAAATAACTTAAAATCAGCAGTAGAGTCTTTGATCTATCACCACCCTGTATTGGCTGACCCTTGGGTGCACTGAGAGTATTTGGGAGTAAATATAAATTCACTTATGCAGCCTTGGCTCAGGAATTAAAATGCCAGGTGGCAAAATTCCTTATAGTGAGAGGATGTGGATGCAGCCCTCCTTCAAATATGAAGGGCTGAGCAGCCAAAATTGTATCAAATGACATAGGTGTGCATGTTGAAATTCTCCCTGTAGTTGCTCAGAAACTTCTGCACCCTACAGAGTGTGTAAACTGAGCCCTGTTGGCACCAGGGTAATTTGGCTTTGTATGGGATGATGCCAAGGGTGGGGGAGTTTGGGAACACAGGGAAATGGACTAATCTTTTCCACTCCCTTTAATATATAGTCTGTTTTTCCATTTAAATCAGGATTTGGATAGGGGTGGGGAAGCAGTGCTGGTTCTGCAGATGTAGTAACAGAGAAAACCCTGTTGGGAAAGACAAGACAAGTCCCTTTCAGTTGTCGTCCGTGGAACGTGGTGATGCAAATGGTAGCAGCAATTGGCAGGTTGGTGGTCAGCAGTCTGCACTGGATGGGGCAATACCAGGCTATTCTGATGACAGTGATTAGGCAACTGAAAGCAGTATTCCATGATCCAGGGTCACCTTCTGGCATAAATCTTTATTTCTATAGACTAGTGTTCAAACCATGTTAGAAAGGTAGCGAGATGCACAAGTGGCTGACATGGTCTGAAAAGTCAAAGAACTGACTGGGGCAGGAACATCCTGGTGGCCAGGGAAGTTACTTGTAGGTCACTGAAGTGATTTTCTTGCATGTTTTGCCATTTTTGTAGGTCTTGTAGTGTCGGTATAGCATATGCAGCTGGTCCCTTTGATAGTGTTGGATGGGCAAACATAACACAAATTAATAATATGTGGCAAAGTCCTGGGCTTGATGCTGCTTTTGGCATTGAGTAGTTCCTCAAGTTCAAACCACTTAATTAAAGACTAGTCAACAACGTGTCAATGCTGATGGAAGCAATGGCACCATCTCAGGCCGTGGCATCCCTCTGTGATGTCAACTGCTGTCTCAAGTTTTTTTCTCCCTCCTAATTTTTTTCGTGAATATCCCCATTGTGCACACTGACTTACACTTTGTATTAATGAGAAATGTAAGGCTTTAAAAAAACAATTGCATTGTAGCCTCATTACTATGAAAAATCCATTACGTGGAAGTCATTTGTCAAAGCCAACTGTTTAGTTGCTGTAATTTACATATTTATCAAGTTTGATTGGAATGTAATGACTTTGACTTTCTTCATTTTTTTTTAACCTTTCTAACCTTCTTCCCATGAAAAGGCTGTTTTCATTTGTTTTATGGGAAAGGGCAAAGCATAATTCAATTTACATTCAAGTATATGTATTAATGTTTTGAATAATTTGAATTTTTTTTTTACATTGAAAATGAGTTGTGTTTCCAAGTTTTTACAAGGAAACTGATGTGAGATGTTATCAATCTGAGAAGTTTGTCTCTACCAAGGGATCTAGGTGGCAAAGAATAGACAGCACAAGACTCTCTAAATGAGATAATGAGTGTCAAGATATGCAGTTAATATTGGATCTCTATAATTCTTGTAGTTGAAGGATCGGACATGTATGGGTTTCTAGCACAATTACATGATTTATTGTGGGTGATTACTCTCATTTGCACCTGATGCTGGGAGGCTTGTGACACAGGACCAACTACCAGTATTAAATTCCCTTGAATGCAGGGCTGGAAACCCAGGAGGCTGCTGAGGACACTGATCCTACAAGCACCTTACACCCCAGTG
The DNA here is from genome assembly GCF_022539395.1 of Myiozetetes cayanensis. Lineage (NCBI taxonomy): Eukaryota > Metazoa > Chordata > Aves > Passeriformes > Tyrannidae > Myiozetetes > Myiozetetes cayanensis. The sequence goes on along the minus strand of NW_026086826.1, from coordinate 6,610,040 downwards.
AGCTGCTATAAAACAGGCAGAGGTGATGAGAAGTCGCTCTAACAGTTGATACTGGGAGTTGTTAAAGTTAAGAAATGTGGCACTGCTTGTTTGCAACTGGCCTCAAGTGAAGAAATCTCTTCCCTGTGCTATGGAAAAGGCTAGAAGATAAGATAGAGTGGCTGCAGGAATGGCAGGTGAAGAGTAGGAAGCCAGATCTCATCTGGGCTTTGAAACTTTCTCTATGAAAAAATCATACAGACATGAGAATTGAACAGATCTGTGATTTGCCTGAGTATAAAGTTCATCTGGAGGGGTCAGTTAGTTCCTCTGGAGTAGTCTATGGCCTGAGCAAAAGTCAGAGCAATGCATACAACATAAAGTCATTTTTTAAAAAGTATAAACACCAAGGCAAGTGAGAAACAGGTTGAAATTCAGGAAAAGAAACTGCTTTTTGAATGCCAAGAAAAATATCCTCACAGTGAGGCAATGGAATAGTTTTCCACAGAAGTTGGGTGTTGACCAGATAAGGATGGTCTTAGATGAGCTCAGAGGTCCTTCCCAGACCAAATGTGGAAGGGAATACAGATATTTTAGTGCCTAACTTTGAGAGCAAGTGAATATCAAGCAGCAGGTGGCCAACCACAAATATAACCTATGTGACAAAAAATGATCTGCTACAGAAGCTGTGGCATGCAGTGCATCAACCCCTTTTCTGTCCTCTGCTGCTTCACAGCATCTCCCACTTGACATTCCTATCTTTGACGTGTCCCATCCTTTAAATAAATGATGACTGAGAGTGATCCCCTTGAGCTTCAACTTGGAGCGTGTTTTTATTAATTTATTTCTCACCGTGCTAGATTTCTCCCCCTCCACTTTTAAAGGCTCCTTTGACTTTAATTAAAATTCTCCATAGGCTTATTGCCGAGAGAGAGAGTGCGTGTGTATAAATTGGTTTTAACAGTTTGCTGACTAGATAGGTTTTACAAAGCTCACACAGCCTTCCAGTGTGTATGTATGCAGGCAACAAAATGTGTCTTCTCTCGGGCACGATGCTGTATTGATTGACTGCACCTCTGGAATTTACTGCTAGGTAATGATAGGACAAAAAGGACAATTAGGATCGGTGGACACTTGTGTGTGTGCACGTGAAGTTACTGTGGTGCTTACAGAGAGCTTTGAGAGGAATCACGTCTGCGAGAGGAGCTGTTCTTGGTTTGATGTAAGGCAGGGGACTAAAGCAGCAGTAGGAGAGAAGGTTTTATGTGTCCAGGTGGAATTTAAACATCTTTGAGATAATTGTTTTTGCAACAGAGGGGGAAATGTCATAGGCAGCATCTGAATAAGAATGGCAGCTTGCTTAATTCTTGGCCCTTAATGAGAATGGAAAGTGCCCTGCCTCTGGGCGTACATCTCACCTTTCTCTTTTGAAGGAAAGGACAAGAGTGTGACAGGACTTTCTCCTGCAAGACTCTCTCCATAAATCCTGTGGGATTTATGATATAGGTCAAATATTCTTGGTACACTTCTGTCTGAGGTCACACCTGTGACACTTGGTGATGCTGGACTTGGTCAAAAGAGGATGGAATACACACACCTAAACAAAGCTGATTTTGGACTGTTGAGACTCTCCTCAGCCACAGACTCCCTGACATCACATCCCTGTGATCAAAACCTGCAAAGAATCAATGAACAAAGGCAGGGGCCTGGCAATGTGACCAAGAGGGATCTCTCCACTTTGTGAAAAGGGGACCCTTTCCACCCCATCTTTGCCATCCTGCTCGCATTAAGAATGTATTTCTCACCCTGTTTTGAAACCAATGTCAAACATTACAGTAAAGAAGGATTTGCTCCTGGCTGGTTTAGGGATGTTTGTGCTTCAACCCTGAGGGTAGTCTGCATCCCCTATCTTGCTGAAGTATTTCAAAGTTTGTGTTTGGTGTGTAAGACCCTCTACTGAGCACCCTAATTTTTGGTGCTGTGTCTTCAGGTCCAAATTCTGATTTCAGGTAAACCATGAATATAAGAAGAGAACTTACTTGCTAGTGTTTATTTCTTGCCTGGCAGGCTCAAACCTCTCTCTAAACAGAGAGCTGGTGGTTCCCAGAGAGGTCAGTGTCACATTCTGAGGAGCATGGCTCTTCATGAATCTCATTTCAGCAGGTTGCTTTTTATTGACCGCTAGCTCAGCTTCTGAAGAACACAGTCATAGTTCAGTCGAGGCCAAAACCTATCGCAGAACATCCTGCACATCTTTCCTGGGATCACTGCTTTCAAGCCACATTTTGTACACTGAAGGTTTTATTCTGTGTAGCCCCATCAGTCCTTCTCCTTCCTCTCAGGGAGGGTTCGGTACAATACAAGAACCAGGAAAATGATCATGCCCTGTGTCCTGGAACTGAACATGAGGTGTCTCCACTTCTTTTCAATGAGTGTTTTAGGAAGAGTAAGAGAGAGAAGGGTTTGTGTTGTTCAAGTCAGTGTCTAAAAGGTGTGATACAGACAATTAACCAGCGGTAGTGTTGGTTGTGTTGCTTCACTTCTCCCCCAGGTTTGAGTCTTTAGCCCAGTGGGCTGAAACTTTCGTTGTTTTTCAATTCTTTTCCTCACAGAATGAGACCTGGCCCTGCTTAGAACAAGGTACCTGAGTAGGTGTCCATCACTATCTGACATTTCATGCCTCTCCAACTTTTGTTCTTCAATTCTTCTCCTGTTATACTTTTTACCTGTTTAACAAAGGTGTTTCAGTGAAGAATACGAGACAAAGCCCTGGTGAATACAGGTTTTCCAGTTACAGCTTCCTATAAACACCTTTCCTGATTTTTGCATGTTGTGTTGCAGCTTGTCCCTTCCCTATTATTTTAGCCATTGGCCTGGAGAGGTTAGACATGCTGTACTGACAGGTTCTGGAGTTGCACCTCATGGCAGCTATAGATGCAATTTTCAGCACTGCCTTCCTTGGAAAAATCCATGATGAGCGCAAGGATGTGGCTGTGCATCTCAAAGAGACTAGAAGGGCTTTGAGAATAGCTGTACTGGGACTCTCAATTCTGTTCTGAAAGGCACATGGTTTTGCTCAATTTTTATATGAGAAAGTCTGAGCACTAAAGTTAATCACAGGCAAATCCACAGCAAAACAGGAAAGAACAGAACAAAGGTGTTCTGGCTGCTCCTGTAACTGCTGGACTACTCTGTGAGGGGTTGGTAATTCCCTCTTTGCTATCTTGGCTGAAATTCTGACATAAATTATTCTCTTATCTTTCAGCCCATGCATACTTATAGCAAACAAACCCAGCCGTGGCCCTCTCCACTGGAGAGAGCTGATAGAGAGTTGCTTTATAACAGGCCCCGGCAATATCTTCTGAATCCCTGGATTTTAAAGACAAACTGAAAAGGTACCCATGTAATGTAGTATTGCAGGTGGAAATGTCTTGCATCTGAATGCTTTGGTTCTATCCCTTTGTATCAAGTGAAGGCTACTGGGATGGTGAGCGTTTTAGAGGGATGATAGGTTTGAACAGGGAGAGCAAGATAGGTACCAGTTAGCATCTATTCCTTCCCAAAGAATGAGGTCTGTATTACTGTCACTGGTGGTAACTGGAGAAGTGCTACCACATATGTAAGCTACTACAGTTCTGTCTGATTTTTAGAGAGGGATAAATAGGACGTGATTTGGTTTATTCAGTTTGTAATTTAATGTCAACTGTTGCAAGGAAAAAAAAAAGAGTACTGTAGATCAGAGTTTATATATTCAAATGCAGGTGGGTGAATTCTGACTTGATGGAGTTTAAGGAAATAGCATTGAAAGACACTCAAGTAAAATGAAGACTTTAGCAAATCGTGGCTAGAATGTTTTTGTCTCGGTGTTTTTTCTTTTCCCCGAAGGTAAACTTTACTTTCTTGTTCTCTATCATCTGAAGGACACATGCATTTTTTCTGGGATTTTGGGAGTGATTTCTGGGGTTCTGGGATTAGACATCAAATTTAACAAGATGATATATAGCTTTGAGGAGACACATTTGATGTACCACTTAGCCTTCCCATAATTTACTGCGTGCCTCCGGTCTCTGGAGGGCAAGGGGTTGATCTACACTCCAACCTGACTTTATAAATAGCAAAGCAGAAGAGGGAAAAAAGAAAGCAGGCTGGGGAGCTGCCTGCTAAACTGTTATGATATGACAGTGATGCAGGTAGGTGACATTAAATGCTACTGTCTGCATCCTTAATTGTGAGTTGTCATCACCTTGGCCATTTGAGGACGAATAATGTGCTGTTCATATTCCAGGCTTCTGTTCTTATTCACAGGACTGTATGTTCCAATGTTCAAATGTGTATATGTAATTTAAAAAAAAAAAAAAAAAAAACAAAACAAACCCTCAGATTTTTTGAGGGGTGGATTTTTTTTCTTTTTCTTTTTTTTTTTTCAAGTGTACCTTGACTGGCTTTGCATGCAGTTAATTTTCCTATTTTCCTGACTCGAAAGCACAGCGAGCTGCCAGTTTCAGAAAGCCCAAACGGAAAAATGGTTGCTTACAAGATGTAATGAAGATTAAAAACAAACAAGTGGGGCTGGGAGGTAAGGGGGATCTTGCTCTGTGGTCGTTTGCCATTTCTGATTTTGCAAATAGCTCTGCAGTGTCGTTTGATCTATGCATCAGCATAATTTTACCAGGAGATATTTCTGGCCTTTTGCTTTACAGTCAGATCTCTTTGCTGGGCTATTAAGTTGAAAATGCAGTCAAGTATTAACATTGAAACTGTTTATGTAACCTCCCACTACACAGAACCCCTCCAAATACCCTGCAATTGAGGAAGGCAAGGAGGGGATGAAAAACAAGAGCTAGATAGAAATAGTGCCTGCTCTGGGATTTAAATAGGTCAATTCCTTCCAACAAATAAAAGTTAGGCTGTTGATATATGCCCATCTACCTAAACTGTCATGGAAGTTCACTGAGCTGCATTCCAGCAGAGATTGCTGGCTGTTAGGGATGCAAAAGGAATTGTTACAGAAGACTTAAAGAGGGAGGAGGGAGGAGGAACAAAGAAATAGCCGGAAAGGAGATCATACAGGTACAACACTTTCAGATTCCTTGTGGCACTTACAAGTGTTGATAAGTCTTTCAGCATCTGCATTCAGAAAACTGAGTCCTGCTTTCCTACCTGCCCCTGTGTTTGTCCCTATAGGATGCTTGCCTATGGCATAAGTCTAAAGGTTCCTTTTTTTCTATCTTCTGCTGAAGTATATTTAATTTGCTTTGAACAAGAGCAAACCCAAATCCCAGGGCCTCTGAATAAGGGGGAGTTGTGGTGGGGGAATACAATGAATGTCTTAATCTTGTGTCACCCTTTCTTTGAGACACTGTGCTACATTAAATTGATTTTGCAAATGAAAGCTAAAAGCTAAGCAAAAGCCACCAATCTATTTTGCCTAAAGATGATTTTAGTGCTCTTTATGTTCCCCTAAATGACAAACCAATTTGTTACCTGCCTACATAAACATTTGCCTATATTAGCCCCTGAAATGTTTTATTTTTATTAGCCCAAACTTTATCTTTTTATGAAGACACAGGGGCCCAATAAAATTAGTGTGCAAATATAATACCCAATTTGCATTTTTCCATGGTCAGCAGAAAAGCTAAGTAAAATCAATCTGATATTAGGTCAGCATATACATCAATAAAGCATACACTCACACAGGACCATTGTAATGGTCCCTGTAATTTCTATGCTGCCAGAGTAAAGAGATTAAATAATATTAAATGCTCCAAAATAGCTTTGCTTTTAAGGGGAATTTAAAAAGAAAAAGAGAGTTTGGCATAAAACAGGCAATAAAGGATAATAGTTGCACAATCTCCAACTTTAAAACATTGTGACAATGATCTCAGAGGCAAGGCTTCCTGCAAGACAGCCCCAATTCAGCAAAGCTCTCATGCCAAAATTGTGTTTAAGCACCTTTTTGAGTGCAATACAAGCCCGTCAAACAAATCATGTATTTAAGCACCTGACAGAGTCAGGGACAGAGCCTGAATGAAAATCTGGGACTTGAAAGGGTTTGGATCCAGTTTTGAGCATTACGTGCAGGACTATTGCTGGGTTGATGGTTCCATGCACAAGTGAGGCTTTGCTAAAGAAAAAAACTTTAGTGCTCCAGACAGGGCTGACTGAACGTGGTGGCAGGTGAGGAGAGTCAGTGAGCAATGAGGGTCTCCTGTAGCAGTGTAACCCCATTGTGGAAGCCAAGATGCTGCTGCCTCCCATTTCAGGTAAAAGTACATAGGAATAGGTGCCTGACTTCCAAAACCTGTAGTCCAGTCTTTGCTCATCTCCCTGTGGTACAAGTGGCTTCATTCTGACCTTCTGTCTCAGCCTCTTTGTACTGCTCAGGCCAGCTGTAAGAAGGCAAGGAAGAAAAGCTTGTGTGTGTCTCATCTCAGCAAGTCCAGTGGGATTTGGTAGTGACCAAAAATGTTGTCGTTTTGCACTCTTGTGTTGCCGAGATGCGCGTTATTACCTGAAATGACATTTGTGGCCAGAAGTAACAAAAATAAATGGGATTAGGTGCTGATCTGGTCTCTTAGGAAAAACCAGAGCACGGTAAATGCTGCTTGGATTTGATTTGCTAAAGCAGTTTAATGTGGTAGGGATGAGGCACTTGGGGCAGCACCGACATGAGTGTTCGCTTTCGGCGCAGGTGTCGCAGTTGTGTTGGACACAGACGAGCCAAGGTGGCACAGTGAGGTGTAATGCAATAGAGTTGTTTTGATTTCCTCAATGGAGTCTTGAACTCACAGGGTTTTGATTAAAAACCGCTGGTAACAGCCCACTTCATGCTGCAAAGTACCCGAGAAAGGAAGACAATATGGAATTCATTTGCAACGGATACACATATTTCATTAAAATATATGTAGGTATTTAAATCAAATGGTTATTTGGCCATATGTTTTTAGGGTGATGGGTTTCCATTTCTTCTGATTAGAGCCTTCTGGTCTTCTACAGATTATAAGGTTTTTCGAGTGACTTGCCTCAACTTTGAAGTCCTCTACAAAGCAGTTAAATTCACTTTCAAGTTCTCCTGATGGGCACCACTCTAAAGGCTTTCTGAAACAGACTTCTAGGGTCAGACTTGCTCATCCTTTGTACTCCACCAGCCTTAGTACTAATTTGTCAATTTAAATCATTAGCACACCAGGGGTACAAGACCTAAAGGAACCACAAATCTGCTGTCCATTTCTGGTCTGATACGGTAGTAGAAAAGATCCTGGATGCCAAGTGAAGTTCTACCTCAGTTCTGTTACAGTACTTCATTTTGGTAGTGCAAATGGAATTCCATAAATTGGATTGAAATTGCTGGAAATTTTTAGATACTTATTATTAAGCTGCTACACACAAATACTGTCATTTTCATGTTTTTATAGTAGCATAAAAATGAAAATTGAATGAAAATGGATAAGTGAATTTGCTGCCCTCCCGTGAAGGTTTAGAATTTTATCAGACTGTCTTTTTTTTTTAAGTACAAAATGTTCTCTGTGCAACCCTGTTTTAGTTGCAGTAGTGTAATATGTACCTAGGAGTGGAAATTGTTGTTTCCTGGGTGAGAGGTGGGGGTGTGGCCAGTGGGATTGCTTTGTGACTGGCTTGTACATGCAACAGCATTAGAGGGTAAGGAATGTGAGTTGAGGGCCAAACAGTGAGAGTGATATTCAGAATGAGAGATTTGAGCTGCTTGCTTGTTGTTAATTGAATTTCTTTTCCTTGTGACATTTGCTTGTTGTTTATCACCACTGTGGTAACTGGAGAACCAAAATGGATGTTGAGGTTGGTGTTGTTTGTTCTGTCTAGCATCTTAGATCCTCACAGCTTTGCCCAAGGGAATTCTCCTCTGAAGCAGAGAGACGGGATGGCAGTGGGTGAGGAGCAGGATACGAGGGTGTAACACGCAATGGCAGATTGTTTAGGTCCAGTCACAAGTCAAGGCAAATATTACCAATGGTGATGGTAGTGGTAGCCTTCAAAGGGAAAATGTTTATTTTAATCTTCAAGGTACTTTCCAGAAGAGAAAATGAAAAAGAAACAATTGGAGATGTGTCTACATTTCTTTCCTTGGAAAACTGGTTTTGCCAAATAGTTTGTTTCTGACATTCACTGCTGTGGCACTTAGAAGGGTAGAAGTGGTACCACAACAGACTATTTCTCTGCATTTCCACGACTCTCAAAGTTGTGGCTAAATGGACTGTGCCTTTCTGTCATTTTGCTTAAGTGCTTTTGGCATCTACTAAGCAAAGCTATACACTTCTAATCTTCTTAATTTTGATTGATCTTATAAATCCTGAAGTAGAAAATAGGATGCATTTTCAATGTAACATTGAAATTAAAATATGAAATGGTGTTTTATAGTTGTTTAGTGTGTTAACTCTGGCCAGCAGCCAGATGCCCAACCAGCTGGTCTCTCTTATGCAGGACAGGGTGAGAAAAATAAGATGGAGAGGCTCATGGGTCAGGATAAATTCAGGGATATCACTTACTAATGACCATCATGGACAAAGCAGACTTGACTTGTGGGAAATTTAATTTACTGCCAATGAAAATAGACTTGTATAGTGAGAATTATTGATTATAATAATGATTTTAATAACTGTTATGAAACATAAATAAAAACAATATTGTAACTGAAGACAAACAAAGACAAGGCCAGAAAACACCCCAAACTAATCCTCTGTCCGAAAGATTTCCTAACCAGGGGTGCTATTCCACATCCAGAGAGTGGTAGCCATGCTGCTGAGCCTCACATTCGTGCTGAGCCACAGTCCCTTTAATTTAATGCTGGTTTTCCCAGAGGGGAGGAAAACTCCTCTCCTCCTGCAAAAGTGATGCCAGACTTTTGCTTTTGTTTTCTAAAGTTGTTTTGCTGATTTATCTCCTTCCTCCCACACTTCTTGATGTTAATGCAAATGATGTGGGATGGTCATTGACTTCTACCAGACAATGTTGTTTTCCTTTTTGCTGCCTCCCACTTTTCTTCTGCAGACAGAATTGACCCCACCAGCTGCTGTGTTTCTCAGAGACATTCCTTCTTACACTTTTTTTTTTGTCTCTGGGGCTCAAAACCACCAGAGAATGGTGAAGCTGGTGTATGAAAGAACAAATGAATGGCTGAGTTACAGGCAGAGCAGCTGTAGGACTTCCAGAGATGCTAAAGAAATAAAAGGAGAAACCTGCAGCAATTGTCTCCTGAGAACAACAAAAAATGCATTGATTATTCCTGTGGTGCTGTGAGGTGTGAGGTACCTTTGGGAAAACTGAGCATTTCTAAGAATTAAAAAATTAGCTCAGTTATGCTCTAAGGACTCTGAAACATCTTGGAAAATCAAACTCTAACTTTAGATATATATGCAATGCATCTACATAAGTGGAATTGGGGAAAAAAAAAAAAAAAAGCTTGGACTTAGTTCCCAGTCTCCTTTCAGTGTGTAAACTTTTTACTTCAAAACAAAGATTTAAACTGTCTCTAGCAATTGGAGCCTGCTTAGCATTACCCCTGCTGTGTGTGTTCAGGTTGAGATAAGACATCTAACTGAGGCCCTGACCTCTTATAGTCATTAAAATTCCCACAACCTGTTTTGAAAGAGCATCATTTTATTTCCTGTTTATTAAATGCAGTCACAGCACAAACAGAGGAAAGATGCTGCTTGACCCATGAAGTTTAAGGCTGAAGCAAGTGGCCAAAGTGTGGTTTCAATACTTAGGGATTAACCCATATTAAGTTCAGTATAGTTGGGTTCTAAATCTCCCTTCCACCTATCTGTAATTTGATGGGGACACAACACGTTTTCGTGGCGTCACTTGAGAAGGTTACTGGATTTAATCCTGGCCTGTTTTCCATACTTTATTTATTTTTGAACCTTTCTTTCAGTCAGGGCAGATGCAGTACCAAATAGTTACCAGATTTTTGAAAAATAGCCTCCAAATCCTCCAGAGCAAAGTCTAATAAATGTAATTTGTAGCACTTTACTGTTGCTTGGCACCATTAAGGCTCGTACCAAGTGTAATGCAGGGTGCCATTGGCTTTACCTTATGACTGGACCCCCACAGCTATTCCTTTGATCCCAGGGGGACATTTATCACAAGTGAGAGCAGTTAAACTCCCTGTAGTAAATTCTGGTTTTTAAATAGAGAGCCAAATTTGTTGTTTCGGGTTTGGCTCTGTGTCATTAGTTTTGCAGCCCTTGTGCAATCTGCTGCATGGCCTGGCATGGAGACCTGGTGACGCTGCCTCTTTTGGTTACAGATTGGGCCTATTTATGACACATGAGCAATTTTAATAAAAGGGTGTGCTTTGAAAATTAATAGTCCTTTATTGCTGCATCTGGGTCTGAGTTTAAGGATCTTTATTTCTCTTTTTCCCCCTCTCCCCCTTCTTCTGCAGCGAACCTGCTTCCAGGGGCTGAACAGAAAGTGGTGTTCATCACTGCACGGGTCCATCCAGGGGAAACACCATCTTCCTTCGTCTGCCAAGGTGAGTGTCTGCACGGAGATGGCAGATCTGGTGGGATCTGCTTTCCGGTTGATGCATGTATTTGTTTTGGATGGCTTCAACTGTGATAGAAGGCTGAGCTCACATGACAGATTTTCCCATAGTGAAATGAAGTAGTAGACTTTTTAACCTTTTGTAACTGAAGTATAGTTAACCTGTAACCTTTCGGAAATAAAGCAGACATCAGGAATTATTTTTGGGACCAACAGTAGTCAGATGATGTACCTCATGTCAAAGTGATGTATCCAATATCGAGGTTCAGACACCAGGTACAGGAACTGAACTGGTATAAACTGGACTACTGGTCTGGCTGTCAACAGAGATGGCAGAGAGCATGCACAGCAGGGGAAGTTCAAAAGTCGAACCAAGAGGGAGACTTTGAGCCTTCATCTGAAGACCCTCTGGGTGACAACACGCATGCACAAGGAGGTGGAAACCACGTAAATGAGTTCTGAGAAATAATTAGCTTAAACCTGCCCATTCCATGAAATATAATGAATATGTATACTGTGAGGGAATATAATATGCATACACTGTTTCAACAAGTGCACACATTAGTAGGAGATACCCCTGTGTTGCCTGGTGCCACAGTAAGAAATACCTGCTTACTGACACTTGGTGGTCATTGAGTGTCTTCGCTTCAATAGTGAAGGATATTGGCAAAATCTCTCATCTAATGCCCAGCTGCATGTCTTTTTTGAGGCAATAGGAATAGATTATGTCCAAGTCTTGTGAATGTTTGCTGAGCTCGGTCAGAATTGGCTCTGAACCTATTTGGGAAGAATTTATACAATATGATCACGTCAGGCTCCTTTTCTTAGCAAAATGGGCTGGAAAAGCCCTGGGATTGGTTCTGTGTTAATTGCTTATGCTTTCTTGCTGGCTACTAATTCCAGCTTCTTTTCCACCACAAAGCAGTGACCCTAGTTCTCCAACAGAATTCCAAGAGGCCTCTCTTTGTGTGAAGCTCCGAGGAGCACAGCTCCCAGTGGCTGCCAGCTGTTTGCCGCACAGAGCATTCCTGCTAAAAATAGAGAGCAAAACGCCCAGCTTGTATTTATAAAGAGTTGTAAATCCCAGGCTTGTGGGTACAAATAAATAAATAACCCTGGCACGCATTCATATAACTTCATTGTATAGGTCTGAAAGGCTGTACTTATGTATGTGGCTGTCTGCAGTGGTAAAGTGCTGATGGTGTAAATCAACAAGGGCAGGGGCAATTTGGTGATTCACTGAAGCAGCTTGTACCTGGCTCTGCCGAGCCGACGAGTTGCATCAATCAAGCATATGCAGAATTTATTACATTGTCTGCTCGTGGTGCTGCAGACTGGTTTGCTACTGGCCCTGTCGGTACCTAAAGACCTCTGTGGGAAAGGTCTGGCACGGGGTTCATGGTCCTCTCTGTGTGCTCCTCGTCCTGGCAAGGTCCTGTGTCTGGCGTCTCTCTGAGGCAAAAGGTCAACAGCTGTCACTTCTGCTGCCCTGGCCCCGTGGGCCAGCAGGACACTCAGCCTCTTCTTGTTAGCCTGTGGAGTAGCAGAGGCAAAACCCTTCCTTTAATAAAACAGTGCTTTAGACTGAGAGCAGGGAAACTCAGTGAGTTTCCCATATCCTGCGGTGCCATAGTCAATGCAGGGCATTATGGCACACATGATGTTTGTTAATGAATATGGATTTTTAATTGGCTGCTTTGATTCTGTTTGTGGCTGCTGGCGTAGCCCTGTGAAATGAAAGCTGAGGCGTGCTGCTGAGGTGGTACTTTGTAAATGATGTTATTTTATTTTGATAATGGAGAGTTTATTCAAAAGGGAAATAAAAATAAAAAAAAAAGGGAATGTGTAAAAGCAGGTGGCATGCTTAGCCTGATGAAACAACTAGATAGAAGTCATGCTCTGATTGTCTCAGAGAAACTTTGTGTTTTGTAGGGAAAAAGCAACCCCAAACAAAACAAAAAGAGAGTGGGAAAGATAAGAAAAATAACAGGGAGGTATCAGTCTTGGAGAAGCTCATCAGAAGCTTGCTGTGGCTGCAGTTCTAAGGCATGCCTGGCTCGTTGGGAAATGCATGGATCCACAGGCACTGAACTCTGCAGGGCACTGAGCCATTCTGCCCAGTGCAGACCAAGCTGCCTTGTGTGCATAATCAGTGTCAAGACAAGTAGAAATGTCAGCTGTCTCAAGGCCATTGCAGCATTGTCTCTAGCACTGCCAAATGTGAAATCGGGTGCTTGCTCCATCTTTGGAAACTTCTGTGTGGGAGGGTCAAAAGAAGGGATAAAGAAGATTCCTTTGGCAGTCAAGTGAGGGCACACTTAGGAATTTTATTTTTGGAGTCTCGGGAAGCTTTTTGGCATATTTAGGTGTTGCAGATTTTATATCCAGATGCCAACTTAGTGCATATGGAACATGTCAGGATTTTTTTTTTTTATTAGTGGAGAGATTTCTTCTTGCATGTTCGATTGTGCTTGCCACCTGAAGTATAAAGATATGGAAGCTAATCCCAAAGATTCCCCAGAAGCAAACAGCCATCTCACATTTGGAAGAGCAGAACGGTGACTGCCCAGGTCAGGAGAACCAATCCATAGGGGAATAGATAATGACTTATGAGATTTATTTACTTTTTTTTGTTCTTCATATTTTTTCCAGTTGATCTTGGGTTTTATTCAGTTCAGGCTCTGTCTTCTTCTTTAAAGCCCTTAGATAATAACTGACTCCTTACTCATTTTTCTACCTGTCTTTGAGCTAGCCAGGTCTGTTCCTGACCTCTTTAGCCTTCTCTCTGCCAAGGGATGTAAAACTGTGTAGCCCAAACACCACCTTCCTGGGGCCTGACAGAAGATACCTGTTACATCCTCCATTTTTTTGATTAGTCAAGGTCCCTGAGAAGCAGGGACCTGTCTCACCTTAATACATCAGGATATGCTTGGTCCTGTCTACTGGTCCTTTGTCCTCCGCTTTTCCCACATATCATAAATCTAGACAAGGATCTTTGTGTTACTATAGGGAAAAAATGTAAGGTCATCTCCCCATTCAGAGCTGTATTGTTTCTGTGCCATCCTTCTTCATGTTCCACTGTGAAGAATCCACTGAAAACTGAATTTTGGATACAAATGCCCTGCATTCCTGTAAATGTGCAAGTATTATAAACTTGGATACACATTTCTGTCTCCTTCCAGCTGTGGAGTGCTTGCAGCAGTAGCCAGACTTCCCTAGAATCATCAGGCAGCTCACCCAGCCAGTTAAAAACAAGTGCTATAATATTTCACACGTAGTGCAGCTGGTGAGCTGTGGTTCAGTTCCTTAAAAGGCAGACAAAGCACTGGAGGGCCTCTTCATAAAAAGATGGATTAAGAACCTTTTGTTTCCATTTTGGTCTTTTAAGAGTTATTACAGTGCTTCAGGTTAGCCTTTTTAGGAAGTTTTCCTGATGGTTCTTAAGTTGTTGTGAAGTTCAGGGACAGAAATGGAGAGTCAATCATCAGAGAGTATTTTCACATGAGTACCCTTCATATCCAAAGGTAGGATGGTGTTTCTCCTCCTCTCACAGTGATGGTCACCATGAGTGCTGATGCTTGTATCACGTTTGGGGATGAATAAACAGGAGTAGCATCCAGGATAAAGAGGATTTGCTTTCAGTTTCCTCTTATAGGCCATTTTCTAACCAACTGGAATCACTGCTGCTCCTGGAGGGCTTTTATAGTGAACACAAAGCAGTGCAAAAATTCATCTTACAGCTTGAACTCGTGTCTCATGGGCTGTTCAGATTTCTGAGGGATTTTTCTCAAGTCATGGCTTTAAATTAGTTTTCTTTTTGTTTAGATATTTCCCCTCATTTTTCTCCCCCACAGTATCTTTATTTAAGAAAATGTATGCTATTTTCTCTTTCACTCTGTACTTTTAAGGCAAGTAAACTTACTCTTACAGGTAGGGTCAAATGTCAGGTAATGCCTGTACCTGTATGTAGTGTGCACTAACAAGTGTGTGTAAAATCTGTGCAGGCCCCTACCCTCTAAACACTGATCAGTGTTTAAGCCAGCTTTCAAAAGGTCTTGGATTTTATTCAAGATTTGTTAATAAGAGTATTCCTCCCCACCCTCTCATCCCCAATATTCTTATAGTCTTATTTTCCTTCCTGTAGTTGCTAGATTATTTTTTTTTTGTGATAGAAAAGCAGTTGTCCCTCACTATTCTCACACTTGTAAAGCTGTAGGAGACCCTGTGACTACTATGTTGATGTTTATCCTTTATGCTTTGGCTTTTGCCAGCAGTCAGTAATTGCAAGCTTAAGCATGTCTAAATGTACCAAGACATGTACTTTACTCACTGATTTAACATATTCTATTAGTAGGATGTCATTTGTTGTCTTTTTAACACACTTGCCAGTGTGGCATTCACCATGGCACCTAAATGCAAAAATGAAAATTTGTACCCTAAGCCTCTAATATCATTTTCCAGGCTGGGAGCCCAGAATGGAAGACCCCAGAGCAAGTCAGGAGGGAGAAGGGATCCCACAGCTGGGTTTGCAGATGCTGAGCATCTCATGCTAAGTGTAATTTGACCTGAAGCTGACCTTGAAGCTTATGGGCTGAATAGGGAACAGCCATTAAAAAGAAAATATAAGGAAAATAGACACCTGGGACTCTAATTCCTAAGAAATGGAGCAAAAGTTATGTTTCAATCAATCTTCTTTCTTTATAGCTGCCTAAATGAAGGCTTCTCCTTGCTTCACCTCAAATCAGATAATATGAAATGAAGAAACAGCCTGCACTGGGCAGTCTCTTGCTGTTCTGTTTACATTCTTGGTCCGTGTTTTTAACCCCCATCCTCTTGCCAGAGGGTGAAGAAAAAAGAATCTGAAAAGCTTTGTACAAATTTTGGTTCTACGTTTAAAGAATGGGGTAGGAGGGTACAAACTGACTGAAAACAAGCTTCTACCAGCTGCATCCTGAATCCTGTTGTTCTAGCTCACTGAGCTAGTGGTTAACTGAACTTGCTCTCTCTGTGACCAAGGTGCTCCAGGTGCCTCTTAAAACTGGTGGCATTTTTCTAGTTCAACTTCATGGAGGCAGTGCCTTAAAATTCTTTGCATTTGATCCTGCAGGAACTCTGAAGGAGTTAGTAATGAGAGTCAAGTTGCTGTAACGTGATGAGCATGACTTGAGTGGAGGCTTTTCTGTTGTGGTTTTTCATTTGTTTTGTTTTGTTATTTGTTTGGGGGTTTGTGTGGCTTTTATTGCTTAAGGGAAAAGCAGTTATAAATGTGAGAAGAGCTATTTTGAGGCCTGTTGCTCCTACTCGGAATTTTAGCCAAACTCTGTCTTTTCTTATGAAGAAAGAGAAGGAATAAACTATCAAGGTTAAAAGCTGCTTTTCTTTTTCTTTCACTAAGTATAAATCTTTTGAGCATTAGTGATAGTAACTTAAAGACAGGACACGTTTTAAGTGCAAGAAAAAATTCAGCTAATGAAACCTTTAAATGTGAAAAGGGCTTTTCTGAAGTAACAGAAGTGATGGCCTTGCTTACTTGTTTCCAGGGTATAAATTCTCCTAAGGAAAAGAAGCTGTAGAGTTTCTAAAGAGTTCTGTAGGCATTGGTATAAGATGCTTTTGGTAGCAGCAGCTGTACAGAAGAAAAACATTGAACCTAGAAATTGCCTGTTGATGTAATGATCAAGCCCTTAGAAGCTTAAGGACATCATCTGCCAGACTTCATATCAGACTGAATGTGCATCTGAGCAAATGCATGGTTTACATCAGTTCTGATTTCACTTTATCTGTTGTATTCTTCCTTCTAGCGAGCCACTTCAGCTTCATTTCCAAGTTGTATTTCCTACCAGAGAAGGAAACAAAATAGCATTCCATAGGGAGTGGGAATCTTATACGTGCATGTTTGTGGTGTTACTGTCAAGGCTCACTTTTGTCTTCTCTGCCAAATGCAAGAGTCTGGAAACAAACACTTGTGCTGTCCTGGCTACTTCTGGACTCCACATGAATGCCTCCATATGTATAAAGGCTTAGTCTGTAGTTCAGCTTTGGCAGTGTTTGCAGAGCATCTCTGGATGCAGGAGGGTGCTCTGCCTTGGCCATGCAGCAGGACTTGTGAGGGCTCTCTGGTGCAGGAATGCCCTCTGTGGGAGCTCTTTCCAGTGTTTCTGTTTGTGGGCTGCAATGCTAATGCTGAAGAGAAAGGAACTAAAGAGAAGCTCCACTTTAGGGCTGTTTTATACTCTCTTGGCACCTCAAAGGTATAAAGAAAAAGAGCTTCCATTCCCTTTCAACACTTATTGTATCCTATGCAAATGTCTTCTGGCTGCAATCCAGAGCAAAATGCATCTGCTCTTGCAGAGTTCCACCCTAGAGGTGGCTGCTCTTGGTCAAAAAAAAGAGTAGAAACTTTCTGTAAAATAAATGGTTTTGTGCATGCAGACAGGGGTATGCATAGGTTGTGTCAGGACAGGATGGGAGCACTCTTCTTATTTTAGGGGCAGCTTAGCACTCGGAAGCAGTGAGGGAACGGTGAACAGGAGCTGCAGTTCATGGTCTCCTTTACGGGAGTTCAGGAAACCAAATGATGAGAAGCAAACAAAGGCAACAGAATTCAACAGCCCAAATGTAAAATGAGCTTCAGGGGCTCTCTTAAAGTTGTTAAATTGCATTCATCTTTCTCACTAAGTTGTTTGTTGTTTTTTCTTTTTAAGTGCACGGCTTCTAAGCTTTAATACAAAGGGAAACACACTCTTCCTTGACTTCTAAAGCAACATGAAAAACACTATTGTCTGTCCCTTGTAAATCTCCTGGATGAGATTTTAGTGTGAAGTATCCCAGGAGAGAGAAAGGTTGTTCTGAGAATAATAAAACATCGATACTGGAGTAATGGAAATAAAAGCTGCTTTTAAAATTGTGGTGATGTAAATAGACTGTTAGAGGAATTCCTGCTACCAAATGTGACATCAGCTGTTACAAGACACCACAGGCTTTGAATCAATTCACTGTGGTGTCAGGAAGGTACGAGAGGTTATACACCTGCTTTCCTGAGCTGGAGGAAATTTATAATGAGTTTAAATTTCTCTGGCTCTAGAGTTATGTGATTCATTCTCTTACCATGTACGCCTTCTGGATGTGCCAGGGAACTCCTGCACAGAGGAGAAGAAGGTATGATGGTGGCAGGGTGGGCAGGAGGACTGTGCAGGGGTTGAGAAATCTGCAAAACTTTGGAGACCTGAGCTGTCTCCAAGGGAAGAATTGTATCCTCTGTGGGGAAGGCTGTTGTGTGGCTGAGACACCCCTTTGAACCAACAGCAGAAGCTGCTGCTTCACCTCTTCCATTCAACCAGTAGCAGCTGGAACAGAAAACTGGTCTGTTCAGGCAGGCTCACCCCCCTAACCTTGGCCTGTGTGCTCACCTTGCTGCTTCCAGTAGGAGGAACAGATCAGCATTAACTCCTCAGCCCTGGGACAACAAGGTCAATTTTGCCTGCACAGC
The DNA here is from genome assembly GCF_022539395.1 of Myiozetetes cayanensis. Classification (NCBI taxonomy): domain Eukaryota; kingdom Metazoa; phylum Chordata; class Aves; order Passeriformes; family Tyrannidae; genus Myiozetetes; species Myiozetetes cayanensis. Next base: position 6,592,048 of record NW_026086826.1, on the reverse strand, counting down.
TAAGAAATGTCAAGTGGCTTTGTTTGATTCGGTTTGCCCTTTGCCCAGGGCAGGTCTTTGACTACCTCTGCTTAACTAATCCTCCTTACAGTAATCAGAGAGCTAAAGGAGCCCTTGGTCTTCAAGAGGGAGAATTGAGAAAGGCTTCACTGTAGAACAGCAGGCGAGTCTGTTTTGTCTCCATGTGAGATTGCCCAATTAATCTCTTAAACATACTGCCTTTGCAATGTTTCCTGACTGCTCATACTTTTGGATAACATTAGCTGAAAGATCATTTCCTTCCAGCTCTAACCAACCTGCCTCCAAGGCAAAGCATATCATATTTGTACCGGCACACTGTGGCACTTTGCTGATGTCTGAGGATAGGAAAAAAGAAAAATATTGATTCACCTGAACTTCATGGTCCCTTGGCTTTCCATAATATGGCCTGTTTTTCCCCACAAGAAACTGCAGCCCAAGAGGATTTTAAAGATGCTTATTCCTGTCTGCCCAGTTATCAGTTAGGTCAGGGCCATTTTCCTTACCTATCACTCTGGCAGCAAGCCCTGCACTTCTAGGGAGCAGTATTACCCATGCAACAGATCTTCTGAGGGCCAAGAGACCCAGGGTAACCTGCATGCAGGTTTCCAAAACTGGACTGGGCATGCACTGGTTGAACAGTGCTGGAGCATCTGCTGCTACTGGGGAAATCCCAGGCAGAAATCTTGAAGCCCAGCCCCAGTACAATTAGACCAGGTCATGAATATGCAAAACTCAGAACAAAGACGGAAAACCACAGGAAGTTTGGGTTTGTTTTAACTCTCATTTGCGTGGCTCGGTTGTTAATGACGGTGAAAGGGCTCCTGGTAAGTGACCATCACTGCTTTCAAGGAATCTAAGTTGTGAGATGAGCCCTTTCTGCAAGTGCAGCAGTGTGTGAGAGCTGTGCTGATCAAGTTGCAGATCAGGATTCACAATTAGGAATCTGTTCTGGTTTTTTATACTTCAAACATTTTCCATTCTCCTTCAGTAGTGTCCCAGCTCTTCCTCACAAGTGATATTAATCTTGCTGGTCTATTGTTTCCAGCTTCATCTTCTGACCCTTTGTTCTTTGCCTGCCCTGGCTGAGTTCAGCTGAATTGATTTTTTTTGTTTTGTTTTCATTTTGTTTTCAGTTCTTTTGTCTCTGAGGCGCCCTGCACTTGCCTCCTTGCTCCTTGTGCATCGTTCTAGCTGCTGCTCTGAGGAGTCACCATTCATGTGTGACTGGGACTTGGCCACTGGAAACTTTTCTTTGACACGAGGGCACTTGGATTAAATTCTTCCTCTGCCCCTGCACAGATTGCTCACCCGCTCCGTGTGTGCCTGTTGCAAGGCACTGTGTACATGTTTATAAGAGGCAAAGCCACCTTGACCTCTCCAGTTTACAGGGAAAACGGCTTAAAGCTTGTTTGGAGGGCAAGAAAAAGGGACTTGGGATGAAAACAAACCTCTTCCCCAGGCTCTGAGGATGGAGAAAGAAGGGTAGCGGGGCACATGACCCAGCAAAAATGGGGCACGTTCTTTACCAGTCCTGTTTAGTTTTATCTAGGAAGAAATGTAGACACAAAGTGCTTTGCTGGGACCCTGGTGTGTGGGCAAGACAGGAAGAGTAGACTTAGGGTAGTTTTGAACAGTGGCACGTGGCTCTCTTAAAATGTCACCATCCCCAGGTAGGTTGGTTCCCGATGTCTGACGGTTTCCAGATGTGCCCTGTAGTGTTAGTTCAAGGGTCAAATTACTCATTACATGTTCAGCAAATGGTAATACATTCCTGGTATCCATACCCTATCTTAAAGGTTATGGTTTTTGTCTTTGCTGCTGCTAAATGTAGAAGATAATTGGAGATGGATAAAAATTAATTAATTTGTATTTTTTTCTAATGACACAGGTTTCCAAAGAGTCCTGTACTTGAATTTTCACACAAGTTCACATTTATATTTCTCCTATTTTCCCTTTCTTTCTTTTTCTTCTTGTTTCCCTACCTTTTTGTCATTTACCACTGAATGAAAACAAACAAACAAACAAACATGGGGGGGGGAAGGAACAAAGAAAGGTAAAAATCTGTGTTCAGTTTAAAAAGGAGGAAGGGGAAAGTCTGAAGGAATTCTTATGAAAAAGTTTCTTCAAAGTTTTCAACCAGTGGTACAGTGTATAGGCAAAATATTACAAAGTTGGATGTGCTTTATGTTATTTGGCAAGCACGAGACACATCTTTAGGTGACTGCAGAACAAATGTGATACAGACAGTGACAACAGGGCAAGTTCTGTCTTGGTTCACCAAGGTCTCCACCCACCCAAAAGGAGTTATTTCTAGCATTACTGAGAGACTTCAATTTTCATAGTTATTACAGTTCTACTGCTTTGGTGTCCTTGGTATGAATGACACTAATCAGCATCGTGTCCTGTCCCTTTACAAACACTTGCACATGGTGTCAGATCAGCCAGGAGGGAACAGGAGGGAGCCTAATTCCCTGGTACAGGGGAAACCATTCAGCCTTGCTGAGCTTTAACCATCTTCCATCAGAGGGGACCTGATCTGTCAAAGAGTCAAGAGCAGCACTGAAAAATGCTGTGACCCAGCCTTCTGCTGTCTTTTAAAAGTTGGGTCTGTCGCTTAGTCCTTGGGAGAAGCAGGGAACAGAACTGGAAACGTGTTGGAACTGCTCTCCTAATTCAAAGCAGGGAATTCACTGCCCTGCCCTGGAGACAGCAGCAAGGAGGTGGCTGCCACCACACTCAGCTGACAGACCCCTGCAGTGGCTTGGAACTCATCCTGACCTTTGCAATGTGCCTGCCAGTCTAAAATCTCTGTCCAGTGTGTTCAGTGGCACCTTTCCCTTCTGATGTCTGTATCTTTCATGCAGTACAAGAGGCTGTTTGTTAAATTTACCTTTAAGATGTTAAAATTCAGTCTGACTATTGAAGGTACAAAGTTAGAGAGTCTTCACCCCTGGTTACACGTGAACTCTGATTTTTCTTCCTGGCAATGTTCCTACTGGCCAAGGATATGAGGGAAATAGCACCTTGACATTAGCTTATGTGGTCACAGTGCTGCCAGAGTTTAAACCCATCACTGCAAAGTGCTCGGGGAGAGCTTCTGTCTGAGGGCTTGCTGGCACTTGAGAGTTCATTTGCATCTGAGGCAGGCTGTGAAAGTAGAGTGCAGTAGAACATTTCTCCAGCAATTCTTATTCTGGAACAAGAGCATCTTATTCCCTCTTAGTTTAATATGCCTCAAAGTAGATTCTGCAATAAGACTGTCTCCAAACAGAATTCTTTAGGAAATGGTGTGGGTTTTTTTTTTTGGTTTTTTTTGTTTTGGTTTGGTTTGGTTTGGTTTTTTTTGTCTTCCTAAAACAGTAACAACACAACCTCTCAATCCTTGGAGGACTCCTCAAATTTATATCCTTCTGACTTTCTCCCTCATGCTCTTCAGGTGGAAACACATGTACTTTTATACCCTCCTGGAGAATGTCAGTTCTTCACAAGGAGAGACATCAGTGGCTTGTGGTGGCCCTACTCACGTGAGGGAGGTTTGCTGTCTGAATGTTCCCTCTCCAGTGCTAATTACCATCACCTTTAGGATCTGCAGTGCAGCTTCATTTTCACAGCAAAATTTTCTCTGGAGTTGAGGCAGGGGCTTATGCCATATTCTGCTACTTAACAGCCAGGAGCACATCTGTACTGACAGGGAGTGACCCTAATTTATTTCTGTGGAGCTTGTTCTTGCCTGGATGTCATGCAGTGTAAATAAAAGAACAGATCCGTCTCCACTGATGAGGGGCAGAGCAGAGCTTTTGCAATTTTTTTCCTCGTGTAGAGACGTGGTCATTTTTTTTATTCTTCTATAAGACAAAAAAACCACAAAACACAGGGGGAAAAAAAAAAGCTTTTTTCTGCTGGAAACAGCTATCCAACAAGTCCCCTCCAGCACCTCTGGAAGCAACTCGCAGAAACACAACTTTCATCTTAGATTCAAGGAGGGGGGGAAGTTCAGATGCAGACAGTATTTTCTTGGCCATCAGGCCTTCCCAGAGGGTTAGGGTTTTGTTTAATAAATCACTCCTCTTTTCTTTTTTTTTTTTTTTGTCTTTTCCCCCAGTCACCCAGAAGTAGTTCAGGTGTTGTATACAGTCCCTGCTTCCACTGCCTGTCAGACTGAAGCTACAGACTTTACTGTGCAGATGGACTTCTGTGTTTCCATTTTGACTATTCCTTGATACTGATTAGAACTGCTCAGCCTCTACTACCTTGCTACCCTGTAAAAAGAGGATAAATGGATAAAGATCTACTTTAGTGTCTCACATGCTTCTGGTTTTGGTTCTGTGCTACTTTTAGACATCTTAGAGGGGCAAACCCAGAGCAAGCAGAAAGCTCACACTCCCTGCAGGGGACAGGGAGCCACCTCTCACGAAGAGCAAGGCAACTGTGGTGCCACTCTTGCCCTTCTCATGACCAGAAGGTAACCACAGGAAAGTGTAAAGTAGCTCCTTGGAATTAACAGGATTCTCTTCCTCTGATTCTGGATCTGATGGTTGTCCATTTTAGAAGTGCTGGCTTACTGGGTGCCTGCAGGCTTTGTGCCCTGCTTTTCCGCTGGAGTCCTGAAGGTGCCTTAGCCTGGCTGGGAACAGGTGAGCTGTCTTGTACCTTTTCAGCTGATTTGAACAGAAGGACAGGAAAATCCTGTAAAAGTGAAGCAGTGTAACCTGCAAACCTAGTAAAGTGGAAATCAATGAAGCAGCCAAAAGGTGACATTACAGCTGGCTTACTGTAAGTTTTCATGTATCAGGAGTAACGCGGCAATCACGTTGTTTGTCCCCACAGGGGAAGAGAGGGCAAATAGTTGTGCAGGCTCCTACCAGGACAAGCTGATAGTCATCACTGTTAGTATCTGGGGAATGTATGGATGTGCCATCTTCATATATGAATGGCAAAGCCACATCTTCAGTACACATGAGCTGCTGGGGTTCAGTCCTGAGGAGAGGACACCTCAGCTCTTCTTCTGAGTAGCCCACTTGTGGCCAATAGCAAAGCTCTACAGGTTGTTAAAGGCAAATTAATAGAGATACTGCCAATATACTCTGGCAACACACCACAGCAGAAGGAAACTGGAAAGGATAGTTGTGAATGAGTGACGTTCTGCAGGGCCCCTCTTGTCTCTGTGTGTGCCTGCCTGATTCAAACCTATTGCTTCTGGGTCTCTGCTTGACTGAGCAACATGTTTGCACATGTTGGAAACCATTCTTAGAATGTGTTTAAAAATACATATTTTTCATTTCTTCCCTAGCATTATTTATGTAATGCCCTTTTCCATTTTCACTGTGTATTAGATTTTCATATGTAAATTTATTCTCCATCTCCCTCCGGAGAAATCCACCTTTTGCCTTCCTGGTTTACAACGCATTCTTTGCTTGGTCTAATCTATCCATCTTCAGACTCTTGTAGTTCTTATTGCTACAGCAGTTAATTCTGTAAGACTCAGAGCACAATGTAGCTGCTGCTTGTGCTTACTGTACCTGCAGATCAGCACTGTATGGCAAGCCCAAGGGAGGTGTTAGGAAAACCTAGTCCAGCCCTCCATTCCCAGTGCCCACCTTGGCTGAATCAAGCACGCTGAAAGCCCAAAGGTTCCTGATGCCCAGAGAAAGGCACTGCTGCCAGATGGTGAAAAGGTGATTCTGGGCATATAGGGAGAGCTCAGAGTCCTGGGGATGTGCTTCAGCAAAAGGCTTGAAGGGTCGTCATCATTGGCTATTCCTTGCAAGTTTTAGTGGTTTCCCAAGTAGAAATAAATCTGCTTAGTCCCCCCTGTGTCCATCCAAGTTTATTTTTATCGCTTTTATAGCTCTACTGGGAATCTTTTCTCTGGTGCAGGCAACTTTGGAAACTTTACACTTGTGGTGCAGTCTCCTTGCTGGCCTCAGAAAGGTTTCTGACCTCCATGCGTCCAGTTGTCATGATGGGAAAGAGAGCAGTCATCTTCCAGGCTCTGGGGAGCTCAGCCTGGTGTCCTGGGTGAAGCAACAACAACGTAATGATCCAGTTTCTTTTTTCCCCCCTGCAAGACCCTTCCAGCTCTAAATAGAAAACTGGAGAATTAAGTGATTTTCTGTTTTTTACCTCTGTGCTAGTGCTGTGTGAGTTGTTGGTGTACAGCTGAAACTCCCCTTCAGGGCCATGGTGAAAAGTCTGATGTTTTGTAAGTTGATAAGGGTAGTTGAAAACAATGCAAGGATGCCTGAGTGAATTCTGCCGGAGTACGTGCTGGCTTAACTCTGTTTCGTGCATTCCAGATTTTATTCCCTTTGTGTTTATTTGCCCACCTTTGCAATCAAGCCTCTTTTCTGTGTTGTCTTTTTTTCTTGCACATCAGGCAAGGTGGAACCTCCTGCACATTTCTGTTCAATTCTAAGTCTTAAATCTTAGCTGTATTTAACATTAGTTAATTCTGTAAAAACTGAGGACCATAACGCAGCAAATATTTTTTGAGCTGTCTAGAGGACTCACACTCATGGGAAGGACAGACTCTGAATAATAATGACCAAGCACATCATATTCTGAAGCAACATCTTGAGAATGATTCTTATAAATCCCAAGTAATTCATTAATAAAGTGAGATCATCTGATCCTTGCAGTGTTTCTCCAGGAACCCTTTTGTTTTTTTCCCAGGAGGAAAAGAGGCATCATCCAGGGGATATTGGTAGGCTCATTTTGATGCAAAGAGAACTCCAAGCTCCTTACAGCATATTAAGAAAATTAAAGAAAACAAAGCCAACCAACAAAGCCACCCACTCAGTCTGTGCTGTGCACTGAATTTAGGAACCCTTTGGGCAATCCTGCAGCAGCAGCTGTGTGCTCCTGCCAACACCTCCTCTCTTTCTCAACCTGACAGGTTCTTTCAAGTAAATTCCACAGGTCTTTGCTGGTGCACCAGTTCTACTGGAGAACTGTACAGCTGCCCTCTGGGCCTGGGGAGATTGGTTTGTAGCTAAGCAAGCTACATCAGCCATCAGGGTAATTAAGTGGCTGAGGTATGGGCTCATTGCTACACGGGTCAGGAAGCAGTCCATTTCCCTCTATTCAGGTCTGCGCTTTTTGCCAGACCAATCCAGCCTTGGCCTCATTCTGCTCTCCTGCATTGATCTAGATTTTTGAAACCAGGGGGTCTCCCATTGCTGCAATGAATGGAGAGCTGGATACCATGAAATAATGGGAGAGATTAACCCCAAGTACCACCTGGACTCACAGTGCTGGTAGAGAGAGCCTATGGGTCTCATGCACTTGATTTTGTTTGGAAGAAAAAAAAAAAAACAACCAGTAGAACTGAGAGTACTTAAGCCTGCATTTCTGAACTGATCAGCAGTATTGATTGTTACCAAAAGTCTTGCCATCTTGATCTTCACAGGGCTGATTTTTAGAAAGTGCTTATCTTAGGGGAGAGTGGGGTGGGAATGGACTGTCAGTGGCACAGATCTCCTCTAGTGACAGCTGTGTAGGAACAGAAAAGTTTCCGAGTTTTACTCAACACCTAGTAAACCCATTTTGTGGCCACTTGCCACATTTCCAACTGCAGTCAGCTCCAGTGAGCTTTCATGAGTTTGTTTGGAAAACCCATCTGCTGGTTTTGGCCCCAGAGAAGCCAGTTTTGCTGCCCTGCAAATCTGGCCATTGCTATCTCAATTTGAACATACTAAAATAGCAGACTCTGGCAGCAACTTGCTAAAAATCAGCAGTGCTAGAAACCAAGATCAGGCATTCTGGCTTCTGGTCCCACATCCTAGTCACTGGGATTGCCAACTTTAATTATGTTTTACTGGCAATGTATATCTATATCTTTTCGGTGCTGAATTGGGATGTTGTGCTCCAGCCCAGCACCAGCAGTTGCATATCCTTCAAAGCAGATGTGAATCTTTTTATGGGGAAAGAGCTACAGCTCATAAAAATACATAGGAAATCCCAAACACTCATCACTTAGCAACTCTCTGCACTGAACTGATTGTACTTTTAGACTGCTGATTTCTGGCTGACTCTATTCCAGTCACATCCATTTTGCTACAGTCTCCCTGCTTGAAATGCATCTGGAACGTCTGTGGTCTGGAACTCTTTGGGGTTTTGAGGCATCGTTTGCATGGTCTTAAACATAGACATCTGACAGAAAGAGTAGGATATTGCACATGAAGGGCAGTGGTATAAGTGTACCTCCTTGATGTGGAATATCCATAATAAATTTGGGGGTCTTTCCGTCCCACTCAGTCCTGTCCAATCAGCAGACCCATTAAAAAGGAAAAGGAAGTCTACCCAGTTCTCCCGGAGGAGGGAGGGAGGGGGAGTTCAGAAACAATAGTTTTTTTAAATGTTCTTTAAATCAATTACTGTCTGTGCTTACCATGCCTGTTAAAATTGGAGTTAAAATCCACCGTGCCTTGCTCTGCCATTTGAAGTATTTGTTGTTAGTCACTATCAATTCCTTTGCTTGCAGCCCCTCTAGCCAGAAGCATGGTTTTCTCTGGAGCTGACATTAGCACTGTTCCACTGGGCTGGCAAAATGCAGTGAGCTAGTGTGTTCCCTGGGAGACTGGCTGTTTTCCATTTATTTCAGTGCTCTGGAAACAGGCCTATCTGTAATGCCCTAACATATCTTAAACCAGGAAAATTACTAATTCAGGTCAGTGAGCATATTTTCATTTTAAAAGAGTAACAAATTAAATAAACTCCCTGCATTTTGCATTTGAGACCTCAGTGTTTCATCTGCTGTAATCTAATTCACCCATTCATTTCCTGCACATTCATTTTATCCCATTATTTGAGATTTCCTTTGCTTTTAATCCTGTGTTTTGAAGAGACCTAGAGTTACAGCAGAGAATAGATGAGAGACTAAACGGTAAATAAAAGAACAAACATTCCGTGATACAGCTTGATGTGTTTCTAATCAATCTGCTTATTGCAGCTGGATCCTTAAGTTAGGTGTGCAACTTTTCTGTTTCAAGTTGATTAAAACTTCTTTAAAAATAGGTGAAATGGGGCCATGTGTATAATCCACCAGGAACTGTTGCGCTTTTTTTTGTTGTTTGTTTGTTTTTAACAATAACAGTTACGGCTGCAGATTTAAAAGGGGGAAAAAAAAACAACAAACAAAAAAAACCCCTAAACCCACAACTAAAATGACCACAGGGACAGAAAGGTTTTTGGGGGTGCTTTCAACCAACCAAACTCAGGCAAGGAGATCTTACTTAGCACTGAAATATTTATCTGTCTATATGGGGACAAATTGCTCTGTGATCAAAAGGGCTGATTGATTGATTTGAGGAGAATCAATCAGCCCTTCTCTTTCTGTACACTTCAGAAGAAAGGTAACCAGGGATGTTTCTGGTTCACCTACTGCATCCTTCCTAGTGCTGTCTCACCTGCCTTGGCTGGCTCTGATGTATTTTGTCATGGGCAATTGTTTAGTTGTTGTCTCCCTTGAGAGCTTCCAGTCCCTGGGAACCCCTGGGGGAATTGTCAACTTCTCTGCATCTTCGAAGAACTTGGTTGTTTTTCATCATGTGGCACCCAGAGGCCTGTGCAGGTCCCCTCTGAGCCTGTCCTGGGGGAAGTTTAGATGAAGTCTGACCATCAGCATAGAGGAAACGGGAGGAGTGGAGGCTGACCTGAAAAGTGGGATCTGATGAATGCTCACAAAGGTTTTGTGCGAGGTGCTGCATCCCTCTGAGTGCAAACACCCTTTGCTCTTGGGTGTACTGAGGATGGCCAGAGAGGGGTTCATGGAAAACAGACAGTGTTCTGGATCTTTCCACTCTCACTTAATTGCAGGAACTACTCAGAGAGAGGCATTTGCATGGGCATATACATGAGGTTGGGCATCTGGAAAACAGTGACATAAGTCAGGCACCAAATTTTTCTTTATCTAACACTGTAGGTAGGTGCCTGCTTAGTTATGCAGTGCTTCTTCACCACCCATATTACATTTTATAATCTTGATGAAATAAAACCTTGGTTTTGCCATGGATTCCAAAGGGACCTTTGAAAAGATAAAGTAACCAATTAGTAAAGCATTAAAAACCCTGTAAATTCTTTTGTATTGATGTTAGCATCTATGTGTTCACCTCTGTGTGCCTCTTCCCCTGCCCAAGAAATGTGTTTCTAAAAAGCGTAAAAAAACTCCCAAGACTACAAACAAAACCGATTTTAGTTTGTCTGGTTTTACACATCAGGAGGAGCAACAGCTCTTTAAAAAGGGTCAGAGTCAGCATCTGCAATGATCTTGTGCTGATGGATTCCTCTATGCGATGATCTTTTGTAGGGATAATTCTGGTGACAGCGAGATGTTAGATCATGTCAATAACCCCACTGTGAGTCAGCTCTGTTCGTTTATCACCTTTCATATGCTTTCATTTCTTTCTTGGGTTTTATGCTGAATGTTGGGCTCTGCTGGGGGCTGCAGTGAAGGAACAGATGCACATCCTCTGCAGACCACTCTGGCACAGCATTGCTGTGACCTGTGCTGAGCAGGGCTCAGGGTGACTGTGACACCTTTCCCACCATTCTGGGATGGAGAAGAGTGTCCATCTGCCTTCCTCGTGTTTTTTGTTGTTGTTTTGGATGCGTGGGTTTCTTTTTTCCTGCAGTCCCCCAAAAGAGGGCAAAGGTTGAACAGACAAGGGCCCCACTGCTGAAGAAGAGTTCCTTCACAGGAAAATGTGGCACAGCAATGTCTTTGTGATGCTTACTGTGTGTGCTTTACTTGTTCTTTGGAGACAGAATGTTGTAGCTGCTTGGCCCTAGCATCTGATGTTTTTCTCACCATCACATTAAGAAAACCTCTCCAAAAAGCCCAGCTCCATATTTTTGCTCCTACTTACCATAAAACATAAGTATTGTGTCGTTCACATTCAGTTCAGTTTTAACACTATATTTCAATAGTTTTATATGAGCACAAGCATTCAGGACTCCCTTATATTTATTTTCCAATGAATACATCCTATTTCTCTTAGATTAATTGTCACATCCTCTTTAACCTGCAGGGTATGGTGAGCTGCCTGCAGGATACCAGCAGCTATTCAGTGTTAGGAAATGGGTCTGAAAATATAAATCACTTCCTTCTTGGCATATACTAGATACAGTCCAGGATATGTTTGCATTAGCAGTTGCCATATTGCATTAGGATCTGTGCTGATTAGATCTTCAGTAATAGGAGCAGGGCAAATGTATTATATAGTTATACAATTAAATATATTGTCAGACTGAGGGTGAAAGGATGGAGTAATGGAAAAAACAGGGGCTAAGAAAGGCTTTTCTTTGGAAGGAGCAAATGTGGAGAGGTCATGTTAGAGCCAGCAGGAAGTTTAAACAGAGGTTAAGGTGGCTGATTGAGAAAATATCTTGAAAGAAGAGTGGAAGTGATGTGTTATGGAAGAGAGAATGATTAACTTGCCTGTGAAGAACCAGGAGATAATTTGAGCTGGATTTGGGTGAGCAGAGGACATAGTGCTGGAGCAGATGAGAGGTGCTGAGATGAAGAAGGCAAAAAAAAATTGAAAAAGTGCATTTAGCCTTGAGAAAGAGTAATGGTAGAGAAGTGACTTGGAGTAGAAGAAATTTGGTCCAGATTTAGTGTGGTTGCAGTGAATCTGTGTTTACCAAGAAAGACTGTTGAAAAAAACTGCTAGCGTTTTTTAGACTACTGTGGCTGTGCATCTAATACTTGCAGTTGACAGTATTGTTTTGCCTTTTCCTTGGTTTCATTTCTTTCTTTCCTTTCCCTCACAACTGTGAAAAGCTCCTTGAAGTTAATGTAAAGACCTTGGTTGATTTCTAGTGGACTATGAATAAGGCTCTTCTTTATGTCATGGCTGAATGCTGATTTCTGAGCTGTTCTGGTTCCAGGCAGCATCTATAATTGCATGTTATTACTTGAAAAATAAAGATTTTAATTGCTTTACAGAAAGCTTGATAGGAAAATAATATATATTGTTTAGCTTCTTTAATTGGAGAATTTTTCCACACCATAATATGCCTAAGTAGGTCTGTTCCATCACGTTCTCCATTTTATTTTGAAGTCACTTGAAGAGTTAATACTGCATTATTGGGCTATTTTCCTTGATCTCCAGCCACAGAGATTTGTTTTTTTTTAAATAATGCTTGTCTTATTTTTCATAGCTGATGTGACTGATTCAGATTGGATTATTTCCTTTGACCCAAACTGGGGCTGCAGTTCGAAGATCCATTCAATCTGTGGGCAGCCCTTTTTTTCTTTAATAGCAGACTAATTGGCAGACCAATTAATCTGCTCATCTGTGAAAAGAAAATTTATAGCAATAAGTAGTTCTATTTCCAGAAGTCATTCTCCAAAGTAACATTACAGTGGCCTTGTTTACTTCATGCCCTGCAACACGATCCAGTGCTTCAACAGTAGCACAGGTCAATTAGTGGACAAATTAAGCAATTATTAGCCACTAACAAGGGTGACTGGCATCATTACCCTTCCTGTTTACCAGCAAACTGTTATTTTAATACAAAGATCAACAAATAAATTAGGGCATCTGTTGTATTGCCATGTCTGCCTTGAAGTAAATGATATTAAATGGGCTTTGGTTGCTGCCAAATTCTTAACCCTGGCCTAATGAGATACACTGATATGTCTCTTGCTGATTACAGAAGCTGTAAAATTTAGTTTGTATTGATTTATTAACTGGAGGACCAAGTTCTCTGCAATGGTATTTTTTTTAATAGTCTGCCATCCATCTTTTTATTTTAAATGTTATTGATCAAGACTATTTCAGAGGGTCCAGAACTATTGGGTTCCTCTGGAAGACATAGTTATTTGCTAATTATATTGATTATTTGGATGCTTACAATAATTTTCTCGTGAGGTTTGTATATGTAAATGTGTGCTTTCATCTGATGCTTCTCTCATGTCCCATAGAACTGCCTTTGCTTCCAGGTTAGAATTCCATAAGTCAGTTATTCTTAACTCTTGCTTTGTATTTTTATGGTGGGGTACGGTTTCTTCAGGCTTAATTAAACATATCTTAAATAAGAAAATAAAGCAAATCTCTTTGGGCTGGGTGAACTTGGCTGCAGTACCCCCAGTAGCCTGTGGAACATTGGGAAGTGGTGGGGCTTGTTTAACCCAAGCCCCTGGGTGCCCAAGGTCAGCCTCTTCCTTTTAGCTGAGCCCAACAGTGAATCACAGAGAGCAGAGGCTCACCCACTGTGTTTATGTGTAGCCTTCCTCATCATATCATGTTCTTGGTTAGGGAAGAATAATTCCCTGTGTGAAGCTGAAAGCTGCAGCTTCTGTTTGCCAAGTCGCTTTTGCCAAGCCCTGTGAGTGAGGCTGCATCAATAACAAGGGCAAAATGAGCAGGACCTGGACAAGCCTCTTCCCTGGCTCAGTTACAGCCAGAGGGAAGCTCTGGGAGTTTGGGTTTCTGTGTGAAAAGCAGTCACGTTGTTCCTGAGGTATCCATTCGTGGTCCTCCCTGCTGCATGAAGAACTGTAGCCCAGATCACATGGAAAAACTGTTCTGCCAAAGCCCTTTGGTGAAGTGAAAGTTGTGTACACAACGTGGTATTTACGCTGTTTTTATTGCAGTTGCCTTGGAAAGTCATACCTAACCCAGATAAAGTTTTTTCTGGACATAATGATTGCTGAATGGTTAACTCTTCCAAGTGTTTTAGACAACATAAACTGATGTGATGTTTGAGTACAGTTGAGTTTAGTTGCAAGCTCTTTAAAACTGAAACCAGCATAGTATCTTGAGAAACCATGGACTAAGTGTGGGGCTATTTTCCTCCAAGTACTTTGGAGCTCTCCAGGTGTGCATACTGTGGATTATGTTTCAGATGCTGCCAGAAAATAGAGCAGCAGTTTAACATAGCTAAGCTTTTCATGTTTGCATACAGTTAGGAAATCTGGTTATTCAGGATCTAACTGTGTCCCTGTCGTTTCTTCACATTCTTGCTGTTGTATAATGAACAAAAGTCACAACACCAGCCAAAAAGCAGATCAATGTTCAGTTTCCTTCACTGGGAGGAGGTAATTGCAGAAACATTTCCTGAGCAATGTAATTACGTATATGCTAATTTGCCTCAGAAATTCAGGTTTAGTTTCTTCTGAAGTAGAAGACTTGGTTGCAGAAAGGGACTTTCCCTTCTTCATGATTAGTCACTAATAGATGAAAAAATTGCTAAAGTTTAGAGTCAATTATACCTTGATCATCTTGGACGTTTCAGAAGCCTCATTTTTCTCCATGTGCCTCAGCAAATTAGAATTCATTCCAACAGCAGCATAGGTTCAGATTTGTTAGTGTTTGAAACACAAAGTGGGCCTTAGGAAATAAGCTCAATGAAGGAGACGGACAGGATGTGAGATTTTGGCCCTGTCTTTAATGTATGTTCCAACCAAGCTATAAAGAAGTGCATTTAATCTGGCATGTTAGCTAGGGTTTATTTTTATTTTTAAATATTTTGATTGAATCACGAAAATACAGGTCTAAAGTCAGGTTTTCTGAAGTCAGCTAGTTAGCCCATGCCATCTCTTCTATGCTGAATTGTCGCTTGTTATATCTATTCCCTAAGGCTTTACCCTGTCCAGCGTTAAATGCTTCTGATGACGGGATTCCACTCTTACCCTGGAGAGACAATTCCACAGTTTAATAGAGCTCACCATTAGTGAAATTTTACTGATGAGCAGCCTTAATTTTTCTCTGCTTAATTTTATCCTGTTACTAGACCGTAGTGATTGATTTATTCTGGGGAAATTCAGTAAATGGTTCCTGCTTCACAGGATGGACCTTACAATAAATAGCAAATTGTCATGACCTATCTGTGGGTGTCCTGAGATTACACAGGAACTCAATTTATCTCAACATTAATTCCCTGGAAGCTATTTCTGTCAGTACCAACTCGGTGGAGGAATAAGCAATGAATTTAACTGCCAGATTCCTGTATCCTGCCCCAGCACCAGCCTTGGGGTGAGGCAATGTTTAGTCGTTCCCTGAGCACAAGGCCAAGAGGCAGGAGCTCCTGCAGGCTCTGGTGCTGTGATGTGCCCAAAGGAAGGGCATTTAGGATCTGCTTCCCCTGTCACTTGCCTTGGTTCCGCATTAAAGGAGCTGATGATGTGGAGTTAATCCAGTCTTTTATGAGTGTAAAATAAGTGAAGAACATGACCTTATAAATTCCAGTCTACCAGCCCCACAGTATGTATGTGCCTAGTGCAGAGGTTATGTAACTAGCCCAGTTTTTGTGGAGTGTTTATTCTTCTTTATACACGCAGATGATCTGGAATCTGTGTTCTTATGTCAAGGGTAGGTCTGGGCATATGTTCAAATGAATCTGAGGTGCCTCAGCCCAACAAGTGGCTACTCATGAGCTGAGCTGCAGTATGAGCTCATGTATGCAGGCTGGGTAATCAAGGTATCTTTATTTCACCACTTAGGAGGAGAAATATTTTATTATCGAGGCTCAGCTGATGAGCAGTAACTTCTTCCTCTGTGGAAACTTGACAGCGTCTGATAGTGCAGCCATAGTGTACTTGGATTGTGAGCAGAGACTAAGGTATTCTGCTTTAAATTCTTGGAGTTTTAAGAAGGTGGCAGGTGCTGCATGACTGCAAGTGGTTTGTTCTATTGGAAGCATGAACAGTGCCAGAAACCAAGAGGAATGATCGTTCTAACCTTTTATACGTGAAAGTTCAGATAGATGTCTGGAAATCATTGATGTCATAGCTCCTCCTTTTCAAACCCTTTCTTCATTTGTTTTCCCCAGGTATAATTGATTTCCTTGTGAGCCACCATCCTATCGCAAAAGTACTGAGAGACCACCTGGTCTTCAAGATTGCACCCATGCTCAATCCTGATGGAGTTTACCTGGGAAATTACAGGTATGGTGTGGGATATGAATCTGTGTATTTTACATCTGCCTTACACACCTTTGCACTGCTTTGTCACAGAATCTTATGTGGCTTGTTTCAATTAATTCTTCTTCAACTGCAGATTCTCATGTGTCCATATGCTTCTTGGAGTTCCTGTCGAGGAAGGGGGCTGACAATAGCAAATTTGTGTGCTCCAAGTGCTAGAGAGCAACTCTTCAAGATAGCAGGGTATCTGTTCTGCAAGCCTCCTCTAAGTGTGGGAGTTAATGTCAGCTTAGAGTTAGACCTTAGCTGTGTTTTATAAATGCATTCATTATGCTGCTCATCAGCCTCTATGTAAATGTGTCAGTCAATCACAGTTCCCTTAAACTACCCAGATCATCCATTAAAGTCACAGATTTCACTCTGTTATTGTACCATAATAGATAGGGATACATGGAATGGCATAATCATTCCACCCTATGCTAATTTTCCTTCATTTTAGTATTTGAATTACTACTTTACTACTTCCTCTGTTGAGATCGTATTCAGATAATCTTTTGTTTTCCCTAAAATTGTTTGCTCTTAATGCATTTATTTAC
Source organism: Myiozetetes cayanensis (assembly GCF_022539395.1). Taxonomy (NCBI): domain Eukaryota; kingdom Metazoa; phylum Chordata; class Aves; order Passeriformes; family Tyrannidae; genus Myiozetetes; species Myiozetetes cayanensis. Next base: position 6,575,563 of record NW_026086826.1, on the reverse strand, counting down.
AAAATAAATGTGCTGCTGGAGGTGATAATGAAAAGCGGTTGATTAGCTGATGATTTGTTTGTGGGGGCAATTACATGTACCACACAGTTCTCTGGAGAAGCCCCTGAGAAATGTAAAATACTGCATGTGGTTTTGCTTACAGTGCAAGACTGAATAGCACAATTCACTCTGTAGCCAGGCTATCTTGAGCTTTGATCTAATTAGATATTGCATTGCTAAGCAGAATAAGACTGGCTTATTGTAAGGGTGAGGAGACCACTGAGGAAGAAGCAGGAAGGTGCAGAAAATGGGGCTACTGGCAGCTCTTTGTCGAGGGAACAGCCTCACGTTGTGCCAGGGGAATTTTAGATTGGATATTAGGAAAAAATTCTTTACTGAAAGGGTGGTCAGGCATTAGAACAGTCTGCCCAGAGCAGTGGTGGAATCACCATCCTTGCAAGTATTCAAAAAACTGCGTGGATGTGATGCTTTGGGAAGCAGTTTTGGCAGTGGACTTGGCAATGCTGAGTTAATGGCTGTACTTAATGGTTTTAGAGGTCTTTTCCAGCTTTTACAATTCTATGACATGTGCTCCTTATCCCTCCTGTGCTGTACTAATTACTAAACTCAAGTAGTGGGGAGTTGTGTGGGTGATTTTATATATATGTTTCAAGTCAAACTTCTGAGAACACGATCTCCTTCCAGCTGCAGTGACACTCACTCAGCTCTTGGCAAATCCAAAATCAGATAGTGATATTGCAGTAGCAGAGCCTGCCTGCAGTGGGAATTTGTCAGAATGTGTCACCACATAGGAATAAAGCCCTAAATTGGCTCTAAGACTCTAAAACTACATCATTTTCCTCTGTTACAGGTGCCTTGCACATAAGCAACTCCAGTTGCAATTAAGCAGTTTTTGTTTTTCCCCATAAATTCACTTGCCCTGTAGGTTTTTCCCCTGCCCTATTACTTACAGTTTTTGAGAGGCATGCATCTTTACAGACATGCATATGACTAATAACTTGAAAAGCCTTTGGGGGACCCAGGTGCTATGAAAGGGCATGTGAATTAATTTGGAATTGCTGAGCCTGATGGTATACTGTTGGTTTAACTTTTCATGATATGCAGGATTTTCAACCCTCCTGAACTAAAGAGACTTTTAATGAGGTAGTTGGAAAAACATTTGATTTTCTTGCAATTCTTCACTGTATTTACAAATGGCCCAATGTAACTAATAACTTAAAAATTAGGGTAATAAGCAAAATGCTACCTATTATCTTGAGAAGAATATTAAAAAGCCTAGTAATGTGCCAGCATTGCAGTTAACTGGTGCTGAGTGAATAATTTACAGCAAACACTTTATTTCCTCCTCATACAAAATCCACAAGCACATCACAATTTATTTACTTGAATTTAGTGGATGAATTTCTAAAAAAAAATCTCCAAGGATCGCTTGTTTGTATTTGAAAATTTAACTCTGAGGCTTCTCAGTGATTGGCTAGATAACTGTGTTTCATCTCTCTTGGTCTTTGTTCAGATTAGCACATAAATAGGACTTTCAGAAGTCTTCCACGTAGCATGGTCTAACACAGATCTATTGGCTGGGGACAGTCCCCTGCCTTTGCAAACAGGGGTGCCATATGCAGCAAGAGCAGCTTCAGGCATTTGAACTTCTCCTTCCTGTTATCTCCCTCTTTCTCAAAGCAGCAGCTGGTGACTATTTCTTTGGTTCATTGAAGGTTCACATTCAGAGCTATGCAAGCTAAGATAATGAAATGGGTAATTAAACCTCATGCTTGAGTTTGTAAATTGATCTCCTGCCAGTGTGAGAGAGGGGGGTTTTTTTTCACCCCACCAGTACACAGCTTTGCACAATTGGCAAAGTGCGCTGTCGGATGCACTTCGCTGTCCTCTGAAATCCCAGGCACAGTGGGCACCGTTAAAAGACCGAGTGTGTCAGCAATTCTCATAGAAGGGACGGGATGTACTGGTTCTCCTGAGATCAAAACCGAAACTAACCACTCATTTACCCAGGATGATATGGTAACAGTTGGCTGATGAGATTTTCTTCATTGTCACTTCTGGGGTTGCAGGACTTCGGCCCAGTGGGTCCTGTGCTCTCCTCCAAAATCCGTGAACTGAGGTTTAGGAGTTCAAGCCAAATCTGCAGCAATGCTGCCAAGAACCGCCTGTTTTCTATAAACTCTTGCTCATTCTCAAGAGAACAGACCAAATGGGTCGTGACTCTAGAGGGACTTTGGTGTGGTGGAATGTTCATAACCAGCAACAAGTGAGTTTAATATTGCAGCTGTAAAGCACAAGTGCTTGCAGCACAGGTGGCTCCAAAAGAAATGGTCATGGAAATGAACATCATTGCTCAGTTTATTCGGATTCATAGAAATAGGGTGCTAAACTTTACTGATTTATTCAGGTTTACACAAGAGTTTAGGAATTTGTGGACCCATAGAGTTAGGAATGAAAAGACAAAGTGCCCTGTGGGGCAGCTGTAATTTGACTGTAATCTTAGGACATAAGTTTTTATTTAGTAGAAAGTGAACTGGTATGGTTCTATCTCTTAATAACTTAAGTGCATAAACCAAGAGAGTTGGTAAAATTACCTCCACTTGACTTGATTTCCAGTGAAATTTCTGACTGACTGTTTGGAAACCAGAATATGTAATTTTTTTTTTAATGTATTTTTTTTCCCCATCTGTTTCTTTCTGAGAAGAAGTGAAAAATGAAAATTCATGAGCAAACCATAGTGCAGTAAACCAGAGTGGGCTGGGCAGGAGTGTTGGAGGGATAAGATGCAGAGAAGTGAAGCCCTCTGGGTGCAAATTCACCTGCAAGCCAAAGGACTGAATGGCTAACTGGGATTGCTCCTGCTTACAGTGCTACCTGTTTGCTGTTTTGCTGGCATCATACTCTTTTGTGAGGATGACTACTACACCGAACTCCCTTCAGTGAAAAAAAAATTACACCTCCATAGTCGTTTTCTTGCCACCTGAATATACCCAACTCCTCCTAACATAATGACAGGGACCTGCCACACTGTGTAGTCTTTCACAAAACAGGAAGAGAGGCTTCATCCTTTTCTTGATGTCTTTAAAACTTGGTATTACTGCACTTCTAAGTGTAACTGGCTTTAGAGTTACAGTGTGTAAAAAATGTTATGCCACATGAGCTTGTTAATTAAATTGCCCAGGATGATACTATTGGTTGATCCAGCTAAAATAATGAGTCTTCAGCATGATCTGCTCTCTGTTCTAGCTGGCAACTTGTCTTCAGCTCTCACCTAAATTGAAAGACCCCTTCTTCTGGGGTTGCATGACTTGATCTTTAGCTTTAGTTTGAAAGAACATGGCCCAAAAATAAAAATATTTGTGTGTTTCTCCATAACACTAATCTCACCCTCTCTGATGGAATAAACCGTGAAACAGCTTTAGGAAATAAAGGAAAACTAGTTCAAGGAAGAGAGATTTCTCGACTTGTTTCCCTCTTTTGCAGTATAACATTATCATCTTCTGAACCTATTGCCATCCCCAGGGAGGTGGGGGTAGACTAAGGGAAAAAAAAAGTGTTCTTGATTTAAAAGTCGTGCATCCCCAGGCTTGGCCTGAACTTTCCTTTATCGAGAGCTTGTTCTTAAGCTGGCATTCTGCAGCTGAATGCTGAAATGTGTCCCTGCAGGCGAGATGACTGTACCACACCGCTTTAGATTAGTTCCAATTTGTCAGCCTCACCTTTCAGAGACGAAATCCTATACTGGCACCAAAAGGGATGCGTTGCTTAGTCTGGGCAGCTTTTCACTGAGGTATCCCAGAAATGCCATGACAAGGCAGTTGAAATATCCTGACCGTTCTCTAAAGGCTTTGTCGCATGGCCTTGTAAGTCTTCCCGTTCTTTGCTGTTTCTGTGTTGCCTTCACTTGGATAACTCTGACAGTATCAGCCTTCCGTAAATTAAAGCCGTGAATTGGCTGAAATGTTCTGAACTGTCATCATTACTGTACCCTTCTTTCTTGATTGTAAGGACTGCAAGAATTTGTGTGAATGGGGAGAAGAGGGCATGGGCTGATTCTAATCCTTTCTCATTTCACTGTCAGGAACAATATTTTTGATCTCGACACAATTCTTTACTGCTCGCTGGTGTGAGGGGTTAACAGTGTAATTTGTTGGACAGAAGGTAGGCCAGCCCTACCCAGACTGGAAAACCAAATTCAACACAAACAGTGTCAGTGTCCTTATGAAAGCTGTGTTGGGATTAAATGTTTTGAGCAAATGGTATATTTTTGCCCCAGAAACATAGTTTTGTAAGGACTGAAATAGTTTGTGGGATGGCGTTGAATTTAGCAAATTGTTTCAAGTAAAAAGAATTATCTGGGAAGGCTTGGGAAACATTTTGAATGATTCATACCATCATTTTATAAAGGACAATCTTCTGTTGTTTCTGTTTGTTAATGGCAGGATTTGTTTAAAAACTGGCTTTTTCTAAACATTCATTTTGAAAGACTTGAAATACAAACAGAAAACTAGGCTTTGGACCAGGTGAAACATTTCAGATTTATCCTAAATAGGTTTTTGTGGACTTTATTTCTATGACTCTAGAAGAAGTCAAAAAGTTCAACATTCATGTACACATGTAATTTATGAGGGTTTTTTAACAGTAAATGCACATGTGGACTTCATCCACATTGCTTTAACTATAAATCAGAGCTATATGTTTTAACAGTGGGGAGTTTTGATTTTGATCTTTGATAATATCATCTAGGGAGATACACCTTTACCTACATACATATATATTTATGTGTATGTATATTCACAGTGACTGGGTATGTTATGTGGTTCTTACTGTCACTTGTTCAGTTGTAAGACACAGCTATTAGTGTGCATACTATCATTTGCATAATGCCTCTTCATTATTTTTCACCTATTTTTCTGGAGGGGGAAGGGATTTTTTTTTAACTTCATTTAATACACGTGAAGTTCATGCATTGCCTTGAATTGAAAAACAGAGTATCCATCTCAGATGACAAGATGAACCTCTCAATGGAGTTTATTTTTCCTAATTAGGTGTTTGTCATTGTGTATTCTATATAACAACGTATAAGTAAACAATCGCGGACCTTTTGAATAAATTTATTGGTTTTATTTATGTTACTGGGCATAAAAAATCTATAATTACCAGGTACAGCCGCAATATAACTGGTATTTAATGACAATTACTTTTTGTTACCATAGAAATGAGTCCAAAGTAGTTACCTATAATTTCTCATTTCCAAACCTCACACATGTTGTATTGCGGTATTACCATAGTAATTGCCTATTAGTCATCATAAAATAAGCAGTTACCCAGAAGATATCAGGATAGTGTGAAATTTCTCATCTCATTCAAAACTTGCAGCACATGCCGCTTCTCGTCTTCCTTTAGTGGGATTTTTGCCTGAATGACAAAAATGTCTGTTGTACATGAACCCAAGGGGAGCAGGGATGTGATTGAGAGAGAATTGTACTCTATAAATACACCAAGTCGGGAAAAGCACGTTCCATCCCCTGAAAATGTAGAACTATTTCTCATTATTGAAAAACAGGTATTTTTTAAGCCCACAAAATGGAGACTTGTTCCTTGCCATGAATTTCCTGTTCATTTGGGTTTTCCCCCATTCAGCTGTGACCAAAGCAGAGGTGACACACCTTGGGGAGGGGGTGGGTCTGTGAGACCACCTGTGCTGTGTCAGGCCTCACAAGCCCAGCACCCACTAATGCAGCAGTGGTTCAGGAAGCATCACCCACTCCTGTTGAGGCCAGTGAGTCTCTCTGTGCCTGCCTTGATCACATTTAATATCAGCTGTGGGCTTGAGATTCACATGAGCTGGAACTACAGCAGTGGCAGCTGTAGGTGCTGAGGGTGTAAAGTGGTGGCAGCTGAGTTCTTCTGCTCCCTCTCCGATTTCAGAATTGGAAATCCAGGGTGGCTTTCCAATGCTTCAGTGTCTTTTGACGTCCTCTTGGATTAAAAACATGTGGCCATGATCAACCACCCTGTTAAAAAGGGGGAAAACAAACAGAAGGAGATCTGCTACGGTGAGGGAAAGGCCATTTCCATTCTCCTTCTCCCAGGAGCCTGGAGGCAGAGGCATCCTCCCCCAGCTCTTGCTTGGCACTGAGGACAGGTCAGGAATCTTCTCTTCTGCCTTTCTTTTGTGTCTGGTGTGCGTTTTTGCCTGGTTTGAATCTCCCAGCTCTTGTGTTGTGCCACGTTGGGGCTCTGAGAGGTTAAGTCTGAGGTGGATCTGCAGTTGTTGCACAGGTGTGCTCTGGGCAGCAGCAATGGAAAAGACCAGGGAGGCAAGGAAGCAGCAGAGTTTTTCTCCAGCCCTTGCATCCATCTTGCTCCTTTCCTACCTGAAGTTTTCTGTCCATTGTGGCTTTTATTGCCCAGAGAGTGCAGTCACCACAAGACAGGTACAGGGGTTGCTGCTTTGCTCACCATTACTTAAAAAAAAAAAAATCTTCCTTGTAAAAGAGTTGTCATCCTTTATCTTTAAACAAATACTAGGTTTGCAAAAGGGTTCCTATCTACTGCCACCGAAAATGCTCTTTATATTGATGTGGTAACTGCTCATTTAAACCATATTACAGCTCCTGAGTATTTTTCAGTTGCTATTGATGTGACAAATTCTCTTGCACAGAGGACTGCACCAATCAATAGAGTCAGTATATGTGCTTTAACAACAAAGCCACATGCCTTGGGGTTCCAGTTGAATCTGAACCTTTTAGTAGCATTAAATAAAGCTATATTTATTTTGCTTTTGGTGCAAGGAATAAAAAAAAAAAATCCGAACCCAACCTAATTTAATACAACTTGTTGGAAAGGTTTGAAGGCAGCATTATGGGGCCATTTTCACATGTGATGAATACATAACTAGTGTCAGAGCTGCTATTTTGTTTTTGTAAGTGAATTCTTCTCTTTTAGTTAGATTGATCTGGAACTACAGAGTAGCCTTTTATTTTTAGGCGAGCGGGGAGAGAAGTCATAACGAGAAATTCTGAAATCATAGCCTTTTTTATGGCTGCCACTATTCCACTGAGAATGAGATAAGATGTCCTTAAAGAGACAGGGCTATTTATTTTCCGTTTAAATAGCACCATTTGTGATTATTGCCTTTGAGCTGTTATGCAGAGAATAAGCACCCAACTCGTTAATCCCAACCAAGTCACTCAAAGTTTTGTACCTAAGTGCCATTTATGTCTCTGAGTTGCTGTAGGAGCCTATTCTTGACCTTCACTGACTTTATTTTTTGGTGTTTTTTATCTCCTAGAATGTACTTGTAATTAACAGGAGTCTTAATGTCAGTTTGGTTGACATATTTGTTTCCGTTCCTGCCCTCCTAAATAGCTGATCTTAGGTCTGAATAATCCCATCTGGGTGTTTCAGCTTTACTTTCAGTTAAAGTAACTAAACACACTGGGCATTCTTCTCTTTTTTTTTAATTTCTTCTGTAGGTCTGACTTGTATCTCTGGTGATTTGAGTTTTTGTTCATAGCAGCAAACAAAGGACCAAATTCTCCAGTGGGTTTTTGTTTGTTTGTTTGTTTATTTTGGTTTTGAGATTTATTTGCATTTTTATTATTATTGTTGTTATTATTATTTCAGTTCTGTAAATGGCTTAGTAAACTTCAACCAACGTGCTCTAGATCTTTGTTTTGGTTTACCCATCTGCAATTTAGCAATAATTAGGTTCAGCTATCTAAAATTAGCTGTGGGGCTACATTTATCAGCATGTGTACAAAACCTGTGTTGCATTCCTGGGCTTTGAGGCACTCTGTAGGTACCAAGCAGTATTGTTAAGAAAAAAAAGAGACATCTTTAAATACACCCATGCAATCAAAACAGGGCTTTATTGTTAGTTCTTGCAAGTGAGAAACACGCTGAGCTGGGCTCTGTCTAATGACATAATGAGCTGAGCTCTGCTTCTCCAGCAGTAGTTGCCAGGGCACAATCCATGGCATTTAAGAGCTGATACAAAAGACTGGAGGGCTGTTCCCAAAAGGCTGTTTGCCAGACACAGGAAGTTATGGGGGTGACACAGCCCAAGAAATATGCTGTGTATTCTCAAGTGCCATCTGCTGGTGCTGTTAACTGAGCTCTTTCCAGCGGCAGGTGCAAGGCATGCCTGCAACTGGCTTTTTTTTATTGGTGGTCTTAAGGCAGCTGCCTCCTTACATGGCACATATTGTTGGCTTCTAACACGGGTTTCACCAAGCTGCAAGTGCACCAAAGCCATCCTCCCACCCCAGCAGTTGCCAAAAGGATGCTGTGCCAAACTGCCTTGAAAGAGGGGAGGTGACAATGCAGTGTAAACGGGCAGGAGGAATGTCCATTGGCTGCTTATCCCAAGGGGAGACGCTCTGTGATAAGGAAAGTGTTCAGGCAGATGTCAGCAGGGGACAATCACCAGGCCAATTCCCAAGGCTTTGTCTCCTCCCTTCCCCCAAATGAAATTAGTGGTACTGTTGCTTTGCTGAAGGTCCAGTTCAGGAAAGTGCTCAGAAGTGGCACTTGCAGTGAAGGCTGTGCCTCAGGAGTGTGAGTTGATTGTCTATGGGTTTTCTTCCCTTCCTGCCTTTGCTTATTTTACCCTCCTTAACATAACTATTGACCCAAACCAACTATTGCAGAAACCAAGAGCAGGTGAAATTTAGTGTGAACTGTGCTGACTTTGCATTATATTTACCTTGCCAGCAGGGTCATGGAACCTGAAGTGGTGACAAGGCTGAGCTCTGCTCCAGCCCTGTCTGTACTGTCCTGTCCTGGCATGCCAGAGCTGCATCCAGCCCTGAGGATGCCAACCCAACTGAGGCTACAAAGGGGGGCTCAAGCAGTCCTTGTGCTCTTGGTTATTGAGTGGGGCTGTTCCCTAGCTAGACTCCTCCATTCTACGCAATCTTTGGGAGTTACTGTGGAAGAGATTTCTCTGTCCTGACTCCTGATGAGGAGTACAGAGTTACTGTAGTACTTGGCAGTACTCTCCTGAATTCCTGGAGAAGGTTCTGGGGAGATCTCATAGCAGTCTTTCAATACTTCAAGGGGGCTTATAAGAATGATACGGACAGACTTTTTTAGTAGGGTATGTAGCAATAGCACAAGGGGTAATGGTTTTTAAATAGATTCAGACTCGATATAATGCAGAAATTTTATCAGATGAGGGTGGTGAAACACGGGCACAGGTTACTCAGAAAGGTGGTGAAAGCCTCATCCTGGAAACATTGAAGGCCAGGTTGGACTGGGCTCTGAGCAACCTGGCCTAGTTGAAGATCTCCTTGCTCATTGTAGGGACCAGATAACCTTTAAAGGTCCCTTCCAGCCCAAACTATTCTATCATTCTGTGACTCTTGAAGAACTGAGACCCCTCTCTCTGCTACAGCAAGGGGCAGAGCCAGGCTTCTTCTTCATCTTTGCAGGTTACACTCAAGTGCTTGTTTGTGCCAGCAGGGCTTGTTTTTGCAACAATTAAGTGAAAAATGGAAACTGCAAGTCAAGAGGGGAAGTATTTTCCTTAACTGTAGAAATTACTAATTAGAGGTCAAATTCTGTCTTAATGAGAGCACCTATTGTTCCTTCTAGGTGAACAGCCTAAAGAGGAAGGGCCAGGAAGGTGTTTTGCCTGTTTTCTGTGAGCGTAGGCAGGCTCAGCATGTTGATTAGTATGTGTGTCCCAGTTTGAGACTGTTCCACCCCAAACAGCATCTCATAATTTTTTCCAGTATAATTAACATCCCTTTCCTCACTTCCACTCCCCCATTTCAGCAATGTCTGTTCACCTTAACAGATTCACCAGCTTTCAGGGAAGGCAGCTGAGCGACTAACTCTTCATGAAGACCTTTCTGGACAGGCATCCTGTGATTTTTTGAAGCTGTACCCATTTATACGAGATCACCAGCAACTAGTGATCACTCACAAGATCTCTGCAGGAACCTCTTTCCTTATAGTCAAGTTTTATCATGTGATACAAGTGAGGGGTTCACTACTCAGCTTCAATTCTTCAGGGAAAGATTTATCACCTGTCAACAGAAAAGACCAGCCTTCTTGTTCCAACTGTTGCTATGCAAGTGGGGAAGGGGAAATACCATCCAAATGATCAGGGAAACAATAGCAGCCTAAGGGAATGTTTGTTTAGGTTCCATTTTTGTTGTTTTCTTTTCCTGGGTGACAGCTGTTCTTTTATTTATTTTTTTTTTATTTTTGAAATTGCAGCGCTTAAAATGATGGCAGCTTGCTGTTTAATTTATAATATTGGTCCTAAGGGCAGTGTCGTGTAACGTCAAAACAATCCTGAGACAAATCTAAATAATAAGCACTCATTATCTAAACCAATATGGTATTAATAAAACAAGGCTAAATAATTTGAGGATGTGTATCGCTTCTGAGCAGTGTAAAGGCAGACACCTGCCCAAAGTTCCCACTCACATGTCTTGGTCAGCACTTTAACTCTCAGATACTGCAATCTCTTTGTGACTTGGAAGAGCCTTGTGAAGTATCTCTAACTGGATCAGAGTTCTGATGTTTCATCCTCTGTTTAGAGAAGAAACTTTTTTTCTTGGCCTAATTCTTGTAGGGGAAGCCTCCCAAAAGAAACATGGTTAAGTGTGGAGTTTCAGGAGCTTGCAAGTTGTTGAGCTCTTGAAAAACCAGTGCTGGTGTTCATTTGAAAATTTAGGTTGTGGTTGTAAAGGAGACTTTATTTAGCTACAAGTACACAACCCTTCTCTGCTGAAGCAGGGAGAGATTGGAGACTGCTGTTTCACAGCTGCTTTAAGCTAAGGAAGATGTGTGCTGCTACCCAAAGGGGCAGTTCAGTTCTGTTTTCCCTCCTGGCTGTGCATCCCTACCCCCTCCTTTTTGCCAGGACTGGTGCTTGTGTGGCAGTGCTGTGAGCTAGAAAAGGACCATTCCTGCAGAAAACCAACCAGCAGTTTTCACTTGTGTCCCTTTGCAGCCAGAAAAATGGGACCAAGACAGGAGGGAGGAATGAGCATTGTAGCTTGGGTGTAGATGGACATAAAGCAATTGTGGAGGCAGAGCATAAATGTAGGTGGCTGTTGTGCAGTTATTCTGGGAATCTAGGAAGTCAAAGGCAATGGTAGATTTCTTGGATAGTGTTTGGTGTGTTCAAATGTAACCATGCCTATAAGATCTCTTTCTTAGGGTTGTTATTTGCGAAGAGCAGCAAATGATTATTTACACTACTTGGTAACAAATTGGGTGACTTGGCATGTCCATTCAGGAAAACAGGGCCTTTATGGTGTCAGGAGCTGGAAACAAGCTGTTTCCACACAACTGCTATACCCCATTATGCACACATGGTGAAAAACTGCCCACAAAACCCTTTTTTTCTCCCCTCCCTATAAACACAGAAGCCATCGTAGCTGTGCTGACACGGCAGAGGGAGCAATTAATCTCATAGCACGTTACTTCTCTGCTGCCCCTGGCACCAGGCAGAGGGGGGATGTCAGGATGGGCTGGGAGGAGGTAGATGTGACAGCTGATTGACAGCTGATGGCTTTGCTTGGTTGGTGCCGAAGAGCTGGAGGAAGAGCGCTCTGCCAGCATGGAGGAGTTGGGATCAGAAAAGGGATGTGACACTTCAAGCCACAAAAACATTAGCCGTCTGTGCCGGTGTGAGTGGGACAGGTATGCTGCCTCCTCGTCCCCTCCCAGACTGGAAAGGATGTATATTAGCAGAAGCATTTGTGACTTAACATGCAGCTCCTCGGTGTTAACCTGGCTCCCCAGGGAAGAGAAGTGCTTATTTCGGGTTGTGCAGATCATAAACCTGCTGCCTCGTGTGGTGCGTGTGCTCTGAATGCTAATGCTGCCTCTCCCCTGCCTTTGCTGCCGTGGCCATTGGGCTGATGTGTTGTACAGATTACACAATGATAATGGATGGGGAAGGGGAATTTCATCTGTCTCTTTAACCAAAATATGAACAGTGAATCCTGCCAGTTTGCAGAGAACAGCTGGGTTTCTAATATTTCTAATATTCTAATTGCTGTTGTGGTGGTTGTGGGTGGGGGTGGGTTTAGCTGCCCCCTCCCCTTTATCACTGCCATTCAGACATCCAAATGCTTACAAAAGGACTGAAGCTTTCCAGTGCCCTAAGACTAATGCAGCATTTATCCTGGGAGTCTGCCAGCTCTGTTGGATCTTGGAAAAGCCTGACCCCTTTTTGGTGCCTCTCCACCATGCCCAGGGGAAGAAAGGGAGGCAGGGGCCTTGCATTTGATTTTCCAAGTAACAGCTGGGTGAGAGAATGGTTTTTTCTTGTTTACAAGACCAGTCTTTACTCACAGAGTAGGCTGAGCTGTGATATGATACTCTGCAAAGCAATGAGTGTGGTGCATCCCAAAAGGGCTTACAGTAAGGCTGTATCTTTGAGACTCTCAAGAACTGAAAGAAGGATGTCACAGAAATGGGCAGAACCTCTCAGGCTGGTCACATTTTGTGTTATTTATAATAAATTTTGTATCTTAATTTAAAATGAAATAGGTCAGCAAGGAAACCTGAATGTTCAGATGATCAGTAGTGCATTGACACTGCAGTGCTCACCAGAAATGCCAGTCCTGTTCTGCTAGGTGCTATACAAGTATATCATAAATGATCCTCACTTTCCCAGAGTGCTTTCAGAGCTAAAAGAGTATGGCACAGCAGGGGGACAAGGCAATCAAGCAAGCTGTTATAGCAGGGGAAGACAGAGCACTAAATATAATAGGATGAATAGTGGTAGGTTTTTTTTCTTTTTTATGGGTTTTTTTTCCCCCTCTGGTTGGTGGCAGGGAACACAATAGCAAACTATACAATCGGGCTGAATAACCTTCGTATATCAACTGAGAGTAGGACTACTCTAAATTTGGTGAACCCAGGGAAGGAGCTTTCAGTGACAAAATGCATTTGCTGAGGATGGTTGACCCAAAAGGTGGGTTTCTTCAGAACAGATTACTTTTAGATGTTCTTCTGTTCTCCTATTCTTTACTCCTTGTACAAAACTGTGGAGCTCTACTCCTCTCCCCGTTCAAGCAGCATTTACTTTCTAGCACTAGGATTTTTGTTATTCTGTTGCAGCTAAGCAGTATTATGGTTCTACCCATTGTTTTACATCTGGATTAAATTGTCATTTTGTGCATCTGGAGGTAGGTTTGTTCAGGAGGTTTTGGAAATCCACAGATGTTCAAAGCCCAGTCAATCTTCTGGCAATGCCTGCAAATGAGGAAGCTTGCACAGTGCAAATATCTATTCCATGCAAGCAGTCCAAGCAAGTTTTGTAGCCCAGCAATTGTCTTTGGATAGATCTTCTCCCTGCTCTTCCAAGGCTGAAAAAAAATCAATTCACAAGCTGCCAGTCAACCCCGTTTACTTTTACCATGCCTTTGCTAACCTTCTGTACATTTTCAGCTGCGAAAATCTTCTATGTTTTTAATTCTTCCATTAAGGTTTACTTTTACTCCTGCTCTTGATGTGCAAGGAGGAACTGATGCTGGCATAGGTTTGCTCTTGACATCTCCATCTTGCTGATGCTTTGCTAACTAGTGTGAAAGAAAGACAGGTCACAAGGAGATATGCTGTTATCAGTATGGGTGAGAGGCAAGTGCAATCCTGGCAGACAGTTCTTTTTCCTTACATTGGTCACCTTTTCAATTACAGGTCTGATCTGCTAAAGTTTTGTCATTCTCATTCTAGTTTCTGTTAATGAAATGCATTTAACTGTCAGCTCTTGTTAACAGTAACAACACAACCGAGGATTCATAAATTCCCATGGAAGTCAAACGACTGCTACCTTAGAAGAACTGAGTCAAGTTCTTTTTCATTTTGAAGTTGGAGGAGGAGACAGCCACAGCTTTCTTGATCCAGACAGCCAGAATATTTTGAACAATGAATTTATTTCAGACTTTCATTTCTGGGAAAAAAAAAAAAATTCTGTTTCTAAGAATCCTGGGGTTTTGAGTCCATGTCATCACTCAGTTGTGCCCTTTGTATTTTGTATCTGTCTCAAATTATTGCTTGTTACCTGGAATATTCAGAAATTCAACTTTTTAAGAGATAGTTAGACAGTTAGTGCTCTCCATAAATGTATAAACAGTTGTGTTTGGCATAGGTTCAACCTGTTATGAAGAGCAACAAGAATTTGAGAAGAGTTTTAGAAAACTTGTCATATGACTAGAAAGGCCAGGAGCTTAGTTTTAGCTTAGCAGACAGCAGGCAAAGAATGAATGATGTGATCTGAGACCATATGTGGGGACCCACTGGTCTGTGATCTGAGTATGTACATGAAGAACATACCAGCATGGAGTAACAGGAAGGTTACTTTGCAGCACCGTAGGGGAAAGGCATAAAATAGCTGAATGTCTTGACACAACTGTTAAAGAAATGAAGATTCAAGTCCATGAGGGGGTGGTTACAACCTGTGGTGTATTTTTCCTGATGGACTGTTTTTGTTTGAAATCAAAATGTTTTCTGTTTGGGATTTTGTTAGTTTTCTTTTGAGGGTTTTTTGGTTGCTTTTGGAGGGGCAAGGACGGTTCAGTTTTTTGTGAACAGGAACGGCATCAGAGGAGGTCTTTGTGTGTGAATGGTAGATCATCAAAGATGATCACAGTAGCCTCTTTCTGGATTGCAAATGTATGATTTTCCAACTATTGTAGTTTTCTTTTGCAAGAAGCCCACATACCCAATGAATTCTTGGTCTCTCTTAGAATTAAAGGCTTGTTTCACTGGAAAGATTTGACACGGTGCCTACAAACTAAGTCATTCAGTCTAATTGAAGTATTCTATGAGTTCTGGAGAGATTTTCTTCCTTTCAAATGACAAAGTCCATTAGATTCAGTGGAAGTTAAGGGCTTCTTCTTTCAACGTTGCAATGCAGAGGGGTTTGCAGTTTGGTATCGATTAAGCTTAATAGGGTAAGGAAGAAACATCACAAAATAAAATGTTATACTTCCTCAGAAAATCCAGTTAACTTCTGCTGATGCCTCCCTGAGCACTTGCCTTAAACAGAAGCTGTTGAGCTGAACCTGTGTAAGCCCTGCAGTTGTTCCAGGGCTGCAGGAGCAGGAGAAAAGTCAGCTTTGACCATTTGATCATTGCTGGCATGAGCAGAAATGGTTTGTTACCTGCATGTTCCTCAGTGACAGTTAAGTTCATTATATATATGGTTCTTTACTTAAGGTCAAACATGAAAAAAATATCTTTTTTACAGTAAAGATACAATCTCTAACCTCTAAAATAAAAGACTGATGCATGGAGTTTGGAATAGCTATTTAAGTTGGAAGCAGGCCATGACTGAGTGCTGGCATGAACAAAGAAAAGAATGTGGCCACGTTCTTTATAAATGGATCTCTCAGATAGTCCACATCTCTTTTATCTAGTCTTGGAAACAATACTCCATTTTCCTATATCCTGGGACATAAATTGTATTAAACTCTGAGCTCTGACATGCTCTCAATGTGACTTTGACCACTGGTCAAGGTGAAAAGTGATACTGAGTTCTGTCAAGAAGAAAATATTTTGTCTTTGGTCAACTTATTTAAAGTGACGAGCCAAATTTCTCCCTGTATATGTGTTCACAACACTATATAACTGAAAAAGTTATCCTGCAAATTAGCATTACTGCCAAAGACAATGGTAAACTGATAAAATACAGTCAAAATGCTAAGTGGTGATTTACAGGATTGCAATTACTTTAACATAACTGATTGATAGTAAGAGTCTCTGTCTTATACCAGCTCATGGTATAAAATGCTCCTGGCCTTTCTCACTCCATCCTGCTGGAGTCAGATGGTGCACAGGTACCTGTTTGGACAGTCCTGGTCCACTCTTGAGGAAAGCCTTAGGTCTGCACTGGATTTTGGGGCTTGCGGTTTTCAGGTGGCTCAGGTGCTGAAGTTGGTTGCTGACCCTGAGATGTCAAAGGCTTATGGAGTCCAGATGAAGAATATTTAGCAGTTTTTAATATTACAGGTCCTTCTATAGCACCTCTCAAACAGTGAAACAGCCTTGAAATTTTTGGCTTTAGAATTTAAAGTGTAGTTCCCCACTGATGCCATGGAAAGGCTCTACGGTTATTTGTGTTGTGAATTAAACAGAGGGGGAAGTGAATTTTTAGATGTATGAAGTTTTCTCTTCTGATTCCTCTCTTATTGCTTGTTTCCCTTCAGATGAAGATGTATTGGTGGCCTGTTTGACATTTCTCATCTCCCACAGCCACTGTCACGGGATTTTGTTCCCTTGCATGAATGAGTCTAAGAGGACAAGTGGGCCTAAACCAGCTGCAAGTGAAATTTCCCAAGGGGTTGCCTGCAGGCATAAATGCACCAATGTTGGGACCAGAGCAGCTGCCTCTGTCCTGATAGCTAAGGATCTGGTTTGGGGCAGGATGGGGCATCTCAGGACACTCAGCATAAGAGCAATGGAATTTGGAGGAGAGTGTTCAGCTGCAGGACACAATTATACCCTACTCTATTTTTTTTAATTATTATTATTTTCTCTTGAGACTGACTAACATCCTTAAATCTTGAGTTTCTAGATCTGTTCATTTAAAAAAAAAAAAAAGAAAAAAAGGCAGAAATAATTGGCATTTATAGTTTAAAATGTTTCCTTTTGTCTAAAATTCCGTTAAATAAAAAGAACTTTTCTGTGGATTATCAATTACAAGAATCTGAAAAGGCAGCAAAGAGCTTTCTGGTAAAGGGCAGGTTTCTAGGACTAGCTCTGGAGTTCTCCTTTGGCACAAAGTCCATATAGTTCTACATGAAGATGTATTTCTGGAAGTTGATACTGCAGCAAATAAGATCCCGTTTGTCTCTGCAAGAAATTATTAGATCTGTAAGTAACAAGGACATAACAGCTGCATGTTTTAAGGCTCCATTGGAGTTTATTTCTAGTTGTCCTAAAAGATCAAGTTAGTTTGAGTTGCTTTGAGAAGTCCCTTTATCCTGAATTAAAATAAAAAGAAGAAAAAGTCCTTCAGAGGGGGAATAATTAAATGGGCATTTGCCTGTATAACACATTTCTGTAACTACAGTGTGTAGAAGTCTCAGTCTTCTAATCTCCTGAAAAAAATGGAGAACAGGCCTTTAGAATATAGACTTGAACAAGAGGAAGAAAGTGCTGTCATTTGCTTTTTTTTTTATCTCTTTAAAATACTGAATCCTCTGCCCAGAGATTAGGAGTGAAGGTCTGGCTTTAGTGCTGTAATACCTAATTGAATCATGAGCCCAGGTGTAGTCCTGAGGGAGGTCTTAGAGCAAATTCTCATACTGATTTTGGCATTGTAATTACCTTTCAACCAATGACATTTGCTTTAATTTGAGTACCTGGACTGCAGCTACTCTGGGACATAGTTTTAAAGGAAACCTGTGCCTAATTCCCAGCAATTCCAGCAACATGTCATGGGACAGAACCTCCTAACAAGAAATTAAGAGTTAGCTACCTTATGACTGGCAGACAGGACCTGATGTCTACCACCCAGAGCACGTACCAAGTGTGAGCTCCAGTAGGAAATGACAGAAGATTGTCATTAGTGACAATTAAGATTGTCATTAGTGAGAATTTCAGTGGCAATCCTTGACTTGAGAGGAGAATGAGTTCAGAGAGTTGGGGGAATGACTGTGAGGAGCCGAACCATAATGACAATGATACTCTGGCTTGGGCGTAAGCAGAGCCAGGATGTAAGAGCCAAATCTGCTCTGAGTATGGCTAAAGAAGAGAGGGGCCTTCTGTCTTTGTTCATCAGCCTGTGTTGGGGGTGATTTGTGTGCTGGTTTCTTATGCCAGGCTGATGTGCCACTGTGTTTGTTATTATTTGATGTGTAAATACTGAGTGGAGTGAATGTTAGATAGCTTTTATTACCCTGGGTTTATGTGACATCCTCCTGAGCTTTCAGGGAATTTTGTACACGTGTGGGCTACGCTGAGATACTGAAAGAGCTCGTTTGGACCTCTGGGCTAATCCTGGGCTCTCACCGAGATAGCACACCTTGCTGCACTGACTCTGCTTTGGGAGGCTTAAAATGGGAGTGTGGAAAAGAGAGGCAAAGATCTATCTGAGGTCTGGAAAACATATCTTGTAGCGCAAGATAAAGGAGATAATTCTTTAATATATAAAGCTGATACCACCATCATACACATGTTCAGTCAGAGGGGCCAGGCAGGCACTGACAACCATTGTTTAAAAAAGTCAACCTACATAAATCAAGGGTCTCCCCTGACTTTTCAGAGTATGTGACTATTCTAAAGTTCATCACAGTTTTCAGGGCTCCTTGAAGTCTAATTTTCTGATCCAGTTCTGCATAACTGTCTAAAAGTCTCCTACAGGATTGTGCTCCACTGCCCAAAGCATAACTGCATTTTGCAGTACTTGGCACACTGCTGACCAGGGCTTCCTCTGATACAAAACCACATTGAGTAGAAATAGAAAACTTAAGAACATAATGCTACAAAGCTGCAGATGCAATAATTTTACTTGCTTTTGTCAGAGTACTGTTATATGAGTATACATATAGTATATATATACTGTAAATGAAACAACATTTACTTTACCCTTTTTCAGGGGCCAATAATATGACCATATTAAAAAAGAACCTTTTGTTTAATGTTCCCTATTGCCTTCATTAACTTTCTTTACATTTCTGATTTTATAAAACTTTAAATTGAAGGTGGGGACAGGGGAGAAGCATAAGAAGGACACATTATGGAGGAACAAGAGCTAAGAGAAGTGTTCTCCCAAAGTGTTGCTCCACTGCAACATCAGAAATGTTGCTGGCACTCTGTACTGTGGCTCCTTGGATTAGAGATTTCATTAAAATCTTTTGTTGAAGAGCTTTTCACACGAAGTTTTTCTTTGAAAGTCTCATTTCATCCAATTAACTTTTCTGTATCTTTGAAGTTCAGCCAAGATCAGTAAGACAGTGACTGCCTCTTCCTGGGAAGCGACATAAGTAGCACAGAAGTCATATAGGGTAACAAAGCTTTTTTTTTTTTTTTTTTTCTTTTTTTTCTTTTTTTTTCTTTCTTTTTTTTTTTCCCGACTGTAAAAGAAGGAGAGAGGATTTGAGAACCCTACAGGTTTGGACACCTTTTGCCATTTTTGAGGTTCATTGATTTGAATGCTGTGGGAAGGCATTAGCCACTTGGGTTCTTTTTCAGTGGTCCTTTGCTGTGCACGTGAATTACAGCTATTAATGTGCCTTTTTTTAGATTTATTTACTATTCAGCAGTGCTTTGTGTGCTTGCAGTTTTAAGAGAGATGAAAGTATCCTTGTACACAAATTTCTTGGTTATATAGCAGTTTCCAATGGAGAACAGAACTGATACAAGAGAAGATGGGTCAGTGAACCAAAGCTACTCTTGCCTTCCCCAGGGGATAGACTCCCAAAAGTTAACCTAATTATGGAGGGCACTGAGGCCACGGGGTTAACAACTGTTCAGGAAGAAACAGAGAGCTCCTTTAGGAGAAGAGGTTAGACTTTGGAAATAGTTTCTCATGGGAGGATACAGGAAAATTGTTGTGCACATGTGCATGTATGTGTGTAGAATTCAGAACGAAGAGTTTATATACAACAGCACCAAGGATGGAAATAGGTCAGTCGTTTTAGTGCTCTCTACGTGTTGCTTCTCTGTGACAGTTCTGAGTAGCAGTTGGAAGGCAGCCTGGGATTTCATTTAGAAGCATGAACCAGAAGAAAAAAGAAAAAAAAGAAAGGAGGGGGTCATTTTGCTTGTTTTGATGCCCATGTGTCCCATTTTCAATTATGCCTCTCATCCACTCTCCCTGGGATACAGTGAGATGCCTACAAATGAGCCATGAGAAAATTTCAAAGGTTTGGATGCTCCATTCGGAACACTCAGTGAAAAAAAACTGTGCACCTCGTTGGGTTGTAAAACTTGACTTGAAATTAGCTGAGGACACAGTTTCCCTTGGGGTTTTAGTATTTTGAAAAGCCTGAAGGGCTTTGTGTACCTGATTAGGGGATTGTTGTCTTCACGTTGTTCGATCTTGCCTACAGGTTCTGGACTTTGCTTAGTGTGTATAGGACCACCTGTACTTTAAATACTTTTTTTAATAGTATCCAAATTGAAATACTTTTGTTTAGCTCTTGGTCATCTAAAAGTTAGTCATCTATTCTAGGTTGGTCGCTTAGAGCTGTCTGTGGTCAGTGGGGCACTGCCAGGAAGTGATTTGTATCATCTACAGTAAGTGGGCTAAGCTGCCATATGGACAGATTTCTGTAACCCTGTTAACTTGGAGCTGGGGTTTATCCTGCTTTTCTTAAGCTGTTTAACATGAATCAGGAGATCTGCTGTCCAGCTGCCATAAATTTACTGATATCCATGCATACAGTTATCAACAGCTGTACCAATTTACATTGACTGTGGATTTGGCCCTCTGGATTTTTTTTTTTATTTGTTTATTCTTCTAAGAAAGTATAATAATACCAGATCATTAACTAGACTGTAATTCTGGCTCAGTAACCAAATGTGAATGGTCACTCTGATTGCTTATTAGGACTAAAGTGTTTAAGAACATGAGAACTGCTACAGAGGACTAAACAAATGGTCTATTTAGTATCTTTTTAGTGTTGAGTGAGTGCCCTGCGCTGGCAGTGATAAAATGTTTTCAGTAATGTGTTAAATATGTTATATGTTTGGTTGGTTTGTTTTTGCTGGTTTTTTTTCTTTATGGTTTCCTCCTTCCATTCATCTTTATTTTAATTTTGAGGTATTTCCATATACACTTTTACCTGTTTGTCACATTTTTGCCTGGAAATCCTGTATGTGTTACAGTGGAAACCACTACGTTTGTAGCATGAGTTTGGTTGACACCCTAGAAATAGATTTGGGAACCAAACTTTGGGATTGCTCCCATGCCCTGAATGGGACAAACAGTGGCCCAGTAACCTCTGTGCATTCCGAATGTCTCTGTCTCCTGGGTAGGCACTCTCTGCTTTTTGTGACCAGGTCTGTGCTCAGCTTCTCCTCCCTTCCACCTTTACCACATTTATTCTCATCCTGCTTTTCATCACTCCCTTACATTTTAGTCTCTATAGTCTTAGATTCTTATATTGATAACTGATCTACTGTTTTTATATCTCTCCCCCTGCCCCTGTCCCCTTGCACTGTGACTCCAACTCTTTTGCTCTCTTTTGTGGTAGTGTTTTTGCTTCATTCATCTTGAGCTCTGCCCACAAGTGTCAAATCTTGTGGTGTGTGCACCTTCCATTTTGGCCAGGGCTGTCTATTGCTCTATGTATTATTCCTTTCAATCTCTTATTAAATTAAAAAATTTCTCTTCTGAAGTTTTTGTCACCTCCTGAAACGTGAGAGCAAACGGCATAGCACAGTGGAGAAAGAAGCAAACAGGGCTAAAGAGATTTTTGTGGTGTCAGATTTTGTCTCAGAATATCCCTTTCTTTTAACAGAGGGTTGATAAAAGATGAATGTCCTCTGTTTGCAGTAGGACTTTGGGATTTTGCAATGTTTTGTTTTGGTTTTTTCCAGTTTGGTCAAGCTTTGACCCAGGTTAATGATCCTATTTTGCTGAGAACTGTGGCCACAGCAATGTCTGCAGAGCATGTTTAGTGCCGATGCTGGCAAATAGAAGTCCTGACTTTAAGGGATGGGGAGAGGTTAGAAGAGCTATGAACACAAATTTGGAGGGAGTTGTGAGTTTTTTGAGTAATGTCCCAATTATTGTGCTGATTGCCTCAGGTAAGCCACCTTTCAGTTTTCAGTGATATGCTTGTGTATTTGTTCATTACTGGAAAGCAGTTTCAAATATTTCTGAAGGAAAAAAAGTTTGGTAATTGGCCTCTTTTCTGCTTTACATCTGTCTGATAGTCATCTTGTCAAAACTGTCAAGGGAAGCAAAAAGCAAACAGGCTTCTTAGCCCAAATAATTTATTTGTAAGTTGAGCTTGAATATTGCATTCTGTGGAGTGGGGAGGTACCTATTGTGCTTTGGGCAAGCAGTGCTCTTGGAGTTTACTCATTTCCCTCCTCATACATACCAGTTTAGCTCTTTGCTGCACTGGAGAGGGTATTAACACTAATTTCTTAGCTTGGCTAAAGGTGTCTGTCCCAGTCTAGGGAAAGGGTTTTTTCATACCTGAAGATAGTTCTGCTAACCTGGCAACCTGTGTCCACTTGGTGAATTTTATTTGCTGTTCACTTCTGCCTCCATAATGGCCTGTGAGAAAACATGAGCAAATTTGGAACTGGGTTCACTTTAGATAAATAAGGCTTATTGAGATATCTGAAATCCTTACACCAGTATCTTGGATCTTAAACATTCAAATTAGATTCTTGTGAGGATACATGGGTTTTACACACATTACTTATGGCTGAAGGTCTGCTTGGACTTGCTGTGGGAATGACCTTGCTCAGAATGGTGATGTTTCCTTTCCTGGCTGTAACCCAGAGGCATGCAAGGATGCACACAGTCAAAATTAAACAAATATTTTTCTGCTTCTTCCAGAGGGGGAGGTGATTTATTTACTTTCTGTAGAGTCCTGAATTCTGTCTATGAGTCTGTCAGACAGGTGCAGAATGATCTTGGGCAATTCACTCAATCTACCCCTCTGCTCCTAGGTCTTGGTTGCAAAGTGAGACCAATACTGTGCACCTGAACCACCAGAGCTCAGTTCATTAATGTTTGTGAAATGCTCCAAGAGCCTCAGTGAAAAGAAAACTGTAGATGTCTGATTTTTAGAGGATTTGATTTAGCTCTTGAAGTACAGAATCTTTGGTTTTGGAAACCAAAAAAACCCTGTATAGGATTGTAATGTCCGAATGCCAAATCTCCATCCCTAATTACAGCTTGTGTGGATTTGTTCACAGTTTGACCTGAGCTTCACTGTATTAACATTGGATACCTAGAAATGAACCAAATATCCATGTCACAGCGTGAAACAGTCTATGTGCTTGATCAGGTATTGCATCCTTGGGACCTGAGGGGAACATAACACATCAGTACACCTGTTAACTGCAGTGTGGATCTCTGTGAGGGTGGGGAGAACAGACAGACCAAGCTGCTGGACATGATTACAGTGGCCAGGATAGTTAGGAGAGCATGCATTTGTGCTTCCTACCTGGCTGGCTTTTAGTACACAGTTCATTCCTCTTAATGTAATTTTGATTTCTGGATGCATTTCAACTCGTTTCTCTCTTTTTTTTTTTTTCTTTTCCACCCCTCTCCTATAGACAAATGTTTCTTCAAGGTTTGGAATTTTTTTGGTGCTGTTTGTTAGAACATGTTCTTTTTGCCTCTGGCACTAACATATGGATTTTCTATTTGTGTGACAAACAAGATAGCAGTTTACTTTGGAATTTTTGTTCCACCTGTTGCTCAAGATCCCCAGCTTTACATCTCACTCTTTAGCTGGAACTGTTTTCAGGCATCCACTGTGGCACTTGATGATGTTACAAAAATTGTAAGAATTCAACCTGTGAGCTGCATAATTTCAAGTGGCTGTCCAGATAGCAGATCTTTCTTTTCTGAGGACTTTTCTATCACCTTGCATTGTGCTAAACAATAATGCTAATCCATTCAATCACCTTGAATATTTTGCTAATCTGTACTTATCCTGTGAAACTATCTTTGGTATTTAGATAGGAAATGCAAGCTGAGACCAGGCAAATACAAAGTGATTGTGATGTTCTTTCTCTTTTGAAGGAAGCATTTGATGCCATCTCTTAAATGCACAGGCTTTCTGATTTCATCACATGTTATTGATAGTCATGGGCTATTTTTGTGCCAGTGCTTTTGTTTAGGAGCCATCACAAACCAGTCTCATGAATCTTGCTTCCTGTCCTGTGGCAATGGCATTAGCAAGTTATTTTTGTATTTAATCTGCTTTGTTGGATATTTTGCTCAGAATGTTAAGTGGTGTTTTAACCTGTGGGGTTCGTGTGGTTTTATGGTGTTATTTACCTCAGTTCATGTATCTTTCATGCCATCATTAACATATGTTTAGGAAATAGGTGGAATAAATGGAAGAAGGCAACTGTGTCCTTCATTTGAATAATACATAGATTTGTATAAGTTAATCAGAAACCATGTAGGGACATGGCCTAATTTTTGAAAGGATGTTTAAAAAAAAAAAAACCACCAAAACCACATCTGGAGCTATCCTCCTCCACCTTGATTTTCTTCTTCCTTCTCACCATTTCTAATCCTGTTGCCAAAGTGCTTTCTCAACTTTAAAATCTTTCTGGAATTAAGTGGCTTCTGGATCTTGACAATGCAACATTTTGATGCATGTGTTTGTCACATCCTGATTAGATTGGTATAACTCCTGCTCTCCCAGGTCCCTCTCAAAACTCAATTCATAAACCAGAGTTTCATACAAGATGCTTCCACTAGGGTGATGAAACAGAGAAATTCAATCATACCACGCATAGGTTATCCATTTTCCAGAGGCTGATGGGAGAGATTGGATTTTCAGAGCTCTTCTGGGCTGTTTTCTTTTGTTTTGTTTTCTTTGCTTCTGTTCTTGTCTTCTGGGCTTCAATAAATTCTCTTTTAAAGTGGAGAAAGTAATTTTCATCTCTTCTTTTCGTGGCCACAAAACTATTCTTTCCATGTGCTTCCATTGCAGGTGAACCACTTCATTTTGTGATCTTCAGATTTGTTTACTTCCACTTTCTTTTTCAGGCACATACATGAACAGAGTGACCCATTTCACTATTGTCAGTGTTTGTTTTGGTTTTTTTTTTATTAATTCTGTTCTGTGAGCTTTAGATAGAGATATCACAACATTCTTGGCAGGCATTTAGGTCAAGCCAATGGAGAGGAATCATTTGATTCTGAAGGCAGTGAATTGCCCTTTTCCCCACATGCCTCCAGTAATCCCATTTCGTGAGCCTTTCAAACACAGTGCCTTGCACTTTTCTGTTGAAAGGCAAGAACAAGAATTGACTTCTGAACCACACAGAGGTGGGAGCACTAACTACCAAAATCAAAGAACTAAATCAGTCTACAGTGGAAGCCACACCACTCAGATTCCAGTCCTAGCTTGGACAAACCAAGTAACGGGACTTTTGAATAGTTTTCTGTCTTGCCTGCCAAATATTGAAGTACTTCTCAGGGCAGAGTATAGCTGAAGGACTGGTTCCTGAACCCCATTGGGATGATTTCATTGTGGGATAGGTTGGGAAAGCAAGGACTGGCACTTCATCACACCAGAAGCAGTGGTTGTAGAGGCTCAGGGATGGCATCTGAACTAGTGTTACTTGTTTTTGTCAGCAATGCTTCCAAACAGACTTACCACGGGAGCAACTGCAAGTGCTAAAACAGCGAGCAAGGACCCACACAGTTAATCCTTGCTTTTACTGCTCTGGGATACAGCAAGATAGTGGGCAGACCAGCTGGGAAGGTGAACTTTCTTCTTTTGTCCATTTACAGCTCAAATGAATGTTTACAAGAATCTGTAACAGAACCAAATCACTTCATCCCCTACAAGATCACTGCACTGTCTGTCAGTAATAGATGGAGAAATGGGACACCACCTCAGATGAGTGTTTTGAGTTTTAGTCCCATATCAGCAGGAATGTGGGCAGAGGATGAATTTATGAAAAATAGAAGAGGGGAAAAAATATAAAATTCAAATAGACTTTTCAGTCTCATAAAGAGACTTAGCTCAGTGTGAGTTCTTTAGAAGATATTTCTGTGGCTTTCTCCAGAAACTTATTAGACTGTTCTTACTTTTCCAAAATCTATTCACCCATTTTGAATTTTAACTGAGACTTTAAAAGGTCGTTTTTGTTAAGAAGAAAGCAACATTTGACTGAGGTGGCTTGTTTTTGACAGTCTGGGGGGTAGCAGTGTACGAAGAGAAGTGTTGTTAGAGACCAAGTGAACAAATCGGGCAAGCTTCATTTTTGCTTCAAACTTTCCTAAGGCTTTAAACAGTTTTTGAAACGTTCTCTTCGCTCCAGGCTCCCTAGTTCTCAGTCTCCCTGTGTGCCTAGAGGACACTGTCACATCCCCCTCCCACCCCTGTATTCTGAGGATGAATTGTTTCATGTTTGTTTATGCTAAGCCATGAAAGCTTGAAATTGAAATCTGCTCGCTCCTCCACTTCCCATTCATATATGTTCTTACTCACCATACATTTTTGCTATAGGATTTCATCTCAGGGGTGCTGAACTGTGTGAGGCTGCAAATATGCAGAAAGTAAGTTATTCAGTATGTCTGTGAAGTCTGTTGTCCCCCAGTTGGGTTCTCTGGTGCCCACCGAGATATGAACAGCGATTGAAACATTCCCTGTATCTAAGACTTCCACAGAATTATAAAGAAAAAGAGTTTAATGTAGACCTCTGGAGGTCTTCAGCCAACTCTCAAAGCAGGGCTAACTTCAGTGTTGCATTGGTTACTTAGGACCTTTTACAGGCAAGGTTTGAAAATCTCCATGGTTAAAAAGTCATAATGTGGGAGGTTTTCCCCCCCTGTGGATTCTCTGTTGTCTAATTAAAATTGAATTCATTATGTAATCTTTTCAATGGAAATTGAAAGTTGTGGATGCCCCATCCCTGGAAGTGTTCAAGGCCAGGCTGGATGGAGGTTTGAGCAACCTGGTCTAGTGGAAGGTGTCCCTGCAGGGGGCTTGGAAGTACATGGTCTTTAAGGTCTCTTTCAACCCAAACTGTTCTGTATCAGCTTGTACCTGAACGCTTTCCTGATCTGCCTGGTAATGTTACCTGAAGGTTTAGTTTGGCACATTGTCTCATCCTCACCTCTTTTCTTCAGCTGCTTCATGGCTTCAGTAATTGTTGCATTCTTCCATACATCACAGAAAAAGATATAACAATACATTTTTCTGACAGATTTTACCCCCATCTGTACCTGTTTTTGAGGGATAATAACAAAACAAGAAAATGCTCTGAATCCCTGAAGGTTTAAATTTTTCGGATTCCACATTCTCATCAGGATTCTCAAACTAATCTATCATTGTACCATTATTCGTTGCAATGAGATGTTTCAGTGCTCTGGAATCAAAATGTGTAGTTTCAGCTTGGCTTGGTATCAAATCACACTCTGCTGGTGCATTGCAGTGATTGATAGAAGTTACATTTTAAGTGCTTTACATTCCCATTGTTCTGCATCGGACAAGGATCCATATCGGACAACTGACCCGTATCTCATGTGATGGCACCAGATCCCCTCACTTGTTGTTTTGAGTCTGTAAGAGGAGATGTCATGGAGGATGATGAGAAATGTATCTTTGCCTGGTAGCTTTCCTTCTAGGGAGTATGGAGTGTTTAACTGATGGGACTGGTGGAAAATTTAAAGCCTGAGTGATCTGAGGTAGAAATTGGAAATGGACCAGAGACCACCACGCTGTCAAAGAGTTCCTGGTTCTCTGTGTTGTTTGGGCTGAGGCAACACTATGAAGTGAAGCTCAGATGGTAAAACTCTGCCCCTTAAATTAACAAGTGATTGGGAAAGATCTGAGTCTCATTTAACTCCCTTTGAAAGCATCTGGGCTTTTTGTTGATTGCAATCAGAGACAGATCAGGGCTTTACAGCTTGCCTGCCATCTCCTGAAATGTTATGTGACAAACAGGACACTGGTATTATTTCTGCTATGAAATGTTTATTGTTTTATCATAGCAGTGATTATAGGAAGAACATTTGCATCATCCTCAGTTTCTGCTGGACTTTCTAAAGATGAAATAACCTGAAGGTTCTGGTGTGGGGTTTTTTGTATGAGTTGTGATTTTTTGGGGGGTTTTTTGGTTTTTTAACTGACTTGGCCACATTGTCCCTTTGCTAAGGCAGGGTAGTCACATGGCAGGTACTAAAGCATTCTAATAGAATAAGGTTAATCTTCCCTCTTTAATTAGACAGCAATATGTAACCCACCCAATGGGCCAGATGACCTTGAAAATTAAAGTGAGAATACAGACACATTTGAGAGGAAAATATCTTTAGTTACAGGGGTTTGGGGGTAGAAGGAACAAGAGGAAATGTTCACTGGTATTATAGCACAACCCTACACAATGCCCCTTCTCCACCCAAACCCTTAGAGAATGTCTCTCAAAAAATGGACTGTGGTATCTTATTGCTTTTACAGGCACTTCAGGATTGTTTGTTAAGTGCAAATTGTTAGTACAGTGTTGTTGGAAATGAACCTCAAACAAATTCAGGGTCTGTCAGACAATCTTTCTGCAGTTCCATAAATCACTTAATCTGCATCTGTGGAACCTACTTTATTATTCTTTGTGTATTTCCTCTCAAAACAGCATGGAGGGTTGATACTTCTTTTCACAAGTGAACAACCAAGGCATTGCAATTTTTCCTTAGATTGCATAGTATGTCTTGACAGTCTCATGATGTCACTCTAAGTGAACCACTGGATCATTTGCCTCTTTCCTGTATTATCAGACTTGGCGTTTTGTTCAGGACTTGCCATGCACCTGTAAAATTTTCACTTATTTGTGGTAAAGGGACTCTTATGGCAGTGCCTGGCAAATGGACATATCCCTGACTCCAAATTTTGATGGAATTTACCCGTGCTATCCGATGAAGCAGGGTAGGCTACTTGCAGGGGTGTGCAGGGACAATAAAAGGGGCCTTCTCTCCCACCAACACAAAGGGGATATTTATGTATGAAAAAAGTCATTTGCAAGCTGAACAATTTGCAGATGTGGCAAGACTACGCAGGAGTACAGTCAATATTCTTATTCTAGCTGTGCATGGGAGTGAGAAATGCCTAGGTGTGTGAGAAGCTGTTAGCAAACATAGATATAAAAGGGAGCCAGCACCCATGCCCTGCTGCTGGGTGGTTAAGCCTTGCTCCTCAGAATTCAGCCATCAGTCTGCCAGTCCTGTGCTGCTTTTCTGTTTGCCATCTCATCAGAACAGCACACACCTTCTTGACAGTTTTAGTATCAAGTCAAACCCTCGCTTCAGGATATCAAAGAGGAAAAGGCTTTTGTGATGATGGAGATGGATGACTTCTGGCTGAGTTCTGGCATGACCTATTGAGGATGTGTGTGTGGCATCACTGCCTTTGCATAAGGAATGTTCTGGATGCAAATAGTCTGGTTGCCTGTAATGTAGCAGAGTAATCATTTAATTCTATTCAAGACAGTAAAGGCAATCCAGTAATGTCTTAGCATTTTATAGTAACCTCTGGCTCTCCTAATTCTATAAACTTGGATGTTTCTAATGTTTTATCCACTCACATTGCCCTTTTTGTGTCAGATTTGGAGAAACCTTGAGTACAGTCAGCTTCAGCTCAAATCAGAGTACAATAAATGCTGGACATGTGAAATACTATGTAAATTCACATTCTCTTAAAAAAAAAAAAATCCTGTCCTTGGCCTGTCAGATACAGTGGCCCAAATAAGTGGATGTCTGTTATTTAAGCCACTTTTTGTCCCAATTGCTCTTTTATGAATTGGGGACAATGTGGTCCCCTCTTGTTCAGTGCTGTTGGGAAAATTAGTCCATCAGTATTTATAAAGCAGTTGTCTCCTGCAGTGCTAAGCGCTTTAGAAAAGCCATGAAGAACTGAATAGCTCTGTCCTTGGAGCGGGCTTTGAGTAGCAAGCAGTAAGCAGGAGCCTAGGGTTGCATATTGAACAATAAGGAAAAGCCAAAATATTGAATAGTCCACTCATTAATGAACAGTGCTGATCCTGTGCACAGAATAAAGCAAGAGCCCTGTGGAAAAAACACCCTGTGTTCCTGTAGTCAAAGGCTGTGTCACACTAACAACAAGCTCAGGGCTGAAGGAAGCTTGCATGTATCTGTGCAGCCGTGGCATATCCAAACTTTTTAAGAGCTCATCATTTTGACATTAAGGTTGGCTCCTTTGACTGCAGTTTTCTGTGTGTGAGTCTGGTAGTAAGAGCTGAACCACCTTTTGGGAGTGTTCATATAATGCTGGGCTACAGGGAGCACGACATGTCTTTCCTCTCACTTGAAGGTGAGTAGGTTAAGTAAGACTGCCAGCTTTAGATGCCAAGAAGTAAGGGAAATACGTGTTGTAATATGTGGGAATATAATCCTACAGCAGCTGGAGTAGTCACTAATAATTGTGAGGTGTGTTGCACGTGATTATTTGCACGGTCTGAGGAAGGGCAGAAGTGGGAACGGAAGAATGATTCGAGATGAGCCATTCTCCCAGAAATGCTTACATGTGTATTAGCTGTTTTCTGTGAACCACTGTGATGATGAACCACTAAATTTCACCCACCATCCACCTCCAGGAATGCAGACCAAAAAGAAGTACAACTAGTTTAAAGGAGGGTTGCCAGTCTGCAGGGAACCGTGTTTTTTTAGGAGACAGAATTAGGGCACTGTGTGGAAGTGTCAAGCAGATCGGGCAGGAGGGCCTAGAGGAGTTTGGCTTGTTGACAGGGTGGGAATCCAGTAAATTAAGCACATATTAAAATTCTCTTTCTCAGTGATTTACAGCTTGTGATCCATGAGCAGGTGGCTTTTGGACTTCATTTGAAAAGAATTTTAATATAATACTGCATTATGGGTCATGTACATGAGGTTTCTCAAGGGCCTGTGGCTAAAGTGGAAATTTTTGGGATCCAGAAGTTGGAAGAAAACACTGTCTCCTGTGTTCATCTCATTAAGTCAGTGATATGTTTGGTTTTGAAAAGGCCAAACAATGAATCAGGCTTTAAAATGGAAGAACTGTAGGTGTTCTCGATAAGTTGGTTAAAGCACCTGAGTGCACAAGATTGATGTGGCAGTGTGACTCAGTGTGCAGCTGGGAGCAGGAGTCTGAGAACACCCTCCCAGGGCTGGACAGATGGGACATGCTCCTGAAGAGCGTGTGTTCAGAGAGATCCACACAAGGGGAAAGGCATGGGCTTCCTAGGGGAGAGCTTTGCTAAACTGTGGGTTGCCTCCTAGGGAAAATGCTGGAAACCCTGTCCCCTGAAACACTGACAGTTGGCACCCTGCAGGAAGATTTTGGAAGGGGGATGAGTCCTATGATAGCCTGTGGGGTGAACTGCACTAGCGATGGGATCTCACCGTCTGACATCCCAGGCACTCTCACAGGGTGGAAGGCTCCTGTCTGCAGGAGGAGTTTTTATCTCTAGCATGCTGCTTCGTGCCCAGGAATCCTTCAGGCATTGCTGAGGACCCGGGGTGTGGGGGGAGAGTTAATACAAGAATTGAGATATATCCTGAAGATCAGTGTGCCCCTGTCAGGTGGGGATGTGCGTCTTCCTTGGTGCGTGTGTCTGTGGCGCCTATTACCGGCTCTGAGAAATGCATGTATTCATCAGAAAGAGAAAATATCCCATTGTGTTTATTCTTATTTAACATTGTTTACACAGAAAATGGAGAAACACATCTTTAACCGTCATGTACGATTTAAAATTATGTCAGTACACCGTGCAGGGCTCATTCTGCAAACATCTACTCCACCATGTGGTCTCTGGGAGCTAGTGCTGGTCTTCTCTGCACGGCCACTCGGCTCTGCCTGGAGCACTCTGCAGTGGTTCTGTTAAATAGCCTTTGTGAGGGTTTCCAGAGCTCTAAATTAAAAATGCGGGAAGCTGGGGAGGAGGAGAGACTGTTGGGAGGGGGGTTTCTCTGTAGCTGGAGTGTTAGGATGTCTTGCTACCTAATTGCTTTAGAATATGTGGGCTTGAATGAATCCTCTTTAATGAATAATAGGCAAATGCATAAATCACAAACCCCAAGCACCCAAATGATGAAATGCACACTAATGAAGACCTGACTTTGATGGCAGGTGTAGAGCTGATTTGTAAAATGCCGTGAATATATCAGTTTTAAAATGATATTTATTAAAAGAAGCAAATCTTCTGTGTGTTGCCCTTGTCTTTAGTCTCTCACGCCGCACACCTGCTCTTCCTGCGTGCTCTTGCAGGCTGCAGTCTCATGGCAGTTCCCTGCTATAACTCCTGCTTCGAAGAATTGCAACAATAGAGACCAATTACCCTCTGTCTCCACTCTTATTGCCATGAGCCTGAGAGGGGGAAAAAAAAAAAAAAAGAGTGCTCCCCCTCCCCACTACCTTTTCAATTTCAAATGCTCACCCTGTTGGTAGTGCCATTTGTGGATTGGAACTCCCTGCTTTGTGTTCGGCATTATCTGGAGATTCACCTGGTACTGATCCAATGAACCAACGCAACCTTACAAAGCTGAAGGGAAGGGTGTAGAGCTCTCTTTGTAATAAATCACATGCCGTGAAAAAGGATTTCTTTACCTCCTTTCCTCCATTATTCTCCATATCTCACCTTGTGGAAATGGGTCTGTTAGTAAGAGACTTAGACTCACGTGGTTTGGAAAAGCGAGCAGGGGAGGGAGGACTGAAGTGAAGGGAAGGCAGAGTTCCTGGAGGTTTCTGTAACTTGGAGATTCCAGAAAGAAGAGGCACACCCTAAAAGAATGGGAAGCAGCCCTAAAAAATAAACCCAGCATGGACTTTGGTACTAAATCTCTCTCAGTTCGAGAAAGGGATAAGGATATTGTCATTAAAGCAGCTGCATAGGAAATCCTTAAAAGCAGTGATGAGTCAAGTCCCAGAGGCAAGGGGGTTCTGTCCAGATAACTGTCCAGCAAGCTGGATGCTGGTCTGAACATCTTTGGTTTTACTGAGTTGAGCTGGTAACCTCTTGAGATCTGGCTGCCTCCCAAGTAGGGAGGGATGAATACTGCAAAATGTTTCAGTTTCCATTGCAATTTTGAAACTCATTTGCTTTGACTGAATTTGCACTGTGTTTATGTAAATTTATAAACACTGTAATAAATTTATCTACTTACAGAAAGCAGAAATTTTAGAAAAAGGCTGGGAAACATTCATGAAACACAAATTCTAATTCAACAAGAATATTCACAGAACCTGATTTAAATGTACAGTCAGTCACAAAGCAGAAATAGCGTATGTGGTCTGTATATCTAGCAAACTCTAGCAAGCATAATCCAAAATTCAAACAACTGTTATCAACTTAGGTATTTTAAATTGCATACATGTCCTTCTTTGTGGTAGCAATGACTATGTGAGAAACAACCCAGGTTTTCACAGTAGGAATGAAGGCCAAAATCAGGTGCTACTTTGGTCGTTATAAATAGCTCCCCTACTTCTGACTATGCTTTTTTCCTAACCTGTGAGAGTCTGTGCCAGCACTTTTTGGGCTCCATGGCAATGTGACCTGCCACACTTGTAAGAGCATGAATGGGCATGGTCATTAAGCCTCATGCAATGGGATATTCTCAGTGCCCTTGCTCTGGAAAACCTTCTCCAGTGCTCACAAATTTTGAAGCTGCCTTTGTCTTTCCTTGCATCTCTTAGAGTCTTGTTTCCTGATTTTCTGTTTTCCACTCTCCTTTTCCAAGATCATCCTTAAACAGTCCTTTGATATAATTTAAGTGGTTTTTTTCTCCCCTTGTAAATTTTTTACTGAACACATTAGTTTACTTACAGCCCAAAATAAATCTAATTTGTATAGGGCAGGTTTGGAGGCACTTTCTAAATTAGAAAACACATATAGACAGGTAAGGTGTATTGAAGCCAATGACAACACTTGCAGTCTGAGTAAGAAAGCTGATCTCATATTGAAAGATTATGTATTATATTGGAACACAGTTGTTTCCCACTGTAGAGCTGCTGTTTCCAGACTATATCTATATTTCTACTTTGCCTACCCAGTGCTTGAAGCAGCAGGCAAACAGTTAAGCAGTAGAACCAGCAGCACAGTGTACTTGAAATGAGCTGGTTTAATACTGGGAGGAGGAATTAAAAAGCAGTGCAAGATGCAATTTTTAAGTTATCCTGTTCAGGCTCTTGCATTGGAGGTATTAGCCACAAGGGAGATCACATCATCTGGGAGCAAAAGAATATAATGAATGCAGGATCTGTAAGAGGCACGTGGGAGGCTCTCGCCGTATGTTTTGGTCATGTCCTGATATACGTGAGCTTTGGGAGACAATTCTACATGTAATAGAGTCAATAATCAAATCTGAAGTACCAGGGAACACAACTTGATGTTTCCTTAGAGAGACCATGAGTTTGCAGCAGATGAATGAAGAGAGAATGTGGTAGATACAAATTTGTCTTTAGGCAAAAAGGAAAGGAAAAAAAAAGGCTTAAGAACTGGAAGGGAGGGGAAAACTTTGCACTGTTTCCAGACTGGAAAGAAATAGTAATGCCTACATCAGAAACTTAATTAATTGTTGTTACATTGATAAAGATGCGATACACAACATCAAAGACTAGCTAAATGATATTTGGAAATTAATTTGGATTCCTATTAAATAGAGCTCAGAGGAGCTTCCCAAATGAATAACTTGTTTGTTAAGCATTGCTTTCTTCTGTTTATAAAGTCTTCTCAAGTAAAAACAACTATTTTCAACGGTTCTTTTTGCTTTAAATGAACTTATGAGATTCATCATTTACCAGACATTCCTGACACATCCAAATACTGCAAATTTCAATGCCTTAGTTAGGAACTTAAAAAAATTAGATAATGCTTACTTCTATTCCCTGTAGGGATGACTTAGGTAAAGTTATCTATAAGGTCCCAAAACCCAAATTTAATATTGACGATCCGTGTGTGAATTTAAAATTTGCTTTTGCTGCACTTAGCTTGACCAATTCAATGTGCTTTGGAGATGAACATAGTGGAATCAAGATATACTCATTTTCTATAGTGTTATTAGTGTTAAATATTATTAAAAGAAAATGTAAATGTGACACACTAACCATATAAAAGGATATAATTTCAAATTCTGAGCTCTTAAGAAAATTTTTGTACAGTAAGAATGTTGTTTTCTTGGGAACTGTGCCTAAATATGATAAAGAGTCATGACAGATTCTGCTTTTATTAAATGAAAAACTTATTCCTCTCATTCTGCTCTTCTACCAGTTTTATCCCAGTGTAATTCTACCTACACCTCTGGAAGTACTTCTGATTTTTTTATTAATGTCTATGAGTTCAATAGAAGATAGGATTTAGTAGAAGTGAGTGGAGAGAGTTTACATGAAGACAAATAGAAGAGAGAGAGAAATCTGATCCAAAATGGTTTACTTTATAGTGGGATGGAGACAACTTGGAAAGTTGTGTGTGGAATTCTAGCTTTTGCAGTGTCCAGAAAAGAAATCCATCTGTTTTCTATACAAGCAGAGAAGTGGCCACTGAGACAAGGAGGTGACTTCTCCACGACAGCAAGCATCAAATTCAGTAGTGATGTTGCTGCAGAGCTGGTAGTTGCAGAGCTCCCAGGCAGCCTCATGGTTGGGTTGTCTAAGCCCAGCACAGGGAGCACAGCAGCTCCTGCTTCCTTGGATCCCCATAGGAATTTATACAAAAGAATGTCCCATTAACTTTTGTATCTTTTGCTTCATGGGGAAATATTTATTCATCAGTTTTGGAAATGAATTTCAACCTCTGGTTTCATCCTCTCACTTTTCTTAGCATTTCACGTCTCTGCTCTTAGTTTTTATATTCCTTTTTTCTTTTTTGCCAGTTAAAACCTATGGGGTTTGGCCACTGGATGCTTAGAATTTTTTGTCGAAGGATAGCACTACAGGAGTAAATTTCTATTGTTTGCATAGGCGTGTTTAAAAGATTAAGGTTGAAAAGACATTCTTGTAATAGACTGGGGATCAATGAAAGCTCTTCTTTTCTCAAGAAGCTTTAAGGCTTAGAGCGAGGTTGATTTTTGTTGTTGTTGTTGTTTATTTGTTTATTTAACTATAGAGGAAACTGCATCTCTACCTGGGCTTTCATTATTTGTGTGGTCTTTCACAGGATGCCTGAGTAAGATCTACGCAGGGTCCACTGATCCCAAGCCCAGCTTGAGATGACAGAGACATCTCTTTCTGCGTGTATCAGTGACCACAGATTGTCTCGGTGATCTCTGCAGTAGGCAAGGGGCATGATTTCCCCTCCTCCTATTTGTGCCACTTCCAGCTTTTTAATTTCTCCCATGTTCACTCTAATGACAGCCCCTTGAGTTTCAGTGGGACTTCACAAAGAACGGGATACTACTCCATCCATAGGACTGGGAGCAGCAGAATCAAATGTACTGAGAGGGATATAT
Organism: Myiozetetes cayanensis; assembly: GCF_022539395.1. Classification (NCBI taxonomy): domain Eukaryota; kingdom Metazoa; phylum Chordata; class Aves; order Passeriformes; family Tyrannidae; genus Myiozetetes; species Myiozetetes cayanensis. Next base: position 6,539,493 of record NW_026086826.1, on the reverse strand, counting down.
GAGTTAGGGCAAGGAGGAGAAGCCAAGGTGGCATACATGCTTCAGCACCTACAGGATTTGATGGCCAATAAGCATTTTAACTTGGTGTCTTGGTTGGCTAACTTTTGTGTAGGCAATTGCAGGAGGGGGAGAGACTGAGGCCCTGGGTTAGTGGAACAATGACATTCATGCTTTAAAACCCTTAAGCACATACTTAATGGCCATTGATTACAGTGCTCTTTACAGCTTTGCTGAGTCAAAGCCTGACTGAGGGCAAACTAAAGGTCTGCTGGTGCAGTGTATGAATCACCCTCGTAGCTCCAGACCCTCAGCCCGAGCATGGAAGAGAAGGGAACCTCAAAGGTCAGGCAGGCTGTTCCAGAGCCAGCCTGCCAAGCTGGAAAAAGGCAAAGGATAGAGTGAGCACAGGTGGTATGGAGGGGAAGAAGGATGAATTACCAAAGGTGTTTCAGTGATATTCTGCTGGTCACATTATTTCTAAAAGTGGCCATTGCTGCAGCCTTTCCTCAGGAGAGTATTTGCTTTGTTTTTCCCATCTGAAGAACGTTTTTAAACACACCAGATGCAGAATATAGCCCTAATTCTGCCCCAGAACCCAGAAGAGGCTGCAGCCCATACATGTCATTTGTGTGTGTTTGTTTTTGTGTGTGTGCAGGTGCTCCCTGATGGGGTTTGATTTAAACCGGCACTGGGCGAATCCATCTCCCTGGGCTCATCCCACACTGCACGGAGTGAAACAGCTCATCATCGACATGTACAACAATCCGGTGAGTGGGGAAAGGGGATGCCAGAACAACCACTTGCTGAGGTACTGACTCTTTCTTGCTGCAGGGTTGTGTGAGATGCCAGTAACTCTGACGTGGTTTAATCCAGTGGTAAACCAAAATAAGGGAGAAGAAGTCAGCAAACACACACACACCCTGCATGAGATCAGGGAACATTTGTGTCTTTTGTCACAGGAAGCATCAGATGCAGAGAGAGCAAGTGAAATGAAGTTCAGCTCGGATTAAATATGAAATAATTCTGAAAGGAGGGCCTAAATTCAATCGAGCTGCTCTCATGCTCTGAGCCGGATTCCAAACAGCAGGCCCCCCAAATTGAATTATGGAATGGCATTGATGCTTAATCCGGAGCTCTGGCAGGGGTTGCTGTGTAACATGCAGGGCAGGAGGGGGAGAATATTTGCAAATATTATATAAACACACACGCACACAGTCATGCTCGCTGGGAGAAGCAGAGGTGTTCTTGAAGGTGAAATCTTAGCTAATCAGAGGAGATGGATTGTGGAGAATATGGAGAAGAGGAGTGGGAGGGAGGCAGACAGCTATTGAATGTTTGACATCAAAGCGCAGAAGGATTATTGAATGTGGCACCTAAGAAAAACTGCTGAAAAAAATGGAGATGGGTAGGAAAAAATCACTACCAAAAAAATAAGAGGAGATTTTATAGATTATGATTTTTTTCCTTGTAGAGTTCCTGGTATTTGTCCTTTCTTTTTGCTTCCCAGTACAGAGAGGGAATTTGGATCTTTAATTCCCTGAAGCTTTGCTAATTTATCCTTTTATTTTTTTTTTGATTTTTTCCTTTTTGTTACTGTGAAAAAGGACCTGGTTTGCCTTGCTGATAAAGAAAGAGGATTCTTACCTCTGGCTACATCATGTAAAGGATAAGACCTTCTTTAATTTAACTCCTGGTTTTCCCAATGCATCTTTATTGGACTTTTTATCTTCTAGCTAGTAGTAATACCAGTACAGAAGAGGTTTTAGGTACAAGGAAGATAGGTTAATAGATAAGATCCTTACATATAGAGTGGAATCCAATTGCATGAAAAATATTCTCTTAGACTGCTAATTGTTTGGCAGAGAATTTGTCTTTCTAGTCAGTTCCTGGAGCACTTAGGATTGTGTCTCTCACCAAGGCTCCAAAGCTGTATCAGATTGATGATGATGATGATGATGATGGAAGGCACAGAAAGGAGCTTTAGAGCCAGCCTGGTCCTTCCTCTGTTTTCTACCCCAAATAGCAAGACAATTTGCCTTCTAAGAAGATGGAGAGAGCACAGAGACTGCTTTGATAAGAAAGCTTTCTTTCAAAAATAAAGAGATGCTTAAATACTACAAGAACTTTGGGTGTAGGGAAATGCTTGTAGCCAGTAAGACAACAAATCCTGGCACTATTAAAAGTCACTGTCAGTAAAATAAAGCTATTCTTGGAGGCAGGGGAAAATTGTTTTCAGCTTCATCCCCTTCTAGGGTGGCTTTGAAAATTCTAGTAGTTTCCAGCTGCCCTATGTGTGAAGAATGAATTAATTTGCTGTGGTGGGTAAAATGAAAAATCAAAAGAAATGCTTGGTCAGAATTGGTCTGAAATGGAAATCTTTTTTTTTTTCCTCAAACTCTCTGTCTCCCAACCCTCTCCAGTGATCAACCTGAGATGAACCAGTTCCAGTTCATTTCCTTTTGAGGAAAAGAAAAAGGAGCCTTTCAAACACAGGTGCAACATTTCATTTTCAGGGTTATTTAATTTTTTTAAAAATACTATTTAGAAATTATATTTTTTGGATTGAAGTACCAGCAAAGTTCAGGTTGCTCTTCAGAATTCCATTTCTCAGTGAGTTAGCTACCCACCAAAAAACCTTCTTTTCTGGTTTTATCATCCCTTAGTCAACACCAGCCTTTCTGACAGTTTCAGGGATGCTCAGCAGTACAATGCAGTATATGGGATTACTGTTATTTTCAGGCAATACCAGGTTCTTAGTCCCTCTGATACCAGTAATATTTGTGTGGAAAGACCATATCCAAAGTGCTGGGACAAAAGGGGAAAAAATGCCTGCTGCCTCAGTGAGAGGGCATGGGACTGTGCATGCACCATCCTGCTTTAGCAGTGACTGATTTTATTGAGTTCTGACAGTGCCAGAATAAAACCTGCCTTGAATCCTTTCAGGCAGCTGAAAATGTTAAGTACTTTTCAGGTGTAGAATGTTACTTTCAGACGAGCAATACGTGATAGATGGTTGGCTGCATGCAGAAGGGACCAGTTGAGGGAGGGCTGGTGTCAGCCTGCATCAGATCAGGGATTATGCATTTGAACATATCTGTCCTGCCACCTTCTCCTCACCTGAGGTGTTCCCACACTCGGGAAAATGAAATGAAATAAAATGCAAGGTCTGGTTCCCTGAAAAATAATGTAATAAAAAAAAATATAACCTTAATCCCTCCCATTCCAGACAAGATCTGCCATGAAGGGCTGCCCACAGAAGACTGGACTGTTTAAAGCAGAGGAAGTTTGGCTTCATGTTGCCAATGCAGAGCAGCTCAGTGCAGGACTTTTAGATGTATTCTTTCCCTTAAATCACTTAAGGAAAATTAGCTGCCATAAGACCATAAAACCATGTTTTAAATATTGCTGTATAGGAGGATTTTTCTTCTGCTCTGCAGTATGGAAGATAAGCTGCTTCCTTTGAAAAAAAAGTTCATTCTGGAGCAGGGAGGATGACTGGCTCAGAAATAAGTGAAGTGGGTATGAGGCACATGCACACAGCTACAGTGATTCCAGCACTGAGTGTTCCAAGGCTGAGTGTTTGCTGTAGTTAGTGTACAAAAATAAACCAAAGCACCTGTGGTTCACTGTTCTTCTGGCTTTTACAAAGTGTGCTTATTTTATTTTTAAAGTGTTTTGAATTCCATAATGACCCTATCATCCTTAGGAAGGAGTGGATGGGTCAGAAAATGAGAGAACAATAGGAAGCTTTTGATCTCCACCTCACTGATTTTGACACAATCACCCTGATGATCATTGTGCTGGCATATGTGAAGTGAGGGGATGCTCTCAGCCCTTTCTAGTGGTGTCAGTCTTGCAGATGACACTGAAGTGACAGACTTACTCTTCTAGTTCATGTGCTGTTGGCTGGAGATGTTTCTGTTCTTCAGCACCTTTCCCTGCCCATCTAGAGAGCAGTGTGGTCCCACCGTCCCACCAGATGACACATGTTGATGTTTCCCCTGTCTGTGCTGGAGCAGGTTAGCAGAATTAGCTCTGAACATGAATGAATTGTTTAAACAAACTCAGCTGACTTTCAAGTATGTTAAAGCATGTTCATATGAGCCATTCCAGCATCTGAACTGTGGATCCAAAAGTTTCTGCTTGGGCCTGATAATACACTTCACACAGAGAGCTGTTTGGAGTATGAATGTCTGTATCCTAGGCAAGGAATCCAGTAAAGCAGATAATCACAACTAGATTGAAACACATGAACAATCTGATTGAATTCAGCAATGTTCCTTTTGTGCTTATGGTTAAGCAGGTGCGTAAATGTTCTGGACTGGGGATCAAGTGGTCAGTACTGGCAAGCTCAAGATACAGGTGGTCAACAGAGATGGATCCTTACCTCTGGGTTAACATGAAGCCTCAGACACAGAGAGAGCAGCTTGGTTGTCAGACAGGTTCCATCTGACCACCCAGCACTTCTCCCAACAAGCAAATGCACTCTTTAAAACAGATTTAATGAGGGAACTTAGGTAGTGTGTTCAGTGCCAGCTCCGTCCCCTCGAGTGTGTGCATTGTGACATGGCCTTTAACCACAGGGGTTTGTGTTATCCTCCCAGCTAGACCCCTGCCTCACCGAGTTCTCCAAGTGGAAAACTTCCACCTGATAAGCAGCTATTCAGCATTTTGGTTTAGCTTCAGTGTTCATTGTGCTGCCTTGTCCTGTATTTACTGTGTGCTATTCAGATCCTGCTCTGAGGATAGAGTTGTTAATCTCCTTGTGGGCTCTCTTGTTTTGCTCATTGTTGTACCCTGGGAGGATTTTAGGAGTGTTGATTGTTTTTTTTTGGGGGGGACCGCCATGAGACATAAATGTGTTATCCTTGTGTGGATAGGAAACAAACAGGCAGTTATGATCATAAGTACCTACTTGTTTGTGATAGATGATTTAAGATACCTGAAATCAGACTTGTTTTGTGTCATTCAGCAAAGACTGATAGATTCATTGTCTTGTTTCTGCCTCTTCCTTCCGCAAGGAAGATTGGGATAGACTGTTTCTGTCATCTGGAGTTCTTAGGACGTAGAAGAAAAGGAATAGGTAGCTACTGATTCCTTGGAATGAATCTGTTTCAAGTAATTTGTCCCTCCTGAATGAAAATGCAGAAATGAGATTCAGTGCTCCCAGGAACTCTCACTACAACACTGGAGTTTGTCTTCTTTCTTCCGTCTTTCTTCTATTCTGCCTGTTTTCCACCTCCTGTTGTCATTGGAGCTGGAGTCCTGCATGCAAATAATTCCTTTGCTAGATGCTAATCACCTTGTGACCTGACTTGAGCTAGAGAAAAAAAATTATGACCAGAAAGAAAACCCCAGTCACCTGGGATGTGCTTTTTAATCATCATCTCCTTTGTCTTGCACACATATACTAAAATTTAAATTATTTCTGCTTAAATAACTTTTCTGTATCCATTCCTGACTTTGTAGTGCTTGATGTTGCAGCCTTTGCATACTTTTAATACTACTCTGGGTGGAAGTTTTCATTGATTCAAAGCAAAACATACAGCTGAAATGAAACCCCAGCATGCTAAACTCTGAGTCATCTGCTGGGCTGGAACCTTTAGGTCCACCACATGGACATCTGCCACCAGGACTGATGAATTAGCTGATAGAGGATGGCAATCTGCTGCTGCTGTGGACAGGCGTGAGGGAGGGAAAGAGCCTGTGGACTTTGGGGGTATCTGCTGATGGCAGAATTAGTAATAAGAAAGGATGAGTAAACATAATACTGCAGGCATCAGGGGTGTTAGTCAAGGGTGAATGACACCTTTTATGTTTTTGAGAAGGTTTTTTTAATATCCCACGTGCAGGCTTGGAACTTGAACAAAAGTATATGTTTCCAATCTTCCTGTCTTTTGGGAGGCCTTGCTTTCAATCCAGGTAGGCTTGAGTGGGCAAGCAGTAAGAGTGCAGGGGAATTGACATCTGTCTGGTTAGTCAATGTAACTCTGGATTCTTCAGCAGATGACTATGCTCCTCTTCATAGGGAGAATACAGCCAACTTTCTGAGACTAGAACCAACTCACAGACCTTCTCTTTCTTGCATTCTGGTACTGAGCTCATCCCTGTTGGGAGGTTGCAACTGTTCTTACCCCTCTGGACCACTTCCCAATTCTTTCAAAGATGCAATTTAGCTCTTAATGCCCTCAGTTACTGCCCCTCTGTTTGCTGCTGTGTTTTAGAACTTTTTAGGCTACTCACTGTCAATGCTGTAGTTCAACCTACTTCTTTTCTAAGCCTTCAGTAGCAGCATCTAAAGTGAACTATCAAGAAGAGGACTGTGCAGGAGCCATGTTCAAAGTGTGGTGGTGTGGGAGTGATCCACATGTAGCACATCCAATAATCCCCCCTTTCTTCATTATCCTGAAGTTTTGCAGAGATGGAAATCAGGATCATTGTCTTTCTAGTATCCCTGGGTGCACAGGCAATGCCGTATTTTGAGGGAAGCATTCTGCTTTTATGGAAAACTAGGTCACAAAATACAGACTTGGAATCCTGTAACTGGTACTTTGCAGGTTGCAACTATCCCTAATGGCAGTTTTAGTGACATGAGTTGCTTTAGTGACTTCCCATCCTCTCTGCCTTGGGCAGTGCCACATTCTTTACCAGACAACTCCACATTTAGAAAAATGCAGCTGGTCTCCAAGGTGTGTGTGATTTGCTGGAGAGTGTCATAAATTTTATTTTTGTCATTCCTGCAAATGTGTCAATCTTAGAGGCTCTACTTCCACTCATCTCCTGAAATGATATTGTTAGCATTATCATCAATGTGATACTCGGTAGTTGACAAGTAAAGTATAACAACAATTTTTGCAAGGGTTTCACATCAAAATTGTACACTTAGGCTCCTAATGCTATAAGCACACAAGTAGTATTATCCAATATAACATTTGAATGACTGGAAGCAATTGTTTTCTTTTCAAAAATTCTTCTTTTCCCTCATCATCATCTCCCTTGCTTCTGTTATAAACTGGAGCAACAAAATGGAATGTATTTCACTGGAAAAATTATAAGCTGATTCTCCTTCTAGCTGAAGCCAGTTTGGATGTTAATAAATGTTTGGAAAGACTGTTGATTGGGGTTTGGTGTTGCTCAGAAATCACTCAGCTGAGGTCTGCTTCAGCTGGTAGAAGGAGTCATAACAGATTAACAAAGGGTAATGAGATCTGTAGTATAACAGACCTGGCTCCATTTTGCTCTTAGCAGAGCTCTTGGACTTCCTTCCTCAGCTGAACAACACAATAGTAATGAATAATCATTTTTAACTCAATACTGAATTTTAACAACTTGCTAGAGAGTGATGTTCACATAGTCCCTTAGATATTCTGAGTTGTCATTTCCACCTGATGGTTTTCACTCTGACATCAAAACAGCTATCATGAGACATCATCTTTTGCCAATAATTCTCAGTGTAATGTAGTATATGTTATTCTGAGTTCTTCTCAGGCAAAATGGCCAACATGCTGCCTCTTATTTCTCTCCTCCTGAAATTAGAAGAGAGATTACCTCTGCTGATGCAGTATGTGTCCAGCTCTGATAGCCCTGTGGCTGCTTTCTATGGTAATGTTCATGCTTGTGCTGCTTTGTTGTGACATTGTAGAAACGTCCTGTACCACTTCTATCTTGCAAGTCCCTCTTGACTGAAGTGTAACTTTTTCATAGTTTGCAAATATCATTCTTATTTCGGTTCTCTGCTGAAGGAAGCAGTAGGAAGGATAACCTTTCATCACTGGTTTAATTAAGTCATGTACCCATCATTGTCTGATTCTTCAGCTTGTGCTTAGGGTTTTGACTTTATTTCGCACCTTCCTGTTGGACTAGCATAAGAGGTGTTACTAATGCTCTAGATAATGTTATACCTCATATAGGCTGTTTAAAAGTATTCCCCTTAAACTCTTTCCATTGTTAAATGTGGATATATTGGGTATCTGCTGACAGAAGCAAGTGTGGTGTGCATGATCAGTTTGTGAGCTATGGCATTTTCTGATAAGCAATCTTGTGAGGTTAGCAGTTCAGAACTCCTCAGTTTCTTTCATGTAATTTTAACAACTCTTCCAGTTTGTTCTGGAGTAAATGTTCTCTCGTGATCTGCTGCTATGTTCTGGTTTTATGCTAGGTAAAGCAGCTTCTGCCCTTAGCAACCTCCTCACAGTCCTTTTAATACAAACTGTATTATAAGAAACCTGCTAGTAGCAGAGCTGGTTTTGCACTAGAATAGATTATTTGCAGGAGATGCTGAATCTTTGCCACTGGAGGGTTTTATGACAGGTATTTATTGGAAAAAAGTTTAGATAGAGTTAATTCCCTGTTGAGGCAATTGAATACACTCAATAACCTCTACAGATTTCCTTCTCATCTCTAATTAACCTATGATTTTTGTCCCTTCTCTTTGATTAGTTTTCAACATGTAAATCTTCATATATATATATATCAATGTATATATAAAAGTGAATATATAATTTCTCTGGGTAAATTTTCATATATATAAATGTATATATAAAAGTGAATATATTATTTCTCTGGGTAAATCTTTATATATGTACGTGTATATATCAAAGTGAATATATAATTTCTCCAGTAGTGTTTTAGGAATCATTGACACCATTAGATGACGTTTTACCTGGAACTGTGATCTCCTTGTTAAAGTGATAGTCAAGGAAAGGATGGGTTGTTGAGGCCACTCTGTGCTAATACCCTTGTTTTTTGCTAAGCAAAATTTATAATTTGGCAATTATAAACCACATTTCATCTAAACTAGACAGGCTTTTTGGCTGATTTTGTTTTGTTTTGATCACACTGACGTGCTCATAATCTAGCTCTGGATGATGCTCCACTGTACTTTTGTCAAATACTCATGACTCTCCAGGAAATGTGTCTGAAATGTTTTTACAGCTACCAAATTTCTCTCTGTTTGTACTCAGTGTGCTAATTATATCACCATAGTTGTAATCTGACACAGTTGATGGGTTTTTTTTGCTATCCCCATTTGGTAATGTTTTTATCTAGAATAGGAACAGTTTCAGGTAAAATTAATAACCCAAAGAAGAACGAAATGTTTTAGTCCCAGAGACTAAAATTTCCTTTGTTGCAACACAATGTTGGCCAGTTTTCATTTGTACCTGACCCTTCTAAGCTGCTGTTCTCTCTCAATGATACTCAGAGACCTCCATGAAACACTGTAGACAGATTAGTGTGGTTTACTATCATATTTCTAGAGAAGTAGAAATTCTTTAATGTTCCTAAAGTTAACTCTTTGATATTCTCACATGCTGTATTAATATTTGCATCCTGTGACTTGGGGTGTCTGTGTGCAGTAACGTGAACATTGCTGCTCTAAACAGCTAAATCAGGCACATGTTTGTTTTTTGTTCGTTTTTTTTTTTCCAGTAGTTTGCCATTCTGAGAAATCTTTGTGCTGCTGTTTTTTGTTTGGGGCAGGCATGTTAGTTATGACCTCCACTTTGCAGTGATCTACTGTACACCTTATCTTTTCTTCCAGGTGTTTTATTGCTATTACATGGAACTTCTGTTGTTGCTTTCTTAGTTTTAGCTCAGCACCTCTGTCTCTTTCCACAGCTCTTCAGGGCCTTTAGTCAAACTCCTCTCTTTTACCTTGGATCAAAATATTATCCATCAAAGCTTTAGTATCCTCTCTACCATCAAAACATGGTTGTATTTTCCTGGGATGTGCCTAGGGGGCTGAACACAACTCAAATATCCCTCTGAGGAGATAGTGTCTCCTAAAATAGTTTTTTGAAGATGTACAGCCATGTTCTTTATTTTTCTAGGGGCGTCTGCCAGCACCCCGCTGATGAATCAGAGCCATCTCTTCAAAGAATTTACCCCTTGCCAATGGAGGAAAATATTCCCTTTATGTAATACTCACATTTTTTTCTTGGACTGAGTGTACAAGAGGGGTTTAGTGTGGATTCTTTTCCCGCTCTTGCATCTTCTTCCTGCTTCTACATTCTGTAGTTCTTACAGATGTGATGTTATCAAATTCTTCTTAATATCTATATTGACCAGAGAGGGTTTGTTGTTGTTCTTGTTGTTGTTTTAAATTGTAAGTAGCATTAATCAGGGGAGTGGCTGACATGTTCAGTGCTGCTGTGAGAGTTTCCTTGAGTCTGGGAGACATGATTAAGCTCCTCCTCAGTAATTCCAGTTTCATGTTTCTCCTCCTCTTCTCAGTTTTTCAGTGAGAAACAGAGTTTGAGATTTATTTACTATTTTTTTTTTAGCCACTTATGAAAAACTCCCCCTTTGCTTCTGCTCCTTCCCCAAGTGCTTCTATAAACTGGGTCAGAGTCAAGGTCACTGACAAGTCTGCTTCAGTCAGGGGTTGCATTTGAACTGATGAGCACTGAGGAGAATGAGCTCCGGCACGATGCAGCAGGCAATTCCAGCTGGCTCTTGCCAGGGCTTCTTAGAGAAGGGACTTCTCACAGGATGCAAGTGGAAATGCCTGGAATGAGCTGAGCCATTTTTATTTTTCCTCCTTCAAAAGGCATTGGGATCATGCCCTTTGTTCATGTAGCTCAATTTTCCACCTGGGATTGCATTTGCCTTTTAAGACACAGGGGCAAAGTCACTGCCAGGGCTTTTTTATTTAATACAAAAGAGCTCTTAGTATTCAAAAATGATTTACAGACAGCTGGCCAAGTGTTTGACCTAACTATGTCTGTTCATGCTATTCTACTGGTGCAAGATAGCAGTAATAGAGCCAGTGGACAATTAGCCCAGTGTATGCAGTGAAGATGGGTAAAGTGAAATGCTGATTTTAAATGAGGATATTTGACATAATAGCATCTCAATCAGGGAGCACTGGAATAGCAATGTAAAATTATACACGAATAGCAGAGGAAACCAAGCCAGGGGAGGAGTGACATTATAGTTAAAAGAAAGCTCAGAAGCAAAAAAGGGAAAACAAAAGGGAAAAAAAAAGGCAGGGAGTGGAATTGTATCAACAAGTACTGAACAACCTCACAGTCCCTGTGCATTAAAATTTCATGCCAAAATGGGATGATAGCAATAAGCAACTTTATAGTATCATGCTCAGAATTACCAAGGAAGCAATGAGAACTCAAAGAAAGTAATGGCAGAGCCTGATTAAGTGTCATGATTAAAGTTAATGTAGAAGCTGCATTTATACCCTTTAAAAATGACATCTTCTTGAAGCAAGAAATCAGAGAGCCTGAAAGAGAAGAGCAATTTTTTTTTTATTTATCCCTGAGCAAGGATTAAGTCTTGATTGAAGATGTACCTGTCAAAGAAACATTGGGTAATAATAAATATAAACATGCTCAAATTCATCATTCCTGGTGGAGTACAAAAGCCAAAAAGACCTTAGATTGGCACATACTTCTGAAAGGGGACCAACATAAAATAGAAAACTAAAAGCAGTAGCTAAAAGGGCAAAACAGAACAAAATAACACTTTGGGGTGACATGGCAGCTATATAAAATCACCATTGTAGGAATGCATTTTTGCAGCTTTACCATTGGAGAGTAAGTGTATTACCCCTATTTGAAAAACTCCACAACTTCATAAAAGGTTACATGAGAAGTTAGCAAAGGGGATTATTAGACTGAAGAAGGTCATTAGCATTAAAGGACACCCTTTGAAGTCTTGCCCAAATGAACTAAGGAAAAAAACCCCAGTACACTCTGGCAAGTTAAATGCAAACCCATAATAATAGAGGACAAAAACAATTTTGAAGAATAACTTGCTAAAGGCATAAAAACTAATAACAAAAACTTTTTCAAACTCATCAGAGGCAAGAAGCCTGCCCGAAGGTCTATAAGGTTGATAGATGATCAAGATGTAAAAGAAGTGCTCAAGGAAAATAAGGTCTTTGCAGAAAAGCTAAATGAGTTATTTGCTTTGGTGTTCACAGTGAGGAGCCTAAAGGGAATTCCCAAATTAGAGCTGCTCTTTGTAGGGGACAAGTCAGATAACGTGGATAACAGTGGCTTAATGGTAGTTTTCATTTTGGAAGAGGAATTTATTCCTCATACATCTACTAGCCTTTTCTGGATGGACTGACAGGCGTGAAGATCAAGGCAATCCACTGCCTATTGCATATTTTGGATTTCTGAAAAGCTTTGGCAAAGTTTCTGACCAAATGATTTTAGAGAAGTTAAGAATCCAAGTTGTCACTGGATGACGTGAGCTTTTTGTGCTTATTTTTGACATGTGTGGGCTTTTGCTTGCATTGTTTCCTCAGTCAAAATTGTTTCCCTGTGCTGCCCACACCCAGGGACCTCTGGGTGGCTGCTCTTTCAGGAGCTCATGCATGGCAAAGAAAACACAGCTTCTGCTACTGCTCTCTGCCAGTCTCTTGTACTGTTCCCAGAATAAAGTAGAAGGGGTGGCTGTATGGTGGCTGGATTGGCACTATCAGGTTTATGGACAAACAACAGTAGTTTGTTCTGCCTAAAAGAGAGCTCTGTTCTATCCTGCATTCCTCTACCTCTGCATTCCTGTGATTCTGGTGTTTGGGGCTACCTGAACCTTGTGGGAGTTACTGTTCAGTGCCATAACACATCAGTAAACTGAAAAAAAAAATATATATATATATATATGTATGTGAAACTGTATTTTGAGTGGGAAAAGCCTACAGATTATATGATTTCCTTAGATAAAAGATCATTATCCTCTTTGAAGGCCATTATACTGTCTTTGTGACAATACACAGAGGTATGGGATAGGTCCCTTGATTTCTTGGCATGTGTAATCCCAAATAATCCTGTAGATAGGATTCTCCACTGCTTATTTTCATCTTGTGCCTGGTTTACTGTGCCATCCAGAGCCTGGGCTGGAGAACAGGAATCCTGTGAGAAGAATACAGTGGCTGCCTGACAGCTTAAAGGAAAGGAAACTAATGGATCCAGTGGGGATATTTTAGGCAGATAGGCTTTAGTTGCAGAGTGGATGGCTAGAGCTGAACGAATAATACTGCTGCTCTTTTGAAAAGTATAATAGATATCCTTTATGATTTCAGGTTGCCAGGATCTTTGCCTTCTGCAAACTCATCCTATGAGGATTATAATGAAGCAGAGCTGCTTCCAGAGTTGTTATTTTTCTTAAACCTGAAAAACTGCACTTTTAGATTCATAGGCATCAAAAATAGCTTAATGCTGGTAGCATTACTAGCTGGCTTTTGCAGGCAGCAACCCTGCAGTTTTGCATATGTTTTCTTGATCTAGAGCCCAGTTTAAGCTGTTGAATGGGGTCTGTGTCTATAATGTTCCCTAAGTGCAATTATGCAAAGAGATTGCTTATTTGAATCATTAATCAGTCTCTGGATGGCTGCAAGTTCTTATATTTCATGGCTGGTTTTCATGATGTATGTGACCTATTCATAGTGTTGCTCAAGCTGCACTGGAACAAGACTTAATTCCCATTCTTGTTAAAGCTTTTCTGCTGACTACCTTCCCTAGTATATGCTTAGAAACTCTCCCAAGCCCAGAGGACCACTATATGCAAAACTGCTGGAAAGGCTCTTCAGACAAGAGAACTGTATTAGTAGCTTAAATCTTTCAAGTCGGAGTTAACACGATGGATCGATGTTTCCTGTGTGGATGCATTCAGTCATCTTTTCAGAATCTGGTTACCCTATGCCTAGTGAAAAATCCAATTAAAATTAATGTATTAATTAGCAGAAGTTTAATTTTCTTCTTGTCAGGAGATACATCACGATGTTGGAATTTTACCGCATCAAAGTTAGCAGTAGTCCCCTTCTTAAAAGTATTTTGAAAGCTTCTACTTGCTGTCTTCTGCAGTGCTGACACCAGTGGATCAATAGGTTTTTAAAAGCAGACAGGAATCACCGTGATAATCTAGTCTGACTTACAAAGTACTAAATATCATCCATCATGGTTTTCCTAAATGGGCATCAAAGTCTGAGCTTGCCCAACTTCTGGTGGCTTAGCTGTTAGAGAAAATGACTGATCTAAAAGAGCTTAGAGGGTTTATCTCACAAGAGCATCTGGAATATCAAATCTTTCACCAAATATCTTCAAAACTCCATCCCTGCACTGGTAAGGTGGTTTTCTTCAAATGAATTCTTTTTTTTTTTTCCTTCAAAAAATGATTTTTTTTTTCTCTTCAGTATATCTACCTCCTGGAAACTGACATATAGGAAACTGCAGTGTAGAGCAAAATTACTGAGCTGGGTCATTTTGAAGGCCTGAGCTGCAGAATCTGGCCATACTTTATGTGATAAATCTGCCCGAGGGTGGTGAAAGCCAGGGGCACTCCGACATGTGAGCTGCCTCCTTCATTTCTGCAGTTTGCTCGTGTTCCAGGGTGACTCCTTTAGAGACAATGATGATAATTATTTCACTACTTCTGAAAACATGGTAAGAATAGGAGGAACTATGAGGACTGATAATCGTTGGTTCACGTAAATGTACACCTGGGAGAAACAGAGAGTTGCCTGAGCATAAACAGCAAAATCTTAAGTTAAGATGAATGCACACCATGGAGTGCATGCAGCAGGGAGGAGGAATCAACAATTCTTGATATTGCTGAAAAGGGAGCTCTGCAAAATAATTTGCGTGCAAAGTTTGTCAAAGCAGTGCAGCTTTGTTCCCCCCTTCATCACTGTGTTTGTGTCCTGTTTACAGAATCACAGAATTGTTAGGCTTGGAAGGGAACTCTGGAGACCACCTAGTCCCATCCCTTTGCCAAGGCAATAGGTTGAATAGGTTGTTGCTTTCCATGTTTTTATTTATGGACTGTCCCCTGAAAGATCAGTTTTTAACAATAGAATATCTTGCATTTAGGTTTGGATTTTAATAGCACCTTCTGAAATAGTATCCTGTCCTGTCTCACTACATTTTGAGTTCCCAAGTTTAAATGCAAGTTAGGAACCAGTTTATGCTCTACTGAAATGCAGTCATCTCTGGAAAAGACCCCATCAGCGGAGCGCTATTTGAAGGCTGTTTACTTAGATGTACATCAAGAAAAATCTATTTCTGTTCTGAGTCCAGCTAATCTATTGTTTCGTATTTTTTTGAAAATAAACTGCCTTCATCTCAGTATTGGTCTTCTGCTAGGGAATTTGTGGTAGTTTATAACTTCCCCCAAAAAGGGTACTCACTATAGAATTAAATCTCAGCAGGTGTAGATTTAATCCTCCCTGATGACTTGTAGTCTATGGAAACGTTATTGCCTGTGCTTGGTTGGCGAGTCTGCCCTTCAGGAACTGGATGTTCTCCTCTTGCTGCAGTTAACTCGTGCAATAGAGACAGCTTTTTATTCTGTTTATGTCCCTTGATAATGGCTGTATTGATCTGGCCTGATGTAAGCAAAGGTTCACAGTTCGCCAAATGTTGCTAAGGGTACCAGACTATTACTGCCATCAGCAGACACATTCCATCATCCCTCAGCCTCGGTGTGTGAAAGCTAGAGCAGCAGGATGCCACATGTTGGTAACTAAGGAAAATGGCATGTGTCAGAATCTGGCATATGTCAGACTTGGATGCTTCTAAAATTAGAAGGAGTATATTTTTTGTCATGTTTGTTTTGGCCGCCAAGCAGTGCAGGAACATTTAAAGGTTAGCCTAATTTTCAGCTGTTTGGAAACAAAAGTCACAATGACAGTGCTGTGCAAAACCACCTGTGAATTTCATTTTCAAATAACTGAGAGTTCTGCTCCTTTAAAACATTGTCAAATGTCTAATGACTAAGACTGCCCTGAGCCAGGAGCAAGAAGAGTGAGGAAGGTGGGATGTTGTCCAGCCTGATAGCTCTGAACAAATGACT
Source organism: Myiozetetes cayanensis (assembly GCF_022539395.1). NCBI lineage: Eukaryota > Metazoa > Chordata > Aves > Passeriformes > Tyrannidae > Myiozetetes > Myiozetetes cayanensis. Next base: position 6,523,680 of record NW_026086826.1, on the reverse strand, counting down.
TCATCATCTCCTTGCCTGTTCAGTTCAACAAGGAATTTTCACTAGAAAGCAAAAGCCAAGAGAAAAGCTTTTGAGCCTGAGCTCTTACTTGTGACAACTCCAAGTAGAGCTGTAGAAGTGAGAACTGCTGAATCTCCTAATACTGCTTGGGGGATTTGGCTCTTTGTTTAGAAAACAGTTTAAATCTGTGTACTTGGTTTTTCCTAGCACAAAACCCCATTTGTCCCTTGAAATAAGAATTAATATTCTAGCCCTGCAATGATGAATATGTCTCACCATGACAGGATTCTTCGATGAGTTTTAGACTATTTTTAAAAGCAAGAGGCCTGAGACTATAGTTGGGTAGGGGTGGTGGTGAGGAAATAGGAGTAGCTATTTGTAGATTAGTTATTAGATTAGTAGATTGGGGTTTTTCCCTCACAGAGTCCAAGGGTGGAAGATAGAATAGCTGATTCAAAGAGAAAACTGTTTCCATTTTTTTTCCTGCTTCTTGAGAGCTGGAAAATGCTGACTGCTTGTTCCCATCTCATCCTGGTTCTAGTCTGTTAATTCCAGAGATCATTCTCCAAGTGGCATGGTTACCTTCTAACAAGATTAGAGGGAGAGAGGCAGTGAACTGCTCAGTTGCCCTCTAGAAACCCTTGGAAAGTGTGACTTGGAGTGTGTTACCTGGAGAAGGAGTGTGAGGAGCCCTGTCCAATCTTGCCTATTATTGCAAGGGTTTCACAGCTGTCATAGTAATGGATTATTCTCTGCAAAAACAAATATTTAGCAGTTTTTGTCTGTTAGTCAAACTGATATATATCACTGTTGTACAACAAGGTTGGATTCTGTACAGAGTGTTTGTAAATGGCTTTGTTGATTTCAGCATTAATGTAATAGCAATGGGCAATGAAAATTTATATTATGACAGACATTGTGATTTTCTGTTATTAGCAAAAATAACTTCAAATGCAGTTTGCTAGACCTGGAACAGAGAAATTCATCCAAGTAAAGCATTATTTTAGTTTTCAGTCATGCTTCGAGAATGCCAGTATCTTCTTCTGAAGTCAGTGGAAGCTGTAAATGATTACTGTGACTGCTTTTAGCCCTGCAGATTGATTTATCACCTGAACCCATTAGTATCTGTGCACTGCAAGCAGTAGAGAAAGTGTATGTGCATGTGCCTATACATATATTACACCCATAGTATGTTTTATGCATTGTTTTCCTGTTGATTATGTATTTTTGCAAAGGAATTTATCTGCATCTCTTCCCTGTGGAGTTCAGAAGCATGATTGGATCTAGTTATGCTGCAGTTCAGGGAGAGACTGGAGCATTTGAAATAAAGCTTGGGAGCCATTTACCAGGCTATTACAAAAGCTGTGGTCTGCACCGGGTACCCAGGCCCAAAATGCCAAGGAGGAGCTGCCATCTGGCTTGGCAGGCTGGCCAGCATCAGAAGGGTCTGTGCTAATTGGAGCACAGCCCCTCGTTTAGCTGTAGGGAGCCATCCTGCAGGAACTTGGAGAGTGACTGGAAGACCTGATAGGAATTTTCCTTCTCTAACTTGTGTGATGGAGAGTTGGCTGGAGTGCACTGCCAGCTGCCACCCTCTTTCAGGAACCTGTAGAGAGAATAAAGCTGCACTTTGGCTAACTGGCTCTGTACCCCAGCTAATTTTGTTAATAACAAAGTCAATGCCCTCTTGAACCACACTGGGACTTGATGGGGAGGTTTAGGATTTTTTTCATTTGGACTGGAATTGGTAGAACAGACTGCAGACAGAACAGATTGGACTCTCTCTTGCTAAGTACAGTTTTCCCCTCACCATAGTTTTCTTCAGCCTAGTGGAGTAGTTGTAGTCATGCCTAGGTGAAGCTTGAAAAGTTTACTTAGAGAGTTGTAGTCTCCCCATTCCTGGAAATTGCCTTCTCGTGCCATCTGCATCCAACCTGACCATGGAATGACCATAGAAACAGTTAAACTCCCTAGAATGGTTCCTGGGAGAGGTCTGAGGAAAACTGGAACGTGTGGTTGGCTTTTGTTGTAGCCTCTAAAATGAGATGTAAATGGGGAAACACAGGTTTTGGGGAAAAATTATTTCCAAAGCCAACCCTAAATGAAAACCTCCTTATTTTTGTATTTTTGGGTCAAATATCTCTGAACTGCCTTTCTAGAAAGCATCTCAACATCAATACTGAAGTTTTGAAAGACAAGCAGCATGATTTCCATCAGTCCTGGGCATGGGAAGGTACACTTGGTTTCTGAACATCTGTAAATTAGGCTGCTTTGACTGTCACTTTAGTAAACAAAATAAATAGTTCTGGCAAGCAAGCATGTGAATGTTGTTTAGATTTCTCTGAGCTTTATTATTTCAGTACCAGTAAATTCAATTTATTTTAACTTTCTGCTGCTCATCTGAACTAATTTTGTAGACCAAACTTTTCCCACAGTGCCACTCAGTCCTTGTAGGTTAAAGGAGAGGAGGAGGATGAGATACAAATATCAAAGGGTGAAGTGACTAATGTTTAAAAACCAAGAATATGGAAAGAGCCAATTTGGTTGTAACAGTTTGACATCAGAAATTGTATTTGCAAAAGGAGGATATTTTTAAGATGAGCTACTTTTTTCTCCCCTCTCACAGTATCTTTAAAAATGCATCTGGTAATGGCCTTGAGGATTGTAGCTTTTGGAAACAACTCTCCAACAAGATATGTATGAAAAAACTTGCTGAAATTGCGCTGAAGGTAGAAAAGGACGAATAGTCAGCCAGAGAAATGGATACAGAAGGGCACAGAGAGGATGTTAGCATTCCCCTGAACTTCTTGTAGCAGTAAGCATTTTAAAGTAATTTTGAATAACCTCATGGAATACGAGGGGAAAAAAGCTTTACTGTGCATTGGGCAATAACTGAGTAGGCTTGACATATTTTGTGAGGTGACACCCTTGGAGGTAATAAAGTGGATGGATTGAATTTAGTAGCAAAATAAATAACACACAGGTTATTAAACTCCCTGTGTTATTCATGACCATCTTGCATTTAGCAAAACTTTCCATTTTTAAGTCTGCTGCAAGCTGCTATGGAAAAATCTAATCTGTCTCAGGGGGCAATGCAGGAGTCCAGGGAATGCCATAGCAGGCACACAACCAGTTTAGAGCGTACAGAGCCTTGCTAATGCATTAAGGTGGTGTGCTAAGAGCAGAAAACCTTCCAACAAACAGTTCATTAGACTTCTCAGGGGAGCCAACTATTCTTATGGTATTATAGGAGGGGGTGTCCAACTTGTCTCCTTCGAAGACTTTTCTCCCAACCCAGTGTCCAACCAAATGAGGAATCTTGAAGCAAAAAACTCTTGTCTGTTTTTAAAGGTGTGGCAGAAAGGAAAATAAGTTACAAATTTTGCCTGAGGGGCTGCCTGGTGCCAAGTGGCCGTCAGGTATTCAGTCACCTGGCAGTGGCACTTCACTGCTTGAAGGAATCTTAGAGGTAATGTGTGAGGGAGAGATAAGGGTGCTTGGGAAGAAATGGCACCTATTCTGAATAAAGATGGATCTGCAGCCTCCCTGCTGGAATATAATCCTTGCGGTTCTGGGTTTATTTCAACCAACCTTAGAAGATCTCCTCTTAGATCTGGCTGTCATTCAAATGGATTTGCCCACTGCAGCAGTACCACGGCCACAACCAGCTGTGGAACATGCTGCTGTCCCCACCACAGCACAAGGAGGCCTCAATTTCTGTGTTAAGCTGTACCTACAGAGCCAAAGGGAATGGGAAGGTGAGATTATTTTGATGGAAGGGAAGGGGAGCAGTCAGGAAGCAAATGAAGCATGTTCTGGTAGAAATTACTGGGCCATAAGCATGTCATGGTTAAGTTCATGCAAGGAAAACTGATTACTGGGTTTTTTTACCAAACCTGCCTGTTTTGTAATCTGGTCAAATTCCGTCCCCTTGTAACAGTATTTAAACTTCAAATATTATAGTTGACATGTTTGGGCAGATAGACCATTACAGCTTCCCACTTTTTTTTTTTTTTCCTTTCTAAGCAACTAGTGTTTTAAAAGTTAGTCTGAAGTTTCCTGTCCATGTCACACTGGACAGGTTCACCCGCCTGTTTGTAAACCCTCACAGCAGGAAGAGGAAGATGGAGGTGCTTTTATTTTCCTGCCTGTAGGGAGCATCCTTTGGTAAAGGAAGAAGCTGAGCTCTTGCTGTAGGTGGTTCACAGGTTTGAAAAGGACTTTTCACTGGTGCAACCAGTGTTTCACTTTGTGCCAGGAACTGGCCTGTCCCTTTGGACATTGAATGAGCAGATGCCTAATTAGCCTATTATTTACCATGGTTGAGATAGCTGAATTATGATGAAAGAAACTCTAATCACTGATTCATGACAGAGATGCTCATATCTTGCATTAGGCTGTTTAACCTTCCGCAAATATAGTTGTCCCAAGCACCCTTTTATAAATATCCTGGCAACTGCTCTGTCTTCCTGCATTCTCTGTGAGAGGGAAGCTTGGGAGCTCCCAAATCGGTCCTACACACAATAATGTGTGTATTGAATGCAAGCAGAGGGCACTGAGTGGCACCAGGACACTCTGTGGCTTAGGCATATGCTGCTAGCTTTTAGGGAAGGAAGAGATCCTTACACTCAAGTGAAGGGGGCTTGCTCTGAATCCTGCCATGCACTGCCCAGGCCTGGAAAGCTCAGCTGGAGCATCCCAGAGAAGAGATCTCCCAGGAAATCTCTGTATTTTGTGGGGGCAGGAATGTAGCTGTAAACCCAGGAGATCACTTAGATGAAGATGAGGTTGTTCCAGGCTTCCTTTCCACTCCATCACCCTCACTTGTTAATTTTCTTCTCTTGAATGAGTATTAGAGAGTCCTGAAGGAGGAGGAGCAGTGCTAGTTTGATCATTGGAACTCCACACGGCAATAGCTCCTCCCCATATTCTCTTTCTTCTTTTGGTCTCCACTCCTGGACTGACCATACTTTACTCTAAGAAGGGTTAAGAATCAACTGAGAGATTTCTGTGTCAGAGAGAAATTCAGCTGTGGGGATGAGCAAGGATCTGTACTGATGGGCTGGGCTGCTCCATGCAGCTTGCAGCAGCCCATTCCATGATGGTTTCACACATGATGGAGAGATCCTTAAAAGCTGGCCAAATCTGGTATGTGTAGGTGCCAAACTTCTGGAAAAGTGCAGCAGAACAATTCCCTGATGCTATCTAAAGGCCTGAAACTTTCAAAGCATCCTCTTCCTCAATAATGACAGGCTTCCCTATATATGATCCTGAATTCAGGAGAGGATTGTCCCAAATATCATTCAGCTGAGCTAGGTGTCAGTAGGAAAGCAAACCATTTTTAAAAGGTCTTTCCAAATGCATTTTTAATCTACCCCTTTACACCCATCTCCCCAAGACACATTGGTTTTCATATGCCCCCTGCTTTATTAGATGCCTGCTGTACATCCAGGGGTTGGAAGTGGAGCCCAAAGAGGCAGAGCTGTAGAAAGGAGCTGGATAAACATCGATTGTATTTTAAAATCTGAATAATTGTAGGGTCTGTACTGTTGGGAAGAGAAAAGGAGTTAAAGATTGGCTCTCTGTTTGGTGTGATAAATGGCACGTTCTGTGTAATACCAATGATGGATGCAGCCCGAAAGGTCAGGGGAATTCCCAGCACAGGGTCTGACCTTTATTCTACTCAGTTCTCTGCTCTGAGTTTAGAATAAATTCACCGGTTAGAAGGAATCTACCACTGGAGGTTTTATCTTTGTGTTTTATTTTTGAATGAGCTCTTTTACTTTAAATTCCTCTCAGGGATTTTTTTTTTCTTTGTGAGTGTGTGTGTGTGGATTTTTTTGTTGTTGTTTGGGGTTTGTGGTTTCTGTGGGTTTTTTCAGCAGCAGGGGGAGGTGAAGAGAATATTTTTAAAAAAATATTTGGAAGATTTCAGAGGCCAAACAAAGAAGAGACACTTTCTTTTTTGGAGCTTTGAGATTAGTCATGCTGCTGTCTGTTTCGGAAAAGTGTTGATATAATAGAGAGCCCAATCTTGTGTTAATATGTATGGACTGATATAGCTTTCTCTATGCTGCAGAAATCCTTCCAACTGTAATAAATTGGAAACACTTTATTCTGAGAAGAGCAATTATCAGAATCCAGCATATTTCTCCCCTCCCTGTCACCTAACTCTGTGCTCTCTTCTAGATCTTTTCTGACTTGCATAAGCCCCAAAGAGAAAAGGATTTATTTAGTGTTGACCAAAGGTTTAGCAGTATAACTTTAGAGAAAGAAGTTAAGGGGAAAACTTTCCTTAGTATGGGATTTTTTTTTTTTTTAGGCTGCCTGAGTAGTCTCCCAATTAAAACAGAAAAGGGAATTAATTTTCTAAGTGATTGAAAACTGGCACACAGAAATTCTTTGAATGTCATGGCCCACTATTTAGTAGTTCTGTGGAAATCAGTAAGAGGATACCTTGTAGTACGTGATCCTAAATGAGATGCTCTGCAGTGGTGGAGGATGTGCTACTGGAGCAACTCAGATACTTCTGGAGGCACTGGAGGGCCTGTGCCTCCAGTGGAAACCATTGTGAGCTGGATGTCACTGTTTGTAATTCAGCTTCCTAATCAGAGAGAGACTTGGAAACTGCACTGGGTTCTCTGGAAGTTGATACACAGCAGCAGCTGAAGTCACCAAGAGAGGACAGAAAGGTAGCATGCCTTAAAAAAATGTAGAAGAGATTTTCTGGATTACACGGTGAAGGCTTCTGGGAAATGTTAAGGTCTTCTTGTGGGATGAGGTATAATGTTATTGTGGCTGCCATGGTTTCAGAATACAAAAAATAACCCACAAGGTTTTAGGAGAACAGGTAATAATTTTCCTTAGCACAGCTGGTATTGTTGGAGGAGGAAGACAAGTTTGTCATTGTTTGGTGACGCAGACACTCTGCCAGCAAGTTGCATCCTATGAATCACATCTGGTCTCTAGAGTGGCAGGCTAGATTTTCACATGGGAAATACAGACTCCTGAAATTCTATTTAAATTATGTGTGTGCTGGTTTTATAACCAGGTGTTCATAGTAATTTGTTCAACAGTTTTGGGGCCTGCTGAGTATAACTTTTATCTTTCCCACGTGGTTTGGTGTTTGCAAAATAGGGCGGAGGGACCATTTTTCTTTTCCAAAGAAGTCCCATAGGTGGGAAAGTTGAAGAGCCCGTAACATCTGCTGGACTATGTTGGCTATTGCCCTTGGACAGGTCCTTGAATCATCTGAGAGAACTGTGGTTTCCCTGCTCCAGTCTCACCCCAAGGAGTTTCTAGCAATTCAAGCCTCTGAACATACTAAACATACCCAGAAGAGCAACCCAGCTGTAGAGATAAGCCTGCCTTTACCACTTTGGAAGCAGTCATGGTGAAGAACTTCCCTTTTTTTGATTTAAATTTCGGGATTCTGTAACTGGATGTTAAATAGTTGCACACTCAGGAGAGTGGGTTTTTCAGGAGAAACCCCCACCATAATCCCACTGAAAAGCAAGTATCTGAAAACCAGTAAAAATTGCAACACTTCTCCTTCCTTTTTCTTTTTAATAATTTTCCACTAATGTTCCAAATTACTTCAAAAAGACCTGCATTTGAAAGCTGAAATTTAGGAAAACACTTGCAATGGAGAGGCTTTTGTGTTTCCTGAATTTGAGCCTAAATATGAGACTGTTTCATAAATGGGAGGACATTTTTTTAAATATTCTTTTAACTTGTTCAGTAGTTGTAGATTTGCCTCTGAGCACTGCTGAAGATACGATCTTCAGTTTGTACCATCTAACAGACATCATTCACAGAAAACACCTGGTAGGCCTGTTTCCAAGAAAACTTTTAAAAACATGATAAAAGAAATATTTAAGAAAAAAAAAAAGAATTCCTACTTTTTGAATATGGTAATTCCTGAAAAGAATTAACTTTGACCAGTTAATCAGTACTAACATTTATTACTCAAAATGTTATCCCTTTTGATCTGACAGGCTTGTTTTGGATAATTTGTCAAAGATGACAAAAAGGCTCATATGCCTCTCGTTCATTTTGACCTTTCTTACTATTAGAAAATTAATTTCAGAACTGAAACAAATGTATTAGTGTTGTCATTTAAAAAAAAAAAAAAGATGAATACCTTGCCTTCAAGCTGTTTCTTCATATTAATCCATCACACTGTAACATGATCGCTTTTTGACACATAACATCTTACCAAGATACTTTCGACATTCTCACCAGCTCTTATTAAATACTGCACATAAATTCCAAGTGCTGGAAGTTATTGATAGAAAAGGGTGAATAATAGAAAGTATACATACAGGAAACACAGGGAGGAGAGGAAGCTTTTCTTTAGTTAAAAGGCTTATCTGAACAAGTGGTTTTGTGACTGCCAAGGGTAAAAACAAGCAAACGCTCAGTTTTCCCTTGATAATGTTTTATTTTGTAACTCACAAAGAAGGAATCAATAAATACTTGCAGGACTTCAGTAGGGTTTTTTTACTGAGAATTTTTAGGTTTCCTTTTAGTTTTGGTTAGTGGAAACAAGTTTTGATCCAGTCGGGTTTCAAAGCTTGGAACTTCATTTTCCTTGTTGTTGTTGCTGTGGTTGCAATGTTTCCCTCTATTTCATTTTAATATTTGTTGCTGTTTACCCATAATTCCCACCACATCCTCCCCCTAGATTGCCTGTAGCTCTTGGAGACGTGTTGGTAGGTACCTTGCTGAATAACAGTCATGAACAAATCCTTTCATCCTTTCAGTTATGTATCAAAGCAAGCATTTGAGCTATATGGACAAATTAAATGATGCACTACTCCAAGCCATAAAGAACTACAGACTTCCTAAGCACTGGTGGCTGTCAAGCACAGTCTGGGTAATACTGAATTGGAGTCATGGTTGTTAATGAAGGCTTAACCCTGGCAGGGGTTGAAGTTCAGGTGGAATCTGAACAAACACTCAAACATTTGGGTGCACGTTCAGAAGAAATTTTATTTAGTCATACTCTTTGTATTCATATGTCTGTAAATCTGGGCTTCACAGCTGTAGAAAACTTCAGTAAGGGTCGTGACCCAGGGAAGAATGAGAATCACACCAAGATACTTTTGAGATGCCCTTTTATCCAACACACTTAGCATGTGATGGGCTCTGGCTGTAGGGAGTTACACTCATCATGTAACCATATTATTGAACCTTAGCAGCCTCTCTGATTTGGGAATTCCAGCTTTCCAAGAAATGCACGTAAAACGTGCACTTTAAGTCTATGGTTCATGGGTAGACTGCAGCAGAAGGGTCACATCAGCTGCCTTTTAAATACCATGTGGATAAATCCATCAAGTATTATCACATCAGAACAGCAACATCTATTATTTGCAGAGATGAGGACAGCAGAGTGCTGGTTATGCACTGTGGGCAGTTATGTTTATACAGCTATCACAGCTGCTGCTTCCCATTTCCAAAGCTTAAATGGAAGGCAGGCTTCTGAAACTAAAGGACACGTTTTATTACTGTTGGTGCTGCTGTTTCCTTGTACTACCATAAGGTCAGGGTAAGGAAAACGTTGTGAGTGATTTTTAGGGAAGGGTGATACGCAATCTTGATAAAGGGAAGGGAGTTGCACAGGGCTGGAACATCCCATGGACACCCCCATATCCCTGTCATGTACGTGTGTGTGTGTGTGTCCCCCCCCACCATTACCTCATAACTTGGTGTTCATCTTGAATCGTTATATTGTCCACAGTCGTGCAGATGACCTTGAATTCCAAATCCAGTCTCCCAGAAGGGGCATAAAGGGATGTATATGGGTAAAGGAAAACATTTTAATTGAGTGACTCACTGTTTTCTGGCTGCTTGAAAATGTGTCAGATAAAAGCAGTTTTGCTAAGGGTAAGGGGAAAATGGACCTTGTTCCACCCTTTCCATTCCTGTTTCAGATAATGAGTGAGATACAATGATTTTCCTTGAATGTCATTTGAGGAGCAAAGGAAGCTTTTTGGAAATGAGAAAGAACTTTGAAAAGAAGAAATCAGAGAGTCTAAATTGATGTTTAGAAGCCTTTGTGCAGGGGAAGGGCATGATGTCTACTAGGAAGGAAGGAAAGACCATGTGCCATGAAGAACTGATCAGTTATCTGTCCATGTGAATCAGTCAAAGGCATATCTTTGATATGGATAGGCCACTGCAGTCAGGAATCCTCTCCTGGCTGAGCCCTCTGTTTCCTGAGGATATATTGTTGAAAAATTTGCTGGTGGCTTCCTATGTATCTGTAAGACCAAATGCATTGTTCTCAGTGTATTTTCTGGCAGATAAAGTCAATGTGAGTTGTGGGTACACATTGCTCTCTGAAACTCGACCCCATCTGATCTTCAATCACATCATCACAATCAGGGGGCACAACTGGGAAATGCAGATAATTGTGAGTCACCTGTACTGCGTGGATTTGTCATTTCTGTAGCAACTTGGAAGCAGAGACAGGAACAGTCTGTTAGATTAGCCAGTCCACCCCCACAGCCAGACAAGTTGTTTCTTACCCTGCTGTGTTTTTTAAAAAAACACTTTGCTCTGTTCTAACAGTTATTTTCTGTACTTTTCTGAAGAAACCCACTGTCACATTGAAGTTGCATTTACTCAAATATTCAATGGTCACAAAGGGACAATTCTGTGCAGCATATATAATCTTTGTACCACAACTACATACATAAAAATGGCCATGTTAAAACAATATTAGGGGAGATCTGGTCCTAGGGTTTTTCTTCTTTGTAAAGCTTGGGACACACATGCTTAGTTTTTATTAAAATAAATTCTCCATGTGATATTTAGCTTAAGTGCAGTTTAAGGATTTATTTTGGTGCAGTATAAGAACAGGAAAATATATTTTTGCATAAAGTATTCCCTTCTAGGCAGAGAGATTTTCTTTTTTTTTTCTTTTTTTCTTTTTTTCCCCCTGAAAAATGATGTGCTTTGTCATAGTCCTTTCTTATCTGGAAAGGCTCAGGCCTTTCCACATTAACACTTCACCCAGCTCTCCTTTTGGAGAATATGGGCTGCTTGTACCTACTCCTTCTGTCGGAGGCAGAATTCCAGTTGGTTCCAGTCAGAACAAGATGAACATGTTGTTTTCTGTTTGGCTTCCTGTCTGGGTTAGTTTGAGGCACTCACATACTATTGACCACACCACAGCAATGTCAGCTGGGCCTGACTCCCCATCCAGTGAACTGGTGAGCCACCAGTTCAGTGAGTCAGAATAATGAACCTGTTGAGAAAAATCAATGATTTTGCAATGTGATCAGGGCACTGCTGAGTTCCATGGAAGGCATGTGATCATTACAGCCAGTGGCTTGGTGTTATGGATCGCTCTGTGCTATTTCTTGGAATCTCAGTTTTCTCTCGCCATCACTGAGATACTGAGGGATAGTCCATAGTTTCTTTTCTGGAGTGTAAGACCATTCAAGCCCAGCAAGCTGTCCCTTTCATAGCAGCAGAAAATAAGTGGGGATTCAACTTGAAATTAATCTCTTTTTCATCAGGTCTACACAGGACATTCACAATTTTTGGAGGATCTTTGATTAAAGGAATGGAAAAGGATGACAGCTCCCAGGTTTCAGGAAAGAGTTTGCTGGTAGGGAAAGGTAAAGTTGGCAGAAGAGATCTGCAAATCAAACAGACCATTTGAGTCCAGTTTAGCTAATGGCCTGCAGGTGCATTTGGTCAGCAGGTTCCTTCCATCTTCTCTGCTCTCAGCCTCTGGGGAACAGGCAACATCCCAGGAGACTAATCCCACCTCTTGGACCTCTGCTTACAGTTGGGGTTTGCTGCTTCCACAGAGTTGGAAGAAGTGAAAGTAGTATAAGGACCTCTGATATTCAAGGTAAGGAAGAAGAGGTGGCCCAATCCCAGACATGCCTCTGGCTGGGCAACCTTTCCCTCCTTACCTTGAATATCAGCAGTCCTTGTGCTGCTGATGGCACTCCAGCCAGGTATTGGGGGACAAGGAGCAGCTGCCCTGTTGATGAGGTTCTGAAATCTGCTCTCTGGAGCTCTTATGGGGGAACTACCTGGGCATTTCATTTATTTTTCTAATCATGGGCTTTTCATCCAGCTGCACTCAAGGAGAGTGGGGGAGTGTATTACTCCTTGAGGTTTCCTGGACAGGGCCTGTGACTCTCTCCCCATTGCCTCCTTAAGCCACTTCTGGCTGTCCTGAGGAGGTAAAGCCAGATTCAACCTCAAAAATAATACTCTTACTTCCTGTTCCCCAACAGCTCAAAGCTGGAGGGACTTGAGGTTGGAGTCTAGACCCAAACTCCTTGCTCAGGCCCTCATCTTACTCTGCAGAAGTAGGAGATAATATTTAATTATTTCCCCAGCTATGCACACATCCTTCATGCAGGTGGTTTCTGTACTTGCACTGAGGAGGCAGCTGCATTGTTCAGCCCCCCAAGCCACAGAAAATGCTAACTGTTCCTTTAAAACATCTGTACAGTGACTTTCCTTTTCCCTTGATCCTGCTTCTCTCTGCCATCTTCCTAACAAGGGAGTTGTTACCCAAAGACTTGTTATCCCTCTCTCTGCTGACGACTCGCCTGACAGCTCTCTCTGTATGTAAATTAACTTTTTTTTCCTGTATTTTTTATCTAGAGGCATCTCGGTTTTGGCAGTCTCATCAAAAAAGCATATTCTGCTTTAAATTACCCCCAGTTCTCCAAAATGCCTCCCACACCGCGCTTAAAAATCATTCTTTCTTCTTCTGATTGGGAATTTCAGCAACACTTCAGTCTTAAAATAAATGGCTTGTTTGTGGTTGAATGCTTCCCTCACACGACACCTTTTGTTATTAATATCTGCACATCTGTTTGTTTAATTATTTGATCTCCTGCTCGAAACCGAAAGTCATAATTTTTTCAGAAGTTTGTGTGAGCTGATCAAAGAAAATCTTCTCATTTGGGGTCACAGCAGCTTTCATTCCTTCACCTTTTGGGCAGCAGCCCGTCAGTCACTTATCATAAATAATCAGTTTCATCAGGTTGCTGCAGAGATTCAGCCCATTGCAGACACACAGAGGGTAAAATCTGGCCTTAACTCCAGGCTGAAAGTGGCCTTTCAAAACTAATTTGGGGATTTACAAAACGACAGACAGGCTCTCCTCATGCTGCTCCTTGTTGTTGCTGGTTGGGTGTTTTTTTTTAATTGCCTAGTTAATATAATCTGACACACTTCTAATGGCCCGCTGGTGAGTTCAATAGGGTAGTGGTTTTCATCAGGTGCTGGTAATAGGGTAAAGGAGCTTGGTTTAAAACCTGTTAAAGACACAGCAATCTTTCTTAAAAGCTCGCTGTTAGCAGCTCTTCTGGAGCCTGTGCTAAGGGATATTAATGTCAGGAGCTGCTTTGCTACCAGAGGCTCAAGCTGAGTCCTGTGTACATTTGGTAAGTAGGAAACAGCCAGCCTTGAGAAAAATTCTAGAGTGGGGCTTTGGGATGCAGAATTCCCAGCTGAGTCTGGGGCAGAATAAACTGGGCTTCAGGAGAAAAACCCTGCTGAATGTTGTAGAAGCACCAGAGAGCTTAGTGTGTGAGGACCCATTAGAAACCCACAGGCTGTATGTTTGGAAGGCCAGGTAGGAACTAATCAAGTGTAATCTGTCCTTCTGAGCCTAAGTTGAGTATGATGGCATGACTATTTGAAGTATTGAAATGTTTGCTGCTTCTCCTGATAGAATATGATCTATTTAAACACTGCTGCAAAGAAATGACCACTTTTAAATTCCCCAAATGCCCCAGAAGCCACTCTTGGCTCTATTTCTCATCAGGGAGGAGATGGTAATGATGGGGTGCAAAGTATAAAGACCCAGTGGCTACTGTTTCTTGCAGAAATATGTTGCTTCTTCCAAAATATTAGTCAGACTGCTAGACCTGGGGTGGCCTCCCATTTGTGCACACTTTTAATTCCTCAATCCATGTGGTGGTCTTGCTTAAGAAATTGAAACATTTGTTGAAATTTCTTCTGCTTGACAGTCCTGTTTTAGAGGGAGAAACTGCAATAATTTTACCTTTCCCAATGCTGTGAACTTGCCTTCTCACATACCTGAAGGAAGGCAAATACTGCTAGCTATCAGCCCTTCTTTGCCTTTACAAATAGGGATGGATCAAAGGTGTGGGTTAATTTAGTTTCAAAATATATGCAGTTTGGATACAGACTGGTTCTCCAGCTTTGAAGCATAAACTCCCTTCTAATTGCAAGCGCAATCTGAAGCACAAGCTCACTCCTAATTGCTCTCCAGCTTTATTGAGGTGGTCAGTGTTCTTGCATCAGAGCCTTTTGATTTTCATGGTTTCTTGGCACACATATTAATAACTGAACTACCACAAGTGCTCTGACCCCTGCTGTGCCTTTGTTCCACGGTCTCTCCTTTTTCTGCCTGAGGGTCTTTGACTGACATCATGAGCTAAGGGACCCATGGCATGAGGTATGATGTGGAGTTTAGCCCTCTGTGTTTTCATTGCAGATTGACAACACCTACCTCACGTGAAGTTTTATCCACATAACAACCTTGGGGGCAAAAAAAAAAAAAAAAGGCAACAAACAAAAACCCAAAACAAAAAACAAACAAACAAAAGGCAAATCTCTAGTTCCCAAATGGTAAGAGGACAGAGGACATTTGAACTGAGAGAGGACATTTGAACATGGCTGTTTCAGAAGATTTTCTGCATGGGTGTGGGTGTCTTCCTGCCATATCCAGTACCCCCTCTGTCACAACAACAGGTATGCTGAGAAGGACACCAAAGGCATTGCAGAATGATGTTTTCACTTTGTGAGGGCTCTGGGCAGTGGGGAACCCCTGAAGATGCTTGTGCACACAGTGAGCTGTAGGACTGTCCCATTCGTTCTGGGACAGTCGATGTCCAAGGACAAAGACACCAATTTTCCTTGGCACGGAGAATGCAGCGCTTTCCTCTCCTCTTTTGTCTTGTGACTGAGCCAGGAAAGCCTTGCTGGTGCCCTCGCATCACATCGCCATCCCTTTTATTTTCTTTGTGATCACCGCTGGAAATTTTGTCCGATTAGAAGAAACTTTTACCTCTATTAAGCCCCCGAATCTCCATCAAGCATCTGATAGACTGGGCCCTAACGGCAGCCGCTTTACTTCTTTTCAGGCACCATCCATCAGGCTGACAGTGACTGCCGATGGGCCAGTCATATTGTCTATATTTCATACACAAACATCAGGCCTGCTGACAGCACTTTGCACACTCGGAAATTGCTTTTGCTGTGAGCTGAATTTCAACTAGAGCTTTTTTGCTGGCTCCATCTCTCAGTGTTTATGACCCTCAGGAGCAGAGGAACTGCTGTGAATAGATAATGCTGAAAGCACTCTTGTAGCACAGAAGGTTTCATGTCTGAAGTATTTAATGTTTACAGCAAATTTGGTGTTTGTTAATTTGCATTTTTATTCTTTCCTTAAAGAACTGTCACCTTATTCTTCCGCTTGTCCTTTGTACAGATGTGTGGCAATTTGTGCTGGGGGAGCAGCGCTGATGGAGGGGGGGGAAGAGGAGAGGAGGTGTTAAGGGGTGGGAAGAAGGCTGGGTAGAGTTACAAAATGCTCCATGGCTTAGGCAGCAATCCTGATTAATGCTGCTTTGGAGGATGGTGAAGGAAGGGCTTCCAAGCAGTGTAAAGCTACCCCTTCACTCTACATTGAAATAATTTTGACAGACAACCCATCATCAGCTTAAAAATCAAATACATTAGCATATAGGAAAAAGACTGTAACCTGGAATGAATGGTATTGGCTTGTCCTTTCCTCTTAGAGAGCAGAGAAATTATTTTCATTACTGAAAAGGACAGATCCCTGGTAATAAAACACCCCTCTCAGCAGCTGAATTGTATTTCTTTGGGGTGTAGAAATACTTCTGCTGGAGCCTAATCGTTATGTTTGTACATACATGTGGTTTTGCACTTGGACTGATACACAAGAGACTCTGTGTGGTACTGGGCAGGCCTGAGTCTTTATCTCTACCACTGCAAATGTTCTCATAGGAAGAAATGTGTTTACGTTCACCTCTGTGTTTGTTTCCAGCTATCCTTGAGAAAGTGTGTGCTGGGAGTCACTCAGAAACTGAAGAGAGGATGAGGAGGAAATAAAGATGGCTGTTTAGAAAGTTGTGCAGCAGTTTCAGATGAACTATGGGGGTCACGTAGATTAACCTACCCCTACCAAATGTTCCCCAGGCAATCAGTGCTCTGGCTGGCCAGGCGGTTTTACAAGGACTGTAAAGAATGTACAGAGATATATCCCTGTAAAACCATCCCTTACCTAAAAGCTCAATGAGCCATCAAATTCAGGAGAAGAACAGCCATTTCTTGGGCAAACGTAATGTAAAGTGTCTCCAAATTAAACTCCAAGCCAGTATATTTTGGTGTGCAGCTAGACCTATGTTCAAGTAACATTAAAGATAAATTGTCAGAGTAAAATACCCATGTTAAAAAGAAAAAAACCACCAACCCTCAGACTTTCCCTGGTATCAGGAACCAGGTTGAAGCAGAAGGATTTTTGAAGCATTATTTATCCTTTCAGTTGTCCTAATGTTTTGTTGTTTCTTTTTTCTTTGTTTATTTTTTTCACCCTGGGGAGAGCTGGAGACTTGACTGGTTGGTTTGCATATTTGCGATAGATTTTATTGTCATGCTCTAGCTCAGTGATCTTCTGTTTGGGTTGCAAACTATAAAGGGTAATATTTAATCTCTGTGTTCTTTTTTTGCCCGGCCCGACTGACATTTGTGTTAGTGATTTTTTAGTGGTTTGTTGTTTGGTTTTTTTTTTCCCCTTACCCTTTTGCACTTTGATTTTTAAATGGAAACTGAATGTTGTGCCTCTAACTTCCTGACAGGGTTAAAGAATGACACTTCTATTTCAAAAATAATTTGACTATATGGAAACTGATTTTCAAGTGACAGTATTTTATTGATGATATGTTGTATGACCTTTTGCATCATTATTGCTGAGACACAAGACTAGAAGGAGAATTTCCTGCATTGATTGGACCTTAGGTACAAAATATTAAATACAAAGTAAGAGCAGTTTCTTAGCTAAACAGCACCTTTTCAAATAGCCTGTTTTCTGGATGTTCCTGTTACAGTAACTCTTGCCCTTCCCTCCTGGAGCACAGCAAAAGGGTTTGTTTAGGTCTGTGTAATGGTTATATATGGTTATATATGGTTCCTGAGAGCTCCTGTTCTGATCAGCATCCCATCAAATTTGCACTGAGAAAAAGTGTCCTCCACGAGGAGGTGGTGATTTCTGGAGATTGGACAAACTGGCCTTCTGGAGTCCCCTTTCTAAGAGTGAGAGCTGAGAGGAATGAACCACTTGTTGAAGGTCAAATGCAAAGCCCATGTCAGAACTGAGAAATCAATGCACATGTCATTTCATGATGTGGAGGCTTCCTGCCCCTGCTGTTTCTGCTGGCTTGGGAGCAGTGGAGGCCTCCTGAAGCTACAGCTGTAGCAGAAGTATTATGAAACAACTATCTTCAGTGTGTGATAAATGAGCACAGTGGCTTGGGAACCAACCACAGAAATCCAAAAAATATTAGAGCACTGGGAGTTATGTTCCCAGGTAGCTGACACTGCATCCTTATCTCCAGTTAAGTGGAACAGAGCCAAAATGATGTGCTCGTATTGGAGTACATCTTTGTATCTCTACCCCAAAATGAAGGAAGTAAGGTTCCCAGTGTAAAAGTGCAGAAAATAGCCAGGTTGTTGAATAGTTTCCCTGAAAAACAGCTTTTTTTCTGTTTCCTTTTCCCACATTCATGGTCAAGCTGGACTTGACCATGAAGACTTCCTGTCTCCCCTACATGAAGTACTTACCCAGTAGAAGAGAAAGAGATTAGCAACCTCCCATCTCCATATAATTTTTGTAGTTATAACCTCCACCTTTGCTTGAAATGGAGTCTAACATGAAAAAGGTTTCAGTTCAGTACCTGGAGCCTCTACCTACCCCTTCAAAACAAGTAAGAGCAGCAGAATAAGGGCAGAAATTGAAAGCATTGCTTGACTTTTTCTAACATCCTGCATGACCTTGAGCAAGTTGGTTTACCCTGGGCTTTGTTTTGCCAGGCTGCAATGTGATACCAAGAACTAAGTTAATTGGTAAAGTGTTTTAAGACCTGCCAAAATTAAAACTTCCACACGGAGCACGGGCCTATTGAATAGCAGCCACGGTTATCTGTGATGCTTATTGAGACTTGTTCTGTTCAGAATACAGTGGTGGTGGCTCTAGTGCATGAAACTGTAGATTAATAGATTGGGAACCCATCATGGGACCATCTCTGTGATTTGACTGCAGGACATTTGACAGTGTTCCTGAGCTTTATCTAGCTGCAGTGTGTGAAGGAGGAGGAAGGATGCACGGCGATTACACCATGTAAGTTATGATGGGCTTGAGTAAGGAAAAGAAAGATGCAACCATTTTTCTCTTTGATAAGTCTGCAGACAGCTGTTAGAATGCAAACAGTTGTGAAGCGGTGAAGGAAGTGTTCGATTATGGGTTTTATCAGCTTCCCAGCTGCTCATAGAGCAATAGGTGACTTTTGGGGACTTGCAGCTGTGACTATCTACCATTCTAGGCAGCATGTTAGTCAAAGGCAATAGAATATCCTCCAGATGCCCTTTGATGTAGAGGATATGTGGCAGGTTCCACCTTGGCAGGGAATCTCATTAGCTGTTGCTGGAAGGAAGCAACACAGTCAAGAAGCTACTCAACCTCCCTCTTTGCTCTCTTATCGTGTTATTCTCTCATTGGGAAGCAATATTCTTTTGTTGTTTTATGATCCTTGGAGATGAGCAGATGATCACAGACTTATTCTCCGAGTAAGGAGGAAAAAGGTTTTGAGGGGTGTTTTTTTCCCACTTTCCTGGTGTTTTTAAAACTATTTTCCTGGGCCCTGTTTTGATAATACCAATATCTATAATATTTATTTGAAATATGGTGAAGTCCTAAATATTCCCTCTGTTTATGAACACTGAAACTTCACATCTCCCCTTCCCCCCTAAACGTTTATGTGCATACAGTTTACCTTTAGCATTAAAAATAACATTTTAAATCTCCTGAGAAAACTTCAGTGTTCCTTTCATTTTAATTCAATGGTTTCTAATCAGCTGAGGTAGCTCAGCAAATATGCGTGCAAAACTTTTTTTCCCGTAAATAAAATAAGAATTTATTTCCATGTCAACGGGTTAAGTAAATTTTTCCGCATCATTACTAGTCTTTGTATTTTCTTGATGATTCTACAGCATGTGACAATAAGTTTGCTATGGAAGGAAGATCTAAAAGGTGTGCAGTTCCCATGATTTGTTCCCCTGAAGCATTCCTCATTATTGATACATTCATACAGCTGAGATTTACATCATTGATTAGTGTGATTTACAGTGTCATGGCTTCGCATTCTTTCAGCCTTTCTAGCAAAGCAAGCAATTTAAAGTCACCGCCTGTGATACAAGATTTCAAAGCAGTAATTCAGCTGCAGCATTGTTTGATCCAGTGTTTACTGCCTGCCTACCGTAACAACTGGCAGTTTGTAAACTTAGAGATTAAAATGATGAGGGATTTAGAAATTCATATAACCCTAATGAAGAAGTAGTGCGTGAACACCTGCGATTGTTTTGTCACATTTTCTCCAGCATGCTCAGGTTTTAGGGGGGTGCACTGATGTGAGCCCAGTCCACGAAGTGCAGATCAGGTATCATAATTGAACTAGAGAGAGTTCAGAGTTGGAGGGTTTGTTCTTGCCTGTCTCCCAGATAATTTTATGCAATCTGAGTATCTGTCTATCTGCAGTACATCTCTGCTCAAAGTGTGAAAGGGAACTGCAGTTTTTATTTCCTCCAAGCCTGATAGTTATTTAGATTATCACTGGATGTCTTATCACGTAGCGCTTAACAGTGCCACAAAATATCACCATCAGAAACAAGACACAGACTTCAGGTCAGACTGTGTCGAGCAATCTTTACATTCCTAACCATGTCCATGCTGTTCAGGAACTGGACTGGACCTTTCTGATTCTGCCACTGGACTCAGATTTTTCAAAGCCCTGAATTTTCATAGCAGAAGTTGTTTAAAGTTTGTCTCAGCTGAAGCTGTTCCATGGCTTATCAGATATTACATTACTGCTGTTCTCAGAGAGCTAAAATTTCCCCAGGTCCTTCCATGCAGCCTATCCGTAACATACCTGTTGACATGAAAACAGACGTTTAAAAAAATGTAATTCATAAGAAAAGTCTAATTATTGGTGACATTTCATCCATCATGTCCTAAGCTTCTCCAGAGGAAAGCAGTAACATTTCGTCTCCTTGACAGCAAACAACACAGTGACGAACTGAAAAATGTTCTGCTATATTTCAAACTGCAGCAAACTGAGTAAAGAACAAGTGCCAAATAAATAGCAAGAGTAAAGAGCAGGAACCCACATAAGTAGGGGGTAGAAGCTTGGAGAGCTTTCTACAATATTTCTCTTGGGTTAAAGTACAAAAGAATCCTTCAAAAGTAACCAGAACCAGAAACCTGCCCTCCTAATCTTTTCATTTTGAAGATGGTGCCTAAGCTTCTGACGCACTGCTATTAGGTCATACCCAAACTGGCTTTGCAGGCTTTCTTTGGGGTGTGCCACGTTCCCCATACTGAAATTCTCTCTTCCTCTCTCTCCCTTGTCAGACTTTGACCAAATTTTGGTGGCCATCTCTTTGTTTGTGGTTCTTGTAGTCTTACTTACGAAGCTATATGCTTCTGCTCCTGCAGGGCTCTCCTGCTTCAGCAAAAACAGAATCTCTGTCAGTAACCCAGATTCCTACACATTTGAATATTTGACTCCCACTGTTTTCTGGAGTGCTCAGAGATCTCATGTCTGTGAAACATGGAGGTTCCATCCATTGGTGAAGTGGAAAGGTCATCTGTGTTGACATGCACATACAGCTCTTCAGCTGGTTTTCCAACCCTCATTGGTACCCTGTTGGCAGAGCTCATGCTCTCCAAAGTTCATCATTTATGCAAAGAAATATGCAACACCCCAAAGTAGGATATCAATCAAATCTTCCATCTGGGAAGTCTGATGAAGAATAATGAGTTGGAGATGTTCTTTGGATGTTCTTTCTTTTCTGATCTCTTATTTTAGAGGAAATCCTTACATGCAGATGCTACAGCAGAGTACTCTTTTTAACTCTGAAAGGCTGTGATTGTTCTTGAAGGAAAATACAAGTTTATGCAGCCATTCCTTGTCTTTTACAGCATGGAGGCTCTTTCATTCCCATTCTTGTTCTTCTTTTTCCCTTTCTATTATGCACACACACACACAAACTCAGGAGTACATCATGAGCCGAGCTGTATTTTCTGTTTATTGCCACCAGGTTAATAACAGTAATGGTGCGAGGAGAAAATGAAGTGTTATGTAAAATCCTGCATTGCAGATTTTGGTGCTGATGCAAAGAGCTCAATAAAGTGTAACACTTTAATCATGGAGATAAAAATCACACAGCAGCTTCACAGTCTTCCAAGATGCAGAGCCTTAAGACAAAATAGGAGCAGGAGAGAAACTGACAATATTGTTGAGTCCCAAAAAACTTGGGGAAAAAGACAGCCCACTTTCTTTTCTTGTGATGCTTTGATTCTGTTTTGTATTTACAAGATAAACAACTGAAAAATGTGTGCCTAATAATTTCCTGGTATTAGAGAGCAAAATGTCACAGCCTTATACACAACTTGGTGTCATTTACAGGAACCTGGAAACCCTCTAAAAACAAAGCCCAGCAACTCTTTCCCCAAAAAAATACCAACCCCCCACTCAAAAAACTCAAACAAAAAACAATCCCTAGAACATGGTAGGATGATATGCAGTTTTTTTCAGGTAGAAAAGCAGCCCAGCACAGTTTTAGCTATGGTGGTTTGAGTACAAATTTAGCATTCTAGCACAGAGGACTCCCTTTTTGATGGTACTTTGCATCTCTTAACTGTTACTGACCTTGGCATCTCTGCTTCTCAGCTGCTGAAGATTAAGATTACAGTGTTGTCAAATGACTGGACATAAAGTTGTAGGTTGTTGGCTTGTGGAGTTATTTTGGAATTGGGGGAGGAAAAGGAAGAGTTATGAGAAGAAGATCTCTCCTGTACAGGGAAATTTGTGGATGTAGTGACATGGAGCACTGTGCTAAAAAACTGGAACAGTGCTAAGGTGTGTATATCTTTAGATTGGACAAGTTCTTGTGAGGGACCTGACTGCAGTTGTGTGCCAAATATATTCTTCTTTGAATAATATTTCCAAGAAAGTAATTTTCCCCTCAGCTTGGTTATTGAAAAGAATACAAGAATATTATTTGTTGAAACAAACACAAAAAAAAATTGGAAATACCTAGTTTAGGGCCCAGAAAAATACTTCAGGTAAGAGAAGAGTCTCATGCAGCTTTGCTCCAGCACCTGAAAAGAAAGTAGTTTAAAATATACAGGGAATGTCTATGCCAGAGCCCAGTGGCCAAGCAGCCACCCCAGAAGATGCTTCTTCACAGCACAGAGACCAGACCAGAGAAGTTACATATTCAGCATGAAATGGAATTCACTTTTAGTTGGTGCCTGGCCTTTTGGCCAAAGTTGCATAACTTTGAGGAGCACAGCAGCTTGCTGAGCCAGCAGGAGGAAGGATCAGTGCTTTAGCATTATTTCAGGGTTTCCATTGGCCCTGTTCTGTCCCAAGTCTTACATGTCTGCAGCCAGTTAGCGCTGCCTGTTTCAATCTATTGCACAGCTATTCCCTCCGGTAGGATTCAAGGTTAATTCAAGGGCATGGTAAAACTTGCTGGGGCTTGAAGGTAACCCAGAAGGTTTAATGTTTCCACCAGCTGTGATAACCACGAGCTGAAGTTTGGGTCTGCTGATTGAAAAGCTCCTACAGAGACAGAATCAGGCACGTGTATTAGTGGCCTTTGGTATCTGATAAACTCTGTCATCACTGCTTACCTATGATATGCCCATCATAAAGAGTGCCTGATTACATGGCTGGCTTAATCCACATAGCATGAAAGCTGACATTTTATATTACTTTATATCCTCTCGTCCAGCTGAGTTCACTTGTGTGGAATTAACAGATGTCAGATTTGGATGTTGTGGGCAGGGATGCCACAAGAAATGTGTAAATAAACCCACCCTTGTGTAGTATTGTTGGAACAGGTCATGGTAAGAAATGGCCAAGAAAGGGAATGTTTCGTAGGACCCTGTAATATTTTCAAGAGAACTCGGGGGGGAATTAAGCTGATACCACTTGGAAGCTAAAATCTTATCCCAAGGGCTACCTGAAGTAAAAGCCTCCTACTTTTTACTAAGACTCCTCAGACACGTTCTGAATACTACCAGATGGATACAAATCAAGTCAGTGCTCCAG
Source organism: Myiozetetes cayanensis (assembly GCF_022539395.1). Classification (NCBI taxonomy): domain Eukaryota; kingdom Metazoa; phylum Chordata; class Aves; order Passeriformes; family Tyrannidae; genus Myiozetetes; species Myiozetetes cayanensis. The sequence goes on along the minus strand of NW_026086826.1, from coordinate 6,500,254 downwards.
ATACAACCAGATGCTCCTGGTTGTTTGAGGAGAAAACTGAGATGCAGGTTCTTCATATGTTGTGATGTTTGTCTTGCTGGCTCAGTTAAAAGCTTTTAACCTCAGGATAAGGCTTAAATCCAGAATCAATTGCGTTAAGATATTCCATCCTCTTGTATTTTTATTTTCCTTCTCCCCCACCCCTGTGCATGTTGTGTATGAATCATGGAGGGGGGACACACACCAATATACAAACAGCTCTAGCAGCTGATTGAAAAAGACAAACCTCCAAATATTTAGACTTTTTTTTGCCTACATGTATTAGTTCCCTAGGTCATGATGTGGATTTCCAAACTGCCAGCTAATGGTGTTGCACAGTCCTGGAGTATCTGTGGGGGATGTGGGCAGGATGGAGTTTTTGAGGCTGTCCTTGTTGCTGGAAACATGAACGTGAAAATAAAGGGTCAGTCCACCATGGGACTGTGACACCTTCTGAGTGGAAGGGCTGGCAGTGGGGATGAATGCAGTGGAATTAATTAATGCAGGTAACGTTCATACTTTGGGAAGTGCTAGGAAATCCAGTGGCATTTGTTGCTGAAACAATGGGTTCTTTTGCAGTTTGTGAGGGTAACAGAGAGTAAAACTCTGGGAAGGGACCAATGACACGATGGGTAAACACTGAAACATGTTCTGATGGCAGTGTGGTGATCTGGATAGCTTCTTGTCCTGACAGACTAGAAACAGTTTGTTTGCAGCTTTAAAAAGAGCAAGTCAATGATTTCCCAGTGCTGGCTACAGAGCGATAGCGCTTTTCCCTCCCAGGCATTTAGATTTTGTGTCTGTACCTTTTCCAAACAAGTTATTACTGTTTCCTCTGCTTTTGAGATGCCGCCAGACTATTTTTACTGAGGTGGGGGTGCATGGAGGTTGGTTTGGGGTTTGTTTGTGGGGCATTTTTGTTTGTTGTGATGGTGAGTTTTTGTGTACGTGTTTCGCTCAGTATAAGACATGAGAAATTGTTAAAGGCAATCAAAATAAAACCCTACAAAGTGCTGGTTGGATCTGTGGTTAACCCTTGCTTTAAAAAACACATGAGCTTAGTTTATGCCTGTGTGTCCTTTCAACACGATGAATCAGCTCTGTCAGAAAGAGCCACAGAGAGAGGAAATCCAGCCCAGAATTGAATGAGTTGCTGTGGTACAGATCTACCTGTGGTACATCATCTGTTACACCTGGTGTGCTCCAGTGAGACAAAGTGGTTAAAAATATTGCTACTACACCTTTCCACGGGTTAAGATGGCATTCTCTGAGCACGTTGCAAGTGTACTTGTTTGATAGACTCCCTGGTTAGAATCAGTACTTATTTTCCTTGTCAGGAAGAAAACAAGAAAAAAAAAAAACAGTGAAAGGAAGGTAATTGACAGCAATCTTTAAGGGTCATCACAGTATTTGCCTCCACTTTGATTTTTTTTACAATGGCTTTAATGCTGTGAAATTATGGACTTCTTTTAAGTCCTTTCATTTTCTCTTACAAGCGGACCACCTCACATTTTAAACATCTGCAGTAGTTCCAGCAATGAAACCAGGGCTATTGTAGCACTGAAATCTCTAAAATTGCAGTGATTTTCAGTTGGATAGTGATCCACTGTACATCTGGAAACATAGGTGTTGCCCTCGGGGAGCTGTGTTTGGCATAATTTCCTCCTTGGGAACAGGGCACAATGGGATCACAGCTTCTCCTGGTCTCAGCTGTTGAGCAAATCTGTGTCAGGCCTAATAGCCAGTGCTCTTTCCCCCTTGATCAGCTGGGCTTTGGTCTTTGCAGAGTTGAACATTGTTCACTAAATGAATAGCTCTCAGAATGCAAACTTCGCCTGTTATCCTTCCATTTAGGAAAATTGAGAGTTTTTAATCTTTTGTGCTCTGCATTCAAGAGATGAGAGGAAAAAAAAAACCACCTAAATGCCTCCATTTAAATGTAAATTTTGACTTTTCAAGTCTGACAAAGTAGGGTGTTTGTTTTTATAAACAATATATATATATAAATAAAAGCCATGGAATAGAAAGAACAAAACCCCGCTCTTGTTGATATTTTTTCCACATAGTAATCTTTGCTCTCCTTGTGTTATGGGTTTTTTTTTGTTTCTTTTTACTTTAAAACTAATTTTGCTGTGAGAACAAGAGCAGAAGATCGTTAGAAGGAAATACTCTGGCACTGGCTTGTGCAGAGAAAACATACCATCTGCCTAATGTACTTCATCTGGTGTCAGTCTAAGATGTGTTGTTTGGGTTTAACATGCCAGTCACTAGCCTAGAAGGAGTGCAGGCAGCAGCTCTGCCACCAACTGTCCCAACTAGGGCTCCAATTCCTTCCTGCTTCTCAGAGACTCTGCTCACTGTCATATAAGCCCCAAAATTTTGGGCAGGAGATGCATCACCTACAGTGTCCTCGCATTAGAGCACAAGAGGCATCTGTGCAAGGAACAGAAGTGGTTTGGGGTATATTTTTTACCCTTCACCATATCACAGTTAAGAAGCAAAAGCAAAGATCCAACCTCAAAGTGGTTTTTTTTCAGAGTTTGGACTGGTGAATTGAAGGACAGGTGGTGAGGATGTGTTGGTGTCTCCAAGCTTCACCCTCCTCTGCTTTGTTAGGAAAGAGCTGGAGAAGCCACTTGGCACAGCATCTCAGAGAGATGTGCACTTGAGCCCCAAAAGCAGAACAGCCATGCACTGAAGCCCTCTTTGCTCAGGACTGACAGGTCTCTTCTGTCTGTCTGTCTGTCTGGAGATGGGTCACAATGAGCTCAGTGTCTATCCCTGCTCCTCTGTGTAGTGTGGACTTGGCTTCCTGTGGGGGACAGGGAATGTTTTGGGGCTCAGAGCTGTGGTCAGAACCCATCAGTGGCCAGGTTTCAGAAATAGGGCCACCTTCTTTAGCAGGTGTTTCCTCTTTCAGTCACAGAAATCCTGCCTGATAAATGGATGGCACACATCTCAGCTGGGTGAATGTAGCTGGTCACATTTTGTTACACAGTGTGTAATAAAGACTTTAGCTTATTTTTTTTTTTTATTATTAAGAAAAGACGTTGGCAGACAGCTTTAAATGTCTGCCTAAGGACAAAACGAACTGAGTTTTGTAGATAGCTGGGATTTTTTTCTTAATAAATAAATAAATGGAAAGATTTTTATGTTGATAATAAAAATAACTAATGCAGAGCTTCTTCCACTAGTGCCTGGAGACATGGACAGATGTGGGGTTTTGAACGGATAAAGAATTGAAATCTTTTGGCAGGTAGTTGCTATAAAAATGACTATCCTTCCTGCTTCTTATTACAGACCAATATTCAACAAATGAAGAGTCCCTGAGAAAGCTAATGATGACAGGATCAGGTTCCAACCATCAGAGATAGCAGAAACCTCCTCCCTTCAGAGAAATCCGAAGTTAAAATATACCTTGGGACTCTCTCAGACTCACAATGTGGTGTGTGGGAGTCTAAAGAGGAGGAAACTGCCAGGGGAACTATGAAAAAGCAGAGCGAGTTCACCGAAAGTTTGGTTTGCCCATGAGTTTTCTGCCAAAGTTTTGTGCAATTGCTTTCTGCCTGCAGAGAGCTTTGACTCTGCTGATGTGTGTAGTTGGTTCCTGCCTTGATGTGTGGTCTGTTGTTGGAATAAGAGGGTAAGCCTTGTTTTCTCACTTCTACCCTTCTGATTCTCTCCTCCATTCCACTGCAGAGGGGAGAGAGCGTCTGGGGCTTATCTGCCTACCAGGGGTAAAATAACAGTATTGCTTCACATTGCAATGCTGTTGTAGGGCCAGTTACAGCTGTAACAGATACAGGAGGGGAAGAAGGATGAAAATGAGTTTAAAATATTTCTTTGTATTTAAAGATGCGTTTTTGCACACACACACATACTTAGAAAGGTGTACATATACACACATAGAAGAAAAAGTTTGGAGAAACTGCCTAAATCTCTAAGTCAACCATTGGTCATGTGGGACAGCTACTGCTGTGTAGGGTGGGAAATATCCTTCTGAGTCCTACTATACCTTTGTTTAGTTACGCCCTGGTGGATCCTCTTGCTACTGTCATTCTGATTATTTCTTACAGCACTGTGCTGAATCTTGAGTCCCTCATCTTCTGCAAGAACTGAATATTCTTTCTGTAGGAAATGGTAAAAAACAAAATAAAAAGTCCCCAATATGTACTTGCAGGGGAGACATTGTCTTTGAGATGTTGTGACTCTACTTAACAGGCACAGTTAGCTGACCTGCTGTTTGGTCTGACAGGGAGAACACAAGCTGATATCGCCTGCAGCATCATCATAGAACCACAGAATGGTTTGGGTTGGAAGGGACCTTACAGATCATTTAGTTCCAGCACCCTGCCATGGGCAGTGACACCTTCCACTAGACCAGGTTGCTCAAAGCCCCATCCAACATGGCTTTGAGCAATTACAGAGATGGGGCATTCACAACTTCTCTGAACAACATGTGCCACCTCCTCACCGCCCACACAGTAAAGAATTTCTTCCTAATATCTAATCTGAACTTGCCCCCTGTCAGTCAGATGCCGTTCCCCCTTGTCCTGTCACTACATGATCTTGTCAAAAGTCCCTCCCCATCTCTCTTGTCACACCCTTCAGGTACTGGAAGTACTATAAGGCTTCCCTGGAGTCTTCTCCAGGGTGAAAACCTCCACCTCTCTCACTTGTCTCCATAGGAGAGGTGCTCCAGCCCTTGGAGCATTTTCGTGGTCTCCTCCAGGTTTGCTCCTGCAGGTCCACATCCTTCTTATGGTGGGGGCTCCAGAACTGGATGCAATACTCCAGGTGGGGTCTCACAAGAGCAGAGGGGGAGAATCACCTTACATATGCTGCTGACCACACAGCTTTTGATGCAGCCCAGGGCACCACTGACTACTGTGAGTGGTGGAATATTGCAGGAAGAAAGTTTCAGATATAGCTGGTGCTGATAAATGCCTTGCAAAAGGCATGATATGTTGCGAAAGGAGATCCTTCCAAAATGTTCATTACATTTTAGCTTTTATAGCACTGTGCAGATAATAAATACTGCTAGATGTAAAGCTCAAAGAAAACATCCCCCAGATTGGTGCTAAATGCTATGCTGAGCTCTCTCTGAGTAGGACAAACTCAAGAAGCCCTGCTCTTCCTGTTGTGGATGAATCCTGGGTCAGCAGGAGAGTATCAGGGACAATTCTATATTGTATTTGCATGCTGTCCCTCCCTTCAGCATCTGTGTCTGATGTATAGTCCCTAATCTCTTTCAGTGTCCTTGTGTTCCTGTTTATCAGCTTTCACTTTTATCTCTTACTTGGATGTGCTTGTTGCTTGCCCTGAGTACAAGAAAGGAAACAAAAGACACAACTTGGAGAGGAACAGAGTAAGACTAATGACCATGGATAGCTTCTGCCTGTGGCAAGGCTGTGCCAGGAAGACAAAGAGAGTGAGTTAGTTTAGTGAGTTCGTTTGGTTTTCAGCTGTCAGTCACTAGTAAGGCATTTGCACAATGTCCATCCAAGCCTTCCTGTCTTCTCAAGGAAGTAGGATGGCCACATAACCTTTGAATGACACATTTAGTGTTGTCTCCTTCCACCTAACTGGCAAGATCATCTAATTGGTCCAACTAATCCAGTTTTCTGGGTGTGTTCTTAGTAGGTGGGAAAAGCCACTCAAGGGCCTGTTTAAAAAATTTTGCATGTGTAAAATGGGCCTTTACCTTTGATGTCCAGCTTGTGGTTTGGGGGTTTGTTGAGCTGAAAGCTTTATATAGAGCAGGGTCTACCTTACAGTAATTTGTTTAATCTCTTTTCAGAGTAGACAGTTTACACTGTAGAAATATAAATACTTTTCACCACCAATCAACACCTTAACTTTCAGGAACTGCAGAAGTCTCATTCCGCAGCATAAATTAAGGTCTAATTGGAAAATAAAAACAGTGATGCTACATCAAACCCAAGGTCTATTTGGCTCAGTATCCGATGACTTATTGCAGATGCTAAGGGATAGACTAAGAAGAGAGAAAGGCTTCTGACAATGTGTAATTTCAGGATTTTCTGATTGAGAAATTATGTTCGAGTGGAATAACATAATGGAATCTTTTTCTTTGAATTTATCTAATTAATCTTTGAGTTCACCTGTGTTTTGGCCAAAATCTGGTGGCAGTGAGTTCTGCAGTATAAGTTAATTTAAAAAACACTTAATTATGTTTGCCTTAGGTCTTCTGCCTGATGACTTTATATTCTGCCAGCTGTTACTTATTTAGTAAGAAATAGTGAATAATGATACATATTATTTGAGAGACTAGAGAAACTGGTTGTTATAAAGTTTGATTTGCATACACACAGTTTGTCCAACTGCAAGGGCTCCTAGGAAATTAGGGGACAGGGAGCCATAACTCCTAGCCATTGTTTTTATTCTACCACTCTTTGCCTTTGTAATTAGAGGAGAGGCAGGCAGTGTCTTTGGGCCTTATTTATGTAGTTGTAAAGACTGTGTTCCTTGGTCAGAAGATTCTGCAGAGGTATAATTATAAGTTAGTGGTAAAAGACAAAGCTATTAATACTGCTCTGAAATGGGTAGATGAATGGGAATTCTTGACCTTAATATAGTTGCAGGTGTATAAGCAGCAATTAATGATGCCTGAAGATGTTAAATGACTTGTGTATTGTCACACAGCAAGCAAGTGGCTGTCTAAGGAGCAGCACCAAGGAGTGCTAAAACCTTCAAACCAGCTACTTGGGAGCATTTCAGCTGAGAGAACCTTCAGAACCAGACCAGAGACAAATTTTATTATCTGGTGAAAACATGGTCATTTAGATATTTCTGTTTCACAACCTTATTTTCTTGCTTTAATTATGAGTGTAACAGTTACTGCCTCAGCTTCTCTCTCCCTTGCTCTCCTTAACTGTCCCTTTCCCTCTTGCTCTTTCTTACGTTCATTCTTTGCTTATAGTAGGATTTCTTCCCTCTTCCAAAAAACCGTTGATTCTTTTGTCACAAATCTCCTCTCTCTTTTCTGAAGAGCCCTCTTTCCGTAGGGCCAATGCTGTTCAGTACCAAAGAAGTGAGCAAGGTAGGATTTATAGAGCTTGTTCTGTGGGGCACGTGGTTGGGACACAAAAGTTATGTTTGAGACAGGCAGAACCAAGTGAGCTCAGCAAAGCTTGGGGTGAGGTGATGCCCCAAGACCCATTTCAGTTCCACTGCTTTATTCTAATATTTTGGGCAACTAAAGACTTCAGAACTTGTGAAGGTCAAAAACCACAGTGCTGAGTGTATGTGCATGTTTGCTTCTATATGAGGGACAGAGAAAGGATGAAACAGAGCAAGGACTGTCCTTCTTCATGCTCACACTTCCAGTTTTGGCTTGGGGTCAGACCCAAAATCCAGAAGAGTGTATTTTCTGGTTCATAATCCTTTAGGGTAAAAATTATACAAGAATTGTCCATGCAGCTGAGCCAAAAGTCTTGTCTAAACTTGATCTGGGTCTTAACATTGTCTCTTTGGCACCTCTCTAATTTAATATGCATTGGAACAGAAGTGGCTTCTTGATAGAGCCTTTCACCTCCAGGTCACCCTTTCAAATCCAATTCAGGCCTGTCACGACCAAATGTTTCTACCATCTGACGGCTCTTCTGTGTCCTGTGTGAATTGCTGGCTCCAGTCCAGGAGCTGGTGGACAGGTGCCTGAATTGCAAAAACTGCCAGGGCTGACACTAACTGGACATCTTTGCAGAGGGGTCAAAGAGTGAATCGGCCTGGCAGATGAATTAATACTTAACTTGTACGCACTGTGAGGCTTTATATCTTCAAAGTGCTTAACAAACTTCAGCTAATCCTCAGGAGGTGGTGTTATCTGCACTGGCAGGTGAGAGAAACAAGCAGACAAAGAGGCAGCACCAGAATATGCATGTTGCTGACCTCCCGCTCTGAGGCCAAAACTCTGAGTTTAGCTCCTTTCAGGGTGACTGATGGGCACACCAGAGTAAGGTTTAAGCTCCTTGAAGGAAGTTCCATGTTCTTCTGTGGATGAAAGCATCCCTTACTTTTAAAGACAGGTAGGAAAGCATTATTTATGCCCATGCCATCCTTTTCCTCTGTGAACCATGGATTGGCAGAAGTCTCTTCTCCATCCACCTCGAGGCACTAGGGAGTCATGTCAGATTATGCCAATCATTAAGAGGTATCATTATTTACACTGAGAACCTGCCATGTAACCAGATTGGTAAATGCTTCTGAAGAGCAACTGTGTTGGAGTGGTTCATTCTGAAAGACAACAGCTCATGGAACATCAGTGAAATATTGGGAAAAAATTGCTTGAAATGCTATGAAGAATTGCTGGAAGATCATGCAAGGTTAGTGGTAATTGAGTGTTTGCAAACTGCTTCTGCAGGGACACTTTAAAGACATTGTCAGACCACGTAAAGGAAAACAGAAAAATTGGCTTTTGTGCCTCATATCACTGAGAAGAAGGGTGGTTCTAAACTGGCATTTTCCTTTCTCTGGAAGCAAGATGAGGAAACTTTTTATTTTTTTGGTAAGGTTTTTAACCTTCAGAAGGTTTTTAAAAATAGTAACCCCCTTTCCTACTATTAATTTCTTGTGTAAATAATTGCTGTTGTTGCCATGGTGTTTACAAGGATGAATGGAGCAGGTAGTCTGTGGGAGGTTGAATGGAAAGATGTTGTCCCTATGGTTACAAAGAGATAGTGGCATATCTCTGAAATAGTGTCTCTAATAAGGTGTGGCTTGCACTGTCTGCAAAACTGGAGATGACACTGTAGGACTAACTTGTCAGAGGTTATAAAGAATGTGGGTTTTTTTGGTAAGGACTTATGCTGGCCCTTTCAAATTTTGGGGAAAATATATGGGGAGAAGGTAGATGTAAGAAAAGTGATTTGGGTAAAATTCATCTTACCTGGCATCCAAACCCAGGCATTTCAAGGCAGATTTGAAAATGTGTACCTCATCCATTTGAATTCCACCTCATGTTCCCTTGGATAGTCAGAGGGAGACAAGTGCCACACATCCTTTAAGAGTGATCCAAGGCACTGGATAGAACTCTCTGGAGCTGAAAGGGGAAGGACTGGTCCTTTCTAGCTGAATATTGACTGCTGACCACATGATGCTGAATGGTCAGTGTTCCTTTGCTTTGCTTAGGGGCACACTGTGCTTGTGTTTTCTGGTGTCCCCACTGTAAGCACTGCCAAAAAAACTAATGATGAGATGAGGCCTGTACGTCAAAACGGATGTCTTTAAGACCCATGAAAAGTCTTCCTCTGAGAGATCCGGTACCTGAGGAAGCGTCAAGGAACCAGTCTTTTTGGCATTTCTGGATCTCTTGTGAATGACAAGGGGCAAACTCCTTATGCTGTGCCAGCTGTTTTATGCCCGTTTGCTCCCAGCAGCCGTTTAGCAGCAAGAGCACAAAGTCTGCCTGGAGGCTGTTACGTTCTCTACAGCTAATGACAAGACATGGTTTTAGCAGCTTGTATAAAACATTGCAAGGAGTTCATCCCACCCCCTGTATGAAATATTAGAGTGAAGAAGGCTTTTGGATGCTCTCTCGCTAAACCAATTGCTATGCCCAAGAATTAATAAAATCCATATTGAAGTGACAGCTGGTGGACAGAGCTGGCTTCTTCCTGCATCACTTGGCTCTCTAGTGGCTCATGTTCTGGGCTCAATGCACATTTATCCCTTTATTATGGCATTTATTGATTTTTATTTATTTATTTATTAAATCTCTGTTTCCTTAAGAATCATAATTGCACTGTTCAAAATCTAAGTTTCATCATATCAGCACTGTCTATTAACATATTTCTTTCCTTTTTCTCTTTAATGACTGACCTTCCAAAGGCATTCAGTGAATGAAATAAAAATGCAGACAAGTGAGAATATATTTTCTCATCGTGATTCAGTTTCTGTACTACTTTGACTGTTTCCTCTCTTGTCAGTGCATGTGAGTTCTTTTCCTTAATCCATGATTTCTTTCATTTTCCTCACTCCCTAATTTAAATGTATATTTCTCAAACTGACAGAAACTTCAGACTGACTCAGTAGAACAGTGGAAAGTGGGTGTCACAAAGGTAGGGATTCAAATGAACTTTAGAGCAGAAATTCATTTGCTTGTTTATTTATGTAGGTTTTATATGGTAAGTGGCAAGAAGAGATAAAGACCATTCTTTTCAAGGGAGAAAATGTTAACTGTTGTTTTCTAAGGAAGTGGGGTTCAATCATTGTCTCTGTCAGTCTAGTAAATGATTTCTGTTTTGAGACACAGAGAAAAGACGGACCAAGTCTGCCTTTGTTTTCTGGAACTCTGTAACCTGGGTCATCCAGGTAATTACAACTTTACTTAAGAAACAGAGCATGTGGGAGAAAAACTCTGCTACTGCTTGTAAGCACAAAGGAAAGACACTTGAGAGAATTAAATTGCATGATGATTTTTATAGGGCATATGAATCATTTTGCATTCCACCTCTAAAGCAGAAAATGATGACTTTAATATCATGCTGTAGGATGACACTGGTAAGTCTCTCAGAAGGTAGCTATGGCATTCAGAGATATTGGAGCCTGGTTATTCATTATTTTCTGCTTAAAGGCTGGAGCAAATGCTGCTATGAGACTTTGACACCTCCCTATTTATTCCCATTCTTACTTGTGGGTGCTACTGCAATAGAAACCCTAATGGGGGTGGGTTCTGCTGTGTCCATGCTGACAGATACCCTTGGAGTGTAAGAGCAGACAGCATTGGGTTAAGTGTGTTTCTATGTGCTCCTGTAAATGCACACATACATTTATTTACTTCATTCTCCCATTAAAGTTCTCCCTGTCTCAAAGACAAACAATTTCAGAAGGTCATCCCTCTGCTGACTCTTCTGAAATTTCCATCGGTAGGTGACATTATATATTTAACAAAATGTTAATTCTGTGATCCTACCTAAATTGCAGGAAATCGGTAATTATGTCAAAATCTTCCAGAGAACCTCAACTGAAATATGAACTTTATTTCCCGGCTTAAATTTGCAGTTTGGCCGTGGGTGAAACAGTTCCTACACATAAAGTGCCTATGAATATGTATGACTAAAGAGAGAGAAGAAATACCATTATTGTTCAGGAACATATCATAACTCTTGTGAAGTTTGTGTGCAAACACAAAGCTTGTCTTCTACTTGGTCTACTAGTTGAGACACAAGGTGGCAAACTTCTAATGTGCCAGTGACTGGACTGTTATTGTCCATTTTAAGGCCACAATATCTTTGTGTCTGAGAATAAAGGGGTTTGTGGGTTTTTTTTTCCATTAGGAATTCATGTGTTATATTAACAATGCACTGGATTGTTTTGTTCTGTAATGGAGAATGCTCAAAATGTTTTCCTTTGATAAAGTAATGAATGTGAGGAGAAGAAATGTGAAACACTGAAATGCTGTTCTGCTCAGACACAGCAGTGTCTGGAAGTGGTACATCTAACTGGTAATTACTCCAGCAATGTTTAAAAACTTTCTGAATAGGATGGACAATTGCAAATCTGGACTCTATTTAGTGTGCAGGAAGATGTGAAATAGAGTGGTTTATAGGTTCTGCGGGAGGGTAAGGAAGAAAGACCAGAAAAAACAGTTAAATAGTTATTGTGGGCTGACTTAAGAAATTACTTTTTAAATACTTTGAAATTAATGACTGGATAAATGTTTTTAAACACCTATCTGGGTAGATGAACTATCTGTGGAATGCCAGGGTTTCCAAATAAGAGATCTGGAAGCCTAATCTTTAACTGAAGATGATATGTGTGAAGGCCACTGTTCCCTCACAAACAGCCGTTGTAACCAGATTATTTTAAAAAGGTTTTGATGAACAAAAAAGATCTTCAAAGAAATTTCAGCACACCATGTGACTTTCTAATATTCTCTGTGACACATTTATAAACAATTTTTTTTGAGTGAGAGTCCTAAAAGAGCTTAGAGAATAAGACTCCAGTGATACTGTGTTAGACTGGATAACTTGATAATTGAATACTAAGCTGAGGCTCAGGTCACCCATGTTCTGCAGGTCAATTTCTTGCTGGATAATCTATGGAAAGTTATTTTAGTTATCTGTGCCTCTGCATCTCTGTTTGTAGCCACCTTCTTTTGGAAGCAGCTTGAAAACGAAGTGTACTATGACATACCACAAATCATACAGTTTACACCAGCATTTTTATTTGTCCTAAGACACAAATTGTTCTAGTCTATTGTTAAATATCTCACTGTGCTTCTTGATTACTTTGTGCTAGTAACTATGTTTCTATAAAGAATTCTGTCTAGTTGTTCTAAAATAAGTATGACTTAGGTCACTGACTTCTGTGTGAAGGACATTCATGCTTTACAAATACCCTGTTTAACTAGATTATCTGCTCACTTCATCAAATCACTGTTTTGAGACTCCACAACATGTTCTGTTTTATGGTGATATGCCAGTGTGCATCTGATCTCATCAAATTCTGTTTGTGATGGGGAAATTATCTCAACGAAAATAGTGTTACTTAATCTTGGTTTTAATTTCTGTATGCTTGGAGAGGAAGAAAATCCTATGTGGTGTTTCATCCTGTCAATGCTAATCTTTCTCCTCAGTGCTGTATCTCCAAATAGCAGATGTGTGCTTTATTGCAGTGTTGGTCCTCTATAGCACAGCATAAAGTTTTGGCAGGAGCAAACAATTTATTGTATTAGAGTCAAACACAATCAAATGTTCCTTTTCCTATGAAGCATGGTCAGACATTGATATTGCATTAGCTAACATTTGAACATAGCAGAGGCTTAATAAGATACATTATTACTCTCTCTAGGCTGTTTAATTAAACCAAACAGTCGCCGTGCGACGTACATTGGTTTTCTGCCAAGGGAAAGTAAATCTGTATTATATTAGTTTCACATACCAAATGATGTTCTCCCCCCATCAGAGACTCTTTAGAAGAGCTGACACTGCTGTCACATGAACTGCACAATACAAACTGCCTTCCTGTTTCATGGGACTGCCCTGTAGCTCAGTATGCTCCAGCTTGCCTGAGCAAGTTTTGTGTGCAGGGAAGGCTTATGTGTGCAGAGCTACATGTTGTATTTCATTGGCCAGGGTCCCTGTTGGCTGCCAGGGAGTACAGGGGTAAGCATCATAATGCCTGTCCTGCCAAAAGAACTCTTCTCCATCCCTCTGTTGAGGCAGAAAGATCTGAATTCTGGTCGCCAGGATGGCTCTTACTGGCCCCGTGGTGGTCAGGTGACAGGGGTGGGCTTGTCACTGTCTTGTCACATCATTTCTTCAGGTCCAGAAGTTTTTAAGAGTTTTTAAGAGGGGAAACTGGGTAATCCAGCGGCATCTGCTCTGGTATTGCTCTTTAGTGCTGGGCAATCTGTGCTGCCAATCAATGACACTGCACATAGTGACCAAGGTGAACATTCACTGTTTCCCACTGATGACATGGGAGGGGTATGGGCAGAGCAGGCACTTCTGTGCCAGGGGGTCCTACTGTTTTCTTTTAAAGCAAGAGCTGATGCGGAACCACGGAGGGAGCTACAAGCAAAGAGGCCTTCAAGGCACTTGCTTTGGCTCTCTTTTGCACAGTGTCATGTGCAAAATGTTCCAGCATTTTCAGGAACGGTGAAGGAATGTCTGTCATGGTCCTGTGTTGTGTTTCACATGCCCCCACAGAGAGGCATGAATGGCTGGATGCATCACAGCAGCATCTTTAGCATGGCTCTGGCACCACGGTCAGATTCAAGAATGACTATACTGGATTTATGGGAGGCTTCACCTGCATAACACAGTTATGATTTATCTCATGCTGAATGCTTTGTTGTTGTTTTGTTTCCCTCAACAGAAGATTAACCTGGAGTTCTATATTGACATCCATGCCCACTCCACCATGATGAATGGCTTCATGTATGGGAACATCTTTGAAGATGAGGAAAGATTTCAGCGGCAGGCTGTTTTTCCCAAGCTACTCTGTCAGAATGCTGAAGACTTCTCTTATGTAAGCAGTGTTTTTCTTAATTATATTTTCTTAGGGTTTTTTTTAAAGATAAACCTCTGGCTTTATTGAATTGAGTGAATTTTATTTCAGTATTAACAGAAGGCTGCTTAAAAATGTTGTTATTGTTAGCTACCACTTTTCCTCTTATACTTACCTCATCCAGAAATGGTAAGTTGTGATCTTACATATGTCATTAGACACATGAACAAAAGCAGGTTTTTAATCTTTCATACAAACCTTAGGTTCTGAATTATTGGAACACTTTGTTTTTGTCAGATCTTTTGTCTTTTGATCAGCTGGATCAGCTTTATTGTTCCATTGCTTTTTATTGTTTTGTCACTTATTTTACTTGTACACACTAAATAATAATATAGTAACAAAAGAAATAAAAATAACCAGCTTGAAAGAAAAGGTTAGGTAATCTTCTGTTAAAAGTTGTGGCAAAGGCAATGTATGCTTTTGGAGTTCTTTGATATTACCATGGAAAACTGTCCTGGAAATAAATGGCGAGCTCTTCTAAAGGAGCTGAAAAGGGGCATATGTTTTTTGAACAAATTTCAAATAGAGTAGAAGAGCTCCTTAGCACATAGTTGTTGCAGTCACTGTGCAGAAATCAGAAGGTTTAAGACTGATCCAGTGTGTCCAAGTGTGACATCCTGGCTCTTTCCATGGGCTCTTTCATGCACCGGTTTTCCTGAAAGCTGTGCAAGTAGAACACACAATGCTCAAGACTTCCTGCACCAGCTTGATTGCTTCTCCTGACACATTTGTGGAGCTCCCAGTGAAGCTACTTCTACACAGCTCTCCCTGTCTCTGTTTCAATCTGTGCACTGCAGGTTGGCTTAAGTGGACTTGCATAAGAGGTGTTTGCATAAGTCTTTTGCATAAGAGGTGTTTGGTGTTCTATTTTGCCTTGACTGGAAAAAGGAGTATTCAGAAATACCTCTCAGCTAGGGCATGAGCTATGAAGAGGTGAAGCAGTGGGTGATATTTTGCAGCTACATAATGGGAACGGTCTCCATTAAAAAAAGGACTTTGGAATCCTGTACCAAGCAAAGAAGAGCAGAAGAACCTACTGGTTTTATGTCTATGTTCTTTAATGTCTTTGTTACCCACCACATGTTTTCTCAGTCTCTGACATCCTCTTTTTGCTTATACTTCATCCACCTGGTACTGAGAGATGAATCTGTGTCTCCTGTCGGAGTCTGGGACAGCTGGGTCACAGTGCCTGCCTCCTCTGCAGTGCCACCCCAACCAGCTTGTGGCAGAGGGAGGACAGGGACCCTGCACCATTCAAGTGTTTAGCTCTAGAGAAACAAAATTTAAAGCAGATACAAAAGCAGACGAGTCCGCAAGCAAAACGAAATGTAGTTGAAAGAAAAGGCAGTTTTCATCATGGCAAGAACACGGGCCCAAAGCTTTCTCATCAATATGCAGGAGAGAATTTTTTTGTCTTGTGTTTGTGCATCTTGCCTTATGGAGTTTGGATGGGGACTGAATGTAGGAATAGAGCTGTGCCATTGTTTTCTTGACAGATGTGATCCAGCAAAAGGAAGGAAAGACCTTAAACCTCCCAATTCCCATTAATTTCTCTATTCTATGGTAGTTTGTTTTATGCAAGAGTGGGAAAAATTTGGACCAGTCTCTAACTTTTCTAAGGCTAGGCAGAAGATATCCTTTCCTCTGTCTTTTCTACTCTGAGGAAGAGAGGCCTCTAGTAGACCAAATGTTTCCCTTTTCTCCTTGGCATCAGCAATGGCAGCTGTCCAGGTAATGCATGGGAAGGTGTGTGGCTTCTGTCCCTTCCTCTGTTGACTCAAAGTATTGTTTAACCATTGTCAGATTTGTTTAACAATTGTATGGACGTTTTGGGGGTTCAGGGGACTGCTGCAGTGTGAAGCTCTCTGCAGTCAAGCATTGCAAGGGTTTCTCAGAGGACTGTCCAGAGTGCAAAGACCAAATCCATCCTAAATGAGGAGAGGCAGCAGCTGCATCTGTTCCCAGCTGTTTGGAACCTGGGGAAGAGGGAGTGGGGTCCAAGGAACAGCCTCTTATCCGATGAGACCTCAGTGATTGAGTTTCTTATCTGCACCTGGGTGTTTCAAAAACACATTACAGATAAGGGGCATTCACAGATCACAGCAATGAAAGCCTGCAATTGATAGGAGTTGAGAAATTTTGTGCTCAAGTGTGGGATTTCTCTCTGCTACTGTGGGAGATTAAGTGTTCCTCATAACACAAGCCTTGGTTGACAAAGGGAAAATCTGTGAGAAAATGATGTAGGAAATGGAAGCCAGTAGCTAAATAAACAGCACAGTCTCTCCCCTTTGACTCTCGATCTCCTTCCTGTAGGAGCTGGCAATCAGATAGATATGCTGGCACCCAGTGCACTACAGTTCAACCTTGGTGCTACTGGCACTCGGTACCATTGGCTTCTAGCTGACATCCTACTGGTCTCTTGAGACTGGAAGCTTTTCCCCACCATCCATCCAGGCCCTTCTTCCCAGGGCAGCTGAGTGGATGTAAGTGTTGGAAAAGGACAGCCACCAACTGTGTGATGTGTGTGAAGTGACTACTACTGCTGTCTCCAAGCGGGAAAGTCGTTTTTCTTGTTTTCAGCTCTAACCATGTGGGCTGTGTGACCAGCTGGAAATATCAGGTGAAGAGAGGAAAGGAATCCAGAACTTCCTGCATTTAAATTGATGGGGATGGTGGGAGGGAGAATGTGCTGAAGACTTAAAATAGTGTATGTAAATATGCCCTATTGCCTGCTCAAAGGGAAGGGGGGGCAAATTGCATCGTTAACATTACCAGGCTGGTGTTTGAAAGTGTGGGAATGGACCACTGTTGTTACTAATTAATTTTCCAAAGCTTCAGGAGGTCTCATTTACATTGTATGCTGCTGCGGCCATTTGTTGGGATTATAATACTTCAACAGCAGCACTTCAAGTGAAAACTGGCGGCTGCATGAAGTGTTGTCCATAATTGACTAGCTCCATGTCTTCACACAGCACAGAGACAATGTTCCATTATGCTATCCATTGACAGTATCATTGAAAAGATTACTCTCCTTAAAGCATCTGTCAACCTTGATTGATTTACAAGGGACAAAGAACTGAAAAGGTTTGAAGTGCGGGTACAATTTTTGCCACCGTTTAGCATACATAATGGTTCTCCTTTGATGTCAAAAGCTCATCTTCTATTAATAATGCAGAGGGCTTTTGAATGCAGGCTACTTGTATGGAGTTCCACACTAATAACCTACTTGCTGTGAAATGGGATTCACTTTGGAGAAGCAGTCATTTGGGTTTTACATGTTCGGAATGAATCCCAACTCAAAGGGATTTATTTCAGTGCTCTGCATGATTGCAGCTGAGCCCGGCACGGGTTAGGGAAAGCAGGCAAATCCTAGCCTGCTCCTCCAGCCCAGAATCTGGCAGAAATCACGCAGCCAGATGCAAAGGAGCATGAACAACAAGCCTAAGATGATGCGATCAAATGCCTTGTGCCGTTTTGTCTGGCAACCTTCTATTAATATACTTTAGAGTGCATTTCATGCCTGGGCTGCTTCCTTCACCTGTCATTTCCAACAGGCCTTTTTTATTTAAATGACAGCATCCAAGGGAGATTGGTGATTAGAGTAGGGGATGGATAGAGGATTTGTACCCACATGGCTGTTGTAGGACCAAATGAGAATCACCCAATGTCTCTGTACTCTATCTGTTGGGCAAAGCACTTGACCTCGCAGCACTCTGGAAGGCTGACTGTGGTTTGCAGGCATAAGTTGTGAAAGGCACCAGAAATTCCTCATTTGTACATGGCTTCAGACACAGAGGCTTGCCTTTGGTTTAGCTATCAGCATGTGAAGAGGGAAGGGAAAGAAAGGCTAGGAAGTTTTGCTCCCAAATAAATACATGAGACATTCTTGGGCAGCTGCCTGGGCAAAAGGGACAAAATCTGTAAGGAAAACATTTTATATTTTTAATGTTTAAGAAGGATATTTTTAAACACCGTGGAGTAAATATAATCTGTATGAAAGCTCTAACAGTAAGAGCTGACAAGCTCTTTTGAAAGGCTGACTCATTGGGTTTTGGGAGCAGCTGTTGACACCATGTCTGAGTGCATTACACATCAGCCATGGCTAGGAGTAGTTGCAGTATTTGGAGGGCTGTTCTTCATTTGACCTTTCTTGTTCTGGAGAGCGGATTAGTCATAACGACCAGACACAAGCACTTGAGCATTTCAAGAACCTGCTACTCTTAGGGGTGGCTAATTTTGACCTCTGTGACAGTATGAGAGGAGACCATCTGTTCTCTCTGGTTCATTTAAAAGAAACAACTGCAGCCATTCTTGAACGGCTTTATCACTTCATAAAGATTGCTTTTCTTTGCAGTTGAAGGAAAAAGGCTTGGCCTGATCTTATTAGGTTTTTTTTTTCCTTTGGACTTCAAACTGGTGGCACTTGGGATACCTTTGAGTTCTCATTTAATGTTCTTGTGTTCAGTCTCCCAGTAGAGCACGTTTCTTAGAATTACTGCTTGTCCTTTGTGTGCCATGGTTAGCCAAAGATCCTGATTAAAACCTTGGGGTCTCATTCTGTTGAGCACTGGGTAACTACTGAGGAAGTTACCCCAAGAACTTCTAGCCATGCTGGGAAGGAGATAGAGTTAGTGGGAAGTTATTTGCTTGGAGAAGCTGGAGAATAAAACTTGATTCCCTCAAGTGCCAGTCTGGTTTCTCTCTATGTTTTTACCTATTGCCTTTGATCCAAACATTCTGGGTCTGTTGTTTTCATTTCCACACCACCCCCTTCATCCAAGCTTTCTTAGAGAAGATGTGTTCATTCCAGAAAACCTCCTCCCACAGCAGCCTTGCTGGGCTCTTATGATTTACCCTGGCTGGACATCTCCCTCTTAGTCTTGGGATCCCCATTGTTAATCCCAATGTGTTTTGGGCCATGTCTGAAGGAAGTGCTGGCACAAGTGCTTGAGAGAGTAATATCAACTGCTGAACACTGAATAACCAAATCCCAATAATCTGTTCCAAAATATCAAAGAGCCAGTTTGTGTTGCATATGACTGGGCAGGGAAGGGGAAGTAGTAAGAAAATTGCTCAGGCCTAGACTTTATCCTGAAGTAAATTCCATACTCGCTTGCACCATCATCTCCTAAGTGCCTCTCTCCTGTTTTGGCAAAAAAAAACTCTTGTCCCAGAAAGGCCAAAGCTGTTGCATTCAGGTAGGTTTTGTTAACATCATGCAAGCTTAACAGATCTACTCAGAAATCTCTTTAAACCTGAGCACAACAAACGATCCTACCTCCTTTTTTTTTGTCTTGTACCGAGGCATATCCAGGAAGACAAATACAGCTATTATGTGCTTTAGCACCCCTCTGGGATGTATTTCTGCTCGATGCTTCTTGGCCGTGTTGCTCCATAAGTTCATTTATTTATTTATTTATTTATTTTTCTGGAGGCTGGGTGAGGTGAGAGAGGAAAAGTGTTTCTGGTGGCACGGGAACAGATTGTAAAACCTGTGTTTCTAAGTGTTATAGGCTTTGGTCTCACAAGAATTCTGCCCTCTGGAGAGTCTCAGCAAAATGCAACAGCTCCATTAGGTCGTGCTGCACCAGTCCACCCCTCTTTGTATACAGAAGGTTGAATTTGTATGGCAAAGAGAAGGAAAAGCAGCAAGGGGAGGGGGGGAAGTATTTGAGCAAATGGGTTTTCTTTCATTACCTTCTGGCCTTGTTGTTTGTGCACATAGGAGTTGCCAGTCCCTTCTCTATCCCCACACAGCTGGAAATTTAGAATATCCACAGAAGAAACAAGTTTTCATAGCAATCTTATGGTGTATTTTCAAAGACCACCATTACTCTAAACTAATGTCAACATGCTGGGAGCAGGTGACAGCCTCCCAGAGCAGCAGAAATGAAAGGAACTCCTACAGATTTCCCATGCAAACTGCTTCTCCTGCAGAGCACTGTGAATCCCCTCAACTGGGACAAACTGTACTGTGAAGGAGGGGTAGGAAGCTGGTTAAGAACTGGACACCCATTCCCCTCCCAGGATATTTTTTGGGTATTACCTCTTTAACTCTGTGATATTTTAACATATGTAGAAAACACTTCTGGCTGAGAGAACTGTTTTGGAGCAGTGAGAGATCCTAGAAGGAGTTTGAGCAATGGGCTGTACTGGGTTGTCCTGGCAGCAATGTACAATATGCTGTCCCTCCTTAGGAAGGTTGTAACCTCCTGATTGAGGCCTACAAGTGAACAGAACATCTATTTGCCACAGAGCAAAACACTTTTTCAGACTATTGAAAGCGACTGTGTGCATGATGGGTGTATTTTCCTTTCTGCTATGCACTGTCCTAAGTTTCTGTCATTTGTATAAATTATGAAAGCACTCCCAGGAGACCACACACACACACTCATAAAACTATTGTAAAGAGAAGCATTGCAGGCTATTGCTAGAGGCTATTTTATTGTATATTTTGAGGAAATGTCTCGTTTTCTCCTGACAAATGGAGAAAGTGAGAACTCCAGAGACTCGAATTATTTTCTAAACAGTGTGATTATTCTGTAGAGCTTAGACTAGGAAATGCCACCAGAGGTATCTTTGGGGAAGGATGTGCTCTGAGAAGCAGAGGCTGACATTAGTAAAAAAACAGGGGGAAAAGCACATATTTTCTTAGAATAGAATCATAGAATCAGCTGGGTTGGAAAAAAACCTCTGAAATCATCAAATCCAACCCTTGATCCAACACCATTCTAGTTACCCACCCATGGCAGTCTCAGTGCCACATCCAGTCTCACCTTAAAAACCTCCAGGAACAGTGAATCCACCACCTCCCTGGGCAGCCCACTCTATAGAGAATTTCTTCCTAATATCCAACCTAAACCTCCCATGGCAAAGCTTAAGACTTGAAGCATTTTGAGATCCCCTACTTGTGTCTATTGCTGGTCACAGCTTGCGTTGTCTTTTTAAAGGCAGAAAAGTTGCAGACTATCTCTGGTTAATGGGTGACAGGGTGGGCATAGGTTAATGTTTGAGTAGGTGACATTGTCACACGTGGTTAAGTGCACTTCTGGTGACAGGGAGCTGCAGACTCACTGAGGGAGGAGCTGAGAAGACCTGAGGAAGGATGTTTTGGGAGACAGTACACTCTCTGTGTGTATGTTTGGGAGGACAAAGAAAGAGGAACTCTCAGGTTTGCTTACAGGATGGAGTGAAATCCTCCTCCTCCTCTTATTTTTTACTGAGTAGGCTGTGATGGGCTGCTCAGCTCTGTAGGGAAACCTTTGTCTGACTCTGTGAGGGTGCTGCTGCTGTTTAAGAAGCTCTGTCAGAAGAGCTGCTGTTTTGATTTGGATTCCACTTGCATTAGCTCTTGTGGCACATCTTCAGTGCTGCAGCACTGGGGGAGGTGGGAGCTGTTTCAAGCAGTTTCAGTGCATGTGGGGATGGACCCTGGTGAATGTGACTTGCAGGCCAAGCCCCTGCACTGGTGCTGCCAGTGTGACTGGTACAAGGTGCAGAGACAACCAGCAGGCTGTGGAGACCTTCTTCAGCCCTGGAGCTGTACAGCAGAGCACGGATATTAATGAGCAGTAAAATGAACAGCTACTGTAGTTCTTGCAGGTGAACAGCTGAAACCCTGAAGCATGAAGCCCAGTTACTTTTCTGACTACAGAGCTTCCAAAAAATAAAAAGAACTAATTTGGTAGTTTTGGTCTTGAGGCATAAACTGAGAGCTTATAAAGCTCCCCCCTTCCAACCTCTCTGCTAATGACCATGCAAATATGTGTTTTTTATCAGCAAACTTAAGCAGGCATGACTGAAAGACACTTGGGAGGGATGGGGAGGGGGAAAGTTCTGGTATTCCTGAACTGCACATTACAGGGATAATGAAGCCCCTCAGGGAGCAGATGTGTGTGTGGTGACAATGTACCTTTAAACTGTTATTTCTCTGAGGAGAATTGCTCTTTAAAGCCTGAGAATGTGGTGCTAGGCAGGTTGTGTTTCATGGTACTCCTACAGTGCTGCCTTTAAGAAAGAACCATTACTCTCTGCTTTTCTCTGAGCAGGAGGAAGAAGGCAAAAAGAGACAGCTAGTGGAATGGTGAAAATCTCCTAGGATTTGAGGCTATTTTGTCTTCAAATTTCAGTTTTAGGCATTCTCACATTCTTGGAATAGGTCAAACTGTTTCAGATCTCCTCTGCATGCCTTTTCTCAGATTTCTGCAAAACAAATTCTAGATCAGAGAATATTCCCCAGTCAAACCCAAACTTTGCTGCCCACCTCAGTGTTTCCTACCAGGCACAGAAGTTATGAAACAAAATGCTGTCAACTGCAGAGCCATCTGTGAGAGTGAGTGAGCCCTTTTCACAGGAATATTAGCCCAATCTGGCTGTTCCTAAGGGAACTGGAAAAACTTCAAGTAGTGGGATTCCTCTTTGAAATGACCCTCAACTTTCAAAACTTCCTCTTCTCAACTTTCAGTAGTCACAGTTGATTTTGGGATGAAATAAATTTTCCTCCTGTGCACCAGAAACATGGCAAAGCTGCAAGAGGAGATGAATTGTGGAGTAATTCTGACTTTGTTCCCATTTCATCACACCTCTGCTTCCAGAATCCTAATCTTTGCCTGCTACCTCCTTCAGATCAGCTGTCTGCTTTGGGAATTTTTTTTTTATTTTATTTTCTATCTTTTTTGTTGTTGTTGTTGTTTTTAGATAATTCCATCTACAGTTTAGATGCTGAGTAGCTTGTTTGTCAAATAAATTGGAAGAAGGCCACCTGATAGCAGCCTCCCAAATGCCATGATTTCCAAGTCTCCAGGCCCAGTTGGCATGGATCTGATAGTCTATCACCAAAAAAAAACCCAAAACACCAACACATATGTTTTCCAGTCTATTTAAAAGAGTTAATGGAGCTGGTGAGAGGTGGGTGTGATGAGAGAGTTAAGTTGGCTTTTGAAGTGAGAAGTTTCCTCAGTGCTTCCAGAGAAGTAGGGAGATAAGTTTTGCTTGTAAGATAGCTCAGGGGGCTACCAGCTGCAAGAATAGCAGGGTGAAAGCAGTGAATGCTGGACAGGTCCTGGCAGGAAATGGTTCTATCCACAGGAGGAAAGTGAGATGTCAGCTGCACCCCTCTTGCAGCTCCCTGAGGTGGGGCAAACGGAAGAGTCACCGTTTGTAATATTGCTACTTGCAGTCTTCTCTGGCAAAGATTCCAAAGCCAGTGCCTTTCTGTGCTCTCTTTCTAACTTTTGCAGGCTTCAATAAAGCATTCTGGAAAATGAGAGTGAGTGAGTTATAGCTGATACTGTAAAAGTCTCCACCGAGATGGATTTGACATTGTCTGGGCTCCAGTCCATTTCCCAGTGGCACATCTATTCTTCCTTGATGACAAGTGTGTCATTCCTTTTTTCTAGAGCACTAACTACTAACTTTTTATTATCACTGTTTTTTGCTACACTGGGGCAGTGAGTTGAGGGTTCATAGAGGTCAGACCTGCTTTGGACAAAAGGCTTGCTCTTCATCTACGAGAGCAGCCTCAGTGGATAGCTCTGGTGAGGTTGTAATTGAGTCCTGATTACACTGGGTCATTGCTGATATTGATAAATGGAGAACGTGAAACAATTTGTATGCCTAATCTCAGTTTACACCAGTAACTAAGGTGTTTATTGCTCAACTATAGAATGAGCAAAATGTGGGACATTTTTCTGGTTTTGGAGTGTTTTTTTTAGGAGTACTTAGGCTAAGTTGTGAAGTACAGTTATGGAAATGGCATAGGGTGACTCAGTATATTTTTATGTGTTGTAATATGAAACCATTCTCTAATCATGAATCCTCTTGGTGTCTTTTGTCTCTGCTCTTCTCCTGGAAAGATTTCTAACATGATTCTCTGATTTTTGAGCATGTATTTAAACATGCTATGTCCTATTGTAAAGCACTTCCTGGACCTACATCATCTATATATGACAGCAACTGGGAAGATCTCTTAAGTCTTAGTTTCATGCAAATACTCTGTTTATGAGGAGAAATGATCTTCTGGAAAACATTCATGTGCACACTAGATCTCAAATTTTTGAAGATATCTGCAGTTTGCTACTTCCTTCCATGGGCATATCCACAGTCAGTTGTGTGACATTAGATGTGAACAGCTGGTAAAATCTGTTGGGTTTCAGGAACTCCCCGGACCTTGATACACCAGAAATTCATCTTCTACAATCTATCAAAGCCTGTTATCAGATTTCTGTCTGGTTGGTGATTTTCTGAGTCGTTTTTATCTTGTTGTTTTGTTTCTTGCTGCATTGGAGAAACACCTTAGAGTGGATCATAAATGATGTGCAGTCCATACCCTGGTTCCCATGACAGAAGCCTGGCAAGGTCTGACTTGCACTGTGGTCATATGTTGTTCCTCTTTTCCTTAATGTGTTGAGCAGTTTCAGAAGATGACAAAGATGAATTCCCCAACAAGTTCTGTAGGAGAGAGTCCCTTTGTCCTGCCATCGGTAAAAGGTAGAACAGAAGCTCCCATCCATCACCAGCTGGACACAGCCTGTTTGACATTTCAGCCTTTTTTGGCATCTCTTCTTCCACTGAAAGGTGGATCCAGATTTACAGGGTTTTGCCTCCAATTTTTCCTTTCATGCAAACCGAGGTTTTCTGATGCTGAAGTGACACAAGTCCTCTTTGAAGTTGTCCCCTTCCACACACACTGGGGAGGAAATCCCACCAGTTGAAGCTCCCACCACGCTGAATCACTCAGACTCCAAGTTCACCAGGACTACAAGGGGTGAACTTGGGCGAAATTCAGTCTCAGACGTGTGGGAAACTTGCTGTTCTCCCTCTTTGCTTTTTGGAAGCGCTCTTGTGACCGATTGATACAGGCATGCAGAGGCAATCAGCAACCCAACTGCCCTTAGGCTGTGAACATGGACTGCTCAGGGCACTCATTCCAGTGATTTTTAGCAGAAAGATGGAGCAGTGCTGAGAAACCAAGAGTATCCTCAGCTGTATGGGAGCTGCCTAAGCTGTTGAACTCGTAAGCTGGCTACCAGGGGGCTGAATTCACTGAGGAGAGACATTGAGTGGTAGTGTCCTTAGCAGCCAAGAGACAAAACTGCCCTGGAGACAGAAGTTTTGGCACACTGAGAGGTCTGAGCAAGAACCAAGAGGTTTTTTCTGCTTTGAAACCACTCCAGAAAGAACTTACATGCCTTGTGTTGTGTTGTGTTTTTTTTTTATTTCCCTTCAAGCATCTTAGTCTGCTGCAATGTCTGAATACGGTCCAATTGGTTCACAAATGTCTTTTTACTGCCTGGCTGCTCATTCCCTGTCATTCCCAGTGGGAAAACTGGCCACTCAGAAGGTATTCAGCTCAGAATGGGGGAGGAGGAATGAAATCTGGTAGGAAGGCCTGGGGAAGCTGCCACTAATGCCTGAGATGTAGAGACAGGGTCAGCACACCTTCTGGTTCCCAAGGGTGTTTGAAATCCAAGGGTGTTTTTCTTGTGGGTTTCTTACTACCAGAAAGTAAGGGAATCCTTCACCCTTCTTCTCTGCTCCTTTAAAACTAGATTGCTTGGCAGCTCCTAATCCTGTAGATAGCTATTTGTTCACTGAATTTTTCTCACACCAGCCGGGAAGCAAAGTCCTTCTGTGAGCTTTAATGTATCTGTGTGTTTTAATAATGCATTATTGTTGATTTTGTACAAATATCACTATTTAAAAACTTCAAAGTCTTTGGTTTTCCCCCACCCTCCAGACTTTACTTCTTGCTGCTACTGTTGTTGACACTACCATGTGTTTCAGCCTTGGAGAAATAAATATTTGTTTAGCTGTTCTCCTGCTGTGCCTGCTCAGAGCATTTGTTTAATGATGAGTTCAGTTCAGCTTTGCAAGGGGTTTATGGAATTAGATCATCCCAGAAAAGCAAGAGGCTCATTTGCAGACAAGTTTACCCGTGTTCTTGCCCCCTCTTGCCACTCCACCCCTCTTTTCCCCAGGTTTGAGTCTAATTAAATAAATATGCTTGCAAAACTCCAAGTCAGTTGTGGTGAAGAGTCAAAGTTCTGCCTGTTTATTTCTCCACTCCATTTATCCTGCCCTAAAATAGCGAGTAGAAAGTTGGACTCTAGCAATAAGAACCTGCTGCCCTTTCTTGTTGTTACCTAAATTTTCTTTAATCTGTAATTTTCTTCTTATCATCTAAAATATCAAATCACCTTTTGGCTTATAATATTTGCTTTAGAGCCAAGCCTCTGTTTCAAAACATGTATGTGTTATGTTTTCTCTACCCCAACCTTTTTGAGTCAAATGAGAGATTATACTTTTCACTCAAGACATCAAAGTGGTTTATGCCATCAGATTTTTTTTTTAAATGTGGACAATGTTAACCTCCAAAATCTACATTTGTGCACCTAAATGAAGATTCAGCTTCCTTTTATTCCTGGAAATGCAGCACTACTTGGCAAAAAAATTAACATGGGATTTTATTAATGCCATTGCCATTTCAAGTAATTTTGCACAGCTGAACAAAAAAAACCAAAAAAAACCAACCAAACAAACAAACAAAAAAACCCTGGAATTATAAAAATTCAATTCAAACTCTGGAAAGATCCAAATTTTCTTTTTCTGCCCATTTACAAAACCTTCTTCAAATTATTTAAGCTACTTATGCTTCACTTTTGATTTACAGCAAGTATAATTTTGCCAATAACTACATTCAACTTCTGCCAGAAAGCAAAAATCACTTCAGTGAAGTAACACATCAGACTCTCTCTTTATCTGTTTCCAGCTGATGAGGTTTCAACCTATAGCAGAGATTGTTTTTTATTATGTTTCAGTGTATGACCTGGCACTTGTGCAGCAGAGTTTCATCTGACTACAATCACTCTGACCCTCCAAGTCATCCCACTGCTTTTTTATTTGTATGATATTCAGAACCTCCTCCATAATGATGATTCATTCCACAGTGTGTCATCAGCAAATTTTGTTGGCATGGTTGTCTTTAACCGTGCCAAGAACTGTGATGAAAATATTATGTAAGATTTATCCCAAGAATCATCTATGAGGAATTCTACTCATAACCTTCTAGCCTGATTAAAATGATAGAAAATAGGAAAAGGAGTTTAAGTGGAAACTGCATCCCAAAGACATGAACTGGACTCAGCAGATACTTCTACATTTTTTTTTAAACACAGTTGATGAGATTCCATAATCTTTTTCATAGATAGTCCATATTAGTAACTGAGTCTCCTACTCACTGAAGTACTTCTGTCCCTAAAGTCTTCACTGAGTCACTTCTCCCACATTTTCTTTGTTTTTCCTGTGCCAGACACAGACAGAGAATTAGCTCGTTCCCTTTGTGAGTGACGCTTCTGCACACACACCCCAATATCCTGTCCTGACACATCAGTTGTCTCTTTACTTTGAGCTGACTCTGTCCAGCTGATTCTGTCATGCATTAAAAGTTCCACCACCAGCATTTCTTTGAACACAAAGCACTATCCTCTGAAGGTAATGTTCACTTGACTTAGGAAGCAACCCCCAGAGCGTGATCATCTTCCTTTATGTTTCTGAAATTTAACTGGAGTCAAAGCTTCCCTCAGTTTCAGGGTCTCAGCAGACTTTTGAAGGCTTCTTTTGCAGGAAGCCAGAGAACATTCCCTCTTGTAGACCTCTTCAAGTATTTTATTCCATATATCAGATTAACAGTTAAGTTCCCCAGCATTCCTTATGAGTGCTTTACCTCCCTGTCCCATAGGTATCCAGAATATCCTGAAGGCTTCTGTCATGTAATTTGGTGGAAATTGTATTATATGTACATAGCAGAATGCATTCTGTGTACCAATTACCACAAAGCTAAGTATTATGCTACCACAAAGACAAGTTGCATTTGGAAACAACTATATGTAATGCTAATAAGAAACCCAGATCCATACTATTCTAATTAACCTGGAAAACCTTCCTTTTTCCAAATGAGATAGACTTCAAGACATTCAGAATGTTAATAAACCCACAGGTATTTCTACTCTTTATATCTCCTGGCATACACTATTCATCAAGAATTATTGCTTATTTCAGTCTGAGTCTGATTTTTCTCAGTCTAGAGAAATCTAACATTTTGAACCATGGCATTTAATTTTTTAAATGAAAAGGAAATCTTATTTTCCCTGGTTTTGGCAAGAGGTGGAATTCCTAAATATTGACAATGTGTTAGCAAGAAAAGATACCAGCCTTAAGGCTCTATAGGAGGACAACTGCATAGCTCAAAGAATTCACCATGAGCACAATGACTGAACAGTCAGTTATGTTAAGGGTCCTTTATGTTCACTGGCAACATAAAACTCTTGCAGCCGGAGATATTATGACCTTTTATACAACAGATCCAAGTTGGATCATTTTTTTTTGTGGTTGTCACTAGTTTGTGCTGAGCCCAGACTGGCTCAGTCTAATGGTTCTGAGGTCTGTGAATAGAGTCTGAAAATCAAAATGAAATCAGAATCCATTTTTATGTCTAGCTGGTAGGAACAAGCCCTGAGACTTCAAACAACCTGAAGATGAGCTGCCCTTTAGTCTCCAGATGTCATCCCTTCAAAGGAGAGCTAAAACTCATTTATGGAAATACTTGGAGTCCTCCCCTCCACCCCTCACATGAATAGTCATAAAGCTGTAGGGTTCTTAAAGCCAGATCTTCAGTAATAGCACAAAATACTGCCTTTTATACTGTGCTGCTTATGCTGTAGAATAGTGCAGTATATTTTTCCACCCAGAGAGCAACACCCAGTTAACATTTAAGTTAGTGAAGTGGAAATTTCTGTGACCTAATTTAAGAACCAGTCAAATGTCTTAGGTGAGAAAGTTTCACCAAAATGTAAATGCCACTGTATTTCTGCTTTGATTAAGAGAGTCCAGGTTAAGGGGTGGGGGGAAATGGTTATGATACAGGGGAATGCAGTAGAGAAAAAGGAATCCAATATCCAAGTAAGAGTACAGCTTAACTTCTGAGCATGGGGGATCTGGAAGGTTCACTTTCAACTCATGCATATGACAGGTTTGCTTTATGTTATCCAAAAACGGGAGGAGAAAACCTGATATAACTAGGGAACTGAGATTAATTTTGTGAAAGTCTGTGAGGTATTATTTACAGCCTGTGGGCCAGAACTGTGATTCCTCTCCAGACCACAATCAGAAAATAGTTCAGTCTCCTATAGTGTAAATGAGATTGGGCAACGTGATTGAAGCTGCTTTCTCTTTTAACAGGCTCCTTCTGTTGTTCCACTCCTGAACTCTCATGTTCTTCCTGTGTTCTTCCTCCTGCAGTCCAGCACATCATTCAACAGAGATGCTGTGAAAGCAGGGACAGGCCGGCGTTTCCTTGGCGGGCTCTTAAACGATACATCCTACTGCTACACTCTGGAAGTCTCATTCTACAGCTACATCTTGGGTGGACCTGCTTCTGCTGTCCCCTACACAGAAGAAGCCTGTATCCTTTTGAAATCCATCCTCCCCTTGCAGCACATTTGAACTGGGCACTTAAGGTAAGTACTCCTATCTCACTAAGAGTTTGCTGAGATGGGAACACACAAGTGGAAATGTGAGTCTGCTCCTGATGCTTTAATTTCCCTCATATTGATTCTCCATACTGTGGAAATTCAAGAAGAGAAAGACATTAGATCAAATAAGCCATTTCCCTCTTGTAGGAGATTGTCTTACACACTTATTATAGGAACTAGTCCTGGAGAGCCTGTGATCCATTCCCTTCCACAGTCTTCCATTTCTTTCTTCATTTCACTCCTTATTCTCTCATTATCCCTGTGTTTGTATTATTGTTTTAATAGCAAGTTGAAAGTGCATCCTTGGTACTGAGTTAAAACATCTTCTCTGCCTTTGAACTGCAGCCAAGAGGCTCTAAAGGATCCATTAGGTTCTGCAGCTGCCTGGGGGACTGATCTTTAATGCCAGTTGACAGAGAAGTGGAAAGCAAATTCTGAAAACAAAACCGACAAAGTTGTTGGCATTTTTGAGTGCTCAAATAGAAGCACTGTCTCATTCCTCAAAAACCGCATATCCATCTGGCTATCTCAGTGTATCAGCCATTTGTAGAATTGTTCTGACTGGTCTTATGATCTGCTTTTATGTTTTCCTTTTTCTTTTTGTCACCATGCTCAATCAAATAGCCAGTGCCCACACTTCGAGCTTGGATGTTTTATTTCGTTTTGTCATTCTATCTTGGCAGCTTTTGAAATTTCCACAGGATTAGAAACACTGCAGAGGGAGAAAGATTAGTTGTGATTGCCTATTTACCTCTCCACTGCATTTTGAAAGTTGGGGAAGCTTTAGGGTAGCAAGAGGGAAATTTTCATAGGAGGCATAATTCTTCACTATCCATGTATATGGGGACACTGTGAGGCAATAAGAGTGAGAAACAGGGAGTAGGGAAAGTAATTGTTATTTATTTGGGGTTTCTAGTTTGACTTCTCCACTGAAAGAGAAATTTGGGGGAAGGAGGGTGATAAATATATTAAAGTGACTTATCAGGCTTGAGCATTTAGAATACAAGCTCTTTTTTGCCCTGTAAGGTTAACTGTTTCCAAGGAACAGCTTTGTGCCATAAACACACATGTAGTATATATCTTGCCACTGAGGAAAACATTTTCATTGCTGTAAGGTTTAGCTATTTATTTTCTTAAGTTGGTATTTTGGTGTTTCAAGAACCCATGCCTTGGTTTCACCTTTAATTTTTTTTCCTCACTTAGTGCTCACTGTACTGACAGCTGCTTATTTATCTTCCTTATTTATCAAGAACAATTTTTACAGTGAGGAAAGAGCCCCTATACAAATGAGGTTATGATTCCCTTGTGTATGTTTTTTCTCCATGATTTGTAGATCGTGCTGGCTTAGTTTCCTTTTCCATGAAGACTCTTGGTTTGTGCTTCACATGACAGAAGTTTCACGTGTGGGGTCTAGCATCTCTGTTTGCTTGGCCTGCCTTGCCTTCTGCAGGCAGAGCTGCTCCATTCTCAGCTCAGTCATTGTGCCCATGAGTAGCTGGAGCACAGAAAACAGGCCCCAAATCAGAGATCTTTTTTGGAGGTGACGTATGGAAAGCTCAAGCAGCAGCTTGATTTCTGCAGTTATGGTTTCACCTGGCTGGCTGGAACAGGAGAAGTTGTTTTGGACTGGTCTGGAAGACAGCAGGCAGGGGAAGCTCTTTGCCCATGGATTATGCTCCACTGGCATTCTGCCCTGGTAGGTTTTATTATTTCCTTTTCAAGGGAGGAATTCTATCAGAGTGCTGCCTATGACAGCTCTTCCCCACATGTGCAGTTTCCTAGTTAGAGAAAGAAATGGAGCTGCTTGAAATAGTCTCTAGGCTGGTCTGATCCAACACAGAAGTAGCCACTGGATTTATGTACATCCTATCCTGGCAGGGGAGGAAGTTTCACATCACTGAAGTGCCTATGACCAAAAGTAAAACAATTGCAGAGCATTCCAATTTAGTCTGAACAGCCCTTCCAAGCTATTTGCAAGTCAGTGATTAATTAATGCTCAAATTTTTTAATGGACCTGAACCAAAGACACAGGCAGTCAGTGTATATTGGCCTCCAAGGACAAGGCTGCTTCTATTAACTATCCAGCTACATGCAGGCAGCAATTCAAGCAAATAAATGAAGAAAATACAATGAGCCCAAGAACTGTGAACTGATAGGGCAAATATTATGGAAATCTACCTTCAAAGATATATTTCTTAGGACTTTTTTCATCCCACTGTGATGCCATTGGGTTCTGTGGGTTGGTGTGTTTGTTTGTTTGTTTTCTTTGGTACAGAAACAGGATCAGGGAGGCTAGGATTGTTCAAAGCTTCTAATGTTGGATTAGGAAGTGAAGACTGAGATTCAGCCTCAAATTCAGGGGACCCCTGGCCTTGAAAAGAGACTACAAAGCAGATGACACTCCCCATTCAGAACTAGCCATACTGGCTCCTTTTAGAGAACAAAGCAAATTAGGATCTTCAGGTTCTATAGGAATATTAATTTAGCCTAATGTTATTCCTGTTGACAGGTGAGAAAACTGAATAAACTCTGAATAGCCTTGTATTTGCACTGGTGGCATGTAATTATACCTGTCAGCTTCTTTTCTTTACAGCGTTTGCAGCAAATAAGATCACTACTCCCTTTCTTGTCATCATATAAAAGGATTAGGTTTGTTGGTGGGTTTTATATATCTCTTCGTGTTTTCCAGGTTTTACATGCTAACTCTATGATCCATAAAAACCTCTGTATGAGAATGTAATAGATGTATTTCTACACTGGGTAAGATTATGCATTTTGTTCAGACTTGGGTGACGGAAACACACTTTGTAATTTTTGAGATAGGTGGATACCTTACATGCATGAAAATGGGAGACAGACTTTCAGTCTGATAAGTGTTTGAATTCTGACATTGTTAGTGTGGACAGTAATTTTTTTTTTAATAAGAAAAGTAAGAAAATTTTTAAAAAGGATGGGAAGGCATTGTTAGAAGCGAAAAACAGTTTTAAATTCCTCCAGTTAGTATGACTGAATGTATTTTAAAAGAATTTGTTCAGAATTTAGAGGATCACACCTGGCATGGTCTATAAAAACATATTTGGCACTGAGGCTGCATTACTTAAATGAAATCCAAGAGGGAAGGATCTTCCCTCCTGTTCTGACTGGTCTTATGATGTTCTTTAAGGGAATGTATGTCTGGGGCATATATGATGGGATAGAAGTGTTGAATTTCTGGCCTCTTCCAGCATAGGGAATTAACATGATTGCATGAATGTCTCAGGCCTCGATTAGCACGATCTCTACCGGTTACTGCTGGAGTGTCTCTTGTATTTTTTCATCCAGAAAGCAAAGCACTGCATCAGGTATGGCTTCCTGAATGTCCTGTTATACATTCCTTAAGAGGTATGTGTGTGCCTGGTGGGTCTGTGTCTAACTGATATGTGCCTGGTGTATGAGAAACATTAGGGATGTGTTCTGTAAGCCTGGCTCTGCAGAATACCCTACGATAACGTGTGCTGCAGATAACAGTGAACAGACTCTGTTTCGAAGGCGTAATAAGAGGATTGTAGGCTTGTCGGCTACTTGCCTGGAAGTGGACACAGAAATGTTTAAAACCCTTCTCACACATG
Source organism: Myiozetetes cayanensis (assembly GCF_022539395.1). Lineage (NCBI taxonomy): Eukaryota > Metazoa > Chordata > Aves > Passeriformes > Tyrannidae > Myiozetetes > Myiozetetes cayanensis. The sequence continues at coordinate 6,467,067 of NW_026086826.1, read as the reverse complement.
CACACATTTGGTGGTAACTGATTAAAAAGGCAGCACAGCCACAGTTAGCTCAGCACCAGGTGAAGAAGCTTTAAAATGAGCTGATATGCTTCCATTAAATTCCATGTTTTACTAGGCATTTACAGGGCTTATGACACAAGGCTTGTAAACTGCTCTGTAACGCTCACCACCAGCAGCTCAGCTGCTGAGCTGTCTGCATGCACACCAGCCTCATGGCTGGGCAAGGAACAAAGGATAAAAGTGGGAGATGAAGGATGAATCCCCAGCTGCAGGACTGAGCACTGCTCTGACAGTGCACCCTGAATTGCTTCCCACTACAGCTGCGAGCAGCAGCCGCCACAACCTGACCCGAGAGCAGCCAGTAAAGGACTCTGAGACCAACAGCTTTAAAATCTTCTATTGGGTTCCTTTATTAGAGTGTTTGAACTGAGTCCTCGCTGCAAAGCAGGCAGCCCATAACAGATAATAAAAGGTTTTACTCTTCCCAAGTCTAGCCATGAGCTAGGAAGATGGAAATGATGGAGACCTGGCAGGAACTGGTATGCTTGTAGCCTGATAGTTGTAGGGGAGAATGATCATCAGGGTGGGTGAGCGCCAGTATTGTCAGCATGTCCATGGCATTTTGTGTATTTTAATCTTAATTTCAAGCTTTCTTCAGGTCAGGAAGGCCCCTATCCAAAGGTGAGCCTTCAGTCACCTGTGTGTAGGGCTTTACTCATTGAAATCACTTCTGAGTGGAACGGGAGACTGGCACCCTGAACCAAGGGTTTAGTGGAACAGGTTTACTTTGTACATCTTTTCTAAGCACATCACCTCTTTGATTTAATGGCCTCAATATAGAGAATGAATTTAATGAAACTTCTTTTGTAAAAAAACCTGAACAAACAAGAAAAATACCATCCCTTTTCCGAAACCATGGGTGTAGAACACAGAAGAGACATTACTAATATTATCCCAAGGTAGATCTTTTCACATTACAAACAGCTGAGAGATTATGTCAACACTTAAAAGACAGTATAACTGAATCAACTTGCAAGGATATCATTTGGAATTTTCCATTTCTCTGAATGTATGGAATTGGAAGTTTGCATCCCTTAAACAGGGTGTTAGTTGCACTGCTGAACCCTCTGCCCTATTGTGGGCGTAAAGATGTATTTATGTGGCTACAGCCACAGAATGAAAACTTGGACTGACTGGAGTCTCTTCAGGTGCCCAACAGGATCTCTCATCTTGGACTCTTGACACAGCTGGGATCACTGGGTTCATTCTTATTCTTAACTTCAAGCAGAATACCTGCCTGCTGCTTAACTGGGGACTTGGGTAGTTAAATCCCCTGGAGGAAACAGTCATTTGCTTACATCCAGATTCCTTTTAAAGAGTACTTGGATCTCAATAAATACCTATCCTGGGGAAAAGAAATCTGTATGCAAACTACAATTCCAGTAAAAGCATCCATAACTTTTAGAGCTTCAAGGACCTGCCAGTCCCCTAGGGCAGATGTACTTGGTTATTTTGGGCTTTTTAAAATTTCTTTTTCTGGCAACTGCCTGTCCTGATCCTCCCTAGCTCTGCTAGTGATATCCTTAAGAGAAGATCCTCATGAGCCAGATTATGGCACTTGCAGCTTCATTCCCACCCAGTAAAAGCAACATTACTAGGAAAAGCCAATGAGGTGTGAAAGGCTGTGCTGATAAAGCTGAGGGAGCTCTGCAGAGGTTATCCAGTGTAGCTTATGTTTGAACTTGAGCTAGAGCTTGTTGCCAAGATGATTTCAAAGTATATCAGGCAGATACTTAGGTAAAGACTTTCTGAGGTCTACATCTCCATCCTTCTTCTGCTGAGCTTCTAGAAACAGGGTCCTTTCTGTGTCTTGCAAAAAGTGGTATTAATCCTAATCCTGCACATTTTCTTAACACCAACCTCCTTACATGTCTTCTCTCCATTATTGGGTTATTTCCACGTCTAAGGCTGTCTTGGAGGAAAGGAAACAAAATCCTCTTTCAGCTCCCCAGTCTCTGTGAAAGTGTCAAGGTTTACAACCACAATTTCAAATGCTCTTAATATTACTGGAAGCATAGAGTTAAATTATAGAGTTGTAAAGTTACTTTATAGTGATAATGCTGTCAAGCATCAATATCTCTGCCCCAGGGCACCATGGAAACTCAGTTAATGATATAAGAAGCTGATATTCTTCAGGGTTGCAGCTGTTGGCTCATACCCAGAAGGAATCTGTGTGTTTGTTCATATTGGGTATATACAGTGGGACCTGCTCAAAGAAAATTAAGAAACAGTGAAAGTCTGTTTAATGAAGTGCCGTGGAAAGAAGGTACAAAGCAGTACATGGGGTTGCAGTCTGCAACCACCTCTCCCCCTCACAGGATTCAACAGAGTGGATAATGCTGTACATAAGTACTTCTTTACTGTAAGAGAGGGTGTTTGTAGGGGAGAGTTTATATTTATATGTAATTTGTTTATCTATTTGCCTGTAGCTCTGACTGCATCAATCTATGCAAATACTGTCTGTGAGTATTAGTAAAGAAATGGAAATTAAGGCAAGTGACTACGGTCAACTTAGGGAAATGTATAATTTTTGTAATGGATTTCTTAGGGCCTGTATCTCAAAGTGCTTTGATAGCTGCAGATGAAAGATGCTATAAAAGTGCAAAGTGTTATGACAAAGGTGGCTTTTTCTTTTAAAGAAAGATTTTTTTTTTTTTTTTTTTTTGCTTAAAGTGGAATATCAGTCTTGGAAAGCATCTTCAAAATGCTTCCTGGGGATTTAACCATATGATTCCAGTTACATTTTGGCTGGGAGCCAGGTATCAAATACCATGCCTGTAGCTGAGGAAATGGTCTTGCATTTTAGCTGCTGCAGGCAGAGTGGTCTCGAGGAACTGGCTCATTTCTGTGTGTGCTTTGCATGCTGCCTGCACGGCTTTCTGTGGGGAAGGAGGGAGAGCAGGTCAGACCCACAGGCCTGTTTTAAGTAGAAGTGAGCTTGTAAGCTGAAGATCTAATCTTGAGGGGAATGAAGCATCAGAAGTACTGAAAGCCTACGAGTCCCATCAGGTTTTAAGGCACAAATGAGACTGAGCACCATGGTTTGCTCCAGGGTTGTGTTGTCCTGAGCAGTGTAAAGGAGGTCCCCATGAGGATGCAGATTAATTTTCTTCCTCTTGTGTACACAGGTTTCTTTCCCAGGGATACTGAGGTACATGGAAGAGAACAGATGTTGGTTGTGGGACCAGAATGTAAGCAGCGTGCATACCCAGGCCTATAGAAATGCTCTCAAGTCAGTTTTAGACAGAAATGCAGGATTTTGTCTTCTCTGAAGAGCAAGAAAACTTCAGTAACTGTGAGCCTGGACTAGGGAATTTGGACAGCTTGACTTGAGAGCCATCAATATTTACAACATTACTTGGGAACAGGGAGCTTGTGGACAGCATAAGCATCTTAGAAACACGTTTGAAAATATCATCCCTGCATCCCACTAGCTGTCTTCAACTCAGTGCTGGTGGAGGATGTGCTCTTTAGCCTAGGTGGGGCTGTATCCAGTGACACAGCAAGATTGATACTCATAAGCCAGCCAAGATGAGGAAGCTCAGCCGTAAAAATATTCTTATATCCAAAGCAGCCTTTGAGGTCTCTGTTGAGACACTGCATGCTAGCAGGTACCAAACTGTAACTGAGGTTTTACTGACTGAAATCCTCATCAGTGCTTTTCATTCAAGCTTATCAATGACCCTTGGCCTGCAAGCACAAAGCTCTCTAATTCAAAACGGTTTTGATAGTTGTATATATATAAAAAAAATTGCCAGCTAATACTAAAAATTGTTACATTTTTCTGTTAGTATTCCTTCTGTACACAGGAAAAAAATAACCTAGACCGAGCAAAAGTGATGCTTTTGCTGAATGGTTGGAAGGTGAAGTTGATCACATAAGTGATGGCAGAGTTGTGGGTAATATAAGCAAGGGGGGAAGCTCCCTCCAGACACTGCTGCTATCCCTCTTGGAACTGGCTTTCAAGGGTTTAAATGCCTCTCTTATAAACTTGCTTTTCCATAAACTTGTATTTTTCCATTGTCTTAGAAGCAACTTAGACAAAACTAAGCATATAGAACTGATTGCAAGGCTCTTGGGTGCTCAGGACACCATACAAATGCTATTAGATTCATAGTTAGAATAATTCTTTGGTAAATGTTAAATTCCTATTAGTAACACTTGCTAAACTTAAGTGCAAAGGAAAGGGCAAAGCTAATCTGAAAGGCAATGGAGAGCAGGGCTTAAAAGATATTAACAATTTGTTGGAAATGTCTGAGGGGAGTGGTTATTATAACTAAAGACTAATGTCTGTAGTGGTGGTGTTTGTGTGTCTCCATCTTTGTCTCCTTTTTGCCCTTCTCTGTGTCTCTTCACTTCTGGCTCAGTCTTCTCCCCTGTGCCTGCCTTCTCTGTATCCTCACCATCTTGTTGGCAATTTTAGGTTTTTAGCCCTCCCCCTGCCTTTCTGCCATCTTATCAGACTTTTTGCAGGAGTTGTATGATTAATCAGACACACCCAGTCTCTGCTTTTTTGTTCACTTTTTACTATCTTTCACCTAAACTATTTCTTCTTTTGTATTTTGCTACCTAAAGGCTGGGTAGAACTCACTGGTGATTAAAGGGAATTCTAGGGTGGGAGAAGTTGTTATTTTTTAACTACTGCTTCTTTAGTCCCAAATACCAACATTATGAAAGGGCATCAGAGGTGTTTTTTTAGGAAACTTGGCAAAGAACCAAGCTTCTTTCTGTCTGTGTGTCTGTCTTTCTCAGCTGCTTGACCAATTGCAACTGAATTTGACAGTGATAAAGGTCTCAGCGTTATTACATTCCTATGAGTTTCATGAAAAATAGCTGGCTGAATGAGCAGAGAGACCAAAATTAATCTCTCCAGCAGGGACAGCTGCATCTCTATTGTTAGAAACCAGGGGAGGACAGTAGGCATGAAAGTCACAGGAAGCAGATCCAACATCTCCTTTTCTCCCCTAACATCTCTGCAAACCTTAACAAAGGATGTCTCATGGCATCCTGAAAAACAGATTGCATCTTCCCCATCAAACTGAGATAAGCTGAGAGAAGCCAGAAACCTGTCAGGTGCAGTTCACAGGTGAAGAGAATACCCATTTAAGCCAAGGCCAGTACATGCCCACCCCAAGCCAGTTGTGTTGCTTGTCACCCAGAGGTGAAACTCTGTCCACGGTTCAGATCAACAAGGCCAGAACATGTCTCAGACAGAAACCAAAGATAACCTGCAGCTTTGATCTAGTGCTCAGAAACCTTTGTGTTTTGATAAGAGCAGGATGGGTCTGATGCTCTCATGTCTCATCTCTTAAGAACAGAACAGCCAAGTCGGTTCAGATCAAAACTAGTCCTCTGCAGCGTCTTGTCTCTGACTGAGGCCAAGATAAGGTGCCTGTGAGGAATTTAATAACAGAATAAGCATATAACTCTTTTCCCTGAATATTCTTTGGTTTCCAGCAATTAGTGGTTTGGGGATCTCAGAGCCAGAGATGTTAAAATCATGAACTCACTTAGGTTGGAAAAGACCTCTAAGGTCATCAAGTCCAACCATTAGCCCAGCACTGCAAAGTCCACCACTAAACTGTGCCTGCAGGTGCCACATCTACATGACTTTTAAATGCCTCCAGGAATGGTGACTCCACTGCTTCCCTGGGCAGCTTGCTCCAGTGCCTGACAACCCCTTCTTTGGAGAAATTTTTTCTAATACCCAATCTAAACCTCTCCTGTCACAACTTGAGGCCGTTTTCTCTAGTCCTGTTATTTGTTATTGGGAGAAGAGAGCAAGACCCATATGTTGATTATATCTGAGCTAACATTCAATGGATTTGTCTCCCTTGAACCTGTGAACATTTTTAGCATCCACAACATTCTGTGCTAGGGGTTTCCATAGCTTAATAACGTCTTGTTTGTTTTTAGCCTGCGACCTGCAAGCTTTATTTTGTGATTCCTACCTGTTACACTGGAAGCAGCATTGGCCCACTCAGCTGCCTTTATTTCACATTTGAAGTCTCATAGCCAACAGAGTTATTTGTTGTCTGAGTACTCACCCTGTACATCACAAGCAGAAAAATATTACCAGATCAGGTAATCATGTCTAGAGTTGGTTTGTCACCTTGTATTTTCTCTCTAGTTACACACGACTGTAGGAGTTGCCAAGCAATGGAGAATCAACTCCAGTGACTCTGATGGCAGAATTGGTACTTGCTGTGTGATTTTGATTTGCATTTGGGATAAATCTCACCCTGGTCACATGAGCAGCAGGTATGAGCATCAAATGAAAGATAAAGCTTTCAGTTTCAGAGTACACACTGTCAACAATGTGCCTTTGGCTCCTGATGCACTTAACAGTCTGTGCTTGTTCTCCTGTATTCTTCTTTTCCCAATAATTAGGAGGGATTCAGAACTTGTTAAATTAACTAAATTGCTGTTCAGGATAGGAACCAATACCTGGAAGAATTACAGTTCTGAAAACTGCAATATCCCAAATACTTTGCTTTCTGACATTATGACTGGTGTGCATCACTCTTCCCAGCAAACCAACTTCTGGATAACACGCTCCCATGGTCAGGTTGCATTCATGATTCTGTCAGGCTGGTTATTTCTTTTTCTAAAACTAAGCAATCTTTATTAAACCAGCATCTGTCATCTGACACCACAAAAGGCCAAATGATAGGTGACAATCCATTCTTCTTTTCTCCGTTGCCCAGTCCTTCAAGAAAACCATTGTGATTGTTAACCTACTGAAGACCTCTCAAATAGCAAAGAGGAATCTTCAGGGCAGTGGAGTGTCATGTGTAGCAAAAGCTTACACTGACTGGGCTGGTTTCTGTAGACATTTGGCTGGAGCAGTGTTGGGGGACATGTGCAAAGTGAGATCTCTTCCCAGCACATCAATATATGAAAGATCTCAAGCTTCCTTTCAATTAATCTTTAAGCAGGCTGTTCAAGTGGAATGTAGCTGGTTTAATCAAAACAGGGGATGGAAATGGCTGGGAGGATCCAATTGTCTTCTTAATGTCTTTCTAGAGGAGAGAGCAGCTGGACTGCCAAGACTCCTAGGTGAAATCAGGACTGCATTATTCTGCAAGCCCGAGGGGAGAGACTTTACAGTACTTCAGTCCCATTATTTCTGTTTTCAAGCCTTTTCATTGCTGTGTTTCTGCAGATTTCTTCAAGGTCTGATAAGTGGCTGGTTCTGTTGGCAGAATACAGCTTCAGGCTCCTTGTTTCTTCCTGTGTAGCAGTGATACCTCCACCTGAGAAGATGCCCATGACTGCCTGTTAGCAGTCTGACAATCTCATATTCTTGCTGTGATACTGTGAAGATTTGAGACTGGGCAATTTCTGGGCCAACAGGGTTTTCATCCTAGTGTTCCTTCTTCCTTACTTAATGATTCCTCTTTGCACTGCATCCCTCACGTTTCTGCCAAGTAGAATTTGTTGCATTGACTTTCTTTCCAAAGTCTGCCCAGAAGGACAGCTTTCCTTCAGCCAGGACACAGAAAGGGCCTGTGTCTCTAGAACCATCAATATTTTTCTTGAGATGATAAATGAACTGCCAATAAACTGAGGCAGCTGCCAGATCCATCTGAGAAACAGACCTTCAGACCCAATTTATCCGTGCTTGGTTTATTTATGTGTCTGGAAACTTTTGGGATGCAAACAGAAGGATAACCACTCTGAGGCAGCCACTTAGATGGCCTAGATGGATGCAGTGGGAGTTTATGGACTGGTTCAGATACATTAGCTATTGCTTTGAGCTCGCCTATCTCTAACAAGAAAATGGCTTCAGATTCATCATAGGGAACACCACAGAAAAGAAAGAAAGCTTCCAAAGCGAGAGCTAAATTCTCATACCTGCCGTATCATTCAGTTCGTTTTTCTTCATCTCTTCTGATCTTCCTCGCCTATAATTCAGGTTTTTGCATAATCTATGAAATTTGTGTTGTCAGGATTTTTCTAAGGAGATGAGGCATGGCTGATTGCATTGTGCCTGGAGGAGTGGGACCAATTTATGTGCTTCAATGACTAAGGTTTGTACAGAGACCAGTTTGGATTTGAACCAGATTATACAGTTGGGAAAAGCAGGAAGCCTCTGTGTTTAGGATCCTTTGCTGGACATCAGGCGTGTCTGTGCATTTCATTTACATTCACCCTAAAATTTCTGAGCCCCCTTTTTTTTTTTTTTGTTTCAACCAGCAGCAGTTCTCAGTGGTATTAAGTCTGGGCAAGTTTGATGAGAACAGCCAGCTGAGCAAAGGAAAGGGACTCAACTAATGCCTCTGCTGGGGGCAAGGCTGGAGTGAGTGTAAATATTACTGCACACCAGAGGGTCTGTATGGGGGACTAACTGTAAAATGCTCCAGCACAGAGAGAATTTCAGCTGGCACATGATCGATATTGCTGAAGGAACCTGGGTTATGGACCTGTGTGATCCAAGATCACCAGCTCCAGCTCTTTGCTGACAGGGGGACTCAAGGCAAGCCCAAGGCTGCAAAACCAGTGAGGATGAGCACTCGGTGTCAGCTCCTGGGAGCAGAGAGGAAGGCCCGGCATCCCGATGCCTCTTGGCAGCTCCCCGTAGCTGTTCCGCAGGGCAAGGCTGGTCCTGCCGGGGCGGTCCCCGCTCCTCGCCCGGGCCGGCAGCGGCAGCGCGGCTCCTCTTGCTGTAGCTCAAGTGCCCTCTTCTGGCACCGACAGCGCCGTTCCTCCATTGCAGCCGACCGAGGAGCACTGGATGTTTTTCTGATGGTTGCTGAAATGAGGAACAAAGCCGGTCTTCTCTCCCTTTGCTTTCCCTCTCTGTCTGGACTGCCTTGGCAGCAATAGCGGCTGGAGGATACAGAGCATCCCTGTTTTACCAGCCTGTCCAGGTCTAAGCTTTCCTGTGGCACGGTGATGTGAGAGGATTGTGTTTGCATCTGAGCTCATTAAATAAATATACTTTTATTCTCTTTTGTTCCCCCCGCCTTACCTTCATCTGTTGTAAATCTGTAGCTATCTCGATTTACAGATTGGGGTGGCCTTTTCCTTCTCATATTCTCTGCTCTCTGTTGTATAAATCGTTTCTTGGCTGTTCTTGACCTGTTGATGTCAATAGTTTTCACCACGAATCCCAATGGGATCTAGGTTTGACCTCTATTGATTACCAAGAAATGGCTGGTGATGAAATGAGGGGAGAGGGGAACGTGCAGCTGCTGTAGGAGAAGTTCCCATCCTGGCTGGAAAAGGAAAGTTTGGATCCACTTGCTAATGTCAGTTCAAGGTTAGCAGTACACAGCACAGCAACTGCATCTGTCTGCAGAGGGATTTAAAATCAGCCTCAAGAAAAAGGAGTTTCCTGCACTGCTTTATCACATCAGTTACCATCACAGGCCTTTGCATGTGCTTTGGATTTTCCCCTATGTTTAAGGAGCATTTCAAGCCATAATTGATTATAGCTGAATTTGTGTTACAAAGTAGGGAACAGCAGGTCAGGACATTTACGCTACGAGACGAGACTGAGCCTGATTCCCATTTAGATCCTTTACAGCAGAAGGGTAGTGGTTTTTTGCCCTGGTTACAAGCAGTGTCTCAGCTATCAAGTACAACACTGTATTAATAATTCTGTACTTATTGTAGGCTCTCTGAATGCAAATCCCTAACACACAGAAGCTGGATTGGCATAAACCACTTTAGGAAGCACACATACAATTTGCACTGCCCTCCACTGCCTTTATGAGGAGTAAAAGGAGCTGGAGTCAGGATTGCCAGGTTTTGCAAAGTGCTGAGCTGAAAGTGAAAATCCAGCTTCTCCCTTCAAGGTGAAAAGGACATCAGAGATTCTGGTGGTTTTGGTCTGCCTGAGGATCTTCCTGCAGTGGTCCCTGCTCTGTTTTATGCACTTTTAAACTGTCATATGCTGACATTGGTTTTTTTCTGGTCACTTCACTATTAGTTTAATAAGGTCTTGGGACTGAAGTTCAGGGAATGTGACTTCTAATAATGTGATTTTATTTAAACTCTGTGCCTGTGTTTCGTCTTGCATTCCTTCTCAGTCCCAGGTGCTTAGACAGAATTTAGGCAGAGGTGGTCTGTGGCTGTGGATAAGTACAACACCCTTGCACCAAACCCAGGAGGGCAGGGACAGGTAAGACCACATGCCAAGCACTGATGATGAGACAAGCTAAGAGTTTCCAGCCAATACAAGTAGTTAATGTGAACAGACATAATTGAAGAACATAGGCAATGCTCAAAATTTACCTTATGAATTTCAATGTTATTATCTGAAATATGATATAAGGATATAGAACACATAGTTGTCCTCTAACATTTCACTTAAAGGCTGCTGCTCTGCATAGGAAAATTTATATGTGTGAGTGTGTGCTACATTAGATATGCATATATGCCATAGCTTTTTCTTTCTTTTCTTAAGTACGTTTTCAGGATTCATGAAGGAAATGAATTATGACAGTGAGAGAAACTCGCAGGCCTCTCTTTGTGGGGGAGAGCTCCAAGCCACCACTGCAGTGAACAAAGATGCCCCTCTATCAGGCCTCTGCAGGCAGACCTGGAACTGGAGCAGCCCAGAGTAGCGGTGCTGAGAAGTTGTTGCGATAACAAGGCAAAGCAAAGTGTAGCCTAACGGGATGACAGCACAAGGCACCAAAAATAGGTGGCTTTTGTATGACTATAATAGCACCACCTGCTTTCAAAACGTTAGTCATCCTGTAAATGTGTCCATTCCAGCGAATATCCTTGTGGGAGCTGACACAGAAATCCATAGAAACGAGGCACTGAATCTGAGCAGAGAAAAGGGAGAAGAGAGCGGGGATGCGTGAGGCTGAAAGGAGCTGCTGGCGGGGGAAGAGGAGCAGCCTGGGAATGTGTGTGTGGGTGTGCATGGGGTAGCACAGAAGTTCACATGCTCTTGAAGGGAAGAATTTGTTTCCTTCTCATCAAACCTCAGCCCCTGCTGCTTTCTTTGATTTTTCTCTAGCGGGGCCAATCTAGGCACTCAGCGATGATAAATAACCCAGTATTACAAGGTGACATGCACAGTGACACGATAATATGGAGAGAAAGAGAAGAACCCAAAGGGACATTGTTTCTGTGCAATTCATTTATTTCCCAAGTGTGCTCTGCAGTGCAGGCACTTTGGGAATCCTGTCCCACCAGCTCCATCTGCAGCCTGGTGAGGGGCCTGAGGGGAGCTGGGCAAACCTCAGACCTTGCTGCCGTAACCAGTCTCTCAAAAAGCTGTATTTTTCCTGTGAGCTTTGTTTGCAGTGACCTTGGTAGGATGCTTCAGTCTTGTTTTGATTGAGGGCCTTTTGGGACCTTATGTTTGATCTGAGGTTGAGGGGTCGCTCTGCATGTCACGATACCTGCGCTCGGCTGCGAACTCCGCTACCGTCTCCCTGCCTGGCCTCGCGTTGGTCGCACCATCTCCCTCCCCACGTTTCCCCGTTAGCAGGCTTTCAGCTTTGCCATCATAACAGGTTTTTTTAGCATCGCATTTCTGTGCAATTTCCTGGATTTTGTCAAAGCAAACTGAGAGCAGAAGTGGTGTTGTGCTGACACGCTGAGTGCATCAGCAGGGCTGAGCCTTCAGCTTCCCCGAGCAGGGTGCTGTGTTTGGGCTCACAGAATAGCAAGTTGTCGTTCTCTGTTGGACCAACATAAGGAAAGAAAAAAGGAACATTTTGACAGAGGGTTTCCTGGCCGTTTACTGGTGACTAGGGATGTTCACGGCTCTGTAAAGAGCTTGCAGACTCGGTGCCTGTCCTTTCCTCTCCCAGTTTTTTCTTGGACGAAAGTGCAGGACAGGAGAAATGGCGTTGTCTAGACGATGACACAGTGCTAGGACACAGTCTAGTGAGATAAAAGCAAAATGGAACAGGCATACAGAGCAAAGTGATTTGCCTAAATCTGCACAACCAGATCTCCTGACTCCTTCACTCTCCCTCCTGTGGCTTCTCCTTAGGAGATGAAGTTGATTGATTGAAATTGCCCTTTTTACTGATTACCATTTTAATAATCTAACCAGCTATGTCAGAAATCCAGCATGAGGGGTGTTTTTTTTTGGTGCAATCTGTTTGTTACTTGCGTTTCTCACAGGTGGGCACCAAAATCAGACTAGTTGGGTACTCTTTTTATTTACCTTTGGGTTTGTGTCCTTGTCACTCAGGTGTAGCATAGCATTACTGCTGCATTCTCACATGATAGGGTAATATTCTTATTACAAGGAAGAGAAAATTAAAAACAAAAGCAACCCCCTCCCAGGAAAAAAAAATGCAAACAAACAAAAGAAAAAAGAAAAACCACCAAAAAAAAACCCACCAAAAAAAATTCACCAATCTTCAAAAGCAAATCTTGATCTCATAGGTCTTGTGTAAAATCTCTTTGCGTATCTCTGCATGCTTCATCTCCTTGACGATTGTCATCCTGTGTAAAATTCCTGTTTTCTGAGTACAGGATGGGAACTATTGATGTCTTCTGCTGTGACATTTCTGTTTCCCCACAGCCCCCTTTGCCTGTTCATAGTTGCTTCTCATGCCACATCTGACTGGTCTTCAGTGCCAATAGGGAGTCTTTGCCTTGGAGTTTTACATGACTTACACTTAACTGACCACCCCATTCCTTCAAGGTTTTAAATAGGTGAATAATAACCCAACTTCATGCCCCAGGGTTGTGGTTCTTGATGGGTTTTCCCACATGCTGTCAGCCTGAAAATAAATAATACCTGGAAGAAAAAGGGACTAAAATCATGCTAAATCTGCTCTTTTTGCTGAGAGCCAAACAGGCTAGTGGCTGGAATGCAAGAAGAAAGGATATTCCTATTCCCTGCTCATTTGGCTGACAACGTAATCACTCAGAGTAATAAATCTTCATTGGAAACTTAGATGAAAATGGAAAAGGAACGAGAGTGCTTTCAGAGAAGAAGATGGGAGGGGGCTTGCATCTCTGCTGAAGCCTCAGAGGTAGAGTAAAAGGGTAGAGTAAAAGAGAAGCCGCTGCTGCTGGGTGCAGGATGGCCCTCAGTGCTCAGGACTGTGCCTGACGGCTTGTCCTCCTCAGCCCTGGTCATCCCCCAGCCCTGACCTGTGCCCCTCTGCTCCCCACAGCCCCGGGTTTGAGGAGCAGGGATTGTGTGTCTGCTGAATACACCTGAGCAGCATGAAGGGGCACAAATAGGGGCCAGGAAGAAATGGTAGAGATCTAGAGCAGCTGGCTACCTGCTGTGCTTGCTCTGTAACCCTTCAGGAGCCAGCACTTTCCTACAGCCTCATGAGCAAACAAGGACAGAAAAAGCAGCCACAGAGCTGAAACATTTTATTTCCCCTGCTGGGCCTGCCAATTAACCCTGTCAGGAGCTGGAAATCCACACTGGGCGCATCAAGAGACAACGAACTGCGGAGGGGGAGTGCTGGAGGCAGGCAGTGCAGGGATCCAATCACCTCCCCATAGCCCTGGAAGAGCTGAGCTGTGGCACAGGGACAGTGGGAGTCGGTTTGCAAGCACCTCCATGCTTCAGAAACTGCTGCAGGGCAAACAGAGATGCTGAGCACTAGCTCCTGGTGGGATTCTGTCTCCCAGCTCTCTGCCTGCTGTATGTCTATCTCTTTGCAGGTGCTACTGTTCTTGCCCATCCCCTAGCTGCTGTGTAATCTGCGTTGGTTTTGCAGTGTGTTTGGAGGGGCTGGAGGGAAGAAGGAAGCAGCAAAGACTCTCCCCTCACCAAAAGCTCCCTTTCTGCAACTCATTCTGCTCTCGATGTGCTTTGCTCCTTGGGTCTTTGTGTGCAAGCTGGTTGCCTCTTCCTTTGCTCTAGGGAAGGGAAAGTTTGAGCTGGACTGAACATAAGGGTGACTGAGTGAGTTAGATGAAGCATGGGTCACACAGGGTATGCTTTGGTTGCTCCTCTTTGTCAAATGTACCAGGTGATGTGTGGAGAGCTGGGTTAAGATGAGACAGTGAGCACAGCAGGGCATTGAGATTGATGTCACCCAAAAGGAGACTTGCTCCTTTCGCTGTGAGGATGATGAAGAACTGACTGCACATTCGGGCTGTTTGGCATCTTAGGTGCAAGTTTGTTGCAATTACTTGGCTTATTTCCTCCAGCATCACCTGTTGTGTTTCTGCTGATCATCCAGGTGACACCAAAGATGAAATCTGTCCCACAGTCACCTCTGTAGCTTTTGGATCAACAAAATGCACTGAGCCAAATCAGAGAGGCAGGCACAGTATTTAATTAGCATTGCTTTTATTCTTTTCTGTAGAAATCAATCCTTCTTTCCACTTGTTACTTTCTTCGGGAATAAAAATCAGGCGTGGTCCCATCTGCTGGGGGATCTCATGGCTGGCACAGTGGTCCCACATGTGGTGATGGGTGAGCCCAGCCCTGCAGGCCCTCTCGCCTCCCTGGCCTCACCATATTACAGACCCTTCACAACTCCCTAATCTTCTCCCTGCTAATTGCCTTCCCAGTGCCTCTTGGACACCGGTGAGCTGTGAGATGGTTACATGCAGCTCTCCCAGCCTCAGCAGAGAAAGACAGCATGGCTTTGGCAGGGAAGGACAGCACAAGTGGAAAATGAGGGGCTGTTTCAGAGTTGAGTAATGCAGAGTTAATATTCTGACTCTCAGGCCATGAAATCGATCTTCCAGGTGAATTTGTGGTCTCTCAAATTCATTTTGGGCACGACACGCACCTCAAATGGAACGGGCTGCAGCTCTTGACGTCAGTAAATGCTTTCTGCCCTGCAAAAGAACACAGCTTGGATTTCATCTTGTTTTTACACCTTCACTTCTCCTTGTAAGGCTCATTGTCACCAACGGGTCTGGTGTCATCCAACTGCGGCAGTGAGACCAACACTCTGTGCTGCAGAAATTCCCAGAGCACAACACTCGGCAGCTGCCAAAGCTTTCTGCTGGCACCTGCTCAAGGCAAGAGAGAGAGAGAGAGAGAGAAATATCACTTTGTCTGCCTCCCTTCATTGCTGCCCACCAGGAACCAGCAGGGACAGCACTTTACTCC
The DNA here is from genome assembly GCF_022539395.1 of Myiozetetes cayanensis. Lineage (NCBI taxonomy): Eukaryota > Metazoa > Chordata > Aves > Passeriformes > Tyrannidae > Myiozetetes > Myiozetetes cayanensis. The sequence goes on along the minus strand of NW_026086826.1, from coordinate 6,451,988 downwards.
TCTGCTTGAGAGACACACAGGTTAGAGGAGTGAGGCAGACACCTTGAGCCTTTTGGGCCCTTTCAACAACCCAGGTCCTCTTTTTCCTGCCCTGCTTTTTTCCAGTCAAATTGTGGCTGCCCCATATCACTGCTCCCTGGAAGGCTGGCATGGAATGGCATTTTGCCATGCTTTTCTTCTGTTGTTTCCCACCTGCCAAAGTCCTTCCTTTAAATGTCACAAGTCTAATGGGTACGAGAGTTGGCAAGGACTGCATTTGGGCAAACAACAAAAAGATACTTTCAGCAAGCCAGTTCTGTGGAAGATCAGATGTTTCTGAGGGTTGTGGGGCCAACTCTTCTCTCCCCAACTTTTTCCACCCACCTTCATTCCCTTCTAACTCATGGGTGGCTGCTGTCTCCTTGTCTTTCCATCTAAACTGAGGTGGTAAAAAATGTACTAAACCCCTTCTTTATGGAAGAAATTCTGCAAGCCGTGAATGTCAGCTCTTGTGCCTCTCACTTTTCCAGCTAGCTCAGCTCTGAGCAGTGGAGCAGACAGTTTGAATGACAAGAGGAGGCATCCTAAGTCCAGATATTACACAAAGTGCATGTGGGAGAAAAAGTGAATTTAGTGCTTGTCACAGCTCTGCAATGAACAGTACAAAGTGCCTGCAGGTACAGAAACAGTGCAGTGAGCATGTTGTGCTGCTCCTTGCCTACCTGGAGCTAAATAGGACTTTTCTCTGAAACTGCAAATAAGGGGTGGGTTTTTGTATCTGCCTGGTGCTGATTTGGTGGGTGTTGTGCTGGCTTGGGGACCTGCCACAGGCACACAGTGTATGCAAAACAAGGTCATCCTTTCCCCAGTCCTCCAACAAGCAGCAGAAGCAGAAGTAGGATTGTACCCAACCTGCAAAGCTGGTCCTGATGCCTTCTCCTTTCTCTTGCAGCAGCAAATCGCCAGGGTGACCTAAGAAAGTCATCAAGGCCCACATGCTCTCAGTGATCTGTGCAGTCTCTTGCCCACTGTCTTCCCTTAAACCTGCCAGGTGTCTCTTCTCATTCCCTCACTGCTCACCCCACGTTCTCCCCTGGTCCACAGGGTAAAGCCTGTTTCTGTTCTCTGCCTCTGCCATGTTCTCTCTTCTGAATGTTGTCAAACTCTTAATGTCCTTGATTTTTGGCAGCCAGGTGTTCTGCAGGTCACCAGGGGAAACAATCCCTGAGAAAGCCCTCCATGCAAGGTCTAGTCCTCCCTGGTCTGGGCTCTCTATAGGAAGGCTATATACTTTGGCAAAGCTTCAGTTCAACTGAGTAGATATAAAACTGAATTAATCCAGGAGTTGTATAACTACATCACCCCAAAATGGCTTTAAAATGCCTAGATATAGTTTGAAGAAATATTTTGTTATATTTATTTTAATTGTGTTAGGGAAAAGATCTTTCCCTCCCAGGAAAGTGGTAGAGACAGTATAGAAATGGGAAATAAATGTTCTTTTCCAGTGCAGAGAATGTAGCCACACCAGACAGCTGGTGTGCAGCAGAAAATTCAGGCAATGAAACTACCCAAACTTGTTTCTGTGTCCCACTAGGATGAAATGCACAAAAACGTAATAAAAGGAGTCATGATTTAACAGTTAAGAGTGAATCAGATAAAAACTCTCTTTCTTCCTAGTGCTATTTGCAGCACAAGGCAGAATACGTGGAGGTTAATTATATTTCAAAGTCGGTGCTCTTTAGGGAAGGGCCAGTTTATTAGTAGAGGCTGGAATTGTTAAAGACGGATTTTCTATGCATCAAAACAGTTCATATGAGGCTCAAGACTTCACTGATCTGACCTCAGGCAACACTATGCACTTTGATAAAGATTTTAGTGGCAATAAAGTTTTACTGAATAGTACTAAAGATGAATCAAACTGAGAGATATAAGGCAGAGGAAATTCTGAAGTATTCACCCATTTTTTGCAATCAGGACATCAAGAACTTTCTGATCCAGAGGATGCATCAGGCTACCTTTAATAGCCACTGATCTGTTTTTGATTCCCAATGTAGTATCTAAATATTAGTTGCAATATTGATTCAAAGATCTCTAAAGAATATAAAAATGTAAGAAGATACCATAACTTAGAAGGAAATAAAAGACAGCAGTATTTTTTCAGTAGCTCATTCTGTAAGAGAGGGGCAAGAAATTAATTTATCAACAATAAAAGGAACAATCTGCCTTGACCAGTCTTGTCTTGAGCTCATATGGAAGGCTTACTTGGTAAGATGAACACCCAAGACTTGGAGGGCAGATCTGCTGTGTTTCCTCCAGTCCTGCACTGGTATTGCAGCATTGCTGCTCCTCCTCTACTTCAGAACACCACTGGATGGGTGCAGCTGATACTGATGCTGTGATCACTGCCCAACCACACACGTCCTGGCACAGGGGAAATGCCCTCCAGTCTTGGACTACATTTTTGTGGGGGGCATCTTCCATGTTCTATGTGTCCTGCAATAGAGGAATGTACATATCCTGGTGATTGTGTGACACTGGGTCAAGAAAAAGTTGAATAATTTTCAAAATGCAAAGCATCTTCTTTTTCGTGTTTCCATCTGGAAATGACTGGGATCTAGTCTAGACAGATACTGCGTAAAAGTGGGGCCTCTATGATAAACTCATTTATGTTACCCTAAGAATGGTAAATTAGGATGTTATGTTGGTTAATTAATGATAAACTGATTGACATTCATTATTTTCCTTTTTTTTTTCCTTTTATTGCTATGGTCTTTGTGACTGAATTGTTTTAGGGAGATGTGTCCATGCCTCTTTGGATGTCTGCCTGGCTGTGAGACATGCCTCCATGCAAATTATCTTAACTGCTTTCTGAACTTTGGAGAGTAGAAACCTCTGACAGTGGAAGGGGGAGACTGGTTCCATTCTGAAGGTTCTGTGGCCCAGAGGTATTTTAGTTTAGGGTAAGAGACACAATTCCTTGTTGGCTGTTGTGCTAAAGGAGATGACATTCATAAAAAGGTTCAAAATAGAATTCAACTACACAGTCATAACACCTCGACAGTGTTGCAAGCATTTAGCTTAGATTGATAGAGTTAGTACAGATTAATAACATAGCTAATACAATACATAGTTGGTGATTGAAAGAGTACCCAAAAAGGGGCTGATAAGGTGTTCTCACTACGTAGAGAGCGTTCTGTGTGTTCTTGGGCTGATGCAACATGCATTGAAGTGAGGAGCAAAATTACTATGAACTGAACACTGAAAGATCAAACCTTTGTGAAGATTAGATCCCAAATCTGTACTGACTAAACCTTGCTTTTTATTGTCTCTGAAAGTTGTATAAGCTCAGGGAAGAAGATAGGAGTGGCTCTGAATTCCTATTTTTGTCCATTTTATGATTGCTTGCTCTGAACTGGGGGAAAAAAATGAAACGTGTTTCCTTGACTACGGCACTTGTGATGTCATCTGTGTTGTATTTTTTATTCCCTCCCTTTTAGATTCCTTTCTGAACTCATCCTCTTTATAGCCTACAGTAGTCCTATAGGTTTTCCTGCTGCTCATTTCACTATTACAGCATGTATCACTTCTCTGTATCTAGGTCAGTCATGTCTGTGTAGTATATTTGCCAAAGCACTGTGCAGTCTGGTCTTAATGTCTGAATTGAACAATAGTATTACAAAAGGTTACTTTCTATTGCTTTTTATGAAGATGGAGGACAGTCTGGGAAGTTTTGTTTCTAAAATGAGTTGATTCTGCTTCTTTTTTGGTTTTAGGTTTGATCTATGCTGCATTGTGATCAGTTGGCTATGCTGGCGTGGACAGGGTTAGAACTTGTGTGATAATTCTTCCTCAAAATTGTCCTCTCACTACCTCATCTCCTGACAGCTTTCAAGTCCTGATTGTTTGGAAAATTCATCCTTGCAACACATTTGGGTATGACTGGAATCAATCTTGAGGTAATGACAAAAACACCTTCTCTCTAAGGCTTGGGTTTCATTCTGGAGATGGTAATTTTTCTACTCTAGGACTGCTAGTGTAACATAGGACTGAAATTTCTAATTGCCCTAGAAAGCAGTTCTTACCAGAAGTAACTCAAAAGTAGCCCAGAATTAACTGTAACCCCTTTCCATCTGGCTCACACAAAGGGTACTCTGTTGTTCACTACATCAAGGTCCTGCCTAAGCTCAGGCTTTGCAGAGTATTAGGTATGCAGGTGTTTTTGCCAGCTAAAGACTTCAATGTAAAGATGTAATAATAGATGCAGGTCCATTTTACTGCTTTTTGGGGGTTATCTTAGGCAACCTGACTGTTCTTGCTTTTTTTTTTTTTCCTTTTTGTTCACCCTGATTTCTTTCTTAGCTAAAAATGAATTACATGGCTGTACCACCTGGCTTTTGTGCAGAAAAGGCTGCTGACTTCCTGCTGTAGCCATTTTAGCCTCCCCTTGCTGAAGTTCAAGGCAATTCCCATTTTGTCCTGAGATCTTGCAAATAAATTGTATTGCTTTTGCATTTGTCAACATTAAGAGCTATTTGCTGCACCTTGTCCAAATTACCCAGTGAAGCTAAGGACTCTGTAGAATTTCTTTGCTTGCTTTTTTCCTTTCCTCTCTGTGTCCACTTCCCCAATTTTGTGTTGTCAGCAGGCTTAACCAGTTTGTAGTCAGCTTCTCGAAGCCATTTATATAAATTAGGCTTAGCAGGGGTTCCAAGGATCGTGTGGCGATGAACATTACTTTGCATTTGTTGACTTTAATTTTCTTTTGCCGTATGTTGACCCAGTTCTAGAGTAGATCTAAATTGTTGGATATTTCTTGGCGGTGTTTCTCACGTCCATTATATGGCCCCACTGGCAACTGCAGGAACTCTGAAAACGACCTCACTTGAAGCCATTTACACAACCTAAAACTGGAGCAGGAAGGGGCATTTTCACTGACCTAATTCAGCGGGTCTCGTCGTTTAGGTCTCTTAATTAACAATGACTCTGTTTTGCTGTTCTGTAGCCTGATCACTATCTGTTCTCATTTGCTACGCCAACTCCTTGCAAAATTTCTGCTGAATTTGCAGCTTTACGTGGAGTATTTAGCCAGGCTGCCTAAATAAGCCACAATAAATTGTATGATGTATACCTTGCTCTTTGATTTACTCCCCTCCCCTTCCAAGCCAAGAAATCTTTTAAAAGTTTTTGTCATCACTTCTCAACCTTAAAAAATTAAAGCACTTGGATGAAGATCAAAAGCCTGTACTTGTCTTCAAGATACTTGGCAGTGACTCCGTAGTAGCAGGAAATACTTTACCCCATGCGTGTGCAGATCCATCTCTTCAGGACAAGCCCTCTGTGGTAGCAGCAGCCCATGCCATCCATAGTCACTGGGCCCTCTGGAAGCCTCTCTAGATTGGGTGGAACTCACACCCCCTCCTTTCACCTCATCTGGTTTCTGAATGGGTTCAAGAAGGTTACAGGGAGCCTGACACAAATCGACCTCTGCCTTTCACATCCCTGCCCAAAAGGAGAAAGACGATCATTAAAACGATTTCTTTTTAGGGCTCATTTAGCCCGTTGTTTGCAACACGTGCTGTGGTGCTTATGACTGCTCCAAGCTGTATCTAGCAGAGCTCCCAGGAGAGAGAAAATTATGGATGTGCCCCCAGGTCTGCTGTAAATTTGACTGAGTTGATCATGTCTCTGTTTTTTACAGCTTGTCCAGGACTTTTAATGTTTTAACTTAATAAGAATGGACTGGTCCCATGCTCTCAGCTTCAGGGCCTTTACTCACTATCAGTTTGGAGCAGCTGCACTTATTTGCTTCTGGGTTTAGGGGAGAGAAAACCCCTCTTGGAGCTCTCCATGGGATTGAATATTTCCATGTAAATTGTATCTGAGGGCATTTTTTGGCCCAGTAATTTTAAGGACAGTGTGCTGAAATTAGACTGGCATGATGTTTTTAGAAAGGCTTTTAGATACTACAGCATCCTTCCATCCTGCTTCCTTGTTCCAGCTGTTGAGCAGGCAGGAGGCTGAAGCAAGTGAGATTCCTGCTTTTTAACAGAGACAGCATTTTCTAGCCTATAGATGCCACAGCATTTAGCTGTTGTTTGCCAGCCTGCCATATCACCAGTACAGATTTGTAATCTGTACACAACCCAAGCAAAGCAAAGCAAGAGAGCTGCAGAACTTGTTTTGCTGCAGTGTTGGAGTAAACACTGCAGAATTATGGCTTTGTCCATCCAGCATCTGAAAACAAAGATCCCACCCTTGTTCTCCCAAGCAAAATAGTTCATGTAGGTTCATTGCCTTCTCCAAGGCACCCCTAGATCGAAAAGGCAGACTGCCTGCCCTCCTCCCATGCCCCCTGTAACTGGGTTTCCAGTGAGACAATCAGCATGTTTCATTTCTCCAGGGAAAAGAGAGACAGGGCTGTATTTCAGTGCATCGGGTGCCTCCTGAAAAGGTGAGGCCCCTTCTGTTAGTGCTGTAATGGAAGCGAAGCCTAAAGAGAAGAAATGTGACCGTTTCAGGGGCACAAAGTCATTGCATTTCTGCTGTTACATTCTGGGAACAAAAATAGCAGGGACAGGTCCCAGCTGCCGGCCACAGCGTGTTTTGAAAAGGTTATCAAGACATTATAGCATGTAAACAGCAGAGCTATTAGCTCTGGGCTGTGAAAAGTTTCTAACCTTCACCGCGAAAACCTTAAATTATTTTTGAAGTGTTAATGAAAGTCAGCTCTCCAAAGACGGATGTGGAGCATGGAATTGCATTAGACAAATGGCAGTAACATTTTAATAGTTATTGCTTTGAAAGCCCCCCTCTGAGAGGATTCAAGGGAGTTGGAGACCAGACACTTTCATGAGCCTTTTTTTCATGGGGGTAAGCAATGTATGGTTTATATCGAGCTATTTACAAAAGAACACAGCCAATGTGGATTTGTTTAGTGTGTGTTTGGGAATTGTTCTTTACCTCCTTCAAAATCTTGGAAGTGTCTAGTGACTCAAGGATGTTTAGCGTGGCTTTAAAGATAGTGCTACCCAATTCAGCAAGGGAGCCTGAGTCTGACCCTGCCTGTGAGGATATGGAGGTGTGTCCTGCCCTGTTATGAAGCTGCCTCTGGGATGGGGTGTCTCTGTGGGCAACAGCCACAGGCAGAGCCTGGATGTCATCTGAGCAGGGTAGCAAACTCTCATCCAGTTCAGCAAGGTCAAAGTTTCTCCTGTGTCTTTATTTTATACATTTGTGCTACTGAATAGATAGGAAAGATAAATATATATATATATATATACATTATATATACACTGGTGCATGGTACTTATCTGTGTATATGCGTATGTGTTTTGTGCAATTGTATATAATTCAATTAGCTAATTGCTAATTAGCTCTAATAGGCACTTGGAGAGAAAAGCTGCACAGAGTGTGCCCTTCATCCTGAAGTGCCTGTCTGAGATGCCCCCTTTCCACTGCACATGCAGCCAGGGTTTAACACTAGTGCATCACCCGTGGTCTACCTCAAACAGCACAAAAAATGTCTAAATCACAGGTATTCTGTGGGCAGTGCTTAGGCTGGGAGAGATGACCCTCTGAAGATCATGGTGTCTTGGCCTGTTACAATGGTTCTCTTCTAGCCTCAGTCACATCTTGACTCTGTGCGTAAATTTTTTTTATTTCATTTATATTAGGAAAGGTGAGTCTTGCTGAGGCCCTTTTGATCCCATGAGGAACTTTTACAATGCTCATTTGGGCCACAGGGGTATAGTGAGTGCAGAATTCTCTGCAGGATTGGAACCAAGGGAGCCCTGTGTTGTGTTGGCACAACTGTGTGGTGCCCCAGAGTATCTGCTAATGCTTCACATTAGAAGATCAAGAGAAGAGGTAAATGTGCAGACTGCATCTGTATTTAAGCACTGGGTTACCTTTGAGCAGAGACAGATTTCAGCTGAGTCCTCTGCACTGAGCAGCACCAAGCCTTGGTAAGGTTCTCATCATTTGAGCTCCTCTGAGATCCCTTTGGTGCTTTTTGCTTCCCTTACACAATTTCACAGGTAGAACCAATTTTATGTGAAATATTTATCTTTCTTTCAGTCACTTTTTATTGTCGGGTCAGATATTTCCCCTCTCCTCCCCTTTTTGCAACAAGGGGGAGAAGCAACCCTTTCACCAGCTCCATAACCATTTCATGCATAATAACGTTTTAGGCTTTTATTACTCTGTTGAGACAAAGCAGGCTCTGATGAATTTCAATTCAGCACAGAATCGACCCTGCTACAGTATCTAGTCATACAGAGAAGAAAACCTCTCTCTGATTCTGGAACAGGTTGAAAGACCAGCAACTGTGATTGCAATACCAGAGTCAATAAAGCTGAAAGCTCTGTCTGGCTGGCTTTCCCACTAAGGAAGGTGAAACAAAACCTTCCTGCCCCCTACAAATCAATTTTAAAGCCATCGCACGGGGATGACGTTCATCGGCATTTTCATTGCATACAGTGTGGACTCAATTTGGTGCTGAGTGTGTTCAGTCAAAGGGACCCCAGCAGCCCAGGAAGGCTTTGTAAATGAGTTAATTTCTGTCACTGTGTCCCCTCCTGATTCTTACCTCAGTGTTTCTGAACTTTTAGATTTGTGTTTTATTTTCCATTTCTTTAATTCCCTCTTCTGTTTCCCTGTGCTTTCAAGAAAAGCTGCAAGTGAAGGGAATGCACCAGTGAAGCTGGAATCTAGCGTTGCCAGGTGTATTTGGGAGCCTTTTAAATTTTTTTTTAGTCTATTTTTAGGTCTGCATACAGTTGCATTATTAAGCTTTTCTCTCCAACTGTGAAGCCTACAATTGCATTTTTAAGTGAATGCTGGGGAAATCTCGAGTAATCATACAGCTCCCAGAGCCTAGACTTTCACAGGAGATACTGTAGACCTAAAAAAATCCTGCAAGTCTTTGTAAGCCTGACTGTGTAGCCTGGGAGAAAGAAGAGCTGGATGAGAGTGGCAGCTCTCTTTTGGATTGTGTGCTCTGCTTGAGAGTGGCCAAAGGGGTGAGGTCCCAGCCACACAAGTCCCCTCATGGACATTGTCACCATGCACCTCTGGTTGTCAGGTCACAGACCTGGGTGGGGACAAGGCCCCTTGTAAGATCTGAGTATTTCAGGCTCAGGAGCTGAGGCAGAGGGATGGGAGGGGACACCGGTCACTTTAGGTACTTTATTCATATTTTTCATTCACCATTTAAGAAAATAAAACCCAGTGAATTTGGTTCTCAAAGTAACTCCTCGAAGTATGTGCCTGCAGAAGGGACACTGCTGATTCACTGTGTGCTTGTGCAGTTCCTTATCGAGTGTGAGGACATGGCAACCAACTGGGTAAAGCTGTCTTGGACTTCAGGCTCTCTTTCTGCAGAGGACTTTATCCAGCTCATCCCTGGATTTGTCCCCCGTTTGCAGTGTTTGGTCCAGTGATGGATGCTTTTGCATCCTTGCTGATCCCTCTTGTATTCACATTTTCCTTCTCTATGGAAAGCACTGCACCAGTTTGCCAGTGTAGCCCTGTGAAGTCAGATATTGCACAGGATAGAGAGAGCCTGCTTTGACAAGCCAGGCATTAAATTTACATCCAGGCTAAGCAAAACCCTCCCTCTGTTATTGTTGGAATTTGAAGTTAAGGTAACGTCCTTCAAAATAAAGTGGCATGGAAAACCTTTGTACAAGTGACTCAGGCAGCCAGCAGCAACAGCTTTGAATTTGAATTGCCTGGAAAGACTCCTACAGCTACTTGGAGTATCACACAAGCTTCCAAGGAGAAAGATTTGGGGAAATTCAATGGAGGCTTCACATTTTTCTTTAGGCAGCAGCTGAATAGAAACTGTATGCTTAAGATACTTCATATACTCACTTGGAACCTTTTTCCTGTGAAATGTAACCGTGGTTAGCATGGGATGAGTTCTCCTCCTTACCAATAGTTATGTAAAGAATTTTCTGCCCCTTGGCCCTCTCATGAGAGTTGACTAATGTATTTGAGGAAATGTCATAGCACACTTCTGAGGCGGGGGATGATGCTTATTACTGAAAATAGATGAACTGAGGCAAAACACAGGTGAAGGTTTTTAGAGGCATTTAAAATACAGAGAAGTTTTTCCCAAGACTTTATAAAACACCTAGGGTTTGAACATTTTTAAATTTCACTAGTGTCCTATGAATTCCGATTGCATCTTCAGTGCTAGTGGAGGTTTTAGCTCCGTTGGTGCATCCGGCCCAAAGGGATCCGTGAGACAGCATTTTAGGTTCAAAAAACCCATGGGGGCAACCCAGAGATCTGGGTAACATATCTATTGCCTTTGTGTACTCTGTGGACAGTAGATTTTCCTTATTTCTGTGCCATGCAAAGGAAGGGCAGCGGAACAGGAGGATTGCTGTCCCTTCCCATCTTCCTTCCAGTCAAGGCCTTTGGCTCTGGGGCAGCAGGACCATGTGAGGCCCTGAGATCATGTATGCCCTTTGCTGAAAGGAAAAGTTGCTTTATACAGGACAAGTACTTGAATCAGCACTTTGTGCAGGCACCTTGTCAGTTCAAATTGAGCTTAGGGCGCCTCTACTGATGAGAGTTTGGCCCCGCCATGTCTTCTTCCAGTGCTTTACTTCATGGTTACTGTTTGGAATGGGGAGAGAAACAGATTTTAAGAAATTAAATTAAAAGAATAATAAAATTACATAGAAGTTGCCTGAAGGGCTTAAATATCCTCTTGGCAATATAGCTTTATTTTCTGTATAATCCCTGCTTTACAGCTTTCACAAGAGGTAAAATCTATCCTTCGGGGTAAATTTTCCACCCCACTTGCATCCAAACCTCTTGACTCTATTGACATTCATGTCTTCAATTCAAGCCCAAATTAGAGTGGCATATACCTCCATTTAGTGATGGTGAAGCTAAAAAGGCTTTGGGATTTGGTGTAGCTTAGCTGAAACGTATCAAACCTTCTTCCAAGTGATTAGTTCTGGTGCTCCTCACAAGAACACGGTTTTGTAAGGAATGTTTTTATTAATATCAGAAATGTCTTAAATCCCACCTCCTCTCTTTTTGTGGTTTCTTGTTTTGTTTGTTTGTTTGTTAAGTTTTATCATTTATGAGTGCCTTTGCTTTCTGACATCAGCATGGATGTGCAAAGTCACTTTGCTAAATAGGAAACACAAGTGAATGTTTTCAGGCTTGGTAATGCTTGAGAGAAAAAAAAAAAAAGGGTGTAAGAATGAGAATGAAGGAGCTGTTCTGATGATTAAGCCAAAGCAACCCTACCAAAGGATGCTCCACTCCTGAACATGAAGCACATGGTTTTGGCAGAGCCTGACCTCCACACCTGGGCAACCCAACACTGCAACACTCAGGGAGGAGGGAAGATGGTTTGTTGATTTGAACTGGTTTAGGCAACCAGTTTAGTGAACTCTCAGAATAGTTGGCTCACTCCTCCCAGATGTTTGGTTGGAGTCAGATGTGTCTGTGCTGACTTGTGTCAGTCTGAGGAACTGATGCTGTTCAAAGGCAGAGCTGGTCTTTCAGCCCAAAGTGTTGCCACAAATCTAGTGTAATTTGCTCTGAAACACAGGAGAACCCAATGAAACAGTGCTGCTGAAACACTCACAGGACTGGAAAGTGGCCTGAGGACAAGTGTGGCTTAGCAAAGCCACAACATGATTGTGTTGTGATGGCATCACTACCATTTGGTCTCAGCCTTGACCCAGTGGCCTGCAATTTTGTGCTGTGCTATTCCTATTACCTGCCTACTTTCCCTCCCTACTTGTACTTCCACCCTGCAGTCTCCAGGTTTTTGGAGGAATAGCCTGTGCTTGCCAGCATTCCACCATATTCCTGGACCACTGCCTCCTTCCTTAGGATCACCAGGTAATACCAGTATGTATTAGAATCATTACGGTATTAATATTTAACAGTATTAGAGCTGGAATCAAAAACACCACTGGGATGCAGGTTTTTTCATCTGCATGCAATAAATCATCATCAGCCTCTTTATTTTGTTTGTGTTTCTGTGGAGAGATTGGGAGCATCACGAAAACAAATTCAAAAACTTCCATTTGTTTTCATTTCATAATGCTAGGGACTTGCCTGCGAAAGGCAGAGCATCGATGCAGTGGGGGATCCCCAATGCAATTAGAAAGCCTCGCTGAATCCAGGAGGGGGTGTGCTTACAAGCCACCATGACCCAGAGGAAGTCTGGAGTGTTCCAGATATAATAGCAGCGCTTGATGTGTCTGCGTCTGCTGCTCTCCGTGGATAGAAGGGAAGGCAGAGCAGAAATTGCCCTGCAAGGTAATTATTAAATGGTTTCCTCTGATCCATCTGAACAGCACTGTTTACTCTCTAAGTCGTGGTGGAGAGACTAATTCAGAGGCTTCCTCTGCCCCTGTCAAGCAGATCAGAGGGTCCCTGGGAGCGTGGTGTCCTGCCCGCCCTTCCCACGGTGCTGACCTCACCCTGCTCGAAACGGTGTGTTTTCACACTGTCCTTCCATGCTGGAAGTGTGTGCCAGTCCAGGTTTCACCTCTTCTTCCCAGGGGAAGATGTGCTTCTCACACACAGGGCATATGGGAGTTTTAAATCTGGAAGGTATCCTGGAGATTAAAACCTCTGTGTACCTTCCCCTGCTCTTTGACAGTGGCACCTGTGACTTTGCTCTGATCAGAATGGTTTTTCTAGCTGGCAGTGCGAGAGCACCGAGCTGTCTGTCTAGCCATCACTCCGAGCCTGGTTAAATTAATATTAGCTCTGAGAAATAGGTAATTATTTTCCTTGTTTATTTGGTTGCACCTATAATTATTGCTTTACCTGGTGGGAGCCATAAGCTGTTGTAATTATGCTTCGTTAAAATGCTGATTAATAACGGCTTGCTTCTAAAGGTGTGCTGTGGGACCTACTTTTCCCTGGCTACACTTATTAATTGTAATGTAGATCTATGTACCTATCTATTAACTCTGAGCTAATATACATAGAAATGATGCTAAGATCATATTTCACCACCTGACTTAGGCTCACTAGCACTAGGAATTCCAGACCTCAAGATATGTATTTTTTTTAGTCAGACAAAGATTCTTTCTTGCTGTGAATCTATTGCAGATTTCCAAGCACTTCTAGAAAGGACAAGGTGAAAAAATGGTGTAAATGTGCCTACATAAAGAGTATTTCAAAGCTCCTGTATAATAACCTCTATGTTCATGAATTTCAGACTGTTTTAGAAAGGAAGGCAAATATTCTTTCTATCTTATACATCAGGAACATGAGGTTTGGAAAACAATCCACTGGACTATAAATTATGTAGATTATATTTGTTTATTTATGAGCACAGGCTTTTCATCATGGTTTAATTAGCCAAATCTTACTTCTTGAGCTTCAATAAGGTTGAGAAGCAGGATTTCAGCTAAAATTTGACTTCACCAGCAACCTTCTAACTTTTGTAGTCTTATTTTGAGGTACCTGTTCCCACCTTTGCATTCTCATTTGTCCATAAGTTCTGTGTTCAAGCTGGAGCAGGACATAAAAAATGTTGAACCATCTTGATCAAAATACCACTTTCTCAACTGAGACAGAACCAGAAGGTGCCTTGAATCATTTGATAGCAATTGTTCTTTATGCAAGAGAAGAACAAAAGTTGAAGGGACACGTAATTTGAATACTTAATGCTCAGAAGTTGAGTTGTTTTCCTAAAGTTTTTTCAGGGTTTGAATTTTGTCACCTGTATGTGTGAGGTGAGAGTGTCCTGCCTTAAGTGTCAGCTTAGCTGGATGGTACAGAAATTTAGGATATGCTTTGGAGGGAGAGTACAGGATTGGTGTTCCTGGTGTTATTGAGTTGTTTGGTGGCTCTGCGACTCAGCACTTTTAAAGAAATAGTATAAATGTTTCTTTGGTATCACCCTCTTTCCTAAGGATACCTGCCCTTGAGTTTTGAATCCTGCAAGACTGGTAAGCTTTCTGACTGTTGTCAATGAGAAATGAATGTAGATTCCTTCCTTTTCTTTTTTAAAACCTGTTCTGTTGTAAAAATAATGCAGGCAGACTTTGTTTTGAGAATTTCTTAGTCCCAAAACAGTGAAGGAATTCATAGATAAGGTTCCCATTTGGACCATTTCTAATAACATGCATTAATCAAATATACTCTTCAGAGACATTTTTTGCTTTGTCTGGGCTTCCTAAAGGTCTTCTTTCTCCTAATTTTTCTTGAGTGAATGGTAACAGCTCAACCCAACCAGTACAGTGTCCAGCCTCAACAAAGCACCCTTTAATAATTTTTTTTAGACTTCATATCAAAACCTGCAGCTCTGTCTGTACAGGACAAAAGAAGCAGTTGATGCCAATGAGTGTGTTAAGGATGATTGAGTGGGCAAGACCAGCCAGAGCTTAATACAAGTGAGACAAAGATTCAGTCTATAAGTCCATGAGATTGAGTCTATACATCTTCATTAGTGCTTTATGCCTTAAAACATGGTAATGGTTTCAGGAGTGAACACTATATTTGTGCATTAACTTTTTTCACCTCTGAACACCTTTTTTATACCTACTTTGCCTTGACCAGAACTGATACTGGGATCATTTACTGGGCTCATGAAGACAGTGGTCCCAGCTTTTCTATGTTCCCTGTTCTTGACTTCACTTAGATTTGGCCATGCACTTAACTCATTACAGAACCTGTTCTGCTCATGGGTTGTCTCATTCAATGCAATCTTATTAACTGCAGTCGTATGGCAGGTCTGATACAGGAGCTAGAAATTAGGACTGAGGAGGGCAAAGGTTCCCTCCTGTCATAAATAATCTATTTTCCAACAGCTTGATCGTGTTTTGATTCAAGTCCACTTGCTTTCAGGATTTCTCTCTTTTCTCAGACCTGAAGAAAGGATGCTATTGGTAGGACCAGCTACTTTGTAGTGAGTGTTTTACCCCCAACCTCTTCTAAGTACAGACTACATTTTGTGACTAGGCTTCCAGAATGGTGGAGCCCTCAGCTACCTCAGCAGTAGAAATGGTGATGGTTTGGAAGACAGCTGCATACCCAACAGGAAACAGAGCTGAAAGACCCTGTGGTGAGCAGGTGTGGGGCAGTGTGTGCCTATGCTGGAAGGAAAAAACTTTGTTGTTATAGCCTTCTTCCAGGTGCAGGATGTGCTGAACAGGTCAGTTCTGCGTGGAGGTTGCCTAAAGTAAATCAGTGATTTACCACCATTATTCTGAAATGTCATCTTTGCCATAATCCTCTCGACTTGTCATGCTCACAGAATATAATGATTTGATTCTGGAGGTCAGGCACTACTTTGTGTTGTTTCCTTTTTCAAATGTGCCCAATTTATGGTATCTCAGTGCATCCTTTTGGAGTGCAGTCTGGGACTACTCAGCACTGCTTTAAAGCCAGGGAAACTGAGGCACAAGTGACTTGCAAGGTTACATTATAGGCCAGAGCAAGGATTAGGTGCCAGGCATTCCAGTCTGTTGGTGCTGGGAAAGGTACAGTGTGAAATTCAAACCTTTTAATCTGAAATACAAATAAATTCAGCAGAAGGCCAAAAGACTGCAATGTTTTTCGGAAGGCTCAGACAGCAGAGTATGAAAGAAGATAAAAATGTGAAAGTTTTGAGAGAGACTAAGGTTGAGCTGGTCTAGAACTTATGTAATAACATGGAAAATGTTTGTATCTGAACTTGTACCTTGTTCACTTTCTAGTGGATTTGACCTACGTGGTAAACTTTAGGATTGCCAGGAGCTTTGGGGTCAAATCCCTGGATAATGTGCAGTTAACTGTGGTGAGGATGTAACAGTGTCTGTCTAATGAGAGTCTTGCCATTTTTGTGTTTCCTGCATAAAGAGAAGGCTGGTAGGAAAGGGATCTTTTCATTCGAATGTATTTCCTCCCACTCCCTTCCTAAGAAAATGTTCATATCAGCCAACACATCTAATTGCAGGCCAGCTGATGTCACTTGTGGGGCTGGCTTTAACTGTCCTGTTAATCTCTTAAAAACTAGCAAAAGCCCTTCAGCCTGCTGGCTCAGTTTGGGGAAGGACGTGGTGTTATTCACAAACATTTCCAGCTATGGTATAAATTATTTGGAAAAATTGATACTGCATATTTTAAGGAGCTAGCTTTCTCTGTTCTTTCTTGTCCCTCTCCCCCGATTTTTTTTTGGGTTCTGATTATACAAATGAATCATGCAAGAGAGTGTTCCCTGCAATGCCACTAATTGATGGGATGCTATACAATTGCATTGCAATAACAAAACACTTTCAGCCTCTGAGAGATTAGTTGCATTGGCCTGGGATTAAGAAACCTTTGAAATCCTGAATCTAAATTACCATTCTTTTGACTGCTGTTTGTGACGCTAATTAGCTGTGTTAATTGGATGTTTTGATACTTGAAGAGCAGAGCAATCCAAATCTTTTTCTTTTTTTTTTGGTGGTGGTTTTTTTTTTTTTTTTTTTGGAAAGCCAAAATTATTAATGAGTTTGGCAAAGGAGCCAGAGTTTATTTTAATGCTGTACACTTCCATATTCCCTTTTTTGTTTTAGGTTGGTATTTTTGTTGGGTTTTAATGTTGCTATTATTATTTTTTTTAGGCATTCTGAGTGAGTAATCAGCGTAGGAGTGAATAGTAAATGTTTGAATGTGCTTTCCAACAGAGAGCTCTGATGCATCGCTGTCTCCAAATTATTGAGCTGCTGGAGAGAAAATATGTCCAAGCCAACATCATTTGTATTGTTGGAGAAGTGGGGAGATAAAGGGGGAGAAGTGTGAAACAGATGAAGAAAATTAACATGAAGTCATTTAGATAGAGGGGCTTCCTTTATAATCGCATGGTAGGTGATCTAAAAGGAGCTCAAATTTACTTTCTTCTGGATTGTCATGTACTCGCTTGCTGTTCTTGCATCAGGCATCATGCTGGCTCCCCAGGCTTTGGACTCTTAGAATGGAATTTGTGTAAATAGTTGCAGGGGTGTTCAGGAAGGGTTAGAAATCGTTTACCTTGTAGGATCAAACCTCGCTATTTGTTTTCAACTCCTGTTCCCATGTGCATGACTTTATGGTCTTGATTCAGTTCTGACAGACAGAGCTCAGCAATGGCCTTTTCTTGTTTAAAACAAAAACAAAAGCCCAGCCCAAACCCTAACATTCTATATCAACTAGAGGAACTGCATCACACTTTACTTTGAATTCAGGCCACATTGGTTTGCTGTTTTGAGAGCACAGATATAAATGGGCCATGCCTTAAAGTTCAGGTACAGTTGGTGTGAGTGCCTGTTATGGATAGTGGAGGCATTTAGGGGATTGGGCTCTTCTCTCCCACCCTCTCGCAGCTTTGTTTCTTTCACAGGCACAGCATTCACTCAGCTACATTTTTTCTTGTTGTTCTTGGGTTTTTAGTTCAAGTTTGAAAAGCGTTGTCTGAAGATTCGCATCCAGTTGGAGCACCATCTGGATGGGACAGGACGGAGAGGCTCAGCTGCCTCTGAAAAAAAAAAAAAAAAAAAAAAAAAAAACCAGAAAAACATTCCAAATCTTAATGTGTAATTACAGTGTGAAACAACAAAACCTGGGCTCTGCCAGCTTCTTGGCAGCTTTGTGCTTTGGCCCTAAGGAGATTCATCTTCCAAGGGAGTTTAGGGAGTGAGTTCCTGGGTGAGCTGGGTGAGCAAGAGGAGTGAGACATGGTGGGAAGCTGATGGATTAGATCTCTAGGGCAGGACTGGTTTTTTTTCATGACTTTCAGTCTCCATCTGTCAGTGGATTCATGTGCTGACATTGACAACTACTATAGAGGAAGCAGCACCTCCTGGCTTGGTGGCAGCCTGCTAGTGGGAGGGCAGCAGACAGGGCTGCCTGTGTGTGAGTATGTCTCCAGGGTAGGCTGGAAGCCATACAGAAGTGAAATGGAGCCAGGTTCAGATGTCTGCAGCCGAAACACTTCCAAAGCAGTATAAACAGTACAGCATTTCAGTTTGTCACCATGAAGAATAATCAGCATTTTGTTTTCAAACAGTTTTCTAAAAACAACACCAATGTAGGAAGGGCATCAAAACTGTTCTACAAATGTTGATCTTGCATGAGAAATCCTTTTGCAAAACACTTTTTAACGACAACTTCTTCCACCTCTCTGCTGGCAGCTCTGGCAGCCGAGGCAGTGGTGTGCTCTGTGGTGGACTGGCACTTCTGAGGGTCAGCTGCAGATGTGCCAAGAGTGAAGGGCCATATTTACTTACGGAGCTCTTGATCTGTCTGGCCTTCCTAGTCCCTTGAGGCCCCAGAGGAGGTTCTCGTAATAATACCACTGTGATTTAAGGGGGTGGAATTGCTCACACCTTACACAGACCGTCCAGCTTGCTTATTCGCAGTATCAGTGCAGACCAGGTTTGTCCATACATGCTAAGGCTGCATAGGAACCCAGACTTGGCCAGTGTTCTAGCTCAACTTGAGTAGCTCAAATGGCAGCTCAGGGGTCTGCGGTGTTTCAGAGGGCTCAGCTCTTGCAGACACTGTGCCCCTTGCTTCTGACACTTGGTATTTTGGATGAATGCATCGCCTGCAATTCATAGAGTAAGAAGCGACAGCGTCTGAAACCCCGTTCCCCTTTGCTTGTCTGGAGGAATATTCTGTGCAGAACTTTGAAAATGATGCCCTACAGTACACTCATTTTCAATCAGACCTTGCTTTTCAAATGGTGCTACGTCTGAAATCCATGGAATGTGCTCGATGCAAACATTTGCAAGCCTACCTTTCTCCTGAGAAGAATATGCCTTCCTCCTAATTAAGGCTGGTTGTCTACCCAGCTATTCCCACTGCTGGCTGCCAGCAATAATGCCCATTGTAGTGTGGGTGGAAAATATGCAGTTTTCAAATCTCATTTATTCCATATAGTATTACATTCTCTCATGAACAGGCTGCTCATTCTCTGTGAAAAAAACAAGCCAAAATGCTCTGGGAACAGCGTGGTCTCTGCCCACACTTATGGATAAGATGAGGGGACATTTACCTCAGCATCCCTTTTCCTCGTCAAGCTCCACTGCTTCTGACTCCCACAGTTTGCGCCTTTTTTCCTAATAGTTTCCCTATCCCCAGTCATCCCACCACATCTGATTTGGTGGATTACTTGACTTTGCAGGTTATCTGAGGATTTATTTTCCCAGGCTGGTACTCTTAAATGGGTGTGAATTATCTGATATGGGGATTAGACACATGAACATAAAGTAAAGGCTGAGGTGGGGCATCCCAGCCCACTCTGAAATGCTGTCTTGTACATATGATGATTATTAGCAACTCATTCCACAGTAGCCCCTTCAAGCCATAATCATTGATTCAAACTAATGACCTAAGAAGGAGTGTCACTGAGATTTCCTGGGGCCAGTCAGTTCCAGCTATGGCTGAGGTTTTCATGTAAAACCCCAAACATCAGTTAGTCTTTTAGTGTCCCTCGGTGAGATTGTGATCATTTGGTGAGCAAGAAAGATCAGAACGCCCAATTTGAAATTTCAGGTGTTTGATCATTACTCTTAAATGCCTGGCTCAATCTTACACCTAACTGGTATTTTGAAACGCTGCCTAATTTTTCCTCTAAGCCATAATGTGCTAGAAGGAGTTGGCAGAGATTCCTGCTCAGACAGACCCAGAGGTTGGACTGCAATTACAGTTGATTTGACTGATATGCAGGGCATCAACCTTGCTAAAATATGGGATTCTAATAAGAGAAGATCCTTTACTAAGAACCCATTCTTTCTGGCGCTTTATGTCACTGCACTGGTTGTGGATATTGTTGGGATATTGCTGTTTCCCAGGAAAGCAGATGACAAAAGCCGTGCTGTAACCTTAGGTCTGATTAGAAATGGACACACACTTTCAGGAACAGCGACAGAAGCTGTAGACTGGGAATAATCAATAATTGCTCTTTT
Source organism: Myiozetetes cayanensis (assembly GCF_022539395.1). Taxonomy (NCBI): domain Eukaryota; kingdom Metazoa; phylum Chordata; class Aves; order Passeriformes; family Tyrannidae; genus Myiozetetes; species Myiozetetes cayanensis. The sequence continues at coordinate 6,432,102 of NW_026086826.1, read as the reverse complement.
GGCAAATGGATGACCCTGTGGACTCACAGCAGAGATTTATGGAAGGCAATGTGTTTTTCTTATGAAAAAGAACAATAAGGGATAAAACGTCTGTTCCAGAACTATCCTCAGTATATAGCAGTGGCTGATTTAAAGTGGAATTCTGTTCCTTCCTTGTGGTCTGTTTGCACTGAAGGTGAGGGAAAAGACAGGCTACAAGTGCTGTGGAAAACACTGCGTATGCACCCTCTCAAACAACGGGTTGGGCGATGCTGTGACAGCTGCCAGTGTGTCTCATTGCACAGGATGTGCAGGCACAGCAACTGGTTAGTGAGGGAAGATGAGCTCAGAGGGCATAAATGGAGGAACAGATATTAGGGACAAAGTAGCAAAGAGCCATCGTGATGGATGACTGGAGTTTTGGACCTTTCTTCAGCCCTGATCGAGATGAGTGTAGAAGCCCGAAAAAAAAAAGCAACACTGCTCTGAAAACACTAAGCAGGTCCCTTTGCTAAAACTAGTGTGGTCTGAGGAGAAAAGAAGTTTTGAGTTTTTGCTTGGTATTGAATTCCAAAGTTGACTGTCTTAACAGATACAGCTGATCAGGGGGATTCATCTGGTGTTGTTCTCCAACTGAAAATGTTAGACAACCTATTTGCAGTGAACACTGAAATGCTGTGACTTTTGAACCATGAAATGTGGATCACTTGAACACACACTAAAGTACTGGAGGTGGTTGAAAATGTCCAAAGCAAAGGCTTGTAAAATGTGAACAAATATTCATGGGCATTTGTTTGCATTATCCTCCAAACTCTGTAAAAAAGCCCTTTAAATTTCATTTTGAGATCCCCTGGCAGTATGAATACCTGTGCTTTAATTTAGTTTGCTTTAGCTACCAGGAAGCTCTATTTCCAATAGTGATTTGAACTCCAAATCCTAGCTCAATTGATCTTGTCTCACCTGACAAGTCACAGTTGCCATTGTTTCGGTGTCTGGCTTGGTGCCCAAAAATGTATGTATTTGTACAGGGGTATGACCTGCGATTCTACTAAATGAAGCAACTACTACTACTACTACTACTAATAATGGTTTTCACTCTGAAAGAGCTTTATAGCCATCTCTGATTTCAGCCTCACACTGGCTCTGTACAGTGTGAGGCCAGGATTTATTCCTCTTTGGTTCATGTTGAAAGACCCAGATTTTCCTGTGTAAATTAGAGCTCACTTGTGCTGGGGACATTACTGGCGCTCAGGGATGGAGTCTGAGATGCAGCACAAACAAAGGGAGGACAAAAAAAGTGTTTAATGCTTTGATTTACAAGGTTAGGGAATAGAACAGAGACAAAAAGGTATTTGTTGGTGGCATCATGTGCCCTTTCACTAGATGAGTCCCATACGTCAAGCTGCAGTGGGAGCTCCTTTCAGAGATGTGGCAAAGCCTAAAGTGGCAGAGGACAGGACAAGCTCTCCTGTTCCGTGATCCCACATGTTTCCTGGCAAGAGAGATCACAATGAGACTTTGCAAATACACCAGCTGTGAGCCAAACTGACCCTCACTGAGACTAGTTTTACAGAAAGCAATTGATTATATCTTATCTCTGTTTCTTTCACCACTGCCATGCACACATACATAATGAAACTTAATATATTTTAGAGATGATTGATTGGTTAGCTGAGTGTGCTGGGAGCTGAGATGGGGAGACCAGCTGACACCAAGAATCTGGGATTTACTGCATCTCCACTGTGTGCACAAGCTCTTTGAATGTCAGGCTCTGTGTGACATGCCCAAGGTCACCTGGGAAGTGTGTGACAATGGCAGGAACCAAACCTGATTTACCCAAGTGTCCCTGGTTACTGAGCTGCCCCAGCACTAGCTTCTGTTCTAAGAAAGACTTCATGACCAGAGATGGAAAAGAAATGTGGTCTCAGCCATTTATTTGTACCAATGTAATCCAAAACACATTTAGCATGTGTATAACTTGAAATAGTAACATTATTCCACACAGGAGTGTATTGATTTGCAGAGAAGGAATGGTACTGCCAGAATATGGAGCTTTTATCCCATGGACTTATTTTCTGCAAGATGTCAGGCTGTGTAATCCTGCAAAGCTATGAGCCTGGCTGCCATTGGAGAAGGCTGACAGTTTTTCAGTGTATTTTTAAGATCTACCATCCCCATGAGCATTTGTTCTCTCTGTGTGTAGGTGGATTGATTGCTAGGTAGCTCAGTAAATAGGTTGGGAAAATAATACTTAATTGACTTGATATTACAGGTGACTTGAAGGAGTTGGGAAAACAATGTCAATTAAAGAGTGCAAACATATATATGTATGTCTGTGGATAACGTTTTTAAGTGCTTTCGAAAGCAGAAACTCCTATAATTTGAAACGCTATTCAGCTTGGTAATCCGTTTAATTGTTTGTGTATGTGTGTGTGAGTGGGAAACAGAGCTAAAGCTGTAGTTTAATCAATAGCTTTTCCGTAAATCTCATCTAAAACAGAACTGAATTTCTAAGATAGAAAGACCTCTGTCAGACATTACCTGTGATTCTGGATCTCTTGTGTGCTCAGATTTCTGTATGCAACAGCTCACAAATGAATACAGCAAAGTAGGCTCCCTAATACCAGCAGTGCTTCAGATCACTTCAGCTGATTGAATATTGCATGAGGCAGCTCCTGAAAATACCCTGGGCATCTTTATAGTATGTCCTTAGAACTGCCTGGGCTGTAGTAGAACTCTGCAATCCAAATAATATGGCAGTCTGGCTGTCCACAAAACATCTATCATTTGCTCCTTACTAAATATGTATTTGTGTTAATTTAGCATTCATGGCATCTCATAACGGGCCGGGGTCCCGCTGTGCTAACTGTTGTATGAACACGGAGCAAAATCTGTGCCCTGCAGAGTCTGCAGCCCAAGCCTCCATTAGCACTACTGAAGATGCCTCTGCTGGTGACAGCAAACTAAGTGTGCCCATTTCTTTTTAGTATAGTTTGTGCTACAACGTTGGCTCCTAGTGTTTGTTAGTAAATCACTCGTAAATGCATACTCACTTATTATTTATCAGTATTTGCTGAGCGCTCTGGACAAAAAACTACCAATATCCAGCTTGTTAGAGAGCTGCTCACAGTTGACTCTTTGTTGTGTAATGGAGCAAAATAGTCATATGAGGTATCTGTTCTCCCATCTGCACAGCGTTAGTTCCATTACAGACTTATTTTAGGCAGAATAATCAGGCTTTTTGCTCATCTTAATTGCCTGAGTTACACTACTGCTCAGGACTCAAGAGGAAACAGGAGCCCTATTGAGCGATGCCAGATACAAACACTAAGAGAAAGACCATCCTTGCTGGGAAGGCTGTTCAATTTAGATGCACAAATGTATTATGGGAGAAGAAAAAGGCAGGTGCAAAGTGAGATAGGAAATAAATTGCGGAGCTAAGAACGGAACTATGTTTCACTCCTGCCAAGTCAGTGCCGTTTCCTCCCAGACATTGCCTGGAATCTGAAATCTCCGCTGCATCACTGAAGAATGCACTGACCCTGTACATTATAATAATAAAAAAATAAATAAATAGAGACAAAATCCTAGCAAGCTAGCAAAAACAACCTGAAACTTGCAACTGAGAACATAATGACCACTCAGATTTGTTAGCATGCATTTCAGCTAGCTCTGCCTGGTAATTCAGTTAGTGATGGGAGAACTGAAAAATCAGAACTTCTTTGGTAGTTCTAGTACTAACTACTGCCCAAAACTCAAGGAGAATCAAAACCCTTGTGTGATTTTTGAAGTTTTTTTGACCTCTGGCCCTGCTATTGCCTATCCTTTTTTGAAGTTTACAGAAGGAGGTAAAAGGCCTGGCATGAGAAAAACTGCATCTCTAGACCCATCAGATTCATGTATAACTGCATGCATATCTAGATTAAATACATGTATTTTGGGGATGCTTACCTGATTAATCAGTGTTTTTCATATCACCTGAGTTTCTGTCACCTGCAGGAGCACAACACATTCTTTACAAAAGCATCAGCTCTTTTGTGGAAATCAAAACAGCAAGTAGTATTTTCACAGCATACCATACAGTGATGAGTTGCATTTGCCCGTTGCTTATTAAATGGTAAAGCTTCAAGTTGGCCTCAAGTTATCCCACCTGCTCCTTGGTATAAATCAACACTGCAATAAGCTACTCTCATACTGATAAAAAAAATGTCCCTGCTTCTGAGGCTTCCCTGAAAGAAAGTATTGGCTCTGGAAATGGCTGGTTACAATCAGATTGAGTGAAAATTGGAGTGTAATAAAATACTGAAATTACATCTTCCTTGCTTCCTTTTATGCATGCCAGTAGCTAGTCAACACACTGTATTTGCTGGGTTCTTTTCCTGTCTCTGTCAGTCCAGTGATATGTTAGAGAGATGAGAACAGGGAGATTTTTAGCTTCTATGCAGTATAAAGCTACTGAAATAGCACAAGAAGTGTTTCCCTGAGTGCCTATGCTAAGCCATAGAAATAAATACCAGTCAAAATCGCTCCAAGGGCCATTGACTTTGTCTACCCCCAGGGTAAACCAAATGTTTTGTTGGGTTCAAAATATCTCCAAAACATCTTGTTGTTCTCTTTATTCTGTGTTCTGGTAGAAGCCAGAAGTAATAATGACCACAAATAGCTAAGAAAAGCCCACTTGTACCCACCTGGAAGTGGGACATTGAAATGGTTTCTTTTGTAGGAATTTCCATGAATCCAAAATGTTCATCCTTTCACTTTTCCAGACCCCTCTTCAAGCTGTTCTGAACACACAGTATGCATGTGTCTATGCATGCTGGAGTCTGTCTGTCTTTCACTGACTCAGAGGATATAGAAATAATTCACTGATTTATTTTTTTTTTTAAATCCATATGCCCTTGGATTATACAATATGTAATACTAAAGCCTGACATTAATGTTTGATGTTTGAGCAGCTCGCTCTCTTAGCCAAAATGTGATGTAATGATCTTTTATCTCTCTGAACTTCTCATCAGACTTGTTGCTGGTCATTCTTGTCTTAAAAGGGGAGGTTTTGTGTGTTAATGTATGCTGTTAACCAATTACTCGTATTTTTAATGCAGAAGTAGCCCCTTAGTAATCGTGGCTAAAAGTCTAAAACATTTTGGATCATGTGAGAAAAGAAATATTAGTGCTTTTTGTAGGATGATTTAGGTTCATGTTTTTCTTGGAGGAGAAAGGGGTGTAAAATGGAATGTAGGTATGGAATTTCAGACTGTGCTGTGAAATTTAGAGGTATCACCTAATTAAAAGGAAAACATGTCTAAATCCCCATACCAAATCCCATAGCACACGATTGTCTGGCTGTTGAGAGACTTGAGAGTGGTATCTAAATGAAGAAGCATATTCTCTCCGTGTTTGGAGAGAGCTATCAGTTTAATTATATCAGACAAAACTGTGATTTTCTTTTTCTTGCTTATTTTTCTATTTTTCTAAAATCACTTAGTAGGTGCTGTTCTACCTTTGGCATTTCTTAAAAGAATTTAGTGTCTCTTTTCCCTCCAAAGTTTTCTTGTTTACTCTACTACAAATTTTGACCTAATAGTAGCTAAGGGGTTAAACACCAGGACCTGGATGCCAAGAGAAGAAGCCCAGGTCTGTCCACCAGTGGCCTTCTACTTCTTTGAGTCATTTTTATTTAGCCACTAAAATTCTGGATGCAGTGACTATCACAGAGATGTGAGCAGTATCAGAAAGTGGATATTGTCCTTAGGGGGTCTACCAGTCTGTCCCAGCCTGGCAGCAGATGTGTCCCCAGGGTTCTGCTGACCATTTAAAATGTATATTCATTCTGAGGCGTTTATTCGTGCATTGTGTGGAAACTTAAACAGAGCTTTAATTTTTCTCCATTTCACTCCTGATCTACTACAAGCACAAAATATTGAGCGAGAGGTGCATTTCCTCTCCCTTTTGGATTCACAGTTCTTTGTGCATTATAGTTGCAGACAGGTAGGAGCAAGAGTGGGGAGTTTCTGACCGTGTTTTTCCATTGGACGTGCTCTACAATTGTGCTTTTCTTCTCTGTGATTAGAATTAATTACTGCTGCTTCCCCTATGCAGTGTGAAAGAGAAGAAAGCTGAAGGTATCTGTCAGTGGTGATTGAAAACAAAATGAGAGAACATGGAAAAAAGGACAGAATTGGTTTTAGAGGCCAGTGGATGTTGAATGAATAGTTGTGCTACTTGCTAAAGAAGTTTGTGTCAGTTCTGTATGTCCCCCTCCCCCTGAAATCAATAACACATCAAGCAGTCAGTCCCCTGAGCTGCACAGTGTGCATATAGCATGGAGATAAAAGCAGATAAGAAACTACTTTCGCATGGAAAGTAAATGTCTCCGCATAGGAAGTTTTTGATATGTTTGTAAATTCAATCCCATTTGCTTCCTTTTATTTATTTATTTATGTACTTACTTTGTATTTTTACTTTTGGTATGTATTAGTTTTTCTTTCTCCCAGATTGCTTCAGCATGCAATACAGCACAGTGCCACTTGCATCCCAGTGAGCTGCTATTTCCATATAAAAAGTAGAGTGTTTTACAGTCAAGCATATATTTTTAACACTGGGGAATTTAAACTGCACCATGTATTTGTAGAGGCTGCTCAGTGCAAGAGCTTCCACTTGAGAAGATCAAACAAATTGGAGAAATGTTCTGAAAAAAAAAAAAAAAAAGAAAGAGAGGGAGGATGCAATTCAGTGAAAGCAAAGCAGGAATTTATACATAAGCAGGAAGAATCTGCTGTACACATTGAGGTAGGTGGCAAAATAGTGATGAAAAAGGGTTTGGAAACTGTGGATCACCAGCATGATATAAATTCTGTTGTGGGGGGAAGCCAGCATTCTCCCATGGAAATATGTGCTGGAATGAGCCCTTTGCTTTCCTCAGCATTAGTGAGGGCACAACCAGAGCACTGTAGCTAGTTCTGGGTGTGGGTTTTTTTCACAAAAATGTGCATCAGGAGGAGAATAGCTGCAGAAACAACTAGAGATCTGGAAAAACAGGATTTGAGAGGAAAGGCCAATAGAACTCAGAGTCATTTAGCGTGGGAGCAAATCAAATAGAGGGAGAAGAGAACATGTTTAAATACCTGCATGACTACAGAGAGGAGGGGAATAATCTGTTCTCCATGGCCACCTGGTAGTTAAAGGCAGGAATGATGGGCTTAACCTCCAGCAAGGAGTGGATTTGTCTGAGATAGGAAGAAAGTGCAAAGGGTGTGAGAGCAAGGTCTGCCATTAAGCAGTGGGATGGGAGGCTTAGGGGTCCCCGTGGCAGCTTTCAGAACAAAGGTGGCACCCATCCATCAGGAGCTGTCAGAACAACCCAAGGCAGACTGAGAAACCAGATAACCTCAGATGGTCCTTTCCTAGAAGTCTTGCTGTCTGAGCTTCATTTTAGCAGGTCCCTTTGGTCTCCAGCTCCTCTGCTGGACCGCAGATGTCCGGCAGCCATGCGAGCGCTGCTGTGACTCAGAGAAGCTCTGTGACAGGCAATTTACTTCCCTGGATCTCCCACCCACACCCAGCTGGAGGGATAAATTTGTGAGTGGAATAAACATTACCTGTTTCAGGTAGAATCTAATTCTGAAGTGCTTTTACCAGCCCAGAGAACATTATGGTAAGAGAGGGACAGTCTGAGCATGCAGAAGACTGGAGGGCACCGAGCTGCTCTTTTCCAGACAGGGGAGCAGAACTGGGATGGGCACAGGCACAGTAATTTCAGTATGTCTAGGGAGGAAGAGAACAGATTAAACCAAAACCTCAGTCTTTATAGAGGACTGTGGTATAATTCCATTAAAAATTTCATGGTGGAAATTTCTGTGTGCTGTAGCTGCTGTGAAGTACAAGAAGAACACAGCACGGAAATACTGAAAACTCCACTTAAAGAGAGAAAACTTTTTACTGTAAGGGTGACTGAACACTGGACAGGTTGTTCAGTGAGGTTTTGGTGTCTCTGTCATTGGAGATATTCAAAACCTGACTGGTAAAGTATGGAGCAACCATTGGAGATATTCAAAACCTGACTGGTAAAGTATGGAGCAACCTGCTGCAGTTGAGCCTGCTTTGAACAGGGTGACTGGACTAGATGCTCAGAGGTCTCTCCCAGCCTCAACTATTCTGTAATTCCATTCTGTGACTCAGTGAAGAACAAACATACAGGTGATGTCACATGGCAGGATGTTGGCATACTCTGGGCAAAACTTAGTCTAAATCTGTGAGTAGCCCTGATCTTTGATAATCCTGCCTGTAGTACAAGAAAGACATGGACCTGTTGGAGTAGATCCAGAGGGGGGATGCAAAAATGATCAGGGGCTTAGAACACCCCTCCTGTGGTAACAAATGGAAAGGACAACTACGGCCAGATTCTGCCTAGGAACAGATTGGTAAAGTTGACTCCCCCTCATTCTCTGTTTCTCTTGTCTAGCCAATTTTTCTTTGCACTTTTATCTTTCACCATTGCCAGCTTTTGAGGTTTGGCCATAAACAGTTAATGTGAAAGATCTAGGAACAGCAAATCCAAAAGGAGGTGTAAAGAATGAAAAACTACTTTTTTCTGTTGTTTTGAAGAAAGATTTTCTTTTCCCATGATGGGAGAAAAAAAGTAACCCTGCTAGCTACCTCCAGCTGAAATAAATCCAAAGGAGAAAATACTCATATAGCAACAGTCTCTAGATCCCAAAGTCTGTTTGTAATTATTCAATGTTTTCAATTCACTTTTGTTTCAGAAACACATCCTTAGCACTGGACTGCAGAGGAAAAAATATTTTTATTTGCCTCTTTTACAACACACCTGTTAGCCCCAAAAGGGAACTGCTCTGATGGAAAATTTCAAAGTCTTTAAGTTCCAAAATGTGATCTCTAACCTCTTTCTGTTTCTGGAGTGTTAGATACTGAGTTATGGTTCCTGAAGGCTAGTGCTACTGGTGTGCCAAAAGACTCAAATGGTGATGCCTTGTAACACAGTTTGTTTAAATTCCATGCTGGTGTAGTAACCAGCAAGCACATTTGGGTCTCTGTTGTTTTATCTGCTTTCTTTACATACACTGACACAATTTTATCCTTCTCTTCCTCTCTTATATTTGGGGGAATCTTGCCTGGATTAGAAGATCATACGTTCCACAGCCCAGGATGCAACATTTCAGCACCATGATCCTTGCAGAAAGCCCCAGAGGATAATTCAGAACAGGAAAAGAAGGCCTGAAAAAAAATATTGTTGTGGAAAATAAGGTCAGGTGCATGTTTAAGTGCCATGTTGTCTGTGTAATGGGATCAATTTAGGACCAGCAGAGAGGGGAGAGAGCTACTTGTTGAAATTCCAGCACCTTGTACAAGAGCTGACTGGTCCTGGGAGGCTTCCCATGAAGCTCCAAACCAGGCAAGGCTCTGCTTCATGCTTAAGAGTTGATGGATTCACAGCCCCAATTGCTGGCTCTGTTTATCTCTCTGAGTGTGGTACAAATCCTACTTATTAAAAATCAAGAACAGAAAATCCAATTCTAGATGTAATATCAGTCCAGGTCCAATTTTGAGTAGGTGAAATAAACTAACTTCAGACACCAATGGATAGTTGACTGCTGCACAGTAAAACAACACAATTTAGTACAATTTTCCACAGTTGACATATGTTGATCGATACAGGACTCAGAATTTAACAGGCATAGAATTTCAATTAAACTGAATTACCGAAGAGTATAGTCATCACCATGCTGGGGAAGAGGTGCTTTAGCAAATGAGACAGACAACTGCACTTTATGCATAGAATAAGAGAATGTTTTGGGTTGGAAGAGACCTTAAAGACCGTCTTGTTCCTACCCCCTGCCATGGGCAAGGACACCTTTAGTTAGACCAGGCTGCTCAGAGCCCCGTACAGCCTGACCTTGCCATGCCGTGTTAAAGCCATGCTAAATTAAAAGGTGGGCTTTAGCTTTCAAAATTAACTCTTAACAAAACCGTATAGTTAATCTTCTAATTTTATTTTTCTTTCTCACCTTTTCCGTTCCTACCGGGGCTTTGCAAAGCGTAAGCGCTGATTGTTTGTAAACTGACGAGGCACTTTTGTTCCACAAAGTGGGCATGAAGCAAACACAAGCCCGGGTGGGTAAATTCCATTTTGATCACCTTGGTCAGCAGCTGTGGTCTGCTCAGCCAAGACAAGCCACATGCACATGCTGCGTGGTGCATATGCATGAAAGACCTTGTGGATGTGCATTACAGGCCTGTTGCTCGCTGAAGTGCACTTGTGTGAATGTGCACACTTCAGATTCCCTCCTCTTGTAGCTCTTTGTGCAAGCATTCATGCCTTGAGTTCAGAAGACCTGACTTCATGGTTTTGTGTGTCCCAGGGTCCACTGACTGTGTCATAAAATTGTTGCGAATACTGACAGAGAGAACCCACCTGTTGTCACTTGGAGGTGTTCATATTCTTTACAGAAAACAGCAAGAAGGAATAGACTCGTTTCAGGGAGGTAGATGAGTAGATTTTGACTGAGGTGAAGAGACAGGAGTAGAGCAACATAGCCCCAAGTGACTTAATTCCCAGCATAGGAAACTTGCATCATCCACACTGTCTTCCAGCCCTGGCAGAAGTGTTTGCTCAAGTTGAATGAGAAAGTAGAACAGCAAGAGAGACTGCTATTTACCGTGCTGCAGCTGGGTGTTTCAGAAGGATTTCTCTTGGATACTAGGAGGCAGGTCTAGGTTTGCCTGAAGAAGCAGGTGCTTTCAGCTGCCTCCAGCTTGTTTTGCTCTGGAGAGCTGCTGAGTGCAGGCTGTCTTTTTCAGAGCACAGTACTCTCAAAGGCAATCAGTGTGAGACAGTTTCTGTGTTTCTGGGCTCTTCCCTGGAACATCCATTACCAGCCAGGTCACCAGGGTGTAGGGAAAGGATAGGAACTGTGCACTCAGAGGTGACCCAGCGTCTCTAAGTCCCCATAGGTCTGACTATGCTGTATTTGAATGCTCCAGAGAGTGGCTGTGAGATACCGTGAATGGTGTGACATATACAAGGAATTGCTTTTATATCTTCTGATGAGAATGTTGTCCATGTGTGTGAATGTAGTGCTGAATTAACAGCCCCCAAAAAATGTATCCATGGGAAAGCTTATCCATGCCACTGAGCCTCAGCCCTCATCCAGTGGAACCAGATTTAGAGGTGAAAAGTAAAGACTTCTCAATAGCCCACTACGTGCCTATTTTCTCTGTGAAAATGTGCAACAAGGGTGCCAACCCTGTCAGCAGGTTTTGTCTTGTGGACACATTTCCACTGGCAAATGGACCTTAGACCACACATTTCATGATTCACATGGTGGATTTGCTTTTTCAGATCATTATCTGCTCCAAGCTGATTTTCTCCAGCATTTTGTAGGTGCCCGCCTGACCTTCTTGTCCCCTCTAAAGCCAGGCCCAGTCTAGATATTTTTATCAGTTTCTTGTTTGTCTTCATCTGGAGACAGACCACCTTCACCTGCAGCCCTGGGCGTTTTATAGAAAGTGAGGTTTGGGTTTGTCTCTCCGGATGCAGGTGAGCATTCTGGAGCTCTAGCACTGCCTCTTCATTTCTTGATGTTGTTCTCCTGGCAGGAAATACTGTACAGATCTGTAAGGTGGCCTTTGGCATCTCTCTGACTCCTTTTCTTGTAAAGCCTCCTGCAGACTCAGATCCTGACAGTATTTGTACTTTAAATATCTGTGCTGTCTTTTCTCTCTCATGTCCTTTCTCAGTGGGCTCCTCCTCTTTGAAAACTTAGACTCTGATTCTTCTCATTTAGAGGTTAATTCCAATCATGCTCTACTCATTGCTCTTCCTACCAAATATCATTAAATTCACTTCTCTGTGGGTAGGGATACCTCTTATTTACACAAGAGTCCCTACATCCCAGCATTTGCAAACACAATAATTACATGTTGTTTTCCTGTTAGCTCTGGCAGGTTCAGAGCCTGACTATGGCACAGTGGCTGTGGTGCTCCATGCAGAGTGGCTCACTTGTATCTCACCTGCTCCAGAAGACAGAAGCAGCACTAATTTTAAGCTACACTGGGTACTCTCTTGTTCACTCCAGTTTTTCTGTCTTCTGGGGCTTTGTGAAGTAGCAGGACCTACTTGAATCCTTCTCTGGGTTGAAAAATCACATTTTTTAAAACTATCCATGACTACTGTGAGAGTGGCAAACCTTTTTGAACAGGGAACCAGTGAAATCATTCTGGATTCCATAGTGGTCTCTTGGCAACAAACCATGTTTAGGTCACATACAACTGGGGCAAACTGTGGCTTCTGTCTGTTCAGGAAATCATGGAGCAGCACAGGGTGGGCTACAGGTTTAAGACTGGTGGTTCTCAGGTGCCATCTGCTAGGTCTGTGCAGCAGTGGAGTCATGGCAGTGACTGCATCATGGCTTTAACCGAGGGCAGATCCCTTCAGGGGAATTGAAGCTTTGGAATATGTATAGAGATTAAAATGTTTGCTCATTTGGACTCTAGTTAGAGAAGTAGAAAAAAAAATCTATGTACCTAATGTATATACTGATCCTCCAAAATTTTGCTGCTTTATGGAGATATTAATTAGTGATACTGGGTGGGACCAGTCTGAATCTCCCTTGATTCAGTGGTAGATCAATTGCAGTTATAGGACATCCCAAAGAGGACAGATCAAATGTTCTGGTACAGATCAAATGTTGTCTGCACCAGGTAGAGCCTTGCTCATTTTACAGACTGTGTAGAAAGAGTGCTGTTAAATTGTTGTTGGCTTTGTTTTGGTTTGGTTTTGTGCGTTGTTTTTGGTTTTGGTTTGGTTTTTTTTTTTTAGTTATTCTTTTGGGGTTTATTATTCCTTCTTTTGCTGTCACTAACACTTCTGTCTGTGTGAAAATAAATGGAAAGGAAGCAGTCACTCTGTACAGCATTGCTCTTTTCTTGCTTTCTGCAGTACCTGCTAATTAAATGGCTGATTTGTTACATTTCCCCTGTTGTATGAAATATGTTTGTCACCAAGAAAAAGGGCCCAGACTGGCTGCAAAGACAAAAACCTCTTGCTGAGAGGGTGAGAAGCATGTGGCTCATTGGAGGTTGCATTTCCTGGCGTTTCAATTTTAAGATTTTCCTTTCCCACGGGAGTGCAGAAGGTCATGCCCAGTACTTAAGTTAGAGATGGCTGACCCCAAAAATGACGCTGTAAGGCAGGGAGGGAGCTGAGGTGCTGGCAGACCAGAGCAGGGTTAACACTTGTGAATGATTCTCTGCCCTGTGCTAGCTCCAAAGATGATTGCAACAGCTCTTTCTTTTCAAGTAAGACCACCTGGGTGGAATCTTGATCCAGGGCCTGACAGACACCGAGGAAGGCTTCCCACTGGGCTGGGATTTGGTTTCTTCATCCTTTTGCCTGGGAGTGCCTATTAGTGGAGCACTCAGAAAAAGGGAGGTTTCTCTCCAGTTGGCAAATAGAGAAATTGCCAATTGTTGGCCTTCAGGCAGGCACCTGAAGATAGAGCTGTGCAGGGCCAGTAAAAGTTAACTCTTGTTACCATCACCGTCTCTGTAAATGGATTTTGGTAATGTTGGGAATAGCCAAGAAAGCTGGGCAGGTCATGGCAGGTCAGCACACTAGGAATGAGTATGTTGCTTTGCTCTGAAGACTGACAGTAAATAACAAGGAGGTTTGACTCTTAAAGGGAATGTTAAAACAGAATTGGACTTCAGCCCTGTACAAATTTTGTGTTTGCACACATTTGGCAAAGCCAGAGGTGGTTCCCTGAGGTCACTGCACACTGATGAGAGGGGAGCTTGCCTTGGGAGCACTTCTTCTTTCTTGCAGTTACAGAAATCCACAGATAAGGTGAAAGAAAAGGATAAAACATATTTCTGCTTGAATCTGGGGTCCTTGAGTGAAGGTTATATAAACATCTCGTAGTATAAAATTGGAGAGGAACTGTGTACTTACTGAAATAGATGAAAGAGGAAACAGTTTTGTATGGAGAGGATGAATATTTCAAACAAACCTATATTCTCCCTAACAATATCATCCACCCTCCTCTAAATGCTATTGCTGGGTAAGTCTTACTTTGAAATCCTTCAGACATGCACCCCAAGGAATCGCTCCCTAGAAACCTGTCCTGTATTCCTGGAAGCAGCAGCCTGTTCTTTCTGTCTTCTGCAATGGACTAAGAGAAGAGAAGGGTCCAGTATCTGTCTGACACCTTGATCCAGCCTGAGGATACCCTTGGACATAACTGGGTTTTAAAACATTTTGATCATAAAAATTAAATGAAGGTGGGGGCTAAATCTTATTTCCCACTGCTGCTGCTCTCGCTCATCTCTGACACCGGTATTTGATGTATGTAATCAGCTGATCTGTGCTGGAAAGGTTAGAAGTGAAGGATGTTCTTGTCTCTTACAGATTAGCAAAATGTTAGAGTAGCTTTGGCTTTATGAGACTTGAGGTAAATTGGCTGAGCCCACCTAAGTGCAAACCCATAGTTTGCTGGAGAGGTTATAGCCATGGACAAGAGAAGGGGAAGTTTCTTTTGGATCAAGTTTTGCTGTGTAGACTTGAAATAAAGCACAGGGTAGATTTTAAACTTCATAGTGCCAAAATATCTTTAGGTTTAGGCAAGTAATCTGGAAAAATCAAGATACTTGACAGGATTTCTGTCATCTTGCACTGCAGAAATCTTATACAACTGCAAACTCTTTCAAGTTTTTCTCAATCTTGAGCTCCCAGGTATAGGATTAAGCTGAAGGCTGATTTCACTGCCAGGATCTTGATGGCCATAGATAACATGGAAACCAGAGGCATGCTCATACTGCAGATTTGAATCCAGACTTTTTCCTCTCTTCTCTTCAGGAACCCCATTTCTTTTTCTTGCACAGCTAAACATAGAATCTCAAAGAGAAATTCTTTGTAGGATGCTCGTGATCTCCCTTTTTTTTTTTTTTTTTTTTCAGTTATTACTTGTTTTGTAAGATATAAATGTGATTTTGCCCAGGGGTGTGTTCAGTTGCTTCAGGCACTCTGGATACACAGGCTCTGTCTGTCAGGGTTTGAGGGTCAAATGCTGTGTGTCATTTCAAAGGTGGCTTCTCCTGAGTTTCTTTCAGTCTCCAGACTGATCCTGCTGGGCCTCCAGCTGCAGATGGAGTGACCCAACACACCCCAGAAACTTGTGCTTTTCCCTTGGCACATTCCTGTGGTCAGAGACACCCCACAGCATGAAGAGCAACTTTTACTTTTCAAGAAGCAAAGCTTCAAGGAAGTAATCACAAGAAGGGAGTGTTCACCTAACCAGCAGATGCCTTCTAGGTTCAGCTGATGACTTTGTTTTAGCAATTCCATTTGAGTCCACCTATGAAACCCATCCTTTATCCCTGCATCCTAATTTCAGTTTCCATAATCTCTACTACACCCTCTGGAGTTAGATTTCCATGTGAGTTAGAGGATGGGAGGAGAAGCAGGGTTTTACTGGGAACAAATGTGCTAGTAATGTGCTTTCAGCCTGAAAGACATAACAGAGCTGCCACCAATTCCTAACAACGAGAGGCAGATTTACATCCAAACTGGCCCTATTACCATGGGAAAACTGAGTCAGAGACATTACAGACAGTATTTTAGCTGAGAAATCTGTCTGGCTTTAAGAACCTTCATTCAGTTTTAGGAGCCAAGGTCAATGTCCACATCTGAATAATTTGGTTCCTCTGTCCTCACTTGATACTGAGCTGGACAATCTGGGCAAGAAAGTAGGGTGTTTCCTCTCCCAGTCCTGTGCTTTGGCAGTTGTAGTGCCTCCCATCTCATGAGATTTTGTGGAAATCATCCTTCTCCACCATGCCTCAGTTTCCCTGCTTGTAAAACAGGGAGCCTGCACAGCTTGGAAAGAGGGGGAGTAATTTAAGTCTTGAAGCTGGAACTGAAAAACGTGGGGCACCCCTAGTTATGAACTGTGCAGCCTGTGTGACCTTTGCTTTTAACAGTGCCACAGGACATGTCCCTTTGCAAAGCCCCAGAGAGTCTCCTGCAAAGCTTTCTGTCACCTGGACCCTGTGAGATCCGATCTGTCTCCATGCAAGATCCTCATCACTCACCAAGCCTTTAATTCCTCAGAGAGGCAGAGGAGACAATATTCAGCAGCTGGTTATTTCTTCCTTTCCCTCAGTCCCTCACACAGAGTGTCAGTTTAAAAAAAAAAAAAAAATGGCAGAGAACTGGCCATTAGCAAGGAAAACAGTTTAGGGAAGAGACGAAATAAAAATGCAATCAATTATCTCTCACCGTGCCCAGGTGTGTGGGTGCAGTCAATTTTCAAAGTCATCGAGAATTTTAGATGAGAAAAGGGAAGCTGTTCATGGCAAATTGCAAGTGCTGGGGGAAGGGGGAGAGAGAAGGAAAGCGGAGAGGGGAGCGAAGGAGAGATTAATTTCCCTCTTGAGTGAGAAGTGTGTTTGAGACAGACAGATGGGCTGTAAATACTCCGAACCAAGGACAGGAGCTGAGACAAGGGAGAGGCTGATGATTGAAGTGTGACTGTGATGGAGGTAGTACATTTCCTGGCCAAGGTGACTGGTTTTGTTCTGAAAGGGGGAGATTTCTGAGACGTGGCTGCCGCACTTCACCTCAACCTAGACCAGGACAGCATATTTAGACTTGATAAGTGATATCCAGGTCCCAGTGGGGGTTTCCTTAAGGGTCAGCTTCAACTGCCTGCACTTGTAAGGGAAGTCTGAAGGGGGAGAGGGGAGGGGAAGGAAGAAAGAAGAAAGGGGAGGGGGAGGGGAACAGAGGAAGGTAGAAAGGAAGGAAGGAAGAAAGGGAAAGACGCTCTTCTTTCCTCGTTAAAATTATTGAGCTGTCTACAAGTGGTGAGCGAGGGGAGCATGTGACCGGCAGTTAATCACATTGCTGTGAAATGTGACTGCTGCTGATAATAGGATCTTTCCTTCACTAGAATTTCTGTTTCAGAAGTAGAGATTTTCACAAAGAAAGGAGGTTGAGGGAGATATCATTTCAGATCTAGCAGAGCCTGTGTACATTTTCTTTAGGAAGAAAAACCTCCTTTTTCCTTTTCCGCTCAGCGTCCCTGTTTGTATTACTACCATCATCATCAGATTTTCATTTTCATAGCCCAAACTCACGGAGGACAAATGTAACCCAGCTCCAGTCTGCCTGCTAGCAGATTAGCTCCCATTTAGTCATAAAGTTAACCAACCTTGCTCCAATCAATTAATTCCTAGAACCCTTAATTTATTGATGCCCCAGTCTATGCTAGCTGTCGAGAAGATGAACATCCTGCTTCAAAATGAACTGGTCTCTCTTTCCTCCAAGATGCAGGAATTATAAGAGGATGGTGGTAAATAAGCATTTAGAAATCCCTTCCGTGCAAAGGCAACAGCAGCACAGAGGGGAATAAAGGGGATTTTAGCATCCATGAAAAACAGTGCAATAAATGAATCAGGCTCTTGGAACAGGAGCAGCAGGGCTCTGGAACCACTGTAGGCTTGGCTGAGTTGGCTCCTTCCATCATAGGTTCATCTCATGTACATCAGGTTACTGCAAGAGACACAGGTAAGTGAAAGGGTGTTGATCAAGATACCTTTCCACTTTCAGATTTTACTTGCCAGAATCTCTTCATCCCTTTTTGGTGAGCATGGATTACTTTCACCCTTGTTCTCTAGGTTTTTGACTGGATTTACTGGTTAATCCAACATGAAACTTCTCCAAAGCACACTGAAATAAGTAGAAGTCTCTCTGTTGGTTTCGCTGGCTTGTAGATCAGGTGTTGCTAAGGCAGATGCTTTAGTCAGAACTAATTAGAGTTTATCTGATTTCATAAAAGAGAAAAAATTGTAACATTGAAAATACTGAGGTTGTTTCCACTGGAAAGCTCCTCTTTTTAATTTTGTGTCCATATTTTAAATACTAGTTGATACTAACACATATTCTTTTTTCAAAACACTTGATTTGGAAAAAAAACCCCACTTATAGTTGCTTTAATATCACAAATGGAATAACCAGAATTGCAGGAAGCTCAAGTGTTTCTTCTGAGCAGTCTGGCATACTCTTCTGCCTGACAAATGGTCTGCAAACAGACCCACATTTTCTCAGCTACATCAGCTCAAAATTACTTTGCCAAGCAGTTCTTGGGTGGTTGCTCAATTGCTAGCTGTTCTTCATGGGAGCTTTATGCTTTGACAGGCAATCTGCTTCCAGTGGGCTCTCCTCTCCCAGGGGTTTGTTTCCTTGTGCCTGCAATGACTGAACATGGGTGAGGCATCACTTCATGGCTGTGAGAGGTGAGCCAGCAGAACACTTATTTCCTGAAAACTGTGAGGAGGGAAATGTACAGCAAGCACAAATGTAGCTGGAGCAAAGGCATTTTCTCCTAGAAAATCTTTGTGGAAATATTTTTGATGCTAGTCCCCAGTCTCCTCACCAGACAATGTGTCTAGGCTGTCTCCTCTCACACAAGAATCACCTTGATCAAGGACAGGCACGTTCTAATGGAACAAGTGAGGACATGATTCCTTTTCCTGTTTGTGCTGCTGCCATTTTCTTGGCGGGGTTGCAAACACAACATCCCCTCTTGCACTTTGGTTTTTAATCTATGTAGGATGGAGGAGCCCAGCAGCTTTTGAAAGGTTTTTACTGTTGGGAGGTATTGTTTTATTTGTTGTGATGACCAGCTCTTTATGCCTTGTAAGTTCTGCATGAATTTTTGCTTTGGGAACACCACCACTTTAAAGAATGTGCTGCAGCAAATGTTGATTCCTGGCTCAGGACTTCAAGTTGTGCCTGTGTGTTGTTCTCTTTGATCATCAGCAGGCTTTCCAGGCAACAGAAAAGGGAAATTGGTTCTGAAAATGGCTGAGCCATGTTTATCCAGGTTTGTGCCCAGGCAAATTGGGGCAGTTTAACCGATCTGCTCAGCTCAGAGATGTCTCATTGCTGCAGGAGAAATACTGCTTCCTAGACCAGGAGAAGGGGCTCTTTGCTCGGTGTATATCATATATTCTTCCTTTGAACACTGGCTGGTGACAAAGATAGGCTGTTGGAGTAGGTCAGGTTTGGTCTGACCTGGCTTGGTATTTCTTGTGAAAGAATCCTTTATTCTTGCTCTCTGTGGGGTTTTTCTAGACAGGCCAGAAACTCCCTGTCCTTTTTCTGCTTTCTCTGCTCATTGTCTGCTAAAATAGCTCAGGTATATTTCTCTCTTAGCAGTTTAAGCCCCTGCAAAGTCATACACAGAGCAAGGACTGATTTGCTGTACCACCTTACTAAATGAATGGTTGTTCTGCCAGAACACAGTCCCAAAAATATCAACTCCTCCAACCGCTGCCAGGCCCTTACAGCGTGATCCAGCTGCCTTTCCTTCAGGTTTCCAGCATGCTCGAGGTAGGCCTGAGGGTCCTATTTGAATGCAGTTCAAGATACATAGTTCTGCCTCATTTCCAGCCTCGCCACTCCGTTCTCTAACCTGTCATCCCTTGTCTCCTGTTCCTGTACCCTCCAGCCCTGGAGCCCCACTTGCATATGCTTCTTGCTTCCCCTTGTTTGCTTTAAGGAGTTCCTCCCTTTGCCCATACCAGCTTGTTTTCACAGGCAGTGTATTTATTTTTGGCTGGTGCACGCCAGCACTTGGACGTAGATTCAATTATCTTTGAACAATTTCCACTTACTCTGGTTTTGCTCTTTTCCTTTTCAGTTTCACTGAACACTGCCTGTATTTTCTCAGAGCTTTTTCAACTGCAATACTGCCTTCTTCTGTTCTCCCTCCTTTATCACTTTCTTTTTTTTTTTTTTATTTCCACATTTTCCATGTTTTCATTAAGCTCCCTCACTAAACTCTGGTGTCCTTTCTGTACGTTTGCACTGAAAAGGGTTCAAGTTTAACCTCAGTGTGTTAAATGCTCCCTTCACCTGAAAGGAAATCAACGGTACAGGCAGATTGGTGTTTTACCTACTCTCCCATACCAAAATATCTTTCTTTCTGATGTACAGCAATCTCCCCCCCTCCCTTGTGGTTTTACTCTTACCTGTTTTCCCATTATAACTTGACTTATGCTTTACTTTTATGCCAGTGGAGTGCAGTATGGAGATGATAAGGGTCACAGCTGCTTACTGTTCAGGTGAAGGTGTTCCTGGGTACATAATCTTGCCTGAGAACTTGGCTACACTCAGACTTGCTGCTTTCCACTCCTTCTTCTCCCTTCCCTCTGAGAGCTGTATTTGGACCAACTTTTCATAAAATCTCGTATTCTTTTGTCACAGAGACATTTTGATTCACTCTCCACAACAAGATGGGATTCTGCAAAAGAGGAAAGGTTTTGATTGTCTGTCTCTGGAATCATTCAGACAGGATAATTCTGTGGAAGAGTTGCTTTGGTCAAAATCTTCAGGAGTGAGGAAGTATCTGAAGCACAGAGGTACTCAGGCTATTTTTAAATAAACTGGCTTAGGCACAGGGAAAACAGCATGAGGTGAGCTGTGCAGAGACACAGGGTGCAGTAGTCTGAGTTCAAGTAGCCCTGTAATACACTGTGGTTACTTCTCTGACTGCAGCACAGAGATACCAGCCTGTCACACAGAAAAGGGCTCCTCACCTCCAGTGGGACTCTCTCTACCTGGCCTCCCTTGATTTAACCTGGGTAAGAACTTGTGGAGATGCCCAAAAGATAGGATTCATGAAATTTATGAAAGAATATGGCAGAGTGTGATCTACCACTGTGTGAAAACAAGCCACTTGTCAGAGCTGTCTTCTCCACAGCTCCATTAGCATTAGGCAGAGGTGTGAGCTATCACAAAGGTATCTCCTTTAAATGTTTGTCTTCCACCCACCCACCACCAGTTTGTAGTTCCTGGTGAGCACAGCCATGAGACAGAGACCTTTAGCCTTTCTCCTGTAAGTACCTGGGTATCGCTTACTTATTGGGCATGGAGCTAATTGAAGGGTAGTTAATGCCATCAAGCGCTGGGATGTATTTATATTTTTAACTACATGTAGGTGATTATCAACATTATAAATAATTACAGTCTGCCTCCCAGCCCCTCTGCTCCATTCCACCCTGCTAATTGCAACGCTTAGATCTCAATGAGCTCATTATGTTTTGTCGATATTCCGCTCTTTGGCTTTGCTCACTTAGTAAGGACCGGGGGGACGCAAATGGGAGCTGAAGATTGAAAATGCCAAGCTCCCAGGGATTTGAGTTAGCGATCATCGCTGCTTCATCTCTATGCACAATTTATTCAGCACTCCACCTTCCCTAATAAATTATAGATCCCTCAAAGGGAAGCTTTGCCAAGGGACGGGCGATTGCCTGACTCGCGGGGGAGCCCATTCTGCGCGGTATTGAGCATCTTTTGACATCTGGTCTTCGCAGGATTGGATCCCTCCTGCCCTTCCCCTCCGCCCGTCTCTTCCACCCCTTTTGGGAAGCATTAACCTTTTCAACGTGATGTATGCGAAAGGGCGACAGTCAGCAGTGGCAGTTCCTAATGGATTCTGTTTGTCTGGTTGTTTGTTTGTCTAAACTGCCTGCAATGCTGTCCAGACCTCTTGGAAAAGCAAGCCAGAGTGCAACCAATATTTTAATTAGCAGCAAAAGGCAGAAAGGCTTTTAAAGAAGAACAGTGTTTGAATTCAGAAGTAAGAGCAGATGAACGTGGGACAGCGGACCTGGGATTCAGTCCAGCTGGACACACATAGTGCCCTCAAAGAGGGGTGGGATTGCAGGCCAGGATGGTGTGTGGTGAGCTGGTTATTGTGGTCTTCTGGGGCTTGTGGGCTACAGAGGGCTGATTTTGTGCATCTTACTCTTCTTTCTGGAAGTGAAAAAGGAGCAGAGGCTTGTCATAACTGCCTCACTAAGAACTGAGGAAAACCCAGTGGAGAGTGGAAGATCTGAACCTAAGGAACTGAGTTACAGGGCAACCCTTTACTGACCCCTCTGTTCCCAAACAGGATTGTTTTTCTTTTCCCCTGTACTCATAGCTGCTTTCCTAATTCTGTCTCAAGATGGGCATGCCACAGTCTCTCCAGGAGATATTTTTCTTGTGCTTCACTAGTCTTATCACTGAAAAGCCTCCCCCTAAATCTAATCTTAATCTGTTTTATTGTAAATTAAGGCCATTGCTTCTTGTTCCATCACCAGCAGATGCTGAAAAGTTTATCCTGTTCTACAACAGCCCTTACTTATTTGTACACTCTCTCTCTTCACTATTCTGTGGCCCAAAGTCCACAAATCTTTTCGGTTTTTCTTCCTTGCATTTTCTGGACTTCTCATCATCCTTTCTAAAGCCCCTAAATTTTCAAGACAATGATGCTGCAATTAAATTCTGCTGCTCCTGAAGGTGGTTTCACTCAGCTTTGTGGCTCCACAGCCAAATGCTGCTCCTTGCAAGAGCCTGGGAAGCAGCTGGGAGCTAAGCCATGCAGCTTTGCAGTGACCAGAGATGGCTGCTCACTGAAGCCAGTGTCAGCCCCCTGCATCAGGGCCAACAGCTGCAGCAAACATCCTTTGGCATTCATGGGTGAATATTCCCTGGTGATTCAACGTGAACACCAGAGTCACAAGCGGGTCTGAGAAGGAGGAAACCTCTCCAGGTCATGCAGAGGTTGGTGCTGAGCTGTGGGTCAGTGAGGCTTCTCCAGGAGGATACTGGAGCCTGTGAATAGAGGCAAATAGTGCTCCTGGAACTACTTCTTGTTAGTAACATGGAGATAGAGATAGGCAACACAACCACAGAGTGAGACTGTGCCAATAGCAAAATAGGATGTGAGGTAAAAAATATGAAGGTTTAATAGGAAAGAAGTCATATAAAAGAATTTAACCAGAGGCTGCTGATTAAATTAAGGTCACAAGCATGTTATTATGAAAGCATCCTTTTCACCAAGGATGGCAATGGCTTTAAAGCTGGTCCACCAGTTAATGCTCAATCCCCCAGCAAGAACGATGAGATGCCCTTTTTAGAACTCAAGGGCTGCTCCTACACTGGCTGTACAGGGAGATACTGCCAGCCATTCCAGTAAAGTTGGCTGCTGTTACAATGACAGGAGTTGGTGGATCTGAAGTTTGGCAATGGTTTATTCCCATCAGAGAAGTGAGAGGAAGAGAAGGGCAGTGGAGAAGGGGAGAGCTGCAGACCTTTCCAGCATCTTTCTCTGGACACAGCCCCACTACTGCCAGCAGCCCTTCCCCAGGGGATATGATGTAGGAAAACAAACCAGCTTGGGTGAGTAGCTTTTTTAGCAAGGGCTTTGTGACAGCAGTCAGAAGAGTGTTATTTGTGGCAGGGACTATATATAACTATATTTGTGTGTGTGTAGATTAAATATATATGTATATGTAGAGCCTTATCACTGCATTCCAGCTTGAGTATAAAACACAAAGGAAAAATCAAAGGGTTTAGAAAAAGCTAAATTTATCTGGGAATGGGAATTATAATAGCAAAGAGGCAATTAATTTGGGGGTGATGGAGATTTTAGTAATATTTTACTTCTTGCCTACAAAGACAAGAATAGCATTAGTTTCTCTACCTACTAGTAATAGCTCTAATCCTCTTCTTACCTTTCACCACCACCTCTCTGGAGTGACCACCTACCAATAAGGTGTGTCCAGTTGATATGGAGAGGGATTTGGGTCAGGTCATGTGTGTCCCTGCTTTGGGGAGGAAAACCCCTGAGAGCAGATATCCTGAGCTGAAGTGTGACATGGACCCCCGAGTCTGAGCGGGCACTGTAGGCAGAAGTGAGGTCTTGGCATTCACAGGCTAATTCCCCTTCCTTCCCATATTACCTCGTTTAGCTCTGGTTGTCCTTTCATCCTTTAGTGCCACTCATCTGAAGAAAAGCACCCACACACATCCTTCACCATTGATCCATGCCTTGCTCTGTCGCCCCAGCCCAGCCTGGTCCTTGTAGAGGGGGCAGGTGCCCCATCTCTGGTTTGTCCAGGCATAGTTCCCATTGCAAAACCAATCCCTGGATCTTCTTTGTGCTCTGACAGCCCTGGAAACACGCCACTCCCAGCAGAGCTTTCTGCTGCCTGCAGCCTCCCCAACAGTGCCTTATTCTGAATCAATACTTGCAGATACTGGAGATAACTCAGGGAGAGAAATACATTAACGTAGACAAAGAAACAAAGATAATGATATTTTTTTCTTCCCTCCTTTTTTTTTTCCTTGTTCCCTCCCTTCTCCCACAGAATAAAATTTTCTTTTCTTCTCCCCCCATCCTCATCTCTATGATCTGCACTGAGCAGAGCTCCAGACTCTTGAATTATTTTACAGTTTTCAATAAAGCATTAAATCTTTTTTAAAAACTGCTTGTTTTAATTGAAAAAATTCCAATCAATCAGTTCGCCCCTTCTCTACCCTCTTGCCTTCCTCCCCTCCCCCAAACAGACCCATTTGCAGTAAATAATCTGCAGCCAGACTTTCTGCTCTAAAGAAATAAATAATTCTGAATTTGCTGAATCCCGCTTGATCTCCCAGCTTTAAATCACTGCACTTTGTACTGAGCTCAGCTGAAACGTTGAACACACTGAAGCATGACTATTACTTGAAGACTGCAAGTGTTTTTAAAGGTACAGCCTCTGAGCCTGTGGTCCTTTTTCCTCCCAGGACAGTCTGAGAGAGGAGCTAAGCCAGTTCCTGAGGATGAGGGGTCCCTTCCCTGCATTTTGTCCACTGTAAATGCAGGTGGGTCCTTGTCTTGACTTATCAAAGACTGACTGAAGGCAGGATAAATCCAGTGTGTCTTTGAGGAAGTTCTGAAGAAGAGGCATCTTGACTGAAACTGTCTAACAGGCAGTGGACTGAGTCCTTTTTCACATGGGTGATCTCAGGCAGGTTTCAGGAGGTCATCTGCATCTGCTCAGACATGGGAGACCAGCTGCCCATGCCCCCAAGTGTAAATAGTTGTCCTTGGACACAGAAGAGCCTGGAGTCTCCCAGCCCAGGGAGGAAGGTCCCACCAAATCATACTGAGTCCTGCAATCACTGTCAGAATTCTTCAATTCTCTTTATCTTTCCTCTACTCAAAAACTTATAAACCAGCTATATGGAAGCTTATGTCACAAAGGAGCACAACCCTTGTATTTCTTAATTCCTCATATTGCTTAGCAAGTTAATCTTACTGCTGAATTTCTTCTTTTTAGGATTGCTCTTGTCAAAGCTATTGACTATGCCCTGTCTGACAATCCAAGCTGCAGCTGAAGAGGGAAAATGCAGCACACAACTGATTACTGATGCCTAGTTGTGATTTATACAACTCGCGAGCTTCCAACAATTTAGAGATGAAAAATGGTTTATCCACACTTTGGTGTGTCGAAAGACTCTTTCTACCATTTATCTTGAAACTGATTTTGCTTGGGTACTGGTGAATGTTACGCCCAAAGCCATGGGTAGAATGTCTAATGGAAACTTCCAGACATGGAGCAATGGGAATCATCTCGTTTCTGACCTGACATGTGAGGGACTAAGAGGATCCCCAAAGAGCTCACCTTATGATTTTCAAGTGTCTTTTGGGGGGTTTAATTACAACTGGAAAGTATTGTATTGTTCTTGCATTTCCAATCAAGCTGAAAACAACAGTTAAGACTCTATTTTTCATGCTGTTTTTCCCCTTGTGCATTTGAGAACATTCATCAGTGATAGGAGAAGGTTGTGAATGCTGGATTTTCACTTGGAAATTTCTTCCCCTGCCCTCATCCCTTTTCAGTACATCAGAGAGAATCAGCTCTGTAATTTTCATTGACTGTGTAAAGAGCTGAGGTCAGCTAATCCACAAGGACTCCTTCCCAGAGCTGGCAAGTGACCAGAATTAAACAATAGCAAAGATCAGAAATGTTAAAATCACAAGAGATTCATCCTAGTGTTTTCCTGATACTCTTATTAAAGATCCATCAGACACTAATGTGAGGCCAATAAATTCAGGCCCAAATTAATTTTGGGACAATTTGATGGAAGCTGTTACAGTCATGTTTTAAGTGTATAATTTTTAAAGTGTACCCTTTATGGAGCAATGCTGATGCGATATTTTCATGAATTCAAATACAGTGGTGCTTAAATTCACTCTGGGTTTTTCTTTTTCAGCTGTGAGCTTGGTTCTGACCTCTGTCCCTTAGAAAACCTCATCAGGAGTCAGCAATGCCAAGATATTAAATAAACCATTTTCTTTGGTCATTTTATAGTTTAGGCCAGATTAACATTTACAGGAGGGCCCACTTCCATCTCCTGGTGGTGTAAAGGGACCATAAGATGGACAAAAGGTAACTTTCATGGAGCAGTGTGAAGATGGCATCAAGATAATGGAGCAGCAGTCAGAGGCATCCCTGTAAAATTGTGCTTAACAGCACTGAGGAATGGTGTGTGGATTCAGAGGTAAAATGGGCTGTGGTCCTGTGGTGTTTCCAATGTTACTTTGGTGGTGCTTGCTCTGGAAACCATGAATTTCCTGTCCCTGTCTGTGTCTTGAATCCTGTGTTGAATAGAACTCTCCCTTTTTATAGCCACTCTGCAGCTCAGTATCACATCCAGGTTTTCTACCAGTAGTAGAGTGTGTTCAGCTGGGTGTCTTCTTCACAGGTGACTCTGGGCTGCAAAGGTAGAGTTGGTATCCACTGGTGCTCCACCACACCCCTCTGCTCCCTTTCAGTCTCTACTGCCCCTTGATGGCAGCACCCTGGCAGGGTCAGGAGCACTTGGCTCTGTCCAGGCACTGGCTCCCATGCAGCACCTCCACCTTCTTGCTTTTTCCCTCTGTTCCCCATGTCCAGGTGTTAGGTGGGATCTTCCTGTTTCATTTTAGTCCCCAAGGAGGACAAAAGCAATAGCTGGTACTGAAATGAGCTTGTGGGTAACACAGCGTGGTCCTTCCAGCACACCCCCTCTGGCAGAGATAAAACAGTGCTCTCCAAGATACCCGTTCTTCAATCTCCTTTCTCAGAGGAGGAGAGAAAATTACAGGCCTCTGATTACTCAGGGAGACGAGTGCACAACTCCCATCTTCGTAATTTCTTCCACCACAATCAAGCATTTCAGGAAAAGGGCCTGAAAGCCTGAAATAGTCGGTCAGGGTTTTCCGCCTGGTGCCTTCCCTGACAACACACAAGAGGAATAAAAATGAAGGCTCATCGATGCTGTTACGTTTCGTTTCCAAAAGCATCTGTCCCATCTGGGATCAGGAGCTGAGGCTGCTAGGAATAAAAATATTCTCCTTGGGGAAAGTCCCTTTGCTATTCCCAGGCTGGCAGTGTTCAGGGCTTTTACAGATTTTAAGGCTGTGGATGGTCTGGTTGCATTTCTCTAGTCTGACCTGCCGAGTACCGTGAGACGGTGTCACCGGTAATTCCCACATCGAGCCTGTTTCTTACACTGGAGCTACAAAAAGCCCCGTTCCCGTCGGCAGCAACAGACTCTCCCCAGAAAGCGTGGCCACATGTACCTCACAGCCCTGCAAAACCAACAGCCTGAAGCTTCAGTGCTTGCCTGGCCAGGTGCTGCTCCCTCTGAAGTCACCAGAGAGGACAGGGTAAGTCCAATCCCCTCCCCACACTCTCATTTCAGAAGCTTCTGTCCTTTGATAATGATTTTGAAATATGTAACCAGATGTACTAGGCATTGAGAACCTTTTTTCCCTGGAGTGAGTCTTGGAGAAGGATGCATCATCAGCACCATGTTAAATGCTGGTGAAAAGCCATAGAATAGCCTCTCTTCCTCTCACCACCC
Organism: Myiozetetes cayanensis; assembly: GCF_022539395.1. Taxonomy (NCBI): domain Eukaryota; kingdom Metazoa; phylum Chordata; class Aves; order Passeriformes; family Tyrannidae; genus Myiozetetes; species Myiozetetes cayanensis. Next base: position 6,404,378 of record NW_026086826.1, on the reverse strand, counting down.
TCCTTTCACCACCAAGTCTCTATAGTGCCCCAGTCACACTTTGCTTGGACTGGGCCCCCCAGTGACGTGCGGTATGGGCAGCACCTGTTTATTAGAGAGCAGTGTCAGCACTGTGAAACAAAATAAGTAAGTAACTGGTGAAAACAGCTCTGCTGAAATAGAGGACTAGCTCTGATCAGGCTGGCATGATATAATATGGTGGTTTAAAGCTGCGTAATGCTATTTTCCATTAGAGATCTTGTTCGAGTCAGGAAGGGGTTTGATCCATTGATGGAAGCTGTTATACACAGACGAGAAAACCTCATCCATATTTCTCTTGAGATTGTACAAAGCTGACAGTATGCTCGCTGACCACAGTCATCTGGGACTCTCTCACACAAAATAACCCTCTTTTCATAAATAACAGGATTGTTGTTGTGGTGGACTGAGATTTGTTCTAGAATTCAGTTGTGTCAAACAAAGAGCTTCTCCTGGTTTTTAATTTGAGCTATTAAAAAGATTCATCTTTCTCTTTGTTCTCATTTTCCTTCCCCACTTTCTCCTTTTCCTTTTTTTTTTTTCCTTCCCCTCTGTCTGTCTTTAGGATAACTTAAAGCTGTTTGTCTGAAACAAAAGGCTTGTGTGGGTCTGGTCAGTTGTGCCTCTGGATTGAACGGTCACGATTTCAAATCCTGCTTAGGACTAAACTTGGATGAATTCCATAAGCTAATAACCCAGCACAGTGTTTCAAATTGATGGAGGTGCCGTCCTCTAGATGAGACATAAAACCAGAGATCCAATCTGCTTGGCAGAGACCCCACAGGACTTATCAAAGATGAGTGGGGGCTGCTAACTGTTTTGCCCTTGTCAAATCCTTACCACCGTCACGGCTTCTCTTGCTTTTCCAAAACAATGACACTGGACCTTATGAAAATGAGATGGTGAATTTGAAGGAGCCATCCTTTTCCTAATTATTTAAAGCAGTTTGCAGTGGCTGGCAGAAGGAGGAAAGAGAGATAATCCACTCACTTGAAAATGGAATGACCCTGAATTTCAAAAAGCAAAACAAAAGTGAGCGAATGGTGCCACCATGCTCTGCAGCAGTGACATTATTAAAGGATCAGTGAGCTATTAAAGCAGCAACATTTAGTACCTCCCCTAATGACTTGTACTGCTAACTGGTTTCCAAATTGAGATTTTTATTGCCTCCATGCACAGACAGAACAAGGCTGTGTCTGCACTTACAGAGGCTCAAGCTTAAGCAGACTGTTCACAATAGGATCAATGAATCGTGTCAGTTGAAAACTAGTAATGGCTTACGAGAGTTCCCACTCCTGTGTCCTCTTTTCTTACCAGGGATGGAAGCTTTGGGCTGTAGGGCATGGTGGGGATCATAAATATCCAGGATTTCGCAGAGAGCCCATCACAATTCTTGAACTTCCTCACATCTGTGAAATTTGGCAGAATTGTGCATAAACAGACTGTCCTGAAATCTCCCTAGATCTGCTCATGCCATTCAAAGCGTGAATGCTGTGAGAAGGACGTTTGCAAGAGGGACCTTGGGCACACCCGGTCTCCACTTCCAGATAGAAATACGGAGCATGGAGGAATAAGTCTGTGGACGAGGAAGGGAGATGAAAGGGCAGATGCTAGTGAAGGTGAGGATACACCCATCTGTTTCCACCATGACTTTCACAAGTAGATTTTGACTGTCTTGTATGAGCTGAGCTCCCGTGATGGGACTAGCTGGGAAATATGTTTCTGTCTAGTGCAGTTCAAACTAGGAGAGGAGCTCCTGTGGGCACACAGCATGTGTGATTGCAGAAAGGAAGCTGGTTAAAAACGAAGCAACCAACCAAACCACCCAGTAAAAGTTGGGTTCTGGTTGCAGTTGCTGTTATTTGCGTGCTCAGGATACACTGTAAGCCAAAGTGGAGTTTGGGTCTTCCATGCACCTGAGATAAATGCAACTGTTATTGCTTTAATTTGCTTTTCTCCATTGGTCCTGCACACATGTGCTGCAGGCGCTTGCTGAGTGAATCATGCCAGCCCTCGCCCAGGCTGGACAGTCACAGGGAGAGACTGACACTGCTGCTTCTGGTTTTATGTATCAGATGCCTGATTTCCATGACAGAAACTGCTCATCCTTTGCGAGAGCGACAGGCGGAGCAGGCGGGGTAGGAGAGACCAGCATTAGAACATGCACATTTTTTATCCCATGCTGGTTTGAGTCTCTTTCCATCAATGCTGGCCACAAGTCATTCCCATTTTGTGACTTTCTGGTGGCTGCACGTGGCACAGGTTTGCATGTCCAGTTTCTTCAGACTTTGAATCCATCTGTGCATCCATGCTCTGCAAAATGCCCTTACCTTTCTTGACAAAGCAAACAAGTCTCTGTGTGGGCTGCAAAGTATGTTCAGAACCGTATAAAAATGGAGTGAAGTGGCCTTAGAGACCCTTCTACACTTTTTTACCCAAACTCCACACAGGACCAGTTAGACCTAAACCATTTATGTCTGTGGGGTTTAACCTGTTCTTGAAGACCTCTGGTCTGGAGATTTCCAGATGTTCTAGTGGTTAGCTGTCCTTAGCTTTAGAAAGCTGTTCCCAAGACCTGAGCTCAGCAGTGGAACTGGATTCCTGCAAGTCAGGGTTAAGACAGAGTTGTAAGGCAGGAGCTTGTGGATCCACTTCCTCGGCTGCACCCACTCTCATCTAAGGACTTCCTCCCCCAGGACAGCAGGTCAGGTGTTTCTCACTGTGCAAACACAAGCAGCGTAGACAGGCAAAGAAAAGGGCAGCAGGGCCATTTCTGCCAGAGGAGTTTTCTGAGACTGGCACTGACAAAATGTCCTAGAGACTTTACTGAGTCCAATTACCACTTTATGTCTTTAAAGTGGCAAATAAATGAAAGAAACTGCAAGATCAAGCCACGTTAGTCTTCTCAATCCCTTAAGTGTCTGACAACCCTCTCCCCTTCTTTCTCGCTTCCTCAGACTACTCTGAACTCCTAACCTTCGCCACCGCTTTGAGTTCACATCCGCGGAAACCAGGCTACCCCCAGCCACCCCCAAATTCCGGTAACAATCACAAAACACTTCCGAAGCAACACTGCCCTCCTTCGAATCGATAAAGTTTAAGCTGTCTCCAACTTGCTGAAGTCTCCTGCACGTACGGTTGGTCTCGCCCGCCGGCGCTGGCTGCAGGGGAGCTCGCTGGGCACGGCCACAGCCAGGGAACAGCCGGTGCTGATTCACACAACCAGCTCTCCCTGTCCACGCAGACAACAGCCGGGAACACCAGCTGTTCAGGCTGTGCTGCGCTGTTGGGCTGAAGGATGTAGATGCCCGCAGCACATATGGTATTAGGATCGCAGTGAGCGTTATCAGGACAGACCCCGAAACAGAAGGGACAGATCCGTGTAACCGTCCCCAGGCACAGCAGTGGGAACTGCAAAAGTGGGACAAGATCACCGAGGGGAGAAGCAGTGTCAGGAGTCACCCATCCTCAGCCACTAGAACTGGCCCTCACTGCAGCATTAGCAGAGCTGCTGGCTGGCTTTTTTGCAGAAGTAGAGCTAAAGACTGTCATGTCAGTTCGACCTTCCTTATAAATAAATAAATAAATAAATGATAAGGAGAGATCTCACAGCGATGCCTGAACCTGATGTCTCATGCTCACTTGTTTTGATGTGTCTAATGTAAGTGGGCGGGTAATAAAAGCTTCATTTAGAAGCCAGAGTCTTCACAGGCGCTGCTGGAAGCCCCTGGGACACTGCACTTCTGGAATTTTCCCCTAATGGAAACATCAGCAGATAACTATTGATAAAGCAGAACATGCACACACGCACACAAAACAACCCAGCAATGGTTTATTTTCCTGGACTGCTGGGTGTGGATTGCAAAGGTCTCTTTAGATTCCCCAGGTTATGTTCCTGCCTCAGCTGCTGCATCAGCGCTGCTGAGATGCCCACCACGGTGACCATTTGGGACAGTGCCCTGAAGATGTGTGGGGTTATTGTAGCACAGGTAGGCATCTGTTCCAAACAGGCAAATAAAGGAGTTTTCAGCCTCCATAATCCAGCTGTGGATAATGGCATCCTCTCCATATCTCTCACCCTGTAGGTGATAAGGAGATGCTGCTCTGTAACAGGCAGACTTAGTGCTGGCATTTCGCACAAGCAGCACATTCACCCTACGTACATGTTGTTTAGGATATTATTTTTCAGTGCATTCACAGGTTATTCAGCTTCTTTTTAGGCAATTGAGTCTTCAGGAAGGTCTGACTACTGTACCTGTGAGGTCTCTGTGGCAGCTCGGGTGTGCACCACTTGGCTGATGCTGGGCTCGGGGTTAGCTGAAGGAGAAATCGTGTCTGGTGAGGAGACAAGACACTGGAGTTACTGCTGAACTCCTTAAGGTAACCTACTGTCCTTCCAGTTCAGTGCTAAAATCACCATTTCAGGTCCTGAATACAACACAGGTAAAGAACAGCATGTTGTCCCTGGACAGTGTAGGGGTCAGAGCCAAAGGCTGGGGAGGGGGCTACAGCTTTAATCCCAATCTTCAGCAGACTGGTCCATGGCTGGTTCGTACCATGATATAGCTGACCTCGTTTCTTGGATACAAGCACAGAAATACTGCCTGTATCCAAGCATTTATAGGCAATTATTTTCCCTGAATGTGGAAATTGGAGGGCCCCTTTTGTCTAATGCATTATTTCATGAGAACCACAGGGATCTGCAACCAGGCGTGGGGGGAAAAGGGAGTTTGTTTCCTCCTGTCTGTGGTTTTATGCAGCATCTGCCTGTGAAAACAAGAAGCAAACAAGATGACCCCCACCTTATCTGCTTGCATAAGTCATTTTGCCTGAAGCTTGAGCACTGTGGGATGGTTAATGTAAAACTTGCTCTTGCATTAAATAGCAATAATTTACCTTTAGATGCTGCTTTTATTATTATTATTATTATTATTGTTATTATTATTTTTTTTAATGATTAAAAAAAATGTTCCTTAATTAAGAACTCCCAGATATGAAGCTTGGAAGAAATGTGGCCAGGACATTCTTGGATTACTACAGGCTGAACTCCTTGGTGGAGAGACCACTAGGAACTACTCCTAAAACTCGGTAGGTCAGAAAGCAATTTCTCTTGCTTTAGCAGGGCTGCTTTTTTAATACCTCTCATGACTAAACTTCAGTTCTACTGCATTACGGCTTTATAATAAGCGTGCTAGTCCAACTGTGCTTATTTTATTGAAATTCCATTTGGAAATAAAGCATTTATGTTGAGGAAAGATACCTGGTTTATGTCTGAAAAAGTATTCAGAGGATTTTGGAGATATCGATATCTTTCCTGAATTCTGTCTACTATACACCAATCTCACACCAGTATCTTTAATGGACTTACCCTTCATTTATCTCCTGAGAGTGAATCAGACCCACTTTATTTTGCAAAGTTTTAATTCTGGAAGTGAAAACTTTTTCAGTGCTTCAAGAAATTACTGGCAAGCTTGTGCTAAAGGCAGAGTTCTCCATCTCCCCTTGGACCTGCTGCAGGGCTGGTATCCAGGTAGCAGGTTCCTTCTGCCAGTCCAGCTGGGACATTTTACCTGGGGATCCCCTCTCGCTGTAAGTCCTCACTCTGGTTTTACAACCAGCTCAGTGGATGTTAATCCAAAAGGAAGTAGGATGTGAAGTGAGGCACTGGTGAGCAATCACAAAGGCATGGAATGCCTGAGCTTGACTCCCTGAAGCACTGCTGGCCCGTGTCTGGTGTTGGCCAACTGAGTCCTTTCGGTGTCCCTTAGCTTATGTGAGGAGCAGGGTGATACCACTGAACTGTTTGTTGAGAACCATCATTCCTTGAACTGGAAAAGCTGTGTAGAAGCATGAAGAGAGAAGCAGAGCAGGAACCAGAGCACCTGTTTCATGGGCAACACAATTTTCAGAATTTGCCTCTGTTCTAAGAAAGCAGCAATAATGCCCCCAAACTCAAAATTTTCGGTAAAATGCATTTGGGTCAATTGCAATGTTTCATTTGGGTTTCAACTCTTAACAGCGCAACCAAATACAATTTATTTTTTGCAATGGAAAAGGCAATTCCAAATTGGCAAGAGAGGCAGCTGAGCCTTGAGATTCACTCCCTCTTTCTCCCCACTTTTTTCCTCCCTTAAAAATGTAGCTGTTGGAACAGTTACTTGTTTGCAAAGGAAGACTTTCCTACTGAAGATTTTCTAGTGATGCCATAAGATGGATGTTACAAATATCAGCCCAGACCAGAGAGCAATTGCTGGAGCTCCTTCTGCAGCCTTTAAAAATCCTCTCATTGCAGCCATTCTGGCAGCTCCTTGTATATATGGTCAGAGCCAGGCTGCCTGCATTAGGTGCTTAAACACCCTGCTTTGAGCCCATCTCCCTTTTCTGTTTGTGATCTTGACACCACAGTTTAGGCTGGCTCAAGGAGGATTGTCAGCACTGCAGTTCTGAATGCTCTTATCTGCAGAGACCTGCAGGGATAGCAGAGAAAAGCATCCAGCATCTTCCTCTCCTCCGGAAATTGAATGTATCATTTCTCTCAGACTCCCAAGGGCCACAGCCTCCAAGGCTAAAAACCCACAACTATTACTGAACCTAATTACCACCTGATAGCAAAGTGCTTTGCCGTAGCATCATTCAGTTACCTCATCAAAAGGAATGTTTGTTTACTTTCTTCATTTTAAATTAAAGAACCACTGACAGTGGTAACTGAAGCATTTTAATCTCATCAAATATCCATGTCCATCTCTATAGAGACGGCCACGCCAGCAGAGAAAGATACACATCTACAGTCGGGTTGCACAGAGCAAATTTTTCTTATTCCCCCACCAGAGCCTAATGGGGTGAGAGATCTTTTGTTTGGGGAGTGCTACCTCACAGTAAAATCCTAAATAAGGTAAATTTTCAGCCCAATGCCAACAGATATTTAAGGAATAGATTTTTAAAGATTCATGTTGTTAATTTCCTGATGGCTTTCAAATACCAGCTTTTCCCTGCAAGTAGATAAATGCCCTCTAATTGTATCCTGGGCTTTGTCACCTGACATTTGATCAGAGCCTGTGTGTGTGTATATATATATATATATATATAAAATGTGCATCATTGAAATGAAATTGTTCTTTGAAGCTGTTAACTGCAAAGCCCTCCAAAAGGAAATCTTGCAAACTGCTGGGAAACAGAAGGGAGATTGCTGTGGCTTTAAATACGCCTTGGCTAGGCAGTGGCACTAGGAAAGGACTGGAATATGTAAAATGATACTAAATATCTGTGTAATCAGGACTAATTATATGGCACGGTTATTAGCTTGAAACAGGACATGTTGTGCCCACAGTTTATGAAAATATATTAAAACATTACCAGATTCCACATACTCATTGAAAGAAAGCTGCAGAGTTAATAAACGTGTAAGGGACAACTAATTGGCTGCTTTGTCCTAGCCTACTACAGGCAGAACAATTTCTGTTTGAGGGAATTAGTGCAGCCAAAATGTGTTATAATGATAGGCCTGGAAATAGCAACAACCTGCAACACTTGCAGAGCACATCTGACAGAAAGATCTTAACAAAGGAAATGTTTGTGTTGGAATCACCATGTTTCAGAGAAGGAAATTTAGGCACAGAAAGGAGCTGGACCTCAGAGGCAGAAATAGGGCTGGTACCCAAATTCAGGCACCTTTCAAGAGTTTTGTCCAGGCAGTCAGACATCAGCCATCTTACAGTATAGGCAATGCAGGCAGTTCAGTGGGAACTCAATTAGGATCATCTGGAGCAAGAGGCAAGAACTGATGCAGCAGCTCTGGTTACAGAACCAAGACTGAGGCTGGAGGTAAGGTACCCTCTGCTGTCCCAATTGCTTCTGCAGCTTACTTCAAGAAGTCAAGAGCAATAGCTATATCTGTATGTTGTCATTCTGTGTATAATGTGCTTATGTGCCTGTAAGTGAATCCAACTGGTTGGCTGGACCTATGGTTAAATTCCACCAGCTCTTGCCTACAGAAGCCCTTGGGTCAAGTGCCACCTGTAGATAAACATATCACAGAATCATAGGCTGGTTTGGGTTGGAAAGAACCTTAAAGATCATCCATTTCCAACCCCACTTCTATGGACAGGGACACCTTCTGCTAGATCAGGTTGCTCAGAGCACCATCCAAGACTGGACTTGAGCGCTTCCAGGGATGGGGCATCCACAACATCTCTGGGCAACCTGTTCCAGTGATGGAGCCTTCAGTTCCTTGCTATGGAACTGTGGCCACTGCCCTCCCAGAAGTCAGGCTCCCCCGACTTCCTGAGAGGCTTCCATGAATGTGATGTTTGGGCTGGAGCCCTCAAGTCTTTGCTGAGCCTTCTGGGCATAGGTCAGGGCAGTTGGGGTGCTGTGTTTTATCCTTAAGTAGGTGGTTGCTAGAAAATAACGCTGAACCTGTCATTGTGGTGATAATCCCTGAAGGGTTGGGGTGATTTCTGGGGCTCCTAACTCTGCTCTGGACAACCCTGTTCTCTCCCAGTGTGTCCTCACCAGTGAGAGGGGGTGGTCACAGTTGTAGACAACTGCAGACAACAAGTTTAGAACCTTCCGCTCCCTCTGTATCCAAAGGAGCCTTTGGGCAAATCTCAAGTTCCCAAATAGCTCAGATCCCTGAAAAGACCTTTGGCCTGTGCACTGATTTTGTAGAGAGGTCAGACATGAAAATTAAATGCTTCAAGGGTGTTCTTTTTAGCACTGTCTTTACATCTTAGAGAGTTCTCTATTTTATGGTTATTCTGCCTTGCACCCTCCCTCCCACCACAGCTCATCCAGTCCTTCCCAGAACCCTTCAGCCCCTTCCCCTTCAGCTTCCTCCAGCATTCCCCCCAGTTTCCCTTGTGGGAGCAAGCTTGGTGACCACACAGGGTTTCCCACAGCCTGCAAGGGGAGGTTAGGACGTGTTTTAAACAGCAACCCCAGTGTGTCCTGCAGTCCTCATTGCAGGGAGACCCTGTGATCCCAAACAAACACCCAGTTCAGAAAGATAATGTCCCCTGTTATCAGCGTGCTAAGCAATTATTATCCTGAAGGTGATGTGTCTGCGGCAAGATAGGAAAGCGTCAATGACTCAGCTGGGGAGGGCAGGAAGGTTAGAATATTTTCCTGTGTGAGCTAATGAATTAAAAGCCTTGCTGAAAATGCTGGATGTTCTCTGGCATGACAAGCCAGCAGGCCCATGAATTTCTAGCAGGGTAAGAGAGAGCTCTGTGTTGCCTACAGAAGCTGCTGGAGAAGAGAGCGCTGCCACTTAGACGTGCTTGAGAGAGGCTCAGGAGAGCCTGTCCTGGACACAAAGGGTGGGTTAAGTGGGCACAGAGCAGGAGAGCCCAGTGCAGAAAGGGGCTGTCAGGCAGCAATGAAGGTTCACGCCCTTCTTCTCCTCTTGATGCTGTCCTTTTCTAAGCTGTTTGGTGATCAGCGAGTTCTGCTCCCAGTGCACTCACTGGAAACCATTTGAGTGGGCTCCCTCTGATGCTGGCAGTGGCACAGGGAGCTCTTACTGAGTCTCTGTCCTGCCCTCTCCTCTTTCTACCTGTGCCAAAGGAAAGGTTAAGATTGCTTGGGTTGAAAGTGAGAAACGTCCTCTGCTGAAATTGTTAGTAAAAGGTGAAAAATCTGTAAGACATTCAGAGAAAGCAGAGTACAGATCTTACAGAGAAAGGCTAAGATAAGAAAACATTTTTTTTTTCTGAAAAATTCACAAATTCAAGTCACTTTGAATGGACTGAAGTCCATCCCTTTGCCCATATCAGCGTTGCTCTGCTCCTTGGCTCACTGTGCAGCACAGCTCCAGCACAGCATCAGCAAAGGAGCTCTCGCCTCTTTAAACCACTGACTTTTTTTTCTCTGAGAGCCATCAGTTCCCTATTTCTCATATTCTGAACACACTGAAGTGCTGAGTCTGCAAACAGCTCTGGCTGAGGTTAGGGAAGCTGGGATTTGAACAGACACCATGTGGGTACTCTGAAAAATCCCACCTGGGCCTCGCTGGTGGAGCACTCTGCAGCTCATGCCTGCCCCATATTTTCCAGTTGGTAAAACCCAGGTGCTCTGCTCACAGGAGTGTTGGAAAAGAAATGCCTTCCTGTGTGGGAAGCTCACACTTGCTGCACTGATTCACTTGAGAGAAAAGGCCAGGAGAAGATGAATAATTCTAGGAGCAGGGATTTGACGGCATGCGGCAAATAATGCCTGGGGCCACACACTGAAAGAAAAAAAGGACAGAACAAAATATTGACTGGCCCTTCATTAATTGCCGTCTGTCCATCGTGCCCTGAATAAAGCAGCAGCCTCGTTCAAGAAAAAGTAGACTGTGATGAGGTAATTAAAGACCCCATCAGAAGGCATATCCGCCAGGAACTTGAATTAAAATTGCTCTGACAGCCTTTATTCTGGCAATTCCTCCTTTTGCCGCTTGACTTTGCAGCCCTAATGATGATGTATGAGCGCACAGCTGCGTATCCAACAGGCTGGATAGGCCCACAGGACCATCCCATCCTCCTCAGAGCCGATGGGCACCGTCTTCTGCATCACGTTGGGTGGAGCTGGGGAGTCCTTCTGTGTGTGGGCACAGGCTGATTAAAGGCAGGTCCTTCTGCCAGGACAACTCTGCCTTTCAAGTTTTGAGCCCCATCTCGATGCTAAACATCTTTGTCCAGAGGTTGTGTGTCTTATGGGCTCCGGCTGATACCATCCCAGGGATGTGCTGCTCTCTGGCACGCGCTGTAAGTGAGTCCCTCTGCCCCACTGGGTCTGGGGTGTTCTTCCCAGTTCACCTCTTCCCTGTGTTTCAGAAAGACTCCTCTCTACACTGCTAATCTCCGCCTTCATGGTTTTTTGAGGTTTCACCTACACCTGGTAGCGCTTTCTTTGACCTGGTCACGACTGATGTGGGATCTGGGAGTGCATCCACCTCTCTGCTTTATAGAGATGGTTTCTTGTCATTCCTGAGGAGCTCTGTTTGCTGCTATTCTCGGCTCACTTCTCTCAAATCATTGTCTTGTTGTCTTTTCCCACACCATTTTCAGTGGCTAAGAGGAGAGCAGAGTGCAATAAACAAGAAAACCTGTTCTAGACCAAATTTGAAAGGTCAGCAAAATGCCTTGCAGTTTGTAGGGGAAGGAAGTGGAATGAGGGCAAAAAAAAAAACATTCCCCATCGCCATCCCAGCTTCCTTGGTGGGAGGATTGCAACCTGTCTCAGGGATTCTACCAGGACCTGGTCCATGGGTGCCCTATAGCTCTGTATCACTTTCGTAGGGACAAGTGGGACTCTCTTACCTGGCTCCCTACATGTTCAAACAGTGCAAAGCTCATAGGAGTGTCTAAAAATACTCATTGCTTTATCATCTCATGTTGGTCTGTAGATTTTTCCTTAAAAGGAAAATTAAAAAAAACAAAACAAACAAAAAAAACCTCAAACCCAAAACAATCAAACAAACAAAAAGCCCATCCCATCCAACAACAAAACACAAAAACCAACCAACCAGAAAAAAATTTAAAAAAACCCAAACCAACCAAAAAAAGCACCACAAAACTGCTGAAGATTTAAACATCTTCAATCTGATTTCCATGCCTGTAAATTGTATTTGTAATGGGAACCCTGCTAAGGTTTAAGAGCAAATTATGTTTTGCCTCAAAATTATTTTTTTTTTATTTTTTCCCTTTCTTTATTGGTAAATATAATCTGTCAGCTCACTCCCACACACGTCTGCATGTTTTATGCAACTCTTGGTACTTGTATCTGTCGTTGAAGAACACCTTCCAGGTTTTGAACGGTGACACATTTGCGTGGGTTCAGTGAAAAGGATTCATTTATGGAGTTTAGGGAGATGTGCAGTGCTTGGCCAGCTCCCAGCAGAGGCCTCACCAAAATTCCTCATTACAGCAATTAGCTTCTCAAACACTTGGGAAACAGAATGCCAGCTGCAGGGATTTTACCCTGGATTTAAGCATATGCAAACACCCAAATACACGTCCAGCTTGGTCCTGCTTTCAGAGGGTGTGTCAAAATACTTAAGGACAGGGAGCCAGTCTGCCTGACGGGTGGCCTAGCAGGAGAAAATAATCTTCATTACTGCATAAAGTAGATTGGGTCCATGTTAACAATCCCTTTCAAAATGAAGGTGCTGTCAGCTGTTTTAATTTAATTTACTCCACCTTAATTTACTTTTTGGAAATGAGCTAAATGAGTAAATTGAATTATGGCTACTTTAACTCTGAAGGAGCATATCCACATAGGACCTTGCTGTGGTTTCACTAATCAGCTTTGCATTTATACCCTAAATGTACTTGGATTAGCTCTCACAGGCATCCTCACAAAGGTACGCTTGCAGATACCCACCTGCTTTCCTTTTCCTTCCCTGGTCTTGTTGCTCTGAGGAAGCCAGGGCTCAGTAAGCAGATTTACTTCATGCATCACTCTGGTACAGGTTTTTCCTGTATTACTAAAGAGCAGGACAGAACACTCTGCTCTGAAAGCAGAGACAGGGACTTATGTGCAGGGCAGGTCAACATAGGTAATGTCTGATACACACAGCACGTGAATCCCAGTGTGGTATTGCTACCTTGAACAAGCTCAAGAGACTGTCATTTTCTGCTACATCTCCTCAGGTAAGTGCAATCCATTATTCTCCTGCTGCTCCTTAGGAAATGGGAGGAGGCAAGACAAAGCCTATGCCCATCCTCTCTGCATCTTCCTGCTCCAGGGTCAGCAAAGATACACAAGGGTTGCTGCGTGTGAGCCACGTGCATTGATTGTAATTGTGGCCACTTCTCCTTCACTCGTGTGATAGTGTGGCTCCAGTCACAAGCCAATTATCCCTGCCTCTGTCTCCTGGATGAAGCAGGTGTGTCCCACTGCACTGAGCTGGGGAGGGAGGCTAGGAACTGAGCAGTGGATGGCAAGTAACAGATTACCTTCTGTGTTGGAGGGAGAGACATCTGCACACTCTCCTGGGGAGCAGGCTCTGGTATCTGCCTTCTCTATTAGCAGCACGGACCAGACGCTGCATTGGGAAAGGCAAAGCCACGGGATATGGACCTGATGAGATTTCCAGGTAGTGCTGGGATTCTCCACACACCACATTAGTGGGGTTTGTAAGGCCCAGAAGTCACAATCTGCTGTAATGGATGGGTGGTCACCTGGCAAGCATGACTGTATGCTCACTTACTGGAAATAGGTGGTGGTGACCGCTAGAAAAAAAAAAAACCAAGACCTTTGCTCTAACATTTCAAATTTTTTTTATTGCTTCTAATTGGCCTTGCTTTGGAGCATGCACATTATCTAACTGCCAGGGCACTGGCTGTCATTATCTGCTGGGTCATTTGGTTTGTGTTCTTTTACGATTGAAACTTGTCAGGCACTCCCAGAAAATACTGCGCTCCCCTTGCAGTGTCAAACATGGCACTGGTTAATTGTGCATCCCTGAGAGTGAAGCATTGGAAGTGATCAGGCACTGATTGTTTAGTGCCATGGACGCAGTGGAAACGTGTCTCCTCAGGATGGAGGGGAAAGTGTAAAAATTAGATCAGCAGCAACACGACAGCAGCCACATTTCTTAGTTTCAGGGATCAGAGGTTACCCATTTTCCAGCCTTGATGACTCATTTTCGATCCCACTCACATGGCTCAAATAACTTAATTTTCTCCTTTCTCTGCAACAGTTTAAACACCAAGACTCTTCTATTTTTACTTTCTTTAATACACCACCTGCAAAGTCGCTAACTCAAATCTCCCCACCTCACCTTGCTTCACCAGATGGAAACAAAAGTGAAAAAATGTGCATGTGAAAATGCCTAAAATGCCACAGTGGCACAAGTGTGCCTGTGGTGGTGGCTCTGTGAAGCTCAGCTAATTCAAAACATCAGCCCAGTTTGTATGTCTGCTGACTCATTTTAAAGCCTTTAAGATTTCCTACCAATTAGAAATCCAGGTACAGTTGTTTTGGATGTGATCATGTACACTGCATTCAGAGCAGATGTCTATAGGGCTTGTCCTGCTGCTGATGGACTGGGAGAGCTCTCCCAGCCACAGGCAGCAATAGCAATGTCCCCATTTTGCAGAGTGTAAAATAGAGCATCTCTGGGAACACCAAGCTGCTAGACCTCACTGTGAATTATGCATCTGCTGTATTTAGATAGAAGCAATTTTCCCGTGGAAATCAGAGGTTGGCATTTTTTCCCATGGGGTTCTGTAACTCAAAATTGTGTTGAGATCAAGCATGTAGCGGAGGTTTTTTTAGCGGTAAAGGTGAACGTATTCACATTATTCAAGTGGTGATTTTTTGGATGTACAATTAGTCAAGTGAGAGATGTGGTATAAATTTGATATTGTAATTGCTATGCCTCTGAGATTTCAATTTGCAAAACAGTTTGCATGGCTGTAAGATTAACTGTTGTCTGTGCGATGAACATGTAGCAGGGCTGTGGTTTGATTGTGACTGTCTCTCACCTGGCTGTAGGTCCCCAAAAAAACACTTTGTCACAAGTACCTGATGTGAACAGAGTGGTTGACACTCATGATCCTTCAGTTCAGTGGATGCCTGGATGGCTACAAAAACACCAGTGTCTAAAAATCCCACCTGTAAGTGCTGTTGGTATGGCAAGATTTCCTTTTCTGTGTTAGTCAAATCATGAAAAAGGAAGGAGGTTTAAGACCCATTTTTATCCTCTTTACATATTTTGTGTTATATAATGTCCTTCACTTGTGCAGAGGAGAATGGGAATGACATTCAGCAGTGTTGTTCCAGTGGACTGGACCAGTGGGTGCAGAGAAATGGGGCTGGTACGGAAGCACCGGCACAGCCCAGCCAGGAACTGAGCCCTGCCTGCCTGTCCGGCACTGGCTGTGCCCTGGGAGCAGGCAGGCAGGCTGTCAGCAGTGACATGGGCAGTGCTGATGCAGCCCCAGGGCAAGGAATGGACTGGCTGGCTGGCTGGCTTTCTGATGTTTTGCTTGATTCTCCCTTTGGTCCACAGCTGCTGCTGTGTTTGGGTCTCCGGTGTTGTCTAGGAACATGTCAATGTAATTATACACACAATCAGAGAAACTGCTTGTTCTCACTTCACTCTGCCTTTCAGGTCTCCCTTCCAGGGCTCTAATTTATTTATTTTTGTCTCAGTGTTTCTCCTCAAAATACCACTGTGCCTTAGGTTCGTGACTGTGCTGTGGAGATGCAGTAGATGCTGAACAGGAGGCAGCTGTGACAGTGGTAAGGAAGGGAGGGCTGGTGGAGGCAAAGCCCTCTAAGCCCTGAGTGCCCCATCAGCCCCTGCATTATTTAAATTCTTTTTAAATGTATATTAAAATCTTCTGCAACTAAAAGCAGAAGCACTGACAAACACGTGCCTGTGTGGTGGGGAAGGCAGGTTTCTCTGTGTCACAACAGCCAGAAGTTTTAGAGGGGCCCAATTCCTTGGGATGAGTCAGGGTGGAGGGACCAAGAGACCTGGGTTTTCATCTCTGCTCTTTTCGGTTCTTCCCAGGTTTGCTGCATGGCCTTCACTTTTGGTAACATGGCTGTGTGACAGACAGGTCCTCTGCTTCCCAGTGTTTGAGTCTCAGTGTGATTTGGTACAGCACCAACACCAGCCTTCCTGAGGTCTGCAGCTGCCAGGGAGAGTAAAGATAACTGGTCTTCAAGGGAGCAGACTGAGAGCTCAAAGAGTAGATCAGGCGCACGTAGAGGACCTTCTCATCTGTATCCTGCCATAGCAGCAGGGGGGTGAATGAACAAAACTGGCAGGGCCTGGCAGGTGTTGGAGGGGCCAAGAGCTGTCTGAGGGGGTATCCCGAAGGTTCACTGGAGCCCATTGGCTGGTGTGAGCAAGGCTGACAGCATGGTTTGATTACCTTCCCTGGGGAGGGAGTGGATAGTCAGGTTTTGTGCTTTTACAAAGGAGAAACTATTGAGGTATATCTTATGGGGATCGTGATGACTGCTCAGAGCTGGTGCTGCTTTGGGGTGCGTCTGCAGGGACCCCACTCTCCCCACTGGCAGTCCACAGACAGGGTTATAGGGCTGCCTTGCTGTCAGCGGGCAGCCAAAGCTGCTTCGCTCTGGCTTCTGGTCCCAGTGTTTGTCTCAGAGGCACCTTTTCAGTCCCAGTGAGACCTGACAGTGCTGGCAGGGGGCTGTGAAGTGAAGCTTTCCAATCTCGGATATCCTGGTGCTAGCTGAGCCACCCTGAGCGAGGCACGGTGCTGCAGGACCCACACCCTTTGCCCTTCAGCCTCTCATCAAAGCAAAGGCTCTGGGTACAATGGGGTGAGTTGTGACCCCTTTTCCCCTGGCCTGGCTCTGCCCAGACAGACAGCCCAGGGCTGAGGCTGTCAGGTCACTTGTGCCCACCTTGCTGTGACCAGGGTGTCAGGACCTGGAGGGCGGAGAGGCAACGAGAGTGCTGGGCTGTGAGATGGAGGATTTTAATTAAGGCTTCTAAGCAAAGAAGCTTTATAAGTAAATAGAATAGAAATGTTACAGAATTAACTGATAATAGATATTTACTTTTCCTTAAAGTAGCAAATGTTCATCATGCACACTGTAAACACACACCCAGGAATGCTTTGTCTGGGAAACACACAGTTAGACTTATCAGGAGCCAAAGGTTTTCAAAGCAGGTCTTTCCCCCAGACAAGCTGTGGGAAGCTGGGGAGCTGGTTCTGTGGTGCTGGGTTTTAAGGAGATCAGTTCTTACCCTGTGAACTCCTGGGGCATCACGCTTTATTTAGCATAACCCTGCTTTTTTGGAGGCCATTAGTAAAACTCCCACTGCTCTGCTAGGGCTGCAGCCCAAGAGGTGTACTGGAAGCACCACACTCCAATTAATAGTGACAACTGAAGTTTGGCATGACTGCTAGATAATTGGAGTTAACGGGCATGATGAAATAGCAGTGTCATGCTGAGCTCTTTGAAGGCCCTGGTCTGGGTGCTGGAAGCACTGGCATCATGTGTTGGGTGTTCCCCGGCCACGCAGTGGGAGTCTGTCACCAAAGAGTCTGACCCAGCTGTGAACACCCCTGGCAGTGGGGCAATCCAGTGGTGAGCAGATGCGTGAACCCAGCTGCCCTGTGAATGGTACGTGCCCCAGAGGGAAATGGTGATAGGAGGGCTGTTAATGAGCAGAAATGAAGTGAAACATTTCAGGCGCACGGCAGCCACAGTGAGGAGTGTCGTGAAAGAGTGGATGCACCACCACAAGGAGAAAACAGTGGTAAGTGCCTCACCCAACGGGGAAGCAGTGGGGCCCTTCTCTTGGAGAGCTCAGAGCTAGTACAAAGCCCTTGAAGCCTCCTGGAAGGACTAACCCTGCTCTGGCCAGAGGATGATGGGACCAGCTGGTCTTTAACCACCTCTAATTTGTGTTGAGCTGCCAAAGCCTTCCTTGCAGATGCACTTCACTGTGAGACTTCCCACATGGCTTCTCCTCAGAGCGCACCCCACACACACACGGGCCTGCTGCTGCAACACCGCAGCGTCTGACAATGCCTGTCCTCTCTCTCTTCCTTTGGCAGGAAGGACAAACTGCTGCACTTTAAATGCACTGCCCAGCGGGGCCCAGCGAACAGCCATGCTGGCAGCAAGCCAGAGAAGAGGAGCCAGGCACATCTGAAGGACCAGTCTCCCTCCACACGATGAGAGGAGAGAAGAGGAGAGCAGGGCTGCAGGGCAAGGCGGAGGAGCACGTCGCAGTCTGGAATCGATGATGTTTCTCTTTTTTTTTTTTTTTCTCCCAGACAAGTATTTCTAAGATAACAAATAGTCCAAGGAGAGAAGGGGAAGAGAGAAATTAGCTAGAAATTTTACTATTGATTCTTTTTTATTTATAGATGGTGAATCAATTTCAGGTTTTTTCGGAGTTTTTTTGGCCTTTTTTTTTTTTTTTAATCTGTGGAGGGAAAAAAAGAGTGAACTAATAGCTTTACAGAAATCATTTGCGGTGGTTGAAAAGCTATTTGTTAAAATGAGAAAGCCTCCCCTTCCACCGGCAGTCCCCTTCTCTGTCTTTAAAGGGGTAATCCATACAATGAGCTAAGGAGGGAGTCCTGGATCCCCTGCTGCACCATGTGATGTCTCCCCTTTTAGTGTCAGGCTTGGAAGCTCTTATGCCGATTGCATGTGCTAGTCCTGTTAGCTTGCATTAAGAGAGCCTGATAAATAGCTTCTGGGAGCCAGGCAGGTGCTCCTCAGTGTGCCGTTTATCATCCGCTGCATGGTTAGGTTTTTTGCTCTTTATCAGATCATTTGAGGAGAGGGGTCATATGAGAAATGTTCCTGTCAGGCTGCCAGCATGAAACTTAATGCAAGACCTGTCTAACAGGTGGGAACGTGGTCCTCAAGCAAAAAATGGCTGGGGTCTAGAAAGACTGGACTTCCCAACAGATGTATGACTGAGGCAGCATGAGCTAGGGGTAGTGCTGAAAGGGGTGAACAAACAGTCTTGTGCCACTACTGCAAGAAATCCCAAGTAGAACCTCAGCACCTTTACATTACGTGGACAGCATGTGAAATCTCTGCTCAAAGCCACAATCCCTGGACAGTCTTATATCCTGCGTTGTGTGACTATCTGAAACCTCTGCCAGTGATTCTCAGACTGGAGACCAATAGAGGGTGATGCTGAGGAGAGTCCGAGTGTCTCCCAGGGGATGGGAAGGGAGAAGGCACTTAGACGTGCCTCTTCTCAAGCCATCAGAAGCCTTGGGAAGCAGCTTCTCTTTACTGTCTTCTGCTTAGGAGTTGGGCTGCAATGATGGCTTGAGAGAGAGAAGGTGCCAAGACTCAGCAGATAAGAAAGGGAAAGGATGAACCAGACTGAGAGTGAAGAATGATGTGTGAAACAAGACTAAATAAGTTCCTCTTGGTGGGGGGTAGCACTGAAGAAGTACTAGCCCCAGACACTGTTAATTAGTAAAAGCTGGGTTGGTTGTTCCTCTTCTCTTTCCCAGGATAAATGTCATGATCTAAGAACAGAGTCAGGCTCAGCAGGGTCCTTGCACTGGCCTGTGTGGGAGAAGAATGAATCCTGGGGATAAATGGAAAGGTATGATAAAAACTGGGAACTATAGGCTAAAATAGATCTTTGGGGTAGCTTAAATTTACTGTTCCTGGCGAGAGAACTCCCTGATTCTTCAGCAATGGAGACCTGGCTGCAAGGCCTGAGCGTGACCAGTGCTGAACCAAGGTGTGATCCTAGGAAGAGCTGAAAACAGCTTGGCTTGCGTTCATACTTCCTTCCTCTTTAACAATCTCAGTGGATAGAAGGGAGTTTTCTATAAGGTCCTCGAGCTTCCTTCCATACAAGTAAACACAAAGCAAGCAGGATCAAGGCTGAGGTCTGTATTCTGTGTCTCACATAGGACCTCACACACACTTCTGGAGCCTCCCAGTGGGCCTCCTGGAAGCCACTGGCACATGGTTTCCATCCAGTTTGTATTACTGCAGCCAGAAAAGAGTGAGCAGGTACAAATTAGGACAAAAACTTGGCTTTGCATGCCTCTGCAAGCAGACAAGCTACTCAGGATCTGCCAAAACTCCAGCTGAATGTATCTGTGCATTAGCCACCCATTAGCTGGGCTTTCCTTAGTCAGTTAATTGCTCTCTGACCAGGGGAACTCTGTTGAAAAACAAGAAGGAGCTATCCCACTGGAAAGAAAATTATTTAAAACACCAAGCAAAAACTGATACTGTCAGTATTTCAAGGTGAGGGGGTTAAACTGTGTACGTTTTTAGGGAGACTAAAATGCCTTTATATGATGGATTCTAAGGCATCCAAAAGGCACAATGCTGGCTCCCTGTCTCCAAAAGCAGCGTAATGAATAGCAGTGACAGTGTGATAATTAAAATGACCTCTTGGAGATATGGATTAGAAGGTAGGCAGAGGAGGGATAAGTTCTCCTTTGAATTAATCTAGTGCTAATTTATGACTATCGTTGGGTTTTATAGGGTTTTAGTGGAAGACTTTCAAAGTTGGTTTACTGGGGTGAAAATGTTCCTTCTGCATATTCACTGGAAAAACACTTGCAGAATTCCCCATTATTTATTTTTGAATGTTTCTGTATACACATAGATATATATAATGAGAGAGTTTCAGTATTTGCTTAGCTGCTAAAAAGTCTACTCTAGAAATATGAATAAAGTGATAAAAGCAGCTGTGGAATGAGTGTGCTGTTTCATTTTCATTCCTTCCTCCTCAGAGGCTCCCAGATCACTTCAAAACCAAGACATGGACAGGTGGATTCTGGGAAGCTCCCTCTACCTAACTTGTAAAATTTGGGCTTTTAAGTTTAGATTTAATAACTGGATCTTCCTGGAAGTCACTGTCTCTGCTTCTTACTTGTTTTCTGCCACTTTTATCTGCCCCACAGCCTGAAATGTATAGGTGATGATGCTTCCTTTCTGCTCAGACATCCCAAACTTTTAGTTGGATAGACTGAACAGATTGGAGATGGTTACCCATATGGGAAATGATGACATACCATTTGTCAACTTGCAGGCTGCTAACCTTCCTCCCATCCTCTCCACCTGCCTAGCAATGCCATAACATCCAACATAAGGTTATCTGCCAAAGCATCTGCCTTTCTCTTCAGTCAGGCAGCACACCCATTCTGGAACCCATCTTTGCACATCATGATCAAACCCTTTGCTCTTACCTCCCATTTCATTCCTCTTTCAGGTTGTCTCCAGCACCTTCTGGTCCAGCCCCTACCCAATTTTTCCACACTGAGATCCCAATCACATCTTTCCTGAGCCCCATCGGCAGAGCTGACACTACAGTACTTTCTTCAGAAACCTGCCTCTGCTTTCAGGGTTCACTTAATAAACTGTGTTTCTTGAAAGCTCTCCCTGACCAGCTGGGAATGGAAGCCTGAGCCTTTCACTGTGGGGTCTTTGCCTCATGAGGGTTCACACTTTGGCATGGCAGAGTGTGCATGATGTGCACAACACATTTTTTGGGGGGACAGTAGCATGGGAGCTGAAAATAGAAGGCCTCCTGTTCCCAGTCTCCAGTCCACTTTCGTTCCTCATGAGTGCTGATGTTCTCTACCTGAGCAGGCAGATCCTGCTTCAGAGCCTACTTCTGGCCTGCCAAGAGCCTCTTTTTCCTGGGAGATGATCTATGCCTCAGACGTAAGTAATGCACGTTGTGACATCCAACAGTAATTCTTTGCTAGTTGTTTGTGTCAGGTCCAAGGGAAGGTAACACCAGGGATTCTGAAAGGTTCAGAGACAAATATGGATCTAAAATTAGACATTTAACTGGACAGAGCAAAGGCACACATTTATCTGAGTGCAAGCGGAGGGCTTTTTAGTGGGGAGACCAGTGCCCCATTGCAATGCCCTCCCTGCCTGTTCCCACTGTCTGCCTGGGGAGCTGCAGGGCCCTCCCTTGGAGCAGTAGCAATGTATTTGCCTCCCTTTGTACAGGACTGGGTCATGAATATTAAAATGCTGAAATTAACTTGTTTTCTATGCATTCTGCTCTCCTGACAAGAAAATCCCACTACAAACCCCTGCACAGGCAGCCTAAACTGCACTGAATTGGACCCTCGCTGTGAGGGGATTATATATTCTGATTGGGGCTGAGTTTGCAATTATTTTCTCTGCCATACCAAAGACCTTTACTGCAGAGCTGCAAACCAGTTATAGGAACATGAAATGCTTTGACTTCTTCACTAGGGAAACATTAATCCAATCACAGGTTATGTCCATTACAGACTATGGCAATATTGTATACAGGAATTCCCAGGAGAAGGTTCTACAAAAATTGGAATCTCTCTATAACCATGTTATGAGATTTACTGGTGTGGATAAAATGGGCAGAGTTAAAATTACCAGGCTGGCTATCTCTAAAAGACAGGTGAAGTCTGCTGGCTATCGTTGCTTTGCAATATTACAAATGGAAAAGCCCTGAAGTAATTGAATAACACATCTGCTGAAAAAACCTTGTGAACTGCTATAACCTAAAGATAGACTGTGAGGAAACAATGTAGGTACAGCACCCGGTTAAAAGGAAAAAGATGCCTTCCTTACCTGGTGCAGGAAGATATCGCAAATGCAGGTACAGATTCTCTCCTTGCCTCCTAGATTATGTGTCTCTATGTGTGTGTGCTCTATATATTGATGTGTGTGTGTTTGTGTCTATCTACCTCTTTCTTTTCACATAGAAATAAGTTAAACCAGGTTCCTCAGCAGCCAGGGGTGCTGGATGGTAACGCAGAGCTCACAGCATTTCCTTTTCTACTGGAGGTCGCTGAAAACATTTGCCATAGCTGGCAAAGGAGATGATTTCTGTCCCCTTAAAGTCTCTCTGTCCTTGTGCAGAAAAAAGATTTCAAAGCACTGTGCAAGAATTGATGAGAGGTTTTTCTGTGCTTTAGTATCTGCATTCAATGGTCTATAGGCACAGTTTAATAGCAGAGAGCAATTCCCTGGGTCGCTGCAAGTCCAGGACTACAAGAAGATGTGCACTGATGGAGCTGCTGTGGCCAAGGCAGAGTACCTGGGTAAGGCACTGTACCCTGCACACCCCATTCAGAGGGGAGGATGGCTACAGCCTGCCCACCGCCTCTGTATCACCTGCAAGAGCAACCAAGTCATCTCCAGCCATGAGGAGCCAGAATTCCTGAAGCCCCACACTCCAGACCCAGCAAAGCTCACCCACCATCATCTCATCCCTTCTCTGGAGGTAAGTGTGCTGTGCACTGGGCTTTTGTGGTATGAGAGGGGATTTCAGGACAGGTCAGACACAATACATCCTCCTACAGTTCTACCTGGGCACGGAGGAGCACCTCTCATTACTCATGTTCCTCCCCATCTGGTGGCTCCGAGCAGAGATCCAAGGGCACCTGACACGAGACTGCACTGCAGCAGCATGGGTGTCAGGGGCTGTCACAGCTGGTCATTATGGGGAGCTGTGATTTATTTCACATTTCAGGCACCTCTCCATGGCAGACCAGCACACATGGAAGGACAAGAAGCTTTTGAGAGAGTCTGGAGGGGTTTGAATCCTTCCGTGGAAGGAACATGGGGGAGACTGAGAGCGTGAGTACTGATGGGCACAGATGTCAAAGAACTTTGAAATCAGATTCCTTTTTCTTTTTCATTAAGTCTTTAATTTAAAAAGTTCTTTATCACTGAAAATGTTTTCCAAATTTACAAAGTATAATAATGCTGCTTTTCCAGTAAGGCTTGAAATTTACTGTCTGTAAGCGCTGGGAACAGAAACCAGCCAACTCTAACTTAAGCTGCAGTACCAATAGCCTGGGTATAGGAAGGTTTTATTACCAGGTACTGTTTGGAATAAAAAAGTACTAGAGCAAGTTATGCCATGGGGCACGAAGTCTTTCTCACAGTCATACGTGAGTCAATATCCTACTGTGATTCCCATGTTACATACACAGAATTATACTGAGTATAAGGAGCCCGCTGTTCATTTTGCACATTTAGGATTGTTACCCCTGATACTTTCAGACAAAGCAGCCTGAAAAAATGCTGAGGATTTGTAGTCCTCTCCTTTTGATGCTAGGTTAAGGTGGGGTATTTTTTGATGATTGCTCCATGCGTGTACCACTAAGATTAATGAGGATTTTTCCATAGCATTTATGGCCCATTTTAAGGCTGGATTAATAAATTTCTAGAAGTGTGATTTTATTTTTTTTTTTAGGCCCTGAGTGTTATCCATGTTGTTTGGTGCCCTTTCCAGAGCCATGCTGCCATGAACACTAAATCCACAAGGCTGAAGGCTGAGCACAGCCCCGCAGGGAGACAGCAGGCTCTTGGTGGGGATGCTGTTTTCTGGCAAATTCATATTGTACTTAGCACTTAATCATTTCTGTGTCTCCTAAGGCAGATTTCTTTTCCCTCTCAGTCGGTCACAGTCTTGTCACACTCCCAAAGAGTTTGAGCAGCTGATCCTGAGTCACCAAGTGGGAAATATAGAGTATGTCTGAGGAGGCTTGACTAAGAAGTAGGAAGAAGAGGGGAGAAAAAAAGGTGAAGAAGACACAACTTCAGTTCAGGAAGCTTCTTAGAGCACAGAGGTGCTCTTTAGGATGGGATTCTTGAATCCCCCCACTCTTCTTCCTTTTTAGCATAGGTCTAGCAGAGCTTGTGGTTCAGCAATGAGAGGTGGGTGAAAGAAACCTTTGGGTTTTTTAGGTGAAAAACCATTCTGTTATTTGTAATAAAGGCAGGATTTCACCCTGGAAATCTTGGCTGCAAATCAAGCTCTTCTATGGATCAGATATTGCTAGATTTAGGATAAGGGGAGGAATATTTATTTCTGTGATTCATCTCTACCATCCAAACCCCCATGACTTCTGCCTCACACTAATGTTGCTTTATATAAATTTTATTTCCATGTGAGGAAACACCCATTTCTCACATGGTGGCCCAAGACTCAAGCAGAGTGAGTGAAGCAGGAGAGAAGTGAGTCACAGAGCCAGCAAGGGAAGTGAATGAGACTCCATGGCTGAGCCACAGCAGCCTGTTGAGTGATGGCTTTGGGTGCTTGGCTGAATCATCACAGATGCTCCCAAGGCAGTGTTGGCAGAGAGTAAACAGTAATTAATAATGACTGGTAAATACCAACATTTCATACCTCTCAACCTTGAAACAGGGGAGAAGGATTTTTGTAAAATACTTCCTTTTCTGTCACTCTCACACTCCATTCCTGAACTGAGATGTTGTTCAGCCACACTGAGACTTCCCAAACTATTCATCTGAGGATTTCTGCCTGACATGGCTGTAAACATCACAGTCCCCAGGTCATCAGTTAGTTCTATGCCCATGATACAACTGGGAGATCTGTGAGATGAGAGGCTGTGAGGAAAGCAACACAGAGAAGAACCCTAGAAACACCCATGTGGAAACCCAGCCCTGTTCTGAGCTAGGTGCCATGCAGCATGGGACATGCCAGGTTAAAAGGAGAGCACATTCTGCGAAGGGGAGTATTTATCTGGAAACCACCAAGGGTCGTCAGAGCAACTGGTGCTTTCCAGGGTAAATCTTCCTGAATTTCATTCCAACCTCCTCACTATCTCAGCATCCAGGTGTCTACCCTTGCCTGCCCCAAAGCATTTTATTGTGCTCTTCTGAAGATGGGAGTGCTGTGTGTTCCTGGAGAGGGGATTAATCAGGGGAGTTAAATCCGCTAATCCCTTGTTACCACCTGCCACAAACTGAACCAAACCCAGCAGGAGGAAGGAAGTGGTCCTTGTTGTAACCAACCTTGGTGTAACAGAAAGATGGTTCTGTGTTTTAGATGGTGGTCTGCTGTGTAACCCACAGGGATCATGCACCCGGGCAGGGACAGGGCTGCTCGCTGTAAATCGGGAATGTCCCCATCTCATCTGGGCCAGTTCTGGCATCAGAAAAGAAGTGCAGTCCCAAACCAAGACACTACTGCAGAACAGCAGGAAAGACTCTATCCCCATCTACTTTTAAATCATCAAGCTAATAAGTACCCTGGATGATAAGATGTAATCTTTTAAATGCAGTATGGATTTCTTCCCTGAATTATGCATGATAACATCTTTAGGCATGAGCTTTTTTTCTCCCCTGAAAGAGCAGTCTGGTGGTGGTGGTGGTGATAATCACTGTTTAACAGCTCGACAGGCTGGCCTGGAAAAGGCTCCCTATTGCTTGGCAATCTCTGCTAACTTCCTAGGAGTGTTGGGCCCTAGGATGGTGCCAGAGCATCTCCAGGAGATGTGAGGCTGTTAACCCACTGGTTCAACAATCTGATACTGGTCTCCAAGCAAAAGTAGGTAAATCTCATGTTGAGAAAGATCACGAGGGGAAAAAGGAATGAAACTGGGATTTCAAAAGTGATCAGACAAATTCAGATCACATCTGGTCACGTGCAGCTCCCTGCTTGGGCCTCGCTGGTCCCTCAGGGGGGTGTGAGGACCACACGCTGCACAAGAGCCAATGGGCCCAAATTAAAACAAATACGTTAAATTCCATCTGAAGACAGGAAAATAATTCTTAACTGTGAGGGTGTTCAAACACTAGAACAAGGTGCCCAGAGGGCCTGTGGAGTCTCCATTCCTGTAGATATTCAAAACCTAGACAGACATAGCCCTGGGCAATCTGCTGTAGGTGACTCAGCCTGAGCAGAAGGGATGGATGAGATGATCTCAAGATCATTTCCAACATCATCCATTTTGTGAATCTGTTTCCTGTTTCTTATACCCGATTTTGACAATTTTACTGGCCATTTTGCAGAAATTACACCATTCTGCAGTGTAGCAATATCAATATTTAGCTCCTGTGCAGCATTTTTTCCTCCTTGATCTTCAGTGCTTTTAATGAGGGTTGTAGTTCATAGTCCTTGTTTAACAGTTATGGGAAGTGGACCAGTCAGAAACCAAGAGGTTTGCTCAAAGACATTCAGGAAGGCACAGGTAGAGGGACCAAATTTCTTAAGTGTCACCTCCCGTTCCTGGTCCACTACTGCCACTGTACCACCTGTGTAAGTGGTATTTCAAGAGAGATGCCTGGTGCACGTAGCACTCAGTGACAGCAGAGACCAAAGGTGCTGGATGTAGCACTCTGTTCACAGATGCAGCCCTCGGACTGCAAATCACAGCAAAGGAAAGATGCTTCTGTGTTTTGCCAAGGAGACAGTGGCACAGGCAGCTCTGCTCCGCTGAGCTCAGCTGAACCAGGCAAGCTGGTGCTTCAATGGAGGCGTATTCACAACTGGTAAAAACAGTCTTTACCCACCAGTACTTCAAGCTACAGGTCAGGTTTCTGTGTTTCACGTGATATTGTTCCCTCCGCAGTGTTCTGGTCTCAGATTTGGCCAAGTTGCAAGACTTACCAACCAAAACAGTCTTTCTTAATAGTACAATTATTACCAATCCTTAGAGACTGATGTTTCTAAAATTATTAAAAATTCCTTAACTAAGCTGACATTGCTGTGATTTTGCATTTAAATGTATTTTGATCTACTGACAAGTGCACTTTTTTTAAAAAACCTTTTTAAAAAAATAATCTTGTTTTTCTCATGGATATTGAAAGCCAGACAGAAGAGCAGATGTGCATGCATGTCTACAGACATACAAGCACAGAGCCTCCCCTTTAAGTACTTGCTTAAATCCCAGGAATGATCTTCTTGTTACTCATTTGGTGAGCTGAATAAATACGTGGACTGTGTTTGTATGGAATAGAGGAAACAGGCAATGGCCATTTATGGACGATTAATCACAGCCACGATTCTTTATTTCCTATTTATGTGTCATACAGTGGGCTGAATTCTAATCAGCTCTCACTATGGTGGGTTTTCATGTTTCTGCTTTCAGCAGCTAACACTTTTAGAGATAACTGAAATTAAATGAACAGAATAGCTATGGATTGGGATCACACTCTGGTCTTAGCAAGGACTTTGGAGTAGGAACAAAATACTGTCTCACGAGTGTGGGCTCCTGGGAAGTTAAGTTGGAAATAGGTGCAGGTGATGACACCACGTAGCAGTCAGTAGAACAGTGAGCAACTACAACCAGCTCCGAACCCAGATTTGCACTCTCTCTGCCTAACAGTTATTAAAACTAATGCAAAACATTGAACAAAATGCTATGACTGTCGTGCAGGGAACATTCCTATCTGGAGGTGCTTTACAGCTCTTCAAGTGGGATAGAGGTAAGCAAGTGAAAAGGGAAAGCTCAGTTTCATGCCCAAATGAGTCAGTGATTTCTCTGACATCGGGAATGTCTACAAATGAACATGGAGGTTTCATGTTTTCTGAACGTGTTACGTGGTAGACAAAACTGGCTTTTCTTAATGGTCAGAACTGGAAACTACCCCTGCCTGGAGAGGGAATGCTGCCCTCCCTGGCCTTTGATTTTCGGTGCAGTTATAGCTCAAAAACTGGCAGAGCAGCTGCTGTGAGATTTCATGTAGAGTTCAGAAAGGCTCAGGATTATTGCAGGAACGGTTCCTCCACTCTTTCTTGTTTTTTAACTTAAATATGCAGAACGTCAGAATGCTCTTCAGCAGAGACACAATCTTCACTCCTTTGTTCAAGGAGTGGAGAGAATAATTAACAGAGTCCTTACCTCTTCTCCTTGAATGATGCTCAGTTTGACCTTTCCAGCACTACAGCGGTATTAAGATAAGAATCATGCACTGTACCCTGACCTCAGTTACACCACGGCACATCTGAATTTGGAGTCAGTCCACTAAAGTAATTAGAATTGACTGGAACTGAGACCGGTGCACACGGTATTTGATATTTCTGGCATTTATATTCAAAGCAGTCGGTGGGATCCATTACATCACCCCACACCTGCCCTGCACGTGCCGCAATGTGTTTATTACGCGTGGCACTAATCGCACAGCAGGCGATTAAATTGGAGAGCGCTTTAAAAGTCAAATTGGCCTTTTACATCCCATAATTTGGGACGGGGGCCAGATTGCTCTGGATGATTTAGATACCTAACTCAATCAATGAGTATGAGACACCGAAATGCCTTTGGGGAAAAAAAAAACCAACCTGCAGTCCCTAATCTTTAAATTTCATCTTTAATTTTGGAGTGAAATTGGTGCTTAGAAAATATATCTCAGGGAGGGCAGGGAAAGAAGAGTCCAGTGAGCAAAACTGAAATCTCGCTGAGCCAGGGACTGTCATCAACCAAAGAGGAGAGGGGAAATTAGCACACGGCTCAGGCTGGCTCATTCGCAGGAATACATTGACAAAATCCATGCAGGGAGATGACGCCATCCAGCCCCTAAAAACCTGCGGTCCTTTAAAATGAGGGTCCTGGGTGACAGATACCTTTTCCAGGCATTAAGTCCCTGGCAGCCCAACCAAAGTACAAGATCAAGAAAGTAAATTTGAAGGAGTTACTTTATTACAGATAGCACTGCCTTTTCCAGATAGCCACGCTTCAGTTAAACCCACTGAACCAAACACCACGTTGCAATTCAGTCAGGAAAAGCAGCTTGGCCTAAGAAATGACACAGGACAAGCAAAATTAATAATTTTGAGACATATCATCATGGGGAAAAATGTGAGGAAATTTTTTATCTACTTTTTATTGGGACTCTTGAGATCTCCTTTTGGGCTACTATTTAAGGTCCAACTTTGTAAGTGTTGCTTGGATCCAGTTTTCATAGCCTAGCATAAAAACAGGCCTCTGAAAAGAAAGCAGAATTATATTCTGCCATACACAGTGGACCAAGTGGAGAAGAGCCACTTCATCTGTGGGTGTTACTCAACAATGGAAAGAATTTAAGTGATTTTCGTGAAATGAGAATTTAGTCCACAAAGGGGCTTGGGGACATGGAGACTTGAAAGATTTGGAAGTGAAAGATTTGGAGGCAAAATAATAGAGCTTCACTTTGAAGTCAGTTTGAGACTTCAGAAAGCCGCTCTGAAATTACCCACTGGCTTCAGGTTACCCCTGTGTTGGGAAGGGGATACTTCAGCTGTTTTTCTGGGCCTACTGACAGATCTCAGCCTCCAGAGCTGCCTGTATTCAGCTCTTGAGGTAAATTGTGTCAAATAAGATGGGATTTACAGAGGAAGAAGTGCTTTTCAAGAGCTGTGATGGAGGAGGCCCAGGTTTCCTCCTGGATGCACAAATACTTTTAGGATTTCTTACTCACTTGGCCAGTTTGAGAAAAGAACTGTGCTCATTTGGGCACATATGTCTGAGAGTTTGTGCAAAACACACACGTGTGGGCATGGGCAGTCTGGGGTTAACATAAGATTTCTGTCCATTTCCAAGCACAACCAGTTTGTCCTCTGCTACACCTGGAAAATGTGAACAGCATGGAAATTAAGATCTAGTCCTCATGAGCAATAACTTAGCTCTTTTATGTAACATGCTGTAATGAAGATTATTAAAGCTGCCTTCACAATTTCCAAGTCCAATTCTTTTTCATTTTACCAGGAATTAAACTTTCAGATCCCATGCGGCTTTAAAATCTCAGTTTGTAGGTCAAAAGCATCAGAGAGATTTGTAACAACTTCCTCCTTGCCATAGGCTTTGCCCACGAACAGCCACAGATCAATGGAGCCGGACTCAGATGATGGATGCAGGCCAGTGACCACCACTTCGCCTCTTCCAAGCCCTGTGACCACAACACAATGGATGTGGCAACCACAGCAGAGGATCCAGCTGGCAGAACAAGCACAGGCCAGTCTTAATGCATGAAAACTTCATCCAGCTGTTCTTATTACCTTGTGTTACCAGGTCAGAGCATTTATCTCCTCCCCTCTCCTCCCTCCCCTTCCTTCCCCTGCCCTCCCCTCCTCGTGTTTATCTACATCAACATTCAAAGACATCAAAACTAGTTAAGAATAGACTAAAATTTAAGCTAGAATCCAAGCCAACAGGGCAATGAAGACACAAATCAAGATGGCAGTGTCGACTGAAAAGAAGTCAGAGAAGGGATTGTGCCTTCAGTCTGCTGAGTTTTGTGCTCCATCAGGCCTCTGCAAGTCACAGCAGTAAGTGTGGTCCCCAAACCCCAACAGTTTAGAAGAGAATGTTACTCCCAGGGTGTCTTTCTGGAAGCAGCAAAGTTGCAGCTTTATATTGATGTTCTTTTTCATTTTGTGATCATAGCTAATTAAAAAAAAAAAAATTAATAGAAACATAGATCCAAAAGTTTATTAGAAAAGAAACATTGTAGTTTAATTATGCCACTATGTTGTGTATGACACAAAGCCCACTGAAATATGAATACTTGATGATCTCTGGAATTTGACTAAGAGCTCTTCAGCCTTAGGGAGAAACTTGACAATTACTAATCTACATATGCTGACAATATCAGGGGCCCCATGAGGGTCTTTAATTGCTCTGTAAACTTCAAACTGGAGTGTTCTTCAGTAGGACAAAACAAGATGCTGCATTCAAGCTAAAGAGTGGTAGTTGACATGTTTATTAAATACCCCCAGGCCCCAAAGGATGGCAGGGTGGAAGGTTCTCTGGCTAGAAGAAGTTATAAATGCAGCATCAGACTTAGTCAAGACAGAACAGTTACTCACGAACACTCAGGTACAACTGTGGCATGATGGATCCAGGAAAACTTTCTGCAAAAGCATCTCTACAATTCCAAGCTGCATTTCTATTCTCTTGTTTCCACAGCCCTTTTCTGCCACTTATTCTTGAACTTTGTGACTGTGCACACAAAACATCTGCATGATGTGAATGGATAGATGGCAGGTTCTGTAAGGTGCTGACCTGAGCTTTTTCGAAAGCAAAATGTCTGATGTTTGCTTTACTGTTGTTTAATTGCAGGCAGTGAGTTTTGTTCATGTGTCTGGCAGGGGAGGGGCTTTTGTCCTCCAAGATACCTTCAATACAGGACCTGAATATATGCTAGCAATTTTAGCAGATCTGGCTCAAGTTGCAGCTGCAGGAAAATAGATTGTTTCCTAGGAGAAGCGATATTTTCCTATTCTTTCCCTTTAATTTACAGTTTGACACAAGCCCACACTTCAGTGATGAAGGTTATGTTTATGTTAAGCCCAGCACAGGTTATTCTGGGCTCATTCTCCTGTTGTTGCAGTGACTTAATGGTGTTGACTTTGATGTTTACCTTGTACATCGTCAACATAATCACCAAGCAAATTCTGATTGCTTCATTTCTCATCTTATCTTTACTTCAGGAATGTGTAGGGTTATCCTCCCACTGCTGTGAGGGTCCATTACCTCTGCTGAACTGGCTACAGCTCATGGAGAAGGAAATAACATTAACCCCTCCAGAAACCTTCTAATACAGCACCATTGGTCTTGGGGAGGGGTTTTACAAAGTGTTTTGTTGTTTCTGGGCAGCAGAAGGAACAGACAGAGCTTGGATCCCACCCCAAAGGTATGTGCAGCACTCACCAACAGGAGAACACCTTGCCTTGCAATGAAGTTGATCAGGAAATAATTGGATGGAATAAATCTGGAAACTCTCAGTGCCAGCTTCATTCTGGGCTCTAACACCACAATCCAAACCTTTGAATCTGGGACAGGAGAGTGTTATCAGTGCAACACGTTAAACAACCTTAACTCCAGTGAGCAATGGCACCAGTATAACACTTGTTTATTAGCAAAATGCATCTGATCTCAAAGGCCTGCATGACAAGTTCATTGCATATCAATTTAATTAGCTGATTTACATTTAATTTACATTTCAATTAATGTCTTTAGCAACAAAACGTTGCCTTAATAGGGTAATTGCCTATTAGGCAATATGTAAAAGAATAAATAGTTGCATTCTGAGGAAGAATTCCTATTTTCAATTTTTTATTACCATAAATAACCTAAATAATTATTGCTCTTAAGGGGCCATGTCCCAGTTCCCTTCTGGGCCTAATTATAAAGACTTAGTACCTCATTAAGCAAAATGGTTTCAGAGTCACAGAAAAGCATTACTCTAATCGTGACTCATTAGTTTCAACAAAAGAGGGGAAAACTGCAAAAGTCGGCACATTTTGCCATATTATTCTTGTGGTTCATAAGCAGCAGCACATTTGAGAAGTGGCTGTTACAGCTGTGTAGGCGTTTCTGTCACAAAGCCCTATTTTCAGAGGGGGTTTTTTTGTGTAACTTTGGCCATTAAAAGAGAGTCACGTCCGACTGGAAAAGCTGGCACGTGCATGGAGCAAGAAACTTGAGCAAACTTTTGGGTTTCTGTTGCCTGAGAGCTCATCTTTTCCCTTCGTGGCCACACACAGGGTGGCCTGTTTTGAGGTTGTAATGTAGGATTCATCTTCTGCCATGCCAGAAGACTTGCTTTCATCACCATAATATATCCCAGTGCATCGAAAATGGGCGTGACTTTTAGGTTTTGTTTGAATTCAGTGGTGTTTTACCACCTTGTAACTAGAGAGCAAAAGCTGACTTCATGCTTGGGTGTGACCAGGCTGTGACTTTAAGACTCTTAGAGTTGGATCCAAACTACTGTGGCAATGTGATGTAAAGCACTGATCTCATATATGTTCACTCTGCTGGTTTAAAATTGATCAAAAAAAACCATGGAAGGCTTGTCATGGTGCTGGCAGGTTTTATGCTACGTTAGGCATGGACTGACTCTCTGTGCTAGTCTGATGTTACACTGGATCCAGCATCCTCTGTCCTTTGGCAGCCAGTGCAAAGCCAACACTAAGGCACTAAGCTGGCACAAACTCCATGTCAGGAGCTCTGGCTGACTTGATGTACATGTCTGTGCTTTGTTTGGATGAAGTTTGTTCTGCTGGCGATTCAGTGGTGCAGAGATCCAGAACTGATGACTGGAACTAAGGCACTGATGGCAGTTGCTTAAAATTATGTCAGGTGAGGAAATAAAAAGGGACTGGATAAGATACTGTTTAGCAAACAATAAATTAATAATGCCCTAGGAATACATAGAGCTTTTAAAAAGTAAATATTTAACTAATGGGAAAACAACCTTTTCATATAGTATTAGTTTCCTCATTAAGCTTTAACAATGATTCATATGTAAAAGAAACACAAACACAGAGATATTCTTTCTTAGACTGCAGATAAAGCCAAAGCCAGAAATAGGATTGGTAATGATACCATTGTACAACCTCTAAAAACAGATAATTGGTGGGGTTTCTCTTTTACCCTCTTTTTTTTCCCCTCTCTTTTTTTTTTTTTTTTAAATAAGTGTTACTGTCCTCATTTTACAGGTAGTTAAATTGGCAGCCTAGAAATATTAAGGGATATCTCAGAGCTTTAAGGAGAACCCTTACTCTCACAGTCCAGCCATCCTACTCTAATGTTTATTAAATTCAGTGGTGGCTTTAGTGGATTTTGGAACTCATCTTGAACCCCAAGATCTTCAGACAACTCACGACTGTAATGCAAACACTGTCCCATACTGTGCCAGCTTCTTACTTGGTGTAACTTATCCAACTTCAGAGGCAATTCTCCTGCACTATGTGCTTGGGTAAATTTATTGCCAGAGACTGGGCAAGTTCTAGTTCCTTAGTGCTTAATTTTCCTCTAACAAGGTGCTGTATGTATATCCCATTAGGACAGGGAAAGAGAAATCAGGTAGGAGTCCCTTTCTTATAATACTAAATGCACTCTTTCACTGGGATAAGGAAAATAGTGCTGGAGAGAGAAAGAGAGAGAGAGAAAAGATTCCATTTCCAAAAAATGTCTTATTACTTTCAGAAGTAGAAGTTAATTGCTCAGGACTCAGATGTATCTTCTTGTATTCTGCATTTTATTTCTGCTCCTACACTTGATGGATCTGGAATTCTCTTTCGAGCTGCTAACTCAAAAGCTCATTTAAAACCTTTCCTACTTTCCCATGTTTCTGATTATCACTAATCCACTCTATCCTTTCTTTTCCTACAGCTTCTTATGCTCACTCCTTGCTGCAGCCTGAGAGAATTCTAATTGGCGTCTGCTCTTCTTTTTGGGCTTCCATTTTTTTTCTTTCTTCCTGCTCCATTTTCTCTCTGTTGCTATCTGGGCTGCTCTATACCATCCTGTTATACTTTCTAGCCCAGATCTGCCTAGTGCTGTAAAGGATTTGATGATTTTCTTTAGGAAAGACTCTATTAATAGCCACAATCCTGCCCCTTTACAAATCTTCGTACAATGAAAAAAAAAAAAGTTCTGCCCTCCAAAGTGAATTTCATTGAAAACCAAAAGTTCTTGTCATTTAAAAAAGGAAAAAAAAAAAAAGAATCCCTCTATGTTCCTGATGGATTGGAAAAATTTTAAAGGAGCAATGTTATAGTTTATGGAGAATTTGAGTACAGATCTCAGAGCTCCCTATTAGAAACTGTAACTTTAGTTATTAAAGAAAGCATTTCAGTTTTCTTCTCTAACACAAAAAGCTACAATTTATAACAGGAAAACAACCCAGCCAGAAAGTCCTTGAGGTTCTCTAGTGACTTCACTGTAGTCAATCAAAATAACAGTGAAGATGCTCAAACACTGCTGCTTTAATGGGCAGAGGGACAAAATTCCTGACACACTGCAGAGGCTTTTGAAAAACAAGGAACTAGATGCCATCTGAGCTGGATGAGGCCAGCAGAAGCCAGAGTCTAGGACTCGATTTGGATGTGATAGATTTGGAGTTTTAACTGCCATTTCAGCTGGCCTATGCCAAAACTGTGATTTCCCAGTCCCTATTCAGCTGCTGCCTCATCCTGGCTGCCCAGAGGTGAAGCTTTTCCCCTGCAGGCTCTGCCTGACACCCACTTGCTGCCACGCACAGAAGCAGCTCAGTTGAGATAACTCTGTCAAGCTCTGAGCTGTGCTGTGCCTTTGCTGTTCAGGCCTCAGAAGCCCAACACTCCCTGCTGCCCTCCCAGCACCTCCTTTGGCAATGCCAGGTGCTGCAGTGCACAAGCTCCAAGCCAAACTGTTCAGAGGCCTCTCCTCTGTTCTCTGCTCAGTAAGCAGCGCTTTACCTTTATTTTTCAATGTGCTTTACAGAGTCACAATGTTCACTGACAGACCGTCAGGTCAGCCTCCGGTACATCACGGACCATTAAATACTGTTAGTCACTCTTCTTTTTGTTTGACTAGAATACATTTTGTTTACACAAAAACATTTCTTTAGTGAGCTCCTCATTTGCCTTTGGTGTTGTCAGAAAATGGAGAACTCACTTTCCCTTCGATAGCCTGTTCCAGTGGTTACTCCCTTTCTCTGTTATAATATAATGCCAAATATCTGATTCAATTTTTTTATAGCTTCCAGCCACTGCTTCTGGCTATGCCTCTCCCAGTTAAATTAAAGATCCATACAGTATCCTGCATTTTTCAACACAAACACTATCCTCTGTAATCAAGCCCCAGATTCTGGCTTTCTGCTCAGGCCACCATGCTCTCGCTGCTGCAGCCAGAGCCATTGTGGATGACTTTCCATCAGCAGAGGTTCTCCAATGCAGAAAGCACTTTCGTACATTTACAAGCCAGCTGCTCTGAACTACTGCAGGACAAGAGTTGTTGTCTCTGGGATGGCAAAAGAATAGACAAAAATAGTTGGTAATTTTTTGCTTCCTCCATAACCATTGTTTTGAGTTGCTTTGCCAAGCCAACAATATTCTTTTCTTTGCTTTTTAAATACAAAGCTGTACATACATAAGGAATAAAAAGCTCTAATTTATTCTGTGAAAGTGTTCATCAAGTGAGAGACAGGACTCTGGGAAAAGATTAAGAGCTTACATTTTTCATTTGACTTATTTCACATAAAATTTCATAGAGGATAAAATGATGGGAGGCAAAGAAGCAATGATATTTCTGTTTTATCTCTTTCTAAGGACCATAAATCTTTCTGAAGTATCATTAATTATAGCAGCGCCATTCACAACGCTATTGTTAAGGGTCTATCAGCAGTCCCATTATAAAGCCCTATTTTCAGGGGTTTATAACTTGGTTAGAAGAATTTTGTTTCAGGCAAAAACTTTGCTAGGGCAATGTCTCCATCTAAGACAATTTATTTTAAATGTAAAGCACCAAGAAAAATGTTACCTCTTTTGAACCGAGTAAGGGAGAGCCGAGGAACTTTCTAGGGGTACAAAGCTAATGCTGTCTTGGTTGATTGAATCTACGCCATTTCTGAATTCATAAGACTGTATTTATAGAAGTTATCTCTTAGATGAATTTAGATTATTCCTTTACAACACAGGTTTCCAATTACTACAACTGAATTCAAGATCTGGAATATTCCTCTAGTGGCTGTAATCAAATCAGGTTTGATTTCTTTAGCTGCAGCCAGTCAAGAAAGAATTTAGCAGACCTGGAAAACAGCTTACATGTTATGAAAACTTCCATGTCTTAAGGTAGCCTGCCTATTTTTCTGCTGCAGGCATGATATACATCAAGAATGAGTGAAGGTAATGGTCACATCCACCAAAGCTAGTATTGACTTAGCAGCAATATGGAGGAATTGCTCTGCCATGGCTGAGCCCCTGTTAAATATTAGAGAGGCCCTGAGTTTTTTCAGATGTGTAATGAAAATGCTCTTCAATAGGCACTAGTGAAACTGGGAGGGAATGGGGAAGAAAGGTCACTGCTTTGCCTACACAACAACACGAGCAGGTGGCCTTTTGCCTGTAACAACTTGTGCATTCATCAGGGAAGCCAAGAGCCCTGCCTGGTTGTGTCTTTGCATGTCGAGAAAGAGCAAGATGCTCAATAAGACAGGATCGACAAAATCATTGTGGCCTTTTTCTAAAGCAATAGATATTAATGAATGCTAACTTCTGGGCAACTTTTTTTCCTGTTTTAAAGTAGAAAGATCAGATGAAAATGTATTTTGTGAAGAGCGTGCTGACACCCTCAGGTAATCTCCATCCTCTGTCCTCATCAATAATCTAACGCTCTACCTCCCCATTACATTACTGTCTGCAGTAATGCAATTCACTTTGGTCCCCTTAGATCCTATTAGAATCTCTCACATCACAAAATTCTTCCAGCTCTGCTCTATAGAGCTCTGGCATTGTTTAGTCTAAACTTCTGCTGGCTGTTTTCCTTGACTACAATTCTATGCACAGGGAATGGACTTTTGTGAATTGCACATTTAACCAGCAGCAGTGAGTCAGAAGATCAGAATAAGTAACACATGTGAGTATTGTCCGGCGGGGTCCCGAAAGCACTGCAATTCTGCTTTGAACACTGTCAAATGTATCTTGTGGTAACGAGTAACACTATCTAAAGTACTTTCTTCTATCAGCCTTGATTGTGTTGTCTTTTAATTTCATTGCATGTGTCCTCTGAAAGGATAAATAGGCATAGGCAAACAGAAGTACCCATTTCTACATGTCATTCAATCCCTTATGTACCTCCTTTGTATTACATCTTATTTTTCTCCTCTCCAAAGTAAAATGTCTTAATGTTTTGTTTGTTTGCCTTTCTAACAACATGGAAATCTTACCATATCTTGTAATTTATTGCTGTTATTTGAGCAGATGTCTTCCTGGAATTCTCCACAGTTATTAATGACAAGTCAATCGTGCATGGTGATGATATCTAAATAACGGGCTCGATGTGCAGTAAGACAGACATCTCTGGCTGCTGGGTCAACAACAGGGGCTCAAAGTAGGCTGAAATGGATCTCTGACAACACTCCTAAGGACTGCAGTAGAGGGTGGCAAAATGTGGAAAGCTCCTTTATTTCCTTCATTCTGATTGCCAGAATGACCGTGCAATTCCACTTTGCCCCCAGCGTAATGCTTCCTAAGCTTGAGGGAAAAGCATTCCTGGCTTCTTAGCTTAAAGTGAGCCTCTGACAAACCTGGCGATGTTAGACTTGTTCTCTGATCTCCAGCCTTATCTGATCTAATTCTGTCTAAACCCCAGTATTTTTTAGATTCTGAATTGTGGAATACCCACTGTTTGCAAACCTAACTCTTCCTGTTTTTCCCGCTTTACCTATTTTGTAACATATTTCAATGCACTGAAGCCTGACCATCATGAGCCCTGCAGCAATATAGTATAAATCTTATGATAATTATCTTAAACCAGTGTAACCTCACTCTTTTGACAGTTACTCCTAGTTTGTAACAGCAGAAATAAGAGCAAAATTCAATATTTTTATGACATCACAGCTCTTCCATAGGAGCCATGTTGGAGGGCCCAGAGGACAGGAAAAGATAAGGCTTATAATTGGAGGAGATGGCAAAAAAAAAAAATTAACACAATGCAGAACTGTCATTCAAGCTCTTTTAATACATGGAACTAAGTATAAGTAGTGTTACAAGAAGATTTACTGCTGTAAAAGCAAAGGAATTCATGTGCTATCACAGCAGGGAAACTTTACAGCAGCTAAAACCTCAGGTCTATTACAGTAGCATGCACCTTTTTTGTTGCTTTGGTTATCAGTTTTGCTTATTGGAAATGGATTTTAACTGAAAGTCAGGGTTTTCCCTCACTGTCCCCCAGATTCCTGCATTATTATTCTTGCAGTGCAAATGTAAGTCTAAAACATGCATTTAACAAAAACAAGAAGGTCCAGATGGGTCTTGCACTGCTGCATAAAGGGCTGGACAAGAAAACTGCAGCAGCAGCCTTTCTTCCCAAGGCCCAGAGAGGTGAAGTAGCAGAAACGTTGCAGACCAGAGGGTTTACCAGGGAAAAGCACTGAAATTCATCACTGCCTTATCACTTTGGAGAAGCTTTTTGTCCTGGCTCATGCTCCTTTTTCAAGGGCTATAAAGTACTTCTGTTCCAGGGCACTGCACATGGATATTAAATTCTCATCACAAACGTGATGCCATTTTTGATTTCAGCATTTATCTATCTTCTGTTCTTATATGGCCACACTTACCATAATATCTCATACTTCACAGTCTTTAACACATTATTTATCCCTCCAAAAAGCATGTATATGAAAGGTAGCTGAAAATAAGCAATAAACCATTTTAATACTGCTACCAGGATTATACCATCTGAGGCTATGGATCTGTGAGAATTTTCTTCTCATTAACTCTGGAATGCTATTCATAACCTTGAGACTGATAATGCTGAGAAAATGATTTTATCCAAGTGTCAACTCCTCCTTAATATATGTACTAGAAGTCTACAGTTCAAAAATGAGGCTTTTCCAGGCCTTAAATACAAAATCCTTTGCTCAGACAAAAAAAAAAAAATCCCAAACATGTAAACCCCATAAACAAACAAACGAACAAACAAAAAACCCCCTCACAGCTGTTACAGAAGTTACATTAATGAAACCAAGGCCTGCATTTCCAGTCATTTATTTATTTTAAAAGGCTGGTATCAAGTATTGGTAGTGATATTTAGTCTACCTATAGATTTCACTTTTGTCTGCACTGGTTTATTATGTTCTTTGCAGTTTCCTTAAAAAAAAATATAAAAGAAATCAAAACATTTTGAGAACTCTGTTTCTTTCCAGATCACTTAGCATGATTTTTCTTTGAAATCGTAAAATTAAAATAAAGAAAGCTGAAGGATACATTTGAGCCACAGCTCTCTTTTGGAGGCAATTAAAATTTCCTGCTCTACAGCTATACTTGTGAATTTGGAAAGAATATTTAAAGGCTTAAATCCCTTCACAGTCTGAGGCTGAAACGACTTGCAGTTGCCAAGACATAAAGTCAGACTATTTTGGTGTTGTACGTGATTGTAAATACTCTGAAAACAATTTAGCAGCAAAGACGCCGGGGAATATCTTTGATATGATCAAAATAGTGATCAAGATCAGAGGCATAAATTTGAGTTTGTGCAGTAATGAAAGTGGAAAGATGAGCATGAACAGACAGTTTTAGACATAAGCATGCAGACAAGTCTCTGAACATGGGACCAGCCAGAATATACCATGTCCACCGTGTCTCACCCACAGAGGACATTAAAACAGGATACCGAGTCAAAAGGGCCCAGATGCCTACAACAGGATGCAGGTGAATTGTGTTAAAAGAAAAAAAAAAAAAAAAAAAGGAAAGGAAGAAAGAAAGAAAACATGGTAACATGGCAATTCAATGCTTTTTAGCCTTTCAGCCCTAGAGCTGTACAAAACTTGGCTGTGACCCCTTTGCTGATAGGAAGGCTCTCTTGGCTCGTTTCTGCAGGAAGCCCAAGAAGATGGATGAATCTGACACATCCCGACCTTCACACTCCTCCTGGATGCGCCACGGCATCGCTGTCCTTGTCTGTGACCTGTCTGGTGCCCTGCCCCATGCTGGACGCTTCAACTTCCACATCAGCTCTCCATCACACAACACAGCACCCATCACTGCCGCTGTCTGGCCTTTCAGAAGCCAGAGAAGCTGGAAATTATATTTTATCTATTATTGATCGCTTCTGAAACAGCCCAGCAGCTCTCCATCAGCACCACAGTCCATGCGGACAGTGCCAGCATGAGCCAGCGAGAGGAAGGAATGGGGCAGGAGGGAACAGCTGAGGAGGCTGAGGGATTAGCAGGGAAGAGGGACAGGATTACCGACAGGATGAGAAGATATATTCTTAAACTGCGCAAGGGGAGGTCTGGATTGGACATTCGAGAAATCTCTTCACAGAAGAGGTCATTAAACATAGGAATGGGCTGCCCAGGGAGGTGGTGGAATCACCGTCCCTGGAGTTGTTTAAGGAAAGACTGGACGTGGCACAGAGTGCCATGGTCTGGTTTACGTGGTGGTGCTCAGTCACAGGCTGGAGTCGGTGATCTCTAAGAGGCCTTTTCCAAACAAATTGACTCCGTGATTTTGTGAAGGCAGGAGGCCCTGCGGAGAGCTACCGAGGGGCTACACCGCTGGGATGGGATGGGAAGGGGACGGGGACAGGACAGAGCCCGGCACTGCGGGCAGAGTGTGTACCGACTCTCCTCGCCGCGTATGGGATGGTGGAAGCGATGGCGGCGCCGAGGGGCGGTGCGGGCGGGAGGGAGGTGCGGGGAGGAGGCGAGGCCGCCCCCGGGGAGGGCGGAGCGGTGCCCGCGGGCCGGACGCGCCCCGGTTGCCGTGACAACGGCGTCGGCCGAGCCCCAGCGGCCCCGGGCCCGGCGGGCCCCGCCGCCCGCCCGCCCATGCCGCGGAAAGCGCTGCGCTGTGTCCTGCAGCTGGAGCTGCGCTCGGTGAGTGCCCGGGCCGGGCTCGGCGGGAGCACAAGCCGCGCTTTGCTCTTCCGGCTCCGCTTCTCGCCCCGCTTTCCTGTCCCGGCCTCTGCCCGTCTCTGCCGGCCCCGGCGGAATCTTAAGGGAGGCTGTTCCGGGCCGGGCTGGCGAGCGGGGGCCGAGCTGCCTGGGGGCACGGCAGCCCTTCTGCGAGTGCATCCCCCGGCAGCCGGCCCCTGTGCCCCTCCTGGTGCTGGCAGCAGCCGCGCCCCTCCACAGCTCTCATTTTCTTACGGAAAAGTTGGGGCTTTTTAAGAGACACTCGTTCTTGGGAAAGCTGGGCGGTGTGGGAAAAGCACTCTTGATAAAAAAAAAAGACGGAGCAAAAGAAATCCCGGGAAGGAGCGGTTGTGCTTTGAAGTGCAGCCCTGCGAGGGGCAGGGTGTGGCAGGGGGCAGCTCTGGGTGTTAAAGCGAGGGGGTGAGGTCGGTAGGTGTGAAAGTGGAGGGTCTTTTGCATTAATCATGTTAAGACTGGGCCTTCTGCACTTCGCAAAGTTTTCTGCTTATATCCAGGTTGGGAGTAAAAAGTAAGAAGCTCTCATTCTGGTAACTTTTAAGAAGTGTGGTACACGGTTACCCTGGGCTTTGTGCGCCCTGGTCACTGTAATCCAGAGGTTTGGCTTCCTCCTGGGACAAGTGCTGCCAGAATAATTGCTGCTGAGAGAGGAAAACCCAATGTGCCATCCACAAAGTTCAAGTGCAGACCCAGGAAGTGTACACTGGGAACCTGACCAGGGGTCCTGGTTGCTTAGCTGCCTTTTGTTCCCAAACTTGAAGGGCTGCTCTGACGCTGAGCTGGGGTTTCCACTCGTGGATATCGAGGGTGTCACTTTTGGGGTCTTGCTCTGCTGTCTCAACAGCTGGTGCTTGTCTCCATAATGCCAAGGTCTGCTTGGCTCCTGGAAAGGACCAGATGTGCTTTCCTTTTCTGTTCCTACTGCTGTGAACCATTTGTATGCCAGGAGAGAGTGCAGGGGAGATGTTTTGCCAGGGTTAGGTTTCTTCAGTTGTGGGGTGTTTGTTATTCATTCTGCTCTCAAGGCTACAAATAAGGGTGGAAGGTGACTACTCTTACACAAATGTCAACACTGGCCTTTCACTTAAATAATTTTTAGTCTTCCATGGTTGCTCTCAGTGTATTCTTTGGGCAGCAATTCTTTCATTTCCCAATAGCTACATAGACCTGGTTCTTTTGGTAGTATTTTGTGGGATGGGCTCACCAGTCTTGAGACCATCTTAGGGATGGGAACTACTCTTCCACTTTGAATTTGCATTGATCAGGATCAGAATTGAACTCTGCATTCCAGATGGGGGCTTGCTGTTGCCTTAGGTGCAGTAGGGAAAAAAAGTTCAGGATTCATTGTGTATGCCTTAATATTAGTCAGGGTCATTAAAAATGTTAAAAGACATGAATCCCAGTACATAGGGAGGAACATTTTTAATAGTAACCTCAACTTGATGCCTCTCAGTTTTTGCACATTATTGATGCTGTCCTTTGGCCAATTCTGTACCACCTTTGATACTAATTCCTATCTTTTGCATCATAAGTATATAATTTCTCATGTGGCACTACATGATATCCTTTATCCAGAAAATAGACCCTCAAGAAAATGTAGGGTTTTTCTTCATTAATCTATTTTTATGGAACATGTGCTGTTGGGCTTTTTTATAGTTCTGTTTTCCTCCATGTCTTTATATTTTACTTTTGCAGATTTAAATATTCTGGTTGATGGGGTTATAATCTTTCTGCCTCATAAGAGCCTTGAGTTTATTATTTTTCAGCAGATGATACCACCCCTGTTTTCATTACGTAGGTTTCAGTTACGTATAGATCCAGGAAATAAAATAACCTTCTTTCACAGCCTGGGCTGAATATGATTCAGCGTCACTGTGGCTTCTGGGCTGGGCCTAGTACATACTGGGTGACTTCTGTTTTCATCATTTAATTCTTTAAGTTGTTGTTTTGCTCCTGTGTTAAGTATCATTAAAACCAAGGCAAAATATTCCGTTGTGTTTGGGACATAGATTTGTTTGTTTTCACATTTTGGTCAGTTTATACT
This sequence comes from Myiozetetes cayanensis, assembly GCF_022539395.1. Taxonomy (NCBI): domain Eukaryota; kingdom Metazoa; phylum Chordata; class Aves; order Passeriformes; family Tyrannidae; genus Myiozetetes; species Myiozetetes cayanensis. The sequence continues at coordinate 6,360,739 of NW_026086826.1, read as the reverse complement.
ACAGCCACTCATTTCCTCAATTTTCCCTTTATTTGTGGCCTAAGTCTTGTCCAAATTTCTCATGTCCAAATTGTCCTGTTCTTTTACAGTGCCCTGCATATTCCTCAGTGTTCTTTAAAACCTATCCACTTGTGTCAGAGGTTCTGTCCTCTGTTTTTCCCTTGCTTTAGGATACAGACTGGGTTGTGCTCCTTTTGACTTAATGAAATTCCAAGACCACCTCTGATCTGAGTCCACCAAATTTGGTTTATCTCACTGGTAATTTTCTTCTTTTCTGAGAGGCTGCTCTTCTAAAATGGAAAGCCTTACTTAAAGACTAAGGGTTTTGTTTTGGTTTTTTTTTATTTATCCTGACATTAATTGAAATTGAATAATTCATCATTGCTCAGAATGAGATTTCATTGTTATTTGTGGCTTTGAGACTAACTTTAGTGTCTACCTCTGCTGCTGGCATTCAGATTGTTCATGTAGCAACAGAAAGAAATTCACATTATTCTTTGTGTCATGGCTACATGGAGAATTCGCAAATGTGGCAGTGAAGGTAGGTAAATCTTTAAGCACAAAGATAAATTAATAGAATTGTGAATTACTGCCAGATAAAGAGACTAAAATGGGATCTCTTCACATTGAGAAGATTATTTTTGCAGTTCTTGAGTCCAAAATGTTGTTGTGTCTGGAAGCTTGCACTCAGCAGAAGCCAATACTGTCCATTGCCCTTCACAGAGAACTCTTCTTTTTTGATGGTAATGGGCAATTAAAGGGATTTTTCCAGGCCTGCTTAATTCATTGGTCACATGTACAGCTACAGTTTTAGGACCACGTGTAATAAATGACATAGAGGGTTATGGATCAATAAAATTCTGTTCCTTTCCATGAGATTAATTCAGTGAGTTCTTCATGGCTGTTTGTGATGTCCCAGCAATAGGGCTGGTACACATTTTCCATCGTCTTGGGAACTTTCAGCAGACAAGTCCAGGGTGATGCTGTCCTGGACAGTTCTCATAGTCCTCCAGGTTGTTTGTAAGGTCAGTTAATTGCAGCACTGATATCCCTCTTCCTTAGCTGATCCACAGATAATACTATTACAGTCTTTAAAATAGTCCCTCATCCTGCCTGAGCAGTTTGCAGTCAGATAAGAGCTTCAGTTTGTCTCCCAGGAGTTATGCTGCTCCGTGCATCGCATATGACAGGATAGGTGTCACAAACCACAGAGATACACGTGTCACTCATATTTGGAGCTGGCTTAAAGTTACATGGACGTGCAGATTTGGTGGTGTTCCAGCCCAGGCAATGAACTGTGCTGTTTATCTCCAGGTTTCCATGTGTGCTGTCTGGGCCTACATGCTTATTTGTAAGAATGTGTTTTCTTTTACAGGGTAGCAAGGAGAAAATGGCACCTGTTGTTCAAATCTCTCACTTTTCACCTCAACAGATTGGCAGATATTGGTTGCCTTCTCTCAGGTGAAAGGCACAAAGCTCCACTAAAAAATGATTGTAAATTCTACAAAAACGTGGAGGAGAAAAGTGAGAACTGAAGCTAATATGGCTTGTAGTATGTAGTTTGGGGGCATCTTGCCTTGTATGAATGAAATCTGTCTCTCTCACTCCTATTCACACTTGCAACTGCATGAGTGTCATACAAGCTGTTTAATGCTTGACAGGCTGTTTCAATTGGGTTATCTATTATTCTGGCACTTTTCTTGCGGATTTGAAGCCTTCATTTGCACGGAGAGGAAACCCTCTTTTTTCCTCCTTGGATATTTATGAGTAGAAACCCAACTTTTTTGGCTTCTACTGTATCTATAGTAATTTATCACATATTGTTTTCTATTATTTCTTTCACCTGAGGCTGTTTTTCTGCTGTTCATATAGTTTTCTTTTAAATCCAGTTAGAATTTCTCAAGTAAAACGTTCATTTGGGAGTAGGAGACTGTAACCAAACCACTTATTTTAATTCCTGTCATTCTCCTCCTTTGTCTTCCTACCTGACAATTGAAAGTCTGAACACTTTCTCCAGCAACCTTATGTTGGAAGAGGCAACCTCATATTTATAGTACTGAGATAAAAAGTGAACAGGAGACCTGAAGTGAAAGGTTTCAATTCTCTGGGCTGGGTAATGGAATAAAACCACGCTGCTTGGAGAAAATAGCAAATAGTTTTGCAATGAGTTGTGCACATCCTTGCAATTAGAACATAAGAAAGAATGTCTGATGTGCATCAGTGCTTTAGAAGCACACCAGCTTCTTCCTTAAAGAATAAGAATTGTTCAAAGTTGAGAGACTAGTGGCAGTATCTGGAAGATAATGAGAAGACTTCCTGCCTTGAGTACCCTCCAAGATGGCCAAACTTCCCAGAGAAATCCTGTGTCTGCTAGTACTGGAACAATTGCCTTTTCTCATTTACATACTAGAACAAAAGTTAATATAACATTTGCACATAAACTTACCCTTTCTGGTGGCTGGACAGAGTATGGATATCTAAGCATGTACTTTTACCAGCTTCATTCTGTAGTTAGGCTAAAGGTTGGATGGGTTTTTTTGTTGGCATCACGTAGACTTCATTCTACTTGACTCTTCATATAGAAGATGATTTTCTCTTCCATAGTCAATGCATGCCTTTAACTGTATTAACCTGGTGATGGATTTCAGTTTTGGTTGAAGACAATGGAGCGTGTTTACTTAAGCAAGATGAATTTGGTCCTGGTTATTTTAAAATGGTGACTATTTTTCCTGATCATTCTGTACAAATAGAATTGCTTCAGAGAAGAAATTTTTTCATTCTAGTGTGTTATAATCTGACTCTCAGAAATCAACCATTTCAGTCCTGTTTCATTTTTATCTTGAGAACAGCCATTACTTCTTTATCTAAAGTTCAGTTTGTTTAATGAGTGTGTTACTCTTACAGATAACTTGTCCTGGAGTGCTGCTGAAAGACAAAGAGGAGCTTTATCTCAGTGTTTTTGTACTTGGGCAGTATAAAAAAACTCAATGTGTCCCTGCAGTGTTTCCACTCTTCTTTCAAGAAAAACTAGTATTTGAAAAGGTAAGACATGTCAAGAGCTAATACAGCCCAAATAAACCCCATCCCAAATTCCACAAAAACCATCTGCAAAACCCATGAGCACAAGTAATCACACTGAGGATGGCACAGTATCTTAACTCCTGCTTCCCTTCAGCACAAAGGAGAGTGTGCCTGTGTTATCCACATGCATACTAAAGATTATAATGTATGATGAGACTTTTCAGGTGTTTGTTCCTTTTGTGAACTTCTCTTTCTCAGCATCTATTTCGCTAGTTTGGAAGGAACTGCATGTTGCTGTTCTAAAAATTATGGCAAGGTGAAGAACAAAGACCATATAGTGTAGGAGAGTCAATTTAGTAGAAGGATAGAATAGCAGCTCAAGCCTTTTTGGTGACATCTTACTCCCTTTGAGATACTTTTTTCATGGTTTGTCACCAGAATTCCCAGACTGGTACTCTGACCCTATAATTTATAGTTGTTTATCACATATTTGAGTCCCTACTAGCTTCATTGTTAGTGCCACAGGGGTAATGGAACACAGTATCTCACAGATATGATCTGGCTTCTCGACTACCTATGAATAATAATACTTTGCCCTTTCTAGTTCTTTTCCTTTAAGCATCCCCCAGCACTTTGAAAATCAGGCTGAGTAAACATCAGTGATGCTCTGGTGAAGAGGGTAAGAAACAAACAGTGATAATTTCACTGGCTACTGAAGAGTAAGAAAGACCATCATTCTTTAAAGGCAGGCAGACCACAGACTACTTCAGGGAAATGTACTGAATATTGTTTTCAGTGTAATTTAGGGAACCTCCAAGACACCATCTCCTTACAAAAGAAGGTGAACAAGAAAACACAGAATAATATCTGTCTTCTTACAAATAGCTATTGATTAGGTCTAGATCCTTGTGGAGCACCAGTACTTTGTGGATTTTAATGTTTAGTACCTTGAATAGCAGTGTGATTTACACCGCTGTGCTGAGACTTTTATGCAGAATTAAGGGGAAATCTATTACCTGGTGAATATCCACTGCAACATCCTCCCCTATTCCTTGCCATCTATTCACATGGGATTCAGATTAAAAAAAAAAAAAAACTGGAGTCTGTACATGAATAGTCACTTCCATGAAAATTAAGCTTAAAGCATTACCAATAAATTAAAGAATATATTATTCATCCATCAGAATTGTACTACTTTCAGCAATTTATCTTTTTCTCTTGAAATTTGCTTAAACAGTACTTACCACTACGTCTTTAACTCTTCACAATACCTCATAATTTAACTATGGAGAGGTAACTCTTAATGGCTAGAAAGCATATAACAACAATTGCTGACTTTCAATGAATTTGATTATGTTCCAAATGATAATTGCAGTATTCTTTCTTTATCCAGGAGGGATAGGACTCTTGAGAACCATCTTGGCAAGGAAGAGTATTGATTTGGGGTTTTTTATCTTCTGTTTCCCCAGTGGTCCATCTAAATATTTTGACTGTGCCATTTTTATTATTTATTAATTTCTTTTTCAGGAATTTGCTAATACAGTTGATCCTGGAGACCTTGTGAAGTTATTGGAATGTAGGTTCTGCTTTTTATGTATCCTGTGTTGTATCTGTTAATGTCATGCATGTGTGGGCTCTAAAGGCTTTTTGGAGGTTTAAAGTATGTGGTAGTTTTTCTATCAGGAGCCTGTTCTCTGAATAGCTAGTAGGTAAGCACTTTTGTTATCTAACAAAATGCCTCTAGAATTTTGTGTTCCATGCTTTAAAAGAGGAAAAAGGTGAAAAGTCATAATTGATTGGAAATCCAGCTGGTTATCCAGATAGGTAATGAGTTCCTTATTATAGTTACTTATTTGATTAATTTTCAAATTATATAAGCATAAACATCCAATTTTTGAAAAACTAGTCATTTCATTATTCATTCATCAGAAAATTATGTCTTGCCACATTTGGATTATAATGAATTGTAGTGAGAAAACACTGACCCTGAACTCAAACTCCAGAAACATGCACCTTTATACTGGGAGTTATCTGAAAAGTGGGCAAAACTTGCATAATCTTTAAAAGACGACAAACTTGGCAGCAGATAGAACTTACCAAGCTCTAAGTCCAATTAGAGTTGTGATTTGTGTGCTGCTAATGCCATTGTGTTCATCTGTGATATTTATGCAAGCTGCTTTTAATTTTCTCTTATTGTTGGTGTGGTGGAAATAGTACAGCAATACATACAGTGCTGTGAAGATTAAATCAGTGATCTGGGTTTTTTGGGCTTTGACTATGAGAATTACTTTTCCTTTTAGGTTTGGATTGGATTTTTTTAACTCATGAAAAAACTTTTTTCCCTTCTAGTTGACACAGCAGTACTTGAACTAATACAGCTCATTCCTCCAGGTATTGTATCAGTCTCTTCATAAATTATGCAGTTTAATAGGTGAATTTCCACGAGGACATTGCCCATTACAGCACAATCACTTTTTCCAACACACAAACAACATAGAAAGCTCTTCAACAAGTAGTCCTCTGAATATAAAATGTTAATAGATCAAGAGGATCTCATTCTTGAAAGAGAATGGTAACTGAATATTGAAATGTACCATAGTCAGACTTAGGAAAGTGATAATATTTTAAAAACGGAAAATAAACTGAAATCATCCAGTGCATACTTATTAAGTACATCACAATTCACTTGCAAAGAGGCTTTCTGTGAAATTTCAGAGTGCATAATCTTGTTCTCAGAATGACACTTTTTTTCCTTCCATTTTAATGGTGACCATTGGGAAAACTCTTATCCTCACTATAAGTATTACAGGTCTCTTGGGATGTCTGAAGATAATAAATAGCGATTTGTCATACTTCTGTTATTGGTTTGTGTGATTATAAAAATCTATTTTAATGAAATTCAAGTGTTCCCATGAATAATGTAAATCTGCATTTTATTGGAAATAAAGTCAAGTTTTAAAGAGGACTCATTTGGAAACTGGGGTATTAAAAGCACTCTCTGTCACTTGTTCTTAGTACTTTCAAGGAAACAATTGCTTCTCTCAGGTGACTCACCAGACTGTTTACTTGAAGAAATGTACCAAATGGGGAGTATTTTTTTTTTGTGGGAGGGTAAAAGATCTTATTTATCTTTAGGGGTCAGAGATAGGTGTGATACACTTCAACATAAGCTGACAAGATGGCTACAATAGCACAAGTTAAATTTTTTTATAATATAAAACTTTCCCTCAAAACAAAATATATCTTTTTTTTTTTAAAGTAGGAAATCAGGATATTGAGAAAATCTTGGGGTAGTTATTTTGATATTGCTTGTGTTACTTTCTTGCTGCTACTATGATATGGAATGATACAGTTTTTCATAAGGAATTGGTTGCCCTTAAAAATACTGATTTCTTCCATGGCATGGAAAGGAAAAGAAGAAGAAACTCCTGAAAAGTTGCCTAGAGAAAACTTCTCATATATCTCTTATAAAACAGCTAACACAATCTTTAATTTTTTTACAATCAAACATCAAAATATAGTTTCATAGTAGATTCTGCACATTGCTGCTGC